>NC_082621.1:3901991-5386225 GCF_030936135.1 Gavia stellata | reverse complement strand
TGGCAGGAGCTGGGACCAGGGAGCGAGGTCTGGGCCATGTGGGGCTGCAGGGACCCCCAGAGCCCTGTCCCTATAGGGCCTGGGGACCCCCAGAGCCTGATCCCTATGGGGCCACAGGGACCCCCAGAGCCTGATCCCTATGGGGCTGTGAGGACCCCCAGAGCTCAGTCCCTATGGAGACCCCCAGAACCCAGACTCTATGGGGCCGTGGGGACCCCCAGAGCCTGATCCCTATGGGGCTGTGAGGACCCTCAGAGCTCAGTCCCTATAGGGCCACGGGGACCCCCAGAGCCTGATCCCTGTGGGGCTGAGGACCCCCAGAGGCTGATCCCTATGGAGACCCCCAGAACCCAGTCCCTATGGGGCCATGGGGACCCCCAGAGCCTGATCCCTATGGGGCTGTGAGGACCCCCAGAACCCAGTCCCTATGGGGCCATGGGGACCCCCAGAGCCTGATCCCTATGGGGCTGTGAGGACCCTCAGAGCTCAGTCCCTATGGGGCCATGGGGACCCCCAGAGCCTGATCCCTATGGGGCTGTGAGGACCCCCAGAGCTCAGTTCCTATGGGGCCATGGGGACCCCCAGAGCCTGATCCCTATGGGGCTATAGGGACTAAGCCCACTCCCAATGGGGCTATGGGGACCCCCAGAACCTGGTCCCTATGGAGATGCCCAGAGCTCAGTCCCTATAGGGCCACAGGGACCCCCAGAGCCTGATCCCTATGGGGCCATGGGGACCCCAGAGCCCCATCCCTATGGGGCTATAGGGACTCAGAGCCCACTCCCAATGGGGCTATGGGGACCCCCAGAACCTGATCCCTATGGGGCCGTGGGGACCCCCCCAGCCAGTGTCTATGGGCTACAGGGACCCCCAGAGCCTGACCCCTATAAGACTGTGGGGACCCCCACAGCCATCCCCACTGCACCAGCGGGGCCCCCAAGTCCCCGTCCCCACGGGGAGCAGGACACCGGCCATGCCATGCCCAGGGGACACCAGCCCGGGGCAGAGCCAGCCGGGACCCCCGTGCCACCGCAGGGGACAGCGGGTCCCTGGCGGGTACCCCCCCTGGGGCGGGGGACCCCATCCTGCCGGGGTGGGGGGCACCCAGCCCTGCCCTCCCTACCTGCTGCCAGCCGGGAGCCACCGCCGGGGACAGGGACACGGGGACGGTGCCACTTCCGCACCACGCGTGCAAACACCGCCGGCTCTCGACCTTTACACCCTGACTAATGCCTGGGCACCGGGGGGGTGCCAGACGTGTCCCCCCCAAATCCTCCAGCCCCAGCGCATCGCCCCTCCCACCTTTTTTTCCTTTCTCCCCCTAAATCCCATTGAATTTTAAGCCAGGTTTAGTGATTTGGCTTAAATTCCCAGGGCGGGTGCACTTGTCCCCGTCCCCCCCTCCCCGACACAAGGTTGGGGACAACGGCGGGGGGGGGACACACACGACACATGGTGGTTCTGTGTGTGTCCCCCCCCCTTTCCCACTGTGCTTAATGCCTTAAGAGGGATTTTTGGCCACCAAAGCCAGTCCTGCGCCGTCACCCCGTGGTGCCTGGTCCTGGGGGGGGGACACCCCGGGGGGGGGTCCCCACACCCCCCGGCCCTGGGGGGGGTCCCTGCCCCGGGGGGGGGTCCCTGCCCCTGGTTGGGTTGGGGCCTGTGGAGTTGCCAAGCACTGGGGGGGGGTCCTGTGGCAGCAGTGGGAAGGGGGGGGGGGGTCCTGGGGGGGGCTCTGTGAGGGTTTTTGGGGGGAGTCGCAGCGGGGGGGGGGTCGGGGGGGGGCACTGTGAGGGTCTCGGGGTGCGCTGCTGGGGGTCCGACCCACTCCCTGGGTCCTGCACAGCCCTGGCTGGGGGGGGGGGGACACATGGGGCTGGTGGGGTCCCACATGGCCGTCGGGGGGGTCGCACTGGCGGTCCCTCACGGCTCGGGGGGGGGGGGGGAGGGCATCGGTCCCAGGGGTCCCCTACAGACCTGGGGGTCCCGCAGGGCGGGGGGGGGGGGGCTCCCGGGGGTCCCGCAGGGCGGGGGGGGTCGCTCCGGGGGTCCCATAAGGCCGCGGAGGGTGGGGGTCGCCCCCGGGGGTCTGGATGGGGAGGGGGGGGCCGGGGGGGGGATCACGGCGGGGGTCCCGAGGGGGGGGGGGTCTCTCCACGGGTCCCGAGGTGGGGGGGGCGCTCCCGGGGGTCCCGCACAGCTCCGGGGTCCCGTATAGCCGCGGGGGGGGTGTCGCCCCCGGGGCTCTGGATGGGGAGGGGGGGTCGGGGGGGGGGGGGTCACGCCGGGGGTCCCGAGGGGGGGGTTACTCCACGGGTCCCGAGGAGGGGGGGGGACGCTCCCGGGGGTCCTGAAGGGAGAGGGGGGGTCGCTCCGGGGGTCCCGCACGGCCCCGGGGGTCCCGTAAGGCCGCGGGGGGGGGGATCACGCCGGGGGTCCCGAGGGGGGGGGGGTCTCTCCACGGGTCCCGGGGGGGGGGGGGGGGGCGCTCCCGGGGGTCCCGCACAGCTCCGGGGTCCCGTATAGCCGCGGGGGGGGTGTGTCGCCCCCGGGGGTCTGGATGGGGAGGGGGGGTCGGGGGGGGGGGGGATCACGCCGGGGGTCCCGAGGGGGGGGGTCTCTCCACGGGTCCCGGGGGGGGGGGGGGGCGCCCCGGGGGTCCCGCACGGCCCCGGGGGGGGGGATCACGCCGGGGGTCCCGAGGGGGGGGGTCTCTCCACGTGTCCCGGGGGGGGGGGGGGGGGGGGGGGGGCGACCCGGGGGTCCCGCACGGCCCCGGGGGGGGTCTCTCCTGAGGATCGGGATGGGGGGGTCCCTCCGGGCATCCCGCACGGCCCCGGGGGGGGGATCACGCCGGGGGTCCCGAGGGGGGGGGTCTCTCCACGGGTCCCGGGGGGGGGGGGGGCGGCCCGGGGTCCCCTCCCGCCCCGCGGGGTCGCGCTCCGCGGCGGGTCCCTGCGGGCGGAGGGACCCCCCCCCCGCCCTCCCCGACCCCCCCCGGCCCCCTCCGCCCCCCCCCCGCACCTGGAGCCGCTCCGCGGCGGCCGCGCACAAGATGGAGCCGGGCGGGGGGCGCGGAACGGGGCGCGGAAACGGGGCGCGGAGCGGAGCGGAGCGGAGCGGAGCCGAACGGGGCTCTCCCGGGCTCTGCCCCCGCCCCCCCCCCCCCCGCGGCACCGCCCCCGCCCGCCCCGCCGGACCCCCGCCCCGCCCCCACCCCGGGGGGCCGGAGGGGCCCTTCTGCCCCAGAGCGGCCCCGCCCGCCTCCCGAAGGGGCCCCTCGTGTCCCAAAGGGCCCCCCGAAGTGTCCCCAAAGTATCTCCTTGTGCCCCAAAGTGTCCCTGCTGCATCCCAAAGGGTCCCCGTCGTGTCCCAAAGCGTCTCCGTTGTGTCCCAGAGGATCTCCTTGCACCCCAAAGTGTCCCCGTCATGTCCCTTCGTGTCCCAAAGTATCTCCTTGCACCCCGAAGTGTCCCCGCTGCATCCCAAAGGGTCCCCTTCATGTCCCCTTATGTCCCAAAGTATCTCCTTGTGCCCCAAAGTGTCCCCACTGCATGCGAAAGTGTCCCCTCATGTCCAAAGTATCTCCTTGTGCCCCAAAGTGTCCCTCGTGTCCCAGAGTATCTCCTTGTGCCCCAAAGTGTCCCCGCTGCATCCCAAAGGGTCCCCTTCATGTCCCCTTATGTCCCAAAGTATCTCCTTGTGCCCCAAAGTGTCCCCACTGCATGCGAAAGTGTCCCTCGTGTCCCAAAGTATCTCCTTGTGGCCCAAAGTGTCCCTGCCGCATCCCAAAGGGTCCCCGTCATGTCCCAAAGAGTCCCCGTCGTGTCCCAAAGTATCTTCTTGCACCCAAAGTGTCACTGCTGCATCCCAAAGGGTCCCCTTCATATCCACTCGTGTCCCAAAGTACCTCCTTGCACCCCGAAGTGTCCCCACTGCATCCCAAAGGGTCCCCGTCATGTCCCAAAGAGTCCCTGTCATGTCCCAAAGTATCTCCTTGCACCCAAAGTGTCCCCGCTGCATCCCAAAGTGTCCCCTCATGTCCCAAAGTATCTCCTTGCACCCCAAAGTGTCTCTGCTGCATCCCAAAGGGTCCCCGTCGTGTCCCAAAGCGTCTCCGTTGTGTCCCAGAGTATCTCCTTGCACCCCAAAGTGTCCCCGTCATGTCCCCTCATGTCCCAAAGTATCTTCTTGCACCCCAAAGTGTCACTGCTGCATCCCAAAGGGTCCCCTTCATGTCCACTCGTGTCCCAAAGTATCTCCTTGTGCCCCAAAGTGTCCCCACTCCATGCGAAAGTGTCCCCTCGTGTCCCAAAGTATCTCCTTGCGGCCCAAAGTGTCCCCGCCGCATCCCAAAGGGTCCCCATCATGTCCCAAAGAGTCCCCCGTCGTGTCCCTTCGTGTCCCAAAGTATTTCCTTGTGCCCCGAAGTGTCCCCTCGTGTCCCAAAGTACCTCCTGGCACCCCAAAGTGTCCCTGCCGCATCCCAAAGGGTCCCCGTCATGTCCCAAAGAGTCCCCGTCGTGTCCCAAAGTATCTTCTTGCACCCCAAAGTGTCACTGCTGCATCCCAAAGGGTCCCCTTCATATCCACTCGTGTCCCAAAGTACCTCCTTGCACCCCGAAGTGTCCCCGCTGCATCCCAAAGGGTCCCCGTCATGTCCCAAAGAGTCCCTGTCATGTCCCAAAGTATCTCCTTGCACCCAAAGTGTCCCCGCTGCATCCCAAAGTGTCCCCTCATGTCCCAAAGTATCTCCTTGCACCCCAAAGTGTCCCTGCTGCATCCCAAAGGGTCCCCGTCGTGTCCCAAAGCGTCTCCGTTGTGTCCCAGAGTATCTCCTTACACCCCAAAGTGTCCCCGTCATGTCCCCTCGTGTCCCAAAGTATCTTCTTGCACCCCAAAGTGTCACTGCTGCATCCCAAAGGGTCCCCTTCATGTCCACTCGTGTCCCAAAGTATCTCCTTGTGCCCCAAAGTGTCCCCCACTCCATGCGAAAGTGTCCCCTCGTGTCCCAAAGTATCTCCTTGCGGCCCAAAGTGTCCCTGCCGCATCCCAAAGGGTCCCCATCATGTCCCAAAGAGTCCCCGTCGTGTCCCTTCGTGTCCCAAAGTATTTCCTTGTGCCCCGAAGTGTCCCCTCGTGTCCCAAAGTACCTCCTGGCACCCCAAAGTGTCCCTGCCGCATCCCAAAAGGGTCCCCGTCATGTCCCAAAGAGTCCCCGTCGTGTCCCAAAGTATCTTCTTGCACCCCAAAGTGTCACTGCTGCATCCCAAAGGGTCCCCTTCATATCCACTCGTGTCCCAAAGTACCTCCTTGCACCCCGAAGTGTCCCCACTGCATCCCAAAGGGTCCCCGTCATGTCCCAAAGAGTCCCTGTCATGTCCCAAAGTATCTCCTTGCACCCCAAAGTGTCCCCGCTGCATCCCAAAGTGTCCCCTCATGTCCCAAAGTATCTCCTTGCACCCCAAAGTGTCCCTGCTGCATCCCAAAGGGTCCCCGTCGTGTCCCAAAGCGTCTCCGTTGTGTCCCAGAGTATCTCCTTGCACCCCAAAGTGTCCCCGTCATGTCCCCTCGTGTCCCAAAGTATCTTCTTGCACCCCAAAGTGTCACTGCTGCATCCCAAAGGGTCCCCTTCATGTCCGCTCGTGTCCCAAAGTATCTCCTTGTGCCCCAAAGTGTCCCCACTCCATGCGAAAGTGTCCCCTCGTGTCCCAAAGTATCTCCTTGCGGCCCAAAGTGTCCCTGCCGCATCCCAAAGGGTCCCCGTCATGTCCCAAAGAGTCCCCGTCGTGTCACAAAGTATCTTCTTGCACCCAAAGTGTCCCTGCCGCATCCCAAAGTGTCCCCTTCATATCCACTCGTGTCCCAAAGTACCTCCTTGCACCCCGAAGTGTCCCCGCTGCATCCCAAAGGGTCCCCGTCGTGTCCCAAAGTATCTCCTTGCACCCCAAAGTGTCCCCGCTGCATCCCAAAAGGTCCCCATCATGTCCCAAAGTATCTCCTTGCACCCCGAAGTGTCCCCACTGCATCCCAAAGGGTCCCCGTCGTGTCCCAAAGTATCTCCTTGCACCCCAAAGTGTCCCCGCTGCATCCAAAAGGGTACCCGTCATGTCCCAAAGTGTCCCCATCACGTCCCCTCGTGTCCCAAAGTATCTTCTTGCACCCCAAAGTGTCACTGCTGCATCCCAAAGTGTCCCCGTCACGTCCCCTCGTGTCCCAAAGTATCTCCTTGCACCCCAAAGTGTCCCTGCTGCATCCCAAAGAGTCCCCGTCGTGTCCCAAAGTATCTCCTTGCACCCAAAGTGTTCCCGCTGCATCCCGAAGGGTGCCCCAAAGTGTCCCCCCATGTCCCAGAGTATCTCCTTGCACCCAAAGTGTCACCACCGCATGCCAAAGGTCCAAAGTATCTCCTTGTGCCCCAGTGTCCCCACTGCATCCGAAAGTGTCCCCTCGTGTCCCAAAGTATCTCCTTGCACCCCAAAGTGTCCCCGCTGCATCCCAAAGGGTGCCCCAAAGTGTCCCCCCGTGTCCCAGAGTATCTCCTTGAGGCCCAAAGTGTCCCCGCCGCATCCCAAAGGGTCCCCGTCGTGTCCCAAAGAGTCCCTGTCATGTCCCAAAGTATCTCCTTGCATCCCAAAGGGTCACCACTGCATCCCAAAGTGTCCCAAAGTGTCCCAAAGTATCTCCTTGCACCCCAATGTGTCCCCTGCCGCATCCCAAAGAGTCCCCGTCGTGTCCAAAGTATCTCCTTGCACCCCAAAGTGTCCCCGCTGCATCCCAAAGGGTCCCCATCATGTCCCAAAGAGTCCCCGTCGTGTCCCTTCGTGTCCCAGAGTATCTCCTTGTGCCCCGAAGTGTCCTCTCGTGTCCCAAAGTATTTCCTTGTGCCCCGAAGTGTCCCCTCCTGTCCCAAAGTACCTCCTTGCACCCCAAAGTGTCCCCACCCGCATCCCAAAGGGTCCCCGTCGTGTCCCAAAGAGTCCCTGTCATGTCCTAAAGTATCTCCTTGCACCCCAAAGGGTCACCACTGCATCCCAAAGGGTGCCCCAAAGTGTCCCCTCGTGTCCCAAAGTATCTCCTTGTGCCCCAAAGTGTCACCACTGCATTCCAAAGGGTCCCCATCATGTCCCAAAGTATCTCTTTGTGTCCCAAAGTGTCCCCTGCTGCATCCCAAAGGGTGCCCCAAAGTGTCCTGAGTATCTCCTTGTGCCCCATAGTGTCCCCTCATGTCCTGAAGTACCTCCGCTGCACCCCTGAAGCATCCCTCTGTGTCCCAAAGTGTCCCCTATTGCTCCAAAATGTCCCCCGCATCCCAAAGGGTCCCCATCCTGTCCCCGTTGTGTCCCCTTGTGTCCCAAAGCGCCCCCGTTGCACTCCCAAAGCATTCTCTTGCATGCCAAAGTGTCCCCTTGTGCCCCCAAATGTCCCCACTGCATCCCAAAGGGTCCCCAGTCCATCCCCAAAGTGCCCTTGTGTCCCCAAGTGTCCCCCGCCACATCCTAAAGTGTCCCCTCTATATCCCAGCCATACCCACCGTGTCCCAAACCCCTGTCATATGCTGCTCCTGTTGTGTCACAGTGTCACCACCGTGTCCCAAAGGATCCTCCTCGTGTCCCCTGCCATGCCCCTTAGTGTCCCCGTTATGTCCCAAAGCATTTCAGTTGTGTCCCTTACTGTCCCTTTTCTGTCCCTTACTGTCCCACTTGTGTCCCAAATTGTCTCCATCATGACCCAAAGTGTCCCCACCTCAGAGGGGTGAC
The DNA here is from genome assembly GCF_030936135.1 of Gavia stellata. Lineage (NCBI taxonomy): Eukaryota > Metazoa > Chordata > Aves > Gaviiformes > Gaviidae > Gavia > Gavia stellata. The sequence goes on along the minus strand of NC_082621.1, from coordinate 5,378,465 downwards.
TCTGGGTGACGGGGGTTCATGTCCCATTGGCACCCGCCTCCCACCCTACTGCTCTCAGCACCCGTCCCCGCTGTCTGTGGTGACACTCGTGGTGACATGGGGTTTGGCAATGGCAGCCAGGAAAGGCGTCCCAAAGCCCACGGTCACCACGGTGGGCTGCAGTCTCGCCGTCTGGGGATGCCGAGGTCCCCTCCTCCTCACGGGGTACAAGGGGCACATCTTGTCCCCAAGTGCCACCAGGAGCCAAGGGGCACCGAGCCCCTGCTGTGCTGCCGGTGTCCCCGGGGCTGTCCCTGGGGGTGTCCCCGTGCCCCTGCCAGCAACGCCTTGTCCTCGTGGCTCAACGGGCTCTTTATTCGGGAATACGGTGGCAGGCTCGTGCCGGATGCCGGCTCCGGCCATGGCGCAGCCCGGCTTCTCCCTGCCCACCCCGCCGGTGGCACCGTCCCCCGCGGGCACTGCTCGGCCGGGCACCTCCATCCTCTTACCCGGGGATGCCGGGGCTGTGCCACCGGTGAGCTGGGTACCGCAGGGCTCCGTCGTCCCCTCTTGACCGATGGGGACCCCCCCCAAAACCCCACGCAACCCCTGGGGCTCATCTTCCGCTGATCCGGCCCCAGCGGGAGCGGGTGGCAGCAGAGGATGGGGCTCTCAGGGTGCTCCCAGCTCCGGCACCCATCCCTCGAGCCGCATCCCGAGCGAGCCGGGCCACCGCGCTGCCCGTCACTGAGCCCACGATTGCCACCACCCACAGTCCGAGGTGACACGTGGCTGAGTCCTTCCCCTGAGACGCTGCTCCTTCATGTCCCCGCTGCTGGGCTTGTCCCCACACGTGTCCCCAGGGGGGTTTTAGCCGTCGGGAAAGATGTAGCCGTACTGGTTGAGGATGTGCTCCACTACCTGGTTCTGGAAGACCATGTGCATGGCCATGTTCCCCTCCTCGCTCGCCGGCCGCAGCAGCGTGGGGCCGAAGACGATGGCGATGCTCTGCACCGACATGCGGTTCTCCTCTTTGTACTCGATCACCCTGCGGGGACGAGGGATGGTGTCACTCTGGCATGTCCCCAAATCCAGGTGGTTGGGTTTGGGGGGAGTGAGACAGGTGTCACCTGCAGAGGTGGCGGAAAAGGACCTCCATGGTGTCGTGGTGGGCGGGCGGGAGGGAGAACACCAGGTCACGGACGCACCGGCCCCGCCTGGTCGGATCCTGCATCTCTGCCAGGGGAGGGAAGACACGGTGGGGTGCTGGCTCCGGCAGCCGGAGAATCCACCCCTGTCCCCATCCCTGTCCCCATCCCAGTCCCCATCCCCATCTATGTCCCCATCCCATCCCGTCCCCGTCCCCGTCCCCGTCCCCGTCCCCAGGCCTCACTGATGGCAGCGATGAACTTGTCGAAGTGGCCGAAGGGGACGAGTGGCTCCGGCAGCTCCCTGAAGAAGAGCTTCAGCGCCCCGGTGACAACATGGATGTCCTCCCAGCGCCCGTCATCCAGGTCCAGGTGCTCGTCTGCGGGGCGGGGGGCAGCGCCTCAGGCAGGTCCCTGAGCCCCAGGGGTGGGCGAGGGTCCCCATCCCCTCCCTCCCCGGCCGGGGCCCCCTGTCACCCTGCCCTCGGGGGGGGTGTTATATCCCGTTTGTCCCCTGTTGTCACCACGGGTGACCTTACCGTGCTCCACTTTGTAGCGCAGTTTCTGGATGGTGGCCAGGTTGCCGCTGACCCGGTAGAGCCCGTCGATATCCAGACCTGGCAGAGGACGGTGGAGATGGAGGAAAAGCTCTCGATTAACCACAACCCACCCCGGGATGTGACACCAGACGTGACACCAGACACCATCAAGGGAGCTCCGGGCACCCACGTGTCCCCACTGTCCCTGGGAAGATGCCAGCAGCTGGGTGGCACGTGGTGACAGTGACCAACCGGTACAGCCGTGCCGGTGCCCGCAGCAGCCAGCACCGGGCTTCCAGGGAAAACCCAACCATCAAATCCAGGCTTTACCCAGAGCCATCCCCATCCCGGTGCCCCCCGGGTTGTCCCTGTCCCCAAGCCCCGGGGCAGTACCTCTCCTCTCCACGGTCTGGATGCACTGCAGGACGAAGCGGGGCACCGTCCCCCGCTCCCGCTCGCACAGCGCTTGCAGGGAGCAGCCGAAAACCTGATCTGGAAAAACCAACGGGGCCTTGAGCATGGCCGGGTGACACCGAAAGGATGCCCGGTGGCAGGTCCAGGGTGGGGGACAGGGCTGGGGACATCGCAGGAGAGCCCGTTCCCGTAAGGGGTGGCTGGAGGTGATGGGACATGCCCAAGCCCATCACCGTGACGTCGGGTCGGGGTTGGGCTTGGTCCCCCAACCCCCTGTCCCAGCTCCATCCCCGGCTGTCCCCACCCCACCTCCCAGCCTGGGGACACGGCGAGGGGGCTCAGCCCCATCCTGAGCACCCACCCTTGATGCAGCCCCATCCTGAGCACCCACCCCGCATGTAGCCCCACCCAGGGCACCCACCCTTGATGTAGCCCCATCCCAAGCACCCACCCTTGATGCGGCCCCATCCTGAGCACCCACTCTAGATGTAGCCCCATCCCGAGCACCCACCCTTGATGTAGCCCCATCCCGAGCACCCACTCTAGATGTAGCCCCATCCCGAGCACCCACCCCGCATGTAGCCCCACCCAGGGCACCCACCCTTGATGTAGCCCCTCTCACGCAGGGACTGCAGCGTCGGCCGCCTCTGCAGGAACTTGCGGAGTTTGTTCCGGACTTTGCTGGAGTCGCTCTCGCCGCCGGCACTGCTCGGTGCCTGCCCGGCCACTGGTGGGGACGGGGAACAGGTCACCATCATCCCAAGGGACCGGGGTGCTCCCGGCATGTCCTCCCCATCACAGGGAGCTGGGGACACCGCGCAGTGGCCACCCCATCCTGCCCGATGGATGGTTTTGCCGATGCCACCCCGGTGCCAGTCCCTGTGCCGGGATGCCCGAGCTCACCTGCCCTCTTCTCCTCGCCGCCCCCCAGCTTCTCCCGGGAGCCGAATTCAGCCCCGCTCTCGGCATCCTCCTCGCCGGGGAGGTCGGTGCCCTAGGGAAGGGGCAGCGTGAGACCCCTGCGCCCGTCCCCAGGGTGGCAGGGTGGGGGTCGGCAGGCGCCTGCTCACCAGCCTGCCGATGCTGTCGGTGATCGCCTTCTGCCAGGCGGTGATGATCTGCTCCGAGTCGTGCTGGATGAGGAACTCCGAGCCCTCCCGCGTCTTTAGCTGCGGGAGCAGTGGGCAGGGGTCAGGGCAGGGCCGTGGGGCTGTCTGCATTTGGCCACAAGTGCTCGGCTTTGGGGGCCAGGTTGTGGCTGAGAACACTGCCCAACTCATTACACCAATGGCCCCAATTGTTGCCGTTTACCGGCGAGCCGGGGTGACTGGAAACCTCCTCCCTGTGCAAAGCCCGAGTGGAAAAACCCCTCTGGGAGCCGGAAAGTCCCTTGGTGGTATCTCCATGCCCATAGAAAGGGACAGTGGCCACCAGCGCAGTGTGTCCCTTTGCTCCCAGCCCAGGGACATCTCCCAGTGTCCCCCCCACCACCAACCCCAGCACATCCCCTTCACCACTGGTGGGATGAACCAGGAAGGTGCTGGCATTGCCACCAACTCACGGGCCAGGCCACGTGTGGACCCTGATGGGTGACCGATGTCCCCCCCGCTGTCACCCGGCTCACCTCCAGGACGTGCTTCTTGCTGGACTTGTCCCTGCCGGCCCAGGCGAGGGTGGCCCCGCGCAGCTCCACCGTGTGCTCCGGGGTGGTCAGGGTGCTGGGGTGCCGCTGCGGGAGCAAGGGGGTGAGGGTGGCACCGCTGGCACCCACCCGAAGGGGATGGGGACACCGGGGTCCTGCTCTGCAGGGGGGCTGTGGGCTTTCCTCCTTGTGAAAGGCAGGAGTGGCAAATGTCCCCTGTGGGACATCTCTGTCCCCTCCCCTGGCACCGGGGTCTCTCTGCAGGACCAGGACATCATGCTGCTGCCGTGGGGTGGGTGTCGTGGCCACCAGCTTGGGGACAGCCGGGCCCTACAGCCACCGTCACCTCGTGGGACATCCCCAGCCCTGCCTGGGGACACCGGGGGTCTTCAGCTTTAGGGCCCCTCTTGGTGACAGCACGGCGCAGGAGCAGCGTTACGTGGGGAAAGGAGACCCTTGCAGGCTGCGGGGGGGCTGTCCCTGCGGAGGGGACGGTCCCCTGGGGTTCTCATAGGGGAAGAGCATCAGACCCGCTTGCTCTCCCCGTGCCCCGGGTTTCGGGGTGCTTTGGCCACGCTCCCCCTCCATCCAGCCCCTCTCCATCCCTGTTTTCCAGAAGGGCCCCCCCAGGCAGAGCCCTGCACCCACGTCCCAGCGGTGGGGCCAGCACGGCGTCCCCCCCGCCGAGGGTGTGGGTCCGTCCCCTCTCCTTCCCCTGACACCGTCACCGCAGGGTGTTGCAAGACCCACAGTAGCTTCTGCATCCGGGCGGCGGGTGCTGGGTGCCGGGGGGGGCTGGGGCAGGCACTGCTTCCTCCCCGCTCGCCCTGACGAGCTCCGTGCCCTGACACCGACACCATTACGGTGCCCTGACACCGGCCCCGGCTTCCACACAGGGGAGTGCTGGGAAGGGACCTCGTGCAGGGTGCTGGGCCTGTCCCATGGGTGCTGGACCTGTCCTGTGGGTCCTGGCTCCATCCCATGGGTGCTGGCTCCATCCCATGGGTGTGGGACCCATTCCATGGGTCCTGGCCCCATCCTGCAGGTGCTGACCCCATCCTGTGGGTCCTTGCCCTGTCTGATGGGTGCTGGTCCCATCCCACGGGTGTTGGCCCCATCCTACAGGTGCTAGCCCTGTCCCATAGGTGCTGGCCCCATCTCACAGGTGCTAGCTCCATCCCATGGGTGCTGGCCCCCTCTCACAGACGCTTGCCCCATTTCACAGGTGCTGGCCTCATCCCATGGGTGCTGACCCTGTCCCATGGGTGCTGGCCTCATTCCATGTGCGCTGGTCCCATCCCATGAGTGCTGGTCCCAGCCTGTGGGTGCTGGTTGATCCTACAGGTGCTGGTCCCATCCCACGGGTGCTGGCCCCATCCTACAGCTGCTGGCCTCATCTTACAGGTGCTAGCCCCATCCCATGGGTGCTGGCCCCATCCTACAGCTGCTGGCCCCATCTTACAGGTGCTAGCCCCATCCCATGGGTGCTGGCCCCATCCTACGGGTGCTGGTCAATCCTACAGGTGCTGGTCCCATCCCACGGGTGCTGGCCCCATCCTACAGCTGCTGGCCCCATCTCACAGGTGCTGGCCCCATCCCATGGGTGCTGACCCTGTCCCATGGGTGCTGGCCTCATCCCATGGGTGCTGGTCCCATCCCATAGGTGCTGGTCCCATCCCGTGGGTGCTGGCCCTGTCCCATGGGTGCTGGCCCCACCGAGGCCGTTGGGGCTCTTACCAAGGCACCGGCAGCTGAGTGCTTGGAGTCCTTGAAGAAGGTGAGGATCCCCCCCTCCAGCACCGTCCAGGAGGAGCTCCAGTTCTTCCTGGGGAGCAGAGGGGGGGTCACGCACGGGGACAGCACAGCCCCTGTCCCCTCCGCCCTGCTGGGGCTCCCTTCTCCAGTGGCGGGGGACACCGGGATCTGCTTACCGGAGCCTCTTCCCTCTGTCCACCGTCTTGGTCCGGTTAAGCACTCCAGCTTTTTCCAGGCTTTTAAACTGGAAGGGAAAGCGTGGGGGGGGGGGTGTCAGGTTTGCCCCCTGCCCTCCCCAGTGCCAGGGTGGGGAAGGGCTGGCTGCCCCTCCCCAGGGTGCTCACCTTCTCCTCCTTGAGCCCCAGCGCCGGTGGCACGGTGCTGTGCCAGGCAAAGAGCCCGCTGTCCTGGCTGGAGCCGCTGCTGGCCCGGTCGTGGCGGCCGCCCACCGGCACCTGGGAAGGGAGGGAGGGAGCGGGTGATGCCTGAGGTGCCCATGTCAGATGGGTGCTGGGCTTTGCACCCACTGCACCCCAGAGCCTCTGCCCGCTGCTTTTGTGGCCCCATGAGGATGCTCATCCCCTGGCAGACACCCCTGTCCCCATCTTTGTCCCTATCCCTATCCCTGTCCCTGTCCATATCCCATCCCTGTCCCAATCCCTGTCCCCATTCCTGTTCCCTCCTATCCCTATCCCCATCCCCATGCCTATCCCTATTTCCATCCTTGTCCCTATCCCCACCCCATCCCCGTACCGTGTCGGAGGCGAAGTGCTCAGGGTAGAACACGGCTCCCTCGGGGTGGCTGTGCCCGTACCAGCCAGGGGGCGAGCCCAGCTCCTCGGGGCGCCTCGGGGACAGACAGAGAGCAGCCCCCTGATCATAGGAGCCCACGGGCGAGTAGTCCTCCTCGGGATAACCCTCCAGCTCATCTGGAGACAGGTCGGGATAATCCGTTTCCGGAGTGGGCGGCTGGAGAGAAAAGTCAGGTCAAGATCTTGTGCCCCACCAAGAGCATCCACATCCCCAAGCCGTGGCCAGCCCAGGTGGGGCTGCCCCATCTCCACCATCTCCATCTCCATCTCCATTTCTATCCCTGTCTCCATCTCCATCCCCAACCCCATCCCCATATTCATCTCTGTCTCCATCTCCATCTCCTTCTCCATCTCCATCTCCACCTCCATGTCCATTCCTATCCCTGTCTCTATCTCCATCCCCATCCCTGTCTCCGTCTCCATCTCCATCTCCATCCCCATTCCTGTCTCCATCTCCATCTCTGTCTCCGTCTTCATCCCCATCCCCATCCTTGTCTCCATCTCCATCTCCACCCCATCCCTGTCTCCATCTCCATATCCACCCCATCCCTGTCTCCATCTCCATCTCCATCCCCATTCCTGTCTCCATCTCCATCTCTGTCTCCGTCTTCATCCCCATCCCCATCCTTGTCTCCATCTCCAGCTCCACCCCATCCCTGTCTCCATCTCCATCCCCATCCCCATCTTTGTCTCCATCTCCACCCCATCCCTGTCTCCATCTCCATCTCCATCTCCATCTCCATCTCCGTCTCTGTCTCCATCTCCATCCCCATCCCTGTCTCCATCTCCATTCTCATCCCTGTCTCCATCTCCATCTCCATCTCTGTCTCTGTCTCCTTCCCCGTCTCCGTCTCCATCTCCATCCCCATCCCCGTCTCCATCTCCATCCCCATCCCCATCCCTGTCTCCATCTCCATTCTCATCCCTGTCTCCACCTCCCTCCCCATCCCTGTCTCCATCTCCATCTCCATCCCCATCCCCATCCCCATCCTCATCCCCATCTCTGTCTCCATCTCCATCCTCATCATCCCCGCGCCTCGTTGGGTGCTCACCCTCTGCTCCATGGGACCGTACCGCGTCACCCCAGGGTACATATCCTGGGAGCTGCCTCCGTCTCCCGCGTGGGGGGGTCCCACGACGTCTCACCTGTTACCGAATTATAGAAAAAAGCCTGTCCGCTGGCTTCGTCCACGTACTGTTCCCACTCGGGAAACTCCGGGCTCTGGGCGAGCGAGGAGGCGGGAGAGGCGACGGGACTCACTCCATCTTCTGCCTGCCCAAAGGGACAATCCCACGTGGTCTCTCCCGTCACCGGGTTATAATAAAACAAATGTCCACTGTCCGTATCCGTGTGGGTTTCCCAATCTGACACGGAGCTGCCGGGCTCCTCCGGGGCCGAGCCGGCGGCTGCGGCTTCTTCCTGCAGCTCCTGGATGTTGAGGTAGATGGGGGCGGGCGGCTCCTCTGGCTCCTTGCGCGCCTGGGGGGGACACGGATGGGTCACTTGGGTGCTGCAGTTGGTGACGGGTGCGGCGAGCCATGGGGCAGGGATGTTGGGGACGGCGTTCCTGGGATGTCCCCGCCGTGGTACCCGGGCTGGCAGATGGGTGAGGGGGCCGAGGGGCCGGATCCTGCCCTGCCCCGGCTGCTGGGACACCCCTCCTGCCCGGGCACCCAGCGGGCGCTGCCCTGAGACACCCCCTCACATGGGGCAGGAGCTGCGAGCGATGGGGTGTAGATGGCTGGGTGGTGGAGGGGGGCACCCACAGCACCCACATCGGGGCAGGGAGCACCCAGCTGGCAGTGGGGATAAGAGTCCGGCCTGAGCACACGGAGAGAATTTGGGCTTGGGGCGTCGTGGTCCCCAGCGTCGGCACCCGCATCACCAGTACCCGTGTCACCCACTGCGCCTGCACCCCCAGGATCTGCACCCGGGGCATTGGCATCAGCACCCCAGCATTTGTATCCACACCACCTGCACCCACATGGTCTGCACCCACATCATCAGCACCCATATCATTGGCACCAGCACCCAGCACTTGCACCCACATCATCAGCACCCAAACCATGAACACCCCCAACATCTGCACCAACATCTGTAGCCCAACACCACCGACACGCCCATCACCTGCACCCCAGCCTCTGCACCCACCTCACTGGCGTCAGCACCCCAGCTCTTGCACCCACACCACCTGCACCCGCACGTCAGCATCCTCATCAGCACCCGCATCATCAGCACCCCGGGACATCTCCAACACCCACGTCACCTGCACCCCCTCTGTCCTCACGTTGCTATCACCCAGACCATCTGCACCCGCGCTGCCAGCACCCACATCCCTGGCACCTGCACCCACATCACCAGCACCCAGACCACCAGCACCCACAGCCCCTGCCACCCACCCTGGCACCCTGACCCGCCCGCGAGCAGAGCCGGGTGCTGAGACCCACAGCCCCATCACCGCACCCCAAAATAAAGTCCTCAGCACCCCCGGAGCGGCTGTCTGGCTGCCCCCCACCCACGGGGCTGCTGGGGGTGGGGGGACACGTCCCCTGGGACCAGGCGGCCGCGGGCGGGTGGCTGTCGGTGGGGAACCCCCCCGGCACCCTTTGATCTCCCCGGTTTTACAGCCCCTGAGCCTACTTCCAGCCTCCAACGCCCGCGGGGACAAAGTTTCCCAACGCCGGCCCTGCCCGTCACCCCAGGGTGGGGGGGACAGTGGGTGGGGTGTCCCTAGGGACACCCTGGGGCGGAGGGGGACAGCGGATCGAGTGTCCCCAGGGACACCCCATCACCCCCCCCCCACACCCCACGGAGAGCGGGGCTGGAAACCCAGTGCGAGAGGCCACCACCATCTTGGGGACAAGGGACATGGGGGTGACGACGGGGGACCCCCGGCACGGACCACCCCCAGCACCTCCCTCCCTCCCATGGGTGCACCCCCGGGGGTTTCTCTCCCCTGGGGGGGGGCTGTGTGCCCCCCACCACGTTGGGACCGGCATCTTGTCACCCGCCGGTGCCCGGTGCCACCTCCACGGCCTGAACACCCCGGGGAAATCCAGGAGGAAGCTTGGAGCGGGGGGGTGACCCCACAACACCCCCTCTCCCACCGTGGCTGGGTGCACCCATGGGTGCTGCCTACCTTCCCTAAATGCAGCAGCCGTGACACCCTGCTACGGGACCGCTGCAGAGCACCCGACACCCGGTCACCCATCTTGGGGGGTACCGGCGGAGGGGGGGGCAGCCGGTGGGGGCACCCAGAGGCTCCGGTGACGCCGATGGCGCCCTGTGCCGGGCCCTGCGTTGGCCGCGCTTCCTGCTGGGGTTCGGGGAGCGGAAGAGCCGCCTCCGAGCCCGGCGCTTGGCCCCGGGGCGGAATTGGCTTTTTTTGGGGTTGTTGTCATGCTGTCACCCGCCACCCACCACCCGCCACCCACTCCGGCAAAGCCAAGGCCAACCGAGCGGGAATTGCGCCGGGATGATGTCGTGCTGGGGATGCGGCCGGCGCTAACCGGGAAAAATCCCCCCAAATTTAGGTTGGCCCATGCGGCATCGTGCCGCTCCACCGGCAGCGGCACGGGGACAAACCGGGGGGGCTGTGTCCCCCCAACAGCGGGATCGCCCCGTCCCGGCAGCCGAGGCGGTGGATGCACATGGTGGCTGGGCCGAGGCGGCCGCAGCCCCGCCGTTGCCGACGCCGGTTGGTTTTGGCGCCGGTTGGGTTTAGGCAGGGGAAGGGGAAAGCTCCGGTGATGGCACCGGGGTTGGGGACCACGCTGGGTCTCTCCTGTGGGGGACATCGGTGGCTTTGGGGGTGCAAAGAGCAGGGTGGGGTTAATCCAGCACAGCCAGGATCGCCGCACGTAAAGTGGGGTGTAAAATGGGGTGTAAAACCTGCCCCCACCACCGAGACCCCCTTTCCTCCAGCAAACCCCCCCCGGGTGGCACAGCCCCTTGAGCCCCCCTCGAAGCGGGGGACGCCGGGGCTCAGGGTGCTGCGGCTGCCTGGGGTTACCCCAAAGCGAGGTGCTGGGGTGGGGGGTGGACAAGGACGCGGGACCCCCCCTCTCCCATTGCCCTCTCGCCCCGTTGTGCCCCAGCGGGTGCTGGTGGCAGGCGAGTGGCCGCGGGGCACCCCCCACCCTTGGGTGCCCCCTACAAGAGGGGTGCAGCGGGGAGCCCGGGGGGGGGGGGCTTGGGAAGGGCCCCTCGCTACTTACTGGCGTGGGGCGAGCGTGGGTTTTGGGGTGGGAGGGCAACCGCCTTAGCCGGGGTGCACCCAGCACCCACCTCCGGCACTGGGTGCTGCGCCCAGGTGAGACACCCGCCCCGGCAGGGAGGAGTTGCTGCGCTTCCCTGTTAACCCCTTTCTGCCCCCTCTCGCCCCGGGAACGCTGCCGGGATGGGGTGCGGGACCCCCAGGCACCCCTGGGTGGCACCGAGCCCCCCCAGGGACCGTGGGCATCACTGGTGCGAGGGTGCTGCACCCCGTGGGATGCTGCTGTGGGGGCAGAGCGGGGGGGCTGGGAGAGCCCAGGGGTGCCCATGAGGGTGGGGAAACTGAGGCACAGCTTGGGGGGGGCCGAGCTTGGAAGGTGCTCAGGGTGGGTGCCTGGTGGGGGGTCTCTCACCCCCCTCGAGGTGGTAATTGATGGCAAACCTGTATGGGGGGGTTGGCCCACAGGATTGCCCCGTGGGGTCATCTCGGTGGGGGGACGCGGGGGCCCTCGGCGGTGGCAGCAGTGCCGGGGAGCCCCTGGGTGCCACCCCATGCCGGCGAACATGGGGTTGTGCCGGGAGGGGACACGGGGCATTGAATCAGCTGGGGGACCTAGGCGTCCTGCCCCCACCCGCTGTGCTCAAACCCCCCCGGCGCTGCCTTTGGGGTCGGCACCGGGATGTCACCATACCTGAGCCGTGTGGCCGGACCCCGGCCACCTCCCGGCCACGTTTGTGTCCTTGCCGGGGGCGTAGAGGGTCTCGGAGCGGCTCTTGCTGAGCGGGCGAGTGTGTCCCGGGGGGTCCCCACGCGATCCCATGGCGGTGGCACCACGCGGTGCCGGCGTCACCCGTGCCAGGTCATCCAGGGAGTGTGAGGGGCGCACGGGCTCAGCAGGGTGGGGGCTCAGCCCCGGGGGGACCCGAAAAGAGCTGAGCGCCGGCGGCAAGTCCCTCCGGGGCACCGAGTCCCTCCGGGGCACCAAGCATCCTCCGGCCGGCTCCTCCGTCTCGGTGGCGCCGATGAACCGATACTCGTAGGCTGGCGGCTGTTGGGGGACGAGCGTGGCTGGATCGGTCCCGGCGCGCCCCGCCGGCGGGGGGTCGAGAGGGGCCGGGGTGGCGATGGGGGGCAGCTCCTTCACGTACTGGGCAGGGATGTAGAAGGGCCGGGCGTCCCCGCTCCTCTTGACGTGCCACCAGTGGTGGTTGGTTCGTTTCAGCAGGACGTAGCGCTCGTTAGGTTTGATGGTGACCAAGGTCCCGTCCTTGGCTCGGTACTCGAAGCCGTACTCCACCAGCACCAACGCCTCCTCGGCCGGCACCGCCGCCTCCATGGCCGCCCCGGCGCCTTCGCCTGTGGGAGACAGGGCAGGGAAGGGGTGACGGCAGCTCCCAACCCCTCCCGGGGTGCATGGGGACCCCGAGGGAGACAAGTTGGGGGGTCTCCGCTGAGCCCCACGCCGCCATTCCCCAAACTGCCCAAACCCGCCTGAAACAGCCGACACCGTCCTCGCCCACCGTCCCCAAGCCCCCAAAGCCACCGAGCCCCAAGTCCCCAAGCCCCTAAAGCCACTCAGCCCCCCAAATCTCACCTCCAGCCGGCGTTGGGGCGCAGGCGGGGGCAGCGGGGCGCGCGGCAGGTCCCGCTCGTGCCCGTGGCGGGCTGGTCCTGACTCGCCCTGGTTTCCTGCCGGCGCCTCGCTGAAAGACGGGGCCGGGCTCCACGCTGGCGTTGGGTGCCCGGCCCCCCGGCCGGAGGAGAGGGGCGGTGGGTCCCGGCCTGTTTCCTCCCCTCGAGGTGGGAGGGAAGGGACGATGGCGGAGGGGACCCGCTGCCGCCCGGCCGAGGAAACGGCTCCTCGGGAGGTTCCTGCTGCAGGAAGGGCCCTGCCCCACGGCTGAGCCGGGATCTGTGCCGCTGCCGGATCCGGCACGGCCTCCCCTGGCTGGGGGATGGGACCCCCCCGTCCTGGCTTTTGCCCCCACCTTCCAGGGAGTCCCACTGGGGTCCCTGTGCTGGTGGGTGCACCCCAAATCCTTCCAGCTACCGAGAGTAGGATGGTGGGGAAAGGGGGGAAAGAACAACGGGAGATGCTGACAGTGGTGGGGAGCTGATGGGAAGAAAAATGGGGCAGGGAAAATGGGGAAGGGTCCCCCAGTCACCCCACAAAACCCAGGAGGACAGAGGACAGGCAGCATCCCTATCCCCAACCCTCCTCCCGTGGAGATGCAGCATGAGGTCGGACACAGGATTTGGCGCCTGCTGCAGAGAAGCAAACCCTGAAGACATCTTCACTCGTCGTTAAATAAACTTTAATTATTTTTGCATGGGGAGGGGTGAAAGGAAAATAAAATTTCTTCCAAGGATTAAAAGCAGCGGGCGGGGAGGAGCAGCCTGGCTCTTCTCTCCCCTCTCTTCCCCGAGGCCACGGTGATGGGTGGGCTCTCCACCGGGAGATGCTTGGCCGGCGGTGCCCGCAGTCCCCCCGGGACACGCAAGATCCCTAAAGGCACAAGTGTCACTTTGCCCCCTCCCCGCGTGGCTGCCGTCACCTCCCCGGAGCAGGCCAGCTTGTGCAAAACCCCCACGTAAAAAAATACCGGTTTTTCAGTATCGAACATCCTAAAAAACTAGAGCTTTAATCAATGTCAGTTATCCACACCCTTGATTGGAAATCCTGATTTACACCCTGGAAAGCCGCTGGGTTTCCCCGAGGAGGGGATGTACCAGGGTGGCACCAGGAGGGTGACCGGGAGCACCCCCGAGCAGCACCGCCTTAGTGTGAGTGGGGGGACGCACCTCTCCAGCCCCCCCTTGCTCAGCCCGGGGTGGGCAGAGGGTCCCTCCGTGGGGCAGGAGCACCCCACGCCCTATCGCCCAGCACCGCCGGCTCCCTGTGGCCGGGGCAGGGCCGGGTGCAGGATCAGCTCCCGGGCAGGGGGGGCTCTTCTCGGCACCTCCCGCCAGCCCCTTCCCCTCGGCGCCAGTGGGGCTGGATGCGAAGCCAAGGGCAGCGTTGAGGTCGGTCCCCAGATGCTAAAGGCTCGGCTCCAGGCTGGCCTCCGCCTCCAGCTTTCGCTGGTACCTCTGCCGGCGCTCGCAGCGGGGGCACGACTTGGCGCGGGCTTGGCAGTGCCGGTGGAAGACGGTTTTGCATTCGCTGCACCTAGGAGAAACCAAGGGGAAAAAAAATAAAATAAATCAATCCCACCCTCTTGGTAAGATCGAAGACCGAATTTCTCCCCACCAAACCAGACCTGGCGACACTTTGTCTCTGTTTCCTCCCAACAATTGCTGAGCGAAGAGCTCCGGTGCCAGCGAGAGCCAGCTCTAGCTCAAAACAAACCTTGCTAGCAGGAGCAGTAACTACTCGAGCAAAAGATCCACCTCCAGCGAACTCGGAGCAAAAGCAGTAGCTCACCCGGAAAGAGCACTGCGGGCAGCCGCCGGCACGCTGCTGGCTTTTTGCAGATGACAGGGAGATTTTAAGCGAGATTTGCACCTCGCTTTCAGAGCGCTGTCAGCACAAGAGCAACGTTTCAAGGCTGAGACACCGAACCCTGTGACGGTGCAGGCCGGCGAGAGTCCGGCTGGGGATGCGTGGCCGGCGGGGACGGGATGCAGCTCAGTGCCAAAGCGCGGACCCTCTGCTCGCCGGAGCTGGGGCGCAGCCGGGAGACCCCCAACCCAGAACCCGCACGTGGCAGGGACACTGCTTGGGGACATCGGAGCCGCAGGGAAGGGGACAGGCAGCCGGGATGGCGTTGTCTTTGAGCCGGCCGGCTCCGGGGAGGTCTCCCCAGCGCTCGCCAGGGACCTCCCTGCTCTGGCTCAGCGCCGCAACAGGAATGTAAACAGCCACAAATGATACCTTGCGCAGGGCCGGCGGGGAGGAGACACCCAGCTCTGCGAGGGGCGTTCACTGCTTATCTTGAGTCAACAGAAGAAAAGTCCGTGCTACGACGCCTGAGCTCACTTTTTCCCAGTCACGATCCCCCACCTCGCCAGCAGCAGCACAATGCCGCCCATCCACATGCCAGCGGGTCAGCTAGATTATTTCTAAATGCCCTCAAGTGCAAATACCTGGTGCACAATCGATGGGTGAATATCACTGAATACCTCGATTTCCCAAAGGACGAGCGGAGAGGGGAGCGGAGAAACCCCCAGCAGTGCGCAAGGCAAGGGACCATGACATATCACAGCCTGGGTCAAATCCTGCTCCCGACAGCGCTGCAAACCCCGAGTTACTCAGGATACAGAAAAGGCTCGTGCATGGATAGATGGGATGGCGGGCTGCTGCCTGGCACCGTGCGTTTTCCCCAGCGGAATATTTTTTACGCGGCTGCTTTGGATTAGCAGCAGCGGCGGCGGCTTCTCCTCCCGTGGGGGGATTTGCAAAGCCGGGGGGTGGTTTTCACCCTGTGTGTTTCTGAGCGCGCAGCAGCCGAAAGGCGGCATCTCCTGCCTCCACCTGCCACAGCAACGGCTGCAGGAAGCGGCTGCCGCTGCTGTGAAAAGCAGAATGTCCCGTGCCTGGCTGCGTTTATTGTTCGGAGGCGTTTCAGACGCATCCTGCAGCGAGTGATGGCGTGACCCCGGCAGCTGGCTGTCCCCCGGGGTGGGCAGAGGGGCAGGAAGCTGGGTTGAGCTTGGCGAGGATGTTGGTTGAGCCGCTTTCCTGCTGCACAACCTCCTCCGCCAGGAAAAAAAAAAAAAGAGGTCAACAAACTTCAGAGCCCGGCTTTACAGGACATGAGACCTCCGGCTGGCTGCCAGCGGAGATCAGCCCCGCGTGCTTGCTCTTTCCAGAGCTTGTACGCTCTTCTTCTAGGGAAAAATCGGTCCCCTGGGGATGTTGTCCTCGATAACAAGCATGATGCTGTCCCTGTGGCAAGGAGGGAGAGTGAGCAATCCTGCTCAGCCGCCCTGGAAATATCTGCAACCACGTAACGCATGTGGTACTCGGGGACCCTGGTCTCGTTGGCATTTTCTGCAGCTTCTGGATGTTGCTGCTCACTTTTAGGGACCGCCAGGCAAAGCAAAACCATGCAGCCTGTTCAACCTCTCTGCCAGGATTTTACTCATGACCAAATAACCGTCGAGACGTGGAGATCTCTCCACCTACGATGGAGCAGGCTCCTGGGCTGGAAGGGTTTGATACCCATTTCTTTAGAAAACCCTGACGGTGGGGACAAACACAGCCATCCGATTTCAACCTCTGCTCAGCTGCCGAACCCCATGCAGCAGCCGACCCCGCTGCAGGCAAGGACCCTGCCTGCAAAGGATGCGAGCTCCGCGGGCAGGAGAAAAACCCAGACGAAAGCCAGCGTCCCCGCTGTCCTGCTGGGAACGTCCCCTGCCTCTCCCCAGCACGACCCGCAGGGCTGCCCACCATCTATCTCCAAATCCATGGCCGTGTGTCCTTCCTCCCCTCCTTGGCCGTAGAGGGGCGTATGAACAGTCCCACTGCGGCTTTTCCTTCTCTCCTGCAACCCCTGGGAAGGGGCTGGACTGAATTGGAATGGGAGATGCGTTGGTTGGGTGAGCTTGGCAAGGGCACACAGCACCTTCATCCTCCTCCTCCTCCTCCTCCTGCCCCTGGCCCCTCTGCTGCCCCGGGACCCAGCACCCAGCGAGGCTCTCGCAGGCTGACAGCAAGGCGCTGGGTTGCCCCACATGTTCAATCTGCAAAGCCACCGCGCTTGGTGACATCTCGGCTGTGCGAAGGTGGTCCTCTCCTGCCCCAAACAGCCCAGTTTTGGTTCAGATCACCTTGGAGCTGATGGGTGCCTCGAGGACATGGGTGCCGCGAAGATGCACAACCAGCTCCGAGCTATTTCCAGGCCACCCCGGGGCTACGTGCCTAGAAAGCCCTGCTCCGAGTCCCCGAGAGGGACCCAGGGGAGGGTCCAGGCTCCTGGGAAAAGCCAGGCCATAAGCTCGGGTGGCCTCGCAGCAGCGGGACGTGATGGAGACGTCGCTCACCTGGTGGTAGTGTCAAACTCGAAGGGAAAAATGATGTCGCTGCTGTTGCAGATCTGGCAGATGAAGCCTCGCTGGGTGCACAGGTCGCAGTTGTAGACGTGGTGGGAAGCAAACTGGAGCAGAGACTGCAGGAAGGTCTCAAAGACGCCATCGGCTATCTGCGGGGCAGAGATAGGTCAGGCAGGCGCGGAGCCCGTCTCCTGCCGGGTTTGCACTGTGCAAAATCCACGTTACACCCATGCTTCGTGCTGCCACGTGAAGTCAAGGCTGTCCTCCCAAAACAACCCACACCCCACGTGCCTGGGTCGCAACGGGACCCCAGAGAGCACCGGCAGCAGCACCCACAACCTGCCAGGACGGGGCTCCCGGCTTTGGAGTCGGCGCAAAGTCCAGCTACCCATCACCAGCAACGTTATTTGCAATAGATACAAGTTTGTACGGAGACACATCAGCAGCAACGCTGGCTTAAACAGAGGTGAAAAAATTTATCTTGCGTGATCTCCGTGGTTCTCGGAGGATACAGGCTTATGCCAATTATTTTGGCAAATTAAAATAAAGGCAATTATTTGCCTTTAAGCTGATGTGCAAGCTTGCAGAGTGCACATGATGGATGAGAGCAAGGCAACAGGAAAACAAAGCTGTCTGAAACCTGCTACTGATGATGACAAAGTGCCATGCTTGACAGAAACCGGAATGTTTCCACCAGCAAAACCCCTACGACCACGCAAAGGTCTCACCTGACTCAGATCAGCGACGCTGTATTTGTGGGGACACTCCAAGAGGTAATGCCTGTGATCAAGCCTGAAAAGAAGCACAGAGAGGAAGAGGGTAGATGGTTTCCACCACATCTCCAATGGCTTTGGAGCAAGGAGGAGCCTGGATGATGCAGACTCTCGAAGAAAATCGCCACAGACTTGATTTTCGCATCGTGCCACACATCCCAAATCCTGCCAGTGGAAACCGCGTGAGAGCATTTCAAAGGGGGGAAAAAGAAAATAAGTATCTCATCTATTTTCCCAGGTGTTTCCTGTCCAGCCAGAAGCTCCTCGGTCGGGAAGGCGTTTCCTGAGTCACATCAATACCAGCCAACAGATGGATAACTCCCTAGAGCAGACGACACGGAGCTAAAAACCAGCCCATGCCTTGGCAGCATCACTCCCTGCTTGACCGGTGAGCGATGAGGACCAGGAGACCACCGGGGTGCAAAGAGGAGGATGCAGAGGTAACGTCACCCAGAGAGGGACCTCACCGCTTGCTCAGCTCCTTCAGGGCCCCGCTGCGGCACATGATGAGATAATCTCCCAGCAGCTTCAGCTGTTCCCTGCTCTGGCGGATCCGTCCCATCCTCTCCACGTGGTCGTAGAGGCTCTCGTTGACCAGCTTCAGGTCGATCAGTGGCTGGTTGCGGATCTGGGTGAGGAACTTCAAAGCCTGCCGACAAACCTGGGGCAGAGAGAGGCAAGAGGTGGGCATGCACCAAGGAGCAGCCCAGGAGGATCGGACGGAGGTGTAGGGTGGACATCTCCACCTCTACTGATGATGGGAACGTTCAGATGGACCTTCAAGAAGCGTAGGCAGATGCAGGAGCGTTTCCCTGCTCCCTGCACCGACCGAGCCCAGACTTACCCCTCGTTTTGTCAGATCCCAATTGTGGATGAGGCGCGAGGGAATCACGGTCTCCTCGTCCCGGTGGCAGCTGTCGCAGTAGTAGAGACCAGAGAAGGAGCAGAGCTTTGGCTTTGCGAAGGAGAAGCCGATCTGCCTGGAGCAGCCTGCAGGGAACAGGGACAAGGCGATGAGAGGGGACCCGCGCTGCCCCAGGAGCCCATTCCCATCGCCGCCAGGATGAGGGGAGAAACCTTTGGGAGGGGGGAATGGGGAAAGAATGTTTTTGGAAGGGTTGGAGATCAGCTAAAGCATGTGTAGGATGTTCGGTGAGAGGTCCCCAGCCCTTCCCTGAAGGCGAGGAGCCGCGATTTAAGACCATGATGGTCCAAAGGCCTCTGGACTATTCCTGAACCCACTTTTATCCATTAAGTGGTTCAAGTGTTTAGTTTTTGGTTTCATTTTTCAGGAAAAGTGAATTCTGGAAACATCCCAGTGCTTTAGGGAAGAACCTCAATCCCACCTGCCTGCCCCATCACTTCCACCAGTAACTTCACCCCATTTTGCCTTCGCTCAGCCCTTCTCTTTCCCGCTGCCGCCCCAGGGTACCAAAACCACGTCTGCAAGGGATCCTCGTCTGCAAGGAATGAGGTCGGGATGGATTAAGCCAAAAAAAGCCTTTATTATAGCGGTGGGTAACCCAGGAGGAACGCAGCTTGTGTCTTGGGGGAAATCTGCAGGGTTTTTACAGCGACTTGAAAAGCGAGCGCATCTCATTTGGAGTCGGGATGGCAGGAAAACCCTTCATGCTATTTTTAATGGGTTCAGTTCTCTAAAACAACTGATCAAGCATTAAGTGATCCTCTGCCATCCTCAGGGAAGGCTTTACCACCCCATCCTTCATGCTTCGGGGTAGCTGGAGCGCATCCCACAAAAAAAATTCATGGAGGTCAGGTGTTGCTCTTTGAATTAATAAAAAAAAAAAAAAAAGCAGCTTTTATCGTCCGTTACGCCCTGACACGTAAGAAAACCCCTCCTGCATCAGGCTTGGGTGTCAGGCTGGGAGGGAGGTGGAAGCTGGGCAGGCAGCCCCCTAAGAAAACCTACACATAAACACTGGGAATTTGTCTTTTCAGGTTGCTGCTTCCATCTGCTGCAAGGTGGAAGATGCAGGACAGAGCCTGGAGGGGAAGGTAGAGACCAAATAGAATGGAAAATATATACATATATAAAAAAAGAAGAGAGATTAAAAGAAAAGAAAAAACCTGCTGGAGGGTACAAGAAATATAATTGAAGCAGGAGAGAAATGTGAATTAACTTACCAAGGTAAAAAGCAAATTATACCTCCTGCGGAGGTCAGCGAGTGCTATTCTATTAAACCAGCATCGCCCCGCATGCCGATAGGCGTTAGTGGAAGGTTAAATGAATGTTTTGCAAAATCAGCTTGTCACACCCATCGCAGTATTTGCTCCTGTGCTGCGTTACTGGAAAAACAGCATTTGCTCTTGATTGCACTTTCCCTGCAGGCTGGGGCCACAAAATGCTCAGGAAGAGAGTCCTGGGCCTCTCGGTCCCTCTAAGGGAGCCTTCAAGCCAAGACCCAGCACCGTCTATACCAAAAGCATCAGCCCAGTTGGACCCGCGCTGGGGTGGGACGGGGATTCAGCGTGGGGGGCCTCACCCTGTGTGCACAGACCACCAAAGGTGCCACGGATTTGGGATGTGAAGCCCCACCAAGGGGCTTTGGATGGGGCAACCAGCAGCTGGCCTGCAATGGGTCAGCGGGACCCAAGAGCATCTCTTTTAATTTGATGTCACCTCGTTAATCTGAATGAACGCAACATCATCCTCCAAGACGGAGCTAGGTTTTTGGACAAGCCAACGTATACCTGCACAGATGAAGCTCTGCGAGTCCAGGCCCTTCTCCACGGGGATGGCCACCAGGTATTGCAACAAGAAGCCATTTTCCTTCACGATGTTCTTCAGGACGACCTGGGAGTGCCCGTCCAAGCTGCCACCCAGAGTCAGAGCCTCCTCGGCGCTCTCCAGGTAGGACATGAGCACCCCTCGGACCAGCTCCCTCCAAGAGGCCGCTTCTTCTGCGTTCTCAGCCTGCAGCTTCAGGACAGCTTTGGAAGTGATCACCTTGAAGAACGCGGGTCCCCCGAGGCTCGTGTCTGGAAGGATGTCCTGGATCGTCTCTATACCGTAACTGTTGCTTAAAATTTTATCGTTGTTTCTGACTTTAAAGCACTTTAAAGTTTCTAGAGACAGGGAAAAAATAACGGGGACCCAGGTTTTGTCTACGTCCATATACAGAACAGCCTCTTTTATTGCATCTAGCTCCGGCTCGTGAGCTGGAGTCCAGTCAAAGCTGTTCCCAGGCACGTCGCTGTACTGGAGAAGAGCAGCGGAGTCACTCTGGATGGGTTGACCTTCGCCACCGTCTTCTGCATACTCCAGCGTCTCCCACTCCTCCTCCTCCAGCTGAGGCCGGCACTTCTGCAGCGCCTCGCGGATCCTGTCCAACCAGTCCTCGGCCTCATCTCGAGAAGGAGCGCGTAGGTAGAGTTTTTTCCCCAGGAAAACCAGCTCGAAACGGCCGTCCGAGTGCGTCAGTGCCAGTGACTCGCACCGCAGCAGGGAATAGCTCTCGACGCAGATGCGGTCCTCGTGGTCCAGGAAGAGCCGGAGCTCCAGCGGTGACAGCTCACAGGAAAACTCCTTCCATATCCCCATGGCTCCTCTCCGTTCCAGGCTGCCCAGCTTCAGGAGCCCTCGGAAAGGGTTGGAAAGACCTGGGGCAAAAGCAGATGTCTTAGTTTAACTGAAAAAGGGGAAGCTGGTGGAGAGAGAAGAGCCAACGGCTGGCTCACAGCGAGCAACCAGAGGCATCGCAGCTTTGAGAACCGGTTCCGGTGGACAGTGGAATGGGGCAGGAGTTTACAGGACCTTGGTCTCCATAATCTGTCTGCATGCATTTGGGTTTTGAGGCTGAGAATGAGTGGGATGGCATAAAAAGAAACGTGTCCTGCAGGGTGGACAGAGACACCCAGCATACCTCCTCTCTTCCTAAAACGCTTCCCACCGGAGCCATCGTGGGCTCAGCAACACCAAGAGAAGCTGTCCCACTGCCTTTGGAGCTTTCAGTGCTGCCATCAGCTCAGCAACGGCGAACGGCTGCTTCCCAAAGAGCCCATCACCCGAAACACCCCCCCAGCCCCTGCGCACTGCCCAGCGCAGACACCTGACGAAAGCAGGAAAGGGGAGGGCGGCGCGTACCCATCTGCCTGCGATGCACAACACTGAAGCCCTTTTGTTCCCGTTCGGGTGACATTTTGGGCTTCCCGTTATCCGAGGACGGCACCGACAGCCTTTCCAAATCAAGAGCGCTAATGAGCCCTGGGGCTGGACCGTTGCCAGCCCCCTCCGGCCCAAAGCCATTGGTGTCAGTCGTGCTTTCGCTGTTCTCTCCCAGAGAAGGCCTGTAGAAATCATCTTCTGAGATCCAGCTCTTTCTTTTCTGTTTAAAAACAATAACAAATATATGTATTATTGAATTTATTGAACACCCAGCGCCCCACAAACACGCATGCCCACGGTGACCCCCCCACGGGGGCTGCTCCCGCGCAGACCGAATCCCAAGCAGCGATGCTGGCCATCCCCACGCGGATGGCTCCCCTGCTCCCTCCGATCAGGGAACGCTCCATGGGACTGTGTCGGCAGCTGACAAATACCGGGATTATATACTGGTGGGATTATAAAGTCCAAAATTGATCAGTTCTCTCCCCCTAAGATCATCGAGGGGCTCAGAGGGAGAGCACATTCCCTGCAGTAACCACATACAAGATATTTGGTCCATGAAGTATTTCTGATAGAGGGTGAGAAACCAGCCCTGCCATGGAAGCGTACGAGCTCGCCTAGAACAGCGGCACCATCCTTGTTCCAGGAAGAACAGAGATGGGGAGAGGTACAGAGAAGATGTCTAGGATGAAAGAGAGACCTACAGCTGACAAGCAGATGCTACAAACACCAGGCCTGATCAGTACAGGCAAAAAGTAAGGCAGGGAAGGCAGAAGAAACCTTTGTCTCTGGATGTCAGGAGGGGATGAGACCCACAAGCAGAAGAAAGCTCGTTAAGCTGAAAGAAAACCTGGCTGTTACGGGAGTTTTTCTGGCTACAAGAACAGAGCGAGGTTCTGGGACAAGGTCCCCAAACAAACACCAGGAGCAAAACACAACCCAGCTCAATGCTCCGGCAAAAGGGAGCTGCTTCCCTAGACCCAGGGCATCTCTTCCAGGGCTGCATCCCACCAGGAACGACCTCTTGACTACCCTAGCCTGCTTTCCAAGAGCCTTTCATTCTGAACAACGAATTAAATGACAGCAGAATAGTCGTCACCACCCTGCACCGAGGATCACGAGCGGCTTGCGGTGCAGCTCCCAACGTATAGGCAGGCTCGGCTGACTCCCGGCCCAGGAACGCAGGTTGCAATGTGAGTCATGCGAAAGCAGGGGGGAATTTCCTGTTGACACCGTATGTTATACATAGATTAGGTCAAACTGGCCCAATGCCATAAGGAAGCAGTGGAAATGGGATAACTGGGAGGGAGCTGAAAGGAGCAGGGACCAAAAAGAGAAACCATTTAGCGGGGTATGAAGTAGATCCTAACCTCACCAGGATGGAAACAATGGGAACTAGGATGGAAAAGTCAGTAACAAATTAGACAGAGGACAGGGCTGTTCAAAGAGTTTCCTAAAAGCAAAAGCAAAAGCAAGTGGATCATCTCCTCGGTGGCAGCAGGAGAAATCCGCCGCAGTTTAAGCTAGCCCAAGCACCAGGGAATGCCATCCTGCTCTGGGAACAGATGTGTTGTGGGAATATTTTTCCACTGGAAAACTGCAATTTGTTTCCCTTCTCCCTCCTCTTACGTGGACCATAAATGAAGAGAAGTCCCTGTGAGAAACTCGACGCTCAAGCTGTTTTATCAGCTTGCACACAGCCTATGGCCAGATTTGTGCAAGAGCTCATCACTCTCCGGATATTGTTAACCGAACCAAAAACTTCCTGTTGCAGCCACTCTCGGTGAGGAACGACTGGCAGGCCAGGCAGGGTTTCAAAAGCTTTGGTGCCTCTTTTACCAGGGAATATCGACTTCGACCCAATTTCTCCCAGGGCGGCTGCAGGGACACAGCTCCACGGGGTCCAGGAAGATGCTCATGGAGCACGGAGCATCACTTACACCCAACTTGCTGTCGAAAGACTGGAAGCGGCACGAAAGATGAGAGTTTGAAGAAACCGATGCCTACTCAGAAGCTGTCACCAGTTTTACTTTCCTTTTCCATTAGATGTGCTGGTCAGGAAGCATAGAAACAAGGAGATCGATAGCAAGCGAGCCGTAACACCTACCGGACAACTTAGCAGCGGAGAAAGGAGATATTCGGCTGTTGGGCTGCGGACAGCCTGGCTTGCCTCGCTGCTGCCAACCGTGCCGCTTCTGCCTGTCTCTCCCACGCTCGGACCGCAACGTTGCGTGGCCAAAACGCCGGCTGTGCCGCCGGCTTGTGGTGCTGCAACTTCACCCCCATCGCTGATGGTCTCTGTGTCACCCGTCCGAGCGGAGCGCGGACCGTCGGTGTCGGGAGGCGGTTGCCGGCGAGCTCCGTGGGACGGTGCTGGGGGGACGGGCGAGGTGGCCGGGGGGCAGGCGGGTGGCCGTGGGGAGCAGCCCAGCACGCTGGGGACCAGCCCTCCCTCCGGGGCTTCCAGGCTTGGCTTGGCTTTGCTGAACTCGGACAGCACCCTGGAAACAGAAAAAGGAGCAGTTTGAACATGGCTACGTTAAGCGGAACCTATAAAAAACCCTCGAGTTATTGCAAATTATAACAACCCGTAAAAAGGGCTCAGCATCACTGCTCGTCTCCTGCGGGCTGGCAGCGCTGTACGGCTGCAAAAAACCCCCGTGGCACCAGTCCTGCTAACAGAAAAACGTGTGATTTGTGTCCTGCGGAGCAGCACTCGACCCCACTGCAGGCAAGGACCCTGCCTGCGAAGGATGCGTTTCCTAACCCCCGTTAGTGGGGTTTAATTTCCTTCTGACGGACACCTCGAAGGGAGGGTGGGTGCTCCCCACAGCCCCAGCCCCACGTACAGCTCCCGGACACGTATCCAGCCACCGACTGTGTGCCAAATTTCATATGTTTTCATAACCGTTAATGAGCAATTATTAGTGGAGCCCGGCCAGAGGAGAGGCTGTTCCCATGCCCTGCTTCGCCACCAGCTAGGTCCAATTAAACCAGCCCAAGATTAAAATTCAAAACGACGCCTTTCCATCACGAGTTTAATCCAATCAAGGCAGGTTCTTCCAGGATCATCGCAAGATGCAAAATCCTAGAAGCAGGTAACGATGTCATTATCGATGAGGAAGAACAGACTGCAGCCCTAAACCTTCCTGAAGACCCTTATTGGGACGAGGGTGCCTTCGCCAAGCAGCACCTTGAGGCCAGGCTCCTTCAGAACCAGGTTTTAAAGGTGGCAGGGAAAATATTTACTGATTACTCAGAGCTTATATAACCCACTGGAAATCTTTGTGCTGGCTGTTTGGCAGAAATAAATCATGAGAATGACAAACTAACAACCTCCCTCCTCTAAATTATCTGCCGAAGCTGCAAATTATAACCCTTTCCTGAGACCAAACTCATTTCTTTCCGCCTGCAGAAAGCTCCGGAGCATCCCCCAGCATACGGTAGGGAGATGTGACATTCCTGAAACGGGGGAGCAGCATTTTTCTGACGTTTATGCCCCGGTAAAGAGGACAGACACACACTTCAGCAGCCAGAAGCTCATTTGCCGTGGCAGCAGGGTCTCAGCAAGCTGTGCCGAGCGTTCCATTTTACCTTTCAGGCTCTTTCCAGGAGGAAAAAAATTAGCTTGTTAAAGAAAAACAAAGGAGAAAAGCCTTCCTGCCTATAAATGAGAGCCCAGGAGAGGGTTAAAAATCCCTTTGAAGAGGAGATCTGGGAAAAGACTCACTCTTGCAGCGACCTGTCCAGGTCCTCGGCAGTGGCCGTCCCCAGGTCGGAGTCGCAGGAGAGCGGCTCCTCGCTCCGCTCAGGACTGCGGGCGCAGTGAGCCGGGAGGATGCTGTCAGAGCCCAGGCTGGAGGAGAGCTGGGACGAGCTCGTGGTGTTAAGGCTCAACGAGGACGACGTGAGCTTGATTTTGCTGCTGGCTTTGCTGATGGGTAGGACGGAGGGTTGAATCTCGATCTCGTCTGACCCCGATGATTGGGAGATCGAACCCAGCGATGCTTTTCTGTGGGGTTCCGATGTCGAGGACGTAAGGGGCTCCAGCAGCTCCGAAACAGGACACAGACCCGACAGGGACAGAGGGGTGATGGTCCACTCATTCAAAACTGCTGATTTATAGGAGAGCTCGAAGGTTAAGGACGTTAAGCCCTGCAAGTAGCTAAGGAGAAACTCGCACTCTTCGGCATCTAAGAGCAGAGCGGTCGCCTGGTAGTATTCGGGCAGCCGGGACCTCTCCCGCAGCAGCAGCTTCAAGTAACACTCCACGAGGCCATCGTTCAAAGCCAGCCTCAGCCAGGCTCGGCAGCGGCCAACGTCCGTGTTGATAAAGATAAGTTGTTCCAGCTCTGAGACAGTATTTCTGGGGAAAGGGAGAAAAAGGACAGAATAGGATGATAGCAGCTCTGTTTTCAGTCCATCACGGGGTGCAGGAGGGGCAGATCCTCCATCAGGAACTGCCCAACCTGCTCTGCCACAGGGAGTTAGGAGTTGGGTCAAAAAAGGCTGTGAAAATCTCTTTCCTCCATGGAAAACGTGATTTCCCATGGAGAAAAAAGAGCTCCTGAATGCCCAAAGCTAAATATATCGGTGACAACCCCAGGCATCCATGAGGTGCCTCTGGGTGCTCCTCCTCTCTCTGGCTGGAGGCATCTCCCATGCATTGCTCGCCCTGGACCAAAGATGCAGACGGGAAATTCCCAGTATCCCTGCACGTTGGTAGGGCTTGCTCTGGCTGAATACTCCTTGGTGACAAGCGCGTGTCTAAATCCTGGCTTCAAATTTAAAATCAGCCAAAACACAGTGAAAACTGCTGCGGCAGTCCAAAGAGAAGACCAGATCAGGTTGAGCTCCTCAAGCAATCTCAGCCTCCTGACTTCAACCGTTCTCCCTCAAAATCCAACAGCGACACCACGCTCCCTAATCCTCCCCGGCCCCGGCTCACGTCAGCGCTGCAGACGCTACAAAAACCAGAGCAAAAGTTGTGTAAGATTTTTTTTAATCTGTCTCTCAAGAAAGAAGGAAAAAACCTTCAAAGGGCACAAAAATATCCCCTGTAACATGTGAAAGAGTTATTTTCATCCGCTCTTTCATAATTTAAGAGTTGGTGATGGTGTTGGATGAGGCTTTCAAAACTATTTGTGTGTGAGCTGTTATTCAGCGTGGGAGGACTCTGCTTAGGGAGTGGCTCAGAAAAACCCCAGCAAATAATAATAGTTACCCAGGTGAGACCTCCTCAAAGCTCACGGTCAGGGCAGCGATGTTCATCCTGGCTGGGACGTGGGGAAACAGAGACTAACCATCCCCAGGTCGGAAGAGAGACCAGACGCCTGTGCCGTGCATCCCGTAACCCACTGCTGCCGTACGGCAGTGCGGTCACCAGGGTCCCACCGGGGACATGGAGTCCCCACATACAGCCTGGCACCCAAAAATAAATAAGAAAGGAGCGTGCCCTAAGCTGGCAGCAGCGTTGCATTCCTTAACTGTTTGGGGACATTGGCTCACGCCAAAACGGCACTTTACCCCTTGCACACGCTGTGAGGGGCCGTGCTGACAGCACTGGGTGCCCAGCGCTGCATCGCTCGACATCGCAGGGGCTTTGCTCTCCTACCTGCACCTCCCAGAGGTCCTGGGCAGCCCCAGTCCCCCCAAGACACCATGAGAGCATCTCTCCCTCCGACTGAAGGGACCAAGCACGCAGCACGGGAGACGTATCTTTCCACCGAGCCATCCTCCTGTTCACCATTCCCCGAATTTTGTAGCTTTTGCACCAAAGAGAGGGGATAAACCTGAGCGCGTAAACACCTTTCGGCAGCGACGGGCACTCACCGATGCGTGATGCTCTTCAGCAGACCCCAGAAGACGGGCTGGGGAAGCGGTCCCCGACCCCCTGCTTTCTTCCCTTTCCCCCCACTCTCTGCCTTTATATGCTTCGCCTTCAGCCCGTGCACGAAGACAGCTTCCAGGGCGCTGCAGAGGGTGTTGGCGTTCCCATCGTCGCTGGTTACAATGGCATCCGAGGTCACGTACTGCTTCTGCAACGCCTTGATGGCATTCACCAGTTGCTTCTTGATCAGCTGCAAGACAGGAGGAACACGCTTGCATTATAAAAAAATAAGTATTATGAAAGATTTCATATGAAAGGGCCCAAAAACTGCAAGGCTCACGCAGAGCGAAGCACCACGCAGCCCCTGCTTCATCCACGTGCTTTGTGGCGGCTGTTAGGGCACTACAGCTGAAGCGGTCAAGGTGGGGGCTCACACTCTTGGCATCGCAGTTCATCTGGCTTTTTTTTTTTTTTTTTAAAAATGAGTAATTTATGCAATTTTAGCTGGCATTTCGGTGCCCGCTGGGTTGCTGGGGTTGCCTTTACAGCATGCGGCGCTTCCTCTGCAGACACCAAATTGCTTAAGAGGACGGGGTAAAAATTAAATCATCTCTTTCCAGGCACTCGGGGGAAACACAGGGATTAAATAAGCATGGGTGATAACCGAGAAACTCTAAGGAGGTAACCCATAATAAGGGCTGCGATACCACTTGAACTCGTGCAGATCAGCCCAAGCAGCATGTGACGCGCTAACGAGTCCCGCCAGCAGAAATCAAAGCCATCGATCTCCCTCTCAGCAGCTCATCTGTGTTGATTAACCCACGGGCGCTGCTGGGGACGCACCCCCCAAAAGACGCTTTTGGAAGGAGGGCCGGGGTTTAGCTGCTGCCTTCAGAGAGCCTCGGTGGGCTTTGAAGCGGGAACATGGGAATTTTACCTTCCAGCAGCTTTGCTTCCCTTTCTCACACCAGAGTTGAAAAGAAGCGAGTTCAGTGAATTTAACAATTTTACACCGGCGGAGAGGATTTTTTTTTTCGAACGCAGCTGAGCCCGGATGTCTCAATCAACCTTATTTAAAGTGAAAGTTGTACTTCCCAGCAGGCATTTGGCAAACACTGCAAATTCAGCCGGGACCCCATCAAACAATTCACGTTTTGGCATCAATCACGCAGCACTCAAGGCGAACGCTGAACAGCACCAGCCGCTGCGACTGGGGCAGGGGCAGATTTTGACTCCAGCCTGGGTTGGCTGCACAAACCCCTATTAAGTTTCCAGCCCAGGATATTTTTTCAGTCTCTAAATAAGATTTCCAGCAGCTGTAGTTCAAGGACAACAGCCGGGGGAACAGGCATCTTATCGTATCGGGGACGCCCCTTGCAGCGGGGGCTGTTTTCCAGCCGCCCCCCAGATTTGCTAGCACAAGCAACCCGCCTGCAAGCAGCAACCGTGGGCTAACAGGATTAAAGACTGCAAATGATTTTATCTGTCACGCATGAATTAATTCTGCCGGGGGATGAATTAAACACCCGGTTTGAACCGCTGGGTTTGAACTCTGCTCATTAAACGTGTTTAGACTCTCAAAGTTGGGTAAAGAAACCCCCAGAGCAGCAATGCTCCTTCCCCCAGCTATCAGGGCTGAGCACCCTCCCCTGCCCCACGCTGAATCTTGCCACGCAAAGCCCAAGGCAGAGTCTGGTGTGATTTAACTCATGGCCACCTTATTTGCTTTAACCCCTCGTCACCAACCAAACCATCAAGGATCCTCTCTGCCAGAAAGCCCGAGCCAGCCTTCGCCCGTATAAACCATCCCAATCCCAGCTGGCAGCACTGGCAAGTCCTACCATGTCCCCGTCGTAACTGGAGTTGCACTGGGGAGTAACCGGAACTATCTGGGGAGCATTAGGGCGTCTCACTCACCTGTATGGCTTCCTTGGGGTCATCGGCGTGGCTCGAATGCATCTCAGCTGCTGCTGCTCCCCACGCCGGGCGCTGCCTTCACATGTCACCTTTGGGACAAGGAGGAGGAGCACGTCTGAGCATTCGTTCGGTTTACATCGAACTCACCTGCCAGGCGAAGGGCAGCCGGTGTCACGCGAGAGGCACGGATCATGCACCGAGGCATTTTCCAAGCGCTTACGGCCAGACCGCTGCCGGATTCAAGCTGAGATGGACCCACGGCCGCATCAAAACACACCAGGCTTCCCGGGGAACAGGAGAGTTTCAGGCAAAACAGAGCCTGGCCAAGAGACTGAGAGGGAGTAATTAACCCTTGCAAGAGGGAGTAATTAACACTTGCAAGCTGCCCGCAGGCAGCCCTAAACCGGGGTGAGACGCCGGGCCGGTCAAGCCAGCAGCGATGCACGCAGGGCCAGGGACTGTTTCCCTTCTGTTTCTACATCACCTGCAATGCCCAGGCGCCAGCAAGGGCATCAAAACACACGCATTTAGCAAGAGAGCCTGAACGATGGCACCCAAAAACCACGTGAATGGCATTAAGGTGGCCCAGCAGACCCTGGGCAGAAGTGACAGCAGCTCTGGTGCTTGCCGGAGGAGCGATGCTGCTGCTGAACCCGACCGGGACAGACCCTCTCGGAGGTGTCCCGATGGCACAGAGCTGCCTGGGAAGCCAGGAAGGAAGGATACAGGTTCTCCATCAGGTTTCCAGTCGCTGCGTTCAGAGGCAGACGAACCCCAGGACCTCCCCGCTCCTGGGGGCACGGATGGCAGGGCGGCTCTGCTGCAGCCGGTTTTGGTGGGAGAGAGAGAAAAAAAAATCAGTGCCCTCTCGCTGCGGGAAACCCTGGCAAAACCCAGAGCCGAGCAGGCAGCGGCAGCCTCGCTGGGGTCATCTGCAACTGCAGGGTGTCTGCAGACAACAAGGGACCTTTGACTTCTGACTTTTGGCCTCCTGCCCTGTTCTTCAGAGCCGTCTGCTGAAACCAAGCTGTGCCTGGAGGCTCAGTGAGCAGAGCTCGCGGCTGTCAGCAAGATATCTGCCGCACGGCTGCATCCCCTCTCAAACACAGCGTGTCCTGGCGCTGAAAAGGGTCTGAGAGACGCTCCAGCACCAGCTACCGCCGTAAAGCTTTCCAAGGATGTGAGAGGTTGGAGAAGAAATTTATTCCCTTGAGTTGGAAGCGCTTGCCATCCAGGTGGAGAAGGAGACAGCCCAGCAGTTGAGCACAGGGTTTGGGCATGCCCGCGGCAGACAACGGGCTTGGTGTGGCATCGATACTTCAGATTTTATTTCCAAGCCAACGCAAAAACCCCAGAGCTTTCCCCAAGCAGAGCTGACGGCCTCAACCTGCCCTTCTCCCTGCACTGTGAGCATCAGACCAGGGCAGAAACATGGTTTGTAGACCAGTTCCTGCACGGCCATGGCCAGTCCCAAAGGCAGCGGTAGTCCAAATCCAGAGCAGCCCAAATCTGGAGCAGCCTAAACCCAGAACAGTCCGAATCCAGAGCATCCCAAATCCAGAGCAGCCCGAATCCAGAGCATCCCAGACCCAGAGCATCCCATGCACATACCACACCAGCCAGTCCTGCTTGGAGCAGCAGGTTGAGAGCTCTTTGGGGACAAACCCCGGATCAATTCTCAGTGTTTCCAGAGTTCACAGACAATTTCACAGAAAAGGAAACCGTTTCCGTCATGACTTGTCATAAGATTTCCTCTCCTCGGGTTGCAACACAGAAATGGGGGAGCGCAGTGATTACAGGAACGTTAACCTCTGGCTCAGAGGCTCGAGGCGCTGCTGGGGGTTTTTGGGGGGAGCGAGGGGACACCTAAGTGATAGCAGCAGTCGACAAGGACCACAGAGACCTGTCCCCATCCCTGCCCTCCGCACGGGAGGTTCAGGCAGCATCAGGCTCCTGGGGGCCGGGCAGCCCCTGCCCCTTTCCCTGCCACCTCCTGCACCCACCCTGCAAACAAGCAACGCGTCCCACCCGCGACAAATTCAAGGTGCAAGAGCTGGGGGCAGAGACCCGAGGGTGGTAGAAGCAAGCTGCGGGCACAGGGTGGCATTTCTCACGCCCAGAGAGGCAGTGTGGGTGTTTCAGCTCCAGGACCGCACCCGCCGTCCGTGCTCTCGGTGTCGGCCACCCCAGCGTCCCCAGCCGGTCACAGGGGAAGGGCTGACAGTGGTGTTTTCGCAAAGACCTCGTGCAGATTTTACTAAATCAGTGGTATTCCCCTAAAACACACGCTACTTTCTCGGCATCGCCTCTCCCAGCCTCCGCAGGAGGCAAGACGCCGAGGACACCCGCCGCCTTCACCACGGGACTCTCCACTCCCACCATGACCAGTCCAACCAGTTTGTTTCAGCACTACGAAACCACCCGGCACCGCTTCTGTTGGCATAGCATCGTCCTGAATAACGAGTGCAACGAACCAGCTCCAAGGCGGATTTCACCTG
Organism: Gavia stellata; assembly: GCF_030936135.1. NCBI lineage: Eukaryota > Metazoa > Chordata > Aves > Gaviiformes > Gaviidae > Gavia > Gavia stellata. The sequence continues at coordinate 5,346,818 of NC_082621.1, read as the reverse complement.
ACACAAGTCTTTGGTGAAACGCGGGAAGATCGGACCGGCAGCCCTGGCGCTGGGCTAGCCGGCTCTAGAAGGAAGCGGAGGGCACCGGCGCACTTCCAGGCAGATCCTGGAAAGCCACGGCTATTCCTTGTGATCTTCAAAGGATAAGAGATGGGACGGATGTGCAAACGCAGAGACAAGCACATCTACAGCAGAAAAAAACCCCCACAACGTTTCCCAGCAGTCACCACCCCGGAGGCTACGCAGGCAGAGCACAGCAGCTCGAGTAAAACAAAGAAAATAAAACAAGCGAGAAATAAAAACAGCCAGCAAGCTGGTGCGGTTAAACCTACCCAGGAAGAGAGTCGTCGGTGCAAGAGCAGAGCTGTTTATTTACCAAACTGCTGCAAAACAGCCAAATTCTTTGGGAACGGCTTGTTCGAATCAAGCCTTGTGCCAAGAGAGGCAGAGACCCCGTCCCAGAGCTCGGCTCTTCCGTCTCCCAACAAGCGACGCTCTCCAAGTTATAAATAAACAGCAGATCACCACTTGTGCTTTGTGAATGGAAAACAACAGCCCACAACGATGGCGTGAACCAGTGACTCAAGGCCTGGACGCGGAGCCAGTCATTTTCCAAGCACGAGTGCTGCGCCAGTCACCCTCTGCCTTGGGGAAATGAGGGCTTTGACGGGACCGTGGGTCCAAGGGCCGGTGTTGGGACAGCCCTCTCCTCCTACACAGCTTGTCTTCCACCCAGAGCCCACGCACACCCAGCCACGCTTAAAATACAACCCGACCCCAAGCAGAGGCAGCCCAGGAGCAGGCAAGCCAGCCAGCACGGCCAGGGGCTTGGCTTATTGCAGGATAAAACCCGTCGGAAATAATTCGGCAAGGGTTAGGGCAGGGTTAGAGCCCAGCCCCAGCCAGCAGCAGGACCCTCACGCTCCGACTTCAGCTCCTCCTCTGCGCCCAGCCCGGCGCTATTCAGCACCGTTGCGATTCCCACAGGTATCGCATAAGGGATGGGGACCAACACGCCACCCTCTTCCCCGCAGAAACGTCCTCCTTGCAGTTGACAAACCTGGTGGGGTCAGAGAAGAGTCGCTGCTGACGAACCCCTCCAACTTCTGCCCCGGCGGCACCAAGGAGGATGCCCAGGAGCAGCCGGGGAGGCAAAGCAGCCGCTGAGCTCCCAGCGCTGCCCTTGACGGCAAGACCGTGTTTCTCAAACACTCAAAAAGGAGAATTTCTTTTAGCCTGTCGTCTACTCCTGAACCAGGCTACAATTTGCCAGAGCCGCAGGTAAAACCGGGGTTGATTTTCCCCAGCGTTGCAGCCGACAGAGCCACCCCGCAAGGGCGAAGCGGGTTGTGAAACCCCCAGCGCGTTGGGGCAAGATGTTCCCGTATTTATACTCCCGATTTTTGTGTCGTTTCGGATTCCCAGCACTGGAGTTTCCCGGTTGATCCAGCGGCCATCTGACACGGCGGGCAGCTCGCATCCCTTGACAGGGGGAACCGGGGGTCACTGGAAGGAAGGCAAGAAGAAACCGGCTCTTGAACCTCTGCGTTTTCGGCCGGACACAAGAACTACCCGGAGCTCATTCGCAACTGCGCGTTTTAAGTGAGAAAACGTCATTTTTAGAGAACGCAACGCACAATAAATCAGAGAAAGCTGTAAAGATCCCGCACGCGCCGGGATCTCCGCAGGGGCACAGCCTCTCCGGCCAACCTGAGGTCTACGGGGACCAACCAGGCTGAGAGGTTTGGGGTGTCAGCGCTGGAGGGGGCGGATCGAGGAGCAGACACCAGCCCCCCACCCCACCCCGGGGACCCCACGGAAAGGAGCTTCTGACCCACAGCCCGGGCCTGTGGGGGCACAGGGCCCCACGCCACGGGGGGACCCACGGGGAGGCTCAGCGCAGGGCCAAGGCCGCCGGCTGCGGCCCAGGCGTGGGGGGGACCTGGTGTGGGTCAGCCGGGGGGGGTGCGGTGCCAGGCTCCCCAGGGGGGCTGGCGGCTGTGGGGGGCACCCGGGTGGGTGGGGATGATCGGGGGGGCCCTGGCCACCCGCCCGGCCGGGGTGCTGCAGGCAGAGCCTGCCTGGGGGTGGGTGTGCAGCCACGGGGGGGGCACCCCTTGTTTGCACCACTCTGCACCCCATGGGCCCCCCCCCCTGCACCCCATGGACCCCACACACTCTGCACCCCCTGCCCGCCCCCCCCTCCACCCCATGGACCCCACACACTCTGCACCCCCTGCCCGCCCCCCCCTCCACCCCATGGACCCCACACACTCTGCACCCCCTGCCCGCCCCCCCCGTGCACCCCATGGACCCCACACACTCTGCACCCCCTGCCCGCCCCCCCCCCTGCACCCCATGGACCCCCCACACACTGCACCCCCTGCCCGCCCCCCCCCCTGCACCCCATGGACCCCACACACACTGCACCCCCTGCCCGCCCCCCCCCTGCACCCCATGGACCCCACACACACTGCACCCCACCACCCTGCACCCCTTCTCTGCCCCCCCTGCACCCCATGGACCCCCCCCACTATCCTGCACCCCACCACCCTGCACCCCTTCTCTGCCCCCCCCTGCACCCCATGGGCCCGGCACCCCCTGCCCGCCCCCCCCCCCCCACCATGGACCCCCACTACCCTGCACCCCCCGCCTGCACCCCAGCACCCTGCACCCCTTCTCTGCCCCCCCTGCGCCCCATGGCCCCCCCCTGCACCCCATGGACCCCCCCCACCCTGCACCCCACCACCCTGCACCCCCTGCCGGCCCCCCCCTCCGCACCCCACGGACCCCCACTACCCTGCACCCCAGCACCCTGCACCCCTTCTCTGCCCCCCACGGACCCCCCCCCCTGCACCCCCCCCCCCCGCTCACCGGCTCCGCACCTCCGGCCGGGGAACCCGGAAGTACCGGCGTTGCCGGGAGCGCGCACGCCCCGCCCCTCCTGACGCCACCGCGCAGCGGGGCGGGGCTGAGAGGCGGCGAGCCACGCCCACCCCGGGCACGGGGCGGGGCTGTAGGGGGCGCGGGCGCGCGCACGGGCGGTACGTGTGCACGCGGACAGGCGGTCGGACGCGCTTGGACGCACGTGCACGCGGTCATGCACACGCACACGTGCACGCACACAGGGACATACAAGCACACACATGCACGCACACACAGACATAGACGCACACACATGCAGGCACAGGCACACACATACATGTGCGCACACGTGTACACACGTGCACACATGCACAGGGAGACATACAGGCACACACACACATCCACACACGCGTGTACACACACGTGCACACATGCACAGGGAGACATACAGGCACACACATGCATACAGGCACACACACACATCCACACACGCGTGTACACACATGTGCACACATGCACAAGGAGACATACAAGCACACACATGCATACAGGCACACACACACATCCACACACATGTGTACACACATGTGCACACATGCACAGGGAGACATACAGGCACACACATGCATACAGGCACACACACACATCCACACACGCGTGTACACACATGTGCACACATGCACAAGGAGACATACAAGCACACACATGCATACAGGCACACACACACATCCACACACATGTGTACACACATGTGCACACATGCACAGGGAGACATACAGGCACACACATGCATACAGGCACACACACACATCCACACACGCGTGTACACACATGTGCACATATGCACAGGGAGACATACAGGCACACACATGCATACAGGCACACACACACATCCACACACACGTGTACACACACATGCACGCACAAGCAGACATACAAGCACACACATGCATACACAGGCACACACATACATGCACACACACGTGTACATACGTGCACACATGCATAAGGAGACATACAAGCACACACAGGCATACAGGCACACACACATCCACACACATGTGTACACACACATGCACGCACAAGCAGACATAGAAGCACACACACGCATGCACACACGCGTGTACACACATGTGCATGCGCACACAGACATACAAGCACACATGCATACAGGCACACACACACATCCACACACGCATGTACACACACGTGCATGCACAAGCAGACATACAACACACAGATGCATGCACACAGGAACACATACATGCACACACATGTGTACACACACGTGCACACACACGCAAATACAAGCACACACATACAGGCGCACACACACATCCACACATGTGTACACACATGTGCACGCACAAGCCGACATACAAGCACATACAAGCACACACATGCACACACACAGGCACACACACATCCACACACGCGTGTACACACGTGCACGCGCATGCACAAGCAGACATACAACACACACATGCACGCACACAGGCACACACACATACATCCACACACATGTACACACATGTGCACGCACAAGCAGACATACAACACACATGCACGCACATGCAGGCAGGCGCGCACAGACGCGCACAGACGCGCACAAGCGGGCACACATATGCACACACGTGGGGCAGACGCACGGACACGAGCAGGGGCAGGCCCACCCCTACACGTGCACACAGAGATACTACACACGTGAACGCACATGCGTGCACACGCGTGCGCAGGCGCGCACCTCACAGGCGGGTGCCGCTGACGGGGCGCTGCAGGGCTTGGTGCTCACCCCCCCGGCAGAGCCTGGTCCCCACCGTCTGTTCAGGGCCCCCCCGCCGCCTCAACACGCGTGTGCACGCGTGTGTGCACAGGCCCAGGCACACGCGTGCACGCTTCCAGCCGCTCGCAGGACGCTCTGGGTGAAAAACCTGCACGTTTTAATGGTAATTTGGGAAGCCCTTCGCCGCCGTTGAACAAATGCGACAACTTTATGCAATCCCTGGGGTGCGCAGCGGCACCCCGACACCCCCGGCAGCCCCTCGCTCGCTTCCTGCAGAGAAGAGCACCCCCAGCCCGTCCCTTCCCGGAGGGAGCGCATCCCACACGTGGAGGGAGCACGTCCCACACATGGAGGGAGGCTGCACAGCTCCGGCTCTCAGCACCCAGTGCTGCACCCAACCTGCTCCACTGCTGCTGGCGCCCTACGAGGGCTCCCCGTCCCTCGTAGCCCTCCTGTTCCCGTCCCGCCGGGATGAGCTTTGGGGTATCCCGAGCACGTGGCCGCCCGTAGCATCCTCCTCCATGGAGAGGGAGCATTGCTCCGGCTCTTGAGGTGCGCCGGAGCTACAAGGCAGAGGCATCGAGACTCCGGGTAATTGCATTTCCCCACGATCGCAGTTTTTTTGGGGTGCTGTGGGCATCCACCTGAAATAGCAGCAAGGAAATAGCAGCAAGGAAATAACAGCAAGGAAACGGCATCCAAGGAAATGGCATCCACGGAAACGGCATCCAAGGAAATGGCATCCAAGGAAATAACAGCCAAGGAAATGGCCTCCAAGCAAATGGCATCCAAGGAAACGGCATCCAAGGAAATGGCATCCAAGGAAATAACAGCCAAGGAAATGGCCTCCAAGCAAATGGCATCCAAGGAAACGGCATCCAAGGAAAGCCTCAGCAGTTCCTACATCAGAACAAGAACCGAAAAATAACCGCGGGTATCGTCGCCATCCCACTTACTTTAGCTCGGACTTGTTGAAAATCTCCTCCTCGTCCGAGGTCTCTTCATCGTACAGCTCGGCCATGGATTTTTTATGCTGGGAATCGAGGGGCTTGTACAGGTCTCTAAGCCACTGCGGTTTGGGTTTCCTCGGATCCGATCTGCGCGAGCTCTGGAAAGCGCCAGGGAAGGGAAGGTTTCGGAGAGAGTGGGAAACAGCCGGCGGTGCAGGTAGTGGGCAGAGGGGCAGACCTGGCACATGCCCCCTGCCCTTACCTGCTCTCTAACATCGTACTTGTTCTTGCTCCATCCCCATGGCAGGAGTTTTTGAAAGAACCTGGGAAAAAAAAAAAGGACAAGGATAAGAAGTGATGGCAGTTGTTGGTAGGAAGGCTGCCGGCACCCTGCCCTGCCGGGGAAGCAGCTACTGTAGGATTCAGGCAAGTGGCATTTACAGCGCTGCAAAACATCTGGATTTAGCGGGTTAAAGGGGGACAAAAAAGGCTTTTGTGTGTCATCACCCCAGAATTCACCGTTCCCGGTCCATAAGCAGGGAGGCTTGGCCAGGGAGGGCTGCGGCGGGTGCCAGCGCCTGCCGGGGCAGACGCCTCTACCTGCTCGGGGTGACGTTTCAGCCGACCCTCGGGAAGATGAGGAGCCCCAGAAGGAAGGGACGGTGCTGGCTGACGTGGCTGGGAGTGAGTCCTGGTTTAGCCTGGATGTGAAAAGCATCTGGAGAGGAGAGGAGAGGAGCGAGCTCTTCAACAGCCTCTGGGGAGCGGGGCAGGGAGAAATAGGGCCGAGCTGTCACCAGAGAAGAGGTTTGCGGGGAACCAGAGCAGAGGGGTATTTCCTCGGGGCTGGGCAGCGTGGTCATGGGGACGTGGGACCATGCGGGAGCCCAGGGCCAACACATCCACCACGTGAAGGCGTGGAGAAGGGCTGCCTGGGTGGCTGGCTGAGCTTACAGCTATGTCGCTCACTCACGCTTTGGGGTCTCCTAAAAAAGCTAAGTGTTTTAAACATAGCCACTCCAGTGACCGGGGAGTCTCCAGCAGCCAGCACCCACATGGCGGGGGGGGGGCTCAGGATTAAGCCCTGTTCAGAGTAAAGACTGTTCGTGGCAGAGCAGTGGTGCGGCGCAGGGATTAATTACCATCTTGGTGGTGATTTACTGGTGCTCTGGGGTTGGCAGGTGGCTGCAGGTTTTGGGGAGCAAACCTGGTGATGGAGAGAGAAAGACCCGTGACATCAGAATTTTCTCATCATACTCTGCAAAACAAGGGAGGGCAAAAGGTTCTTCCTCCAACCGAGCCCGTTATATACATGTGCAAGCCTGTGCCAGCAGCGACGTTTTTAGAAGAGCCCATCCTCCCTTCCCAACTCCCCGCTTTTCCCTGCCTCCGGAATGACCTGAACTCCCGGAGCTCTCCTAATCTCAGCAATGTTTATGTCTGTCTGTCTTATCTGCGCAGTGCTTTGCATGGCACTCCCCTCCTGTTGAACCCCAGTCTGAAACACGTAGGTAGGCTTTTAAAGAAATAAAAGCTTTTTTTTTCCTGAAGAGAAGGGCCCCAAAGGGAGGCCGAAACCCTGTGGGCACGCGGGGTCCTCTCCCCTCCCTCTCCCCAGACTCTGGCACTGCCCTGACCCACGCGGAGCTGTCACACCTCTGCAGAAGGATTTGATTTTGGCAAGAGGGAAGGTAGCAGGGGAATTGCTGCATGGCTGAAAGCCATCGGTGCGGGCAGGAGAGCAGAACAGGGTCAGGAGAAGAGCCTGGGAGGTGACTCTACAGGGCCAGGGATTGCGGGATAAAACTTGGGGATGGGCTGATGGGAGAGGCTGTGTTGGGAGGGAGCCACAGCCCCACTCACGGAAGCTGTTGGGAAAGCTGCAGAGCAGAGCTGTGGACAGGTCGTGACAGATGCCAGGACAATCCCCCCCCAAGCAGGCTTGAACCCACGCGGAGCTGTATGGATGCCATGACAAGCTCCAAGGTTGGAAAAACATCTCCTGTGCTACCCACGGGCATCTGCAGCGGCACCCGGGGCTCATAAACTGTGTGGGGAGGCACCACCCTGCCCTGGCGCACTCTAGCTACAAGGCTTGACTGACAGCTGTCTGTCAAACGAGTTATCGGCTTACCTCGACGAGACAAATCACTGTGAGATTAATCATGATGATGACAGACACTGATAACGCTAGCAGGAGCCTGTCACTGGAGGTGTACTCTGGTTTCCGCTGGGAGAAAAGGAGAGAAAATCAGGAGGGGAGAGAGGGTTGCTCCTTCCATTCCCCGTTATCCGGAAGGACACAGCCGGCAATGCCCAGTATCTCTCCTACCTTCCCTGCGGGTTTGCTGCCCACCTCCCCGCCCAGCGCCATGCCGTTAGAAACGTTCCCTTCCAGGAGACACTGGCCCGCGAGAGCCGAGGCTCCTTGGTCATCTTGCCTCTCGCTGAGCAGCTTTACGAGCAGCCCCGTCTTCGAGACCATCTTTGCACAGGCCAGCTGGAGCTGGGGCAGGCTGCAGTCCCTCCGCAGGGCTCGCACCACGTGGCTGATGAACGTCCGCGGGGCTTCGTCTGGGACAAGCAAGCGCAGGTGATGACTGACCTTGATTTCAAAGAGGTCTCCTTGATCCAGCGCGCCGTCTGGGCTGTTGGAGCTACCTGGTTTATTGAGGAAACGGGATCCTTCCTTTTGTTGCTTCCAGTGTGTTTCCGCGATTCGAGGCACGTCTGGTAAATGCCCACCGAGAGAGGAATCCTTTTCTTCAGCCGTGTCCTCTAGCATGCTGCTTGCAGCTGGGGGGTTGTTGTTAGCCAACAGCTTATAGAAAAAACGCTGGTTTGTGTTGAGTGTCTGCTCTGCTTTACTTTCTGGTGGTGTGGGCTCTTCCTCTGGATTTATATTGCCAAACATCTTGTAGAAAAGCTGATTACTTTTATTCAGACACGGGCTGTCCCCCTGCTTGTGCTTTCTGTAAGTCCAAACATAGTCCTGCCTTGGAGATGGTGCTTCCTCTGCATCTTCTACATCCTCCACATCCTCCATCCCATGAATTTTCTTGGTCTGTTCCACAGCATCGGAATAATTTTGAATCTTAAAAGACCCAGCCAACTGAGAGGCCTCTGCTGAGGAGCGCGAAAGGGAATGTTTTGAAGGAGGTGTGGATATTTTGTGATGTCTGAAGATGGAGATGTTGTCAGTGGGGTTTAACCTGCCAGCTGCTTCCCAGGGGTTTAACGCTGCCTGGTTCAAACCTAAGTCACGCTGCTTTTGCACCCAGCCTGTGCTTGGCTCTCCCTCCACTGCTGGGATCTCCTGCACCTCGTCCTTCTGCATGGCAGGCGCTGGCAGGGGTGAGACGGTGTTTTTCACAGTCACGACACTTTTAGCCTTGTGCAGCTTCTTCTTCAGCTCGGCCGCTAGCGCCTTTGCTAGAAAATAGAGTTTCCTTGTATCAGTTTCACTGGTCCAGCCCATGTGCTGAATGCTGCGCAGCATCAGCGTCAGCTCCTTACTGGTTTTGCCTTTCTGCCTGGATAGGTGCTGAGGGGAATATGAATTTGTTCTGGAAATGTGATCATTTGGGTTACTGAGATCACCATCAGTGCTGGTCAGGCTCAGGACAACCGCAAGCGTTACGGTTTCATGGTCTCCGAGCGAAGGCTCCTTGGGCTTGAGGTTTAACATCGTGCTGGCGTGCAGTTTTCTGGATTGTGCCGCTTCCATTATTTCTCCCTGTGTCTCTGCCAGAGGATCTGTGCGAGCTGTAAAACACCAACAGAGCAGATCAGTGACTCGGCGTCACGAGAAGCTTTCTGCCAAAATACAGGGTCAAAGGTTTACCCCAAGCGGCAGGCGCTCGTCTTTAAGACAAGGGAGTGTGTGAACTGAATGGTGGATGTGTTACAGATGGGAGAAGTCTTGTTAAATCGATCAGATTATCTCATCGGGGCAGAACAGATAGGTTCTTTTTTTCCTGATGTCTCCCAGGGCTTTCTCTGGATCGCTGTGAAACATCCCGGGGGAATGGGTTTGCTGTCGGAGAGTTTCCCACAGCTCGATACGAGCCAGTGTTGAGTTGCTAAAATCACCATAAAGCTTTTAAACTCAGAGTGAGCCTGGAAAGCAGAATACCCAAAGACATGGTGTTTGTCCCTGCTCTGTTATCCCAACTAGCCGTTCTCCCTGCAGTCAGGAAAACCTGGGATATTTCACATTAAAATGCCTCTGGGTTGTTAGCTGCAAAAACCTGCAGTCAGAGCGAGCCCCCGCTAATGGAGAGCCGTTTCTCTGCCGATGGATGCAGCTCCCAACACCCAGGCCTAGAAGAAGTGGAAGATGTGGGGATTTGGCCCAGAGCGATGCAAACAGCCCGGGAGAGCTCCTGCCGCGGCATGCATAGGGCACACGCTGAGCGTGCAGAGCTAGAAGTCTTCAAGAGTCCTACACCAAGGCTGCAAACACAACCGTATCTCTAATCCTGCTTTGCAGATAGCTTAATGCCAGAGGCAGGGTGAAATGGTCAAGAATATTTACAGATTCCAAAGGTATTCAGGCCTTTTTTTCCTGTTAAAATGATAGGAAATTGGACAAATACCTCTGAGTATCTCGCCCTAAACGGCTTAGCAGCCTGTTTTCCCTAGACTTGTGTCGAGGTTAGGCTCACTTGTCCACATCCAGTTGGAAAATGAGTTACTTGGGGACCTTGGAACCCTTGCTGTATCTATTTGCAGAAGTCCAGCTTGTCTCTGCTTTGAATAGGATGATATTTACCCTGTGCAAAGATTGAGCAGGACAGTGCGCTGCTCACGCTGCACAGGCTGACGAGAGAATAACGACGTTTGGTGTTCACCTAATGCCCTGCGAAGGAGATGGGGGTTACTGTCCTCCCTCCTACACATGGGGAGCAGGGTGGCAGAGAGACCAGGCAATTTTCCGAGGTCACCCAGGCAATTTTTGGAGCCGGTGTATCCCCCATCCCCTCCAACACACTGTGCATTACAGGAGGTTTCCGCAGAACCTGCCTAGGGCCATCCATGCTTGGTTATGGATCTTGGGGTTTCTCCAGGATGGGTGGCAGGTTTGAGGTGCAGCTCAGCACTTGCCACCTTGCCAGAGCAATGCAAACACTGCCAGACTCTTTGGCCGTGTCTGTGCTGCGTCTGGGACCCCTCTCGCTGCTCAGCTGGGACTGGCCAAGGTATGGTGGCACTGGAAAGGCTCAGGAGGTTGTCAGGGGAAATTTGGGGGGCTTATGAGCAGACGGTGCCTTCCAGCGCTTGGGAACGGTACTGGGCATGCATGATTTCCTTGGCTAGATGCGCTGTGTGGATTGGAAGCTTGTGTGTTTGTTTAGCCCAGCAAGCTATTTCTTCTCAAGATAGTATTTGACACAGAAGATACGTGTAATCACTAGTAACTTTTTGACCCTTGTTTTTTCCAAGTCGTGTGCTCAAGGGGGAACTTTTTGTGCCTGTGGCTCAGGGAGCAGAGTCAGAGGCCTCCCAGGTGTCCCTTGAGCTGCCTGCGCTGGCCTTTGGGCTGATTTCAAAGCCTCGCATGGACGGAGCTCCTCTAGCTGTGCTCAGTGAGCAGCGTGGAGTCTGCCTAGGTTTAGTGTCCCTGGGACTGGCCAGGGGCCACCGGGCAGGACAGATGCCATCGAGGTGGCCAACGTTGCCTGGGAACCCACAGAAAATGGGGCCATGCTACAACATCTCCTAAAGCTAGAGGAAACGGGGCAGATTTGAGGAGTCTACGTCATGGGGAAGCCTACCGCACTGGGGCGTGCTGGTGGTGCACAGGTTCTCACAGTGGAACTTGATGGTCCTGCACGGGGTTTCGGTGGTGTGTTTCTCCTGGCAGAGGCAGCAGGCCACGTCACTGGGCACTTTGCTAAAGATAAGAGGTTACTGGAGAAAAACCCAGCATCTCAATCCATGTCTCCGAGTCTAGCTCAGGTTAACACACAGATAACGCATCACAGTTTTGCTTGGATTTCTTCTACAGCTCTGGAAAACTTCCCACCCTCCAATTCCAATGGAAGAATATGTCCTCCAAATTTCTAAGAGAGGTTTCAAATAGAAGACAGACTTCTCCGGTGGCATCAAAATGTTGATTTTACCTTTGAAAATGGAATCAATCCCACAATGCAAACTGAAACAGAAACGCACCCCACTTGATTTAAAACCTCCCTTTGAAAAACCTGGAAAATGTCATCTAAAAGGTGAAATTCTCTTTCTTAGCAGGTGAGTTTGGGGTTCTCAAAAGTAATTGGCAAACTTTAGGCTTACTGGGGTTATTCTGATGCAATGGTGAGCTGGTTTGTATCCCAAGCAGACCCCTTGCTTCAGCAATTACAATCTGCTGGCGGCTGGGAGCGAGTTCCCGCATACTCACAGCGTTTCCAAGCGGACTGTTGTCAGGAGGAGCGTCAGCAATGTCTGCTGAGTCACTTGTGTTCCACCCAGGTCTCTGAAAGAATTTGAAAAACGACATTACGTTTTCAGGCGGCATTACCAGAACTCTGCTGTGAGAACAAGCCCAGGTCCCTGATGGTTGTGGTGGTGTTTGCAGAGGGATCCATTTCTGCCTAATCAAACAGAAATGATTCAAAACCCTTTCGCCTTTCTGCTTTGACCTGTTCTGAACCATGGGGTCCGAATCAGCAGGGGATCCTGCAGATCTCATGGGAGATGGATGCAAACAGAAAGGATTCCCCGGCTCAAACCCCTCCTCCTGCTCTCCCATGAGTGCAGCTCCAGTCCTTGGAGGGAGACAGTTCTCACCCAAGAGGATGAATCCACCGTGACCTTGGAAGGAGAGATTATACCAGTGAAAAGCGAAAATGTGCTGAGCAGAAAGCAAAGGGTATCTGTGGGATAGTGGGGCTGCGAGCAGGAAGAACCTCTCCAAAAAGCCCGGACGTCTTCCTCCCTGAGGAGCCACACAGATGTGAGCAGGAGCCGTAGGATGCTGTGAATCGTGATCAGCTCAGAGCATCGCCTGCCCGGAGCTGTGTCAAGGCAGCGGGGTGGGGATGCGGGGTGGGCAGGAGGCCCAGACTGCTGCCGCAAGCGCCCCAGTGACCAGGAGCTGCTGGATCCCACCTTCACAGTGCTCAAGCAGGAATGAGGTCATTCCCAGACCCTTCAGGCCACTCCGCGGCCCCAGAACTGGACGGCCTCTAGTTTTTTAAAGTTTGTGTTCCAGCTTCTCGGTTGCTTTGCAGCTGGGGACGCACCAGAACCGCTTGGCCTTTGCCTTGCTCTGCCGGTGCCGGCGTTGTCCGTGCCTCTGGCAGAGTAAGGCTGGGAGAAGAGCGAGATTTGCTGCTGGATTTCTGCTTTCCTGACAACAGTGCACTCAAGAGAGAGAAAGGTTGATGTTAATCTCATAAAAATGAGTTGAGTCAATACTTACAGATATTTGACTGAAGGCAGCTCGAAGAATGATGTGTCAGCAATAATGGACAGGGGATTACGGCTTAGGATCCTGAAAAAAAACAATGCGCCGCTGTGAGTGGGTGCTGGGAAGGACGTGAGCTGTGTGGGTAGGGGCACGTGGGGACGGCCTGGCCCCATGTCCTCTTACGGACAAAGACCCACAAGTCTGGAAAGCCAAGATCCACCGGCCCTATGCAGCAGGCATTGGAGAAATGGGGGATGGTTAAAACACTTGCTGTAGAGTAAAAAATACCCCAGTGGTTCCTGAACTGTGTAAACACAGCTAAATCAAAGTGAATTTCCACTAGATCATTGCAAAGTATTTCTATGATCAAGGAGTTTTTCCTCCTTGCCAGGCTTCGCATTTCTCCCCTTTGAATGTCAGAGAGGCCCAAAGAGAGTTGTGCCTGTTGGATCTGAGGCGGAATTACATTGAAATCCCCTTTCCAGGCTCCTGTCTACTGTGTGAGTGGTGTAAAGAGGTTTATGGTGGGTGAGGATCCAGCCCGCTTTTATGGATGGCAGATGTGGATTTGGCTGAACAATTTTTCCTCAAACCTCCCCAAAGAATTTCCTTTCAAGTGGAGAACAAACATAGGAAATTTCAGCCTGAAGATAAAAAAATTGGCTCAGTGCTACACGTGTGAGGAAGGGCCTGGGATGAAGGCTAGAGGCAGGAACAGATGCTGATGGGCTGATTCACAAAATACATCAGGTCCTGATTATCTCCAGCTAAAAGAGCAAAAGCCCAGAAGTGCTTCTTCTGGAAAACACAACATCTCTCTCTTTCCTCCTCAGCTCACACCTTCTCTTTGCTTCCCTCCACCAGGACTTTGATGTTATTTCGGAGTCTTACTATCCGTATTTTCTTACATTTCCACTGTCCATAAACTTTTACTCTATTACTGCATCCAGCCAGGCAAAGCTGTGGCCTGGTCCTACGGGAATTGTCATTCATAATTTATTCTCCCACCTTATTCGGTGTACCACGTGAGAAGTATTGCACTTCGCAGGACAGCAGGGAGGCTGTGGCCTTTTCCTTAGGTATATTAACCCTCGGTGGGCAAAACGCCTTGGTTTCCCGCTTACTTCAGGTCCAGATGGAAACGGTGATCCTATCCCTGGAAGGACTTCTTGATGGAACTGACTATGGATGAAGTCACGTTTTCTTAGACACCAAAAGAACAAAGTTTCCTTTTTGGGGATGTTTTTGAGACCTTTCACTTTTAAATGCAAATATGCAAAGTGAAATTTTTGGCTAGAAATCTGGGTCACATCCCATACCCCTCATCACCTTGCCTCTTCTCCCTTGCCACAGCATTTCTGTCTTATCTAACCCCCGGCGCTCCCACCACTGCTGTTTGAACCTGACGCTGGTTCAAGGAAGCCACGGCGAAGATAAGCAGGCCAGGAGAAAGTGGCCTTCAGGCTGCAGACTACTGGTGGACCCTGGATGACATCTATAGCGGGATTCAGTACTTTACAGGGAGCAAATCTGCTCTTCCCCACTGTCATTGCGCAGCCTCGCTCTGATCTGCCTTTAGACCTTGTTACACTTACAGCTTCTGTAAAAACTGCATCCCATGCCATGCCTGGAAAGTGCCGTTCCGGATCTGCGTGATGAGATTTCCACCAAGGTTTCTGGGGAAAAAAGAAGATCACAGAAATGAATCGTGTCTGTCCTACAGGAAGCTGGAGCGAAGCAGTATTGATTTGTAGGAAATATGCAAATCCAAGGTAGAATAGGGAGGAAACTGCCGTTTTCTCATTTTTTTTTAACCTGTCAAGGAGAGGAAATGAAGTGCACATGTGCTTAATCTATTTCTGTTCCAGGATACAGCAAGCCTTCAAGAAACCGCTTCTATTATGGCTGCGTTTGGACAACCGCGCTATGATCTCTCATCCTGTTGTGGGTCATGCAGCCATCTGCATTGATTTCTTTAGCTCGGTTAGTCTTTTAGCAGGAGAAATTTAGTCATTGTTCTAAAAATAACAGGAACATTTTCTAGCACAAAAAGGGTTATAAATGCAAACAGACTTCAGTAAATACACTAGAAAGAAACTTTTATAACTCACATAAGCTGCAAAAAAGGAAGTGGCTCAAAAGCATGTTCCTCAATCGACAGGATTTTATTGCAAGATAAATCCCTGTTAAAATTAGAACGCGAAACGTTAATTACATTTGCACTGTCATGTTTACTTTCATTTGCTTTGACACTGGCAGCATATATGTTACACGGCTCTGATTTCATGCAGTGTTTATATCTGATATTAGCTTGCAGTGGTGTGTAACCTGTGATAACCCTCCTAACCGGAGGTGGCTTTCATCTTATTGATTTTTTTTTCTAGCTCTGATCCCACCAGAATTATTTTAGGGCTTGATTTTCCTCTCTGATAACAGAAAAGCTTCTTTACGCAGGCACAGTTTAGCACCTGGGGAAGCACTTGCACGGACCACAATGGTTTGTGACCCTCTGGATGTGCCACAGAGATGCAGCCTGCCTTCCCCTGGTGCCACCAGTGCTTTGCTTGCTGAAGTCAGCCAGAAAAGCCTGAACAGCACCTCTTGTTTGAGGGCTCAGAGACGGTTTGCTAACCACATGTGTGATGAAAATGGTTATTTTTCTCTTAATCCCTTTTTGGTGAAAAAGTTATATTAAAGGGACCCTATTAAAGACGCAAAATCAAGATCATGGAAGCCTGGAAAGGGCACAATGAAGGGGTAACCTAAACTCCACTGTCCTGCACAGCTCTGCTGTGAGATGCGTGTAGACACTCAGCCGCTGCAGGATTCACCTGGCCTAGCTTTAGAAATCAAAAGGTTCCTTGTCTCAGCCTGAATTAGCTGCCCAGGCTTGTTCTGCAGCAAGGAGTGAGAGAGAAATATTTCTGGGGAGTGATTCATCCCCTCCTCAGACAGGTTCCCAAGATCGTTTGGGTGAATGGGAAGTGCCTGTTCCTCTCCATGGAAAATAAAAAGAGCCTGAACAATTAGCTTAATGCTAGGCGATTATTAGGCATCTAAAATTAGAGGAGGTGAACGCACAAGGTTTCTTCTGGAGGAGATGGCCTCGCTACGGGAGAGGGTGTTCAGGGAGAGCGTCGGGGAGCGACTGCAGCACTCGCCTGCGGGGTCTGGACCTCCCAGGGAGGCAGCTGTGGGGTGGGAGGAAGGTCTTTGCACGTGCAATCTCCGAAGTGCTTTGGAGAGTTCAGTTTTCAGCCTTGTGGAAGGGGAGCATGTCTGGAAGCCTGTTTCTTCCCAACCTGACTCATTTAACCTGCAACCCACATCCTGCAGACCATGCTTTCTGGTTTTAAGTTCTTGGATCCTTCTTTTCTACGATGTAGGGCACACGTACCTGCTAAAAAGACACGGGGAGGGGGAGTTATTGTGGGCAGTGGGCCCCAGCACTGGCACTACCTTGTTTTCCACCATTCCCCAGCACTGAGACAAGGCTTAGAGGCAGCCCTAAAGTTGGGTCACTGCAGGAGCAGCTCCAGAAAGACCGAGACCACCCTGGACTTGGCTCCTTCCAAGCCAATGTGCATACTAGAAAATACAAATCTTCCCTTTTTGTGGGAAAAATGCAAGCATGGAAGGGCCACGTTCCATAAATGACACTACAAATGCAAAGGGCGATGGAGCTGAGATACTTGCAATGATCTACAAATATGAGCAATGGGATTTTGGGACACCTCTCTGTGTCCTCATTTCAGCTACTCTATTAACAGCGGAGCAGGACCCAAAACATGACCCTCACGAGCCAACTCCAAGCCAGGGCTTCTCTTGCTGTCTGCTTTTTCACAGGAGTAGTATTTTTATCTTTGACATGAGGTTTGTGTTGAGAAATGAGCGTACCCGTGTCTCCTCTGAGGCTCAGGTAACCTGGACTCTGGGCACTAAAGCTCTGAGCCTCCCCAGGGGCATTTATTTCTGCCTCTTAGCCTTTAGGATAATAAAAGAGAGCGCGACAGTGGCTGAGCAGAGGACAGAGAACAGGGCAAGATTTTGCCGTTTTTGTTTCACACTTCCTTTGCCTGCACCGCGCAGGAAACTCCAAAATATGTAAAAAACTGAACTTTAAGGAGAAAAAACCCTAATGCTCCCCTGCTCCCTCCCAGACAGTGTTAGAGACTGAACACTTGTTGCAATTTCATATGACATTGTGTGGACGTAGGTGCTCCTCCAAGAAGAGGGGGGACTCAGCTGGATACGACCCTGAGCAACCTCATTGATTTTTAATAGAAAAAAAACCTGTGCTAGCTTTGAGGTTAGCCCTGCTCGGAGCTGGTGGTTGAAGCAGAGACCTCCCAACCCCAGTCCGCCTGGGATTTCAGGAAGGGGTAGTGTAGGCTTCTCTCTTTCCACCTGAGATAGATAGCCACTATAGAGGCTGTCCCAAGAGTGATCAGTAAAATGGGGCTCTGGCTTCAATGCAACGGACGTCTTTCCACCCAAACCCTAGCAGAAGCAAGGCATGCATGGGTTTTGCCTTGTTCTAGGTGGTTCTCACCCCCAAAATGTCGGTCCTCAGATAAACAGAGCCAGAGGCAATCTCCCAGGGCATGGGAGGTTACTCTTAGCTCGGGGTTGACTACAAGTCATCCAATATCTGTGGGAAAGTGCAGCAGCCTCCTCCTCTTGGTTGGATTTGGGGAAATGAAAGCTGCACGGTGCCGCTACGGGAATCCTCCCACCAGGCACTGTTGCAGCACCAAGACACCCTGCTCTGCTCTGGCTGTCGCTTGAAACCCAGGAGGAATAAAGCACACTTGCATGGGGGTGGGTCGAGCAGCAGGGCTCCAAGGGAGGGTGAGGCAGTAGCCCACCGCGGTGGGCAGAGGACGGTACCTACAGGTGCTTCAGCAGCAGCAAACCCTCCAGCGAACGCCTCTTCACTGCCCGCAGATCGTTGTCCTGGAGCACTCTGGAAAGAGACAAACGGACATTTACTGTGAGACCAGCTGCTCTCCGGGAGGAAATAGGATTTCCGGGGGAAAATACCCCGCTGTAGCTGTTCTAAAACACCTCTTTGAGTGACTACAGGGATCATCACCACTCATCGCAGGAGCCGGCACTTGCTCCTGGGCTGCTGAAGCTAACTGTAGCCTGATCATTGATTAAATAGGCGCAGGGATGGTCCCGTAGGATGGAAGGGACACAGCTCATGGCATTTCTTACTATCCTAGGAAGCCCTGGGGATTCACTCCCCTCCTTGCTGAGCAGCTCAGCTTTGAATTCAGATGGAAACGGTTTGTGTGGGTGCTCGTCATACCCTTGGCTCAAAAACTGAACCGAAAGGATTGAAAATACCTGAACTCCTGATATTTTAAGTGCTAGATGATACTTACAAATACTCAGCCCACGGGTATTCCCTCCACACTTGTTTTCCGATGGAAGAAATTGAGTTGCCAGTGAAATCTCTGCAAAGAAACGATTGACACTGTCACCCCTCAGGAAGACCCTTTCCCCGGCAAATTTGGCTGCTGAGGTGGAAGCGGAGTTCGCCTGGAGATGCAACAGCGTGGCTAGCCTGGCTTCGCCCCTCGGCGCTGCAGCACGAGCCCCCCCAAACCGAGATGTCTCCCGCCAGTGACTCTCCCCGGGATGTCCCGGGAGGGGTGACCGGGAATAAAAAGCCAAGGAGGGGAAGGTGGAGGGGGTCTGGCGGGGTGGACGGCGGGGTGGACGGCCGCCATTACGCACAGGATGGAGAGGGCCCGGCGGCGGGCGGCCGGGGGCACGTCAAGCAGGGCGGTGTGGCTGCAGTCCAGCAGCTGCCCTCGGCAGCGGCAGGGGAGCGGGCAGGGCCCCCGGGGCCGCCCCGGGCGGGGGGCCGCCGCCAGCAGCAGTGCCAGCAGGACGAGCGGGCGGCAGGGCCGGGGCAGGCCCATGGCGGAGCAGGCCCGGCCGGGGGGTCGCCGGGCAACGCGGGGGCCGCAGGCCTGGGGCCGGGCGTAGGCCTCGCCACTGCGGCCGCCCGCCTCGCAGCCCGCAGCGGGGCCTGGGCCTTCGGGCGCCTCCGCCACCAGAATATAGAATAGAATATAATATAAATACACCCTCTGTCTGAGAGCTCGCCGTGCTAGAGGATTCACCGCACCCCACGAGGGCCATTCCCTCCCTTCAGTACTCCCCCTTGCGAAACGCTGCATCTCCCGTCCCCATTTGGATTTTTCCAAATTCAGCATCCAGCCACTGGATCTTGTTTCACCTTCGCCTTCCCGGTTAAAAAGCTCACCCGGTATCAGGCGTCTTCTCCTGGATCCGATCAGCCCTTTCCTCTTTTTTATTAAACGAAACAGGCCACGCTCTTCTCATTTCAAGAGGGATCTCAAATCATTCCTGTGGCTCTTCCCTGAGCTTTCCCATTTTTCAATCTTTTTTTCCACAGAGGTCAAAAAATCTGAGCAGGGATCTGTTATCAAATAAGTATTCCCCCCCACCCCCTCGTGATTTGGGGAGCTGGATGCCCCTTCCCATGGCTTGTGGTGCCTCTGAGGTTCATTCATCACACAGGGTTAGAAAATTTTATTTAATTTAATGAAAAACCTGTTAAAAAGAATCTTTGCTTTACATCGTGACAATGTCCCAACTACTTGGAGTTGGGGCTCAGCCCATGTGGCTCAACACATTATTACAAGACTTAGGCTTATTTCTTTAAAAGAAATTTCACTTAGAGAAGTATTTTTTCCTGTGCCTGTGCAGACGTGTCTAAGTACCACAGCTACTCCTGCTGGTAAGACATCTCCTTCTGCCGTCTCCGGCTTTCTCCTGCAGATCAGAGCGAACCTGCACTGCAGGCTCTTGCAGGGAGGGCTCGTTCCTTTTATTTTTCTATAAGTGTTACGCACATCTGTTACGCTGTCTAAATAATAACCGTGCAGCTAAGCTGGCTTCCATATATAGCTGACCTGGATAAGTTGACATGAAAACACTTCATCTCCAAAACCAGCATACATTTTTGGGCTTAATTTTAGTAACACTAGGTTTATTGCCCACTTCTTTTGCTGTTACGTATTTGGAGAAAAAGAAAACATTGGATATGACGCACATGTCATTTCACAGCATTAGACTTTCATTCCTAATCAAACGCTGCAGAACTTTTGGAAACGATGTGAAGATGGAGCTGCACTAATTAGATGGCATCTCCCGGCTAGGGAGCTCATCATCAACACTGAGATCAGACAAAACTTCTTCTTCAAGGTCAAACTGTTGTGAGGACAATTCACTGACCTGGGAAGAGAAATCAAGAGTCAATTTCTTTCTCTACAACATATTTTAGTTTCTTCCCTCTGCACCTGGAAACAATATATTTTTGCCACGTACAAGAGACAGCCTCCCCAGAATTTACCAACTCAGGAACATTTCTGTTTTGGAAAGACTGACCGACATCACAAGGCAATGAACCAAAAGGACACCCAGCAGCTCTCTTCCCAAGCAAGTCCCTCCGAATTCCCGTCTGTTCCTCTTCCTATCAGGCTGGAAGCTGCCTTGTGGAGAGCGAGCGCCGAATTCCCTCCCACACCCCATCACAAGGGAAGTGAGATGGCAGGGGCGGTGAGGGATGACTCTTCTGGTAAAACAGAGGTTTGAAAAGCAGCAGGCTTTCTGTTTGACTTTACTGCTCACTTCTCTTATGGTCATTGCATGTTAGGTCAGCTCTCTGCGGGTTTAAAAGAAGTCAGATAGAAGGGGCTGTACAGAGGAAAATGCAGAGTGAGAACAAACCAGCAGAAATTTCACCTCCTCAACTGATAAAAAAAAATAAATCTGGTGGACGTTAGTTACTTTACCAAAATACCTCCTATTTCACTGCTACTCTTCAGTAAGAAAGGAAGATAGTTCTGCCTGTGGACACCAGGTGACTCAGTGTCATCAAGTGGAATAACGTGTCACAAGGTTCGTTAGACACTTCCTCCGTGCAAACTGCAGGAGGAGTTAGACACAGCGCAGCCCGCTGCTGATGCATCATGTGAGAGTGATGCTTGCTTTCAAACGACCGCCGTATCAGTGATCTCCCCTGGTAAGTAGCAGTGTTTTCAAACTAAGTGAGATGAAAATCCTCTGCTCGGGACTGGCTGCGTGCAAAAGCTGGCACGCGGAACTCATCTCACTGAGCACGATGATTAAAGTTTTACTGTTGTACCTGGGTATTTCTGTTCGGTGCATGCTAACAGATCCCACAATTACCTGCAGGGATTTCACCAAAGCTTTTATTTCACTAAAGCTTTTAACAAGCATTCCCTCTGGGGTAAGAATAAGTTTATGAAGTACATTTCTAGATGGGGAGTTTGATTTATTTAAGAAATTATTAAAAAATAATTTGATTTAACCTACTGTGACTTTACCGGGATTTTCACTCTCACAGATTCTATGCAGAGCAGTCCTGGACACTGTCATGTGTCAGACTTGTCAAGCTGCACTCTAACAGTCCTGTACCCTAACTGCTCGCTTTCCTGTGCCGTCTAAAATATGCATGCATTTCTGCACAAAGATACCCCAAAAAGTAGGAGTTTTAAAACCTTAGCGTGCTGTACAATTCCAAGATGTGATTACTCCCTGGGATTTAAGTCGAGGTAATTGCTGCATAGAAGGAGGGTGTCAGAGGCTGTAACAGTTAACAGCTGTATCTCCGATCTCTAGATGTAACATACAGGTCCTGTGGAAAAGCTAAATATCCACTGGTTTTACCTGAACAAGCCCCTTCAGTTCCTCTTCTGTTAAGGAGTCTGTGGGCTCCTCTTGGGAGGAACTGTACTCCACGGCCACTTTCCCATTCTCTGAAACAGAATAAACAGCCAGAGACACGGTTAGTTACTACTGTGTGTAATGACAATAAACCTACCCTAAACTAAATGGGACAATTCTGCTTCATAATGCCTTTCAGAGCGAGTGGCTGGTTGGTCTGAATGAGTGTGCTTCTTTCTCTGGCCTACCTGCCTGTCTTCTCTGCAGAAAACCAAACGGCTCTTACTAAATGGAGTGGAAACTGAAATTGAGGAAGCAGAAATCTATGGAGAGGATGGACCATGTTAATTGCCGGTCTCTCTGTATGTGACGGACCAGAAGGCAGGAAGTACTGCAAAACACCTGAATCCAGAAAGCCACCTTTCAGAAGAACACCTTAAAGAATGCAGGGGAGGAATCTGGCAGATGAAAGGCCCCTCTCTGTAAAATGAGGATAGCGGCACTGACCTGATCCCATTGGGTCTGGCCTGATAAGCATAAAAATCTAAAGTACTCAGATACCCCATAAACAGGAGTCACCTAAAAGCTCAGAGAGCGCAAGACCTGGAACCCAGAATCACAGAATCACTAAAGGTTGGAAAAGACCTGTAAGACCATCAAGTCCAACCATCACCCCAACCCCCCCATGCCCACTAAACCATGTCCCGCAGTGCCACGGCCACACGTTCCTTGAACCCCTCCAGGGATGGTGACTCCACCACCTCCCTGGGCAGCTTATTCCAGTGTCTCACCACTCTCTCAGGAAAGACATTTTTCCTGATATCCAGCCTGAGCCTCCCCTGGCACAACTTGAGGCCATTCCCTCTTGTCCTATCACTTGTCACTTGGGAGAAGAGACCAACACCCACCTCCCCACAACCCCCTTTCAGGCAGTTGTAGAGAGCGATGAGGTCTCCCCTCAGCCTCCTCTTCTCCAGACTGAACACCCCCAGCTCCCTCCGCTGCTCCTCATCAGACTTGTGCTCCAGACCCCTCACCAGCTCCATCGCCCTTCTCTGGACACGCTCCAGCACCTCAATGTCCTTCTTGGAGTGAGGGGCCCAAAAGTGAACACAGCATTCGAGGTGATCTAGCAGTTCCTGGATAGGCACAGAGCCAGCTTCTATGATTAAAAACCCAAAAGCCCCAAAGATGGAACACTGGACGTATCAGTGGACCTTTGGCGGCATCTGGTTGGCTTGGAACCAGGCCAGGCATGTGCAAAGTGCTGCAATTCAGTTCATGTTGCCCCTGGAATCAGAACTTCCCCACACCCCTATTCGGCATGCAGAGGTAGTGTCAATAAGCTCTCCCTGCCAGGATTTACACTCCTGGAATTGGGAGTTTCAATGACTTCTTTATCATAAAAAAATCTGACCTCCTCTTGGATTTTCCTTTCACTCACATAATTCATAGGGTGGAACCACTCTGTTAAATCACTACAGACCACAACACAAGTTTCATTTTGCCCGAGACCCCCCCAAGCCTCAGTGAATCCCAAGAAAGGTTCAGAGAAAAAGAATTAATATAAATTATGATGAAAGTTGTAATATCATTAGCCCAAACACCCCAGTGTTTAATACAAAAATAGGCCTTACCTAAGACTACGAGGAGTATCTTTTGAAAGGCGCTAGACAAAGCCTTCCCGACTGCCAGTTTCTGAACTCGTCTTGAGGCTGTGACAAACTCGAGAGGATCTGAACACAACAAGCAGCATGTTACTGATATTAAGACGAGACTCTGCATACGAAGCACACCAGCTGCATCGCGCTAGGAAACGTAACCAAACGCAGCTTTAAGGATCTGATAAGAAAGCTGCTTATGTTTCGGGAGTCGCCGGCAGCATGGCAGCACCCTCACAGGGGCTTCGTGCGCCAAGCCCCAGCAGCACACGATCCTCAGCCCTGTGCCAGGACCCTGCCCAGGGCAGCGGGCAGTGCAGAGCCCCGCCGGCACCTGAGCTGTGCCACAGACACAACCACATGGCTTGTTCACGCCAGAAGTGGGAAATGAATAACGCTGCAGGCGAGAGGGAGAGAACAGAGGGCAGGAAAGCGATGCTGGTGTGAAGCAGGGAGGGAAGAGGCGTGCTCAGGATCCCTTGCTGCATAGCACAGCAGCTCACAAGGCCCCGCACAGATCCTTGCCTCCAGCTAAATTCAGATACTACATCAGACCCACAAAGTGTGCAAACACAAGATTGACCAGTGTCTGCGACAGCTGCTAAGAGAGACTTCCAGCTCCATCCAAAACGTACCGTCACCGTTTTCGATGTCTGCCTCGCCGAGGGCAACTCCCCTGGTGCGTACCCCATGGTTGGGCAGTGACACCTCTACAGCACACAGGTATTTCACGGATCGCTTCTGTAATGTCTTTCCCAGTTCCTCATTCTCACCATCAAAGCCAGATACATTCTGCAGCTGTTGGGAAGACCACAGATAATTAATTTCGATTAAGTAGGAAGGGGATGTTGTGACCACTTAGACCTGTGACTGCATACCACAGACCTGTGCACAGCGCGTGACTCCAAGGCAGTGGCACACGGTGGAGGCAGAGCAGGGATGTTTACTGTTTTCACTCTATTTTAGAAATACCTCATAGTCCCCATCCTCTGGGAGTCTCAGACTTCTCAGACACTTCCAGCACATGAAGATTACTGGCAAGCCCTGGCACTGCTTTAATCACAGCCGTCCCCATTTTTATTAACAGAAGCCAGTGCCCTCACCCATAGCAATCTTCTCTCCCCAGGCTTTCAAAATACCCTCATTTGTGGTCCAAAATGCAGCTCCTGTAGTCGCCTATTATTTGCTGCTTTGAGGACAATGCTTCTTATTCCACCAACCGCTCTACTTAAGAAGAGGATGAGGGGAAGGATGATGGATGAAATGGTCCCTTACTGTGATGATGCGACTGGACCAGCCGTTAAAGCCAAGGTAGTGGTTGGCCAACTCCTGGCACTTGTTGCTCTTGAGAGCAAGGACTTGTGGCTGAAACCCTTTCTCCTTGGTGCAAACGCAAACCTGTCCAGGAAAGACGAACGCTGGTTAGCCAGACTTTGCTTGCAAGGTTCCCGCTACAGACACACCGTTGATGGCTCCGGGAGAGTCATCTGAAGGTAACCTATTCCCTGACCGCAG
Source organism: Gavia stellata (assembly GCF_030936135.1). Taxonomy (NCBI): domain Eukaryota; kingdom Metazoa; phylum Chordata; class Aves; order Gaviiformes; family Gaviidae; genus Gavia; species Gavia stellata. Next base: position 5,321,903 of record NC_082621.1, on the reverse strand, counting down.
GCACGCTTCCGAGATGTGTTAAATATTCTTTACCCAGGAACGGGCCCCGTAAATTATTCCAGAGGGGGGATGCTGCCATTTTACTGCTTAAATGCTACCTGGGAGCCAGCGGTGGAGGATGTCACCACAGCGGTAGCATCCAGCCAAAAGTTAGTAAACTTTTTGCACAGGGAGCATCACTGAGAGCAACAAGTATTTCATGTCATCCTACCCTGCTGCTGGAGGTGCTGAGTCCTGCAAGTTTTACACCTGGGGCTCTTCTGCTTACCTTCAAGGGAGATTTCTGAAACAGCCTTTGCCCATTGCACGCGCGCTGGGCTCTGCTGGCATCTCCAGCTGAATAAAACTTGATAACGGCGTAATACCCGGGCCCTGCCACGGCGGCATTTCTGCGTGCTCGCACCGAGTAGAGCGGCCCGAATTTGGAAAACGCTGAGAACAGGGAATGCTGAGGAAAAACAAGAGAAAAAAGGATCTTTTGAAATATCTGTGGGTATTCAGGGGCTGAGCAACAGTGACAGAGAGAGGATTACTCACAAGTCCTAATTACCTAGAAAAGGAGGAAAGGTTTTAGTACTGTTGAACAGCAATAAGACCTGGAATAAGCAGTGAGACTGAAGACGGGTATTTCTCCATAAAAATAAGCTCAACTCGGCTGGACGTCTGACCCCGTCGACATCTCATCTCCACTATCACCCAGCCTCTGCACCAGGAGGAGAGCGCAGACAGACCCCCCGTCCTCCTCACCCCAGACTGCCTCTTGCTCTCTGCCATCCCCTTCGTGTGGGTGCACCGTTCGCCGCCGGCGTTCAGCGCAACGTTAGCACAGGATTTTACGGGCGGACTAAGGGGGGTTTGGTCCACCTTTTCCACCCTGCGCTGGGCTTTTGGGAGTTTGGCGGCGCAGACCGCAAAACGGGCGGTGGCACAGGGGTAGAAGTCAGCCCGGGGCGGCCCCACACCCCCCTCGGGGCTGCCTTGCCCCCCGCATGCCTCGGGGAGATGAGGAAACTACAAAAAATGATTAAAAACAGCAACAAACAAAGGGATTTAAAAAGATACTATCAGCGCACAGGTGAAGCCGTCAGTAGAGACGGGGGGAGCGGGGCCTTGGCTCCGAGGGGGAGCGGGAGCGGGGTCCCGGCCCTGTGCCCCGGCCCCGGGGGGGTCCAGGCCTCACCTCACCTCCAGGCCCGGCTGCGGCTCCAGCCCCCACACCAGCAGCGTCTGGGCGCGCCCCACGGGCACCCGGAACTCCACCACCTCCGCCATGGAGGGCACCCGGAACTCCACCACCTCCGCCCGCCCTCCGCCCGGCCCCGCTCTCCCGCCTCGGCCGGGCCGCGGCCACGGGTGTGGGGGAAGCGCCGCCCCACATCCACCCCTCAGCCCCGCATCCACCCCCCCTAGCCCCACATCCACCCCCACATCCACCCCTCAGCCCCGCATCCACCCCTCAGCCCCGCATCCACCCCCCCCAGCCCCACATCCACCCCCACATCCAGCCCTCAGCCCCACATCCACCCCCCCAGCCCCACATCCACCCCCACATCCAGCCCTCAGCCCCACATCCACCCCCCCAGCCCCACATCCACCCCCACATCCAGCCCTCAGCCCCACATCCACCCCCACATCCAGCCCTCAGCCCCACATCCACCCCCCCAGCCCCACATCCACCCCCACATCCAGCCCTCAGCCCCACATCCACCCCCACATCCACCCCTCAGCCCCACATCCACCCCCCCAGCCCCACATCCACCCCCACATCCACCCCTCAGCCCCGCATCCACCCCCCCAGCTCCACATCCACCCCTCAGCCCCACATCCACCCCCCCTAGCCCCACATCCACCCCCACATCCAGCCCTCAGCCCCACATCCACCCCCCCAGCCCCACATCCACCCCCACATCCAGCCCTCAGCCCCACATCCACCCCCACATCCAGCCCTCAGCCCCACATCCACCCCCCCAGCCCCACATCCACCCCCACATCCAGCCCTCAGCCCCACATCCACCCCACATCCAGCCCTCAGCCCCACATCCACCCCCCCAGCCCCACATCCACCCCCACATCCAGCCCTCAGCCCCACATCCACCCCCACATCCACCCCTCAGCCCCACATCCACCCCCCCCAGCCCCACATCCACCCCCACATCCACCCCTCAGCCCCGCATCCACCCCCCCAGCTCCACATCCACCCCTCAGCCCCACATCCACCCCCCCTAGCCCCACATCCACCCCCACATCCAGCCCTCAGCCCCACATCCACCCCCACATCCAGCCCTCAGCCCCACATCCACCCCCCCAGCCCCACATCCACCCCCACATCCAGCCCTCAGCCCCACATCCACCCCACATCCAGCCCTCAGCCCCACATCCACCCCCCCAGCCCCACATCCACCCCCACATCCAGCCCTCAGCCCCACATCCACCCCACATCCAGCCCTCAGCCCCACATCCACCCCCCCAGCCCCACATCCACCCCCACATCCAGCCCTCAGCCCCACATCCACCCCCACATCCAGCCCTCAGCCCCACATCCACCCCACATCCACCCCTCAGCCCCACATCCACCCCCACATCCAGCCCTCAGCCCCACATCCACCCCACATCCATCCCTCAGCCCCACATCCACCCCTCAGCCCCAAATCCACCCCTCAGCCCCACATCCACCCCCACATCCACCCGTCAGCCCCACAACCACCCCCCAGCCCCACATCCACCCCTCAGCCCCACATCCACCCCCCCCAGCCCCACATCCACCCCTCAGCCTCCCACATCCACCCCCCCAGCCCCACATCCACCCCTCAGCCCCACATCCACCCCCCCAGCCCCAAATCCACCCCTCAGCCCCACATCCACCCCCTCCCCAGCCCCACATCCATCCCTCAGCCCCACATCCAGCCCCCTCAGCCCCACATCCACCCCCACATCCAGCCCTCAGCCCCACATCCACCCCACATCCACCCCTCAGCCCCAAATCCACCCCTCAGCCCCACATCCACCCCCACATCCACCCCCCAGCCCCACATCCACCCCTCAGCCCCACATCCACCCCCCCAGCCCCACATCCATCCCTCAGCCCCACATCCACCCCCCAGCCCCACATCCATCCCTCAGCCCCACATCCACCCCCTCCCCAGCCCCACATCCACCCCCCAGCCCCACATCCACCCCCACATCCAGCCCTCAGCCCCACATCCACCCCCCCAGCCCCACACCCACCCCCCCAGCCCCACATCTGTTACAGAAACAAGGATTAAAAGTAAGAAAGAAGAATGTAGAGAAGATACTTCATAACAACTGCACCCGGTACTTGGACATGTTAGAGATAAAGACTGTCTGCACTGACTCTCTGCTAACTAGCAATAACGATGAGCACAAGGACGAATCGTAGAAAAATAGAACAGACTGCCAAAATAGTGCCCTAGAGTTAACTTGTCTCAGTATAATCTCGTTTTAATACTAAAAACCACACCTCCTGGCTAGAAAAGCCCTAACCCAATTTAGCCCCCTACTCTCTGAGAATGTGTAGTGAATTAAAAGAGAACTGTAACTTGAAGATGAAGTAAGAAAAGTATTAACCAAGAGTTAATTAAGGGGTAGCACCAGTCGGCGTAACTAACATTGTTAACTGTTTTAAATACCTGTCATGATTTTAACCCGGTGTGCAAGCTTTGAGGAGAAATCCCCTTGCACCCGGCGCCGCAATAAACACGCCGCTTTATAACTCTGTGTAAGTTGGGAAGTTTGTTTCCGCGTGTCACATCCACCCCCCAGCCCCAAATCCCCCCCCCAGCCCCACACCCGCCCTGCCCAGGCACTGGCTCGTCCCCCCATGGCAGCCTGTCCCCGCAGCCCCCCAAAAGCCAGAGCCAGGTTGGCAGGTAGCAGGTTTATTCTCCAATTTTCTTTACAAGGAGCAGGGCAGCCGTGGCCGGCGAGAGCCCGGGGCAAACGGGGAGCCACCCCGGCGTCAAACGGTGCAGTTTCCCTCTCCGTAGCGCCGGCATTTCATCACCTTCAGGTAAGTCTCCACCTTGTGCAGGTCCTTCTTGAAGCAGGAGAGCAAGCCGTAGTTCTTCAGCAAGGCGTCCTCGTTGCGCAGGTGGATGTCGAATTTGTCGTAGGTTGGTTTGAGGATCTGGGGACCCCGCGGGCTCCGGTCCTCCAGCTCCTGCGAGAGGATGGAGAGGTGCTGGGGGAGGCGGCGGCGGGGGCCTGGGGATGAGCATCCTCCAAGGGGCCCATCACCAGAGCTCCCATCCAGCTTTAGAGGAGGTTGAGGTCCATCCCCCCCCGCTCTTAGTTGTATTTCAAACGTACTTTTGAGTTTATATGTTTACAGGAAGGATAATTACGCAGGGGTGATGCTACACAAATTGCTGCCAGCGAGAAGGGAGCTGAGCACAAGGCTGCAGGGAGGGACGAGTGTGTCTTTTGGGGTCTTAAAATAAGGGGAAAGTCGCGGGGGCTCTGTGTAGCTAGTCTAGCCAAGGAGACGGGGAACCAGGCAAATAATTCTCTTTTCTCCCACTTTCCCAGTGAACAAAGCTCTAACCCAGACCCAAGGCACGTGCGTCTGGAGCCGAGAGGTCTGCAATCTGCCGCTCCTCCTGCCCTGCTTTGCTCACCAGCTGGCACAGTAAACAGGACAGTTTTCGTTAAGAAAACAGCATCATAAATGGATAAAATGTGATTATTTGTCTAGTTTCTGTGTACTGCTTCCCAATGCCCAAGCACATATCAAATGGAGAGCAAGATCTGGAAATGGTACTGATACATATACCTACTTACTCCAGCTGAAGTGTCGGGACAGAAGATCTCTATTTACTCTCAGGGCCTGACTTTCAGAATTATTTAGATGCTAGAAGATGTAAATAATTGTCCGGACACATTTCTCACAGACACAGGTCTCAGAGCTCTACCTACATGGTGATGCTGGCTGATAAACTTAGTTACAGAGTAAGCATAACTGAAAAGGGATCCTGGCAGACAATAAGCAATTTCATTTAAAATAACAAAGCAAAAATTAAGAGCGACCCTTGACAAAGATCCCACTCTCAGCTGTCTGGGTCCTGTATTATTGCAAGAGAGAAACATCAGAGCACAGGCTTCCATCTGTACACAGACTTAGGTGCATTGTTTTTATAAAACGGTGTGAGTCCTTAAAACCAGGTTGCAAAATTTACTCCGCTTTAAAGTATTTTGCATGGAGATGTAGCAAACATCCTTATGTTGCTGTTTGTATAGGAGATTTAAGCAACTGAGTATTCTTTGGTGCTGGGTTTGGAAAGACTTTGGGTCTGGACTGTTGTGATCTTCCTTGTCTGTACTGCTATCTGAGTGGTTATGACAGTGCTATTAACATTTGTTATGTGTTTCCTTATACTCCCCAGTGATGAAATGTGTGCAAACGGGTGACATCATCTCATTATCTTAAGGTAAGCAAAGTCCAAAGGGTGCCACTGGTCTTCAGAGTGGAAGGTGGGGAGACTTCTCATGGTCTTTGGGTCCTGTGGAAGACCCTGAGAGCTCAGTGCCCTGTGTCTTGGAGATCTCTCTTATTCTGTAGTCATGCTGCAACTTACCCTCATCAGAGCTTGGATCCCTTCTTCCAGGTCCTTTAGTTTTTCATACACTCTGTCTGAGGTGCCAAAAACCAGATTGTTTGTGAACACCTTGCTTAGGTATTGTACTGGGGTCAACCAGGACTGGATGAGAACCAGTGAAAACCGAAGAAGCTCCATGTCCTGAAAATAAGAAAGGATCAAAGCTGTGCAGGTGAGGTATTTGGTAGAGTTACCTGTGTGTCCTGCTCCTTCTGAAAGAGCCCAGAGGTGATCCAGAGCTGTGCCACTGCTGCTGCAGCTTCAGCAGATACAGACAAGTTTACAAGCTGAGGAGCACCACCCAGCCATGTGTCCTGTGCAGACAATGGCTTTTCCTTCTCCTTGGGGCGGGAATACGATTTATAGTCTAACGCAGAAGAGTCTGTCTTTTTTCACGCAGGGTTTAAATAGTAAAAAGGCAGAGAAGGAATGATACCTCAGGAGGCACTGAAGTGCTCACGGATGGAAACCCTCTGTTCCTGTAATGAAGCACAGCTGGGCTCTTCAAACAGGTCTGTGCTTGCCTCGGGGGAGAGAACTTACCGATTTCTGCTGGGCATCATCCTTCCCCGTGGGAGCAGGGATGGTTTCTGAGTAACAAAATGCTGCCTGGGAATTTTTGTTGGCGTGTCTTTGGTCCTCTGGAATATAGGTGCGTTCCTGTGGAGACATCCCAAATACACTCAGATCTGTTGCCCATGTATTGGGAGGAGACCCTAGACGCTTTCCCAAGCTGTCCTGAACGGTTACTCTTCACGAGAAAGAAATGTGAGACATGAGGTGTCTCTGTACAGGGTTGGCAGATAGAAGCAGGACTTTGTATGTTGGCACAGTAGCTGCTGGACCTAAAGGTCTTCCTCTCACCAACCCAAAGTGCTAAGGTGAACGCAAAGACACTTGGACCGGGTTCTCCCAAGGAGTAGGTGACCCCCAAGGACAGCTTTTGCCAAAGTGACAGCTCATGCCAGTTCCTGGCAACAGCGGAGACGGGATAGTTTTAAGCACTCAGAATCAGCCAGGGTCGTAGGTGACTGACACAGGAAAGTCTTGCAAAATGTCTGTGACATCTCCCACTGTTTTCGGAGCCAGGTTTCTCTTTGAGACAGCTGACCCTGTGCAGTGGGTTTGGACGTGGGCAGCAGTGGCCCTGAGGAGGTGACTGTGCAGGATCAGAGGTGGGGGCAGAGAGCTGTGAGGAGGAAACAGGGTCCAGGCTGATGGGACAGAACCTGCCCTGTCCTATTAAGACCCTTTCTCGCGTTGAGAGCTGACGGAGAAGACACCAATAGCTGAAAAGTCTCCGTTTCTAGGAAGTTATACTGGGTGGGAAGCTGTGGCACGGTCCTGAAACATCAAGCTAATGCGGAGGAGAAGCCCAGAGGCCACAACACTTACGAACTCTTTGTATGTCTCGGCAGCCAGGAGGTGAAGGTGCTGAGCCCTCAGCACGGCGTTGGCAAACAGGTTGGAAAGGGGCATGGCCGGGAAGGTGGCAGCTTCCTGTGGCCACTGCAGTCCCAGAGCGATCACAGCAATGAAGAGAGGAGAAAACCATGACCCTGCAGCAAAGCGGGGAGGAAAGGTGTTAGCGGTCCTTTAGTGACTGTGCTGCAGAGCGGGGTGGCACCTGGGGATTAACTCCCAGCCTGTTCTGTCCATGCTGGCTGGGGCTCACCTTCCTGAACGTCTTGTTTGACTCCGTGGGTGAGTTTAACTCTCCCCAAAATCAGATGAAACCCTGGCCCTTTCACTAGACATGCCCTCGAGGCTTGTACTGCTCCCAGTGTTACAAGCAGCATCTTCCTGGCTGAAGAGTCATTGTTCCTCCATGAAAACTAGAGAGTGTCCCTGTTTTTCCCTAACATGCTCACGTTTTTCCGTAGGCCTTGCCCTCATAAGGAGAGCACAGCGCACTCTTCATTGCATGAGCAAGCAGGGGATGGTGAGTACCAGGTGAGGGCCTGTGAGCATCTCGCTTCAGCCTAGGTTTGTGCCATGCTGCTGACGTGAAACCGGCTGCCTGCCTTCACTAGGACGAGAGCCGATGACATTACCTGTGCTGTGACCACCTACTTTTTCTCTCTGGGACATACCTGCAGAATTTGGTGATCTTTGTTGAGCCTAAATGTTTTCAATCCGTGACATCTAACTAACTCGGACAAGTGTCCAGCTGTGATTACAGAGACCACAAAGTTAATACCAGACAAATACCTTTCAGTGGAGGAATGCCCTGGAGCCTCTAAGTCTTGGACGTATGCATTAGACATCATCCTGATCCCCCTCTTAAGCTTTGAATATGAGTTTTAATATCCCTGCCAACATTTATGTTAATAATAGCTATTATAACTGTGGCTTGACCTTGTTCTTCATGTTCTCCACCCTCTCCTTGCCCAGTTTAGGCTAATGACTACCTAAGTTAAATCATGGATTGAAGTCACACTGTGGGGAAAGGTATTCTTCTTCTTTGATTTATAAGTCGCCACATTTTAATTTAAGGCTGGCACTGAGTGTGTATAGCCCTCCACAGTGCCACCCCATCATCATCTCCCATCACCCCAAGCATGCGGCAGCGCTGGCAATCCTTTAAAACTGAAATAAAAAAAGTACCTGGAGCCATTTCTGCCCGGCGAGCTGCTCAGGTGTTGGTTGGCAGTGAATGTTTCCTCTTTTCATCTAGGCTGGTAAAGGTAACTGTTGAGCCACCCCTTATATAGCAGGGGGTCTGTTTAAAATGTATATATGTGTTCATGATCACAACAACATCTCTGTATCTTCTCCGTGCATAAATGCACAAGTGTTCGTAATGGTGCTACCTAATTGTAGTCATTTATACATAGATGTAAAGGTTGGGGAGGTTGTTTGCCTGGGGATGAAATCAGTGCTGAATGATTTCGCCATATTCTGCTGTTTATTGCAAATAAAGGTTTTATCGTCATTGGAAGACCCATCCCAAATCAGATCAGTGCTTTTACACGGTGGAATTTGCTGCAGGGGGTCGAAAATCCACCTCATTTTCCTGCCTGGCTCTGCAGCCTTGGCCCACAGTTAACGGCTGACTGGCCAGTTTGGGAGACTTCTGACCCAAAGCAAGTGGGAAATTTTCCCCTTTGTTGTTAGCAGGGATAGAGCTGGATGGATGTGGCCAAATGAATCCTATTTCTTCCACTTAATTTCTTTCATGCTACCAAAGTTTCGAAAGTTCAGCAAATAGTTTTGGTAAGCTGGTTTGCAGTAGGTGTGACGAAGAGCTGTCATAACCAGGTGCTTGCTCGGGTACCAGCCTGCCCACTGCAAATCCAGATGCCAACGCTCTGGGAGGTTTCTCACATCCTCAGCTGGGCAAGGCCAGGAGAAGATCTGGTTGTGAGCGTCTTCCTGCTGCTGCCTGAGATGCAAACGTGAAATATCTCTGGCTTAAGCAGAGGGCTGGTGTGGAAAGGAGGGAGAGGAGATGGGGAAGAGGAGATGGGGAAGAGGAGAGGTCACAGCACACCTATCCCTGCTTTGGAGCAAAACAAGACAGAACCTGGGATGGGCAGCTCCAGGGGGGGCTTAAAGGACTCTTACTCCCCATAAGGCACTGATGGCCCCAAACCACCCTGTTCTGGCTCTTTGTCCGGGGTTCAGGGACTGCTCCCTGGTCAGGGGTGGTGATTTGGCTCCCCCGGGCCCTGCGTTTGCTGTGCCCCTGTGGTGTGGCTCCGGTTTCCGAGAGGCAGCATCATCACTGGGGCGGCTGGAGCAGAGGGTGCGAGAGCTGGTTAATAAACATGCCCGGTAGAGCGTGGTCTGTTCCGAGAAGCCCCAGGGTGTTTGCTTGCTGGAGACGCGGTGGTGTCGCAGAGTAAATGTCAGTCCCTAGAGAAGAGGGAACAGTGGGTCCTGCAGCTATCAGGTATCCCGTCACCCAATAGCCAGCAACATCTGGGTGTGTTTTTCTACTCCAGATTGCGTTTAAATATGTCAATATTTGTCAGAGGTGAGCAGAGCAGCAGGCACCCCAGCCCAGCACAGGCTCTGCTGCCCGTTAGTGATGATGCCCCACTGCTGCAGCTAGACTGGTACAGCACCTTGCACCCGAGTCCTGCCCATCACTTGCTGCCCTGCTCCCTCTCTAGCTCTGTTAGTGAAAGCAAGGTGCTAAATCAACATTTTTTATGTTGCAGCCAAGCATGGAGATGTCAGGGTGATCCAGACTGTGCAGTGCCCCGGAGACTTGGTTTGTCCCCGATCATCTCTGGGCATTAAATGAGGCAGAAGCGTCATGGAGAAGGCAGTGCGTGACTGTGCAATGCTGGGCTGGGCAAACACATGCCACTGGCAAAATTACAGTTGCATAAGCAGCTCTCAAATATCAGCTTGGCATTTTTCTAGCTTTCAACTGCCCGTATTTGTGACCCAAAGTAGCATCTCATAAAGCAGCGTGACATTCTGTAATTTCCAAGTTCCTTTTCTTTTTTGAAAGAGAAAAAAACCTCTCAATTCTCTTCAGGGTGGTCCCACGTCCACCCGCCTTACCCTGAGCATCACCAGCAGCATCTAAACAAGTGAAGCAACTCTCCTTGCAGGCACGTATACTCCCCGGGTCCTCGTGCCCCCCCAGCCTGGGGTGGTTGTGTGGAGAGGACCTTCCCAGGCTGGTGGGTGAGCTGCAACCGGTGAATCCTGACGGAGGACCCAGCTGCTGGCCCACAGCCCAGGCTCTGCACTTCGGTGGGCAACGACACGGTTGACAGAGGTTTTAAATGACGCTTGACTACCTCTGCTAGCTCACTTGCTCAGAAGGTAAATATTCCTTTTCAGATTGAATTGATGGGTTTTATTTACTAGAGCTAGAACTGCTCAGTTTCTAAAGATGAGGCTGAAGAGGTCTAGGACTGCAACCCAGCCCGTTTGCCTGACCATCCTGCTGATGGTAGGGATACAAATCAGGACAAAGTACGGAGCTTGGACTGTGTATACTGAAATATATTTATTTACATTAAATGCATTTTCAATACAAACCTATCTCAGTATAAAATTACAACAAACCCTATCTCTAGGCTCCCTGGAAACTAGTCTAAGCATTTAACATAAACCACTAACACTACAGAAATACTTAATCTGCTTCTGGCATTTTAAAGGAAGCCAAAGCCCTGGGCTAAGAGGGCGGCCAAGCAGCAGAGCGCAACTGGGGTCGCCGAAACTGCTTTTGACATCGGTGGCTTCCTCTCCAGGTGCAAACAGCAGATTCTCCTTATTTTCATATGATTCGGTTAAGTCAGTTGAGTGAGTTGTTTACACAGAGCTGAGAAAGCGGTTGGGAACTGGGAAGGCCCGAAAATTTGCCTTCCTCTTCCATTTCGTAACTGAAAACAAGGGATGGAGGGATGAGCTCTGCTAGTCCTAAAATCTTGGCAAACGTGGAAACCGGGAACAGCCAGTTCACTTCTCTCACTGTGAATACTCCTTTCTTTAATTAATCAATTTTATAAGTAAAGCATGTTTAAGTAACATTTATATACATATGCATGCAACTAATTTGGGATAATTTTATTTAGCTAGTAAAAATCAATCTTAAAATGCTGGTTTTGCGCTATTTAGATTGAATACCAATTTTCCACGAAGGTGGTTTACTACTAAACAAAAACCATCCTGTTCCCCGCTGAAAAGCCCTGTTTGCTCATGATTTTACCCTCCCTTTTCTAGCGGCTCTTTTGGGAAGTGGAGCAGTCCTGTCTTCTTGGGGCCTAAAATGTTGTGAGCCACAGGGACGCAGGGGCCCTGGGCTCTCCAAGGGGGGACAGACTTTCAGCCCCACAGTCCTTGTCACCCTCTTGTCCTGCCTCATCCAGCCAAACCCACCGAACCCGCTGCGCTGTGCTAACCGTGCCTCTCCGGAGCCCGCGAGCCCTTCTGTTGGGTGCCCAGCTACCCCTGAGCCCCATCACCCACACGGCTGCTGCTGCCGTGCCAAGACAGTTTTTATTAACAAAACCCATTAGCACCGCTCTGCTCCTCTCCAGATGTTTTTTAGCTTCTCTTGCGAGACCAGATGTAGCTGGGAGTGGAGCTCCTGGCCCTGGGCCCTGTTCTCCTGCTTTGGTTCCTGGAGACGGTCTTTGTCTCTCATCCCAAGCTGACGTCTTGGGACCGTGGAGGTCCCCCCATGCGTGCTCAGCGAGAGCTTCCCGGAGAGCCCCATGGCTGCTTGTGGCTTTACAGCCCAGCCTGCACTCAGGGCCCTGATGGGGTGAAGTTAGGTTTCTAGCTAAGCTGGACCCATGAAAAGCTGCTCCTTATTCCCAGGGCATCCCACCAACAGTAGCACCACAGAATCACAGAATCATTAAGGTTGGAAAAGACCTGTAAGACCATCAAGTCCAACCATCAACCCAACCCCACCATGCCCACTAAACCATGTCCCGCAGTGCCACGTCCACACGTTCCTTGAACCCCTCCAGGGATGGTGACTCCACCACCTCCCTGGGCAGCCTCTTCCAATGCTTCACCACTCTCTCAGGAAAGACATTTTTCCTAATATCCAGCCTGAACCTCCCCTGGCGCAACTTGAGGCCATTTCCTCTTGTCCTGTCACTTGTCACTTGGGAGAAGAGACCAACACCCACCTCCCCACAACCCCCTTTCAGGCAGTTGTAGAGAGCGATGAGGTCTCCCCTCAGCCTCCTCTTCTCCAGACTGAACAGCCCCAGCTCCCTCAGCCGCTCCTCATCACACTTGTGCTCCAGACCCCTCACCAGCTCCATCGCCCTTCTCTGGACACGCTCCAGCACCTCAATGTCCTTCTTGGAGTGAGGGGCCCAAAACTGAACACAGTATTTGAGGTGCGGCCTCACCAGCGCCGAGTACAGGGGCACCATCACCTCCCTACTCCTGCTGCCCACACCATTTCTGATACCAGGGTTATGGGACACCCCCTGCCTGGGCATGGCAGGACGGAGCAGGGTGTGAATTTACCCATTACCTTTATTAGGACTTCAAAAAGCAGTTGGACATTTGTGTCCCACAATTTACATCTTTCCCATAGGTTCGGAGGTCACACATGTCCCTCACCACGGGGACGTCCTCGTGACACAGACCAGCTCTTGCCTGGAGAGGAGCAAACCTTGTGCAAGACCCTCTGGGCGAGCTATCTCCCCAGCCTTTCCCGTAGTCTTTGAGGCAAAAGAGGTGCTTTTGGAGGATCTTCCATCTCAGACAACGGCCAGCTTGGCCTGCTGGACACGTCCATGGCTTGGGAGCTAAACAGTGGCCCAAAATCCACTTCTTGTAGCACCCAGATGGTGCTGCTCACCTCGGCTCCTCTGCCAGGGCTGCAGCAGGGTCTCGCAGCCCAGGAGGGTCCTTGCAGCACGGAGAGTGATCATAACTGGTCCTCTCCTTCCCAGGTGGGGCTGGAGGAGACCCACCACCCACCCTGGTACTTCCATTGCATTAACCATGCAGGAGTTCAGCACCATGGTGTGGGGCTGCCCAGGGTTTGGGGCCAGTTTGCTACCGGGGGGACTGCGGTTGGCTCCTAATTTCTACATAGGCTTTAGGGGTTCATCAGCGGGGCGGTGAGAGTGACAGCCGGGGCAGGGCAGCCTTGATGGGCACAGCCCGGACGCGGCAAAGCGAGCACCCAAGGGCAGCAGGACCCGAGCTCCGTGCAGGGCTGCTGGAGGTGGCTTGCAGCCCAGGATCGCAGCCCGGGATCCAGGCGCCCGTCAGAGCCGTAGTCCAGGGCAGGAGCCGCGGGCCCGTCCCCACGGGTGCCGGCAGGGTGCTGGCAGGGAGCTGTGCCAGCCGTGCCAGCCTGGCGGTGGGTGCAGGACCCCTCACTCTTCGCCCGGGTGCTCCCCAACTGTCCACTTGGCCTTCACATCCCGGAAAGGAGTGATGTCCTCGTAGGTGGCCATCTGCTCCACCTCCAGGCCCTGCACCAAGAAGAGGGAGGGTGAGACACAGGAGGGCCACCATGGTTCTATCCACACCGCATCCCCCCTTGGGAACCTCAAGTGGGGACCCATTTCCAGGCTATTCCCCCAGAGATCGGGGCAGCTTCTGAGAGGAGAGATGGGGATAGGTGGCTGCATGTGCTCAGAGCTTGGCTTGGTTTTACGAGCAGCTTTTTATGGCTGATGTGCAACAGGCACTTGGGAGGAAAATGCCCTGATGTGCCCTGCAAGGGCTGGTGGTACCCAGCAGGCACCCAGCAAGGGCACCACTGGCTAGTTCAAGGCTCAGGTTGATATTGCAGAGGTGCTTCTATAATTAATGCAACATTACCTCATAGGTGTGGTCCTCCTCTGGGCTTTCCTTGCCTTCACCCTATGGAGAGCAGAGTCACAGGTTGGGTGTCAGCACCCACCAGGATCCCCATCCCCTGTCCCCGGCCTCGTCCCCCCAGGCCAGGTCCCACCGCTTCCACAGGCAAATCCGCACAGTCCCACACACTGTTTTAGATGCTTATTTTCCCACTTCAGCTAGCCACGCTCCCATGCAACAGCCCCAAACTCGGTGCCTGCCCATCCCCATCCCTAGCAGTGTCCTGCCCGGGATGCAGGACACCGCTTTGAGCACTGCAGCAGCGAAGTTGGGGACATCCTCACTGCTGGAGACACTGTCACTTACTTTATCTAGGAAGAGGAGCATGGGGACACTGATGAAGATGACAAGCAGGATGGACTGGATAATGATGATGGCGTCTTTCAGGGTGTTCCTGCTCTGGATCTGCTGGATGTTACTGTGACCTGGGAGCAGCAGCACAGGGAGAGCCCCAAGTCCCACCTCTGTGCCAGGCTCCCAGGGAACAGGGATGAGCTTGGCATGGCCACAGGTTCGTGTGTCAGCAAGAACGGATTGGGGGCGGGTGACCAGGGTGACATGCTCTCCCCCTTGGCAGAGACCAGAGCATTGCAAACTGCCCCCAGGGTTGGCATCAGGGACCAGCTCTGGGATGAGACACCTTGGGCAGGACCCACCACTAGCCAGGACCAGGAAAAATCTGATTTATTAGGGGAATGCAGTCCCTGGGATGTGTTTCTGCGGGATGGACATGCCAGGACAAACTGGGGGAGGTTGTCCTGCTGCTTGGTGGCTGACAACGAGCAAAGAAACCTCTGTGGTGCCATGAAGTATCTACAGTTGTATCTGAAGGGGTTCCATCCGCACGGGGAGAGATGGGTGCGTAGGAGCATGATGTGGGGTTCACATGGAGGGGGAAAGGGTGGGAGAAGGAAAAAGAGCATCTCCTGGGGCGCATGGAGGATGGGGAGCTCCCACTCACCCATGACTCTGAGCTCTGTCCCGCACAAGTGCGGCCACCTCTTCTCCGCCGTGAGGTTCTTGCTGTCACACACGTAGATGCCATTGTCCGCATAGTTGATCTTGAAGATGGTGAAGTTGATGAAGTTGTCTTTCCTCTCGATGCTGTAGCGGGAGTTGCTGTGGTCCAGCTCATAGAGGTCATCACTGTCCTCTGCCGTTTTGTACCACTGCATGCTGTGGGGCTCCTGAGTGTAGCAGATGAAGTGGACAGGCATGTTCTTCTTGGCTGCCACATAGCGTGGGTGCTGCTGCACCATGGGGCACGCGCCACCTGCCAGGGGACAAGGGTGGTCACGGTGAGCAACGACCCGGCACCTGGGGCGCATCAGAGAAAAAGCCGCTCCCATGAGACCTGCCCCCCAGTATCTCCCAAATTCCATTTCCATTTTCATGGATTATATTGTTTTTGGGCATTCAGCTTTGTTTTGGTGAATCATCGTCGTCTGGGGGTAGAAATCGGAGACTTTTGGTGAAAACATGTTTTTAATGGAAATGCCAGTTTTCTGTGGGAATAGCTTCACTCGAATACTTTTTTGCGGTTCCCACCCCTCTCTATGTACATCATGTTAGTCCCAGCTCCAAAATTACAGCCTGTGCTGGCACACACCATGGAGCCTTTGCTAGGACAGACCCATCTTCCCAGCTGGCTTCTCTCACGCTTCCACATTTTTTGCATTTTGCTGTATTTTGTATTTTGGCCCGTGTTTTGGTCCCAGAGCTGGTGAGTTTGCGGGCTCATTTGGCTTGCAGAGTTCGTGCTTAATACCCCGTGGGTGGGAATGGCACAAGCCCTGTGTGCATAAGCCCAGTGCCTGGTCCCAAGGCACGGCTTGTTCATGCAACGTGCTCTGCAAACGCAGAGGCAAAACGTGTGTGTGCTTAGGAAAGAAAAAACGGATCCGGCTTTGCAGAGGGAGAGCAAGGTGTGGGGCTGGGGAAATGCCATGGAGGAGGTCACAGCCTGGGAATTGCCTTTGTGATGGAGAAGACCTGTGGGTGATGGGACATCTCCAGCTCTGCAGGGGACCGGCACCTTCATGGCATAGCCAGTGGGGACGGGACGGACCCTGAGGACACACGTAGGGAAGGAGCGCGATGGGTCTGAGAGATTACCTGTGCTGCTCCTGGTGCTGTTCTTGTCTGCTGAGATCCCACCTGCAAGACAGGAGAAGGGCCCTGAGATAGTGGCCAAGAGCCCATGTAGGACAAGCCCATGCAGGGTGTCCCACGTGGGATGGCATGTACCGTGGGTCCTTCGTGCCCACTCCGTACGGGATGGAGTGCTTGGGAACATCAACCAGAGCCCCACTCAGAGGACATGGGGCAGCGCAGGTTTGGGTACAAACCCTTCTATTTCCATCCCATCTCCTGAATCTTCTCTAAGTTAGTTGCTTTCTGGTTGACGGCTGACATCCCAGTGAAACCCGCCTTTGCTATTAATATCCCCCTAGGCTGGCACCTCTCAGAAAGGGCCCAGAGAGCCTCACGCCTCTTTATTTACACTCTCCATTTTCTGACTCAACCAGAAACACTTTCCCTGCTGGGGCTTGTGATGGACGGGGGGACCCCGGGACCGTGCAGCCCCCCGGGACAAGGGCTGGATGGAGCTGTGGGACCTGCGATGCAGTGCAGGAAGCAGGGTGAGGCGGGGACCCCCCAGCACCCATGGGTGCCCCTGCCCGCAGCTCCAGTGCCCCCGTGCCTCGGTTCCTCTTGCTGCAGCTGGGCAGGAAGCACCAGCCCTGTTTACTGCACCGCTTCAGTGCCTAGCTCCATCCGCTTGATGAATATTCGCCAAACCCCACCGTGGGGAAGCTGGCACGGAGGCGGGGGCTGCACCACCTCCCAGTGTGTTGGGGCAGCTGCAAAACTCCCCCCAAGAAGAAAAAGGAAGGTTCAATTCCCCAGCCTAAGTTGTGCCCCGAGCCTTGCCACCCTGCTGCAGACCTTCCTGCTCCAAACAGTAGCCCGGCAGGGATCTCCTGGCTCAGCCCTGGGCTCCCCTTGTTCCCCAGAGCCTCTTCCAGGTCCGTGCTCCCTGTTCACCTCCAGCACCTACACCTCTGCAGGCAAACTCTCCCCTCCAGCCTCATTTCATTTTTTTTCTGAGGTGGGGAGATGCGCCTGTGTGTTGGGTACGTGTCCGGCACACAGGGCTTTGCTCTCCATGTTTTGCTGGTGTTTCTAAACGAAGATCAGGCCGGTCCCTCGCCCTGAAAGCCCTCGCACCCCTCAAAGCCAAGATTTCCATTGCAACCACGGGTGGGCTGAGCTTCCCCTGTCCTCCCTCGAAGCCACCATGAGAGCCAGGATGAAACCCTGCGACCTCAAATCCATGCTGGACTTGGGTGGCCACCCAACAGGAATCCTTTAAATGCCCTTTCTCCTGAGGGCACAAGTTTCCCCAGCCGAAGGTGGGAGCTACTGCAGGTTTTTGTGGGTGTCCCTGCAAGAGGGGACAGGAGCTGTGTCCTGGGTTTAGCTGCTGCTTCTCCATGGGGATGCAAAGGGGAACAGCACAGGGATGTTCATACAGGACCCATGGATCACCCCCAAAAGCCTTTTTCCTCTCATTTCTCCTCCGCTCCTGGGCACTGAACCCCACGGAGCAAAGGGACATGGCTTGACCGTGGCCTCAGTAATGTGCCAGCCCCATCCTCAGGCCTCCGAGAGCAATAAATGGTGAAAAAAACAACCCAGCCCTTCTTTCCTGCCACCTGCAACCACAGCCGGGCAGGCTGTGCACCCGCTTGGCACCAGGCTCCTACCAAAGCCTGCCGGCTGCCTGAGAAAGTGCTCTGTCTCTGCACCCCTCCCTGCACCCCAGCAGGAAGCAAAACCCGAAATCCGAGGCAGGCGTTGAGCCCTGAGCCCCCGCGGGTCCTCCCTGGCTCCGCTGCGCCCGGCTGGCTTCCTGCACAAAGCAGGGCTGAGAGCGGCAATTGCAATGTTTAAAACTAATGCATTTAAAGCCGGACCTGGGTGAAGTCCCTCGTTGCACTAAGCCAGGGACCGTGCCGGCGCATCGCCTGGGTGCACGTTTCTTTGCTCTGAGATGCAAAGCCAGCGTTTGACGCCTACCTGTGACCAGAGCCATCAGCCAGAGGTTTGCCTGGAGCACCCAGAGCCTCGTGCAAAGATCAGCCATCTTTCACTGCAAACGGCAGGGAAACATCCAGTCGCCGGCCCTCGCTTCTGCAAAACACAGCGGCCGCTCCGACCGGCTTGGTCTCCGTACCTAAAAATGGCAAAGCTGCCGCTATGCGAGACGGCCCCTTTCCTGCTCATGTAAATCCTCCCCAAGGGGACTTTCCCCTGGGGGCTGGTTTTGAATGCAGCGCAGACGCTGGGGCGGCCGGTGCCTGCGCCCTGGGCACCATCCAGCCTCGTGTCTCTGGGCCGTCCTCGTCATGGTGGCGTTATTTGATGGAGGTGGCCATGACTGGCGTGGTTCTGCACCAGAACTGGAGATGAGCCCATCTGCAAAGCAGTTGGCGATGCAAAACCTGGGCTGAGCACAGGGGATGTGTCCAGGGAGCAGGATGCGACTGCCAGCGCTGCCGCATCCCTGGGGGGGTAGAGGGTGGGGGTTACCCCCAGGGTTGTACCCCAGCTCCACAGCAGCGTGGGCAGATCCCCCCCAGTTTAGCCCTGCAGGTGATGGGCAGGGGTTGATGCTGCCCCAGTTACGAGAGTTGGAGCAGGAATGGGGTGGGAAGAGAGGATGTTTGTGGGGTTTCTCCTTCTCCCTGCTCATTGTGGGGTGCAGTGGGATTGGTCCCCCAGCTCCTGTCCCCAGCATCCCAGAGAGTCCCCACAGCCACCCTTCCAGGCAAGGGTGAAATCTAGAAGAGAAGATGGTCAAAACAAGGTCTCACCTCCCTCGGTGCCAGCCATGCCCGCTCCCTCTCCACCCCCCGTTTGCCATGACCGAGACCCTTCTCCGTGAGTCCTTTGGAGACAGCCACTCCCTGGGGAAGTGGCACCCCAAGGTGAGCTCTGTCCCCCTTTACTCTGATGCAGAAATACGGTTTCCCTCCATGCCCTGTCCTTCGGCTGCTGCGCGTTACCGGCTGCGGGTGAGCACTGAACTGTAACTCCATGTGAAAAACACCTTTGGGTACTTTTGCCAGCCGTGTTGGTCCCCAGAGCCCGGGTGCCTCTGCCTGGGGCCTCCCCAAACCTTCACCTTCTGCAGGTTTGGTGGTTTTTTTGCCGGTTCTGAGTATCCGGCAGCTTCTGGGAACCAGCTTGAGCCTCACCTTGTATGCGAAGAGACACGAAGCAAGAAAGAGGAGAAATAAAGGTTTCCAGAGGAAGACTGGCCCCAAGAGGGAAAGAGATGATGGGAGAGGTGTCTTCTCCTGGTAGAGCAGGCGGGTCATGCCATACGTGCTGCTGTACGTTGGGGCTGCGCTGCTCAGTCCCTGCTGCCATCACCCCAGGTCTTGCTGGAAAAGCACAGCCTGGCTGTGACATCCCAGCAAGGCAAAAGCGACAGGGGATGCCCCTATGCTCGGCAGGCACTGGAGGGATTTTTATCAAGCCTTGGGCTTGGAGATCGGAGCTGTGATGAATGAGGCAGGGATGCTGGAGGTGCCTGGGAAAGCCCTGTAAGGCAAAACCAGGAGCGGGGCACAAACTAAAGCGGGTTTGCTGTGACGGTGGCCAGATTACCCCCCTGCACTGCCTGCCAGCTCCTTGGCACCCTTGAGCAGGCACAGACCTGGTCCAGAGGGGCTCAGTCTCCCCTTGAAGTCCCCTGTGCTTGCAGTACCCACTGGCATGGGACACAGGGAGACGTGATGGTCTTAGAGGGAGGGTCCCGTGTCCCCGTGTCTCTTCCCCTGGGCGACCCTGGCTCCCCAGCCCACAGCACATGGCCAGACCATGCCCTGTGGGCAGAGCAGAGCTGCTGTCAGGCAGCTGCGCCCTTCCCCAGCCCATTCCTATTGATCAGGGCTTGGGTTTCACCACTCTCCTTTCCCCTACTGCAGGAGAACAGGGACGGTGGGTTGTGCCACCTCCTCCCTCCAGCCCCCTGCCTGCGCGGCACCACGATGCTCTCAACTTGACTCACGCCAGCCCTGGGATGAGCTGTTCCAGCGAGAGCGAAAACACAGCGGTGAGGCCGTGCCGTGGCCCTCGGGGATGTCAGCGGGTCCCGGAGGCGGCTCCTCCTCCAGCCACGCATTGACGCAGAAACCTCCTTCGCCCACTGCTGCCTTCTCCCCATGACGCTGAACTGCTCCCGCGTGGCCAGTGGGGCAGGTTTGGCCCCACAGAGCCTGGCATGGGGCAGCTCAGGGGGTCTGCACCTCCTCCAAGCCCACCTCTCTCCTTGGTTGAACCTGCAGCAGCATCTCCTACAGCTCCCAGAGTTGGGGCTGATTGCTGTGAGGCACCGAGGGCTCCAGGGGACTTGTCCGCAAACAGAGCAGAAGCTCTGGGGTCTGGGCTGGGTTGGAGGTGCCAGGGGGAGGCAGCCCAGGGGGTCTCTTGCGCAAGATGGGACCACCAGGTCCTGCTGAGGATGGCAGGTCCACCCAAGGCCGTGCAAAAGGGGTCCCCATATCAGCCCTGGAGCAAAGGGAGGGGGCATTCACCCCTCCCAGGGGCAGGGAAAACATTTTTCCCTCTAACACACACCACCGCATTTGGTATCGTAATAATAGACCATTTACAGTTGTTTATTTTAAGAAATGTACAAAGAAAAATGGCTTTAGCTCACACGAATCCTGCTCTTTGGCATTTTTCCCATCACCGACGACACGTATGTACAAGCAGCATTGATTGTGAACCACAATCCGGGCTGGAAACCGCCATGCCGTGGATGCTTCCCACACAAACGCCGTTTAAAGCAGCTCAGGCTCCTGTTCCAGGGAGCATCACCCTACGCAACAAGGAAATGAAAGCACAACGCTACGGGATGAGCAGAGCGACCCTGGCTCTGCCGCCTGGCCGACAGCACGTGGATGCAAGCAAGCTCAGCACCGCTCCTGGCCAGCCTGAACATGGGGCATCCGTAACGGCTCGGTGCCAAAATCAGCCCGAGAAAAAAAAATAATTATAATAATAAAAAAAAGACAGACCCTTCGGCTTCAAGAAGCAGCCCTTGTTTTAACTGGAAGAGGTTTTGGTTCATGTTTGTTTTGATCTCAATAGGTTGTTTCCCTTTTGAAGGCAGAAGGCGGTCTGGAGATGAACTCGGGGCGTTTTGCACATTTTTCTTGATTTACTTTCCTTTTGCCCACCTGTGTCAAGAGCAGTAAACCCCTTCCCCCTGGGAAACCCCTCCTCTGCCGGGAGGTTTCCTGGTGAGGACCTGCCTGGCCCCACCAGGCTCTGCAGGCAGCCTGGCACGTGCCGCCCAGTCATCTCCAGAGCCCCAGCCAAGGGAAGGATGCTCTGCCCCAGTATTTTGGGGTTTACACCCCAGTGGCAGCATTCATTGCATTACGGCCCCTGCTGCTCGGTGGCCGATGGGATTTAAGGGACCCCGTTGAAGCAGCTCATTGCAAGGACCGTTCAAAGACCTGCTCTGATCCCCGCGGGTGCGTCTCGTTAATTAACGCTAACCAAGAGCGCTCCAGCGGGACGTTTCCTCTAGCTATGGGGCTTGAGGAAACCCGAGAGCGTTTTGTCACGGGGACTGGGATTCCTGGAGGGGGTTTTCCAAACCCTACCTTTGTCCATTGCTTTCCTGCCACAAAATCTGGATGAAACGGGAAAACAGAGAAGCAGCATGACTGTAAATACTGTTTACATTCGTACCATAGAGACCTGATTGATTTATGATTTCAATGCATATTCAGAGACCTTTAAAACCTGATATTTAACCCTGAGAACATATCTGCAGATGCTTTGTTTTGGCTAAGCAAACAAATCTTTAAGACATAATTGCACTTTCTCTGTATATAACAAAAAAAAAAAAAAATCCATAAAGCTTATTCAAATATTCAAAAGAAAGGTGCTACTTTAAGACATTGGAGATTTTTGTTCACAAAACCTTGTCTTTTCTGTAATTATTCTTAATATTATTTCACTTGGCTCATCTTTCACTGGCTACTTGGCTGCACTCTGGAAGAATAATATACAAGAAAATCTCTTAATTGTGAAATAATATTAATAAATAATTACTTTAAGTAAAAGGACTGCCATACTCATTTGTTAATGTCTGAAAAACATCGTTACCATGATGAGATCATTTCAAAACTAAGATGTTTCTCTTTCACCAACAATAGATTTCACATTTAATTCTCATAAGAAAAATATTAAACTCTTTGCAAGTGCAGTGAGCTGTAAAACCCAAGATCAGTAAGAGATCCTGCTTCGAAAGTTAAGGTGTCTACTTGAAATATCTGAAATTAGCTCAATATCTAAGATCTATTGATCTGTATATGGAAGAGCTCTTGAAAAGGAGCTACAAATGAAGTCTCTTCAGGCTGGGCGAGAGATGGAAACCTCCTCCTGTTATACCAGCGACTCTTTCACAACACGTTCCTTATCCCATGCCTTTGCTTCACCAGGAGCATCTCGAGTCTCTGAGCTGGGAACGGGTGCAAGACCAAAGGCAGGGGCTGTCTCCACATCTGTCCCACTGTTCCCGTACATCTCATGCATTTTAGTGGCGATCAGACCTTCCTTCTCGGGTGCGTCCTCTCTCAGGGCATCCTCGTCCTTACTGTGCCTGTACATGTAGGATGCCTGCTTCACCGAGCGCCTCAGGAGGTACCTCCGGAAAGCCCTCTGGATTTTTGTAGCACAGACTTCCTCATGTTTCCTTTTCAGAGTGGTGGTGATGGGTTCATAAGAAACCTTGGAGGGGTTTGCAGCCATGAACTTCTCCTCCATGGTGGCCTTCAAGGCATCCATCTCTCCCGAGTCTCCCAGCACTTCCTTAGTCAGGGCAAAGAGGATATCCAGACAGTGAATTTTGTCCCCAGCAACCATTGGTAGATCCATGGTGATTAGCTTGATCTTGTTCGGCTTGGGAATTTTGAGCGGCTCCTGCAAGGTGTCTACAAAGTCAGACAAGGTGCTGTACGCAATGAACTGGGTGGCGTCCGGGTCAAACTTCTCCCAAGTTTCATAAAACATTTCAAAATCGTCTTCACAGAGAGGTTCGCTGCTCTCCTCCGTGGCCACGTTGAAGTTCTCCAGGATGATGGCAATGTACATGTTCACCACGATGAGAAAGGAAATGATGATGTAGCTGCAGAAGAAGAAGATGCCGATAGATGGATTGCCACAGTCCCCTTTTACGGAACTGCCAGGGTTTTCCAGGTCGGGGTCGCAGTCGGGGGGACCGCTGTTCAGGATTGGGCTGAGGAGGCCATCCCATCCAGCTGACGTGGTGATCTGGAAGAGGCAGATGATGCTGTTCCCGAAAGTTTCGAAGTTGAAGATGTCATCGATCCCCGCCTCCTTCTTTACATAGGCAAAATTGGACATCCCAAAGATGGAGTAGATGAACATGACGAGGAAAAGCAGGAGGCCGATGTTGAACAGGGCAGGCAGGGACATCATCAGAGCAAACAGGAGAGTCCGGATGCCTTTTGCCCCTCGGATCAGCCGGAGGACACGGCCAATCCTTGCCAGCCTGATGACCCTGAAGAGGGTGGGTGATACGAAGTACTTCTCTATGATGTCCGACAGGACAATACCTGTGAAAGAATGAAAAAGAGGTAAGCTTGCCATGCTCTACAGCCAACGTAGGGAGGTGAGGTGGAGCTACTCCACTTCATCTGCTAGGGTTGGGGAGACAGAGGCAGATGAGGCCACCCCCAATGGCACACACTGCTCTGCTCCGCTGGTGGCAAAGGGAATGTATTCCAAACTTTCTCTGAGCACAGACCCAAAGGTTAAACACTGGCTGCTCTGTTTCAGCAGTGCAGCCATGCAACATGGAGACAAGGGGAACCCAACACCAAGGAGGAGTGGGACAGAATCCCACCCCCTCACCCTGCCTGGTGGCCTCGCATCTGTCTTGTCCTGTTGGCTTGGCCCTGCTCAAAGGGTGGGTGTAAGGGGGATGGCCAGTGACAGTGCGGGCTGTGGACCAGCCAGACCATTTCCACCCTTTGTTATCCAGTGGGACCCCTGAGGAACCAGCAGGACTCGCCTAAGATGGAGAGGATGACCACCACAAAGTCAAAGATGTTCCAACCGATAGTGAAGTAGTAGTAGCGCAAGGCGAACATTTTGAGCACACACTCTCCAGTGAAGATGACAATGAAGACCAGGTTGATCTTGTAGAGGACAGATGTTTTGAGTTCACTTTGATCGTCTGTTTCGACCATCATGGTCACCATGTTAAGACAAATCAGGATCATGATGGTTATGTCAAACACTTGCTTGGTAACAAAGTCAAACACCATCCCTTGAAACTTGTTCTGCCATAAGGGCCACGTGGGTGATGACGGAGAACCAGAGGTGAGGTGGGAACACAGGACAGACACATACAAAACAAAGACACAACAGAAAAAGAAGAAGGAACTGTATTTAAAAGAGTGCAGGAAACCTCAAGTTTGTGGCCAATAGACAGGTCTCACGGCCCCAAAAGCTATGGGAGGAGGTTACCCAGCACCTTGCAAGATGAAACCCACCTGGTAACACCATGGCCAGGAGGTGTGGGCACAGGGGACCGTTGCTTTCTAATTATATCTACAGCTAACGCATCAGAGGAAAAATAAACACATGGGAGAAGGCCTTGTTTGAGCTGGGCTATCAAAACCAAACCCAAGTCACAACTGTGTATGTATTGGCAATGTCCCTTCTAGAAGTGCTGAAAACTGAGCTTCCCCTGAGCCTAACTCCCTTTGAGAGAGGAGCTGGGAGCTGAGCTAGGAGAAAACCCTAATCCCTGCAAAAGGGATCCCCTCCTTGCCCTTGACAGCGGACCCAGGGCTGAAGAGCAGATCCAAAGGATGCCTGATGTGAACCTCTTCTGAAGCCTCAGCTTTTAGCAAGGTCCTGTCTGAAGAGTAGCAATGGGGAGCCAGGATTTGGCTCCTTGTCCTGACAAATGCTCTTCCCTAGACTCTTCTCATTCACTTTGGGACAGTTGGTGGCTTGAAGTGCTCCCTCCCTGCTGCACTCCAGGGTGAGTAACCCAACATACCGATGGCCTGGGAATGGGCTTCTGGGGTTTCTTGGAACCGAGCTTCTTCATGGCATTATAGTATTTCTTCTGCTCTTCTGTCATGAAGATGTCTTTGCCTCCAAATTATAAAGGGAATCACCACTGTTAGTCTTGGGAACTCGCCTCTTCCTACCAAGCACCACCATCCATGCTCCTTCCCACCAAGCACCTCCAGCCAAGCTCCTACCAGGCATTGCCTGCTGCACTGACTCAGTGAAACCTACTTCCTCCCTGCTTGCCCTTTTCTGCTTCCCCCAATTCACAGCACCCATGGGTGCTCACCCCACCTCCTGCAGAGGTGAGATGCCGCCTCCCAGCCCGCTGCAGCGAGGGGGGCACCCCATGCCCTGCCAGGGCTCTCTCCCTCCTTGCTGGCTGGATCCTGCTGGGAGCGAGGCAGCATCTCGGTGTGCTTCAGACCTTGCTTGGCACAAACAACGTGCTCCGTGTCACCCACCCTCCGCCCACTCCCCACTCTGGCAGCCCAGGGGTATTAGTCCTGTGCTACTCGCGTGAAAGCAGAAGTTGAGTCTCTCCTTGATGCATGGGAAAATGATGAGAAAGGGTCACGGGGTGGGAAAAGAAAATAAACGTGATGGCACAGGCGTACAGCCGTGCCTGCCATGGCACAGGCAAGACAAAACGCAGCCTCCCTTGCCTGCTCCCTCTGCATCCGTAAGTGAAGTCCTCCGTAAACGCTATGGCCAGGACACAAAGCCTCATGTGCTGTTTGTCCAGCTCTCCTTGTTCACTCTGCAGGAAGCCACTAATGGATAAGAGCCCCTGGGTCCATCCGAGCCCCGGGCACAGTGGCCCTGGTCCCCTCACCCCATGACGGTGCTGCTCCCCTCCATCCCGGGCCAGTGCCCCGGGAGGCAGCAGTGGCTGCAGGACCCAGAAAATACTTATCTTTTTCTTCTGCTGGTTGAAGTTGTCGATGATGACGCCGATAAAGAGGTTCAGGGTGAAGAAGGCGCCAAAGATGATGAAGATGACGAAGTAGATGTACATGTAGAGGTTGATCTCATACACTGGCTGCTCTTCAACCTGACCAGGAGAGATGGGAAATGTGAGACCAACCCTCTGCGGACAGCGTGTCCCCAGGCCCGTGATAAGGGGTCACTGCATCTGGACAGAGCTGTGGGGTGGCTGCTCCAAAACCTTTGGCAGATGCTGTGCAGGTTGAGTGGTCTCCATGGGAGCAGCCACGGGAAGGGACATCCACGTGACACCGGCTGGGGGACAAGGATGTGCTGACCCCCAATCCCACGGCATAGGCTGGGGAGTAGGAAAGGATGCCCAGGTGCAGCGATATCAATGAGCAAACTTGAGTTTCTTCCCAATAGTCAGCTTTCCAAGGGCTGAAATATAGCCAAGAGGGGAAAGGAAAAGTGGTTTAACTTGTGCCACGCCAGCACACGGGGGTGCCACAGGCTGGCAGTCTTGGAAAACACTCAAGGGGCATCACTTAATTCTGCTCTATGTTTGACTGGAGACATCCCAAGGCGTCACAACCTGCTTCCCCCATTTCCAGGGAAGCTTTTGGCAGAAGAGAGTGGATTTGCTCCTGAAACAGCTTTGCCCCGGGTCTTTGGGGAGGCAGGAGCCCGAGGCATTTTCAGAGGGAGCTGGAAGCAGCTCCTCCACTGAGTGCCGGCAGCTGCAGCTGGGGCGAGCAGAGCGGCTGTTTCTGATGCTAAAAAAAGACAATGAAAACAATACGTTCAGGGCTGTGGGTGTGCGGGGCTGACCCCCGCAGCGGGGCCTGGGCAAGTTTGCTCCCTTAGAGAAAGGTAGGAAGTCCCTCCTGCTGCGTCGGCTCGTGGCAGTGTGTGCACGCATGGGCTGGCGTGGGGACACGTTTTGGGATGGGTCACAGTAAAAACAGCCTCTGCATGAAACTCTTCAAAACACTTCTTTTTTAATAACCCATTTAACCCAAAGGTTAAATGCTGGCTGCTCTGTTTTAATAACCAATTTATTGCTCAAGGCAAGCCAGGCACTTTCTCCAGGACGGGATAAGCTCTCCCAGATGGAGGGGCACATGGAGGGCATGGTCTCACAGCAGGGTGAAGGATGAGCCCTCCGGCTTGGAGCTGGGGAGAGTGAGCAGGGATTTTGGACCATGAAGCTGAAGCTGAGAGGAGTGGGCTTGCCCCAGCTGTAGCCCGGGTGAGGTGGGAGCCCTGCGTGGGGGCCAGGATGCAGCTGGGATGCAGGAGACAATGACACGGGTGTCACAGGGAGACAACCGGCTGCCCTTTTTGAGGCTGTACACCACAGCAGGGGGGATGTTTTGGGGGTTTCTCCACTCTTCATCCCATGTTCTAGCTGAAGCTGTGGGTGGGACGCAGGCAGCCCCCCCAGCACCAATGGGCAGAGCCAGAGGGGATGCTGCGGCCAAGGGGTCCATCCCCAGTCCACGCTGAGCTGTACCTCAGCCCCAGGACTCTGCTCCCAGTCTACCAGGGGGAACCGACCCGCTGGGATGAGCGATGCTTGGTGCCGGTTGTGACATCCCTGCTTGTCCCCTCACCTCGCGTGAGTCCACGGCGGCGTACATGATGTCCATCCAGCCTTTGAAGGTCGCCTGTGGGGACAGTGGAGGAGAACAGATTTGCTGGGAAGTATTTGGGGCTAGGGATGGACGGGAGGGTGATGGGTGTGCATTTGGGGTTTAGCTCTGAGCACGCCTGCTCAGCCCGCAGTTACAGCTTCTCCGTGGGAATGGCGAGAGAGGGACCATGAGTTGAATATCCACAAGAAGGATGCCCGGATGCAGGAATACTGAGGATTGCACGTGCACACATGTGTGCACACACAAGCTCCGTTCTGTGGCTGAGGTTACCAGCGACTTCCCAAAACACTGCTGCAAACCAGGCTGGGAAAAGAAGCAATAGACTCTTTTCCCCCCAAAACAAAGTGCATTTTCCCAACAGCAGAGCTGTGCTGGGGCTGGCTGCTCTTCTCACTCCCAATCTGTGCCACCCTCATAGCCCTGACTTCTGTATCGCTGCCTCTGCTATCTGCTGGATCCCAATCCTGGTGGGGTGGGGGGGATACACTGCATATTTTATAGGCTTTTGCTGCTGATTTGTTAAACAAAAAGCGTGAACATCTTGTTTCCTGAATCTGATGGAACAACAAACCTGAAGAGGAAACTGAATTTAAAGCTGCTTAATCAATTCAGGTTGTGCTCTGATTCTGCAACCGCCAGTTCCCCTGGATCTGATGGGAGTAACCCCAGCCCACCCAATAATGGAGCCCACACCTATATTTTTATTAAAATTGCGGTGAGCAGTTCCCCTTCTGCTTGCCTGGCCCACCTGCGGCGGGTTCAGTGGAAGCACGGCTGCGTTCACCCACTGCCCTGTAGCGGACACACGCACTGTTTTTCCAGTCATCATCTTCCCCATGCAAAATTCTTGCAGCCTACGACTACAGCAGACCGTACTTTTCAAATGGGTGGGGGGAAAAGAGAGTGCCTCTCCTCCTCGCTCCTGCACGCTGTGCTGTGCAGAGGACTTCTCGCAGCTCCAGGCTTGGTGCTAACTACGCTCATCTGCAGCGGTTCCCTGGTGACACTTAACTTCCCCTCCCGTCTTCTACCCTGTCCCTTTCCTCCTTGGCTCTGCGGGGTTTTTTGTGTTAAATACCGATTTTGGAGGTAAGAAGCAGTCAAGAGGCCCCATCTGGGCATCAGGGCAGCATCTCGCTTCAGCCCTGATGCTATTCAGGCTGCCCTGCTATGGCAGTGCACACCTTGGAGGGATGGCACCTGCTTTCGTTACGTACCACCTGCAGCAAGGAGAGGTATCCCAAGCCCACGTTGTCAAAGTTGACCTTGACGTTGACCCATCTGACCTCATTGGTGTGGAGGAGGGCCATGCAGTCGCTCTTGTTGTTCACCACACTGATGTCGAAGAGCTCCCCTGAGGTGGTGTTGACACATCGGTAGTACTTCCCCGCAAAGAGGTTCACCCCCATAATGCTGAATATCAGCCAGAAGATGAGGCAGACCAGCAGGACATTCATGATAGAGGGGATGGCACCCAGCAAGGCATTCACCACCACCTGCAAGGGGAAAAAGAGACCTTGGAGGACCTGGCTAGCAATGATGTGGACCTTCATGTCCTTGTGCCCCAGCCTTACCCTCCTCAGCAGCACCAAGTGGGCTCAAACTGGACCAAAGGTACCTTAGCATTGATCCCACTGATCTGGAGGCCCCTAAAAACCAACTGGGATGGGTCCCTGATGTAGGTGACTGCTGAATGGTGCTGCTTGCACGGCCATGTCAGAGGCAGCAGCATACGGGGAAGACACCTACCCTCATGCCTTCAAATCTGGACAGGGCACGCAGTGGTCTCAGAGCCCTCAGCGTCCGCAGGGACTTGATGGCTCCCAGCTCGGAGTATCCCAGCCAGTTCGCTGTCAGGCTGATAATGGAAACCTGGAAGGAGCAGCCCAAGGGATTAGCAGCACCTCAGATGGAAACAATGGAGAGGAACTGAGCCATGTCCCTGCAGCTCCTGCCCATCCCTCTCTCCCCAGCACTCCCTCAGGCCAGTGGTCATTGTCTTGTCTTGGGACACTGGGATACAGGCATTGAGTCCTTGGGTCCCTGGTGACCAGCCACCAGGAGAATGTCCCTGCCTCTTGGGCATGAGGATGGAGGTGACGGGTGACACAGAAATACTGCACAGCTGGAACGGCCTGAGGTGTCACAGAGCATTTGGGAGACCCTATGTCCCTTCACAACTCTACTGGGGTCTGGTAGAACAGCGTGGGCTTGTTCTTGGCTTGAGCGTAAAACAGAAAGGATTTTTGAAAGGATTTCTGCAGCCAGGGAAAGAAGTGGCCCTTCCTGTGGAGGACCATTATTTTAAGCAATGGTCTAAGCCCTCATTCCACAGCCACCCCATTGTCCTTTAAAATACAATATGGGTTCATTTCCAACAGCCTGCTACAATACCCTAATGCTCCCAAATCCCTTGGCTAACTGTGGGTCTAGAGGTGCTTGTCAGACAACACTTACATCAACGATGAGGAAATCCAGCCAGCACCATGCGTTGGTGAAGTACACCTTGAAGCCATAGGCTACCCACTTGAGCAACATTTCAATGACGAAGACGTAGGAGAAGACCTTGTCGGCGTACTCCAGGATGGTACGTATCACCCTTCGTTGTTCAATGTAGATGTCCTCAAAAGCCTGGAAGAGGTGTGGAGCTACGTGACAGTCATTCTTCCATTAGACCCGCTGCAGGGCTCAGTGCAGCCACGTCCATGCCTGCATTGTCCCTGCTTTCCTAGGGCTTGAGGCAGCTTGAAAAGTTGCGAGCCTAACTATGGGTGCCATTTACTGATGCACCTGATCAACGTAGGCTCTAACTCTTGTTTGCAAGTTCTTGTTGGCTACATAGAGCAGTGTTTGTCCTGAAGCAAAGCTTCACTGCAGCAAATGTCCAGTCTGAGCACAAGCCAAAAGCCAGGAGACCAACCTGCACGGTTGGATGTCCTGGTAGGTTTGAAAATGCTCTTAGGAGAGCTTAGGGTTACTGATACGTCCTCATGGCACGTAAAACATAAACAATCAGAGGTACAGGCATGGCGACCAGGTGTCGCACAGCTGCTTTAGCACAGCTTTCAATTCCGGCACTAGCTACAACCTCAGACATCCCCAAACTGCACTTCAGAGCGTGATGCAGACAGATAAAGTATGTCTGAAAACCACTTCAGTCCCTCTGTGCTCCTTCCCTCTCTCTTTACCTCCAAACTTGTGGAAAAGTTGGTCTCCCCATTAGCTCTGCTTATTTACAGTGCAGTTGAGCTGTATCCAGCCCAAATACTCAGAGAGGCCCAACAGGCTGACACACAGCTTTTTAATGAGGTTGATTTAAATGGACCCTGGGAGGGTGCACCAGTCAGCGGCTGGAAGTGCTGAACAGCAAAATAATAACCGTGAATTATTCATAAAGCACCTCCAGACAGCCAGTTATGGAGGCAGTGAAATGAGGAACCATCCACATAAAGCTGAATAGATGGTGCAGATAGTTCATGGTTGACATTAAGAGCAGGAGGAGAGGCTGTAGGCGGTTGTGTCCCCTTGAGCCCATGGACCACAGCCCATGAAGGGTGCTGGGAAGGGTTGTACAT
Organism: Gavia stellata; assembly: GCF_030936135.1. Lineage (NCBI taxonomy): Eukaryota > Metazoa > Chordata > Aves > Gaviiformes > Gaviidae > Gavia > Gavia stellata. The sequence continues at coordinate 5,290,682 of NC_082621.1, read as the reverse complement.
GGGTGACTGTACCGACGCAGGGCTCTTGGAGGCCAAGGGGAAGATGTTTAGATCCCCTGGCAAAGCTGTACCTTGGGCAGACCTGAGCCAAATGGGGGTTTAAATCAAACATCTGCCCACAGCTGTGTTATTTTGCACAGGAGACAACCAGACGATGCCCAGAGCCTCTGGTGCTGCCTGGGCCTTGACTGTGTTCCTGGGCTCCCACCAAGCTGCTGCAGAGCAAATGGGACAGGGCGAAAGGTGGGACCTACCAGCGCCCCACTGCTGAGGAGGATCATGAAGACGATGAAGGTCTCGAACCAGTCGTGCTCCACGATGCGGAAGCAGGTTTTCCGGAGGTTCCACCATACCTTCCCTCTGTCACTGGTGATGTCCACATAGAGGCAGGGAAACCTCTTCACGCAGGCTGGGGATGGGACAAAGAGCTGTGGGTTACCTCCTGTCCAGGGTGTTTCCACCAACACGACACTATTCGTGCTTTTATTGTCTTTTCAAACCCTCCAAGGTGCAGGCTGGAGCAGGGTCCTGCTGGGTTTGAGGGTGTGCACACAAGAGGGGAGCCCCATGAGGACCATCTTCTTGGTAGTACAGGAGGATTTGGAGTTTGGGCTGAGATAAGTGAGCTTGGGGCTTGTTATGCTGCAAGAATTGGTTGGCAATAGCCCCTCCATACCCACCTCCCCCTCTCCCCAGGGTCCCCTGCCCTGCTCGGTCCCTCACCCTCGGTGAAGCACTCCTCGGGCTCGTTGCTGTCCTCAGCCTCTTCTGCCTCCTCCTCCTCCACCGGCGGCGGGGGCTTGTAATCCACGGTGCTGCACAGGGACGACGCATTGTCGCTGGAGAGGGGATTCTGCAAAGGGAGAGGAGGATTCAGGCTGAGCTGCCCTGCAGAAGGGATGCTCCTGGGCTGTGGCTGCCTCTGGCCATCCTCCGGTTCCTCCTGCCCGCACAGAGACCAGGCAGTACTGGGAGAGCCGGCTGGTGGGACCCCCTTGCGTGGGGGCTGCTCTGAGTCCCTTTCCTATGAAAACACAGCCCAGAGCGAAGCTGTTGAATTGTCCAGGGCTGCAGACCTTGGGGAATCATTGGTACATGAGCTTGCATAAGCTTTGCTTTTCATCCAGGTTCAGAGGAGCAAAAGGTCCCCTGACCCCAGCCTTCCTCCCAGCACAGCAAGTCCATCTCCCATCCGGTTGTACCATCACCTCAGGCTGATTTCCTCTCCTTCTCCTCCTCCTCCTCTGCATGCCCCCATCTAAGAAATGCTCTGCCAAACACCCTTTGGTACAATGAGACCTACAGAAACCTGGGTGGCCACCATGGCACTTCTCTCAAATCCTGCTAGCTCGGCTTGTGCCGAAGGGCTTTTAGGCTGAGGTTCACCCAAGTTCAAAACCTGCATCCCAAATACCTCTCACCGGCTCCATCCCGTGCCACAGCTCAGCTTGGCTGGCTTCCCAGACACCACTCAGAAAGGCCCAGAGGGGCTGATAACGAGATAAAACCTTGGCAAACCCCTGGGATTTTTTCCCTCCTTTTTTTTTTTTGCTTTCCGAGGTCTTCTGCAGCACTTGATGAAAGAGCAGATCCCCAGACCTGCCTGTCCTACCTGGGAGCAGCTGGGAACCAGATGATCTTGGATGGGCATCTCCAATGCAGGGTGGCGTTGGCTTGCATGAGAAGGAGATAATCCTCCTCCAAGGTTGCTAGCGCTTTCAGTAGTGAATAAAGTAGCTACTCTGTCCTCCAACAAGCCGGGGAAGACCCCGTGGGGTAATTTGAGGCACTGTCATTGCCTGCAGCCTCAGGGGCCGTGACCATATCTCTAGGAGAAGACATTGCTTTGGGGGACCCTTGCAGCCTGGCTACTGCGTGCTGGGGACACGCAGGACATTGCCTTGGGGAGCAGGACACAGCAGTAGCGGTGGCACGAGCTGTTGGCTGGTGGCTCTGTGGGAGCAGCGGGGCCACGCTCCGCCTGGGCTGGGGGGGACGGGAGGGGCAGGGGGATTGGGAGGCCTCGGCATGGAGCCAGGCAAGCTGTGACCCCGGGGAAGGACACATGGAAACCATCTGCTTCCAGGACAAGTCTTGCAAAGGCATGAGGCAGGGACAAACCAGCCCAGCCGTGCTGGAGGTCGGAGTGGGAAAGGTGCCCAGGGCAGGTCCTCTGGAGTGGGAGACAGGGATAACTGTGCTGGTCCCGCTGCATTGTCCCCAAACCCCGTCCCTGGGGGCTCCTGAGCCCCCACGTGCCTGCGACCAGCCGGCTTGCGTGGCAATTTCCATCACGCCTGGTACCGCACCTCCAGCCTGGCTGGGTGTTTCCACCCAAATCCAGGGCTTTCCCCATCCTTGCCAGCACCGGGCATTGCCAGTCAGGTGCCGCACACCCACTCTCACCCTGTGACCCCCCCATAATTCACAGCACTTAATGATACCCCTGTGATGTATACAGCCCAGAGCATCTCAGGAGATATCACCCTGCCTGGCAGGATGGGGGTCTGAGGCAAAAAGCCTCCAGAAAGAGCCCTGAGCCACCGCACTAACTCTTTGCACAGCCATAGCACGCCAACACCCCTGTGCCTGTCACCTCCTCGCTGCTTAGCGGTGCAAACGATAAACCAACCAGAAGATGCAAAAGCACTCGAGGGGAGCAGTCACGCTGCTGCCATCATCCTGCTGCTATCACTTCACTCCGAAAAATGTCTTTGCCTCGGAAAGGAGCTGCTCTGGAAGGGGGAGAGCATTTATCAGCGTTTTCTCAGCAGCGCATCTGGAGAAAACCCCCCAGTTTGCAATCGTCACCAGTGCCCCATGTCGGGGCGCGAGGCGGTGTGCCGGGCTTTGGCTCCATCTGGAGCTAATTGACGGCATGTGAACACACTGAGCTAGCAGCAATCTTCCCCCAGGACCAGCTCAGGCCTCCCACCAATTACCGTCCAATTTCTAATTACTAGACAGTCACATTTCATGTGCTGACCGCCAGCCCGTTGCCCACCCTGCCTGTTCGGGCAGGGGCCGGGTTGTTAATGCACCCCCCTGCTTTGCACCGTGATCAACGTTTGACTGAATTTAGCCACCAAAACCAGCAGCGATGATGGGGTGAACTGGTATTTAGTGGCTGAGAGACGCCGTTTGCCCCCCGCACATGCCGAGCAGCCAGGGATGGCTCTCAAAACACAACCTCCGTGCAGGGCGTCGGAGCAGGTGCTGCTAGATGTCAGCTGAAGACAGCCCCAAAACGCCGGAGCCACGCCGGGACATGTCCGTAATTGCACACCGAGCTTTTCCCCTAGCTACCGGGAAGCACATCGCAGTGGCAGGGAACTGAGGTCCGGGGGGCACCCCACAGACCAGGCTGGATGCGTTCCCCGCGGCGGCCAGGTTGGCATTAGCATCACCTCTGTGCAGTGCGACCGCACGCCCAGTGTGCTATGACATGGCCTGGATCTACTGGGGATAAGTGCTACTGGACTGGACTTGTAGTAGGAAAAATCTGGGGAAAAATGCCAACTCTCAGCCCTCCTGCTGGCAACACTAAGGGGAATGACGACAGCAACTCCCCTCGCCCATTCCCTTGGCTAAGGTGCTCCAGGCAATCTTGTCCCTCCTGAGCACAGCTTAGCAGCACATTTGCAATGGGTCACAGCCAGCCACCACCTTCCCTGCTGTCCTCCTCCTGCAGCCCCTACTGCTGAAAACACCCTGTTTTCCCAGCTAAAAAAAAAAAAAAAGAAAATTAAAATCAGGATTGTCCCCTCTTCTTGCACCGTGCCCCGAGCAGAGCCAGGTCCCTGTCACTGCACGAAGCTGCAAGTAGCCTGCAGATGGGGAGGGAGGTGGATGGCTGTGGGGTTTTGGGAGTCCTGGTTCATTTTCCAGCCCTGCCTTGACCTCCCTGTGCAATCACAGCCAGGCAAGCAGCAGCAGTTGTGATTGCACCCAAACTGCAGCACTGCCTTCTGCCCCAGCACACCGCCCCGAGCAGGACTAGCTGGGACAGGGCTTCCCAGAGGCTCCTCAGCTCCTGGGCAGACACGTTTGCCATCAGTAGTCATGATCAACCCCCGGGTCAGAGCTGTTCTATTATTCACACAAACCCCCTTTGAGATTGATGCAGTTGCTCCTCTCCACCGCCCTGCGTTTCCCCAGGACCTCGGTGTGACCCCACTGAGAGCAGTAATTTCCCCCCAGACTGTCACCCCCCTTTCTGTGTCCACTTCGGTCTTCCCGAGTTTCTTGTCTCGCATCTCCCTGTCATGCTCCCAGAGCACCAAGGCAATCAGTGTCCCACGAGCCCTGACAGTCCTCTCCGCACCTCGACACAGCAATGCCGACATCAGCTGTCTCATCAGCTTTGGATCCAAAATGCATCGCTTCATGTTCACTTGTGCTAAGCTCCTCCATCTGGTTTCATACCCTCCCCGATGATGCTTTCTGAGGCATTAGCAGTGGATCCAATGTTAGTGCCATCAGCAGATTTCCTGGCATCAAATTCCTCTGGAACAACTTTAACCCCAAACTGAGCGCTTTGACCCTTGCACCAACCCTGTGGTGCAGTGTGTCCCCCCCTCGTGTTAGCAATAACCCCACAGCCTGACCCAAACCAGGCCAAACCCCTGCTGGGACCCCCCCACCTCCAGCTTACACTGGGAAATGCCAAGTTGAAAAAGCCCAACTTTGGCCTATGCCACATAGTGTGGAAAAGCTAGAAGTAACCACAACCAGCATAATTCTTTGGGCAGTACAGCAAGAATGGGTCAATCCCAGTTTTTGGGTTGAAACCCTTCCACCCGCCTTTCTTACCTTGGCATCTTCGGTGTCGGACTGGGTGCTTGTCTCCTCGTAGAGGTCAGACTCCTCTGAGGCAATGGGGACTTGCACCGTCAGGTTGGGGTTGTTAATGAAATTCATGTGGTCCAGGTCATCCATGAAAAAATGCTCTTTGCCAGTGACTCCATCCAGGTACTCCGACTTGGGCTCCTGGCCAGTGTCCACATGGTTTAGCACAGAGTTGTCCCTCTTACTGGGCTCTTGCTCTTCCTCCGGGGCCACCTTCTTCCCTTTCCACAGCCTGCGGAGCAGCATGAGGACAGAGGTCTTTACAAAGTCGATCCCCTTGGTGATCCTGCCAATTGCGATCTGCAAATTGTTCATCTCCCCATCGTCGTCAGACGCCGCCAGGCTATCGGCGCTGAAGGAGCTCAGCAGCAAAGCTAAGAACAGGTTCAGCACCTGGAGGGGACAAAAGCAAATACCAGCGCTGATGTCCAGCACCAACATTGTCCCCACAGGCTGGAGTGGCAGGGACCAGTCATGGCCGTGGAGAAGACCCTTTCATTGAGTGTGGGACTCTCTGCTCCCATTGCCCAGCTCTGGGGACTGCAGAGATGCCAACCCCATCTCCTGGAGGACATGGTCCATCTCACTCCTCCTCGGGCTCTGATGGCCTCGGTGTCACCCCCAGCTGCTTGGGTCCTGCTGATCCATTTGCAAGTGATACCGGTCGTCACTTCAGCCCCTCTCAGACCACCTCCCCTGTGGGTCCATCAGCATGTCCCTCCCTTTGCTCTCTTGGAGCTCTTGGCCTGGCTGGTCCCCAGGTGGGACTCCCCAAGCGGATGGTGCTTCTCCCCACCACCCACAGGGATGCAGCTCAACTCTGTCCCTTCTCTTCCCAGGGAGAAACCTCCTGCTTATTGTCCTCTCAGCTGCAACTCTTCCTCTCCTCTTTGCTGGCTCTGGTAGCTCAGACACCCAGCAAGCTCCTGAGGGTCTCCAATGCCCCAGAGCCACGTAGGAGCCTGAGCCACTGCCGTAACCTCATCCCTTTCTACCAGAGACCGCTCTGCTCCACGGTAAGTGGTATTTCATCTCAGCACAAGTCATCTCATGGGATGCAAATGCTCTATATAGCTCCAAGCACAGGTTCTCTCCTGCTTCCCCTAGACCTCTCCTACTTCACCATGCCCAAAACGTGACTGGACCCCACCACAGCCTCGCCTGGCACGAGTGGACTCGCTGCATGCCAGAAACCCGGAGCAGCTCATGAGAAGAGGAATGGGACAGGCTCTCCCCAGGGCACGGGAGCATCGGCAGCACCCAGACATGCACTCGCTGGGCAGAGCGGCCGATGGGCCAAGCCCACAGCTGTTGATGTTTGTGCCTTTTTGTGCCAGCAGCGTATCTGAGAAGGGAATTAGCTGCTATTCAAGGTCACTGCTGTTTTCACATGGCTCATACCATATGACTTAAATCGCATCTTTAAATAAATCCCTACTATCCCATCAGTTTAATACTTACGTTAAGTACCAGTTACAGCTAATAGTTGCTGTTGGCTCTAGTTTTTTTGGACAGGAATCCATTACCTTGTCACCCGACTGACTTCCTCCCTTTTCCCTTAATAACCCCAAAGGAAATGCTCAAAGTGTCATTAACAGTAAAGGACGACCAACCGTCGCCTTATTCCTCTGCAGGGGAAGTGGGGAGAAACACACACCTCCCTGCAGCCGGGATGCTTGGGAGGCTGTGCGGGACAGGCTCCAGGACTCGGAAATACCTGAGATGTGGCCAGGAGAGCCTGGCACAGAGGATGAAGAGGGCAGAGATGGCTCCGTAAGCGGTGTTTCTCTACTTAGCTTTAAATGAACCCCGGGCAGCAGCACAGAGCGCAGCAGGAGCTGCAAAGCTTGCCCGGAAGGCTGGGGTGCAATCTCAGGGAGGGCTACACCTCTGGGAGGACTGCCCCTGGACCCACCAGCTGAAAATCGTGCTCCCCCCATGTCTTCTCCCTGAGAGTCTCCTGGAGGGGTGGATGGGCTGTCCTACTCCAAGAACTGGCTCCAGGAGAGGAAAAGTTTCCAGAGCCCCTTTTGGGGAGCGTCTCCAGGGAGCCCCAGCTGTGATTCCCGGTCTCCTGTACTCTCTGCAGACTGCCCTGGAGATGCTCCTGCTGCTTACGGGTGTTTTTCAGCCTGATTCAGCATTGCAATTCAAATGAACGGGTTCCCAAGCTGTTGCTGGGTGGCCCAAGGGGACATCGGGCTGCTCCCCACCACGAGACGATGCATGCACATCTGCCCAGCACCACCCAGCACAGACCCCAGGACACCCCAGGGTGAGGTCTGCAGCCAGCATGGCTCTCTGCTAGAGAGGCCAGTTCAAAGCCTCAAATACCTGGCATGAGCCACGGAAGCCAAGCAGCACCCAAATCCCAACTTTCTGCCCTCGAAATGGGATGCTCCAAGCTGCCCTACCCCTGACCCGAGCCGTGGGGTGGTCTGGGTTTCTCGCCGGGGCTGCTTTCACCCCTCTGGAGAGCTGTGCCAGCCGGGGCTGGAGCAGGCATCCGCCGTGGGGAGGGAGGCGTCAGCAGCTCCCTGGGCAGATAGTTTTTCAAAGCAAATTCCAAAGGGCTTACACAACTCCGGCAAGTAATAGGAGCGATTCGGCAAGCCGCTGTGCTTCCCTCCCCTGCCTTGCTCCTTACGAAGGGAGAGCAGGGCCCACGCAGGCTGGAAAACAAGCTTCAAAGCCGCCAGCGAGAGGGTTACCAAGTTTAGAAAGGATTTCACGCTCGCCTGGAACTTGCAAATCTGCAGCACAGGCATTGAGCAGCTCGGGTTAGCGGGGAGGGCAATGGGCAGGCAGGGAGGGTGATGGTGACCAGGGGATCACCAGGACCTGGGGGAAGGAGCCGCGTGCTGCAGAGGGGTCGTGCAGCGCCAGGATGCCACCTGGACCGCGGTGAGGATTGGGGATGCTGGGGATCTGCAAAAGTCTTCTGGGGGGCATCTGCTCCCAAAAGCACCCGGGAGCAAAGGGCCAGCCCTGGGTGAGCTGGTTATAACACTGCCTCCATCTCTCATCGCAGGGGCGTGGGAAACGGGGGAGAAAAGCATGAAAAGCCATCTGGAGTAGAAAGGGCATCTTGAAGATGAGCTCTCTTTTGTCCCAAAGTTGCTCCTGCATCTGCCTAAAGCCCTTTGTTGTTTTCCATGCCTCGGATTCCCCTTCTGTTCCTGACCTGGTTTCAGCTGAAGGTCCCTCAGGAATTGCTTTTTACCCTGCTTTACACAGAGCTGAGCACACAGCACATATCCACTGGGTCTACAGGAGGGAGGTCGAGCCCTTTGCCTGTGCTCCTGTACAGCTCCAACAAGACCGTGCCTACAGGCATGGTGCTGTAGATGAGCTGAGCTGGATAGCATCGGCCAGTGAGCGAGGGGCAGAGGTGTCCCCACCCCACCACACCCTCTGTCCTTGCTCCCCACCTTTCATTGAAGGTCCATGACTCCAAGACTCACCACGAGGTTCCCAATGACCATGACCATCATGAAGACAATGAGGCACATGGTCTGGCCGGCCACCTCCATGCAGTCCCACATGGTCTCGATCCACTCCCCGCAGAGGATGCGGAAGACGATGAGGAAGGAGTGGAAGAAGTCATTCATGTGCCAGCGGGGCAGCGTGCAGTCAAGGGAGATCTTGCACACACACTCTATGTAGCTCTTCCCGAAGAGCTGCATCCCCACCACGGCAAAGATGAAGACGATGATGGCCAGCACCAGCGTGAGGTTCCCCAGGGCGCCCACCGAGTTACCGATGATCTTGATGAGCATGTTGAGGGTGGGCCAGGACTTGGCAAGCTTGAAAACCCTCAGCTACAAGGAGCAAGAAGACAAGGCATTGATTTGCCTGGGGCTTTCATTGCCACAAGGTGTCAGCAAGGCTGCGAAACTGGGATTAGACCTTCATGTGGCAGTTTTATTAAGGCAGGAAGGATTAAATACACAACGGATTTGCAAAGAGCACAGATCCCGACTTTCCTAAATATTTAGCTTGACTGTCAGTGTTATCTTTAACAGGGGACAAGTTGGTGACTGCCAAAAAGGAGGCCGAACAAGCCATTCTTCACCCTGGTGGCAATTGCATACAAAACCCCCCGGCACAGCTCGTCCCCATGACACGTACCAAGCGGAAGGAGCGGAGCACGGAGAGCCCTTGCACGTTGGCCAGACCCAGCTCCACCAGGCTCAGGGTGACGATGATGCTGTCAAAGATATTCCAGCCCTGCTGGAAATACTCGTAGGGGTCCAAAGCAATGAGCTTCAGGACCATCTCCGCCGTGAAGATCCCCGTAAAGACCTGTGGCAAACAGCACCCCGTCAGCTTGCTTGAAAGCCAGTGCTCGGTGGGTAGCACCTCCTCTTTTTGCAGTATTCCCAAAGTGTTTCATCCCACTGGTTGAGAACGAGCTCCCCAGAATCACAGAATCACTAAGGTTGGAAAAGACCTGTAAGATCATCAAGTCCAACCATCACCCCAACACCACCATGCCCACTAAACCATGTCCCGCAGTGCCACGTCCACACGTTCCTTGAACACCTCCAGGGATGGTGACTCCACCACCTCCCTGGGCAGCCTCTTCCAATGCTTCACCACTCTCTCAGTAAAGAAATTTTTCCTAATATCCAGCCTAAACCTCCCCTGGCGCAACTTGAGGCCATTTCCTCTTGTCCTGTCACTCGTCACTTGGGAGAAGGGACCAACACCCACCTCACCACAACCCCCTTTCAGGCAGTTGTAGAGAGCGATGAGGTCTCCCCTCTGCCTCCTCTTCTCCAGACTGAACAACCCCAGTTCCCTCAGCCGCTCCTCATCAGACTTGTGCTCCAGACCCCTCACCAGCTCCATCGCCCTTCTCTGGACACGCTCCAGCACCTCAATGTCCTTCTTGGAGTGAGGGGCCCAAAACTGAACACAGCATTCGAGGTGTGGCCTCACCAGCGGTGAGGTGTGGCTTGTGAAGCCGGACTGGGAGTACTGGGGACGAATCGCTGCTGGAGAGACTTGGCAAAGGTGCGTGTTAGCAGGTGGAAATTAAAAATAAAAGTTTCATTGGCAAAGGGAACCCCTTCAAATGACTGCTGAATCACAGGGATTCTCAGCACCGGGAACTGGGCTACTACTGGGATGCCCCTGCTGCTCCCCAAGCCCTGCGAAAGCTGAGCCGGCTTTTACACATTACTCTCCTCCCGGGACTACAACGGCGCTGTGCATTATCACATTACTCCGGAGCGGGATCAGCAATGTGACAATTAGCATCCTTGATGCAATTTCCTGACATGGCATGTGCAGAGGGGGCCCGGTGACAAATTTTGCCCTGGATGTGGATCGTGTTGGGATGCACATGTCCTTGCCTCCACTTTGCAGGGACTCTTCTGCACCAGCATCCCAGGGGATGCTCCCTCACATGCCCCTTTGCACGCCAGCCCACGGATGTCCCCTTTCCTGCTCCTGCCAGCTGATCCCCGCTCTCTTCACTTACAGCCTGCTCATCTTTCTGCCTGCAGTGAGACTGCTGCTTTCATCTCGGGCACAGGCAGGTGATGTGGGGGGAGAACGTGGCTCAGTGGGAGCTGCTTCTCCTGCTCCCATCCCTCCCTGGCCCTTCCCCAGCAAACTCCCCCGGCCCCACCGCTGTGGGGGTGTACATGCGGCCAGAAACTGCCGCTAGCCTGAAGGAAAAGCTGGAGCCATCTTTGCAGCGTGACCGTGCTTCGAGCAACAGCCGATTAATCCCCTTGTATTTCCTGAATGAAACCAGAGACAAAGCAGCTATGTGCCGAGCGTCATCCCGCCCGCCCGGGGCTCGGGCCCCGGCATGTGTCACTCCATTGCCTGTGCACCGAGAGGCCCCGGCAGGTGCTGGAGCAGGGCAAGGTGGCAGGAGAGGAGATGGCGAGCTCTCTCATCCCTTAGCTGCATTTCCCAGAGCTACCAGGGGCCTCCTGGACTCGTCCCACCAGCAGAATGCATCCAGCTGAAAGCATTTACCCTAAGCTCCAAGCAGGAGCAGCCACAGGAGCTTGCTAAATACACCTGTGAAATCAGGACAGCCCAGATTTGCAGTGATTTCACTGGGAAAAAGTCCTGATTTTTTTTTTTAATGCTGATAGCATTGCTTCTTCCTGCTCAGTGGGGACCTGTTTGCTCCCAGAATCTGAAATGGCCCCTGCTCTGCCCCATGGACATCCAGCACCGCGAGGACACGGCGGTGTCAGCCAGGGCTTGTCCCTGACCCTGGGTGGCAATGCAGGAGCTGGCTCAGGACAGCTCTGCAAGGCCACGGCCACAGCGGCATTGCCGAGATGCACCAAGCGAGACAGAAGCTCCAGCAGAAGGGGAACAGGGGGTGATGGATCCCACCCCCATATCACTTCCCTCGATCTGAGCCATGCTGGAGCCCGACCCATTACAGGGATGCTCCGATCAGACACCCCCCAACCGCCGAGCACTTTCTCAGCAGCCGGGAAGTGTTTCCAGGACACATTCATGCTGTTCAGGTGACAATGGCAGCAGAGGGGATCTGCCCACCAGGGTGGATGGTACGGCTGCTGTAGCTCTAAACCGGGAAGGACGGAAGGAAGCTGCCTACCAGGTTCCCCACGGTCAGCACGTTCTCGAACTCCTCTGTCATGGGGTAATGCTCCATGGCCATGAAGACTGTGTTAAGCACAATGCAGATGGTGATGCCCAGGTCCACGAAGGGGTCCATCACCACCAGCTTGACAAACTCCTTCAGCTTCACCCACAGAGGACAGCAGTTCCAGACCAGGAACGTGTGGGCAAATTTGTACCACCAGGACGGGCACTTCTGGTGAGCTTCCTCCAGCTCTGAAGGCAGGAAGGAAAAATGACATCAGTGTAGGCTTCTCCCGTCCTCCCCTGGGTGGGCCAAGTGCTCACCCCCTAGAAGAGACCTCTCCTGAAGTCCTGAACCAGCCCTAGACCATCTACGAGTCTAATACGGGGGCTAAAAGGAGGAGCATTCCCATGCCCAGGCACAGTGATGTTGCAGACCTTACCCTCCAAACCAGAGCGGGATGGAAAGGCAGATCAGTCAGAGAACTGTGGGTCCAATCCTGCTCTCAAGCACCTGGGCAGGATTTGAGGTGTCCCTGCCATGCTGAGATTGCAGGGACACCCGAGGGCACTGCTCCGGTGTGGCTGGAGGGCTTGGTGCCCATTCCCAGGGAGGACAGGGCTGAGAAGCCTGTTATTGCTGAGTCTGTGGTACATTTTGCTGAAGTTGAGACAGCAGCTCTTGGGAAGCCACTCAGCAGCTCTCGGTTGACTCTGGAGACCGCTGTAATCAATTGCAATCCCATTCATTTGCATGAGATATTGTATTATTGCCTCCGGGCATCATCCTAGTGAGTTGGGATGAAAAGCCTTGCTTGAGCATCACTGCAGTGTGCTAAGCCTGTATGGAGACGCCAGGTCCAGAGTCATCCCTCGCATGGGGATGGAGATTAGGGACAGCCGCTATCACTGCTACGTGCTGAGCACCCCAAGCCCACCAACGAACAACAGCTGGGTTAAAACAGCTGGCACACACAGCCCTCACCCAGGCTGGAGAAGGACATACCTTCCACAGCGTTGGAGATGACACTGATGGTGCTCCCCACCCTCTTCTCAAGGCCTGGCCCATCTTGGTTGCCCACGGTGAGGTGGTTGTGGTCCGATTTCTCCGGCTCGTTGGCTGGGTTGAACTAGAAGGAGAGGAGGCCACAGGGGATAAATGCAGAGCACTGCAGGCTATTTAATGCACTTAGAGATAGAGCAGGCGGAAAAAGGGCATGGTCAGGAGAGACTGGGGTGCAACCTGGGAACTGCAGGTGGGGTGCAGAAAGGCTCATAGGACCTGACCCACAACAAGCTGAGCACAAGCCTGTCCCTTTACCGGGGTTTATTGGGGTGGACACCCGCAAGGGACAGCAGAGACAGAGCCGAGCACGTACATCAATCACCGTAGCAGACCGCTCCAGCACGACCTTGGGGACCACTTGCCCGTTGCAGTCCTTTGCCTTGTCCTGGTCACTGTTCAGGTCCGAGTCGCGCTCCTTCTCAGCCACGCTGCTGGGCAGGGAATCGCTGCTGGACCGCCGGTCCTGCAACTGCAGCAACCCACGTCTCCATCACCCGCGTGTCCACAGCCATCGGGAGCTTCCCGCAATCGCTGCAGGGCACCAGGCTAAGGAGGGGGATGAATCGAGCCCCAGGACCGTCCTGGGCAGGACTTTGCGACTCCAAAGTCTGCTGCTGCAGGACCTGGGCAGAGGTGAGCTCATCAGCAAACTCAGATCCTCATGAGCAACGATGAAGGATAACAATTTGCAGCAGCTAAACACGTGCCTGAGGTTGCAAGCCGTTCCTTTTTGCTTGCTTCACCACATGGTCAGGGTGAATAATTCATAAAGACAAAATTATGCCAACCCTCTAATTTCTGTCTTGCAGGAAATTTTAATCTTTGAAACATGCTTTCATCCCCCATGAGAAGGAAGCAAAATCTTCAAGGCTTTTGCTGAAATGCGATGTCCAAGATTTTTGGACTTGCATCGAATTTGTGAATGTTTGAGTCAGAATTTAAAATTTTTCCCCAAAATGTTGTTTTATTAGGTTTTCGTTTGCACATGTAATTGTTTCGTTATTTTTTTTGCCTTTCCTTTCTGACAGCGGTATTAATATTTGAAGTTCACTACACCCTCTGGTAGCACTAAGGATGTCACAGCAGAGTGGGAACCTCTCTGTTCCCACCGTGAATGGCCGAGATGCAACACGATTTCCATGCTCGGGCGCTGGGTATTAAACGGATCCGAGCACCCATTTCTTTTAGGTGTTTTGCCCTCACTCTCAGCCCTATTCCCTCTGTCTTCTCCGTTTCTCTAGGTGACAATAAAGGAGTATCATGGCTTAATAAAGCCATTGGGCAACTCACTGATTAATTTTCTCAGGGAACTGGCCACAGCATCAGCTTTATGCCCAGTCCAGGAGCCCCCAGCCCTCGGGCAGGGCTTGCTTAGACCCATCCTGCAGACAGCAGCAGCCAGATAAGAGCAAGCCACTTCCTCGGAGGATGTTGTGGCTCAGCACAGATAAGCAATGAGAGACAGAGGCTCTAGAGAGAGGAAAACACTGTTTTGTGTCTCTCTCTCGACATGCAAGGAAGCTGGTCTTTTGCCCAGACTAACAGTTAGATTTGCAGGGATGTCTCCCGCGGATGTTGCTGACAGTGGCCAAAACGGTGATTAGAGATGGAAAACGGCTGGGCTGCAGTATCAGACATCACAGAAGTTTTTGCCCACATTTTTATAGGCATGTTTCGGTTTATAGGCATGTTCCGGTCCCAAGGACTGGAAAGGGGCTAAAGTAACACCTCGGGACCACAGTGGAGCAAATGCGTGGAAACCGGGCAGCTTAGAGATGCCAGCTCGGAGAAATATCAGTGCAAACTCTCTGCAGCATCAGGCATGCATATCTGCTCATGCGCTGGGGTACAGCAGCGAGGCCAGACCCTGAGGGCTGTGCCTCGGCTCCTGCAAGGACCCCCAGACCCCCCTGGGTGAGACGCAGGGTCTCTCGAGCCCTCTCCGCTGTTTCCAGTCTTGGCCAAAAGCAAATGTTTTGCTAATGCATTTAGCTTTGCTGCAACTGCCCTGTCTTCCCTGAGTGCTTCTTTTGTACCCTGATCATAATCTGCCCGTGCAGGCTCTCTGCCAGGTTTCCTGCTCTTGATGCACTGCAGGAAGATATATTGTTAGTCCTGGTGCCTTTTATGCCTTGTTTCTCACCTCCTCCTTTCAAGCAATACCACACCTCTGTGCTGCACCTCTCTGCTGCCTCCCAGTGCTCCCTGTGCTGGATTTTGGATGTGGAAATTAAATCTTTTCAGCCTTCCCCCCGCCCCCCCCCCCGGATAGTATCTCAACTTTTTGATTCAGCTGTGAACCCCAAAATAGTTACTCAATTATTATCTTTGCTTACTGTGAACCAAATGGGGCTTATTCTTGGATTTTACATAAATAGAGGCACCACCGTGCTTGTCGCTGCCTCCCCTTTTCTCCCCCTATTCCTAAGGTCCCTTATTTTGGCCTCCACACTTCCCACCAACCATTTTCTCTTGCTCCTCTTGATGCTTCTTCAGCTGCTCCATGAGCTGCTGAAATTCCTCCTCCTTCTGCTGCTCCTCCAGCATCGTGGCGTCGTTCTGTTCTGCGTAAGCCATGGCCACCACTGCGAGGATGAGGTTGATGAGGTAGAAGGAACCAAGAAATATAACCACCACAAAGAAGATCATGTACGTTTTCCCTGCTGCACGCAGCGTCTGTGGAAAGAGGAGGCATGGGCCGTCACACCACCTCGGCACGATATCAGTTTGGCGGTGCTTCCAACGAAAGGTCTTGCACCAGGGCACCCTCCCATTTGTGGTAGGAGTACTAAATTTTGCTCCCATCTTCCCCAAGGGCTGGTTATTGCCCAGTTGACCTTTCTGCAGTCCATGGAACTGGGTTAGGACTTGTGTGAAACAGCCATAAGTCTCAGCAAACCCAGCCACGATGCTCCGTGCTATCTGGTAGCCCAAGGGCTGCAAGCATGTATGGAGATGGGACCAATATTTCATCAGAGACTCACTTTGCTGTGACAGGGGCTGATGGCTTTCAGCCCCCAACTTGTCAGGTCTCACTCTTGGGCCAAGAACGGTCCTTTTCTAACTCCAGATCCGGGCATAGTCATTTCCAGAGGATACGTGTAGCCTTTAGACGTAGGCTTGCTTTTATCTAAACAGTCTCGACACAGGGTCAGCTGGGGTTTTACGGTGTCTGCAACTTCTCCCTAGAAGATGACTCAATGGAGGGGACAAGTGACCTAGCTTTTCCCCCTTACCATGTCCCTTAGCTCAAGCCAGAGATGTACTACATACTCTTATAAATTCCTGATTTCTATGATACAGCTGGCAGCACTGCTGAAGCACACCTGGGCTTTGCCCTGGAAAATATGCCGCACTGCTCGGGTTGGGGAGCTCGACGGGACCGTGCCCCGACTCTGCTGATCCTGGTTAGATCTATAAACCACAGGACAAAGTCCCATGAGTTTCCACTCAACTGACTTTTTCTGTGTCCTAGGCCAGAGGCGACATCGAAGTGAGAGGAGCATTTGCACAAGGATAAAAATTTGGTGCCTACCAGCTGGAAGAGGTTCTCCCAGAAGTCCTGCGTCATGAGGCGGAAGAGTGCCAGGAAAGCCCAGCTGAAGGTGTCGTAGCTGGTGTAGCCATAGTTCGGGTTCCTCCCCGCCTTCATGCACTGGTACCCCTCGGGGCACTTCCTACCAAAGGAGCCGCGGGGGCAGCCGGAGTGAGCCCCCAGCGCTGCCCCTCCTGCACCCGCAGTGAAACACCCCATCCCTGGAGGCACTGCAATGATTCAGCAGACCCCACGCCACCAAAGCTGATACAGTCGGGATGCCCAGACTCACACCACCTTCCCCAAATCTGATACCGTTGGGATGCCTGGACTGATAGCCCCTTCCAAGCCAATACGGTTGGGATTCCTGGACCATCCACCTGCAGAGCCACATTCCCAGTCCCGATCCCGTCCCATCCCAAGCATCAGTGGTCCCACAGGTTGCGCTGACTGCCTCGACCGCTCCCAGGGAGCCAGAGGGGACCTCAGCTGCCAGCGTGACCTGCACTCACCCAGCATCACTGCTGTTCCCGCAGAGCAGGGCGTCAAGCGCTCCCTCCAGAAAGTAGAAATTGGCTTTGCAGTTGGGGAAAAAGACAAAAAAAATAATAAATACAAATATTGATTTTCAAATTCTTGGCAGCTCCTCGCTGTCAGGGAAATTCCCTGAATCTCAGCGTTGGGCACTGGGTTATCTCCTCTCTGCTGATTTTGCTATTTGCATTGAACTTCTTGGCACTAGCTCAGAGACCTCACGGCACTGTTTCACCGATGGCTCCCCAAGCCCATGAAGAGGTCTGGAAACAGCCAGGTTGGCCAGGGTGAGGCCACCTGGGAAGGTGGGTTGACATGTGGTCAAAGGACCATGGCTGGTCTGTTTTGCTGGGAAAACGTACAAAATAGCAGGGCATTCCCAGGGAGCACCGAGCATGGGGGACTGCAGGGGTCCCACAAAAGCCTGGGGAAACTGCCTGCTACTACTCCATGGCTATCACCTTCCTCCTGCTGCTCCCATCCCAACCAGCCCCTACCTGGTGGGGAAACCCACCCTGCTCACAGACCAGGGGTCCTTAAAGCTCCTCCTTACATCTTGAGCACAGACCCAGAACCACAGGAGCTGCCAAGCAGTGCCACCACAGGTCACCTGCCCCCAGGGACACATAGATGAGCATCTGGAGACACCCACCCCAGGACATGGCAGAGGGTAGCTGGATCCCATCCTGGGCATCACCTAGCACAGTCCTTCCAGGAGCCACACAGGGATTTCTGGAGCTTCCTCAAAGCATCCCCGGCTCTGCCTGGCTTCTTGCCACCACGCTTTTATTTAACCTACGTGGGCTTATCGAGGAGATGTCCCACTTGTGAAACTCCAGGCGATATGTTTTTGGCCTGGCCCCAATAGCTGTTAACCTGAACGCATGGCTGCAGGGTGCTGTTGCTATTTGCACCGCACTCATTAGATCCTATATATTGAATTTGCACCCCTACCAAGAAGCCTTCCTGTAATTAATGCCAGAGCTACTTGTACAGTTGGGCAAAGCAGCTCAGCCGAGACGTAACCTGACCTTCTGCTGAGCTCTGCCGAGTGCCCTAAATGAGATGTGAAACATCCCTGCGGAGCATCCCACCACCATGCATCTCTGCCAGGCAGATTTTCTGAGATTTTTACATTTTCATGGAGTTTAAAAACCCCAAACCAAAGAACAAACAAAAAAACCACTGCACTTTTTTGGGCCAAATTTGTTTCAAAGAAATGGTAGGAAAGTAGCAAACTTGGAGACCTGTCCAAGGACCTGTGCTTGATCCCACCTCTCCCTCCTCCCCCTCCTGTTGGCTGTTGCACTGTTTTCATGCTTGCATGCAATGCTCACTGGATGCAGCCGTACTTGGGGGAGGACCCAGCTATGATGTAGCAGTGAAAGTGGGCGAGAAATGTCATTCCTGCATCCTTCCCTCTGGTTTTCCACCCGAAGTCCCCTCTGCTCCTAGAGGGTTTGGTCTCCCTGCTGTGACCAGCCAGATGGAGCAGCTGTTCACCAGTGCCCACCCCGATGGGGAGATTGTGCCCTCACTAGCAAGTGAGAGAGATGGAGACACTCGTTTGTCCAGGCCTTCCCACGGTGAAACCTTTCTGGGGAGTTTAGCTTGCCCAGGTGGACTGCATTTTCCCTGGCAAGGAGGATTTGATCCCATCTCTCCATCCTGTGAGTATGCACAACCCCGGTTTCACCCACTGGCCACATCTCCCCGCAAAGCACCTTGGCAGGAAGATAGATCCATGTGAGCAAACCATCTTGGTCTGACATGGAGGAAGAGTGAGGAAACTGAGGAGCAAACCAGGGTGATGGGTCAATGGAGAAGGCAGCGCATGAGTGTTTACCTTCATCATTGATGTAGGCCTCGAAATCAAAGGTGCTGTTGCTGGTGAAGTTGCTGGTGAAGTTGCTGGCGATGCCGTCTGTGAAGTTGCCATAGAGCGTTGCGTTGGCCAACGTGTCGTTGTCCAGCCCCAAGTCCCCCAGCAGGGTATCGTTGAGGGGGGGCCACCGCACGCACTTCTGCCGGAGGTTCCCCATGAAGAGTTGGAGACCGACTAGGGCGAACACACTCAGGCAGAAGACAGTGAGGATCATGACGTCTGAGAGCTTCTTCACCGACTGGATCAGAGCCCCAACGATCGTCTTCAGCCCTATGGGAGAGGCGTCACTACTGAGCTAATCACTCGTTTGCTAATTGTGGAGAATGTGCTATGGCATTCCCAAAAGGTGCTGGATCTGATGGGGACATGTGGTATCACCAAGTTCACCCCACGTGCTCAGACCCTCAGCTCCGTGCCCCGTGTTGCATCCCAGCTGCCCCTCTGTCCCCACACATTGCTGGCCAGCATAAGCCCTTCCCCCAAAACTGTCACCCTTGGAGCCGTGCCAGCCAAGGCTCCCCATGCCAACCTTAACCTGGGTATCACACGCCAAAACCCACCCCAGCCTGGCAGCCATCGATTCCTTTTGGCTTTATGTTTTCCCCAAATGCCGCGATCTGGCCTTTTTTGCCCCAAACCACCAGAGTAGATCACTTTGCTGTGGCACATGGAAAAGCTATTTGCTAGCCCAGCTGGAAGATGCTGAGCACTGCTCTCAGCTCCGTAAAAGCCTCCATGGTCCAACACCCCCACGTGCTGCTGTCCCGTGGGTGGTCGGGAGCCCAGCCAGACCCTCCAGCCTGATCCCTTCAAGCTGGAGAAACCCCAACACGTCCAAGTGAAGGTGATGAAGTGACATCTGCATTAAGCATCGGGATTAACTCATCTCTCCCCCCCAGCATCGCCGTTTCCTCTGCGGAGGAAGCTTGCCCACAGATCCTTGGTGGGCTTTTGGCATGGAGGATGTCGTTCCTGTCACCCGAGGTCTACACGGATAATGGGTGATGCTGAGACATCCTGACGTTGATCTTAAAAGCAGCTCTGAGCACAGAGCTTTCTCACGTGGAGGCAATTCTCCAAAGACGCATGATTTTTAGCCCTGTCATCATGCCAGTTCCCCCCCTCCCCAAACTATTTAGGTAAACCCCTGTTCTCCAAGGGCTTGTCTATGTTGGGAAACTGCTGAGGCCAGCCGTTCTAAAACAGCTTATTTTTGCAACTGCTATTTCTGCAGAGCCTCTTGGGGGGATGTCATTCCAGAAAGAAGCAGCAGCTTATGTTTTGCTAAATGCAATTTTTAGCCTGTTTGATGGAGGCAAAAAACATTCAAATATGAACCCTAAAGATCTGGAAACTGCAGGGGCACAAGAATTTGTTCACCACAAGAAATTATCTTTTTCTGTTCCATCTCATGCTTCTTCATGGGGTCTGACCTATCATTTCTGTGAGCTTGCACTAGGTGGTACCAAAGCAGGGTATTGAAATGGCATCAAATTTGGGAAACAGCCATCAGAGGTATTTGATAACGTGCTCCTAACACCGCAGGCTGGATGTCTGGGGTGATGTTAAACACTCGCCATGTGGCTCTTGCACTAATACCCATTAAATATCTCAACCCTAGCACCAGAGCAGTCAGCAGTGGGGGCAAAACTGAGTTTATGGCTCCAAGGACTAAGCAAAGCGTATCGGTTAATCGAGCCCATAAACACAATGTGAGCACAAGCCCACTTAAGGCATCTCCAAGGAGCCCTAAAAACACCATGTCTGGCTCATCAGGAGCTTTCTCTGGCCAAACAACTGAGTGAGCGCAACTAATTTCAAGATGTAAAATCAGCAGGACCTGACCCAAAAGCTGAATTATGTGGAAAATTATTTGTAAGTAACGAATACCTTATTTCCTCTGTTTTCTTTTAGAGCTGTCAAAAGAACAAGGAATTGCTGTGAACTGTGGGAAAACCTGAGCTCAAGGAAGGGGAAGATATGGAGAGCAGACCCCTCCTTTAAGTCCCACCTGGTATCACGGTGATGGTTTTCAAGGCACGGAGGACGCGGAAGGTCCTGAGAGCAGAGATGTTCCCCAGGTCCACAAACTCGGTAATGTAGCTGCAGGACAGGAGAGGAGAGGGCTTCAAGGGCTCTGCCAGGCATGCACCCCCCGTTTCTCAGCCCTCCTCCCCAGGGTTCCCCCCCGGGGTGCAGTGGCCAGACCTCCTGTCCTCCCCCCGTGCCACCAAACTCACGCCATGGAGATGACCATGAAGTCCAGCCAATTCCACGGGTCGCGCAGGAATGTGAAGCTGTCGATGCAGAAGCCTCTCGACAGTATCTTGATGAGGGACTCGAAGGTGTATATCCCAGTGAAGGTGTATCTGAAATGGGAACGGTGACTCTGGGGATGCTCACCTGGGTCCAAGGGCCAGCTCAGGATGAGGTTTTGTCCACCCCTGCCAGTGGGACCATCTTGGGGAGCTGGATTTGGGGGCTCATGGTCACAGGCTGCTGGGTTCTTGGGGTGCTTTGGCACTGGGGAAGGTTTTCACCTCACCTCGCAAGGCAAGTTGGGACATCTTGAGGTACAAATCACTTTGGTGACTATTCTGCAACACCTCTGATCCCTGCTGATGTCCCAACACAACCACAGTCTCTGTAAAACCCTGCTGAGACCCGAGTGTGCAGAACCACAGCAGAAAATGCTGGATTTTCCCCTTCTCACCTGGGGCTGGTTGTCCATGCTCCTTGGACTGGTGGATCTGCTCAGCCTCTCCAGACTATCACTGCTGACCCAACCCAACTTGCTCTGCAGTCGTGTCCTGTCACAGGGACCCCCCCCCCCCCACCGATTTTGGGCAGCTCTGAAACACTCCTACTTTTCGCAATGCTTAATGAAGAGCGCAGATGTCCCTTCTGAGATCAAGAGGGCCATCAGCATCTCCCAATGACACCTCTCCTCCCCTGAAGGGTGCCTGGATCCCAACACCCCTCTCTCAGCCTTGGTCCTGTCCCTCCTGAGGATGGCCAAGCTGGGATGGCCCCCATGGCTGGGAGAGCTCGGGGGAGGTGGGGACTTACTCCACGTTCTTGGACCATGCTGGGGGGTTGCTCAGCGTCATAAACACGCAGTTGGTTAAAATCGTGATCATGATGAACATGCTGAATAATTTAAAACCTGGTCAAGGAGAAGTGCTGTGGATGTTGCCTAGATTCCCCCCTTCACATGGTTGTGAAGCCAAGCACCCCTACTCCTCTTGTTCTGGCTCCCACCTTGGTCCCATGCCCTGACCTGCTCCTCCTGCAGCTCTCTCCCAGCTCAGTCCTGTGCTCACACTTTCCCCTTAGTTCCCCTGCTCCCATGCATGGTCCTGGCCCCTGCCCTCCTTTTCTGCCCCGCTCCGCATCTCTGTGGTGCTGGCTCTTCCTCCTCGTCCCCTGTGCTCCTTCCTCTCCATCACCCCAGGATACAGCTTTCCCCACTTCTCTGATCCCTCTGCCACAAACACCCCCTCTTTTTCCTCCTACCTCCTGGCCACCGACCCCTTCTGGGATCACTTCCCACCCACCCTAGTGCCCCTCTTGCTCTGGGGGTCCTTTCCTGTCTTTCCATCTCTGCTTGTCTCACGCCAAAAGCTCCAGCGCTGCCCAAGTTGCCTCCTTCCCCGTACCCCAATGTCCTGGTTCCTCTGCCTTCCCTCTCCCAAAGCATCCTTTGAGCTCCCCAATTCACCCACTTCCCAGATGGGACAGGATTCCGTGACCTGTAAACATTTTCCTTCCTTTCCAAGTCTCTCCAGAACTCAGAGACCTTGAACTTCTTCCTGGGAAGCTCCACCACTTAGGTTTCTTCCCTTCTCCAACCAAACTGATTCCTCCCTTCTCCAACCAAGACTGAGCTCTTGGTGCCTCCAAGGTACCCAAAGCCTTCAAGCACCCACTCCTTGGGAAGGGACCACAGCACTGGGATGGCTGGGCAATGGGTCCTGGCCATGGTGGGGGCCAGCCCAGGAGATCTGCTCACCACACTGTCATGAAACACTTCTCCCAGGGCTGTTTGCACTCTGAGCATCAGGGTTTGACCTGGCAATGGAGCAGCATCACAGAGGGCAAGGATATGAATGGATAAGCACTTTGATGGCTCCTCTGCGGATAGGGTGGAAGGGCCCCAGCAGGTAGAGGGCAGGGGTCGCCGAGAAGCGGAAGATGGACTTCCCCTTGTTGAGGACTATGAATGTCTGCGGAGAAAAGAGAGGAGGGAGATGGGTTAGCCCTTCTGCACACCCCCAAAATACACACGGATCAAGTGCTGCCGTTAGGGGTGAGACCTCTGTGCGTGCTTTGGACCTCCAAAGGCTCGTGACTTTGCCAAGGAACAGATGGTCCACTTTGGAGAAGAAGCAACCACAGCAGTCTGGGGCTGTGGATCACCAAGATGGGCTCACATGAGACTCTGGGGCACGGTGGAAAGAAGAGGAGGTCCATGCTTTGATCTTTTTCTTAGGACTTAAATCTAATGCCAAGTCTACCCATGGGCTAAGCTCTGCCCCTCACCTTCTTATCCTTGTAGAAAGGGTCCAGGTCCTCCAGGGGGGTCCCGATGAGCTCCAGCGGAGGGTCACCATAAATGAGGGGCAGGTTCTTGCCGGCTTCCAGGTCACTGCTGGGCTTGATCTCCTCTTCCTCGGGCAGCTCCACTTGCTGCCGCTTTACCTTGAGCGCCTCTGCCTCGGCGATGCGCTGCTCAATGGCAGCCAGCGAGGCGGGGGTGAAGGGGCGGAGGTTCTCGGGGCCCGGGATGTGCGGCAGGCCGGCCATCCTCTCATTCTGCTCCCAGGACGCCCGCGCCCAGCCTGCTGGGGAGAGGGGGGCTGAGAAGGCAATGCCAGCTGGTGCTGTTCTGGGGCAATTTTGCTCAGACCTTGAAGCCAGGCGGTGGCAGGATCTCAGTGGGTTTTTGCAAATGGGTTTATGGCAGAAATATTGAACTTGCAAGAAAAGTTATTATACATGGGTCGCTTGCAAACGGAGCGCCCCGTGTGCTCCTTCTCCTCGCAGACCCCCATTCAGCCTCTGATCAAAAAGCACCATCAGGTTGAGCACCATATGAGCTCAGCAGTTGGTGTCCCTGGCACCAGCTGGCTGTTGTTAGACATGCAATTTCACAACCTAGGCAGGGTTGTTCAACAAAACACCTTTGGCATCAGCGGCACCAGTCCAGCTGTCTCCCCTTTGCAATACGCTGCAAGGCATCGGCAGCTTTCCTCCTGCACCTTGTGTGAGCAACGCGCGGTGCTCAAAGCAAGAGGTTCCTCAGCCAGAGGAGCTCGATCCTGCAGGATCAGTGGCCATTTCACAGCACCCCTCCATAGGAAACACGAGTAATGTGCAGTGCCGGATGGCTCTGATCCTGAGAAGAAGGGGTTAAAGTCTTATCTTGAGCCAAAAAGCAAGGCAAATAATGGCACTTTCTAATGTTACAGAGATCAGGATGACTCCCCAGACAGGAATAGGATGGGCCATTTGGGAGAGATAAGGATGGCTCCACTGAGCAGCAGAACAACTTTTTGTTGTTCTGGGTTGGAGAGAGCAAGGTGGGGATGAGATGGGTGGTCACACCTGGAGGAACAGGTTGCCATGCCCTGGGCGAGGCCAAAACGCCTGGTGAAGGCTTCCTAGACACCAGAAAGGTTCTTGCTTTGAATCACCTTGCCTTGGCTTCACCTCAATATCTGTTCGACCTATAAACACCAGCTTGTGTCAGAGATGAGCCCAATATACCATAACACCCAATCCCACTTTGCAGGGATCCTGGGATAGATGCATCTCTGTGCCTCACCCTTCCCAAAATGAACATCCCAGTGGCAAGCGGTGACTCCTCCACGCACCAAAATCTCACACAATGCTGCTGAGCACTTGCCGCCCAAAAAGCTTTAGGATCAATACTCCTCACAGCCCCAGCCCTGCCACGCTGATAGCTGGAAACCTTCAGCTCTTTGTAATTAAGGAGAACTGGACATTTATAGCCCTGATGGGAAGAGAGACTCTGGGTGCATAATGGTATCGACACGTTCCTATGGTGATTATAAAACCAAGTGATAAAAGCAATGGCAAAGGGAGGTATTGATTTCGAGCAGCACAGGATAACTACATTTTAGAAACCACCACACTCCCTCGCTATCGCTGCTGAATTGAATCTCGGTGTGCAAAATGGATTTTCTTCTGCTGAGCGCAAGCAATCCCCGCAGCAGCACAGCGTTGTGCTGTATTACTGCTCACCCCCATCGCATCCAGCCCCAGGGCTGAAGCAGGGACTGGCCCCCAGCTGCAATGTCTCTTGCGCAGACACCACCTTCCTCGCAGTGTTTGAACAGCCCCTTCGTGGCTCCAGCACCAGGGCTTTGATGCAGGTTCAAAATGCAGCTGGTAGAGGGATGGGAGCAACTTGCTGCCTTTTGGAACAGGGCAACCTTCAAAAAAAATCAAGTGGCAAGAGCACCATTTTTTGTATTTATATCTGTTTTAGAAGAGGGAAAGTTTTGACCTTGCTGAACAGGGTTATCTGATAGGATAAATCGAGTCACATCACTGCAAAGTGGAGTCTGGCACTGCCTACAACCCAGCTTGTGGCCCAAACCGCTGCGGAACAGAGAGCCCGGAGCAGCTACCCCAGAGGGGCACAGCCCCATCTCACCCCAGGCCTGCTGGACCCCAACGTGGGACCTCAAAGCAAGCTAAAAGGGAATTTTTGCCACCACATATCTCTGCAAGGGGACGGTGCCCACAGCAGCAGATCAGCAGAGTAGCGCCCTTGCTTCTTCTCATCCGGAGTTATTCTGGATTTACTTCCATTTCATGCTCTACGTGAACAGCTCTGGAAACCTGCCCTTTGCATTCCCTTGATACCAGCGGCCTCAAATCTCAAGCCAAAAGCACAGGGCTGTGTCTGGCTCTATCGCCCCGGGTCCCACTGGGGATGCACCATCAAACAGGACCCACAGCACCCATAGAGGGGACCAACCCACCCCATCTCCTGGGGACTCTGAGGACTCACAGGAGCTTGTTGGTCTAGGCAGCCCCAATTGCCCTGGAAGTAGGGCTTTGCAGAGCTGTAAGGGCAAGCCTGCGTTACGGGCCATGCCAGCGCTCGGCAGGGCTCCAGCCCCTTCAGCAGCACACTGCTCTCCAAGGCTTCGGTGCATGGGGTGCTGCGTGGTTCACAGCTTCCCTGGAGCCTCCCGCTGGGTGCTGCCCCTCCAAACCCCCGGCAATGCCCTGTCCCCGCTCCCTGCGCCCAGCCCGCGGTCCCGGCGGAGGTGGCTGTGCCTCCAGCTGCCACCAGCGATCACCGCGGGAGTCAGGTTTCTGCAGCCCCATGACTCTGCTCATTCCTCCCCCGGCAGGAGCGGAGCTGGAGCGAGCAGCACCAGTTTTGCTTTCAGCCCATGCCTCCTCTTCCTCTCGCTGGGCTGAAGCCACCATGCCGTGCCACGCAGATCCGGCTGCCGATTGCAGCCACAGGGGGAGATGCTGGGGGTTGGCAGCACTGCCCAAGGCTAAGCAGAGGGTCCTCGAAAGAGATGTTGCCCCGGGCATGGAAGTGCTTTTTGGGGTCTTTTGCAGAACCTGGTCCTGCTCTGACCCCTTTGTGGCCACCCAGAGATAGTGGGATGACCCCAGGGAGCAGGATCAGGACTTAAGCCTACGTCCAGCTCCCGCACACCGCAGCCCTGGAACCATCAGCATCTCTGGTTGCTCGCTGCTTCCCAAAAGAGAAGGAGCCAAGAGCCAAACACAGGCTCTGTGGGGGGCTCAGCTCAGCACCCCTCTCTCCCCTAGTGAGCCCAGTTCCCACACCACTGTGTGTGGGAGACACAGTGTAGGGTAGACAGCCAGGTCCCACCACCCCAAATGATGGGGTGAACAGCCCCTCTGCTCCCAGACGGGCACATCCTGGCACATTTATAGCAGCTGCTATAAATAACCGAGATCAAACTCTTCGGGCCTCCGATAGGTAAAAGCAGTTCGGGTGCAGCAACAGGTGCTGCCCTGGGCATGAATCGCCCCTGTGGGGCTCAGCCCCAGCTCTCCCCAGGACCCCGGTCCCCCCCAGAGTCCCTTATTAAAGGCAGACTCTTGCCCCATCGGCTTTCCCACTAAGAAATCGGTCACTTAAAATGTCTCCACAAAGCTCTGATCTGCTCTTCATTGCCTTCTTAAAGTTTGGACTCCCACCTAAGCTGGATAACTCTTTTGCTGTGACACGCTTGAGCTGTTGCTTTTGGACACACTGCCCGTGTCCAACACCTTGGGACGCCATGGACGAGCATCTCACCCCCCCAGTTCAGTGTCAGGAGTTACCAGCAGGCAGCTGGGAGCAGGTCCCTGCTCAGGAGTGCGTGGCCTTCACTTCGACAGAAATTTGTTTTCCTCCGATATTTTTGCTACTCTGAGGCCACACAAATGAATCAGCCTCCAAAATAAGAGGAGCGGTTTGGAAGCTACCAGAGATACTGCGTAATAGGTTCTGTATAATCAGGGCAGACGGAAGGGTGACAGGATCCTGTCTGAGACTGCTTGGAGAACCACCCCCTCCAGGACTGGCACTTCATCCCTGCACAGAAAATAACCTCCTGCGGGCTGAGGAAGAGGGGAAAGGACTTTCTTGGCTGCTGTATGCAGATGTGTGGCTGCAGGGGACACAGGGTGGCCGGGGGCTTCCCCCCATCCTGCTGGCCCATGCAGGTGCTGGGCTCAGCCCATCACTCAGGCACCAGGACATTGCTCTGGGAGAGCATCTGCAAAGCCAGAGTCCCCCCAGCCTGGTAAGCCAAGAGAAATGCCCTTGTTCCCCCACCATACTCAGGGCTGGGTTAACAAAGACAGGTATGATTGGGGTGTCTCAAGTGACGACATGCTGCTCCTGAGAGGTCTCAGCTCTACAGACACCCAGAAGGAGAGAGGAGTGGGACCCCCTGAATATCCACAGCATCACAGCAAGACCATCAAACATATCTTGAGGAACTGCCCTGACGCATCTGCAAACCCACCCTCAAGATTCATCCTCTTAACATGAGACATTCTGGAAAGACCCCAGAAAAGGCTGATAGGAACACAAGTCCAAGACAGAAAATGACCGGAATGGTCATCAGCAAGTGTAAATCAGCTTCACTCACCAAGAAACAGCAGAGCCAAGCGATGCTCAGCCAAGTGCTCACAGTGCACAGCACAGGGGGGACTCCCTGCAGCAGGGATTAGCGTGGAAACAAGGAACTCATGCACCAAAGCCAGCCAGCACCAGGAGAGCTGGTGCCAGGGAGCCCAGAGCTGACCCACATCATTGTAGCTACAAGAAGTTAATGCCAGGGGAGATAAGCCAGCACCCAGCAGCTCAAGAGCTTTGGAAACCAGATGCAGTTGCTTACACAACCCAAACCCATCACAGCACACAGAAAGCACAATCCTGCAGCACCCCCTCCTTGCTACCTGCACCCCAAATCCTCCTGGGACACACCACTTCCAACCCAACCAGCACCCAGAGGCTGACTGCACACCGGAGAACCCAAACCTCTCCATCCCTCGCTTATTTATCCCCATGAGGACACCCAGGGTGGGGCAGGATGGTGCAACGGGGACCAGCTGGGACCGCAGGGTTTGGGGATGAGTCACAGCTCGGTGCTGGGTTCTCCGTCACATGCGTCCCGGGTGTTGCTGCAAACACCATCCGTCCTCCATGCTGCCGGTCCCGGTGGCAGCCGTCTCGCTCGCCCAGGAGGACGCCCGGGGCTGTGCCATGGGTCTCGCTCTCCCAACCCTGCTGCATGCCCCACGAAGGCTCCCGTAGCAGGTCCCCTCTCCACCCCAGCATGTGTTAAATAGGTTTTAAAAAACCAAAACCACGCAGGCTAGGAGACCTGCTGCCAGGAGAACGTGTATTCAGTTCAAACCCAGCCCAAGGGCACGGACACTCGGTGTGGTCAGGACAGCGTTTATGTGTCCACAGAGGACAGGGAGCTTTATGGGGATGATTAAGGACCAGAGTCCTTATCCCTTCTGCATTTCCCACCTCTGTACACCCGACTGCTCAGCCCCAATGGTGGCACCATGGGGGAAAGGAGAAGGATCAGGGCCAAATCCTGCCACGGCACCTGGCAGGGCAGAGGGACCCCAAACAGCTCCAAACCCCACCGGGTGCAGGCTGCGACGCAGGAGGCGACATCAGCCCTGTGTAGCGGCGGCAGGGCCATCCGCTGCCGTGGGTTTTGTTTGAGCTTCGGGATATTTGTGCTTTTTTTTTTTTTGGTGATGCTTGAGTGCACACGGTGACACGGTGCTTTGGTGTAAAGTCTGATGGTTGTAGAAAAAAACCCTTCCAGCATGGTCCTAGGGATGTCACGGCTTGAAAAAGTCCTACGGGGTGGTTATTTCCTACGGTATTTTCCCCAAGTCTTGGAAAAAAAGTGGGGAAATTGAAAAAATCTAATGTGATTTTTTTTTTTCTGACCACAAATAGCACAGGGGCTGGAAAGATCAACTTTAAGGCATGCACATGGGTGACTCAACAGCGTGCCGAGCAAGGCCTGGAGCTGCATTAGCGTTTTCGAGATTATAAGAGTTTCTAGCAGTTACTAGGATAAACACCTTTCAGTTGCGCCAGGCAAAATTAGCCATTTTATAAACAAGTTTACGTCGCTTTCTGTAACGTGATAATGTGCTATTTAAGAGTCTGATGTTTACTATCCCCAGATACATTGTCATCCCTTAATGCTTTGCTGTAACTACATTACCAAGACTATCTGGAAAGATATATGAAGTCTTCAAAATTTTATTCTGCGAACAAATGCCTCTTACGACGCTGCTGTGGGATGCTGGATCTCCACCACCGCCGCAGTGCTGAGCCCACCATAAACTTGCTGTTTTTTTAGGCGGCCCTTTTTTAAAGGGAGCTGGTGCTAAGTTTTCAGGAAAAGAAAATAACACCAGTAAAAAAATTAAGAGAGAGTCACCCCAATCCTTTTCCCACTCTATTTTCAAATTGCGGTGGGCTCAGAAGACTTAGAGAGCGAGAAAAAAATTAATTCTTCATTTCCCAGCATTATCCTTTGAATTCCTGATTTTTTTAAGTGCTCAGCTGGGAAATCCCATGGGCTGTGTGGCTTAAACTCCAGCCTCTCCCCAGCCAAGCCCAGCGAGCACCGCTGGCTCCCGTTAGTGACACGTCCCCCCGTGCCGACTCCTGTCACCACCGTGGTTTTTTACCCTCCTCTCGGTGTATTTTGTTCCTTTGCCTGAAGCGTGGCCCAAGCCAACTGCACCGGCAGGAATGCGGGATGCTTCCAAGCAGCACCGGTCATCCCGGGGACCTGGGTGAAGCTATGCTGCCTGCAATTTGCCCGACGCTGAGCAAAAGGGATGGTCTGTTGAAAGCCCTTGGAAAACAATGCCAGAGCAAGCCCAGCGCTGGCGGATGCCTTTCCCCAACCAGACCAGGGGGACTGAGATGCTGCAGCAAGTTCATGTTCTTCAGGTGCCACCGTGGTCCCCCAGCTTGGTCCAGACCAGCCGAGGTCACTCACTGTGTGCTACCCACAGCAGCAGCGATGCTGGGGTGGTTGCACGGGCTAAATGCAAATGCGCACGCTTGATTTTAAGCGCACATTGAATGAGTTCCCTTTCCAGTCCCTGTCCTGGCAGCAGCCAACCCACCCCCTGCGTCGCGGTGCACTTGGGGACAAGGACACCCGTGAGCCGAGGGCTCTGCCGGCGCTCGGGGGATTTACACGGAGGAGGAGAAGGACATGATGCACAATGCCATGTTTCACGGCGCGTTGCAGCAGCACCTTCAGTGGGGCCCCAGCCGCGATGGGTGCTCCGCACGTGCCAAACAAGGTGCTGCTCCCTTCCCCAGCTCCTTGCAAAGATGCAGCCGAGCCCGTGTCATCGCTGGCTTCCTTTGGAGAGCCAAATCCTTAATGCTGAACGTGCTGAGGGGGCACCAGCCTCCCCCTGGGACACAAACCACTAACTCCCAAAAACACATGCCCTGCAGAGGTGCCTCCACTCCTGCAACTGCCATCATAAAGTGGCATGGAAATGAATTTCATACAATTCACCGATCGTTATTGACCTGAATGTACTCGAACGCCAGCACTGCAATGCCTGTTTGCCCGCAGCCCTACCAAGGGTACCTCGATGTGCTTGAAGGCGGGGGTGGCATACATAGGCTGGAAGCTGTGAAGTCCTCAGATACTCTCCTGGGCCACGGATGGAAATAGGAGGTTGCAACATCCTGCAGCAACTCGCTAACCCCCTCCTGCCCGGAGCCGGGGGATGCAGAGGTGGGGGGGGGGGGGTACCACCCCATTCTTGCTGCCTTTCCATCCCGTTGTCCCTACTGAACCCTGGGAGAGGATTGCTGGAAAGAAGACACCGGGGTGGATGGCTGCTTGGGTTTATTTTGGGGGGGGGGTTGGCTGAGGTGGAGGCTCGGGCAGGTGGGGAAGGGTTAAAAAGGGGACCCTGAGCTTGCCCACTGCCCACTGCCTGCACTCGGGTGTCACCCAACGCTCCCGCTCCTGCTCCCCCCTGCCAGCAGCTCTCATGTCAGGCTTGGAAAAGATCTGAGCAGTGCTGTGAAGGCAGCGAGGGGACAACGTGGGGGAAGGGAGGGCAGCATGGGGCCATAAGGACCTGCTACCCCCCACGGGGTCCCCCAGCCTCGGGGGGCATGGGGGACAGTGACGAAGCCACCTCCGAGGGATGCCAGGAGAGACGTGGCCCCACCGGCTCCCATAGGGAACACCCGTGAGCAGCGCTGGGAGCAGGTCCCAGACCCGATGCTCCCACGGGATTTGCAATATTGTGGTCCCTGCAGCACCCTGGGGCTGGAGGGTGCCCATTTTCCCAGGCTATGCACCCCGATACCCCGTACCAGACACCATGCAAACCAGGACCAACACAGGGCACCTGCAGCCATCACAGCCCTCCCCATGCCCAGCTCCAGGTGCTGAGCCCCACACCCCGGCTCTTGCCCTCCAGCTCCCGAGGGATCTCATTCAAATCCACTCGGATCTGGATACGGGGGACGCAAAGATGAGATGGTCGCAAGGGCTGTATAAATAACCAAGGAGGGAGGCAGCTGGACAGACAGACAGGCACAGAGGCTGAGCACCCTTCCCGGCATCTCTGGCGCCATAGCTGGGGTCTTTGCCCTCAGAACTCCCCAAAGCATCCACCACATTCTCCCCCGTCCTCCCCTCCATATAAATGACCTCATTAATCCAACCTGCTGAACACAGAAACGAAGCTGGACGGCTCATCATTACCTGCTGCCGCTCGCTCTCCTACCCCCAAATCCAGCAAGTTTCCCCGAGTGAAGATGGAACTGCCCGAGCGACTCCACGGAGCCCTTTTGCCCTGAATGATGCTCACTGGACTCTTATGCAGCACCAGAAAATAGAAAATGCTATTTAAATATTAGCACAGCCAAGTCAAGGCAGGACTCTCTGTTCTTTAGCCAGTTCCCGTAAATATGCCCTTTTCCCCCCGAACCATTATAACGTCAGGCATTTTCCTAGCAAGGACTAGAGGAGGCAGCTCCAGCGCTCACAGCATCAATCCATCAGCTACATGTGCAGGATCTCCCCTCTATAACAAGACCGATTGGAGTGTCCCGCTCTCCCCAGGGTTTTATGGAATTGTTACCCCTCGTCGATATCCGCTGTTAAATTTTTTGCAGTGCATTTTGCTCATTGCATGCCCAGGGTGATCCCTCGCGTCTCCATCAGCAGCGGTGTGGGCAGGGGAAGAAATGCTTGTGCTTATCTGCAAACTTCACTCTGCAACTCAGCACCGGCTCCGGGGAGCGAGAGAGCAGCAATGCAGGATCTGGCCCAGAGGGCTGGTTGGTGTTGCGAGGGATGGGGGGACCAGAGTGGCCGATTGTCTCTGGATAGACCCCGACATGGCACTGGGGGTGCACAGTGGTCCCTGCACATGCAGTGAGTGATGGGAGCTTTGCACAGCCCCGTGCACCCACCGCAGGCAGGGTCCCGTGGCCAGGTCAGAGCTGGCGGGGGTGGCTTCAGCACCCAAAAATGAGCTGAATCCCACCCTGGCTCTGCCTGTTTCACCGCTGCCCGTGGGGGGATCCAAGCCCTGAACCCCACATTAGACTCACCCTGTCTCCCCGGCACCCCAAAGCTGTTGCCTGTGCCTGTGCACCCCACAGCCCCCGTGTGTGGATGGGGGAATAACGGCCTCCCACCCCCGTGTCCCCCCCCGTCACCGGTGTTTAGGCACGGCAGAGGGGTCCCACCTCCTCCCCCTGTCCCCGTGGGGGTCCCTCCCCACTCCCCCGCGGGGGACAGGGGCTGTGCGGGGACAGGCGCCTTCCCGAAAGGAGACACTGCGAAGCACCCCGCAGACCTTTCCTGCAACCTTGGCTTGGCCAAGCCGAGGTTTATATTTAGATCTCCAGGAGGAGAAGCCGGGAGAAAGGCGACTTGTGACTTTTAAGCCCTGCCTGTAGCTCCCTTCCTCCGGGTGGGAAGGTGGCTCAGAAACCGGTTGCCTGTCACATCCCCCACCGCCCCCTCTCATCCCGGTGGCAGGTCCGTGGCCACCGAGGGTCTGGTGGCTGCTGGCACTCTCATCCCTGCGCCCTGCCTGCGCCTTTGCGGGGACTTTCACCCCCCGTCCCGGGCTGTTTTCCACACAGGGGGGTCCAGCAGGTGCCTACAGCCCTAAACACCACCCCAGCGACCGCGGGGGCTGTCCTGCTCCCAACCACCTCCGGCGCTCGGATG
Source organism: Gavia stellata (assembly GCF_030936135.1). NCBI lineage: Eukaryota > Metazoa > Chordata > Aves > Gaviiformes > Gaviidae > Gavia > Gavia stellata. The sequence continues at coordinate 5,257,434 of NC_082621.1, read as the reverse complement.
GCGAAGCCCCCGGTGTTGCTTGCACCGCTCCAGGCACAGCGAGAATGACAAACCCGGGGACATCCAAGACCCCGTAGACCCTGCCCAGTGGCCTGGCATCAGCCCAGGGCTGAACCCAGTACTTACTGTTGGGTGGAGAGAGCAAAATCCCAAGGAGAGACCTTTTAGGGCCAGAATTTCCCTCTCCTTCGACTCCTGGAGGCTTTGGCTCAGCGAATGCCTGTTGGCAGAGCAGCTGCTGCTGCTGTCAGATGGTCATGAGTGAAACCTGAGGACATGCGGGGTCCTTCAGGTAGCCTCGGCCCCGTCTCAGCTGTGGCATTCGTCCCCCGCCGCGCCAATCATGGGGCTGGCGGCGCCTGCAACCCCCGCGGCCGCATCGCCCAGCGCTCCCGGGGTCCTGCGTGCACGGGGACCCCCTGCGCCGAGGCCATGCCCCGAGCCGGGGACGTCGGCCACCCGGGGTGGTCACGGTGGCGGAGCAGAGCGTCCCAGATGTTGAGGTGGCTTCGGGCTGGCTTTGGCACCAAATGGGACGTGGGGAGGTGGAGGGGAGGTGGGAAGGGACCCAGGCCAGCACCTCCCCATCTATCTCTCCCAGAAGTGACATGCAATTGGAAAGAGCAGCGGGACAACTGCGAGGGTTGGGGGGGGGGGGGTGTGAGTCGGTGCCAAGCCCGCTGCCAACATCGTCTCTGAGCCAGTGGCTCTTTGGGAGTGTTATACCCGTTGTGCAGCACCCAGCACCGGCCGCGGCTCCTCCTTTTGCTTGCAAGCGAGGGGTATCTGTCATTTCTGCTTTGTTCCCCCCATCCCCACCCTCTGCTGCTGCCTAATTTTACACCAGCACCGTGTTTCTTCGCACGCCAGGAGCGTCCGATGGCCGGGACGGCCAGCAGCCGTGCGGGGTCACCCTGCCTGGACACCGGCACGCCTCACCCTGTGTCCCTTGCCACACACCCTGCCCGGGGGAACCCCCGAGGGTCTGAGCCAGACCAGGGTGCCACGGGATGGTGCGAAAGGGAGGCTTGCCGTGTGGTTGTCTCCCCTCTTGTCCTTCCTGACGGGGCCTTTAGGTGCTCTTTGCATGCCCAGGTAGTTGCACGGGTGTGTAGGGTGCACAGAGGGCACCCAAGATTGGGAGGAGAGCGTGGAGGGGTGACCAGTTTGCAGGTCCCACCCCTTTTGGGGTGCACAGAGCCGCGCTGGGGGTGGACCAACCAGCCCAGCACCCAGCCTAGTCAGAGGGGACTCATCATCTCTCCAACACAGACGGCTCTGCACAACTCTTCTGCTGCTCGTCCGGTCCTAAAATACCCTGTACCAACTTTTCCATGCCAGCATGGGCTTTATTGGAGCTGAAGCACCTGCCCTCCCCAGCCCAGCATCCCTCGCTGGTGCGTTCCCATGGCAATTCGCCTTTCCCTGCCTCCAGCCCCTCACCCCTGGGGCTCCTTGTGCTCGCCAGCATCCCGTGCAATCAATAAAAACAGGGCCAAGACTGTAGACCTGAGCACCCAGGGAGCTGGGAAGTGAAGTTCCTTGGCCCGATTCTACTTTTCACTCAATAATTTTCCTTTTCTGTTCAAAACGGTGTAAATACGGCAGCCCAGGATACTGGGTTCAGCTTTCGAGGGAGAGGTCGTCCAGTGTGGGACAGCGGGTTAGTGCCATGTGGGAGATGCCAAAGGTCTGCTTTGGGAAGTGTAACTTTGATTTCTTCAATTGAAAACCAGCCCCAGGGCTCTTTTTGCTGATGTGGAGTCCAGGCAGGGCTCAGAGCAGCTAAAACCAAGGGAAGGAGGGAGTGAAGAGCCCCACGTTAGGTCCCAGGGGATTGCTACAACCAGGGCAAAGAGTGCTGGGAGCCCATCAGGAGCTCAACAGCAAAGTAACAGCCTGTACCCGCAGGCAAAGAGCATCCCCCATGCGTCCGGCGGTCGGTGGTTTTGGCCAGCAAGGAGGGCGGGGACAGGGATGTCCTCCCGCTGTGGCTGTGGGGACTTTCCACTTGCTCCGTTGGTCACAGCAGGAAATTCAAGGGATGCTCGGCGGGTCCCATCAGCTGCCAGCTGCCCCAAACCCAGCCTTGTCACCGCCGGGAAGCCTGTGCAAGCTGCACTGGTCTTTTTTTGCTTTGCCTATAGCCTAGAGCAAACCTGGGGTGAGGCACACGAGGGTGGAAACCCTGGGATGTGGCTCCTGCCCTTCTGGAAGCCTGGGGCTCCCCGGGGTGCCCAGCCGGGCACTGGGCAGGCACGAGGGCACAGCTCTGCCTGCAAAACCAGCTAAATCCCAACCGGAATGGGAGCTTGGGCTACCCAGGGGTACTCGCAACACTAATTTGGGTGCATAAAACCATGCCCTTGGGGTGACAGGGTGGGATAAGGGCAATGCCTGGCACAGCCTGCAGGACCCTGGGGTGTTTGAGGTGCCTTGGCTTGCACCTTCCCCTGAAGCCGCTGGTGCTGGGCACATCCTGACCCTTGCCCCGCTGTGGGGCAGGCAGCATCCATGGGGGCTCTGTGGGGCCGGGCTCTGGCTGATCACGCAGGCAGGAGCTGGGCAGAGTCAGAGCTGCCTGCCCAGGGCAGGGTGGAAACAAGCTGCGCCAGCGAGCCGGGGTGCGGGGAAGGGACATTTGCAGGGTGAACTCCCCGAGCTGCGGAGCCGGGCGCATCCCGGAGCAGGGATGAAGGAGTGGGTGCGGGTGCTGGCAGCGGGGGCACCCTCGGCACCCAGGCAGGGTGGCCTGGCAGCCCCCGGAGGAGCAGGGGATGCAGGCAGGGAAAGAAGCAACAGGCAAAGGCACAGCTCTCCCAGCCCTGAGCCTTATTCCCATCCTCATCGCTGATTAACCCGCACCTGGCCGGGGCTGCAGAGGGGTACCCTGGGGGGGTCCCAGCTCTTGCTGAAGCCTTGGGACACGTGCAGGGCTGGGTGCACGCTCGCCCGAAGCAGCAGGGCCCCTTACCTTACTCCCTGGGTGCTCTCAGGGCCCCGGGCAGAGTCAGTGGGTGCTGGCACCCAGGGCCAGCAGCCGGCAGCCCCTGGGATTTGCCGGGGTCCCTCCACGCTGGCTGAGCCGGTGTCCAGGGCAGTCTGTGCGGGGACACTGTGCGCTCCAGGGCTGACACCCTGGATCCGATGTCGGTGCCCGCGGCGGCGTTGCGGGGCCGCAGTGCCACCCACCGGCAGTGCCACCCCTTCTCCCGGACACCCCTCTGCCCGAGGGGAGGACGAGGGAGCCCCAGGGCAGGGTGGGCGATGGGGATGCCAGGCTACTGTGGCACCCCGGGCCACGGTGGAGGGGAGATGGGGAAAACCTGGCCCTGCTCTGCCTAGGCTCAGCTACCCCGAATACACGGCTGTAGGGCATGGTCCACGCTACAGATGCAGCAAACCCTTTTGGAAACCTTTCCTGCAGACTGAAGGTGATGCACAGTGCCCGTGGCGGTGGCACATCAGCCCTCCTGCACCCGCGGTGGGCTCCTGCCTTTGCGGGCTCTGCCACGCACCGTGGAGGCCATGGGGTCAAAGCCCAGCAAACCCCGGCGGGTCATTTGGGGAGCAGGTTCAGCACCCAGAAAGGCCCATTTTCAGCTGAAAATACATGCAAAACCCAATGCTTTTCAAAGCTTTATGACAACTGTGACATTCCCACTGAGCATCCCCAGCCCTGGTCCAATCTGTTGCTGCTGTCTGCCTGACTTCCCTGCAGAAACAGCATCTTCCTCACTAATGATGGAGAGAGATGTTTATTCACCTCCGGTCTCTTCATGGCTGCGGGCAGGCATTTATGTGACAGCTGACATGCTCCTCCTGAGATTTCCTGGCCAGTGATGCAGGATGTTGCTGGCCCAGGGGGTTGTTTAACAGAACATCTTCCATCTCACCTCAAATCAAGTCTGGGGCTCTGTTTCCCTCTCAACGGCTCTTCATGAGACCAGACGGGATCTCTGGAGATCCTGCAGTCTGGAAAAGGGCCAACATGTGGGTTTTATTTAAGGAAGGACATGTGGCTACATGGCGAAATTACAACCCAGGAAGTGTGAGAAGCTCTGCCGAGATCGGGTGGCTCAGGTCTCGGGAACATGGTGCAGCCGGGAGAGGCCAGGAGGTTTGGGGAAAGGGCATTCGAGGCCTCTCTCGCTTCTGGAGACAGCGTTTGCCAAGCAGGAGCTCAGCCCAGGGAGGACGAAGGATGCTCGTAGGGGCGAACGGGGTCAGGCTGCGGCATAGTGGTGGTGGCAGCTCTGACCCAGAGAGGACACGGCACCCCGGCACCTCTGGGACAACCCGTGATGCACCCACCTTGTGCTCTTCCTCGCCTTCCTCCTCCATCTCCTCGCCATGGCCGTGCCCAGAGCCTGGCTGCTTCACCAGGTAGTGAAAAAGCAGGTATTTCTCCCCCAGGGAATATTTCCAGGCATTACAGACATTGGCAGGGTTTCCACCCTCCAGCAAGCCTGGTACCAAGTTATGTGGGTTTGTAGAGCAAACCAAACCTCTGAAAAGCAATGCTGGATTTCAGAACAAGATTTTATTGGCAAAAACCTTGGTAGTTCCAGGCAAACAAGTCCCCAGTGAAGATGGGTGAGCCTCACTGCTTGCAAACCGTCCCATCCCTCCGGTGCAAAGCCCCTGGGAGAGGTGCAGAGCCTCCGAGCTGGCATGGCAGGGGTGGTGGAACGTCTTCTCCAGCACTGAGAGCTGCTCAAGCAAGAGGCATGGGAGAAAGGGAAACATTTTGGAAATCAGGGGAGGGTCTGAGTCATGAGACCATCGGAATTCTCATGTAGAGAGCTGTGGGGTTTTGTCTGTCTCTGTATTTGCTTCTCCCACTCCCAGAATGGCTCCAGGGGGCTGTGTCTAGGCATCTTCCCGTAAGGGAAACAATTTTGTAAACCAAGGAAGGAGGGGAAAATGACCAGCAGTAAATCCCTTCAGTGTTGGGGCTGCTTCGGTTTTCATTCCAGTGCCAAATGAAAAATGCCAGATGTCCTTTGTGAAATGATATTTGTGTTTCCTACCCAGTCCTGGGGCAGAAAGGGTGTAGAAGGTCTCTTCCCTTTGCCTAAAACACTGACTGAGCTGCAAAGAGAGCTTTGGGCAGGTGAGACACCACCATGGATCCACGAGAGCCGCCAGCCCTCTAGCAGGCAGAGCCTTTCCCAACGGCCGTTCACACCACCCTCTGAAGATGCCAGACCCAGAACCTACAAAATCCTTTGTACTGTGTTTCTGGGACCGTAGCCGTGGAGCTGCACCACCACCACCATCCTCGGGGAGGTATTTCGCCCCAAACGCTGTCCTCCTCATGCTGTGAAGTCTTGGGTCACCAGGTTGAAGACATTGCTCTCCATGGATGACTGCCACTTGCCCCAGTTCCTCTTGATCTCAGCCTGGACCTGAACCAACACCATGGACCGGTGCTGGCACCCAGGGACACCTGCCAGCACCCAACAGAGGGGCAGGAGCTGTACCCAGGGCTCGACAAGGGATTTGGGGTGCAAGAGGGTGGGGACCCCCATGCATGTCTGCATGCCCACGTGTGCACACATGCATGGTTGTGTGCACGCAGTGCTCATTGGGGTGCATCCTTGGGGGTGTCTGTGTGCCCACGCGTGTGGCTGTGGTGCCCAGGGGATTGGTGTTGGGGGGGGACACTCACCTCCCCATTCAGGAAGCAGTACAGCAGAGCCACCAGGAACCCCTGGAAAGGACAGAAAGAGCAAGTTTCACCCGAGGGAAGGGGCTGGACCCCTCTGTGCTCATCTGCTGCCTGCATTTAGCATCCTCTCACACCTCTTACCCCATCCCAAGGGCAGCAGGGGATCAGTGCAAGTTGTTCACTGGACCACAACCCTTGTGCTTTGTCCCTGGTGTTTGAGGGGTGCCTGGGACACAGTCCTCTCCCAAAAGAGTGCAAAGCCCCAGTAGCACATCCCAGGGGCTCCTGGTGTGATCTTGGGGTGGGATGGGTACATGGGGACTTTGCCTACCCATCTCCCCCCATCTGCACCTGGTAGGAGCCGAGGACCAGCTCGAAGTACAGCCGGGCGTCCACACCGATGTGCTCGGGGAAGAGCGCGAACACCACGTAGTGCACCCCGAAGAGAGGGATGAGGAGCAGCGTGGACTTCGTCAGCCTCCTGTGGAGAGTGCTGGCATGACCTGGGTGCAGGCGATGGTCCTGCTGCTCTATGAGACAAGACCTTCCCAAGAGCTTGGTCTCAACCCAAAGTGGGTTTTCCGTGAAACGTAGGGTCCCTGCTCAGGACCCTGCTCACCCGGAAACTGGGGTGAGGGGTGCTCCCCCTTGCCCGACCTAGCTCTTACATGTACTGCTGCTTGTAGTTTTTGCTAAGGTCTGGGGACCGGATCTTCTGTGCTAACATCCTGGTGACATTGAGGAAGATGAGGAAGTTCACCTGCCACGGGAAACTGCGTCTCAAGGCTCTGCACAGACCCCTGGTTGTGTCCGTCTGTCCGTGTGGGACCCCCGGCTCTGGAGCCGGGATGCTCAGGGGGCATACTCACAAATATGGCCAGGAGAATGGGAGCCTTGATCACCCACCAGTAGAGACTGGTGTAGTCGTCCCAGCACCTATGGGAGAGGAGAAATGTCTCTGCCACCCACTTGCACATTTTTAGCCCAGGTCTTGCCCCGCCACCCTCCCCAGCCCCCTGCCCCATTTGCACAGCACCTCTTGCAACAGAGCCCTAACGTAGCATGGGCCCCACCAGACAATAAAATAGCATTCAAATAAAGTGCTGCCCCAGTTCTCCCCTCCTGAGCCTCCCATGCAAGAGGTTCATCCCCTGGGACTTGCATGGGGGACACGTGGCCGAGCTGGCCTGGAGAAAGAAGAGGGGTGGCTGCTCTTACCCATGGTTGTCGTACTGCAGCCTGGTGACCACCCAGACGCAGACTGTCAGCATGGGGACACCTGCAAGGACAGGACCCAGGCAGGGACGTGGAGTCACCCGAGGGCTCTGGGGAGCCCCTGTACCTCCCCTCCATCCCTTGTTCCCAAAACCATGTGTCTAGGTCAGGTCTGGGGCCCCGGAGGTGGCAGGAGGGTGTCAGCTTTTCCCCCTTCTCCAGGTTTTAAAAGGAGGTGGTGCCCACTGAAGGCGATGTGCCTGTCTGTGTGTCACCTCCTGGCCACCCTCCTGACCCCTCTGCGCTCTTTCATTTAACCTGGGTTCCCAGGATGGGTGTTTCCAGCCCCAAATGGATGTGGGAAGAAGGAAGGACCTGTCTCTATTCCATCTCAACCATGTCCAGGATGGGTCAGCAGCAGACGCTGCTGCGAAGGTTCTTTAGTCGGCGTTAGCAACCCTTTGAGTGATTTTGCACACACGCCACGAGGGTGAGGATCAGGCCATGCTGCCCGACCAGCTCCAGGGTCTGGCAGGAGCTGGCGGGTGCCCCACTGAGCACGAGCCCATGCAGAGACGTGCTGAGGCGGGGGCACATGCCGACAGCAGCCGTGGGAAACTTCATGCCTGTGGACCTCTGGCCAAGCAGATCTTGGAGCAGCGACTCCAGGCCATCCCCAAAAGCAATTCCTACCCCCAGTCTGTGTCAATGGGACCTCACTGGAGGGGGGCTGATGTGCCAGGGGGCCCTGCACTCACCCCAGCCGATCAGGATGTACCACCAGATGTATCTCTTGTCGGAGGTGAAGGTGAGCAGCAGCAGGGTCTGCAGGTACATGCCCTCCACCAGCAGCCAGTAGAAGTTGGCCAGGACCGAGTACTGGAAGAAGGCGATGGCTGCTTTGCAGTTCACCTGTGAGGATGAGGAGGGAAAAGGCTCAGGAGTCCTGGCTGGCCTCAGACCCTGTCCTGGGGGCACAGGGGATGGTCAGCCTCATCGTCCATCCACTCGAGAGGACCTGTGATGGCCTTTCAGTGCAGCCCCAGGGATGCTGCACCGGTCCCGCACGTCACTTGCAGCATATTCTGCTCTGCCTGTGCAGCATGGGCAGACGACCACAGGCTGTTATTGTAGGACCTTTAGAAACCTGTGTCTGTTGTGTCCATGGTGCTGTATCTGGGCTGCAGGCAGGGGTTTCTGTTTCTATTGACAACCCCAAATCTGCTCATCTGGAGGTGCAATGTCTGTTTGCACGTACTTGGTGCTGCTGGCATTGTGCAGAGCTTTAGCCCTGCTGATAGATTCTGAGACCAGGGAGAGCTTTGAGGGCAGAAAATGTTTGCTTCAGACAGGGCACATGCAGAGATGCTGTCGTGAACCTCCTGAAGTGCACCCAAGCCAACCTTTCCTCCCCAGCGTCTCTTTCCTCTTTGCAATGCTAAATCCACTGCAAATGCAGCTAGACCCCTCCAGACCAACACACGGTGCCCACTCCTCCACCGTGCCAGGGCTCAGCACCTTACCGTCGACATCGTGCAGTGGTCAACGGACTCGTCCGAGAAGAGGATGGCGTCCTTGATGAACACGGCAGCCCCACGCAGTATGAAGGAGGTGAAGAAGTGGATGTGGATGGAGTTCCTGGTGCAATGAAGCTTCCTACGGGAAGAAGAGATGTGCTGTGCCCAGGGAGGAGCCGAGAGAGCAGATGGGCAGAGAAGCTTCTCCTTCAGGAGCCGTTTCCCTGGCTGGACCCCAGCCCAGGGGACCATGTGTTGGCGGTGGTCAGGCACAAAGCCCTGGAGAAGGTTTTCCTGCTCTGAAATCATGAAGGACAGGGTTGTGCTATGCTCGAAGCTGCTGCCTGGGGATGAGGTGTGCTGGGAAACACCCCCCCGCCACCTCCGGAGAGCATCCTTCTGCAGCACAGCGAGGTCTGCAAAGACGAAGCTTAAAAGGGCAACCTGAGGGTTTAAAGTCTGTGTGTCAGCAGGAAAGGACGATGTCGCAGTTTGTCTCATGCCTCCCTGGTTATCCGTGATGGCAGGGATGGAGCCTGGCTGCTCTGGGAGGGGAGAGACTGAAAGCAGCCATCCCCTGCTCACGGTTTACCCTGCTTTCCTGCAGCTGCAGCCCACGGAGCAGCCAGCGCCGAGCCCTACCTGAAGCAGGAGAAGATGCCGATGGCCAAGAACAGGGCTGCCAGGGACGTGGAGTAGCCGCAGGTGTAAAGCACCTTCAAGGTGACAAAATAGCCTTTCTGGAAGGGAAAGCACCAGGGGAGTGAGGCAGCACGGGCTGGGAGGCGCTGGTCTGTGATGGGCAGGGAGGTGGCAGGGTGATGCCCCAGCCCTTGCCCAGGCTGCGGTCGTGCCCAGCCAAGCTCAGATCCCTCCAGGCAGCCCAGCAACAAGGGCGAGGCCAACAGATCCCCAAGAGCATCCTCATGTTTCATTGCCCAACGGCACGGGTCAACGTGGGGCAGGGTGATGCTAGGGAGGGTGCCCACAGCGCCCGGCGGACCCACTTGCCTTGGCCTCGGTGTCGTTATTGCTGCCAATGGTCTCCAGCTCGCAGGCGTTGTAGTAGGGAGGGCTGGGGAAGCTCCATCCCGACTCGGTGCAGTTCCTCCGGATCAGCACTGCAGCGACAAGAAGAGACCTCACGAGAGCCACGGACATTGCCTCTGCATCAGCACCCCCAAAATGTCCAGCCTGCGGATGGCACCCTGCTCTCCGGGATGGAGCCTAACTCCCAGCACCAGCATCCTGGCTGTGACAGCAGCACGGTACCCGGATGGCCTGGGTGCCCCATCCCTCCCATCCAGATCACATCTCTGCCCTCCGGTGCTGTGCCTGGAGGTGCCAGGACATCTCAGGGCAGGATGTGAAAGCAAGCGTGAATCCCCACGGTGGGAGGGAATTAAGGCAAAAAAGGGCTTTTTCATCCAGTGAGGGCTTCACCAAGCCTCTCCTGAGCTGTTTCTGCCCTCAAGCAAGCATTTACCAACCCTCCATCACCTTTTCAATTACACCCAGCCGAGGAAGCTCTCGGTTGCCGCGGGGGCCGGTCGGGTGCTCTCTTCACACTCCACTGCTTCCGAGATGGATGGAGGCAGTGGCTTCCCCGGCAGCGGTGCCTATCCTGGGAGACTGCCCAGCCTTGAAATAATCATGACCTTACGCTGCATTTTTCACCCGCATGGCTTGGAGTGGTACCGAGCAGGTCAGGTCCATAAGGCTGGTGTGTGGATGGGGAAAGGAGGGTACCAGGCAGCTAGGGGACTGTCCTGGTGTCACCCAGTTGGAGGATGAGGTCCCCAAGTGCTCTACCCACAGGGGATGACGTCCTCCTGCTTGGTACTGGGTGATGAAAGACCTTGGGGACTTCCCTGGCGTGGCAGCACCCTGCATCTCTGCTTTTGCCTGTCCCCTGATTGGATTGCAATATATGCCAACCGTTTGGACAGGGCAGGAGCTGTGGGACCAGAGGGGAAGGGCTGGGGTGGCACAAGGATCCCAGGCAGGTAGGGGTGGGTGCAGCTCAGCCCTCGGGGATGAGCAGTCTGGGCCGGATTCAAAGCACTGCACCTTTGGACTTCTTGAAGACGTGGAGGATGTCGGGGCAGGCGACGGCTTGGGACTGGCCGACGGCCACAGCCGACCAGCAGCTCACTCCATCCCACTCAGTCAGGCAGCCTGGGGAGGGATGGGACGGTTAGTGCCGCTGGGAAGGGACGTGCCGGGGGGACACACACAGCCCCCCAGTCCCCAGGCACAGCCCGCAGCAGGCACGGCTGCGCGGCTGTAATGGGAGAGCGGAGAGCGGCCAGCCGTTACCCGATCTACGGGGCCATGCCGTACCCCCTCAGGAATTAGGAGCATCCCGGCTCCAGTTCTGGGAATGACCTCCCCTGGGGCTGAGATCTCCTTTTAGCCCCGCGGTGAGATGGGACCTGGTATTTCCTGGAGCTACATCAGACCCAGAACTCCTGCGGGGAGACCCCAGGGGACGAGGGTGCGGGAAGGACTGGGACTTTCCTGGTGGCATCTAAAATAATGCAGGTTTATGCTGGATTTCTGCACCCGGCAGCCGCGGTGGCTCAGCTCGGGATGTCTCTCCAGCCTGAAGGAGGAGGACAGAAGAAACCACCGCAAGACTTGCTGGAGAGCAATTAGTTTTGCTTCTCTCTCTAGCACTAAGTTGGTCTTTAAATGACTCTCCAATTGCCTTGGAAACAAGCACGGCCGAGCAGACGCGGGGCCTTGAAGAATTAGTGCTGCAGCACACCGGGATGAGACAGACATCACGCTTCCAGGACAGCTCTCCTCCTTGCACATGTACATTATTAACCTTGTAGATATACATTATTAACCTGGAGCCACATCTATTCCCAGCCAGGGAATGTGGACTCAGACAAGTCTGATTAGTTTTCTCTGATTTCAGCAAAGTCTGTAGGTATCTGGCCAGGCTTGGAGGGATTTGCAGGGCTGTCATTACAACGCCAAGGTACGTCTTAATTTTTGCTCTGGAGGACATGTGAACTGAGCGCAGCTATTGGGGCCGCTGCTGAGAGCGGTTGCTTCATTTCTTGGGGTCTGAGCAAAATATCTGGATGTGTCTGTATGGCAGAGCCGTCCCGCTGTATAAATGCATCTCTTGCTGTATGGACAAGCTCTCACAGCACTGTGAGTGCTGTGGGACTGCCCAGCTGGGAGCCAGAGGAGCCGCCCATGGCACAGGGATTGAGTTGGGATTCACACAGTTCTGCAGTGCATTCCCAGGGAATAAAGTCACCCCTCCATTTGGATGGGGAGAAAAGGTTTAAGTCCCCCTTCCCACTCGGTTTCCCTCTCCTGGGCTGCTGCAGCATCTAAAAAAACCTCGTTTCTTAGAGCTGTGCAAAATTGGAACAACTCTCCCATGGAGAAGAGGTGATGGAGGCAACTTCTGGGTGGACAGGACAAAAAAACATGAGCAAAGGAACTGGCAACGCATCTCATTGCCCACCTCGCAGGCAGGAGCTGTGCCTTCAGTGTCCCCACACTGATAGTCCCCAGGGGCCACCACATCCTCTCACTGTCCCCTGTCCCCGGGTTCCCAGCTGGTGTAGCCTGGCAGCCCGAGGTGTTTGGTTTGGATTGACCCAAAGCAACCTGCTTTATTCCAATTTTCCCAGCGGAGGGCTGAAACATCCCCGAGATTAACATTATCCTTGTGACGTTCTCTTTGGCATGGCCAAAAAGGGCATTTTTTTCCCTCAAAATGCAGTTTGATGGGAAGTTCCTGCTCAGCATTTCTACTGGTTAATTATAGGCAGACCTGCCAGGGCTGCCTCCCTATTTCTTGCTGCTCTAACTGGTATCTGGAGACCTCCAAAAGAGATCATTTGAGCCTCACCGGCAGGCTGTTTCATCCCAGCTATTTCAGAGCAGTAAATGCTGCGAGCACTGGAGCAGACTTTGAAGCGAAAGCACTGCAAACACGATCTCTAACCAGTTTCAGGCCCCCAAAGTGGGTTCCCCAGCAGGATGCTGGAGCCTGAGGTCCCTGTCCTGCTCCTTTCACGCTATATTGCCACCATGTCCAGGGCACCTGAGCCTTCCCCCGCATCGTCCCTCCGTGCCACGCTCTCCGCAGGACCCTCCCCACGCTGGCACAAGCAGCAAGGGGGAAGGGATAAATTCAGTTCAGGTGGCAGCGGAGGCAGGACTCAAGCAGGAAGCCAGGGATTAAATACTGATTTTAATTATGCATTCATGCTTCTTGGTTATTTTCCTACAGTGAGATTCCTTCCCCCTGGCTGGCATGACCTGGGCTGCAAAATGGACGTTTTCCAATCAACCTGGCTTTTCTCTGCTAAGCTGGATGATACGTTATATTTCTGCACAGTTACTTAAGCCATTACGCACCTTAACATGCATTTATTGAGATGCTTCATTTTTACATTTGTATTAGATGAAACCCGTTGAATGACACATTTCTTATTCACCAGGTGATCATTTTTACCCAGAATTTGAGCCAAGCTGCTTTTGGATGGAAATTGAAATGCAATTAAAAAAAATGTACAAAAGCAGCACTTGAAAACTGTTTTTCAATTAGTTAATCGGTTTAAAAGTCCCAGATATGTAAAAATTAAGTTGCTCAAAACACGTTTAGCATTCAAACTAACTGAATTAGGAAGGCAAGAGGGCACGAAGTGGTGACAGGCACCGTGTGACGTTCGTGCTGATGGCCAGGGCTCTGCATCGCCCGTGCCCGCAGCCCTGCCTGGTCCCGGAGCATTGGTGCAGGGAGGACGGGAGTGGGGCAGGAGGCTCTGCCTGGGGCAAGGACCACGCCATCATTGCTATACACCGTAAATCTGGGGGGACTCAGCCCCTGCGGTTGTTTGCGTCCCTCAGCCCACCCATACCCCCCGGCTGCAATCTTAGTCGCCCACTCTCCCTGCAGCAGCATTTTTCGGGGCTCTCCAGGGATGCTCCTTAGCCTTTGCCTGGCTGCTGCTCTCCATTTTCCTGAATATACCTGCTTTTCTGCATCCACGTGTGCTCTGCAACCCCGCTACCACGGGTCATCCTCCGAAGACCCCCTTAGCAAATCCTTCCCCTCCTCCCAAGGGAGATGAGCCCATGCACAGTGGGCAGCTCACGCTCACCTTGCTGCCCGGGGCGTCCGGATGGGGCTGGCGTTTGGCTTTCACTCCTGATAATCTCCAGACATTCAGCTTCTTGCTCTTGGAAATAGAGGATGATGGAGCAATCGGGATGTGTCGCTCGCACCTTGGGAGGGGGGAAAGGGCACACAGTATGATGCCAGGCATTAAAAGACCTGAGCAGGCAGGGTACCAGTCAATATTCACTGCTTCTACTGCAGCCAGCCCCAGGAGAGCCTATCTATGTAACCATGCTTTTGGGCCCTGACATTTCCTTAGCTTTCTGCTGTTTGCCTTGTAAACACCATAAAGAACCACCGCAATTATTTCTAATTCCCTCCGAAAGTGTGTGATGCTTAAGGGCACTGCTCCGCCAAGACGCAAGCTCCATGCAGAGGAGCTGAGTTTAAAGATGGAGGGGCCGACCCCATCAGCAGGGCAGAGGCACGTTCAAAGCCTGAGCAAGGAAACCATGTAATTACAGATTTAAAAACCCCACGTATTCGGGCATGTGTAATCCTTCCCTTGCCAGGTTTTGCTCACACAGGTTTTGCTCACGTTCAGGCTGGTGTATTTTAATCGGAGGCATCGGTAACAGCCGTCTGAGTTCACCCTTCTCCTGTTCCCTGGCTTTCTGGGGAGATGCTGCAAAACGGGCATGCTGACCTTCTTAAAGCTTTTGGGTTTACTGGAAGAAGTCCTGAGACACCAAGGAGCACGCCCTGACCCCGCAGCTCCCAAAAATGCATGGGATATGGTGGCTCAGCGCCCTGGGAGAGAATCTGCCTGGGACACCCCACTTTTGGGGTTTGCCCCCTTGGCTTTCAGATGGAGAGGTTGAGGCTGAACTGAGAGCAGGCCATGAATTTTCCATGCCCATTCCCAAGCATCCGTGCCCATTCCCATGCATCCATGCCCATGGGGGGATGCGGTGGGGGCTGCAGCACCTGGAGACAGGGCATGTCAGGGGCAGGGGTTTTGGGCCAGGACATGGGATTGGGATACTGTTGGTTTTAGGTGGGAGGACAGAGATATAAAAGCTGGAGAAATTGAGGGATGAGGGTGGGCAAGTGGACCCAAGGACTGGAGGAAAGTCTGGGGCATTAAAGCACCACTTGGCTGAGTCCTGTCCTTCCCTGGCCACCATGCAGCCACTTCTCTGGGGTCCCTTCACGTCCCCCAGGAGATTTTGTTTCCTTTTCCTGCTGAACATGAGATTTACGAGGAAATTCCCAGTCTGCAAAATGCATTCTGGTGATGGCTGCCGGGCACAGCACTGAGAAAGCACAATACTTCATTGTAGTGATGAAGGACCTGGACCAGGCAGAGGTGCCGCAGCCCCTTTTAGCTGCAAAGCTGCTGGTTTTTATTATTTATGGCAACCCAGCCTGGCTGCTGGAGCACCGGAGCTGGTAATGTGTGGTGCTCCCTTTGCAGCTTGCTTCAGGGCAAGTAACTCCTTGCTGTGCCTCAGTTTCCCCATCTGGGAAGGGGCCTGATGGCATTGCTCTCCTTATAAAGCCCCCAAAGCCTCTGGCACTCCCCTGTTCCCACTTGCTTTCCCTGCTCTTTACTCTTTCCCTCTCTTTCCCTCTCTTTCCCTCTCTTTCCCTCTCTTTCCCTCTCTTTCCCTCTCTTTCCCTCTTTCCTTCTCCCTTTTCCCCTTTCCTTTCCTTTCCTTTCCTTTCCTTTCCTTTCCTTTCCTTTCCTTTCCTTTCCTTTCCTTTCCTTTCCTTTCCTTTCCTTTCCTTTCCTTTCCTTTCCTTTCCTTTCCTTTCCTTTCCTTTCCTTTCCTTTCCTTTCCTTTCCTTTCCTTTCCTTTCCTTTCCTTTCCTTTCCTTTCCTTTCCTTTCCTTTCCTTTCCTTTCCTTTCCTTTCCCTTCCCTTTTTTCCCTTTTCCTTTCTTTTTTCCCCTTTCTGTTTCCTTTCCTTTTTCCTTTCCTTTTTTCCCCTTCCTTTTCCTTCCTTCCCTTTCTTTTCATTTTCTTTTCTTTTCCATTACTCAAAGCCTCCATGTTAGGTAAAGAACTTGTGGACCGAAGCTGTGCTGGGAGAAATCCCGAAGGCTTTGCAGAGAGACACCGAGCTGAAACCCTCTCCCGCCGGAGCCCTCCACCCCCTGGCATTTGCCGAAGCGATTTGACAAGTTCAGGATGGGTTTTGCCGGCGCAGCTGCCAGACTCACCGCGCATTGCTCCAGCAGCACAACTACTCCGTGTCCCCCCATTTCAGTGGGGACTCGGTGCCAGCCGTCCCCGTGGGTCTGCCCGGGGACAGGGAGTACCCCACGCATGGCCCTCACCCCCTGCACCCTCCAGCCATCCCAACCTTCACGCCTGCGGATGCTCCCCCAGGCCCTCGAGGTCTGGGACTCCTTCAAGGCATGGGGAATGACAGGAGCAAAGCCCCCTCCTCCAGGACCAGGACCCACGTGAGGATGGAGGGGACCGTCCCCAGGGCAGGGCAGAGAGGGGTCACCCTCCCTGGGGATGCCCTGGGGCAGTCCCTGGAGCTGAACCCCACGGGAGCTTTGCTGGCTGCCCTGGCCAGACCCCGAGCGCTGTCCCAGCCCCGGGGAGCACAGTGGGGTCCCAGCATCGCCCACCTCCCTCCCTGCCCGTCCCTGCGCTGCGTGTCAGCAAATCCTCCCCCAGAAGCTGCGATGAAAGCACCTGAGTGGGTGCAGCGGAGCCGGCAGCTCGCAGGGCTGTGGCTTGGTGTCACCCCTGGGTCGGGCAGCACGAGGGACGGGGACAGGGATGGGGATGTGCTGGGGGAGACCTGACGCCTGAGCAGGACTGCAGGCATGCTGCTCCCCGGGGCTGGCCGGACCCCGAAGTGGCTGTCACATGCAGGGGACGGCCGCGCTCACTGCCCACCCTCTCCCCACCGCGGTCCCGTTCTCCCTGGGGACACTTACCCAAAGCGTCGGGAGTGCGAGCAGCAGCACCAGCAGCATGCAGGTGCCGGGGGGCTGCCATGGGCCCCCCATAGCTGGAACCAACCCTGTGCTGCCCCTTCCACGGGTGTCCTGGCTTAGTCCCTGAGGGGCTGGGGACAGCCCAGCTCCTCCTGCATGGCCCTGTGGGTGGGGGGCCGCATCAGGACCCCAGCTCCAAGGGGCGACCCAGCAGCCTGCTCCCCCTAACCCCGCTTCGCTGCTCCTTCCCAGCCCTGTCCTGCTCCTGGCTCCCTCCGGGACCCTTTCCCACAGCGGGTGCTCAGTCCCACTCGGGTGGCCCTGACCCACTCCCCGTGCCCACCCAGCTCTGGCTGTCCCCCCCCGCCTCGCTGTCCCTGCCCAGTGCCGATGGGCTCTGTCTCTCTGCGAGACTGAATATCACAGCTCCTGGATCTGGTAATATGGCAGGCTCCACCCTCCGCTCCCCCTCCCCATGCAGAGGGCTGGATGTGAGGAGCAGCACTGGGGGGGACACCCCAGCCTGGCACTGCCCAGCCTGGCCACCGCCGGGCTCCCAGCACCCCCTTACCTGCTCCATCAGGGACCTGGGACCCCCAGCTGGGCCCAGGGGGATGGATGCGCAGGGGGGACATGGAGCCCTCTCGCCTGCTCCCTGGATGCTTCTGAGCTGGAAAACCACCGGCTAAAAGCTGTGGGAAGTGGGGGTGCAGCCAGGATGGGGTGCAGGGGGCATACCAAGGGTCACACTGCTCCCCGGCCGGCTCCACGCGGGACCCGGGACTAGAGGAAGGTAGAGAGCCCAAAGGAGACGTCGTGATGCTGGGACTGGGCACACACACGTGCGCAAACACATGCCCTGACACGTGTGTGCACGCCTGGACACACGCATGCACATGAGGTGGGGGCAGTGATGCTCCTTCGAGCCCTGCCTGCACAGGAGGCTCTGCCGGCACCAGCGCAGCGGGCAGCGCTGCCCAGCCCCAGCGCCAGCTGCGTCCTGCCTGCTCCGCTCCTGCCTCTCCTCGCTGGGACACCCCAGACCCCCTTTCCGAAACGCACCCCCTGCCCAGAAAGGCCTGGGATGGGCACTGGGTGTCTGGCAGGCAGCACGCAGCTCTGCAAAATAACCTTAACTCTGCCCCAGCTGAGGCGTTTGGTCTTGGCTGAGCTTGTCATTTTGGTGGTTTGGTGCTAACCAGGACGCCGGGTGCTGTAACCTTGGTACCAAATCAGAGCAGAGCAGAGGGGGTGCCGGTGGACCCCGGGAGCAGGAGCAACCCATGATGGACACACACCTCCCCGAGCACAAAAAACCCAGCACAGCATCTCTCCCAGCCATACCCAGGGATGGGGCTGCCCTCGGGGCCAGCTACAGACCCCCAGACCCTCACCTGGCGTCTTCTTCTTCTATATATATATATAAAAAAATGTATATATATAATTCTCTACGCTAGAAAGCCTCAGCCCCTTTAGCAACGGGGATTTTGACCTGAACTTCAGTATTTTAATGCTTTTAGTGATGAAGCAGAGAGGGCAGGAGGGGCTAAGGAAGGAGGAGGAAACCCAGGAGCACAGGGAAGGCAGCTGTGAGAATCTCATGGGATTAAAGATCCAGCCTTGCACCCCTGGACCACCCAAAATCTTCCTCACTGAAACAACTCAGGTGTGGGCGATGGTGAAAGGAGGGACTGAAAACGGCCCCAATGGCCCTTGCTGAAGGGTAGAGGGCTGGGGGGGCTGCACTCACTTTGTGCTGGGGTGGGAGGAGGGTGAACCATTTATGTTGCTGATTTTAGTAATCCTACATCTTTATCATTTCTTAACGAGGCAGCAGATCTCATTAGCTGCTCCTTCCATAACTTTTCATAATGAGCTACGAAGTCAATGAATGAACCACTGCTGTTGCTCTGCCGTTCAAAAAGACCTCAATAAGAATAGCTATGTAAATTAAATACACCTAAAAAAGCAAAGAAAAGAACTAGGTTCTTAATATTTAAAAGCACTTGTTTGACATTATTAGGAGTGACTGACGCTGCTCTCGGAGGCGCAGACCGGCAAAGGCTGAGCCCATGGTTATGTTGACACAAAAGGCTGCCGAGACCCGGCCAGGCTCATTACCATCTAATAGTTTCCACTGAAATTCAAACACCCAATCTTAATAATTTAATTTTCCAACAGCATAGAAACACGCAGTGGGAGGGTGTCTTATCAGACGCTGCTAAAACCAAATAAACCAACACCCGATGCAAATAACCCTGTGCCTGAGCCGGCTGCATTGTCCCACGGGCAGCGCAGGAGCTCCAGCTGCTGCCGGCTGTGGTAGGGGGCAGCGAAAGGTGGTGATGGGGGACGGGGTCTGGTTTGGGGGTGATGGTGGCCCTGAGCCACCCAATGTGTCCCTGCAAGGCTGGTTTCTTTGGTACCGTCTGGTGGCAAATCGACCAGAGGGTCCCGTCCCCAGCTGGTCTCTGGAGGGGAGCTGCCCAGTTTCGGAGGTGGCCGGGTCTGGTCCCCGCGGTGGGAGAGGCTAGATGAGGTTTGCGAAGCATCGCGTTGCTGGAGGATGCGCATTGCTCTTCCCTTCCCCAGCAAGGACCCCGTGTGACGGGGGGTGTGATGGGGAGCAGTGGGGACCCCTCAGGTGACACCCAGCCACCTCCGCCTTCCTGAGCTGGTCCTGCCCTTCCTCCAGTGAGGATGAGCTGGGAAAGACGATGGTGGCTTGACCTGCCTGGCGCTGGGTGACCTACCCATCCCTGCTGGCGTTAGGGCCGTCGCTCTCTTTTGCAGCAGCAAGTAGAAAATAAACAAGGTCAAACTCACTGCATTGCAAGTCCTGGCCAGCCCGGGACCCTCCAGCCCGCCCCGGGCTCCCCGCCTGGACCAGCACGTGGGCATGCAACGGTGACAGTGATGGGGACGGTGGTGGCTGACTGGAGGGGACAGGACAGGAGGATTTGCCTCAGGCACATTGCTTTGGTGTGGCGGCACGGGCATACACAGCCGTGGGTGGCGGGGAACAGTGACCGTGGGGCTCCGTGGGGCTCCGTGTCCATGCCAAAGCCCCAGGGAAGCTCCCCGGAGGCCGCCCTCCAGCCACGGGCACTCCCATTAATCCAACGCCAGCGCTGGGATTGCTGCTGGTGCGTGGCCATAATTACAAGTGACTCAGCCGTTTCCAAAGCAAATGAAGTCACTCGCAGTAATCTTTTGCAAGTGGCAAATGCTCATTTACCAAGGGCTGGAAATTACTAATTGTGTTACCTCCATCCCACCTTACAGCAGAGAAGCAGGGTGTCCCCAGCCCCCGCCAACAACCTTTTGCTTTATCTTGGGCTCTGTGGAAGGAAACGGTCTGCGAAGGGCGATTCAGAGTCAGAGGAGACCATGGTGGCTCGATGACGGCTCGGGGAAGATGGGGCTCAAAGCAGCAGCAGCGTGAGATCTCCTGGAAGGTGAAAGTGGTATTTTTTTGTAATTAGCCTTCAAAATGAGGTGCTTTCACCCACTCGTGCTCCTGGACCCACAGAGCATCCCCGAGAGGTATGAGCCCGAGTGGCTGTGTGTGACAGCATGACGCAGAGCACAGGGGACAGCGGCTGCCAAGCTGCCACTCCATATCTGGGGTTTGTCTTCATGTGCAATGACAAACTGGTTTTTGGGCTGTTTTTTCATACCACTGGAGAGCCAGCAGTGATTATGGGGGGGATGTATTGCCTCAGTCATGCTTACTTCATCTTCCATGAGTCTTAGGCAAGGTTGCTGCCTCCTGCCTGTGTTTCCTCATTTTGGGAATCACTCCGGCTCCAATTTGTCTCCAGGGAAGGGGGATGGCACAAGGGATGTGCCACCACCTTGCTGCCCTCCCCCAGTTATCGGAGGGCAGCTCACTGAGTCATTGCTGCCGGGCCATATCAGAGCACGGCTCATCCGGGCTGGATGCATCACCATCCCGGTGTTCCCGGTCTGACGGCTGGCCATCACGCCTCGGGTGCCCCTGCTCTGCTCCTCAGCTAATTTGCCAAAGGTTGTTGACGCTAAGCTTTCATTGCCTGCATTGCAAGCAGAGACACGTGCAGAGAGAGCATCGCCTGCCTCCGAGGGGCTGGATCGTGTTGTTTCTGCTCCAGGTGCCTCGCACAGCATCACCTCCTGCTCCCGGCTTGTGCTGCGGTGTCTGCTTGCACCTCCATGGTGCAGATGTTGGGTTCATGTCCAAGGCGGTGGCAGAGGATGCCCGTCCCTCCTGGTCCCCAGAGCGTCGACCCTGTTTCAGGACCACTGTCCTCCTCTGCCTAAACAGGGGATGGGGCTGAGTTCCTGGCCTTGGGTTTGATTTAGGGTGGAGATTTAGGTGAGAGTTTCCAGAACAAGACTTACAGTAAGAGAGAGGCTCAAGAGCTTCCAAAGCGAGGGCTAGTAGTACCTGCTGAGCATCCTCAGGGCGTCTCTCGGCACACATCTCGGTCTAGGGGTTGGGTTCGGTGAGGTGGCTCTTACTGGGGTCCATCCGCACCAGAACTTTGTAATCCTCTGATCCCTCCTGAGCTCTGGTTTTCTATGATGCACATGTGGATGGCTTATGTGCCATCACCAAGCATGCCAAGACGGGGAGCATAAACTGGTCCTGGGCTGTCACCTCTGCCCAGTGCAGGTGAGTTGGCTGATGGGGGTCCTCACCCCACCTCCTTCGTGAGAAGAGGTGGTGTCTCAGGCCGGAGGGTCATTTCTACCTCTGAAAGATGTCTCTGGGCAGTGTCCTGGGGACAGCACAGCCACGGCTGCCTTTCTCTGTCCCCATCCCACATGCCTTGACATTTGCATTTCCCTGTGCGCAGACCGTGCTTTCCTGGCCAGCACTAATGATGCCGCTCAGCATCCATCCATCACCTGGCAGTCGATCCTCCCACTCGGAGGTGGGAGGCCATGAGTGCTCCTGCCCAAGGGGGCCTGGGCAGGGATTACCCCCGCTCTGATATCTGCAGCCCTAATTCAATGACGCTGTGATTTAAAGAAGACTGAGAACCGGGCTGACATGCATGGGTGGGTGCATGGTGCCTGCATCTCCTGCTCCCTCTCTCCCACTGATGCTCAAACCTTCTCTCTGCATGACAGATGTGCCTGGGGACTTAAAAAGGGACATGCCATGGTGACAGGCTGCAGCCAAGCAGAGCCTGCCCATAGCTGGAGCCCCAGCCCGTGTCCTGTCCTGCAACGCTGCAGGAGGGCAGCTAATAACACCCCCAGAGGGGCTCAGGCTGCCATGGTGGGTCCTGAGGACGTTCAGAGCAGGTCCCCTGTCTCCCCTTGTCCCACCGCTGGCAGAAGGTTTCCTTACGCTGCTCAGCCCTTCGCCCTGCCGCTTGAATCCTTCTTACAGATGAGAACAGTATTAGCACCAGCGAGACGGACACCCGGGCTCTGTTCAGAGCAAGCCAGGCTCTGCCAGAAGCAGGGGGTAATCAGCACAGTAATTAAATATGCAAATAATGGGAATTTGGGAGTTATAACAAAAGGCAGAGAAATAATCCAGAGGGGCTTGGAGAAATTAGGAACACAGAGCAAAATCTAATCATGCAGAAAATAGCCCGACTGGAGCCAACGGCGGGGGGCTAAGGCAGCCGGCCTCGGAGTGCTCCTCCCCTGGCATCTGGGGATGTCTCCAGTGCCATTTTGGGGCAGAACAAGAGTTTTTGGAGAGATCTGTTCCCGCTTGGTGAACAGGGCTGGCTGCTGCCTGGGTTCCTGGGAAAAGTTCCCAGATCTGCACTATCGCTGGACTGTGGATTTTGGATGTAATATTGATGGAAATAATCACCCAGAAGAGTGATCTGGGGAAATGCAGCTGATGGAGGTGGAGGAAAGATACCTGAGGCTAGTGGGAAGTTGGGCTGTTTTGGGGGGAGAAAGTGCTTTTTCATTGCAACGGGTTTGCTGGGGCTTAAATATTTTGTGCAGACGCACTGTTCCTAGCCGCAGTGTTTCCCTGGGATGAGCTCGGACACGCAGAGCTCTCTGGCCAGGGGGAGATAAACAGAAAACATGAGCTGGTTTTGGTCTGCTGGACACAAATCCCCTTGGGAGCACCCTGGGAGGGACTCGTGGTAGGGGAGAGCAGCAGGCTGGAGCCAGGCTCTGGTGTAATCAGTTCCTGCTCATGCTAAGCCTTGCCTGGGTTTCCATGGGGGGTCATTGCTTCCCTAGGGAAGGGGTCCACGAGGCTGGGAGTGGGACCCAGGGCACCTGGCACTGTGCCACGGGCACCCTGGGGACCAGACCTCAGTTGGCACCGGCAGGGCTGAGCGACATCCCCGGCCACTGTGCCTTCGTCGTGTGCCTGGGGATGTTGTCTCTGAGGACCTGCAAGGGGATATCCCGTGGGGTGGAAGGACCTTCTCCCTCCACCAACGGAGATCCCAAACCTGTGGTGCACAGGCAGGGATGCCTCCATCCGACGGCAGGCACATCAGAGCCTTGTAGATCCGATCCCAGCCTGACATCCAAAGCTATCCCAGACTCTCACCCAGACCTGTCTCCCAACACCCTGCAAAGGCACCTCGCCAGGTTTGCTCTGACATCCCCCAGGTGCAGGTGACACGGCTCAGCCCCACAGGGACACGCTGCAGCTGCCTCCTGGGCCCTCCAGGTGCTTTCCACCAGTGCTTGAAAGGACCTTTCAATAAGTCCCAACCAAAGAGGCGGTGTGGCGAGGAGCGAGCCGCTCCAACGGGAAAGCATATCCCGCCAGCCCCCGCCCCATCCTTGTTTTCCCATTTCTCTGCCGGGGGAGGTGACCTAGCAGTGGGCTCGAAGGCCATGCAAGGCAACAGTCCTTAAACTGGAAAGAAAAGGCTGTTAAAGACAGGATCGCCTCTGGCTTGGGATGCCCCAGAGCCCCAGACTGCCAAAGCTCAGGAGAAGGTGGCAGGGAGCTGTCATTGAAGGTTTTCCCTCTTATCCCTCAGCTGAGCGACCTTTGATCTGTCCCGGGGTGGCTGCGTTTGCGCTCAGTATCCCCATATATTTCCCAGCTCAGAAATGCAGCCCCCGAGACTGGGAAACAGAGGCACCGAGAGCACGAGCCACAGGGCAGGAGCAGACCCGTCTCCCACTGGCTGCGATGGATGTGACCTGTGGAGACCACAGCATGCCAGGACCTGGGATTTTAGGAAAGCTCCCAAAGCCACAAGCTGTGAGATGCCAGTGGGGCTGAGCAGCCCCAGTGCTGGGACCAGGTCTCCCCTGCCACTGGGACCAGTAGCAGGGCTTGGAAAAACCTGCAGCCCCCTGCTCCCAGCTCGCTTCCCTGCAGGGAACGTTGTCCTGCAGGCTCAGAAATGCCATCGGGGGGGGGCACAAGCCATCCCTGCCCCACAGCCTTTTGCAGTGGGGGGGTTATCCTGGGGGTACACTGCAGGGAAAACCAGCCCAGGGACACTCCTCCACTGGCCAAACCTCCGGGGAGGGTTTGTTTAGCCCCAGCTATAGCAACGAGCCCGTTGCCTGCAGCAGCTCTGCTCGCCCCATCGCCTGTGTGCCTCCCCGAACCATGGAGGTGGGGGCAGCGGGGGACCCCCATGGGGGCTGGGGGGACACCCCAGCAGGGACATATGTCATCCCGCACGGGGTAAGCCCTGGAGAGGAGCTCCGTCTCTGGAGTTGTGGGATAGTCAGGGCTCACGAGAGTAGGGTGGGGAAAATGGGATGGGTGGGAGGAGAGGGGCTGAGGTCGGGGTTTGGGTGGGCACTGGGATCTGGGGCAGCAAACCCGGTCTGAGATGGGGCTCTTTGCAAAATGCCTCCCAGCTCCCTGCAGACCCCGGGTCCCCGGGAAGGCCACTTCTGCACGGAGACGCGTCCCCGGGGGTGGGAACTTGCCAGGCGTGCAATTCACCCAGGCTTGCGGGGCTGCACCCCTGGAAAGAGGGGGGTCAGTGCAAGCCACCCCCTCCTCCTCGGCTCTCATCCCTGCTCCCCCCGGGGCCAGCGCTGCTCTCCTCCCTGCCACCAGCTCCTCTCCCCTCGCCTCCCCGGCTCCAGCACTAACAGGGCACTAAATTAAAGCAGGAGTGGGAGATCCCTGGGGTTTTCCTGCCCCTCCTGCCTTTCAGCTCCAACCTCAGCGATCTCCCCATGGGGCCGTGCCGGTGCCCCAGCAGCCAGTGATGATCCTCCAGCAGCTTCCCGGGACCGTGGCTGCCCTGGCCCCCCCCGCCGGACCCCTACACATCCGGGGAGGTGCGTGATGGTAGACGTCGTAGAGGTCAGCATTAAAACCAGCTTAACTTCATCCTCTTCTTTTTTTCCCAGCCTTTTCAGGATGAGGAGCAGGCAGGGGGGCTGCACCCCCCTCCGCAGCCTCACAGGGCTGGCCACACCATGCTTTGATGGCTGCTTTGCCCCATGAGACGGAATTTTTGGTGGTTTTACCAACCTTGAAGTCTGGGCTGGCTTTGGCCACACCAGGATGCTCCCGGGGAATGGTTTGGGGCTGTTTTTTGAAATCCACCTCTCCTTCTTCTCCAAAACCCCGTTTCATGTGGGTGTAGGGAGCATCACCAGGGAAAGTCAGGGTAATACGGGCTCCTTGGCCATGCTAGGCAGGACTGGAGGAAACACGTGCCAGCCCCAGAGCCCGTGGGCTTCGCCAACCTTGTACAACCCAGGATCCAGCAACCTGGGCTGGGGGAGCAGACAGCAGAGGCACGGGGAGGGGGGGCTCGCGGTCCCCGAGACATGCCGTGGGCGAAGCCACGCAGCCTTGTGGGGAGGGGGGAAGGTTGAGCTGTCTCTAAAAATACACGGACGAAAGGGCACTCTCGAAATCGGTGTGGGAAGAAAACGGAGACCCCAGCCCGGCCCCTCGCAGGCCTGCGGTGGGGGCTGGCTGCCTTTCCTGCGGGACGGGTGGGATCCATTAAGAGCTGCCAGCCCTTCGTGTGCTTTCTCCTCCTGGTTCAATGCCTGGCTGCTGGCCCGCTCCCTCCTCGTGTCTCTGGCTCTGGCCACCTCCCGGGTTGTGCTGTAATGCTCCTCGCTGGAGGGTCGGCTGCCTCATGGGTGCCCTGGGAGGCTGTCCCTGCAGCTGTGAAAGCATTTTGGGATCTGGCATGTGGGACACGGGGATGCCCAAACCCCCTTTTTCCCAGGGCTCCGGCTAATGGGGGCTCAAGGGTCTCGTGCACAAAGCCAGCAGGATCTCGGAGGCAGCCCCTCCAGCAGGTTTGCAGGCATTTTGCAGGGGAACTTTACGCCTGCGGCAAATGGGGATGTTTTAATGGGGATGCAGAGTCAGACGCTGCGCTTTCCCTGCAGCCGGATTGCCCTCAGCAGCCACGCCACAGCTTGGGCATCCAGTCAAGGGGACCGGGACGCTAACCTGTATGCGCACGGCCACCCCGGGTCCCAGCTCCTCCTGCGGAGCCAGGCGGGGGCTGGGGAGGCACCGAGCATCCCCAGCCTGCTCCTTTCCTGGACCCAGCTCCGTAGGTGCTTGCTGCTGGGAATGGAGACAGGATCAGCTCCCGTGGTCCGGCTCCAGCTCCTGCCTCCTTGGGGAGTTTCTGAGCTCCCCCGTGCGTGACGTGGTGCAAAGCGGAGCTGACCCTGGCGTGCTCCCCATGCGGTGCCACCCCCAGGACACCGGCTCTGCCGTCTGGTGCCAAGGCAGAGGCTTGCCAAGCCGCTGAGCACTGCCAGGACTGGAGCAATTCTCTTCCGAATGGGCGGAAAGTCTGATGCCTCCAGCACCACTAATCACCTTTTGTGAGCAGCCTTCAGTAAGCCAGACCAGATGTTTAATCACATTTGCAAATAAGAAAAGGCTGAAATACGGCTATTTTAAAGCTTTATCCAAGCAAAATAATTTTTAAGTGCCACATGGGCCTTCCAAATTGGAGTGGGGGGAGTTTGGCTTAGCTCCCAGTGCTTGGGCACAGGGACAAGCCTTGGTGCCGCCCCATCCCAGGCACTCCCCATGGCCGTATTTCTTGTGCCCTTGCTCTGATCTCTCTCTGATGCAGAGCCCCTTACTCTCTGGCAGATTTAATCGAGTTGATGATGATTCAAAACTCCCAAATGCACCAGGTGGTGATGAACAGCCTGGCTGTGTCGGCACTGACATCCTTTGGGTTCGGACCATCCCCAGCTGCTGCCCAGGTAAGGATTAGGGATGCTGGATGAGCAAAGGGACCATAGGACCAAAAGGACCAAAGACACAGGCAAAGGGACCTTTCCAGAGCCACTCAGGAGAGCGGGCTGCCTGTGTCCCGCTTCGGCACAGCGTGGGACCCCTCTGGGCGCAGAAGCTGGGTAGTCTCAGCCCATGTCAGTCCAGACTCTGGAGCACCTTGGGATTTTGGGGCTCTTTGTGCTTGTTTGACCCCCAGCTCTGCCAGCACAGATCACATCCAGGCTGCTGGGAGGCGATTTAGCCCAGCTGGGAAGAGCCAGGACCCTCCCTCCGTGCTGCGGCGCGGGCAGGGTGCAGCGCTGCGCTGCGGCGGCTGAGCAGCGAGGCTGAGCACTATTCATTAGGCAGGATGGCTCTGCAAGGGCTTTCATTTAAAAGTCCATCTCGAACCAAAATCATATTAAACATTTCATCTCCGTGGGGGGAAACAAATGCTGATTTCTCGGCGGGGGCGAGAGCTGGGCTGTGGGCAGCTGCCTCGCTCGCTGCCAGCTGGCATCTCTAGGCACGCACCCTCCCGTGCTGCCCGCCCAGCACCCACCAGTTCACCATGCTGGCCAAGACCAGACCCTGCCTGTCGAATCTCAGTGGCCAGATCAAACAGGCTCTTCCCAGCAGCATTTTGAGGTCCCATCTGTGGGGCTGCCACCTCCCCGTGTCCCCAGCAGCTGGGTTCCCACGCTGGCCGACCGCAGGGCTTTGTGTGGGATCGAGCCCACCCAGCCAGACCCTGGGAGAGCCGTGCCGTGCCGTGCCGGCGGCATCGCAGCCAAGTGCGGCTCTGTGGGAACCTTCTCACTGGTGCTTTCGGGAGCAGTGCCCCGGGGAGACGACTGCCGAAAGAGGCCCGGCACAGCCTTGCCTTTTGTTCCTCCCCGCAGGCGATGGTGGTGCCTTTGCAGACCGAAGACGAAGAGGAGGCTGTGGTTTTTCACCATCACTACCTCCCCTACCCCAGTTCTGCTCCTATCCTGGCATGGCCGGTCCTGGCACGGGATCGGGGACCGGCGGCTGTGCGGTATCTGGGCACAGGCTTATTAGCCGAGGATGGGGAGGTGTGAGTAACGAGGGTGCTGCTTTATGCCACCCAGCGCGGGGCTGCGTGCGTGTCCCTGCGGCCCCTGGTGTAACAAGACTTCCAGCCCAAGCTGGGACACAAGGGGCAACACAAGGCCAGCACTTACTCCTGTCCTTGCTCCTCTCCAGCAGTGCGGTGCCACCCCCTCCACCCCCCAGCGCCACGGGGACTGTGGGAGCCGACATCCCACCAGCATCAGGTAAGGACACCTTCTCCCCACGTCCCTCCACAAGGAACGTCTTGCCCTCAAGCATGCATCAACTGGGCAGCCCCCAGTCAAAGGCTGAGCCCTCCCTGTTCCTTCCATCCGTTGGACCCTGGGGGTGGCCATTGCACATCCTCCAGGTCCCCTTTTCTCTCCGCAGAGTACTACAACGTGGTGGAGGAGAGGCTGTGAGCTCCATGTTTCCCAAGATGGTTTCTCCTGCATGTCCCAGCTCTCAACCCCAGAAGATCCTGCAGGTGCTGAGCATGGGTGCTCCATGATACACATAGTTTCGGGGTGGGTCACATGGAGGAAGCCAACGTGCCCAGCGTTCACGCATTTTGCTGGGCACGTTGGCTTCCTCCCCATGAACCACCCCAAAGCAGGGGGTGTCACGAAGCCCGTCACCAAACCCCAGGTGACAACGTGACCCCAAACAGGGACAGGCTTTATCTCCATGCTCTGCAGCGGGCTCATCCCCAGCAGGTTAGGCGTGACATCCCAACCCTAGCTGGACAACATGTCTCTGCCAAGCCATGAGGACTCTGCGGCACGAGCTGCGCTGTGTCCCTGTGGGTGGGTGGGTGGGGGCCGGATGATGCCAGCCCAGGTGGTCCTGGTCTTCATTAGTCCCTTCAGAGCTCAATGCAGCACATTGCCTGTAATTAATTTGCTTTGTTAAGAAAGCACCCTGCTGTCACTAATTAAGCATCTCTAATTACCCAGACTGCTGGCTTTGTGCCTGAGTGCAGGGCTGCCTCCAGGCTGGGAGGGCGTGAGCTTCTTGCACCCGGTGCAGGGGGTGGGTGCTGGGGCAATACAGGGAGCTGCTGATGGTTGGTGCTGGGAAGCAGAATGGGATGCTCCTGGCTGAGCACAGCAATGGGAGAGCTAGATCTGGCCTGCAGCTTGTTCCTGGTGGGGATGTGGTCAGGGCAGCCACCTGATAAAGGGGTTGCAGTGTGGGGTTCCCTAGGACTCGGTGTCCCCTCTGCTCACCAGGAAAAAAGGGGAGATGTGTTTTGGATGCTGGAGGCTGTCCCCTGCTTCTGCTATTTTCCCCAACCCCACTTAGGGGTGACAGCCCTGCTCTGACCACTGTGGGGTTACAGGTCTGGAGCACAATTCTGATGAGGAGCGGCTGAGGGAGCTGGGGTTGTTCAGTCTGGAGAAGAGGAGGCTGAGGGGAGACCTCATCGCTCTCTACAACTGCCTGAAAGGGGGTTGCGGGGAGGTGGGTGTTGGTCTCTTCTCCCAAGTGACGAGTGACAGGACAAGAGGGAATGGCCTCAAGTTGTGCCAGGGGAGGTTCAGGCTGGATATTAGGAAAAAGTTCTTTACTGAAAGAGTAGTGAAACATTGGAACAGGCTGCCCAGGGAGGTGGTAGAGTCACCCTCCCTGGAGGTATTCAAGGAGCGTGTGGATGTGGCATTGTGGGATGTGGCTTGATGGGCATGGTGCTGTATGGTGTGGGGTGGGTTGGTTTTTGGTGTGGTTTTTTTGGTTTTTTTTTTTTTTTTAGGTTGGACTTGATGATCTTACAGGTCTTTTCCAACCTTAGTGATTCTGTGTGATTCTGTGTGTCAGTTATCAGGAGGGTTTGCCTTAAGAGCAGAGCTCCTAGCAGGAGACTTCAGGGCTGGTGGTCATCTGGAGCTCAGAGCATGCAGAAAGATGGTGCCCAGGCAGTTGCACCCTAAATCCTCTCCTCAGGCATGAGGACTGCCCTGTCTCTCTTCTGGGGTCCCTATGGAAAGGAGGGCTCATCCTCCCCGGGTTCAGGACTGAGCTGTGCTCCGGCACAGGCAGATCTTCCCTGCAGCAAAGCTCAGCCTGGCTCCTGCTGAAGCTGGAGAAGCAGCTCCTCAATGCGGAGCAAAAGAGCCACCCTGGGCTGCGGCATGAAGGTACATCTGCAGCTGGGAGCACCCCGAGAGGCTGTGAGACTGGCTGGGCAGAGCAGCAGGAGCAGAAGTGAAGGAGACCATCCAAAAGCTGAGCTGAGTTTGACAGGAAGCCAGGCTGGTGCACAAAGGTTTCCATATCCGTACAGACAGAAAGGGAAGAAGGAGGCGAGGAGTCACCTGGGGATGCGGTGGACAGGAAGGGTGGGCTCAAGATATGGCCCAATCTTAGCTTGAATATGAGAATGATGAGAGGAATGGGAGGATGAAGCAATGGGGATTGCAACACCCGTGGTGGAAGTAACCCTTGGAGCCCTCTCTGGGTCACACTGGTTGAACTGGGGCAGCCTTCAGCTGGCAGCGTGGAGACCATCGCACAGCCGGGAGCCCGAAGGTAGCTGTTTGCACCCACATCAGCAGGGGCAGGGAGAAGGTGTGGGTGGAAAGAGCAGCCATGGGCATGGAGAGGAACGGAGCAGGGGAGACGCAGAGCGGTTTTGCTGAAGGTAGGCTGTGCCAGATGAGGGGCAGCGCTGCTGGGTTTGACCCAGGTGATGTGATGCCTCTCCCCAGCATGCTATAATGGGGCTGTTTGCCCCAGAGCCCTGGCAGGGTTGTTATGGGAAGGCATGAGCAGGGCTCTCTGCTCCCAGGCTCCTGCCCCGAGGGTCAGAGGTGAATCGATGGGTCTGGGCAGCAGCATGCGGATGTCCCTGGCAGGGCTTGGGACACAGAACAGCCGGGCTGGGAGATGCTGCTGGTGGCTGAGACCAGACCAGAGTTATCTCTGCAATAACAAGCACTTGCTTTTTAAAAGCAAGGCTAGAGTTTCCGCAGGGCACCCCAGAGCTGGCCTGGATCCTGCGTGCCCAGTGCGAAAGCAACAGAGCGGGAGGAGAGGCTAATTACAGCCCTGTGCATGCTAATTGCACCTATGTAAACACCTAACGCAATGCAGCCCCTGGCTGCCAACTGGGGCGAGGGCTGGCATCTCCTTCAGCCCAGGGTGGGAGCAGGGGGGGTGGCAGGGCTCAGACCCCTGTGGCATTGCTTGGACCTCGGTGACAGATCTTGGGCCTTGGGAGAGGAAGGGCAGAGGGGCTCCTGCAGCCCAGATTGGGGGGGAGCAGAGAGATGGGGAGCACTGGTACCACGTGCCTGCTGCAGACCCAGGCAGGGAGTGGCAGGGAGATATTTTTCCAATAATCTGATACTCTGCAGGATGAGGTTTGGGGATTAGCCATGATGCCAACAGGAATCTGCAACAAGCCTTGCCGGGGTGATGTGCGTGGACCAAATCCATCTCCCACTGTCCCTACCAGCTGAGATCCCCCTTTCCCAGGGGTGGGATCCCTGTGGCCAGGAGAGGTGCCCAGAGCATGGACACTTTTGTGGGCAACAGATTTGATCGCATCAAGTTGGAGGCACTGCAATGGCTTTTAACAGCCCAGGAGGGCACTTATCAGCAGTGACACCTTGGGTGAGCCAGGGTCCCTGGCGTTGACTCACCACCGCTGTCCACCCTTGGCGGGGTAGCCTGCCTCCCGTCTGAGCCATCCATCCTCAGGCCTCTGTACAGGGTGAGATACACACAGCACCTTCCCCTGGACCAGCCCCAAACGCCCACATGCTGCTCTGCTGATACACCTGATTCACCTGCCACGCTCCTCAGCATCCGCTGCTCCACTCGCCTTGCTCCTGGGGACACGGGCTGAGCTCCCCAGCATCCTCCCACCGGGGCAGCATGTTGGAGGTGGTCCTGCTCCATGGGCTGCTGCTCCTCCTCCCCTTGGCAGCCCTGCTGCTTTACCGGTACAATGCCACCTTCCACTATTTCTGCAAGGTGGCCTTCTTCAACTGCTGGATTGTGGCCATGGCCACCCTCCTGTCCCCCTTTGCGGCTCTTCGGGGACGCTCCGTGGAGAACATGAAGTGAGTATGGCCTGGGGATGCGCTTCTGATGTGGAGATGGCTGGGGCTTGGCTGCAATGGAGGAGCTCACGTGGTCTTGTGGACACATGTTCTCTCCTGCTCTGGGCATACCCACAGCTGTGTTATGGCCGGTGGTTGAGCCCTGAGGCCACAGCGAGGGCTGTGGTCATGTCCATGTGGCAATGAAGGGTGCATCTGCACCCTGTGGTGTGGTGAAGAGGTGCTGGCCATGCCCAGGGAGGGTTACGCCACAATGGAGTTGGCCAGCTGGGTTGGGACCAGTGGTCCCTGGAGGATGGTGTAGGGTAAAAGGGATTGTTCTTGGCGATCGCATCATTGGAGTCATCAGTTAGGTGGGTGATAGGGGGGTTTTGGCAGAGGTTGGAGGTACAATCATTAGCAGAATGCAAAAACATACGCATTACCATCTCCCTGGCAGCACAGCGAGGTCTTGCTCCGCAAGAGCCCCAGGGACTGCACTTTGGCAGAGGGGTTTTGGGATGTCTTAGTGCCATCAGCTGTCGGGCATGGTGCAGTCATGTCCCGGCGAGTCGTGTGCTGGTTCTGTCAGCTGTGCTCGAGGGTGGTGGTAGCCAAGATAGATAACATCGCTGTGCAACACTAGAGGAAGGTCTGATTGCTTTCAAGGTGTTGCAATCTTGTTACTGGATTCCTGGGCATGATAACATACCAGAAGGGATATAATTATGTCAGAGTGAAAAATATCTGAGCTTGTGGTATTTACTGAGCTCGAGCCATCACATATTTGTGCTGATGGATTTCAGGCCCTCGGCAGGAGTATGGTCAGAGGTTTGATGTTATCAGTCCATTGTGCAGCCTCTCTCCCTTGTCCTTTCCATGCAGAAAAGCTGTGCATGCACACACGCACGCATCCGGAGGTGCTCCAAGCCCTGGCACAAATGCTTCCGGCTTAGTGGAAATACCCGGTGTGATGCAGCAGTGACTCACACTGCCTTATCTTGTCCCACCGACACCTCACAGCCATCCTCTGCCAGAGCAGCACACCCAGCTCTGTCTCCTCCTTAGCCTCCAAATCTCAAAGCCTCCGGCTTGGAGCATGTTCCTGTCATTAGTCCTGGCTTTAGGGCATTGCCACAAGTGTTTAGGTTCTCTGCAGACACAGGGATCCCTGAGCCTGTGTCTCCCAAGGGATGGGTGGTCTTCTGATACCACGGACCCTCTAAGCATCATGATTCCTTCTCCCTCTGTGCCTGCCTCTACTCTCTCCTCCCAAACTTCTTCTCATCCCTACCTGGTGCTGAGCTCTTGCTGACAGCCCTGTCCTGTTCCCTGAGGGCTCCCTGGGACCAATCGCTGCCAGATGTGTGGACCCTGGCACAGGTACTCTTCATGCTGTGGGTTGGAGAGTGCCTCATTTCAACACCGAAAGTGTACCAGCTTTTTATCTCCACTGTGTGTGCTGCAATCCCCGTTGCTCCATCCTCCCTCCATTCCTCTTGTTATTCTCATACTGAGTGTCACCCTTCATCAGCACTGCCATCCTGATGTTACCCTTCCTGTCCAACCTTCCCTGGATGGTGACACCACTCTTCCTTGTTCCCCCTTCCATCTGCTCAGATGAAACCTCCATCTCTTCCCGACACTGCAGGTCCAGTGGAGCTATTTGTTGTGATTTCCTCTAATGCATAAAGCTGAGTTGGTTTTCCCTTCCCTGCTCTTTTCCCCTGGTGTCTGGGTTTCCAGCCTGCACACACAGATCCAGCTGTGCATGTGGGGGAGCCTTAGGGTGAGGGTCACCTGGCCAGAGGCAGTTGTCCTCAGTGGGATGTGATGATTTGCACCTTGGCTGCAGGCAGACATCCCATCCCTGCTCTTCTTGCTTTCCCATCATCCCTAGACATCAAAAAGCCTGTTTTTTTTCCTCCCACCAGCTTGTGCTGGCCATTCTTCTTCATCAGCAGCTCCAGTGCAGACTTTCTACTACTGAGACAGCAGCTGGTCTCACCTTGGGGATGGTTATAAGGTTAGCTCTGAGCTATACAGGCTACAAATGTGCTTAGAAAAGCAAAGCATCACTGAGATTGAATACAGATCCACCTTGGGACACACCATTTGCTCATGTAGACCAGATCTAGCCTGGCCCATCTTGCACCTTGCTCCCTGAGTGAATGTGAAGGGCTGGAAAAAATCAAGCAGCCCCACTCTGTGTTGATCAGCTCCCCACATGTGTTCCTCTGCCCTAGGCTCCTGCGTGCTGCGATCCTGCCCCTCAAATGGTTCTATGGCATCAGGATGCAGGTGTGGGGCTCTGAGCACCTGAACATCAAGGGGCCCTATGTGATAGTTTGCAACCACCAAGCTTCTCTTGACCTCATGGGTACGTGCAAGGGAGAGGGGGGGCTCATCACTGCATGGACAGTCTTTGGGGTGCTGCAGGGGTGGACCAGGCTCACTTTGGGGGGTCCCAGCGAGGCCAGCACCAGGATTTGTACAGGGCAGTGTGGTAGGCATAGGTCAGAAGAGCTGGTGGGACAGGAGCTCGGGGCTATGGGTGTGCTGCAGAGAGAGGGTTGGGACACTGGGAGATGATGCCAGGTCACTACAGCCACAGGGCTGGTTGGTTCTGGGTGCCACTGGGCAGGGACGAATCCTTTCCTCTCCCATCCATCCTCCAGGCATAGTGGAGGTCATTCCTGACCGCTGTGTGCCCGTCGCCAAGAAGGAGCTCATGTACATGGGCATCGTGGGGTGGGCCTGCTGGCTCAGTGGCATCATCTTCATCGACCGCCACAAAAGAGAAGATGCAATCGATGTCATCTCCCAGACGGCCAGGACCATGCGGCGTGAAAATGTGAGGGGGTCTGGCAGCAGGGGGGAGTCAGGGAGCAAACACCGATGGGGCAAGGGGGGTGCGGGGAGGACTGACATAGCAGGTCCCAGGGTGGTCTGGTCAGGGTCCATGCACAGGTCTCTCCCTGTCCCGTGCAGCTCCGAGTCTTGATTTTCCCTGAAGGCACCAGGAACCAGGACAAATCCATGCTGCCCTTCAAGCGCGGGGCTTTCCACTTGGCCGTGCAGGCTCAGGTAAGGCCCTTGATGGAGTGGAGTGGGTGTGCACCCTGGGGCAGCGGGATAAGGGGCATGAGGGTCTTTTTGGGTCTGCAGTCCCCAGGGACAGGCACACTGCTATGCAGGACCCAGGGAGGGGACGGGGACCTGCTGAAGCCTGGGGCACAGCAGGAGCTGGAGTCCCACCTGGGGAGGGCGTCTGCATGGAGGACACCCTGACCCTCCATCTCCTACAGGTTCCCATTTTCCCCATCGTGATCTCCCCATACTGGGACTTCTTCAGTTCCAAGGATAAGAAATTCACCTCCGGTAAGTGATGGACAAGAAGCCCTGTTGCTGGAAGGCAGGGCTGGTGGTGAGGATGAGGCACGTGGGGCTTGGAGGTCTCTTTGTGGGACATTGAGGTGTGGGGAGGCAGCTGGTGGTGGAGGACGTTGGTGGGAAGACCTGCTTCCTGGTGGGTTTGTCTAACAGCATCCCCGGCCTTTCCCTTCTCGCTCCAGGGACGTGCACCATCCGAATCCTCCCCAAGGTAGAAACCCAGGGCCTGAGCCCAAAGGATGTCCCTGAACTGACAGAAACTGTCCGCCAAGCCATGGCTGATGCCCTCACCGAGATGTCTGCAAATCAC
Source organism: Gavia stellata (assembly GCF_030936135.1). Lineage (NCBI taxonomy): Eukaryota > Metazoa > Chordata > Aves > Gaviiformes > Gaviidae > Gavia > Gavia stellata. The sequence continues at coordinate 5,221,976 of NC_082621.1, read as the reverse complement.
CCTGGGCACCAGCGCACTGAGCAGCCTCCGGTCCCACGTTGTGCTAGCGTCGGTGCTGGCAGGGGGACGGGCAGCCCACAGTGCGAGGAGGACACAACCAGGACCAGCAATTAGGCAGAGGGACCGAGCCCCTCGGGGACATAAGGGAGGTGGCACAGCCAGAGGCTGGGCCATGCTGTCCCCTTGTCCCCTGCGGATGTGTCCACCAGACCTGCCACTGCCCCGGCAGCCTGCGAGAGCAGGACGGTGCCCTGGTGCAAGGGGAAGCAGATCAGTGCAGGACGGGGACAAGGCAGCACCCTGAAAACGGTGCAAGGTGCCCCCAGAAACCCCTTGCTGTGACTGTGCATCCCCTCCCCAGGGCATTGCCTGTCTCCCCCAAACCTGGCGCTGTGCCTGGCCCCGGGTAACAAGCCCCGTCTGCCTGGATGGCCCCTGCCTGCACACTGGGTAGGGGGGAGAGCTGTGCCAGGCAGGGCTGGGGGTTCACTGCACCATTTTCCACCCCTGACGGTGTGACTTGCAGTGGGGTTCACCTGTGGGCTTGCTGGGTTGCTTCTTCCAGAGGCTCCTGCAAGCTGGCAACGCTCTTCAGATGCAGCCAGCTCTGGGGAGGGGTCCAGAGCACAGCGTGGGGCTTGGGCAGGAGGTCCAGGGGACATTGCCACGTGGGAAGAGCGTCCTTGATGCTGAACTATGAGACAAGGGTGCAAGATTAAACAGTCCATACCTGGGGGGGTGTGTGCACAGTGTCCTGCCTGCGCCTCGGGTGCTGAGGGGAGCGTGGGAAGGGGGGTTCCATCTCCTTACGGGCACACGGGATGCCTCCATCACTGCATGCGGAGCATCCCTATGGACACCACAGCTTCTCCAGGGGGTGCAGCGCTAGATGGTGTGAGGAGCATGTGGCAGGGTGAGAGTTACACTGGGGTGGACTAGGTCTGCTCCCGAGGTGGACATCTCCCTGCCTTAGGGACAAGCAGTAAGGGCACAGGAAGAGCGTCCATTAAAGCCCAAAACCCTCAGAGGGCAGAGGTGCCTGGATCATGCCCACCTGGAGCAGGAGGAACCTCCCCATGGCCTCTGGACCATGGCACAACCAGACCCATCCACCAGCTACCATCTCCCCTGGCCTGTTCCCTGCAGCCAGGCAGGGCTTTGGGCATCTGCTGGCTCCTTCCCAGCTGAGCAGCTCCTGTCCCAGCCACCCCAGAGTGACAGTAGGGCAGGGAGACATGCAGTGCGTGGCTGTCCACAGTGCTGGGAGCAGGGTGGGCAGGCTTTACCTCCTGTCTTTAAATAAGACGTGCAAACCATGGCCAAACAAGGGCACAGTGCTCCATTTCGGCATTGTTCTTGCTCTTGGGAGCGGTTGGGTCGTCATAGAGGAAATTCTGCAAAACCGTCTCAGTTGTCCACCCAGACAGATACCACTAGACAAAAATGCTAGCAACAGAAAAGAGGCTTCCCAACTCACCGGATCAGAAACTCTCATGTGGAGATGGTCAAGGGCAGCGTGCACATGAAGGATCTCATTTCCCAGAAAGCCCATTTATTCCCTTCCTACCTGCCAGGGCTCCCTACATGCGGCTTAGTCTGTCAGCTCTGAGGTGGCTCGGCGGTCCCACCACGTACCCACCTCCATGGGTGTGGTTTGGCTGCCCAGACCCTTGAACTCAGCAAACCTTGGGTCTGGTGGTTAAACATTGTCCTAGCTGGATGGCCACTTCCCAGCCAGAGACCTCTCTGGCTTTTGCTTGCTGCCAGCAGGGAGGTGAAAGCTTGAGGAGCAGAAGAAAACTCAGCACGGGGGTTCTGGGACCACCTTGCTTCCACTGGTCCTCCAAGCAGGGGGTCTGCAGCCACCCTGCCCTGCCTGCTGCTTTGCATCCTTTACCTCACAGCTGGAGCATCTGCAAAGCTGTAAGCCCTCTCCGTGTCTGCCTGTCCATGCCTGGTGGGATGGTGGTTGGTCTCACTGGTGTGACAATCCTTGCCATGACTGTGGTTGCTGGTCAGAGTGGAAATGCTTGGGGTGGTGGTTGTCCCCATAGAGGACATTGCACCTGGGGTTGGTGCCTCTGAGCTGCTTTGGTGTAGGTGCAACCTCACAGACAAGCCAGTGGGTGAGCAGAGCCTTTCCTCCCTCCGCAGACTGACCCCTCGGCTCTTTCCCGAGGTGTTTAGGCAAAGGGGGCTCTGCTCTGGTCTGTGCACTGGCCAGCCTCCCTGGGTAGATGGGGGGAAGGCTGGGTGGCATAGCCCTGCAGAGAGCATCCAGGGCTGGAAAAAAACCCAAGTGCCCTCTGCCTTGAGAGTCTGGAGTGGAGGGGAGCACTGGGATTTGCTGGGGGGTCCCTGCTCTCCTCCACTACCGAGGTGCCCCCTCCCCAGGCACTAATCGTGCTCTTCCCCCATGCTCTACTACTCATACATGGGCAAAGTGCATGTCCACCTCATGGACCTGCACGGGCCCGTGCAGTCACCCTCCACCTTGCGAGCAGCCATGGCGTCCCCAACGTCACCTGGAGGAGCAGGGCAGCGATATCCTCCAGCTGAACTGGCCCTGCTTCTCCAACGTGAGTCACGGCCCCACGGCAGGGCTCAGGACCTGGGGAAGGGGTATCCATCCCCTACCCACTGCCAGAGCCGGGCTGGGGGAACTGGGAGGGGACATGGGGTCCATCCTGGGTGGGCAATGAGTGAGGTGAAGAGTGGAGGGACATGGGGCATGTACAGAGACCTTGTGGGCTGCATCTGCATCATCTTCCCAAGCACACCAGTTCCCTGGTGTCTTCCTGGGTCAACGGGGTGGTGATGATGGGGGACGGGTATGATGTCTCACTGGCATCCAACACAAAGGCTTTGCAACCATTTCTGCTGTTTCCCTGGGGGCAGATTTCTACCCCTCCTGCAGGGATCTATGAGGTTGTGCATCTTCACGTCTCCTTCCAGGGAGGTTCCCTGCAGGTCTCTGAGCAGAAGAAAGTACTGGTGAAAGCCCTGGAGCTGGGGACCTTGGTGCAGACAGACAAGGATGTCTACAAGCCTGGACAAACTGGTGAGGGGCAGGAGCTGCTGGAAGAGATCGCAGGCTCTTGGGATGGGATCCCCAGGTTTGGGTCCCAGGCCCTTGCGCTTACTCCTGCTCCTGGCTTTGGTCTCTCCAGTGAAGTTTCAAATTGTCCATTTGGATCAAAACATCATTTCCAGCAACAGGGAGGTGAGATGAGATCAGGGCGCAGGGTGGGTGCGGACGCAATAGGATCCCCACGTGCTCAAGACGATCGGTCTTGGCAGCAGTGGCACAGCCTTCAGTGTCCCCATGAGCATGGGGGAGACAGGTGTGGTGAAGGAATCCCCCAAAGACCGAAGGGACATGGGATGTCAGGGGGACACAGGTCTTCCCAGCACTCCCAGCCTGAGTGCCCAGGGTACAGCCCCTTGCTTTTGGCACTGGCACGGCAGATGAATTATTCCCTTTATAGTAGCCCTTTGCCTGTCTTCTCTTGTATGTAGCTTTTATGCACTATTAGGTGCATTTCAGGACAAGAGAAAATGGCCTCAACTTGCGCCGGGGGAGGTTTAGGCTGGATATCAGGAAAAATGTCTTTCCTGAGAGAGTGGTGAAGCATTGGAAGAGGCTGCCCAGGGAGGTGGTGGAGTCACCATCACTGGAGGTGTTCAAGGACCGTGTGGACGTGGCACTGCGGGACATGGTTTAGTGGGCATGGTGGGGTTGGGTTGATGGTTGGACTTGATGGTCTTACAGGTCTTTTCCAACCTCAGCGATTCTGTGATTATAACGCCCGCTGGTTTTAGACTCCTGGTGTTAGGCAGTGCTGGCAGGCCCAATTGCACAGCTAATGCTGTTTGCACAACACAATCTCACTGCTCGCTTCTCACTGCTTGGAAAAGGGAGCATGATGGCTGAGGACGTGGCAGCGGGAGCTGGGCAATGACAGTGGCTGAGCCCCCAGCCCAGCAACCAGCTCTGTAGGGGCCAAGCCAGATCCCACAGGCTCAGCTCCTGGCTCAGATACAAGCTCAGCCTTCTGTGCTTTGGTCATGTTAAATACTTCTCTCTTTCTTTGCAGCTTCCCTTGGTGGCCATGCAGATGAGTTGTCACCCTGTGCCAGCCTGTCAGCTCCCTCCGGAGGAACAAAGGGTCCCAGCACATGTGTGATGCTGGGGACAAGGGCACAGCTGCTCCACTCAGGTGTCCCCCAGGGTCTCTGTCCTTCCCGTCCACAAGCATCAGCTGCTCTGTGCCCTTATTTGCTTCGGTGTAATTTTTCCTCTACTCCTGACTGCTGGAGCAATCCCTTAGGTCCTGAAGGCTGATCAGGAGTTTCTTCCCCTTCCAACATCCCACCCCCATCTATCCCTCCATCATCCACCTCTCCTTCCCCAGTCTCTGCCTCCCTGAGACTAGTTAGCGTTCTTGATTAGTGCCCAGAGAGCTACCGGGGTAATTATTTTTCTTATCGGGTCTTTCTGACTTTGAATCTAGTTATAGTTGCTACCTGCCTGGGAGGGCTTGTTAGACACATCCTTAGGGTCAAGTAAAAAGCCTAATTTCAGCACAGTGCAGCTGCGAGTGGCCTCTTCTATTTGCTTGCAGCCATTAAGAGGGGCGTTTTGGGGTAAAGCTTGGTATTTCAGTCGCACGCAGATCTTGGCTGAGCGTGGTCCCGCTCACACTAAGGCTCCCGTCACACCTGAGGACCATTTTTTGCATTTGTTGCCCAACGAGTGTGGTTTTGCACTGTGCAAACTTGCCCCTAACCACTGCCTGCAGGAGGACAGCTTTGTTTCATACGGCCACTTGCAACGACTGCAGTGGGGAGCAAATGTGTAACGCTGCGTGTTTGAGACTCTCTGACCCACCTTTCCTGGGGGGAATCACCAGGACAAATTACTGAGTGCCTCTCTCATGTCCCCTCCTCTCCGCAGGGATGTGGTGTACAGCGACCAAACGCTGTATGATTGTGTATGAAACGGCCACAATCTGGGCTGTTCCAACCTGGGGTGGAAATCTCGAAAACAGGGTGCAGGTGGTGGGAAGCATCCCCTGCTCTTGGGGAGAAGAGAGATGGGGCAGTGATGGGTCCCAGCGGAGGGGCTGGGGCTGGCGTCAGGGCAGCTCACTGTGATGCCCGGGAAGGTGCAGAATCTACGGGGCGATGCCAGCGGCAAAAGGGCTTGGAGCTGGGCCAGGAGCATTTCATGTCTTTCTTTCACGTTTAGGTTCGGTTTAGGTTTGTAACTTACTCCCAACGTTTTCTGAAGACAGCTATCCTTTTGAAGTTGAAGAACCTGATTTACCTCGCTGTTGGATAAACAGGTTCGGAGACGTGATAGCAGCCGTTCCAGCCGTTAACTGTTTTGATGTGCCAGGGAATAGCTGGAGAGATTGGCACCACAGCCTGTGGCGCAGGGAGGTACCCGTGTCTGACATCCAGCCAGGCTCCTACAGCCTGGTTAAGGTACGAGCCCTCCAGCCCTACCTCACACTCCTCTTCCTCCCAGGAAGGATTACTCAGGGTGCTGGGGGCACCCGGTGCCTCACCCAGCCCATGTCTGTGCTCACGAACCGTGCTCTTACATTGCCCAAATAACATGCCCTGCCCCTCGCTTCGCCAACCCGGGACAGACATGTGAAATGCATCTGTCAGTCCAGGCACAGCGGCATTTCACAGGGACAGGGCTAAGCTCTGCTCGTCCCATCGCAAACCTGGGCTCGGAGTAAACAGTATAGATTGGCCTGGCATTCCCCTACTTTTTTTGGGGTGCGTGTCTCCCACCGGCAGCAAACCCAGGGGTTTGGGAATGGAGTGGGCAGAGCAGCTCCACCAGATCTTTCCCAACTGTCCCTGGTGCAGCAGCTTCCCCTGGCACAAATATTCTCCTGCACTCCCGCTGCAGCGTGGCGGGGGGTCCTGATCTCCGGGAGCTCTGTTCTGGAATGGGGCTTTAAGCACATGTCGATTCCTTGCTTCAGAGAGGGATGGAAAGGTGTTTCGGTATCTCTGGGCTTCAGCGTGGTGCTATCCTCTCTCGTGTGTCACGGTTCAGGATGCAGGTTTGAAAACTGTCACCAACGCTCAGCTGGGCTGTGCACCAAACATCCAGTTCCAAAGCTGCCAAAGCCCTTCCTTCACTGATGTGAAGGAAAATTGCAGCTGCCTGGCCGTCCCTCTGCTCCTGACCCTGCCGTACCCCACCAGCCAGACGGTCTCGAGGGCTGGCAGCCTTTTCCCATCCCTTCGTCCCCTTCGCCTCACCCAGCAGGAGCCTGCAGCAACACAGTTGAGATGAGGACTCCGAAACCCAGCCCTGCTCCCCAGCAGCCCTGCCATTCCATGGGGGTCAGGGGCAGCCCGGGGAGCAGCTGCTTTGCTGCCCACCGTGGAGTTGTGGTTTCCCTTGAGCTGATGCCAGTGCAATCCCTCGGAGAGGGGACCAGGGCAGGTGAGCTGACCCTGGGCTGACAAAAGGCCTTGGGAAATCAGTGCAAGCCTGATGGCTGGCCATGGAGAGGATGCTCAGGGCTGCCCTGAGTGCAGCCCTGTCCCTGTCCCCGCTCAGCCAGGCTGAAAAATGAAGAAAAATGCAAGTGGGATAAGGGAAGTGGAAGAAGCAAAATGTTTTTCGTGCAAGAAAGCTCCCTTTCTTCAGGCTCTTTCCCACCATCCCTGACCCAAGCAAGCCCTGTGTCCCAAAACACACTTTGTGTTAGGGGCTCATCTCTCCTGTCCGCCTTACTGATGTGTAAGAGGGGCCGTACCTTCACTTTGCTTTGCTGAATAAAAAGCTGAGACCAAACCAGACAGAGTATTCGTTGCACGGGCAACAAGGCAGCAGAAGAAATAGCACAATGTGGGGTCAGTGGTGCTTGGTCAGGAGGGGCTGGGGGACAACGCACTCTGGCTCCTGCTCCAAAGTCACCAGCAGCACTGAATGACAAATCCTCCGTGCAATATTTCCCCTCAGCAGCCCCACAGGCACCGATTGGAGAGGCAGAGGCCCCCCCGCTCCTAAATCGATCTTCCCTTGGCCACGCTGCTCATGACCCCCACTGTATCCTGCCCTGTGCCCTGAAGGGCTCGGTGTGCTGATGGCCCCGAGCTCCTTGTCGCGTTGAACCATCCCCGGGATGCCTGTCGGGGCACTGACCCCTGCCCACATCCTGGGGCAGCAGGATGGGCTCGGGCCATGCTCCCGCCTCATGTCCATGGGGTTGGCCAGCCTCCTCTGGACACCGACACCGTGTGGGGCTGCTCCCGAGGCGCAGGGAGGTGAGCACAGGGCTATATCCAGCAATACTCGAGCAGGGCAGGCATGCGGATAGCAGCAGTGGTTATCCGAGAGTGCATGGGGACGAGGTCAGCCCCATCCATGGCTTCCTGCAGCACTGCCTCTGCCTCTCCCCACGTCCCCAAAGGGAAGGGGACTGCAAAACCCTGGAGCAGGGGATGCACGCAGGAGACTGTGTGGCTGTCGTGGAGCCGCCTCAACTTTCCTAAATTCCCACCAGGACGGAAAGAGGCAGCTCAGCCCATGCCCTGGCTGGTGTCCGGCTCCCAGGCGTGGTGCACGGGGGAATGAGAGTGGGTGGAGCTGGCACAACAACCCAACGCTGTCCTGCTCCTGTGTCCATAACTGATTTGATGAAATTGGAGGAAACTGGGCAAAAAGACAGCCTGACACCTGTGATCAGCCCAAATAGCTACTGTTTGGCTAAATTTGAAATACCTGGAAACAAGCCCTTCTGAGAAATCGCCATCAACTCACAGACTGGTCTCATGATGTGCTGCCTACTTTCATTTGGGGAACTCATTCCCGCTCCGTACTGCCATCATTTCCCAGCAAACCAGTGTGTAGGTGGGTCCTGCCCCCTGGTTTTGAACCTCTATAGCCTATGGGAACCTCTCCTCAATTTGCAAATATCCATCAGAGCCTTGAACCCAGGATGCTGTGGGCAGAAGGTAAACATTGCCTTGGCTATATCTGCAGGTCCACATTGGGTCCCTCTGCCAACCCTTGTTTGCTCGCTGGGTGGAAAGCAAAGATCTCATTCCAGAGCCTGCAGCAGAGCCCACGCAGGTCTACAGCAATCCAATACCTGGAGAAGGCGGCTGTGGCCGTGCCCGACGTCTACTTGCAGCTGGAGACATGAGGTCCTTGGCTGCCCTGCCCGTCCTGCTGCTCCTCATCCTGCACCTCACCGCTGGGGCGTCTGCAGCACTGTAAGCCCTCCCTGTGCCCATCCGTCTGTCCATGCCTGGTGGGAGGGCATTTAGACTTGGCTCCTTGGCAGTACATAGTGGGAGCTAATCTTTCCTATGCATGTGATTGTTGGCCAGGGTGGAAATGCTTGGGCTGGTGGGTTGTCCCTGCCCATGAGCATCGAGGACTTGGCACCTGGGGGCTGCTGGGGCTGGTGGCTCTGGGATGGTTTATTGTAGGTGCTGCCTTACTTGCAGCCAATGTGTGAGCAGACCCTTTGCTTGGCTGAGCTGAGAAGTCAAGGGGAGCCCAGAAGCAGAGCGGGGAGGCTGGGGGAGGTGGCCCTGCACCCCAGCACAGGTTTCTGTGCACCCAGGAGCTCTTCAAGACCTCCATAGGGTCTGCACCGGGATGTGCTTCATCCCCACGCCTCTCATGTCAGCACTTCTCCTTGCCAGGAGTTACGTGATCACATCCCCAGCTGTGATCTACCACCCCCACACAGCGATGCTGTGGGTCCATCTCAGTGGCCTCCACAAGCCCGTCCAGGTGACCGTCCAACTGCAGAGAGCAGACAGGACCCATAACATCACCCTGCTGGAGAGGGAGGTCCAGGAGCCTCAGCTGTACCTGAACATCACCTTTCCCGTGAGTGTCACCCACACACAGCCGTAAGCATGGAGGGGGATGCCCTGGACACCCTGCTGTCTCCAGGCAGAGGAGTTTCCACCAGCTCCCCTGAGCATGGGGCTGTGGTCCCACATGGGGCTGGGAGCAGGTGTGACTTCCCCATCTTTTGGTAGGGTCTCATCCCCCACGCAGGCGAAACGACTCTAGGCTCAGCCCAGCTATTCGGTGGCTGAAATAATCCCCCGGTAGCAGACTTGCTGACTAGGGCAGGGTGTTGGGGGGACATTTCTTCCCAAACCCTGGCTTGGGGAAGGTGTCCCTCTGGGTCACTCAGTGAGCAGAGCATCCTGGCCATGGCATATCCCTTGTCCTCACCCAGCACCACGTGTTTCCCCTGGTAGGCTCCAGCCCCTGCCAAAGGGAAGGAGGAAATCGCAGACCTGCACATCTCAATCCAAGGAGATTCCCTGGATGTCTCCAAGAAGAAGAAGGTGATGCTGAGAGCCCTGGAGCCTGGGATCTTCATACAGACAGACAAGGCTGTCTACAAGCCTGGACAGCAAGGTGAGGGGGGGCAGGATGGACCGCAGTGCTCTGGGCTAAAGGACCTGGTGGGAGAGGGGGGCAGGAGGCTCATCCTTGCTCCTACGCTTGCATGGAAATAGGAGGGCTCATCCTGGGATGCGCTGGGACCCCCAGCACTGGCCAAGGGCAATGCCAGGACATGCTGGCAGTGCTGGAGGCTGTGCTGCTTGAGGGGCAGTGCCCCACTGCAGGGCTTAGGGTGGATCTCCATCCACCTTCCCCATGGGGAACCCCCCCTCCCTGTGGATGCACCCACTGCTCACTCCTGCATCCCTGTTTGCTCTTTCCAGTGAAGTTTCGCATTGTCTCTTTGGATAAAGACTTCACTCCCAGCAATAAGAAGGTGAGAGCCGGGCTGGGGAAGGGGGGAGGTGACAGGGCTCCTCTGCACTGACTTCTTACAGTCTTGGCAAGCAATGAGAGAGGTGTGGGAGTCAGCCAGTGCCTTTCCCCTTGGGAATCCTGCCCCAGCCAGCTCTGCCTGGTGGCTGCGTTCCCCAGGGGCAGGGATGCCCTGTGTTCACGCAGGTTTCAGCAGGCTAAGGAAAGAGAAAGCAGAATTGCACCTGTGACATGGGAATGTACTCACTTAAACTTTTGATTAGGGATGTAACAATGGTGAGTGGGAAGCAGGGAAAGAGCTATTGATATCCATCAAGTCATCAGACACCAGTATTACATGCAAGTTCAGTCTCTGGCACCCCTGAGCAATCACCTGGGTCACTGGAAGTGCAGGAGGTTCCCAGATGAAATGGTTGCTGGCTTCTCGTGAAGCCCTCAGCTCATCCCAGCTAGAGCCACCCACAGGCTCAATATCAATCCCAAAGCAAATTGAAGGGTTGGAAGTTCACAGCATCCCACAAATAACCCTCATTCTACTCCATTCACGGCTCCATAGATGTCCCCACCCTGGTGAGACCCCAAGGAAGGCTTTGAGTTTCTCCTCTAACCATCTTCTCTTTGCCTTGCAGCTGCCCCTTGTGCTCCTGAAGGTCAGTCTGAGAGATGGAGGGAGACTCCTGGGTGGTGTGGGCTTGGAAAGGCAGTGTGGCTGGGAGAGGAGAAGCATAACACAGCCATGGGCTGTTTTATTGCGGGGTGCTGGGGTCCCCAGCGTGCTGACGCCGCGTGTCCCTGTGTGCAGGATCCCAGCGGGAACCGCATCGCGCAGTGGCGGGAGGTGAGCCCGCGGCAGGGCATCGTGGATCTGTCCCTCCCACTGGCTGCAGAGCCGGCTCTGGGCACGTACATCATTGAGGCGGAGGGGCAGAGCCACTCCTTCAGTGTGGAGGAATATGGTATGAGGGGACCGGGAGGTGCATGGGAGGTGGGAGCCCCACCTTGGCATGTCCCTGTGGGCAGCTTGTCTTGTCACCCCTGGCCACCCAGGCACCACTGTCCTTGTTCTGGGAGAGACAACCCTCTCTCCTTTTGCTTCTCCATAAGTGCTGCCCAAGTTTGAGTTGACCATTGATCTCCCCGCCGTGGTGCTAGAGAAGGACAAGAAGTTCCAGATGGAGATTTGTGGACGGTGAGCCCAAAACAGGCTGCGCTTGGAAGAGGGAGGGCATGGGGGGGAACCAACATGATGTGGCCCATCAGGCACACCCTCACCACCCTCCACCCAACAGGTACACCTACGGGAAGCCCGTCCAGGGGAAGGTCCAGGCCAGCTTGTGCCAGCCCTTCAGTATCCTGTACGAACTTCACGGTGTCCCCCAGAAAGAGATGTACTGCATCGAGGTCGGCGGGCAGGTGAGCACAGCTGGGGAGTGTGAGTGCCACCGGGACAACCCCTTCCCGGGACTGCTGCTAACGGGGTTGACTCTGTCCCTCCAGACTGAGAAGAACGGCTGCTTTTCAACAGAGGTTTTGTTGACTGCCTTCAACCTGACCAGCTCCATGTATCAGAAGCAATTCCAAGTCCAGGCATCGCTGGTGGAGGATGGGACAGGTAGGGACGGCAGTGTTCTCCTGCTTGGGAACGGGCATTGTTGCTGGTGCCTGGTTTTGCGTTCTTCCCCTATGCACCCAAATACATGTGGCATGGGGGTATTGATCTCCAGGGAAGCCCAAAAGCAGCACTGTGATTTAGAGGTGCACATGTGCCGGGACTGGGTCCGGGCGGGGAGGCAAGCCAGGTCAGCCAGGCAATACTTCTAATTCTCACCAGAGAAATGGTCGGGAGGCAAAAACCCCTCTCCAAGCTCCAACAACTCTCCTAATGCTATGGCTAGCAGCAAGTTGAGTCCTTGTGACACAAAGCAGTGGTTTCACCCAGTCCGGTGGTGTGGCTTCGTTCTTTGAGATAATCCACCTCATCCACCCCCTTGGTCCCACCAGAAATGACTGCCAGTGGCTTGGCTTCAGAAAAAAAGGAGAAGACCAGGAGTTGGCCCAGGCCCACCAGCACCGAGGTGGCCTTGCATTGTGGTGCTTTAGTGAAGCACCTTTTGTGAAGTCTCTGCAGCCAGCTGCACCTTGGCTTTAGGTCTAAAACATGCCGTAGATGTTTTGCTCCTCTTGTAGAAGGTGTGAACTGTGCTCGAAGCTGCTGACTGCAGAGGGAAAACCTAAAATGTCCAGGACCTTTTCTGCACTGTGACAGGGGAGCTGGCAGCAGCTAACCTCTGCCCTGTGTCCCCGCAGCACCCTCAGCTCCCCACTCCTTCTCCACAGGGCTGGAGCTGAAAAACACTAAGAGCTGCAAGATTTTACCCGAAATCCTCACTGTCACCTTTGAAAACACCAATGATTTCTACAAGCCCGGCATCCCCTACACTGGGATGGTAATGGGGGGGGTCCCTGCACCCCGCAGGGCTCCCCTGCACCTCGCTGTGCCCAATCCCGGTCCCACTGACCCCCAATCCTGCTCTTCTACCCCTGCCCTCTGCCCCATGCCTGCAGCCCAACTTGGGGCATCTCCCCTTCCCTCCTGGTGCAGATGCTGCTGAAGGGAGCCGACGGTGCCGTGCTGCCACAGAAGCAGCTCTTGCTCATCGTTAGCCAGGAAGGAAAAGATACGAGACAGACCTTCCTGACAGACAGATCGGGGAGAGCCTCCTTCGAGCTGGAGACCTCTGGATGGAGTGGCATGGTCTCCTTGCGTGTAAGTGACCCGTCTCCCATCCCTCGGGCGTCCCTGTGCTGCTTTCTCCAGTAGTATGGGGCTGGGCACCTCTCCAAGCCAAGAACCTGCATCAATGGTGCCCGGTGATGGGACTAGCACCTCGTGGATTCTGGACGGTTTCATTGCCTTGATTTCTACCTCCATCGCTCAGGGTCAAGTCAACAAAGCAGCTCACACCCAGAATGACAGATCGACACTCATCTATCCAAATGCTTATGCCTACCTCAGCCCCTTCTTTTCGGCGAGCAGGAGCTTCCTGCAGATCCGTCGCCCGGAGAGTGAGCTGCCCTGCGGCCAGCCCCAGCAGCTCTGGGTGGACTACATCTTCAGCAAGGAGGCCCTGGGGACTCAGCCGGAGAGCCTGGATGTGGTCTTCCTGGTGAGCCCTGGCCCAGGGAGGGCGGGCAGCAGGTGTTAGGGTAGTTGTGTGCAAAGGTCCACATCTACACACATGTTCACAGTTGTGTCCCTGAGGACAAGACAATGAGCAAACTGTCCTGGCTAGACCGAGGGACTTATGCCTGTTAGTAGAGGTGTCTGCCAGCACTGATGGACCTGCATGCCAATGGGAGATGTTGGGGGGGCTGGAGACTGGGCAAGGTCAAAAATCATCCTGACATTCTTGCCCTCGGGTCCATCCTCCATCAGGGCATTTCGGTTCCCTGCTCAGCATTAGTTTTGTTGTTCCCATCTCCTTCTCTGTAGGTCCTGGCCAAGGGGACCATTGCCTCTGTCCTCAGGAAAGAGCTGCCTCCAGAGGCTGGTAGGTCCTGAGTCATGGATGGGCTGTGCAGGGCTCTGCTTTCCATGCCTGGTCCTCATCTCCCCTCCTTTCCCATGGCCCAGGGCTGAGAGGCTCCTTCTCCCTGGAGCTGCCTATCGGCCCTGAGCTGGCACCCATGGCCAAGGTGCTGGGCTACGTGGTGCTGCCTGATGGTGAGATGGTGGCTGACAGCACCAAGCTCAACGTGGCCAAGTGCTTCCCCAACAAGGTGAGCGGAGGCTGCTGGAGATGGGGGAATCGCTCCATGGCTTGTCCATAGCTGCATGCCCTTGAGGTCCATCCTGCTCCAGACGTATCGCAGCATCACAGGCTCTTTAACCCATGCCCTGATCCTCAAATCCTTGAGCCTGATTTTATCCTTGTCTAGAAGAGACCTCCATGTCTGTGGCTTGGTCCTACTCCTCCATGGGAGGTGGCTCCCCCTCCTGCCCTTGCCCCCTGATGCCCGTCTCTCCCCAGGTGAAGATGGCTTTTTCGGAGGACAGGGCTCTGCCCGGCTCGGCACTGCGGCTGGAGCTGGAGGCTGCCCCAGGGTCCCTGTGCGCTGTCCGTGCTGTGGACCGCAGCGTGCGGCTCTTGAAGCCCGAGGCTGAGCTCAACACGGAGGCAGTGAGTGGTGGCACTGTCCGGGGCCCCTTCTGCAGCCCCAGGGACCAGCCGGGGGTGGACAGGGAAGAGATTACATTTGCTTGGACCTTCCCTAAGGGGACTCGGTGCCATGGTGGCTCCTGGGCAGTCCTACTCCTAGGGGGTAGGTGCCTAGCTGGTTTTGTACGTAGCACACTTGTTTATTTTGTAGGTCTACAAAGTACTCCCTGAATTTGACTACCCTGAAAGCATTCAGGACTCACCACCCTGTTCAGCAATTTCCTGGGACTATCTCCCCGACTTTGACATTCCCGTCATCCCATTTGCACTGAGACAGCGAGGCTTCTTTCGCCCTCCAAGCAGGCACCACTTACTTTCCCCTTTTCAGAGGAATTCCCAGATGGACACCTACAAGTTATTTCAGGTAAAGGCCCTGCCCACCTGTGCCTCCTGTTTCCTCTTTGTCCAGGAGCCGGCTGTGGTTTGCTCAGGGTGCCGAGAAACCACAGCAATGTCCCGTGAAAGCCACACTTGTAGCAAAAGTCTTTCCCATGGACGCCAGGCTCTGGTCCTTCTCCACTTGTCGTCTTCTGCATCCCTGTGACTGCTGGGATGGGGATATTCCTCCTGCTGGGTTTCGGAGATGGACAACCTCTTTTCTTTTTCACAGAATGCAGCACTGAAACTTTTCACCAATGCCAAGACCAGCGATGATTGCAAAGAGAGGTTCGGCTTGCCTGGGAGAGCGGGTCCCCAAGGTCCCAGAGGTCAGCACAGCCCTCGGTTTGCTCGCTCCACTGAGTCCTCTCGGGAGGAAAGAGCAAAGACCTGGTGCTTGGTCCTGGCTCCTGTGTCCTCCGGGGGACTCGGAGCCATCCTGCAATCCTGCAAATACACTCAGCATCAAAGGGATTGAAGAGGATTGAAAAGGATTTTGGCCACCTTCGGGCTGCCTGCAGGCGAGGTCCAGCTGAGATGCGGAGACCTGTGGACCCTAATTTCTGCTCTGCCTTTTCCAGGTGGCTTTGATTTCTATGTCACCTATTTGAGGAAAGGAATTGATGACCCAAATGTAATGTACCATGGTGTCCCAGAAGTAATGGACGGTGGTATCCCAGTTGTCGCTGTCCAGGAAGAGCCACCGGCACCCCGGACGTATTTCCCAGAGACGTGGCTGTGGGACCTGGTCCCCGTGGGGTGAGTGAAGATGGTCCCCATGGGGCTGGTCCTCTCCCCATGCATGGAGGGAGGCTGGGGACCTCAGGATGGCTCCTTCTCCCATAGAGAGGGAGCCAGCCTAGCTGGGGATGACAGCAGTTGTGGGTGAATGTGGTGGGATGGCCTCAGCTGTTCTCCATCCCGCAGGGAGGGGGGTTCTGCGGAGGTGACGGTGACAGTGCCCGATGCCATCACCAAGTGGGAAGCTGGGATGTTCTGCATGGCCCCACGGGGCTTGGGGCTGGCCCCTGCCACCACCCTCACGGCCTTCAAGCCCTTCTTTGTGGAGCTGGCGCTGCCCTATGCCGTGGTCCGCCATGAAGCCTTCACCCTCGTGGCCACCGTCTTCAACTACCTGCGGCAGTGCCTGCGGGTGAGCGGCGCTGGGGAGGGGGCCCTGGGTCTGGGGTCCGGCGAGGGCTGATGGAGCCGTGGCCATGGTCCGGCAGGTTCGGGTGACACTGGTGGAGTCGGCGGAGCTGGAGGTGTCAGCGAGCGTGGGCGAGGTGTACAGCGGTTGCATCTGTGCAGACGAAGCAAGGACCTTCCGATGGGGCGTGCGAGCCACCAGCCTGGGTATGGGACACCAGGGCCACGGCAGGACCCCCCTGCCCTGCTGCTTGGGGACCACCTCGGAGGATGGGGTGGGCAGGGAGGACGGGAGCAAATGCAATGCCACCTGGGAAGCTCTTCTCCACTCCACTTTCACCCTCCCCATTGCCTCCCAGCACTGCTCCTCAACCTGGTGACCCCCATCCCAATCCAGCCAGCCCCACACAAAGCCTCAGGGCTGATGCAAGCTGGGGGGGGCTCCATGGGGACTGAGTGCCCCGCTTGCTTCTGCAGGGGAGGTGAACATCACCGTCAGCACTGAGGCCCTCAGCTCCAAGGAGCTCTGCGGCAACGAGATGCCCATGGTGCCAGCCCAAGGGCGCGTGGACACTGTGATAAAGCCCTTGCTGGTGCAGGTCAGATGGGTTATGGAGGAGGAAAGTGGGATGGGTTTGGGGACAGGGTTTGAGCAGCCCTTGGGGTACAGCAGGAGGACCAGGAATGGGACAGAACCCAGCCCCGAGCCCAGGCTGGAGGCATGACCCTGGGGGACAGGGGGGCACAGCTGGTCCCTTCTCCTGGCTGACTCTGATGCTGCTTCCTCACAGCCTGGGGGGATCCTGGAGGAGAAGGCACACAACTCCCTGCTCTGCCAGGAAGGTACGACCGGCCAGGGGTGTCCAGCAGTGCCACGGGGACATGGGGGAGGGACACTTGGCCAGCGGTCACAAGAGCCACCAGGCCAGAGAAGCCAAGGACCAGGGTCCGTAGAGGCTCCCAGCTGAGATGCCCCAACTCAGCCTCGAGCCCATGGAGGGTTGGAGCAGAAAGGGGGTGGCTGAGGGTGCCATGGGGCCAGGCCAGGAGCTGGGCATCCCCCCGTCATTGCCTTCCATCCCCACAGTTGCTGAAGAAATCTCCCTGGAGGTTCCTGCAAATACCTTGGAGGGCTCCCAGCGAGCCCACATCACCGTGATGGGTAAGGGACAGGCGGGGGACAGGGCACCACTTGGGGCAGGGAGGGCTCCAGGGCCAAGCTCAGCAGGAGGTGGGACCACCCAGAGGCGAGATGGGAGGCAATACGGGGGACACAGCCGATGACAGTGCTCCTTATATCCCTCTGGGACAGGTGACATCATGGGCAATGCTCTGCAGAACCTGGACTGCCTCCTGGCCATGCCCTACGGCTGTGGGGAGCAGAACATGGTCCGCTTTGCCCCCAACATCTACATCCAGCAGTACCTGGAGAAGAGTGGGCAGCTGCACCCCGACATCCGTACCAAGGCGCAGGGCTTCCTGCAGAGCGGTGAGCATCCCTGCTCCCCTCCTCTCCCTGTCCCACCCTGCCTTGCTGCTGAGGACCACCACCACCCCATATCCCCCCTCCCCATTTTCTACCTGTGCCCCAGGGTGGGTCTGGGCCCCAGGCTGCCTCTGGGGTCCCCCAAGGGTGTAAAGACCGCTGTGTAAAGACGTGTCCCCATCTCCTCCCCACAGGGTATCAGCGAGAGCTGCTCTACAAACACAATGATGGCTCTTACAGCGCCTTCGGGAAGAGTGATCCCAGCGGCAATACCTGGTGAGGAACTGCACGGGGCTCAGGCAGGCTGTGCAGTGGCCGTCCCAGTGCCTCTCCTGCCACCAAGCGTACCCCAGCCCCAGTCTCCCATCCCTCCAATGTCTCTCTGGCTCGTAGGCTGACGGCGTTCGTCCTCAAGTCCTTCGGGCAAGCCAGAGCCTACGTGGCCATCGAGGAGCGGCACATCACAGACGCGCTGCACTGGTTGCAGAAGAAACAACGGGAGACGGGCTGCTTCCGCAGTGTGGGGAAGCTCTTCAACAACGCCCTGCAGGTGGGTTGGTGGGGTGGGATGGGACATGGGGACATGCGGCCAGAGCCGGGTTGGCCCCAGCCTGTCCCTGGCGTGTGGTCTAGGCAGTGGGGGAGTCCCCGTGCCAGTGGCACGGCATGGCCAGACCCATCTCCTGCTGTCCCCTTTGTAGGGTGGCATCTCCGATGAGCTCTCACTGTCGGCTTATGTCACGGCTGCGATGCTGGAGCTGGGGCTGTCCCCAGCGGTGAGCATGACCCCATCTTCCCCGGAGGGGCTGGTGGGGTGGGGACGGGTGCTGGGCCAGGGGGTCCGGCTGTTCCAGGCCATCTCCTAGCCCAACCTGGGTGCAACCGGTCAGAACTGGGGTCTCTGAGCAATGCCCACACCCGTGGACTGGCTCCTGACTCCGCTCCCATGCCAGGACCCGAAAGTGAGCTCAGCCCTGCAGTGCCTGGAGGCCTCAGCCACGGACGACCCTTACACGCAGGCGCTGCTGGCCTATGTCTTTGGGCTGGCGGGGCGCAGGGAGCAGCAGCAAGCCCAGCTGCAGAGCCTGGCCCAGCACAGTGTCAGCGCAGGTACCACCTGGCACGGGCAGTGGCACCTCGGGGCAGTGCCACCCTCTGCCTGGGTCACGTATCCCACCCCCAGTCCCCTGGGACCCCCGGAGCAGGAGGGCTGAGCTCCCACCCCCTTCTCTCCCAGGGGGGCAGCTCTACTGGCGGAGGAAGGGGAAGGCTCTGCCCCCCTCGCAGCCCTCCTGGGCTGCCGCTGCACCAGCGGAGGTGGAGATGACCGCCTACGTCCTCCTGGCCTACCTCTCCCAGCCCCAACTGTCCTCTGCCGACCTGGGAACTGCTTCCCAAATCGTCCGCTGGCTCAGCAAGCAGCAAAACCCCTACGGGGGCTTTGCCTCAACGCAGGTACCAGCACCAGGGTCCATGGGGCTTCTCCAAGCATCCCCCCCTGTATCTGCAGTTAGGGGTGACCCCCGTCTCGGTGCTTTCTCTATGCCCAGGACACCGTGGTGGCCCTGCAAGCCCTGGCCAAGTACGCCGCCCTGACATACGGCAGCAATGGGGAGATCATGGTGACGGTGACGTCCCCGACGGGCACCACGCAGGACTTTGTGCTGCACAACAGCAACCGGCTGGTGCTGCAGCAGGCGGCTCTGCACGAGCTGCCAGGGACGTACGGGGTGCGAGCTCGCGGGCAGGGCTGCGCCCTGGTGCAGGTGGGTATGGCCCGGGGTCCCCGTCCCCGTGCGGTGCCCACTCGGTGGCTCTAACCCTCCTGCATCACCCCAGGTGACCCTGCGCTATAACGTACCACCCCCTCCAACCACGGGGATGTTTGACCTCCATGTGGAGACGGAGCCCGGGGAGTGCACAGGGGATGCCAGAACCCGCTTCCATCTCCTCCTCCGGGCACGGTAGGGGCTGGGGCTGCCCCCCAGGTTTTGGGGGGGCAGGAGGAGCTGAGGAGGGCAGGCAGTCCCCAACCCCACCCCGGGGCTCTGCCCCTGCAGGTACACTGGGGACCGTCCCGCCACCAACATGGTTGTCATCGAGGCCAAGCTGCCGTCTGGCTACATCCCGGACAAGAGCTCTGTGGTGGAGGTGAGAAGCCCCTGCTGACCCCAGGCACCCACTCTGCCACTGGGTCCCTGCCCCTTGGGGACAGTGGGACATGGAGGCGCACCCACTTGGGGTGCTGGGCCTGCCTGGGGCACCCACTGAGCAGCTGTTGCCCATTCTGAGCTGTGTCCCTCCAGCTGAAGAGGCAGAAGCTGGTGAAGAAGGTGGAGGTGCAGCCCGACCAGCTGACGATTTACCTGGATGAGGTGAGATGGGGCACGGGGACAGGAGCAGGACCCCGTGTGCTGGGGCGTGGGGATGTTTCCCCATTGCGGATGGTTGCACCTCACCCTTGGGCCATCTCCACAGCTGACAAAGGAGGAGGAGACCTTTGCCTTCACCGCCACGCAGGACTTCCCCGTGAGGAACCTCCAGCCAGCCACCGTGACGCTGTACGACTACTACGAGACAGGTAAGCGCCGCCGGGGACGTGGCCCCGGGTTGCCTGGCCCTGCTGCCAACCCTTGCAACCCCAATGGCGCAGAGTGGGTCTGGCTGAGCTTTCAGTTCACACTGCCGAGCTTTGGCTCGTTAACGGGAGCAGCTCACCCTGAGCCCGTTGGTCACCATCCTTCCCGTTGCAGGTGACCGCACGGATGCTGCCTACAGTGCACCTTGCAGCTCAGGTAGGGGCCGAGCCTGACAGGCCAGAGGGGTCACCCCACCACCCGGACCCTGGCAGGGACCCACTGACCCCGAAGGGCCAACCTGGGCTATGCTGAGCCCCTAGACCCAGGGGAAGGAGGGCAGTGAATGGGGATGGAGGAGCCCAGCCAGGAGCCTGGAGCCCTGGATTGATCGATGGGGACTGGCTGGCCAGAGCTTGGGGGGCTGGAGGTCAGGGAGGACCCAGGCATCCAGCTTATGGGGTGCAGAGAGGAGCTGTGCCTCTTTGGGGGGGCTCAGACCCCCGTCAGCCCTGGCCTTCCTCCTGTGCACCTTATAAAGCTCTCCATCCACGGATTTGGGGTCACACAGGGGATGAGACACAGCTCCTGGGGATGGAGCTCAGCTGGAGGGACAGGGCAGCCGCGGGTGACGGGGGGGCAGAGGGGCTCTCCTCTCACAGCACACGCGGTATTTATTTTGAAGAGGCTGATGGTCAGGAGCAGGAAAACTTCTAGCACAGCCTGAAGCCTGGCAGCTGCTCCCCTCTGCTTGCCCCAACTCCTTCAGCCACCGAGGACCCGTGTGGCGGATGGTCTCTGCTCCCACCCTGGCCACGGCCCCGACCCTCCATGGGGGCAGAAAGCGCCCCAGAGATGCTCACAGCATCACCAGCACAGCACAGCTCGCTCTGGACTCGGCCACTGCTCTGTGTAGCACAGCTCCCACACCACCAAGACCCATCAGAACCACGGCCGAGGGGCTGACACATCTTGCTGTTCTGCAAACCCCTGCCACAGCTTTGACTCTGGTTGAGCAGCCAAGCGGTGGCTTTACAGGGACACCCACACGCATTTCCCCCCACCACCCCGAGGGAGCTCTGGGGTGCCAGATCTGGCCTCTCCCCTCCCCACAGCACTTGAATGGGAGCAAGACCTCCTCCCTCGTGTCAGACCAACTATCCCTTCCCCAGCAGGTCGCCACTGCCACTCACCCCATCTTGCTCTCCCTGGGAGTTACGGTCCTACCCCAGCCCCCTCCCTGGCACCAACACAGTGCCACCGTCACCAAGAGGGACCTGGGGACACCTCCGCAATCCCATCAAAAGAAATTCAGACGCTTGCTGACAGAGACAAGCCACAGTGCCCCCCAGCCCCTGCCCTGGCTCTAAATAAATACATTTGCTCAAGCACATCCTGTCTTTTGGTCTTTCTTTTCCTAAACTTGCAGGGTCCCAACACCTGGAGGGGGGTACGGATGGAGGGGCGGCAGGGATGGGGGGCTGCTGTGGACTGTGCTGGTCAGGGCAGGGAGGGTGGATGCCAGGCAGGCTGGCAGCAGTGGAGGTCAGCCGCTGTTCAGCTTCTCTGCCAGAGATAAAACGAGGCAGGCCGAGGCGGGTGAGCTCTCCGAAGGCGTTGGCAGAGGTGCACAGACTCCATCCACCCTATACTCCTCTACCAAACAGCGCAGGAAGGGACCTGGCAGCTCGCAGTGCAGGCCCCTGACCTCATCAACGACACATCCTGGTGCAGCCTCAGACCAGGGTTTAATTCTGCTGTAGCCGAGGAGCAGCTCTGTGCAGACCAAACACCCGCTGAGCCTTGCGGCTCAGCACCCGCCGTCCTGCGACCTCGATGACAAATACAGCCCAGGGAACCATCCCCCTGAGCCACAGCCTCTCTGGGGACAGCAAGGGCTGGCGTGGATGCTCGTGCCATCTCTGCAGAGTCTCCCCGCAGAGCCAGCAACGGTGAGACCTGGAGATGCGGCCATGGGAAGGGGGTCGATGCTACAGCACTGAGGCCAAATAAACCCTCCCTGCCCCACTGAAGGACAGGAGGCAGTGTCACATCAAGGCACGGACAACCAACGTGTGGCTAAGTCACAGCCCTGTCCCCACGATGGGGGAAGAGCAGCAGGACAAGGCAGCTGCTCCCAAGGCCACAGTGGGAGGACAGGAGCCAGCCCTGCCCCGTGCCCCAAGCCGAGTCCCTCGCCAAGGACGGAGCCGGTCTCACATCACTTATGGCGTTTTTTCTTCTGTTCTTTGCGCTTCTGAGCCCTCACGTCCTTCTTCAGGCGGCTGTCGACGACCTTGAACTGGCCCTTGACACCAGGAGGACGGCGCACCCGGGGTCCTACACCTTTCTTAGCCACCAGGTAGGTGACCTGCCGCTTCTCCTTGGCCAGCCCAGCCTTCTTGTAGATGCTGGGGGAGAATGGCAAAAGGTGAGACCGAGACCCCAGTACCCCGGCCCAGCTCCAGCAGATGGGCTTTGGGACGTATCCAAAGACCAATACTGGGTCCCACCACTCTGCTGGGCCTCTGCACCCCAATATGGGGCTCCCTTGCTTGCTCTGCCACCCCTCAGCCTACACCCGGATCCAGCCCAGGTCTTCCCAGCCCTGCTGGGTTACACGCAGGAGCTGTCCCCGTGCTGTGGCTGCAGGGACAGGGCATCATGAACCAGCCCAGCACGTGAAGGATCTGGATCCCAGCTTTGCCACTCACCGCCGCAGCTGGGCCACCTTCTCCCTCTCAGAGATATCCACCGTGCTCACCACGGCCTCTGCTTTCTTCTTCATCTGCTCCATCTTCTTCAGCATCTGTGGGGACAGCGAGGGTGAGGGACAAGGGGGATCGGAAGAGGGACGGAGCACCTGGGAGGGGGAATAGAGCACCCATCCAGCCCCACTCACCCGCCGCTTCTTGCGGGCCTTTGCCTCTGCCACCTTCTTGATGGGGCGGGCGTTGATTTCACGCCAGCGCTGCCGATATGCTTCAACCGTCTGCCGGTCCACGGGTATCTGCTTGCGCCGGTGCTGCTTCTCCTCCTCTGTGAACCACTCTGGCAGCTCTCCCTCATCCTCGTTGAAGGAATACCTGGGGGGGCACGACTCGGGTGAGTTGTGAGGGGGACATGGGGTCCCCATACCAATACATCAGCCACCCTCATGGCCTGTCTCCTGCTGGGAGACCGAATGCTGCTCTGCCTCCAGCACCCACAACTGCAAGTACCTGTTGAAGGAATCATCAATCAGGTCCCGCCTGGCCTTTTTGGAGGTGGCAATGACGGAGCCGAGCGCCAGGCCCTCTGCGTCCAGAACACGGGCTCTTTTCACTGCAGCACATGGACAGATTAAAGCTTGGCCTATTTACAAACAGCCCTGCCAGCCCAGATAAGCATGGTCTGACCCTGCCTCCTATCCCTAAAGAGGGACTCACATGGTATTACCGGGTGCACATGGGTCCAGACAGCATCCCCCACTCACCTGGGTTCTCAATGGGCACCACCTCGAAGCCACATGGCTCGACACGGCCCCGCTTTCTCCCCACCGGTGTCAGTGGCCTGCGGAGAGGAGAGTGGTCAGGGCTGGGGTCCTCACCTCCCCGCTCTCCACGACTGTGGAGCTGGGGGAGAACATCCAGACCACCCCTCTCTCAGCCCTCACCTCTCCTCATCGCTGCTGCTGTCATCATCGCTGCTCTGCTCATCCTGTGCTTTACCAGTGTCGGGGCCTGTGTCTGCGGCAGGCGGGGACTCAGCTGGAGCTTCCTCCTCCTGGGGTACCATTTTCTTCTGCTCTTTCCTTGTTGCTTTGTCTGGGGAACAGGAACCACTGGGTGAGAAAGGGTTGAGGCAAACCCCACTGCAGATCATTCCTCTAGAGACCCAGCTCATTAACGCTACACTAATGCCAGCTCGTTAACTGTGTAAATGATACAGGCTGGAAACAACCTCTGGAGCTCTCTGGTCCTACTCAGAGCAGCATCCCCATCACTGTTTGATCCAGTACCCCAGACTGGGCCGTGGGGCTGTCCCTCTGTGCCCCCCACCAGAGACACAGCCCCTCACTAACCTCTCCGAGACTCACGCTGCTTCTCAGCTAACATCTGTGACTGCCCCAGCTCCAGGTCCTCATCCGCATCGTCCTCGATGCCAGCAAAGGCGTCCTGGGGACGGGGAGCAGCAGGTCAGGGGACACAGAGCAGACCTGGGGAGCTGCTGGGGCCGAGGCTGCCCTGTCACTTCTGGCCCAGTGGGACTCACCTTCCCGAACCACAGGCTGGTCTGCCGTTCCTCCAGCACTGACTTCTCCTCCAGGGGCACCAGCAGGGGATTCTCCTCTTCCTCCCCTTCTTCCTCCTCTTCCTTCTGCTTAAACTTCACCCTGCAACAAACAGCAGCAGGATCAGTGCCCCCCAGCCAGGACGGGGTGTGCCCACTGCCGGACTCCAGAGCTGCTCCAAAGGAAGCCTCTGCCCCAGGGAGGCCTCTCCCAGCTCTCACCTCTTTGCCCCCTGCTCTCGCCTTTCCCGCTCCAGCCGGCGCTGACGGGCCTCTATCTCAACCAGCTCCTCTGGGTCCAGATCGCTGGCCAGGGACACGTCATCCTCTTCCTCATGATCTGACATATAAATGTCATCGTCCCCAGGTCCTATCTCCAGCAGGGCATCTGCCGATGCCATGTCCCCCCGGGTCACCTCGTTCAGCAGCTGCAATGCAAGTGAGACTGGAGTCACAAACTACAGTCCGTCAGCCATATGTCTGCCACTGTCCCGGCCCCAATGGCTCTGAGAGCCTGGCCTCCCCCTGCCCCATGTACCGGGGTCTTGTGGATAGCCCGGAGGGAGAACATGCTGGTGTCACCACCATCGGCGATGGAAACACCAGGGAGGTCCATCTTCAGCTCCACACGCTCACGCTGCTTCCGCTGTTCCTTCAGGATTTTCTTCTTCTTTCTGGTGAAGGAGGCAAAGAAATGAGGCTACACTATCGTCCCTCCACCCCCACCACATCCCAGTGGCTCATCCACTGCCACATCGGTGCCAAATGTCCGCCAGGACTGGGGACCCAGCAGCAGTGCCATCCCTCTGTGAGGGGTCCCCAACCCCGAGGCAAAGGGGGCCCACACCAGCTTGGAACAGCGGCTTCACCTGTCTGGAGGAGCAGACAGCCCCCAAGGACCCCAGACCCACAAACCCTACCTGCTGTCCACAGAGGGACAGACTCTGACACTACCACTCTCTGTTGCCATGGCTAGAGCCCCCCTGTGCTCTGCTGGCCCAGTGCTCCCCCCTCTGCTCATCTGAGCTCTTTTTACCTTTTTAACTCTGCCAACTCCTTGACCTTCATCTCTGCCAATGCCAGCTCTACCTCCTCCTCTTCCTCTTTCACCACCTCATCAGCTGTGGCTCTTGGCGACGTCTTCTTCTCCTTCTTCTCCTCCTTCTCCTCCTCTTTGCCTTCCTCCTCTTCACCGGAGCTCAGGCTGCCAAAAGGAAGGAGCTCAGACCATCTCTCTTGGTGGCAGGCCCATCCCACCGCATTGGCGCTCTGGGGCAGCCCTGTCGTTCCTACTTGATATCCAGCTCTTTTGCCTGTTCTTTCAGCTTTTTGGCCAAGAAACGCCGCAACTTCGTCCTCCAGTTCAGCAGGGCTCTGTGTGGGAAGGCAGACTGTTAGAGACACCCACCAGGCTTGGCATAAAGCCTTGTCCCAGTCCCACCCAGTACCTGAGCTCTTTGCGTCCGAGCACGCGGATGTCCTTGCAGCACTGACGCAGCTCCTCCGTGGTGGAACTGTGATTTTCCAGCTCACCATCCTCCAGTGTAATCTGAATAGAGCAGAGGAAAATTAAGCATGTATGCTAAGTCCCTTTCTTTGGTAAAAACAACCCATCACAAAATAAAAGAACAACAAGTGGCTAAACTCCAGGCAGGCTCCTGTGCTGTCTCGCCTCTGCAAGAACAGAACTGGGGACGTTACTAGGGCACCTGGCTTCCTCTTTTCATCACTCTGTGCTCCTGGGGACGTCTCGGGGGCCACCAATGTCCCTCTTGCTTCAGACACTCACCTCGTTGGCCTTGGAGAGGAAGTCCACAGGGTTGGGAGCCTTGAGGAAGTCCATCAGGGTGAAGCGGTGGTAGAGAGTCATGTCGCCATCTGCGTAGCCTTCTGCCTACAGGAGAAAGCACCTGTATGAGTTGCAGCAAAGCACAAAAGCAGCTTCAACCATCCCTAAAGGATGAATGATGTCACGTAACTCTTGCCCTGCTGCAGCGTCCACCTAAACGTGCCCACACGACTTAGGGACAAGAGCAAGTTACCAGCCCCAACCTGCCAGCTCCACAGCGTCTCCCAGTCCCACCTCAGACTCAGAGAGGTGACAGTGACAGAGGCTTGTGTCAGCTCCCTGCCCAGCTCAGGCCGCTTGACACGGCCTTTAGTGTTCTGTGTTCTAAAGACACCTCACAGATAAACAAACTCAGTAGCCAACCATCGTAGGGAGGGTTTTACCAATCCATCCACAGCCCTACAACTTGTTTACCGCTTCCCCATCACTACACCATCTTCTAAATCTGTAAACCTCCCCAAAACTGGATCTTCCACCATTTTGCATGCCCAGATCTTTCATTTGCCTGAGCAACTTTGCTTATTACAATCTCTTTGACCCCAATCCCCAGCCTCTTTAGTGTGTGTTTGGCGTTGCTGCCCAGTAAAGCAAACTCATACCTTTGGTTTCTTTTTGCTGACGAGCTCGCTAACAGACTTAGCCTGAACCTCCACCTCCTTGAAGGCGTATTTTGGGTCAAAGAACTTGCTGTCGATTTTGTCCGGTGCCTGATAACCTGGGATGGAGGAATCAGAGACATCAGCAAGTTTTTCCCAGCCCCATCCCAGCAGCTGCAGGTTCCCCTGACTGCTCACCCTGACACACCACGAAGATCTCAGCGGATTCGTTGCGGGAAGCTTGGGGCTTGGTGGCCTGGACCTTGTGGAAGAACTGCTGAAAGATCCAGAGGAGCGGCTGGTAGTCCCGGGAACGAAAAACCTTGGTGATGAACCAGCCACCTTTGCAGAGGAATTCACAGGCCAGTTTCAGGGCCATGAGGGTCAGGTTGGCTGGAGGCGGGGAGAAGAGCAGTCAGCAGTTGTCATTGTCCCCACCACCCACCTCCCCGTCCCACAGCATGCACCACTGCCACCCTGCCCTGCTGGGGTAAGAGATACCCCCTAGACCCGCCTCGTACCCCCTGGACTGTGCCAGGCCGCACACCAGCCCCAGGCAGGCCGCACCTTGGGAGTAGGCGTCATGCACCCAGCTGGCTCCCACATTGGGTGCTCCGTCGTTCAGCACCACGTCCACCTTCCACGTCTGCAGCTCCTTGCGCAGGGCCTGAGAGAGGGAGGTAGATGTTAGTCCCACTAACCCCTCTGCAAGAACCAGCAGGCAGCATGTCAGCTCAGCTCAGGCCCCTGCCATGGTCCTACCAGACCGGTGTGTGACGCTTGGGGCAGGGGAGACAGGTTCTTACCTGGCGGCACTTCTCAGTGGTGATGTCCTCCTGCAGTGTCACCACATTGGGAATGGGTTTGATGGGAACTAAGTCCACTCCTGGTGTAAAGAAGAGATATGAAGACCGCAACCCCTCAAAACTGGGCTCCAGCCCATCCCACGAGGCTTCCCCACCCATCCTCTCCTCCTACCAGGATCCCCAGTCCAGGACCCCATTTCTTTGGCCACATCCAGGGACTGCAGTGGAGGTCCCTGCCCCTAGTCTGCTCCTGCCTGGTCCCATCACTCACCAATGATCAAGCTGGAAACCGGCATGAATTTGGAAGCCACCTGCAGCCTGGAAAGAACAGAGGGGATCAAAGCTACAGCAGGATCCCAGGACAGCCCCCAGCCTTGAACTGTGCTGCTGGGGGTTTGGGATCAGCTTTGGCATTGAGGACAGAGACTGAGATGAGCCACCATAACAGAAACCACAAAAATCACTTCACTATGATGTCCCAAGGCAGCTGGCAGCACCGGGCTGTGAATTGGGGCCCTGACACCACTCACCACCCGCCGGGGGCCGCACACAGGTCCAGCAGCGCCCGGGCCTTCTGTAGGAACTGGAACTTCCTATTGAGCTGGAGAAGCTTGAAGGAGGAGCGGGAGCGAAAGCCTGTGGGACAGAGAGCCACAGATTATGGCTCACTGGGGTTACAGCTTTCCGGGGTGGCAGCCCCCCGCCCGGCCCGCAGTGAGCAGGCAGGCCCCTCACCCGTCTCCTTGGCCAGGTGGTAGAACTTGTCCCTCCGGCTCTTGCCCAATTTGCTTTTCTTGCCCATGGCAGCGCCGGGTGGGGCCCTCCGCGGGGTCGGGCTTTACTGTCAGCCGCCGGCACGGACCTGAGGGAAGCAGACGGGGTGAACTCGGGGTGAAGGGGAGGGACGGCTCCGCATCTCTCCGCGACCTCCCCGGGCGAACCCCAGCGTGCCCCCTCAGTGTTCCCCCGCTGCCCCCAGCCTACCCCGGCCCCGTGCCCCCCCCAAGGCCTACCCGCACCCCGGAGCCCCCCCGAGGCGCCTCCTGGGCCCGCTGTACCCCCGAAGCCTTCCGGCCTACCCCGCCCCGGGGTCCCCTCAGCCCTGACACACCGGTCTCCCCTTCCCCCGCCCAGACCGCAGCCACTACCACTGCCCCCAGCACACGCACACACACGCCCTCCTCACAATCCCGATCCCGATCCGGATCCCGACCCCGATCCCGACGGCACCGCGTGCCCGCGCCGCCTTCCCGGAGTGCCTCGCGCGAGCCACTCGACTTCCGGTTCCGCTCGCCCTCGGCGCCATCTTGGGAGTGGCACGTCCCTGCTGCCGGGTGCAGGCGGGCTGCCGAGGGCAAAAGAAGGGGGAACGATAACGAGTCCTCTCGGAGGCGCGTCTACGGCCTGCCCGTGCACCGATGGTATTTCGTGATACGGAGAAATCGCCTTTGACCGTACCAAGAGGGCGGCGAGGCCACGACCCAAGCGAGACACTGCTGCGCACGCGCATTTAAACATGCCGGCGTCGCACTGCGCATGCGCCCTCCGCGGCTCGGGACGAGGGGGTGTTGAGCGGCCGTGTCGCGGCGGGGAGAGGAAGTGACGTTATCACGTCTGGCGCGCGGAGGGCGGGCAGCGGAAAGAGGGCGGCGGCCATCTTTAGTGCCGGCAGGAGCGGGACCGGCGTCCCGATGCCGGCGGAGAAGATGGCGGTGGACGGGCCCGAGCAGGTGCGGCCGGGCCGGGTCGGGCCGGAGCGGGGTGCGGCCGCCGGCCGGGGGGGTGCTCGTGTCGCGTCGTGCTGCCGCGGGGCTCTGCTGGGAGCGGATCTGGTCGGGGCCTGGCGGGCGCCGTGACTCGGCGGGTCTCGCCTCAGCCTCCCTGAGGGGGCTGGGGCTGACCGGGGCCTGGGGCAGGCCTTGGGGTGCCGGACGAGGCTCTGGGAGGGGGTAGGAAGGAAGACGAAGGGGCGTGTGGGTGAGAACGGTGAGACCCGGGTGGGAACAGGCACTTTGGATTGTTGTTGGGCACCGGCCTGAGTAGGCAGAAGGCTGGTGGGACGGAAGGCGGGGACCCAGGACCTGACCCGGGGCGGTCGGAGGGGGAAATGGGGACCACAGGGTCAGCACGGAAACTGACTGAGGGTAGAGATGCTTTTCGAGGCTGTGGATGGAATGGGAGGCCCTTGGGGCTAAGGGCAGTGCTGCTGAGCTCTGATCTCTCGCAGATGGAGATGGATGATGGGAAGGGAGGCACAGGGCTCCGGCAGTACTACTTGTCCAAGATCGAGGAGCTGCAGGTGAGCCAGTCATAGCTGCGCAGAAGATGCCCAGCCAGCCTGCCCCAGAACGGCATCACCATGGTTCCAGCCAGGGCTGCGTGGCTGCGTCCCTACGTTTGCCTCGAGAGCACCTACAGCCTCTTCTGTGCTGTGGGTGTCCTGTTCTGGGGGAAGCACTGCCCCAGGGTGGCGTTTATAAGCAGGACCGAAACGTTGGGTAGCGGGGGTGTATGAGATGAGTCTCAGTCCTATGAGCTGACAGCGCTGCTGCGTCTGTGTGAGGTGTTGCCCAGCCCTTGGCAGTGGGTTTGGGTTGGCCACGTCCTGCTGGGAAGGGCTGTCCCCCTCCAGGTCCAAGACAAAGGCCATTGGGCTGGTGCCCACACTGGGTTCATGTGAGTGCTGCACGGGACGCTGAGGACTCAGGAAAGCTTTTCTCCCAACAGCTTATTGTGAACGAGAAGAGCCAGAACCTGCGGCGCCTGCAAGCGCAGAGAAATGAGTTGAATGCTAAGGGTACGGCTCGGCTCCCCTCATCTTCCTTGCCCGGGGCTCTGGGGCTGGTTTTACCTGCTGGGCTGGTGGCTCTTGGCCCAGTTGCCAGCCACTGTGACAAGTGCTGCCCCTCTGTCGTGGGCAGGGCGTCAGGGCACAGGTGCCTGTGGCTGGTGCTGACATCTCCCTCTCCACAGTGCGCCTGCTGCGGGAGGAGCTGCAGCTGCTGCAGGAGCAGGGCTCCTACGTGGGAGAGGTGGTGAGAGCCATGGACAAGAAGAAAGTGCTTGTCAAGGTACGAGGCTGAGCTGTCCTGAGGGTGACCGGGGCGAGCAGAGTGGAGTCTGACAGGCCCTCCCTTTGACCCCACGGGGTTGGAGCAAGTGTGAGCGTGAGCTCTGGGGGGATGTAACAACTAAAAGATGTGAAGTGAGAGCTCTTTCTCCAGAGGAGCATGTTGCCGCAGCTCTCCTGGGCCCAAACCTTCCCCAGGCAGGTGGGAGGCAGCTGGCTTAGGGCTTCCTGGGGGCAGGAGGAGTTGCAAGGTGTTTGAGCTCTCTGGCTCCTTCCTCCTGCCCTGAGCAGCCGGTGTGGATATCGGGCACATGACAGGGGACGCCTCAGAGAAATAACTCTTACCGTGGCAACTGCCACCTTCCAGGTGCACCCAGAGGGGAAGTTTGTGGTGGATGTGGACAAGAACATCGACATTAATGACGTGAGTGTCCTGGGGCCTTGGGAGGGGACGCGACTGCTCCCTCTGGGCAGCCTGGCACTGCCTGCCTCCTTCCCTGACGTGGGGATGCTGACCTCTCCTCTGCTCTCGCTGCAGGTGACCCCAAACTGCCGCGTGGCCCTGCGCAACGACAGCTACACGCTGCACAAGATCCTGCCCAACAAAGTGGACCCTCTCGTGTCCTTGATGATGGTGGAGAAGGTTCCGGATTCCACTTACGAGATGATCGGGGGGTTGGACAAGCAGATAAAGGAGATCAAGGAAGTGATCGAGCTGCCGGTCAAGCACCCTGAGCTCTTCGAGGCACTGGGGATCGCCCAGCCCAAGGCAAGTGCTGCTGCTGTGGGTCTGTGGTGGGGGTCAGCATTCGGGGGTGCTGTGGTGCTGCCTGTGTCACTCCTGAGGGGGTCCCCATGTCTCTTGTCGGGGTGTGGCTGCCTGTGTGGGCACGGACAGGGGTGCTGAGCCTGGCCCGGCAGCGGTGCTGAGGTCTCCATGTGGTTGTTGTAGGGTGTGCTGCTCTACGGACCCCCCGGCACAGGCAAGACTTTGCTGGCCAGGGCTGTGGCCCACCACACCGACTGCACCTTCATCCGTGTCTCAGGCTCCGAACTGGTGCAGAAGTTCATCGGAGAAGGTAAAAGAGCGTGGGGGGAGGCAGCTGCTTGTGCTGGAGCCCCAGCAAGCGCTCTTGCGGTGCTGGGTGGCAGGCCTCTCGCATGGCATCCGGGGCAGATGGAAGCGCTGAGCTGTGTGCGGTGCCAGGGCTCAGCCCTCTCTGTTCCCTGCAGGCGCCCGCATGGTGCGGGAGCTGTTTGTGATGGCCCGGGAACATGCTCCCTCCATCATCTTCATGGACGAGATCGACTCCATCGGCTCCTCGCGCCTGGAGGGAGGCTCTGGCGGGGACAGCGAGGTGCAGCGCACAATGCTGGAGCTCCTCAACCAGCTTGACGGCTTTGAGGCCACCAAGAACATCAAGGTAGGAGTGTGCCGTCCCTGCCTGGGGACGGGGCAGTGTCCTGCTGGCCC
This sequence comes from Gavia stellata, assembly GCF_030936135.1. Lineage (NCBI taxonomy): Eukaryota > Metazoa > Chordata > Aves > Gaviiformes > Gaviidae > Gavia > Gavia stellata. The sequence goes on along the minus strand of NC_082621.1, from coordinate 5,190,310 downwards.
TGTGGTGGTGACCCTTGTTCTCCTGCTGCAGGTGATCATGGCCACGAACCGGATCGACATCCTGGACTCAGCTCTGCTGCGCCCTGGCCGCATCGACAGGAAGATTGAGTTCCCCCCTCCCAACGAGGAGGTAGGTGGGGGTCCCCAGGGCAGGCCCCGGCTCGCGCTTAGTCCCCTGCTGTTCTGGTTCTCCTTGGGGGAAGTGCATTGTCCCCAGCTCTCTCCAGGTGCGATTCCTGTGTCTCCAACCCTGGCTTTACTGCTGCTCTTCTCCAGGCCCGCCTGGACATCCTCAAGATCCACTCCCGGAAAATGAACTTGACGCGGGGCATCAACCTGCGGAAGATTGCGGAGCTGATGCCAGGGGCGTCGGGCGCGGAGGTGAAGGTGAGCTGGGCGCTGTGGTGGCACCGCGGCTGGCAGAGGGGGAGTGGTGGGTGACGTCCCTGTCCCTTGCAGGGGGTGTGCACGGAAGCTGGCATGTACGCGCTGAGGGAGAGGCGGGTGCATGTCACACAAGAAGACTTTGAAATGGCCGTTGCTAAGGTAAGTGCCATGGGGGAGGCGAAGGGGCGGCTGCTGGTGGGGCACAAACTGTCCTGGGCAGCAGCTGCTGGGAGCTGGGAAGCTGCAAAACTTGAAGGGGGTCAGCTCTGGGGACAAACAACAGCGTTAAGGGGGTTGTCCCCAAGTTCCTAAGCTGTGAGTGAGATGGGAAGAGGCTGGGGAGGTGGCAGAGACCTTTCCCGGGGCTGTGGTGCACAGCCAGAGCCTGGTTGGAGATGGAGGCCACAGTGCCTTCCCCAGGCAGGGCTGAAGCATGGTAGGGGGAGTGGTTTTGGGGGTTTATTAGCACCCGTGTGGGGGGCTGCATGCTGGGAACCAACTGTCTCCTCCTCCCTACTCAGGTGATGCAGAAGGACAGTGAGAAGAACATGTCCATCAAGAAACTGTGGAAGTAACGGTGAGGCTGGGGCTGCTCCCCGGGCTGCGTTGTCTCTAATAAAGTGCTGCTATGGCCGCGCCTGTGCGCTGATCTGGGGAAAGGGGGGGCTGTAGGACTCCAGCACACACACACGCAGAGCTGCTGCTAACTGGTTTTATTAGAAAATATCCAAAATAGACAAAAAATGGTTACACAAGAGGCAGAGCAGGCACCCCTGAGCCGTACACCCTGGGAATATGTAAACGCCCCCCTCCCCTCTGCCTGCGACCGCCCAGAGGCAGAGCTGCTCTGGCCACCCCAGGAGGAGCGTCCGGGCAGGGGGGCAGCGGGGTTAAGGCACTTCAGCGGGTCCGGTGGGTGGTGGCACCATCCCCTCAGCCCAGCGCTGTGGTCCCCTCGCTCCCCAGCATCTCCAGTTCTCCCCTGTGACCCCGCTGCCTGCAGGCTCCTAGGGGCAGAGCTGCCCCCCCAGACCTCCTATCGCTCACAAGACAAGTTGCTAATTATTTAAAACAGCGGGGGGGTCGAGTAATCAACTGATTGTCAAAAACTTAACGCTAGAAAACTTGGTTACATATAAAAAGAACAGCTTGGGCCGAGCCAGCCCTCTGAGAACACCATGAACCACTGCATAGATTGAGGCAATGAGTGCAGGAAGAGGAACTCAATATATTAATCAAATACAAACCCACTGTACAAAACGCTTCCTTTTTTTTTTTTTTTTATAAAACCTGTTCACAAAAATAGTGCAAAACATCGGGCACCAGCGGGGCAGGGGCGGGCTGGCGTTTGGAATGACAAAACTTTGGTTGAAGAGGGGCAGGGCCGGGCCTGCCTCCGTGGCGGCTGGACGCAGCCAGGGCAGGCAGCGCCTTCGGCTCGGCACGGGCAGCTTTTCCCTGCTGGGCAGTGACTCCAGGAGGGCTTTTGGCCAGAGGAGGGGAGCGAGCAGGAGGGCTGCACGTTTCAGTGCTACGGGGAAGAGGCGAACGGCACGATGCAAAAGCAGGATGCGTTAATGCAGCAGAAGGGCTGCAGCGGGACTTTGGGGGGAACCGGGGGACCCTCCGCTGTGCTCTGCCTGTGGCTAGAGCTTCCCGGCCTAGGGGAGCCCAGGGGTGCTAGTGGCTCCAAATCCCTCCAGGCACGTAGGGTTTGTGCAAGTGCTGTATTTGATTCCAGTAAGAAGTACCGTCAGGCTCAGGCAGCAGGGAGAGGAGAAGGAGCTCCCGAGCCCCCGCCGGCCCCTTAGGTGAGGCGGATCCCGAGCACTTGTTCCAGTTCCTGCCGACGCTGCTGGACCTGGAGAAGACGAGGACAGTCAGGCAGGGAGGGGGGCTGCCCCACAGACCCTGCCACTGCCACCCCAACCCACCGCAGCACCCTGCCGGCATGGCCCAGAGCCCACCTTGGCGAAGATGTGTCTGCCCACAGCCTCCTGCGCCCAGGGCTGCTGGTAGAACTCGGCTCGCCGCTCCTCCTCGGGGTTCCCGATCACATCCGTTATGATCTGAGCAAAACACGGGGTAGGGGGGACATGGGGTGAGCACCAGAGCCAGCCCCCCCTGCCCCTCACCTGGGCCAGCCCCAGGGTTTCACCTTGAGGTCCCTCCTCTGGGATTTGATCCACTCCTGGATGAAATCCTGCGGGTTGTTGCTGAAGCTCAGCATAAAATCACGCTGTGTCTTCAGCTGGTTGATGGATTCGATGGTCTCGTGAATCTAGGGAGATGACAAGGGGTGAGAGGCCGCTGTGTCTCGTGTCCCGCCCCCAGACCATGACACCAAGCTCCCCCCAGCTCTGTGGTGCAGCCTTGAAGTGCCACCACAGCTGAGCCCCCGCTGCCAGGCAGGGCTGCCCCCCTCCCGGGGGTCCCCACACCTTGGCATCCAGGGAGGCGATCTCCTGCTGGTTGGTGGTGGAAGCCAGGAAGTTGCTCATCTGAGCTTTCAGGGGATCGTCCACCTCCACGTCGATGTCGTAGCAGGCCGTCTTCTTCTGGTCATTGGGGTCCACGCTGGGAAGAAACAGGGTGTTAGGGGGGGGATGTCCTCAGCCTCCACCCTGCTGTGGGGTGGATCAACCCCCCCCCGACAGCAACACAACTACTCTACTGATGGCCCCAGCAAGCCCCCAAATTTGTTTGGCTGATCCTTGCCCTCCTAAGTGACTTGTGCTCACTGCTGCTTTGGGCTGGAGACCTCATAGCCCCTGGAGGTACTGCCCTCCCCCTCCTGCACCCCGCTGGGGAGGTACCCTGCCCCTCCACCCCACAGAGCCCAGCAGCCCTGGGGAACGCTGCCCAGCGCACCCTCTACCCCTACCTGATGGTGTGGTTGATGATGATGGGATCTGGGTGCTGCAGGAGCCCCGCCAACTTCATGGGGATCTCAGAGAAGCGCATGCGGACACAGTTAAAGATCTGGAGGGGCAAAGCAGAGCATAAGCTGTCTGTGGCACAGTCTCCTTCCAGCCACCACGGAAAGGACCAGGGAGGAGGGTGGCAATCACCCAGCCCTGGTTTGTACGTGGCAAGCTGATGAATGCCAGCCAGAGCCTGGGGAAGGGGCATACATTGAGACTGGGCAGTCTGGAGTGTCCGTTTCGAGCCAGAAAAGCTGCTTTTCCTGGCCTTACTGGGGGTGGGAAGGGTGCTCTCCTCCCCACAAAGTGTGCTGGTGCTGCGAGGCGAGGGCTGACCTGGCGGAAGTAGCGGTTGCAGTTGATGTACTCCTTCTCGTGACTGTCCTGCAGCTTGTTGTGCTTGATGTAGAGCCAGAGCGCCTGCATGATGCTGGCGCGGGTCTGGGTGTGCACCCCGAGCAGGCGAGCCAGGCGTGGGTCCAGTTTGTACTGTGGTGGCTGCAGGGACAGGCAGAATGAAGGTGGTCTGGCACTTGGAAGGGCCCCTCCTGTGGGCATGCTGCCCCACACGGCCCTTGTGTCACACACTTGTGTCACTGCAGGCTGCAAGGTCTGTGCCTGGAGCTCTCTGTGCTCCTTTCCATCCCCACAGCCCCGCAATGGCCTCATATTAAGGCTCTGCCCCAGCCCAGGCCCTGCACCGGCGAAGCCCCGGGGCCCCTACCTGGTGATCCAGCATAAGCAGCAGAGTGCATTTCACATTGACGTCGCCGGGACGCTTCACTTGGAAGCCGTCGGTCTCCTGGGTTGTGGGCAGCCGATGCCACTACGAGAGACCAAGGGGACACTGGTCAACTCCAGGACCATGACAAGCCACCTGCTACCAGGCTTTGTGTCTGCAGCCAGGAGCAGAGAGAGTCAGCGCCCGGGCTCTGCGCAGGGGTCTATCAGAGACAGACAGCCTGGATCCCACCCTTGGCAGTCCCTGGGAGTCCGACCCCAGTGGGCTTCAGCCCACTCGGTCCAACGGATAGTTTGATGTGCTCCAGCCCAGAGACGGATGGGAGTTTGGGTGGGTTGGGGGAGTCACAGCCCTGAGCATTTGATGTCAAGGGCTCAAACAGCTCCTGGAGTCAATGTGGGATCAATCCTGCCTCAGCCACCAAAGGGGATGTGCATCAGAGCTGCTCTCACAAACCACCCCATGCGTGAAGGGGATTCACCCCCACCACAGCAGGCACCACCACAGAAATAAGGATTTATCGGGGGAAAAGCGTGAGCTGGGTGCAGGGAAAGCTGCTCCAGGCAGGAGCACCCAAAAAAGGCCTGCTCCCACTCACAGGCAGCACTTAATCTCCCTGAGGACCCTGCAGCCAAGGCAGCAGGCTCAGAGGCAACAGAGCAGACCTTTCTTCCCACCTGGTGCTGGGATGTACAGATGAGCCTTTCTGCGACATCATCATCTGCGTTGGGCCTCACTTTTGCAGATCTGTGGGACCCAGGGCTGCCCAAGCCACCTCTCAGAGCCATGACCTCACTGCAGCCCCACACCTCTCGGCTCTAGCCATGTACTTGCAGGCGTGAAGGGGTTAAGAGCCAAGCAGGCAGCAGTTGCTGCCCAGAGCTGTCACACCGGCCACCAGCCAGTACCAGGGAAGAAAACACAGCCGTAAACTTGAGCCTGAAAAGCAGGGCAGCGTCGTCCCTGGCGAGGGCTTGGCACTGCTCCCTGGCATCCAAAAGCACTTTCTCAAACCCCTCTTGCAGCGGGACAGGCGCTGGGTTGGGGAGCTGAGCACCCGCAGGGTACGTGGCAGGACCACCTGCCATCGCCCGCTGGGAGTAAGTAACAGCTCTCCCCACCCTGCCCGGGGTGTGGAGCCAGCTCTGCAGCGTGGCCGGGAACCTCCCGCCTCACCTCCACCAGATGGTTGTCTGGTCCGTACAGCTCTTTGTCCAGCTCGATGACAAGGCTCTTGAAAAAGGAAGAGAACTTCCTCTTCTGCTTGCTTGGCTGCAAAACAGAGCGGGAGAGGCTTAGCCTGACACCGCCAGCCACAGAGGGCCCCAGCCCAAACACCGTCTGCAGCACCCAGTGAGCAAAGGGCCGTATCCACCCCAGCCAAGCTCTCAGTACAGACCACCAGTGCTCCTCCCACAACCAGTTCATCCTTGCCCGTATCCTTACGTCCTCCAGCAGTTTGCCCTCCACACGTAGCTCCCAGGAGGCCACGCGCTCACCACCCTCCCCTTCTTCTTTGGCTGGGGTAAAAGTGTTGGAGATGTAAATCCTCAGCTTCCGCTTTTGCTGTGGAATAGGAAAACAGAGAGGGAGGATGCTTGGAGTGAGAGGGTGACTGCCAGCACCCACAGCAGCACCCACCACGTAGCCCCCCCACCCAGCTGCTTGCCCTCCCAGCCAGCGAGGACTGCCACGCACCATCAGCGGTTTCTTAATGGCCTCCTGAATCTCCATCCTCTTCCGAGCAATGGTTTGGTCCAGCTTGCGCTCAAAGGCGAGGAGGTCCATGTAGGCCTGGGATTCTGGGACCAGTTCCCGGATCTGTCAAACAGAAATGATCAGTCCCTTGCGTGCTGGGATGGGGCTGCGCCCCCCACGCCAGCCCCAGCAACACTACTGGTGCTGGGCTGACACGCCAAGGAGTCACCAAGTGACAAGTCCAGCACGACAGCACTGATTTCTCATTTTAAACGAGACTACAGCCCTGCAAAGCTCTTCCCAAATCACAGAGCTGTACTGCAGACCTCAGTCTGGAGCCTGTCACTGTGCCCAGCAGCCTGCCCGGTGTCACAGGCAGGTAACGTAACCCTGGGTTGCCAAGAGGGACCCCCAGGAGAGGCTTAGGGTCCTCCTGGGGTCTCCACCCCAAGCCACTGCTGCTCCCTGCTTGCTAAAAGTCTTGCTTGTCCAACTTATGCATATCCCAAACCTCTCCTGCCACCGCAGAGGAAGAGACAGAAGTCTTCCAGGTCAGTTTGGGACTGAGCAGAAATGCCCAGTGGGCAGGAGGCAGCTCAGGGAGGTCCTCCTCCTCGTGGGGACCTCGTCACCCTGGCTTCCCTGGAAAGGCAGCACAGATGCACCACCTCCCTCCAGCAGCTCAGCTCCTTCCCCACACACAGAGGCAGCACTCACCCTCTGCGGCAGGACCTTGTCAGCCATCTTCCTCCTTTTCACCCTGCAAAAAGCACAGAGACGGGCAAAAAAAATAATGCTGCGGCTCTCGCAGGACATCTTGCTGCCTGCCCGGTGGGAGGCTGCTGCATGCTCGGGCAGCAGTGGGTCTCAGGGGACACCGCTGAGCCCTGCTCATATGCCAGAAGCCCGGTAGATCTTTGGCCCCATCCAGGCTACGCATGGGGCCAGGCTCCGGGGAGGGGAGTCACAGCGGCAGTGCCAGTTGCATGCCGCATGGATGGCTCAGTCTGAGGCGGGTGTCGAGGCTCCTGCTGCAGTGAACAGATCTGGGGGAGCAGGTCCCCTTTTGGGGCTGCTCTGTGCGACAGGGACTTTGGACTTGCAGGAGGGGAGCAAAGAAAGGCTGTAAGAGCATCTAGACCACAAGACCTTGGATCAGTGCTGGAAAGCAAATGAGTAAGAGAATATATCCCTGTGGGCAAGCCAAGATGACTCCAGGGGGGAAAGTGTTGGATATTTAGAGCCTATCACCAATGAAGGAAATCCAGTCCCTGGGTTCAGTTTGCTTTGCTGCTGCTGCTTGCTAAAGGTGCTGCAGGGCAGGAGCAAGGAGAAGGTGCTACAAGGCAAAGCTGCGGCTGCAGGCATGCTCCCGTCTGCAGGACAGTGTTCCCGAGCTTCCTCTCTGGAAATGGCCGCCACATTCTCCCAATGCGACAAACCAAAGCCCAGTTCCAGGAACTCCCTTAAAAACAGCTTAAAACAGATCAACCTTGCCACGGTGGGGCTGAAATCATTGTGAGTAGAGGAAGCAGAGTGGCCTCTAGAGCCACAGAACGGCTGCAGCCTTGCTCAGAGCCATTTTAGCTCTCTCCAAGCTTGTAGTACCCTGTCAGACCACAGGGCCCTGGGCTCTCCTCCCATCCAGCACTCTGCAGGCTCCTGGTCAGCCTGAGCCCACCCCAACGCCCCACTAAATTCATGCTCAGTGTCTGGACACACAGGGAAACACTCTCCTCCCGTTGTGCTGCACATGTGAGTTAGGGATGGGGCAGAGCCCAGCAGTCAAAGGGACGCCCCTTTCCTTTGGCAGCACGTGAAGCAGCAGGGCAGCAGACGTGGGCGTTGGTGCTGCCATCACGAGGTGTCCAAGGTACGCCCCACGGCTGCTCGCGCAGGAGGACGCGTCGGGAGGGCAGCCCTAGCTAAGAGGGGGGGTCAGAGCACTTCTTTGAGCTCTTCTTGCCGCATTAAATGCTTCCTGCCCTGCAGGGTTTGGCCACCCCCTTAGCAGCTGGCAGTTCCTGATCCCTTGATCTGCAGCCAGCCAGGAGCAAGGATGCTCAACCAGCCGAGCATGGCTGATCCCACGCAGCCAGGCCCCGGGAATGGAGCCGCAGCCTTATCTGGCCACTGATGTCCTTGCTCGGTGGCGAGATGCCCCTTGTCCTTAATCCCCAGCTTGCTCTGGAGCACCAAAGGGACGAGCAGCCGCTGTGCACGGGCTGTGACTCCCTGCTGAGGGATCACGGAGCCAACCGAGCTGTCGGCCTCTGGCCTTGGCACACATGCAGAGCAGGGAACAGGACCTGAGTATCCATTAGGACCAAGGGACCCTGCCCTGAGAAACAGCCTCCAGTAATCAAAAAGCCCTCGTGGAAAACAGAAACTGAGCAAAGGGATTAGCAGCGTTGTAAACAAGCGAGGAGCTGCTGGCAGAGCCCTGCGGTTTGCTGAGACCAGCCCCAACAAACAATCCTAGCGGGACCACAGCTCTGGGAAGCGTTTCTGCAACCTGCCACCTTTGTCCCCCGTTTCCACCCATGTCTGTGCCTGCCAGAGCCAGCACGAACCCCTGTGAGAAGGGGCAAGACCCCGAGGATCCGGTGCTGGGGCCTCTGGCAAGCACAAACACGTGCAGCAAGGCTTTTCGGTTACCAGCGTGGAGATCACAGCGCAAGGAAGCTGCGAGCCCAGTGATCTCTGCCCCTATCCCCACCCACCCATCATTGCAAAACATCCCAGCCCAGAGCTCTGGCAGGTTTCCCACTGCCTGCGGTGCCAGCTGGGGGGAGTCTACAGGCAAGCCGTGCCGGCTCCCGCCCCGATGCGGGCAGCTCGCCCCTCTGCAGCAGGGCAGGGAGCTGTGGGTTTCTGCGGCAAAGCGCAACCGGGACCCAGCGGGTCAAACCACCCCCCTCCAGTCTGCCGCGGGTGTCCGTCCTGGAGCGGGAGGGTTGCCGGCCCCTTACCCTCTCCTCTGGGTGGCCAGCGGCGGCTGTGCCTGGGGGGTCAGCAGGCGCTTCCTGAAGGGGTCCATCATCGACTGCGGCAGGCCGGGTCTCATCGGGGAGGCTGCTCCGTAGGGGGGGGCTCCCGGTGGTCCCACCTGCAGCCCTGCCATGGGCATCCGACTGCCGGGCGGCATCCCGGGGCGCTAGTGGGGAAGAGAAGAGAGGAAGAGTGTGCATTAAACACTGCCCTGTGACGGGGCATGACCTTTGCTGGGGACCAGTGGACACCATCCGTCCTCTCGCTTCTTCCTCAAGAGAGATTTCCAAGGCCATACCCTGCTCCGAAGCGTGGGTGAGGGACAGAGCGGGGAGGAGAGAAGGACATCAGGAGCTGCAGTGTTCCTTGCTGCAGGAAGAGTGATGGGAAAGCAGGACTGGGATGAGCAGAAGCCATTGACCGCAGGGGAAGTCCAGCCTGCCAGCCGGCATGGAGCCGAAACCGTGCATGGCCCCAAGCCACGACCACGCAGCAGGAGACATCGGACCTGGAGCGTTGCAAGACCCTGTCACGAGGGTCATCGCCTGCAAAGGCAACACCCTGGGGACATCAGGGGCTGCGGCGTGGGTTGTGCCATGGGTTCCTCTCCGGAAAGCAGCAGTGCTGGCAGACACAATGCCTGGGAGGGAGCAGGGCAATCCCACTTTCTAACAGCACCGGTCATGAGGCATGACCGGCAGGCAGGAAGGAAGCCGAGCTCCTGGGCGCAGGGGGTGGAGGCAAGAGCTCGCTGCTGCCAGCACGCCAGCTCCTGCCACCATCCTTCCCCATCCAGAGACCCAGAAAAGGCATTTATGAGCCACAACACGATACCTAACTGCTCCTGCAAGGGGTCCTGACCCAGGGCAGCACTCACAGCCCTTCTGCATCCTCTGGAGCAGAGGAGTTTGGTAAGCCAGCACCCTAACTGCCGGCTCACAGGTGCCACCAGGTCTACACCCCACGCAGCACCCGGGGCCCCCGACAACCAGTCACAGTGCCCCATGACCCACCGGCCATCCCTACGTGCTCCAGCCTGCTTCACCCACAGTCCGAGCCAACAGCCTCCCAGGATCCTTTGATCATCAAGCTCCCCGCTGCCAAGATGTGAGGCTGGGAGAGCCACCAAGCCAGCAGAGCAACCTTTCTCCCCTGCCGCAGGCTCAACGTGCCAGGACAACCCCCACAGCTCCCCTCCCACCCCCCTGCCAGGCACACGGCCGTGCCACAGAAGAGAGCTAACGAAGCTGCCTTGTTACCCCAAAGGAGCCCAGCAAGGCAACACCGCGAGCTGACCAGCTTATCTGCATGTGGGCATTAATTTCAGTGCAAACCCCAGGCGCAGGAGGGCTGGGAGCACAAGACCACCGCCGGCAGCCTGCCTGTCCTCCGCAGCTTTTACAGGCAGGCTCAGAGCTGCAGCGGGGAGGTTGGTTTGACGGCAGGGAGCCAAAACCCACTCACCTCCTCATTGAAGAGCTGGTAAACGCAAAACTGAGAGCTTGAGTTGCTCCTGCTCTACAGCCTGAGGCCACAGGCATCTCTGCAAGCAGGAGATCCCAAAAATATACCAACCACTGCATTGACAAGCGTACTGCAGCTGGGAAGTCAAGCAGCAGCAGGATTAGTGCCGCATGTAGAAGTTCAAAAACACGCACACGAAGCGTGTACAGAGCCCCTTACTCAACCAAATGCTGCCTCCACCTTTGCTCAGCCTTCCTTTGAAGCAGCACTTCCAGAGCCCGGGTTCGCTAACCCGTCCTTGCTACAAGGCAGGAGCCTGCTTCTTCCTCCTAATGGTCCCCAGATGTTTCTCTCCTTTTGATCGGCCACAGTTGCGCAACTCCTCATGACAAGCGGGACTGCACTGGCACTACCAAGAGCCAACCGCGGCCAGTAGCACATCCTCTTTTGCCAAATATCACAAGGCAAGAACCCAGTTTCTCTGGGTTTATCAAGAAATCCTCTGTGGCAGGGACAGGAGGAGAGGCAGCACCAACATCCACACCCTTTGCAAAATTAAAAAACACAGGCAGTGGGTAAGTACTGTTTGCCAGTGCAGCATGGCTACAGGAGGACTGTGCTCCCATAACTGCGCTGACTCACCTGTGAGGGCTTCTGGAGAACAGATAAGCCATGAGAAGAGGCTGTGAACTTTTCATCGGAAATTTGGGAGCCCCAAGAAAAGTTGCATAGTGCCAAGGCTGCATACAGGCTCCCTACAGCCACCAGAAGCATGGACAAGACAGACAGCTTTTGAGGAAAACCTTGCCCCTGGCTGTTTCTCAAGCCCACCCAGGAGACTGTCGTCAGTGCCATGGGGAAACCAGTCTGAGGTCAGGCAGGTTCTCTATGTGACATCATACAACAACACAACCCCTTCCCAAAGCATGCGGACGGGGGAATGCTATCACCAGCTTGCTTGGACTAAGAGGTGACATGGCCACGACCAGCTCCCGTCCTTCGGCCAGGGCAGCCCTCACCACTGTCATGCCCTGAGGTCTCCCCTACCTCCCTCTGCCATTCCATGGGTCACATTTCTGATCTATCCCTGAAACGAGAGATTTGGAGGCTGGCTGAGTTGGTTGAGAGGGTCTTTGACAGCTCCACATGAGTGATAGCATCTTGGGCAAGGTCTCCTGTGAGTCCATCTGCTCTTCAGAGGGCCAGAGACTGCTCGGTTACAAGAGGAGACACCTCTGTCAGCAGGGAGAGATTCAGTGCAAGGATGAACGGATCTGTCATACTTAAGACTTTAACGTCACCTCCACAAACATCTGAGAACCATCAGCCACAGTTAAGCTGCTGGGGGAGCGAGCTCCAGCCCAGCAGGGACCCGCATTTGATCACTTGGACAAGCAAAAAAAGGGAAGGCAGAATCCTCCACGCGGATGTTTTTTTCCCCTCAGTTTACCATCGAGATTTGCAAATTGCTAACGGAGAAGTCTCTTGGCAAAGCAGGACCAGCCTCTGCCTTGTGTTCAATCAGTGACCACATCCCTGTCCGGGGGAGCCTCAGCTCCCCGAAGGCTGCAGGCTCCTAAGACTCAACTCACGCAAGCATGGCGCAGCCTTAAATCTCCGGCTAAGCCACAAAGCAGCATTACAGTCCCAGCGGGGTGAAGCCAGCCTCCAGCCCCCTTTGGAAGCCCTGGAAATAAGCAGGATGCAAGAGGGCTTAAATTCAGGAAATTTTATTAGACCGGCTCAAACCAAGGAGACCTTCCTTAACTCATTCCTGTCTAACACCCCTTGTCCCTCTGTCTACCCCTCTTCACCCGGGGCAGTGCTGCTGCCCCATCCCCTCCGAGTCCTGCCTCGTCCTCCCCTCCCTGTCCCACCGCCCCTGCCAGTGGGGCGGACAAAGGGCAAACCTTGCAAGCTCAGCTCCGAGGAACAAGCTGGACCTTGTCCAGCCTTCCCCACGGAGAGCGAGCGGAGCCGTTTGGAAACGGGACAGAAAACAGCTTGTTTCTGTTCCCTGCCAAAGCTGAAGGAACGAACAGGGCTGGCTGCGGTTTAGCGGTTCATCCCAGGTCAATGCACAGGCCACTTGCGTTTGGGGAGCTTTGTTGAGAGTCAGCTTCAGTTGGATCCAACAGGAGGCTGGAAGGTTTCCCGATGGACGTTCATTGGCATGACAAGAGCCTCCTCGCCTGCCAAAGGCCCCTTCTTGAGGAAAGGCAGGCCAGAAATCGGAGGCTGGTAGCAAAAAAGAGAAACAAGGGGAGCAATAAATCGCAGGATGGATCTGCAAGAAGCAGCCAGGCTGGAGAATGAGCTTGAAGAAAAGCAACATTTCAGAAAACAGCCTGAGAGCCTCTTCATCTTCCTTCCAAGACCACAGCTCCTTTCCTGCAGCTCACAATGAGGGGGGGAAAGGTTCTTCCCGACACATGTCCCATTTTGCTCCATCTAGAAAGGCGCGATCCAACTTTGTACATACTAACAGTCAGGGAGCGAGAGCCCACATGCATCCTCGCCTGGGGCTTTGGGAGCAGAGCCCTGGAAAGGCGCCAGGCAACAACAGCTCTTCCTGCAAGTTCCTCCCCGCATGCCCGGACAGCAGCACTTCCCCCTGTTCAAATGGGATTTGAGCTCCACGCCAGGCTGGTCTCAAGGAGAGCTCAGCTGCCTAAAGCCACCGCTCAACCCAGGGCTTCGCATGGATTGGGACCAACCGAGTCACCCCCAGCACACTCCAAAATGTTGCTTTTCCCCCCTCTTCTTTCGGTCTTATCGTGAGCAAATCCCTCCTGGGAGGGTGCCAGGAAGAGCCTGGGTTAGGGCTGGCAGGGATCTTCATCCGGGAGGTGGTGGTGTTATTGAGATGCCACTGGAAGCTGCAAGCTCTTGAGCTGCACCTTTCTCCCAGCAAGCCCCCAAACTACCCCAACACAGCTCGTCATGCTTGGAAGAGCTGCTGTATTTTGATACAGGAGGAGCTCCAGGAGACAGATCACTTCTCAACTAAAAACCATAGAGGAAGAAGTAGTAAATTAAAGGGAGAAGGGCAAAGCAACAGGCAAAGACACTGAGCAGATTTAGGACATGTGCTGGCAACGTTTCAAGCAACAGCGGAGATGTTTGGGTCCAGACAAACCTGCCCGTCTGCGGCCTCACATCTGAAGCCACAGATGTTACAGGTCAGAGAAAGGAAAGGTCACGAGGATCCAAATCGTAACATGGGTGTTAATGCAAGCAGGAACAAGGAACAAAGGTGTTGGGTTCTCGCTTGAAAAAGAAACTCTGGCAACCTCTAACGCAGCGTGAAGGCACACATAGGAAGAGCGGAGGTAGGTGCCTGGTATAAAACACTGCCTTTGGTGCTGCTGCAGTGCTAAACTGCCCGGGCAATGGCTCTGAGGGCTCCTGAGAAAGTTCTGTAGAGGAAGATGGGAGTGAGGGCCTTCAACAGCAAGTTCTGGAGATGTTGTCCACCTAGAACATCACTGTCACGTTTCCCCAGGAGAAACAAGGGTGCTGTGGTCTCCGTTGTTGCCATCCTCCCTCTTGCGCCAAGAGAACAGCGCTCATCTGCTTTATATCATCACTTAAACTAACTCGAGGCTCAGTCTATGATGAAACCTGCCTTGGAAACCATCTCCCTTGGGAAGGGTGGGGTCACTCAGTCCAAGCAGCATCACAGCTTTCTGTGCAGCTTTCTGGTGCAGCTCCAGCCCTGGCCGTTGTCCCCAGGCCCCCTTTGAGCCAACCCCAATCATCCGATGAGCAGGAACACCATTTTCTTCTGCTCCCAAGAAGATCGGGTAGATCTCTCCTGTGCCGCACTACACCCTCTCCGACATGTCTGGGCCACCCCATCTTTCATCTGGCTCCATACCAGCAACCCACACTTCTCCAGCTTCTCCCTCCTGGCTGCCCGCACGGGTTTCTCTCCGAAGCACTACTCCGCTTTCCTCCACACTGCCACCTGCCCGGGGACAGGATCACCGAACTGCAGCTGCTTTCAGGGTTAGGAGTTCTTGGGCTGCAGCAGCTCTCCCGTCCCATGGAAACCATGCTCCTTCTTGCCAGCAAGTGCCAACAAAACTCTTTTAAGAGGGCACCTAATGAATGCTGCTTTTTGCCACCTCCACGCACCAGTGAAGCATCAACACGGGGTAACTTCGAGGCCGGAGCACCGCTTTGCGCAGTCCCATCTCCACCACACAGAGCCAAGCCCGCTCCCTGCCACAGCGTCAATCTGATAACTCAGGAAAAACCTCTCCTAAGCCTGAAACCAGCACCTGAATAAACAGAAGAAACGCTCCTTCTCGCTGCATTTACACTGGCTGGCACAACCTGAATACTGGGGGCTGGGACTCAGCCTTGGCAGCCACGCTGCCACCAGCACAGAGAGAGGGGCAGGGACGGGGGCTCTGCGGGCAGACCCGCTGGCAAGAAGCCTGATGGAGCTCAGTTGATCATCCACCTCCTGCAAAAAACCCTCTCCATCCTGCTCCGGGCACGGCACCGGTGCCTGGCTGCTCTGGAAACATCAGCTCCCAAAATGGTCCCAAATCGATGCCAAAAGGGACTCCTCAAGGGAGTTGTCTTCTTGAATTACCTGCTTAAGCCACCAGTAAATAACCAGCAGGCACGCAAGGATGTCAAAAGGACGAGCATATGTTTAATAATCCAGTGATTAAAGAGCCCCTAAGCACTCGCTGGCGTGGATGAGGCCTGTTGTATCTCCTAGTGCCCAAATAATGAAGTTCTTCATTAAGCCAAGGCATAACGAAGCAGAAAAGCCCTGAGGGTACGGCAGGGATGGCCATAGGAGGGGAGGGGCTGCTTTCCCAGGCCTGGGAATTACAAAATAAAGGGCAGACCCTCTGGATCATACCCGCCCTCCCCTCCCATGCGCAGGCAGCCCTGCCAGCAAGCTGCCAGCCAGATGCAGCTCGTGGCCAGATGTGAGGCACCGCACTCGCCGCCAGCCCTGGGGCTCAACCGGCCCCACCGACCCAGCCAACTCCTGCCCCGGCTTGCCGGTGCCAGATACCGCGGTGACATACACTCGGCGTACATCACTGTACGCCAGCCATGTGCTCCCAACACCTGCTACCATCACGGCGTTACGGCCAGCAATAGGGGGGGAAAAAAGCAAGCATATGTTAGCTTGTTTACCCGCAGCGGTGAGCGGCTCCCGTCTGCTCCTGTCAGGCTCCGGCTTCCCGGCTGGATTTTGCAACCTGCCGCATGGAAGGTCAGGGCAAACGATCAAGCGCTCGCTCGGCCCGAAACACCTCCGAGTCGAGTTACCATTGATTCATGCTCAGACCAGCCTTGGCTGCGCCATCTCAGTTTTCAGTGCTGGGCTTTTTGGTGTTTTTAAGGCTACAAGGGTAAGTTGTTTCCTCATCTTGTATTAACGAAGCTTACAAGCTGGAAATTCCCTTAGCTTGATTTATTTCTCAAGTTTTAATTCATGCAAATAAGGCGGCAGCTCTGGAGGAGGTGATCAGCGGCAGATGAGAACGTGTTGCACAACTGGGCTCCTCCATTTCAAGTCTGCCTGGAAGACTGTGCCTTACACCAGAAATCTAATAACCAAAATAATCACCTTGCACGTAAGAGTGAACGGACAAGCTGTGCACGCAAGGGGGAGGCGGAAACTTGAGTTGAGTATGGCAGAATATACTTCTTGTAAGAGATGTTCAGGCAGGAAAATGAGTGATTTCTCTTGCTTTTTGAGGGTAGATACACTTTCCCCGCAACGTTAGCCAGCTCCTGTTCTCCTCATCCACCTCTTAACCATCTCCCCAGCTTCTTCTTGAAGACACGCACCCGCAACGCCGAACGGTTACCTCCACCTTTGCCAAAGACGCAGATAAACATGTTTCAAGGCAGCTCCGTGTTACGGGAAATGGCTGCGGAGCTGGGCACACGGCTCACGCTTCCTCCGCTCCGGTCCCGGGTGGGATCGCACCGGATAACGGGGTCCCCGGCGGGATCGCACCGGACAACGGGGACCACGGCGGGATCGCACCGGACAACGGGGACCCCGGCGGGATCGCACCGGACAACGGGGTCCCGGCGGGATCGCACCGGACAACGGGGTCCCCGGCGGGATCGCACCGGACAACGGGGTCCCCGGCGGGATCGCACCGGACAACGGGGTCCCCGGCGGGATCGCACCGGACAACGGGGACCCCGGCGGGATCGCACCGGATCACGGGGTCAGGCACACCGGCCCCCGCTGCTGTGGCAGAGGGGATGCGCTCGGCGACGCTGCCGTGACTTTCACCGGGGGCGGCCGAGCGGGTGGAAAGCGAGAGCGCGGGCAGGCGGAGCGCGTGGAGGTGTCCTAATAAACGTGGCCGGAAAATAACACGACCCGGGATTTAGGCCGGGGGTACCGGCGGAGGCTGCGCTCCGGGGTGAGGGACACCCCGGGGCTTCGGCAGCCGGCACAGGCCCGGCAGCCGCTGCCCCGGCCCGCCGCGGGCCCTGAGGCGCAGGGAAGGCCCCAACGGCCGGCCCAGCGCCCTCCACCCCCCGGCGGCTCCGGGCCGGGCGGCGGGGCCCTGAGGAGGCCTCCGCGACCCCCCCCCCCCCCCCGCCCCTCACACCGCCCCCCCGCCCCCCGAGGCCGCCTCACCTGGTACTGCGCGGCGGCCGGGCCCATGGGGCGGTAGCCCGGGGCGGCGGCGGCGGCGGGAGCCGGGCTGGGGCCCCGCAGGATGGCGGGGCCGGGCCCCGGGGGCGGCGGGGCGGCGGCGGGGGGCAGCGGGCTGAGCGGGAAGGCGCCGCGGCCGGCCATGGCGGGGGGCGGGGGGGGGGGGGCGGCGGGGGGCGGCCCCCGCCCGCGGTGTTTACTCGGAAGCGGCGGCGGCGGCGGCGCCCGGAGACGGAGTCAGCGCGCGGCGCCCGCTGGCCCCTCCCCCGGCACGCCCCGCCCCCTGCGCTGTGGCCCCGCCCCGAAGGCTCCGCCCCAGGCGTGGCCACGCCTCCGCGCGCGCGGGTGCGGGTGCGCGCAGGTACCTGTGCGGGCGGGCGGGTGTGCGAGCGTGGGCAGCGGGCGTGGAGGCACGTGGGTGCGGAGGTGCGTGCCTCGCGCTGGGCGGGTGGGCGGACACGGCGGTGGGAAAGCGCTGATGGAGGCGTGCGGGTGCGGGGGGGTGTCCGTGTGTCTGTGCAGGCGTGTGAATGCACGTGTGCGTGGGTGCGTGGGTGCGCAGACGGGGGGGGTGTGAAGGTGTGCTTGTGCGCACAGGCGTGTGTGTGAAGTGACGTGTGTTTGCACGCGTGTGAAAGCACGTGCGTGTGCGTGCAGGCGTGCGCGCGGTGTGGGTGCGCGTGCACCCACGAAGGCCTGCAGGTTTGCACAAGCGGCACGCGCCTGTGCACAGACGTGGGTGCGAAGGCACACCCGGGCACACCTGAGGGCATGCACGTTCGCACGTGAAGCGTGTGCATGTACACGCGTGTGCGGGTCCGTGTTCGCGGGGAACGGGGGTGCCGGCACACGCGTGTGCAGGCGAGCGCAGGCGGAGGGGGGCGGCGGGCGGGAGGTGGGACCCAGGGGAGCCCCGCGGGGGCAGCGCCGGCTCCGCTGGGCGGCCGCCAGGGGGCGCCGCAGGGCCGGGCCCGGCCGCTCCCTCCGCCCGGCGCCGGCGGCGCTTCCTGAGGCGGCGGCCCCGGGAGGCCCCGGGAGGCCCCGGGGGTGCGGCCCGGCCCGGCCCGGCGGACCCGCCAGCTGCGGCAGCGGCAGCGCCCGGCGGGGCCGGCGCGGGAGCGCGGAGCGGTGGGCCCGGCTCCGGCCCCGCCGTGATGTGCCGGGCTCGGGGCGGGCAGGCCCCGGGGGCGGTGCCGGGACCGCCCGGGCCCAGCCTGCAGCGAGCCGGGGCGGGGCGGGTGGGGCCGGGCTGGAGCAGGGCCCGGTGTGGGTCAGGGCCCCACGTGGGACTTGGTGTGGGGCAGGTCCCAGTGTGGGGCTGGGCAGGAGCAGGGCCCAGTATAGAGCCTGGGGTGGGTCAGGGCCTGATGTGGGGCTGGGCAGGAGCAGGGCCCAGTACAGAGCCTGGTGTGGGTCAGGGCCTGATGTGGGGCTGGGCAGGAGCAGGGCCCAGTATAGAGCCTGGTGTGGGTCAGGGCCTGATGTGGGGCTGGGGAGGAGCAGGGCCCAGTATAGAGCCTGGTGTGGGTCAGGGCCTGATGTGGGGCTGGGCAGGAGCAGGGCCCAGTATAGAGCCTGGTGTGGGTCAGGGCCTGACGTGGGGCTGGGCAGGAGCAGGGCCCGGTGTGGGTTGGGGTGGAGCAGCCGGCTGTGGGATGCGCTGGTTTGAACCGCAATCCTTTCCCTCGCAGGTAGGCCCGGAGCAGGGCCCGGCGAGCCCCACAGCGCGATGCAGGACAGCTACGAGTCCATCATCTCCCTGGGTAAGGACCCTGCAGCAGTGGCACTGGCCGGGCTTTGGCCCCACAGCCCTGTCCGTCCGGCTGGAGCTCCTCAAGCAAAGGGCCCTGTTGTGCTTCTGCGCTTTCAGACCATGGCAGTGACTGTCACATCCCTTCTTGGGACTTCGGGCAGGGCTGGGGTATAAACCCTGCTCCTTGTCACCATGACCCCTCGCCACTGCAACCGTGTCCCAGCTCCTTCCTACCAAGAAGAGCAGCTAGGGCCGGCCTCAGCACGTGTCGTTTGTCCCTTCTGCAGTGTCACAGGTGGGCGTCACCTCGGGGGAGCCAGAACAAGATGCTCAGAGAAATGTATCCATAGCTGGGGATCGTCTCGGGGTTTTGCAGGGACTGTTGCCAGCTCGAGGAGGAGGCTCCTGTGGAGGTTTTACCTTTGGTGTCCCATTTCCTTTCACGGGGGTGTAGCTGGGGAGGAGAAATATTTCTAATTTCTGTGTGTGTTTCTAATCCCTGCTCTGCTTTATGCTAGCAGAAGAGATTGCCATCAGTTAGCCTCAGATAGCTGCCCTGGCTGAGCCCCCCGGGCACCAAAGCTTGCTGCACAGTGAGTCAGCCGGCAGAAAGGATGCGATGGCCATTATTATCCCTGTTTTGTGCCTGTTCTCAGCCTCTCATGGGCATTTCAGAGGACAGCACTGCCATTTTCACAGCCCACAGCAGACCTGGGTGTCTTACAGGACCTCTGGCTCCCACACAGAGCTGGGGCAAGCAGAGATATGTTATACCGACTGCCTCTGCAGCTCATGGGGTGGATGAGCAAGGAAAAATCTTTCTCTGTTTGCTGTCGCGCAGTGCTTGTGCCTGTACCACAGTCCTGTTGTCGCTGGCGTGCTCTGAGCCTGGTGGTCTGAGAGCTGCCGGTGGCTGGGGACAGGGAGGTGACAGCCCTGTGGAGGGGTGACCTACCTGGGGAGCAGCAGGAGCTCTGTGTTAGCATCCCTTTCCCAGCATCATTGGCTCCGTTTCTTTGCAGATGCAGACATGGATCCCCCCCGGGGGCAGCTGGAGCTGCTGCAGGGTCTGGCAACAACCCCCTCATGCCTGGCACCATCTCTGCCTAATTTCCAGAAGCAGCTGAAGGCCATCCTGCAAACCATCGGCTGGAGCCGGGGTGGAGAAGATGCTGCTGGAGCTGCTGAAGGAGCAGAAGCAGGAAGGGAGAGTCCAGCGGTGCCGGAGGGCTGTGAAGGGCCCCAGAGGCAGAGGTAAGGGCTGGCAGAGCAGGGATGCCCCGGAGCAGCCGGCATGGCAGCGGGCTGCTGTGGATTTGCTCTCTGCTCTTCTTCCCCCTGAGCCATGCATTTCTCTCTCTGTTCCAACAGGCAGTGGGACTGGGACAGTGATGGAAGAGATGCCTCCTTGGGACGGCAGTGCAGCAACGGTGGCTGCGTGGGGCATCTTCTTGGGGGTGCCCAGGGGGAGAGTCCCCCAGAGCTCGGAGCAGGACCCGGCCCAGGCATGCCAGCAGGGCCCCGATGGGGCACTGGAGAGCCCCCCGGCAGCATCCCCCAGCACACCGGCTCGTGGGGAAGCCGTCAGGACAGCCAGAGACATCCCAGCTCTTCTGAAACCTCGGTCAGAGGAGCCAGGCCGAGGCTGCCGGTCTGGGTGCAAGGAGGGCTGCAGTGGGCAGGGCAATACCCCCCCAAAAGCTGTCGGGGTCCTGGAGGAGACACCCCACGGCTGCCCAGACGGTGAAGGGCACTCTGCCTTGCTGCAGACTCCCCTGCTTGGCACGGAGGCTGCCAGATGTCTCCTGCCATGGGCAAAGCTGGCCCTCCAGCCCTGGCCCGCGGGGAGCTTGTGCGAGTGCCCGGTTTGTGGGAGGTGTGTGGGGCCGGTGTCCCCCATCATCCCCCAGCATAGACCCCCCTGCGAGTGCCCAGCCCATGGCGCCGTGTCCGTCTCGGCTTCAGCCTGGTCAGGCACCAGCGTACCCTGGGGAGCACCAAAGGTGCTTGGCCCCAGGGTTCTCGCGCGGCTTGCAGACAGCACGCACGGCGGCTGCCGGGGCCATCTGACCAATGTGTCCTTGGGCTCGGCAAGCAGCCCAGTGGCTGTGGTTTCCCCTCTGCCGCCCGGGAGCTGCTGGTGGTACCCGTGTGCAGAGTGCGGCAAAGGCTTCACGCAGCGGTCAGCCCTGAGCAAGCACTGGTGCATCCACTCGGGCAAGCGGCCGCACCAGTGTGGGGATTGCGGCAAGCGGTTCCTGCAGCAGTCCCACCTCAGCATCCACCGGCGCCCGCACATGGGCGAGCGGCCCTACGGCTGCCCCGAGTGCGGGCGCTGCTTCAGTGTCAGCTCCAGCCTGGCCAAGCATCGCTGAGCCCACCAGCATCCCTTCCCCTGCCCCAGCTGCCACAAAGCTTTCATCCAGCGCTCCGAGCTGGTCATCCACCAGCGCCTGCACGCTGGCGAGCAGCCCTGCTGCTGCCCACTCTGCACCAAGGGTGTCAGCCGCCACTCACACCTCACTCTCCACCAGTGCACCCACGGACCTCAGCCCTGCGCTGCCCCCCACCCTGACCAAGGGCACGGCCCGGAGCTGGGGGGCACGGCCCTGGACCTGTTGCAGTCCCTGTCCCCCCCTGCCTTGGGCAGTCCCCCAGCTCCTGCAGCTTTGAGTGCCACCACTTGGCCCTGGGGGCTTTCTCTGCTCCTGCCTGGTCAGGTAGAGCCCACCTAAGGTGGGATGAAGTTTGCTGCCCCTCTGGGGCTCGGCTCAGCCTCTCTCTTTTCCTTTTACCCCCAGCTCTGTCTCTGAGACCCTCGGCTGTAGTTGACCCCTTCCCTTTTCTTGCTCTTTGCATCCTTTTTCTCCTTTTTTCCCCCCCTTTGCCCCTTGCTGCTCCATTTCCATCACCAGGGTAGTCATCCCGTGACCACTGACCCTGACCAGGCAGACACATCCCCCCTTCCCTCTTTGCCACCACCGCTTTCTGCCCAGGCAGGACACAAGCGCTCAGCCCCGTCCCCCAGTGACCTGCCCCAGCCAGCCCTGGGGTGGCAGGATGCCTGTCTGTGCCCAGTTCGACCAGTCTGGCTGCTCGTGGGGGGACCAGGACAAGAGCAGAGCTCTGCCTGCATTCTCCTGGCAAACTGCTTGCAGAAAATGTGTGGTGCTGCGGGGTGGTCCTGTCCCCCCAATGCGTGTTGGGTGCTGGACCGGGGTTGGACCACAGAGCATCCCTGGGTCTTGCTGTCTTGAGTTCATTTTTTAGGAGGAAGAAGCCGTGGAGGATGTGCTGTGATGGGGAGGGTGATGCTTACGCCATCCCGCAGATGGGATGCAAAGGAGGGTTTTTATCTTCTGGCATTCGATGAGGAGTAATAAAGTAGAAGTTTAGCAGATCTTCAGCTGAAGCCATAAGTGAAAATGGGCAGCCTGAGGCAGGTGGGGTCTTCCCACAGCTCCCAGCCCTGCTGCGCTGTAAGGGACCCCATGCTCCCATGGGGTAGCCTAAAGATCCTGCAGCCCCTCGGTTGGGGGGGGCTGCGTCCATCCAGATCTGACCTGATAAGCAGGGGTAGGAGCACGGCTATCTGGAGCATCTCTTGGCATGGGGATGTGGGTGCTGGCTCGGAGCTGGGGTGCGCAGGGCTCTCCGGAGGAGCCTGGGGCATCCCTCGGCACGGGGATGCGGGTACTGGCTCTGAACTGGGGTGCACAGGGCTCTCCGGAGGAGCCCGCTGAATCCCCAAACCGCCCTGTGTCTTGCCAGCTTGCCCTCTGTGGCCGCTGATCCCCTGTGCTGGGGATGTGGAGTTGGACTGGCACGTCTGGGCTTATTTTTGAGATTTTTTTCATCCCGTGATGCTGGGAGCAGGGTCATTCCTTCCTGGAGACTGGGACAAGCCGGGGCTGCTCCCCAAAGAGAGCAGGGACGCATGGTGTCTATGGGACAAGGTGGCTTCCCCAGGGGCAGGTTCCCAAAAGGGCTCCCAAAGGTACCGCTGACACCTGTGTCCCCATCAAGCCTCACTCCATGGGCACTAGATGGAGCAAATCACCAAAAAAGTGAATTTTCCTTTTAAATTCCATCTCCTGCATCCCAGTTGTTTGACTCAGTCCCGGTGGTGACCCATCGGCCTGGATGAAATGGGAATGAAATGACATTTTGGGGCAGTTGGTGCTGGGGATTGCCCTCACACGGGTTTCCAAACTGTCAGTCTCCCCCTCCCCGCCTGTGTGCTTCAACCACAGCCTTAAACCATCGTTAAAACACGTATCTTCCCTTCAGAAACACTGACGCTTCATTAAGCAGAACACAAAACCCTGCTCCCGTGGTGACTGCAGAGCTGCTACAACCCTTAATGAAATCCCACGAAAGGCTGAAATAGCGCTCCTGGGCAAGAGATTCTCCGTGGTGGCACAGGGCAGCGAGCGATGCTCGGGGACCGCGCTCCATGCCTAGGAGTTATTTGCCTGATGAGTCAATCTCTGGGCTGGCATCATAACCTTGGTGCAGATTTAGTTGCTGTCTGCCATCCCAGCAAGTTTGCCAGTGGTTTGGGGGAGGTTTCTAGGATTTTGGGGACAGTCTGGGTACTGTGTAGTCCCTGTCTGTTCACTGAAGGCACCAGGATGGGCAGTAACAGTGATGATGTCTTTCCCCTCCAGCGGCTTCACCGGAGTGTCCCAGGCACTGGGCACAGGCAAAACCTGTCTGAAGGTGATGGTGAAGCTTCTTTGCATCGTGGTTGTCACTGAAGACCTTCCCCTGAGCAGACATCCTACATATTAATGGGTCAAAAAAGGCTCCGTTCAGCCCTTTCCCTCTTACAGCCCTTAAGTCCTCAGCAGGACTTTGTCCCAGTCTCATTCCTGGTGGCTTCTCAGCTCAATGGGACAGCAGCGATGATGGGTGTTCGTTCCCATGGAGGACACACACAGCTCTGCCGTTCATCTGTGCAATCACCGAGATGATTTTCCTGCTTTGTTTCAGAGCGGGCTGTGCTGGGCACCGGTTCCCTTTCCCATAGGAAAACCATTCTCCAGGTGCAGAGCTGCTTTTCCTACTCGTAGATAGGAAAGAAATCTAAACCAGAGAATCCTCACCTTGTGGTTTTTTATTGTTGCTGAAATGTAAGAGATGCTCCTAAACCCAAATAAACTTCTGGAAATATGGTAGATAAACAAAAGGCTTAAGATGAAGAAATGCCAGCACAACAGCAATTTAATTTGCCTGCTGTGTGCTCTGCAATGCTGTCAGTAGGTGCAAGGCATCCTACTGCGATGCCGCAGGGCCCTTACAGAAGCGATGGGCTTTCAGGGAAAGAAGGCAAGGATTGTGAGGATTAGGGCTTTATTGCTTTTCCAGCTCTGTTTTTGTTCCTGTCGTCTTACCGTGAGCGCACCGAAATCCCCAGGGCTTGGGGACAAGCACGGCCAGCAGCCAGGACACCGAGTCCTCCTCCTGCCCGCGGTTTTCTGAATGACCTTCAGCAAGTTGCTTCTTTTCCCTTCTCCCCAATTTCCCCACCCCTCTTGCAGTGGGAAATGCTCCATCCCAACCCGCCTGGTCTGGCTGCTGCTGGCAGGAGATTTCCCTGGCACGGGGCAGAGGTTGCCAATAAATCCCGGCACCGGTTTCCCAGCAGGAAAGCAAAGCCAGGCTGTGTGGGAACATCTCCCCGGGGGTTTCCAGTCCCTGGTGGGTGCATCTTTGCAATCATTTTGTTGCCTGAGAGCTTTGGCAGCTTTATCACTGCCTCTCCGTTTCAGTCCATCTCCAGGGATCTGCAGGCGCTTGGGAAAAATCCTACTTTCCTTTTTCCCTTAATGCAGAAAGTCTGGAGCTCCCAGGAAGGCTGGGTACCACACCATCTCCTCCACTTACTCGGATGCTGTTTTTAATCTCCTCTCGTGATGTTTTCGGAGGTGTGGAGACCCCAACAATTACTTTGCTGGAGTTCCTCTTAAAGTTTTGAACTTTTCCAGCATCCCACCAGGTGCCAGATCATTAGCACGGGGTCAAGGCCCAGGGAATGGTGATTAAAGGACCTTCTCTTTGTCAGCTAGGAGCAAACGTGATTACGCTGGCTTTTTCCCTATTATGTGGCACAGGCTGATGCCTTATTAGCGAGATCCCGTTCGTCAGCATAGGTGGGGCTCGGTGCCCCTCTGGAAAGGCTGCCTCTTCTCAGCTGTCTGCACAGACCAGAGGGAACTTCTTCTCTGGATGAAAAGTCAGGAGCATCCTTTGCATATTTTTCAATTAAACCTCCCTTGCTGCAGGTCAGCACAGTCCCTGGAGGCAGATACAATTAACATATAAATTGCAAATCCGTGCTGGTGGCCAATTCATGCTTTGGGCATGGAAGGGAGATATTTAGCTTATCACAGTAACATTCCTGGGAGATGGAAAAATCTCCAGATGGACAGTCACGGGTGGCAGAGGGAGGCAGCAGGGACCAATATTGTTTGATGAGCAGCCTTGACTGTGTCAAGGAAAGGCACAGAGTCCCTGGGCCAAGACGGCTGCAGAGATCTCCAAAAAAAGCTGTGCTCCTGAGGAAGGACCAAGGGGAACCACTAGAGAACCACCAACATAAACCTGGATTTTGCAGATTCCACCATTGTTAGGTTTTGTTTCTTGGGCGATTGCAGTAGTTGGTCTGGTGCAAGCTGTGGATGTGCTCTCCATGTGTTAAACTCCTTCCCAGGCACCAGCGGCTACCAAGAGCCCAGGAGAGCATTAAAACAAGTTATTGGAGATATTGCGATGGAGGTGACTTTGGTTCACGACTGATGCAGAAGCTTGGGTGGTAGGGACATTTGACAGCAGAAAGCTTGATATATTAAGCCCACTCCTACCACATGTGGGATGGCACCACCACCAGATATGACCCCTCAGTGCTTCATCCCACCAACAGCCTCCGGCTGTGACCACGTTGCACCTTGCAGATGTGTTGGATATGGGCCCACTCTGCCTCTTGGACATCCATCACCCCTTTGCTTCCAGGGCAGCGGTGGCCTCAGCCCACAAATCCATGGACAGCCCCCGGTTTTCCCTTTCTGGCAGGGTGACATTGCCTGAAATGATTTCCCCTCCCAACTGTAGGACCACTGGCTTCGTGGTGTCCCTCAACATTTCGGGGCTCCACAGCTTGAGCTGATCGCTGGTGGAAGTCTCCCAGCGGTGTGGACACTGGTCCTGGGGCGAGCAGATGCCAAGCTCAGAGGACAACACTCCCTTCACCTGAGCAGATGTGTTTCTCTTTTTGGAAGGAAATGATCTGCTTTTCATGCCATCCTCAGGCTGGCTGCTGCAAAATCTTCATCCAACCACGAGTCTTTGCAAGCCCACACCTACGCCAGTCTTATCGCAGCTCCATCTGGGTCCAACCTGTGACACAGCTCTGCTTGACACCTCACATAAGGCACACGATTAAGCTTTGAGTTATCAGCCAGATAACTCAGGTTTTAAATTATTTACCTGTGCAGGGAAGGTTTCCCTGTCAGGAGGAGTTAAAGCGATGGTGGGAAGACGGCTCCTGTTTAACCTTCTCTGAGCTGTAATGAGATTGAGTTTGTCATCTCACCGTACCGTTGTTGTTTGGTGGCTGTAAGCTTTCCGGCTGACTCTGGAGCCTGTCAAACTCCATCCACTGCTAAAAGGTTGTGTGGGGAGCTTGGGATGGCTTGCGCTGCTTGGGGGCTGGGGACAACATCTGTCGGTCCCCTCCATCCCCATGGGTCAGGTGGCAAAGGCTGGGCTTGAAGGGCAGATGAGTCGTGTGGCATTTGGTACCATGGAACAGAGCTGAGACAAATCCTGTGCTTTTCAGCTGAGCCAAGATGCTTTGAGGGGGAAGGGAGCAGCGGAACAATCAGCTTAAGACAGCCTGTTAATGCCAAAAATCCTGGAGGCACCATGCCAGGAAGCTGCACCCACGCTGGCAGGTGAGCTGGGTCTCCTGGCAAATCCCCGGCATTGCTTCCAGCCCCATTGCTTCCTCCCGTGCCTCTCCGGCAGTGTCGGACTGCCCCACCATGCCATTCTCACAGACGGTCACCCCAAGTCTTCCCTGCCTTCCCAGCTCTGGGGGACCTCCCTCACAATTCAAGGCACCTGGTATTTAAAAGCATTAAGCCTAATTTTTGTGTGGTTTTATCCCTTCACGGCTGTCAGGCATTAGGTCAGGATCGTGCTAAGGGTGTTGATCCCGGTGGAAAACCTTCTCCCCTCTTCCCCAAACCACTGAGGAGACCTTCGCATCAGCACCTCTCCAGGCTCAGCCCCTCCATAAACCCTCTGGGCTTGGGCACAAGAGGGCACTGAAACACTGCTGCGATCGGACCGTTCCTGAGCGCAGACAGAGCTGCTGGAGCCATAAAGTCCCTTCTGCACCTTCTCCCTGGTTCAGTAGGGTCACTGCGCATGGAGGGGCGAGCGGACACATCCAGAGGATGCTCCTGCCCTACGCCGTGGCGTGCATGTCCATGCTGTGCTCTTCCCCTTGAATTACATCGCCTTAAATGAGGGGAGCAAGAGCCGAGCGGAGCCAGCATCTCCTCCCGCGTAAGCAGACCTGTTATTTCTGGGGCTGGGACCAACAAGAGCAACCAACTCCCTTGAGGTTTGTGCTTGTTGGGGTCAAACACCCACTCTCTGCCTGCAAAAAAACCCAGCCCCTTCACCTGCTCAGGTGGAAATCACCAGTCGGCTGCGCTCTGCAAACCTGGGAGCGCTTAAATGATATTAATCTCATCAATGCAAATCATATTAGCTCTCCTAGAAACATTGGGCCTTTACCAATAGCAATGCTGACTATTCCATATAAATCAAATTTACCAGCCTATAAACATTAGTACATCCCACAGATATATTCACGCTCATAAAAAAACATCTATTGCTGCCTGACTATATTAGTGGAAATAAATTACAGAACTTTATCTCTCTGCCGTGATTATGGGCAAAACCACATAAAAGAAACACTTGGAAGATGCTTTTGCGTTGATTGTTACAGAAGTTGCCGATGCTGTTCAGCTTCTTCAAACCGCTATGAATTGCATATAATTAAGGGATTTGAAAACCTTCAATGACTAAATGATAAAAATGCCCCCTCTGCAAGCCCTGAAGCACCTGTGGGAGCAATTCTGTGCAGGTGAGGAGGATAAAACCAAATTAGTAAGCATCGCACTTTGTGGGGGGATGCAGGATAGATCCTTTTACACTGTTTTTTTCAGTGGTGGGTGAACAGGAGAAAGTGTCTGGTGGGGGGGGGGTGGTGGGGAAGAGTTTGTGCTATTTAGCTCCTCAAAAAGAAGACCATGAGGTGGCTTTATTCCAGCGTGAGCATCTCTGGACGAGCAAAACATCCAGTGGAATAAAGGTACAAGAGGGAAGTGGTGGCTGGGAGGGAACTGGATGAGAAATGAGGCTCGTGCTTCAAGCAGGCAGGGTGATTAACCATGTGAGAAAACCTCTTAGGGAAGAGGTGGGTTTTCCTGCAGAGACTGGATGGTTTGAGAGATGCTTCATTCCCACATGAATTATTGGGGAACTGGGGGAGATGAAGTGGCCTGGGTTGCTGAGAAGGTTGGTCTCGATGATCGAACATTGGATGTGCCTGTGAATCCGTGGCAGGAGGAATGAGGAGTAAGGTGGGGAATAGGAGACTTCAAAGCTGTGGGATGTGTCTGCAGGTTTCCCCGTGCTGGGGACCAGCCTTATCTTCCCCAGACCCTCCAGGGTACCCATGGGTCTCAAATCATCCTTCCCTCACCACACTATTGCCTTATTCTTCTTCCCTGCCCTGGGCATGATGCCCAGGCTAGTTTAATGTGCTGTGCAGTAGATGAGCTTGGGAACATCATCTCCTGAAGTGCTGGCCAACCTGTTGGCTTTCCTGCTGGTTTCCCACCCAGCAAAGTCACACTGGGGTACTACTGGTGGGTCCTGCGTCCATCTGTCCCTCCTGAGCAGGGAGGAGACTCCAAGCAGAGCTGATCTGCCTCTCCCATCTCATCTGCTTTATCTCTTCTTGAGTGCCCTCATTTATCAGCCTGGGTGATGGCATGGTGCCTGCTCCCAGCTGGCAAGGGTTAGGATAAGTCTCCCATTCTTCTGCACTTCTCTGCTCTTTTTATTGAGGTCTTCTCCTCCAGGTCTGTCTCAGGTACGTGGTACTCCTGTTACCATAGTAATGTGTCTCACCATCTCACGGTCTTCAGCGCACTTATCCTTGTAACGTCCCTGCGCAGGACAGGAGCACTATTGTCCTCACAATGCTTGCGATGGAGGGAGGCACTAGGATGAAAAGCTCAAGTGAGGCAGGGACCAAAAAGCCCCTGAAAGCCTCACAGGCCTGGTGTGGTCACCCAGGTGGTGGACAAATGTCCAGGGCAGAGGTGACCATCCCTGGCTGCTCATCTTCACCCTTGCTCAGTCCCATAGCAGGGTTTTTTGTCTGGCTCCACCACTGGTGGTGCTTACAGCCTTCCCTTCTCTCTGTGCTCAGTGACAAGAAGTGATTAAGGGGTTTAATAATTTGGATTTATTCTTTGCTTCTGTCCGAGGCTGCTCAAAGCACAATAAAGTGACTCCAGCATGCTTATGGCTTAGTACAAGTGTCTAGGGATGCTTCCCTTGGCAGCGCCTGCGTCGCTGTGTTGATATCTGCGAGGGCAGGATGCCTCCCCCGGGCACGTCTTTAGGTACCCAAGACGGGCACATCTTGGGCATGTGTAAAACCTTCACGGTGGTTTGCAGTGCATTTCGGATTTTTCCTTTGGGCAAAGTCAGATGCAAAAGAGATGCACGTGCCTGACAGCTGGGCTACGGAGCCTTTCGTACCTCGTAGGTTCTTCATTGACAGGGTTTGTGTTTAATGCGGGAGCCTGGCTCCAGCCCAGCCTTCTGGGGCCTCCTGTGATGTCTTAATGCTGTGTCTGCCCTTTGGCAAGGAAAGCATGGGAAGAAAAGTGTGGAAACCTGCACTGCCGCAGAGCAGAGCATGCGGAAGGGCAGGGAGGCTGGAGTGGGGGGGCTGGAGGGCAGTGGCCTTCCCTCTGGGGTGATGGGGAACTCAGCTTCCCAGCAAAAATAAGACTCCAGCACTCGTAACCAGGGGAAAAACTCCTCTGTGGCAATGGGATACGAAAGCAGTTGCATGATACTGCAGAGGGGCCAAGGTCACAGCTCAGGGAAGGGTCTCAAAGAGGTGCGAGCACTGCGTTACAGTGCCACATTGCACCTTCCATCAGCCCAGATTTGCCTGGATCTGCACCCAAATATGTTGTCAGCCTGCAAAAGCTGGCTTCTCTCTCAGCCGAATCCAGCTTTTCCCAGGATGAGATAAATCCTCCCCTAAAGTGTAGCAGGGGCAAATGCTGGTGTAGATGTGCTCTGGCAGCGTGCCCTTCGCTCCTGCTTATGTGTGGTCCACCAGACAAGCCCCTCTCGGTAAGCTGATGGAAATGGGATGCTGCTGTGTCCTTTATCCCTATGCCAACGCTCCCCCGGAGCAGCCAGGGCCCCGCCACATGCTTTAGTCTAGCACTGACTAATTACTGGAGTGGTTGTCAGCTTGGGTAGCTGGACAGAACCTAAATCCTTCTGTTGAATCTGGACTTCATGGGCAGATTGGAAAAAGCAGGAGGTAGCCACCATCGGGGGGTCCAACCCGCCTGTCAGCTCCCCTCTGCAGATGGGCACTGATTTTAATATCACATCAACTTTAATTGACTTATTGCTGGTCTTTGCAAATTGCCCTCTTAATGATCGTTACTACTACAGTGTGTGCAAATTACCCTGCTAATGACACTTACAGATGTACTAAAGGCCTTTGCTTATTCATATAGCCAAGCAGGAAATCATTTAAAGCCGAAAGGTCAGGAGCGAGAGTGGGATGGGAGAGCGTCATCTCCTTGGCAACTGCTCAGCTGGACCCCTTCTCCCCAGCATCCCACCAGCTGCTGCTCTGTCCTGCTGGACCTCTTCCTGGGCTCGGATGCAGGATACACTCTCCCTGTGGAGAGGGAGCAAAGCATGGACTTTCCTCCCAGGGAGTCCCGGCACAGAGATGCTCCTTGGAGCAACATGTGGAGAGGATGAGCCCGTTTTCTGCATTGTGAAAATTGCAAAGCTGAAATAGAAACCAAGGAAAGGGAATTTGATCTCTACCGACTTAATATTTTGCCAGGAAGGGGCTGTGGTAGGGGAGGATGCTTTCTGAGCCATCTGCGTTTCTTGTGGAGCCGAGACCCTTTGCAATCTTCTCCCGGTCCCGTCGCAGCAGCCAGGGCCCTGCGCCACGTCCTGCCCACCAGCAACGCAGCGGCTGCACGTGGAGCTCCTCGGTTGGGGGATGTAAATGGTTTTTGTGCCTCAGAAAAGGATAATGACTGTTTAATTGGACCCCTCCATGTTACCTGCACGTTAGCAGCTGGTTTGGCTCGTGACCAGAATCAAGGCCAACCTGGGCTCGTTGAAGCTGCTATTTCCATGTGAGGTCTGAGTGAAAGCACTTTTCTGGCTGACTCTGGTGCTTTGATGACTTGGGTTTATCACCTACCAACATGAATCACCTTTTAGAGCTGCAGCGGGTGATGTGATAAGCAAATAACTCGGCCACGACAGCTTAAAAAACCACCATCTGTTTTAAGCATCATGTCAGCATGCCAGCATTTTGGCAACGCTTGGGACGCGGGGGCACAAGGACAGCAGTATCTTGTCTCTGTCCACAGCATGGTCTGAGGGCTGGTGGAGATCCTACAGCTTTTGTGGAGATCGGTGGTTGAATAGAGAATAGGAACCTGAATTAATGCCTTGTCTAAGAGGAAGGCGGGCAGCGCTTGGCCATTAGATGTTGAGTTTGGAAGTAGCTGGTTGGCCGGCCAGCAAGGTGGTGGTCTCCTCTTCCTCTGGAGGATGTGGGGAGGAGCTGATATTACTGTGGGATGCACATTTAAGGGTCTGAGCACAGTAATGCATGAGAAATCAGGCTCTCTTATTTCCACTGTTCACAGAATATCTTGGTTCTCTCTTTTTTTTTTCTTTGCTATAAGTCTGGATTTTCTTATTATCTGCATAAAATGGTGATCCCTTTTTAAACATTGCTAGATGATATATGATGGCAATGAGTTTCAGAGGCCAAGTGTGTCATGCTGTTATGAGTTTTTCTAGTGAATTTTATTTAGCCATTTCAATCCCTCGTTCCTGCTATGGAGCTTCAGAAGAGCACCAGCCTTCCTATGGTGTGGGAAGAAATGCCGTGATGGGGCTACCCATCAGGAAGTCATGCTCAAGGTGGTCTTGAGCACTTCTTCATCCATTGACATGTCTTCAGCTACATCCAGCCTCAGCTTTAAAACATCCATAATTAATGCCTCTGCTAAAGACAAACAGTGTTCAGGAAGATTTATCATTTCTTCTCTTGTAATTACCTGTCAAAATTAAAATAATGGCCTTTTAGAAGGAACGGAGGGTTTTTTTCTTTAATTAATTAAGTATGCAGCTTGTCATGCAAAATCAAGGTCATCAAGATTGAGATGAAGATGACTGCCCCGCTAGCGCTGCTCTTCTCACAGCCCAGCACGTACCCTTGGGGGAAGAGTAGGGGGAGATATTTGAGGAGAGTGGAGAGGGTTTATTCAAGCATCTAACTCCTAGTGGCCCTTAATGAGCTGAAACTATGTTTTATATATACATTATTCCCTGTGCTGGAGGCCCATCAGCCTGTGCACCCTGGACAAGGATGCTTAGAGGAATCTGTCATGGACCGGTCTGTGCAGACACAGACCGAGACAAGGTTTGCTACCCCCGAAATGTGGCAGAGACCTGCTGGCTTTGGAGCTCCTCTCCTGCCCATCTGCAAGAAGTGTTGTGAGACCTGGTGCCACCATCCAGCAGGCAAGTCCTCCCTTATAGGTGCGGAGCATTGACCTTCTGCCAGGAACAGGCAACCAGGCAGTGTCTCACATGTCAGACGTCCTAAGTGTCCCAGGAACCGCCTGGTTCAGCTGGTCTGACCATCCCTTGTCCCTGCTGCACGAGGGCTAGCTCCTCTTGGAGAAACAGGTAGCAAGCTCTGGATAGAACTGGGGTGTTGTGGAGGCATGGAACAATCTCCAAATGCAGATACTCCCAACGGAGCCCCATGGGGCCCGAGGGAAGAGGCACGATACTGTTAGCACAGGAAGGATGGGAATCTTGCTCCGTTTTCCTCCATCTCCATCCCTGCACCTGGTGGGAGGTGGACATCCCAGTTCCATCACCTTTGCTTTTTGGGTGTGTCCTAAAAGCAGGTCTCCATTTTTAGCAGCCTGTTGCTTTTTGATCTGGATCCCTGTGCTTTAAGATGCTCTTCTCGGGGAGCCAGCGAGCTGGCTGTGCAGGCTTATTTTCCTCTGATAACAGACTCTATTAGCATGAAGTATTGCTTTCAGTGCTTCAGTGAAAAATGTTAGCTTTCTTTGTGAGAGGTATCTATTGGGTTAGGATTACACTGCCCATAAATAACGGAGACAGGCTCAATTCCAGGCGCTTTCCCAGCCCATAATTGGAACACCATTATAAATTGTAAACATCTACTTCGTGCTATAAATGCACCTTTAAATGCATCAGAATGGGGAATGGCACGAAGTGGCTACCAGGAGAGCAGGGAGCAGAGAGTCCTCTGTCACTGGCCCCAGGTGATGGGGAAGGGGGCTGCGGACCAGCTCTATGGGGGTTTTGGGGCAGATTGTCAAAATGTGTGAGTTTTGCTCTGTTCATGGAGAAGCTCACAGAGATGGATGCTCTTGGTATTCCAGTACAGAGAGGCAATCCTGCTCCTGCATCTTGTCCTTGAAGCTTGGCTCTGGGCTTTGTCCCTGGCTCAGCTGCAACCGGAGTCACCCACTGCCTCTAGGCTTGGTCTCAGCATCCCCTTCCCCATCCCAGGCTGGGCACATCCGAAGCCTCTAGCAAGCACCAGGCTGGATGTGGAGGGTGTCTGCAGAAAATGTGGGCTTTTAACAGGAAAAGAAAATAAAAGAACTTCTGACAAACCAAGACTCTTGTAATTTGTTGTTGGATTTTTTTTTTTTTTTTTTGCTTTCTTTTCTGTACGTGTTTTCATCCTGCTGCAATGCCAACTTTCCATCAAAACAAAAAAAAGCCATTTGATTTAAATTTTCCAGCTGTCCCTGCCTTTCTTTTAAACTCTTCTCTGGAGGTATTTAAAGGGTGTGATAAGAGTCATGCAGAGGTGATGGGGGCAAACGGCTTGTTTCATCTCCCCTCACAATATGCAGTGACCTAAGACTGACATTTATTTTAATGTATTATTGAGCTAATGATTTGTATAGACAAGAGCCTTTTAGCCATCAATGTATTTGATTTCACCAGAAACCCATCTCTAAAGGAGCCAGTGACCTTCTGCTGGCTGCTGCAGTTCCAAAGATGCTCAAGGAGACGGTTTTTTGCATGGCAGTGGATGGAGGGACGCTATGTTACAGGCATGCAATAGTGCAGGAGAAGACCCAGGAGCCCAGGGTATGGGATCACGTCCCCAGGTGGGATATGGGACAGAAAACAGATGCACATCCATAGGAAACCAGCTTCCATGGCACACTTCCTAAAAGTGCTTGGGGCAAAGGCTGGTTGATGTCTCAAAAAAAAAAGAGGATCTGAAATAATTTCTTTGCAGTGCCCGATTATCTTCACAGGGAAAACACAAGCATTAAGGGGTGAGAAGAGCAGGGCAGGCAATGCTTATGGTCCCAACAAGAGGTACTCTCTCAGAGCAGGAGATGGGGAGGACGAGGCTACCAGATGTGATGGTGTGGAGGTAGCCGGTGGTTCGGGAAGTCCCCAAACCACTGACAGCCACAGGGTGACAGATGGAGTCAGGAAGAGGATCGCTGGGGACATCCTCCCTCGTCTCTTCTTCCCCAGGTAACTGCTGCCACGGACCAAGGGGACATGGGGGCTTTGGTCCCAGGCACAAAAGCAGCTCTGATGTCCTCTGACTCTTCATCCCTTCTTGGCCTGAGGACCATGTCAGAGCCTCGCTGCTGGCATCCGCATGGCTGCGCTGGGGAGCTGATGCCTGTTCCTGCAGAGGGGAGCAGTGGCAGAATTAATTAGCTAGCGAAGTCTGAGTGCTGGGCACTGCTCATTTGCTTCTACTTGTGTATTAGTATTGTTTATTAATTAGATAATATATACAAGTTCATATGAATCTCATTTCAAATCCCAGCAAATTTGCTGGGCAAATATTAATAGCTATAAACACCAAGAGGATAGCAGAACTGCGAGCAGCTCAGGTTTATTAAGAACAAATCATGCTAGACAAACTTAATTACATTTTTGATAGAATTGCTAAATTAGGGGATGAAGTGAAGGCGGTAGACATTCATATATCGTGATTTTTAGCAAAGCATTCAACTCAGCCAAGTGCGAATTGCTAGAAGATGTCATATAAACTGGCAGGGAGTTGACTGTTGTCATGGAAAGAGTGGGATCACTGCAGGACCGCGCTGTTGAAAGGGGATGGGTGCACTGCAGCCCACTGGCAGCTGCCTGTTTGTCCTGGTGCTGGGACACCTCGGTGAGCTGGGCTGTCCCGTGCCGTGGTGGCTTCTCCTTTGACTCACAAGTGGGTCACAAGCCCCCAGATGTGGTGTACCAGTGGGTGTGGGGCTGGTTGCATGGAGGAGGGGGTGCTGGGCACAGTGATGCTGGAGTGGGACGGAGCTGGAGGAAGGCAGAGCCATCCCAGCAGCTCCATCGTCTGCCACCCTAATTTGCCTTAAAACTGCAGAGCCTGATCTTGGGCCCTGCCCTAAGAGGGCCATGAGCAGGCTAAAAATGCAAGGGCTGTATTGCAGCTTGGTGGGTTGATGGCTGCAATGCTTGGCAGCTCCAGGACCTGCTGCAGCTCTCTGGAGTTTCTCTTCCTCAAGCACCATCAGTTGCAAGCAGGGGAAGATCTGGGTGGATATTAATAAGGATGCAGTGCCTTGTTGGCAGCAGACTTGTTTGTCTATTCACCCCTGCATGGGCAGCTTGCTGCAGTCCGAGATCAGCACGTGGTCGAGCCCCACCATCAGCGGGAGAGATTTTCACTTAATACAGCCACTGGGACTGCTAATGCTGCTATGGGGGATAACGCTGTAATGCTAATATCGATATAACTCCGTGAGAGCTCCACCAGCACGACTGTTACAAAGAGAATAAGAGATACCGCAATAAGCTCTCACCCTTATTAAGACTGTAATCCCAGCTCTGTTTTTTTTTTTCCCTTTTCTTCCCAGTAATTGGTTTGAACATTGATGGAATAAATCATCAGCTTTATATGTTGATTTTCCACTGCTTCAAGCTCATCTCAGGTCACTTATGTTGAAGCGAAGCAGAAAACAGGACACTGGGAGGGCTCACAGCAATAGGGTTACATAGGCAAGTTGGGATGATGTCAGAGGGGGTCTTTCTCAATGAGATGGTATAACTGGGGCTCTCCCATCTCCTGCCCACCTCTCTCGCCTCTTCCTACCTACATCGAAGCACCCCTGCCCTGGTTTCAGTGTTGTACACCCAGGTGGGACTGCCAGCGGAGCAGCAGATGGGGACAAGCCACCAAATCTGCACCATGGGGGCAAGAGCATCGTCTTTCCGCAGCACCATGCTTTTGGGATATTTCCATGCCAGCAGAAGTCTTGCAAAAGGTATCGCTTTGCACGGCCTGGATCAGATGAAAAGGGAAAAAGCTGTTTCCCTGCAGTCAGACCATGCTTTGGGAAGAAGAACGTTGCCACCAGCTTCACCAGGAGCATGGTGACAGCAACATCCCTTCCTTACTTCAGCAGCTACCCCAAGATGCTGCAAGCTTGGAAACCATCCTTGGGGGTTATTGAATGCTCCTTGATGTGCCCTCGCTGTTTTATCGTAGGCACATCAGCTTCATTAGAAAGCTGCCATCTGCACTTGTCTTGTTCAGTGTGATTTGCTTTGTTCCCAGCCAGGAGACGCATTTGATCACCTGGAGTGGCGGTTCCCTCGGATCAATAGACGTGTGTGCTTTAGCAGCGCTTTCCTTAAAAAGACAGATCGGTCTGAGAGGGAATAAAAGCTTGGCATGCTGCATGGGGAGGCTTTTCCTGGGATTTGCATGTTTATGCTGTATTACTGAGGCCATGAGCTGGGTGCCTTTGAAAAAACGTTTAATTTCCAGGAATGGAAATGCAGTCATTGAATTTTTTTTTTTTCCTTCTCTGCCAAGAGAAGGGAATAGCATTGGTGCTTGGGAACGAGCATAGCCCCCACCCACCGTGGGCTGCAGGACCGGCTCCATCCCAGCTCTCTCGGGGTTGCTCCACTCCCACAGTTCTTGATCCCACAGCCATGCAGAGATTGGGACCTCAGACCCCCAGATCAGGACACATACTTGAAAAGCATGAGATTTTCAAAAGGGGCTGTCTTTTTTATTCCTTCAGTAGATCTAAGCCTCTGAGTCCTGTTTCAAGGTTTTGGTTTTTTTTTTTCTCTGACTCCAGGAAAGCTGGGAACCTGCTTAAAGTAAAAATGAGTGCTGATGTTCCCATGAAATGAGGAGCTCCTGGAACCCGGGGTTTCAAGAAACAACCTTGTCCTGAGACTGGTGTCAAAGCTGTGAACCAGCAGCCTCGTGGGAGGGATGGGTTCAGCGCCAGTGCCAGGCCACAGGCATTTGGTGAGGTTTTCTCTCCTTAGTGGCACAATTAAATAGAATTACTACCATGGGACTTTCTGAAACATGTCACTGCTCTCCTCCCATTATCACCAGGATCCCAAGCAAGCCAGTGGGTGCTCTGGAAATGGGGCAAAATCACGAGCTTTTGGTGCAACCTCATATAGGTTTTTCCCTCCCTTCCTTCTCCAGAATACCTTGGTTTTGTTTGTTATGATGATTTTGTCCATCCTCAAACATGGTCATGCCTAAACATCTTTAGCTCACCTCTGCTCTTGCTTTTTATATCTTAGGATACATGAATTGGTTCATTTCTGATTTACATTTGGGTGTTATTAGTCCTCGGCTGTTTACAGGGTCAAACTCTGGGTTAAGAGACGGGTTAAACAGATGCAAAAGGCACAGGCTTTTCCCAGCTCAGTGTGCTCCGGCCAAAGCCACCAACACCTCTCGTGCTGTCCTGGAAGAAGCAATCTTGCCTTGCACAGCTGAATTTCACAGAATCATTAAGGTTGGAAAAGACCTGTAAGATCATCAAGTCCAACCACCAACACAACCCCACCATGCCCACTAAACCATGTCCCGCAG
The DNA here is from genome assembly GCF_030936135.1 of Gavia stellata. Taxonomy (NCBI): domain Eukaryota; kingdom Metazoa; phylum Chordata; class Aves; order Gaviiformes; family Gaviidae; genus Gavia; species Gavia stellata. The sequence continues at coordinate 5,152,396 of NC_082621.1, read as the reverse complement.
TGCCACGTCCACACGTTCCTTGAACACCTCCAGGGATGGTGACTCCACCACCTCCCTGGGCAGCCTCTTCCAGTGCTTCACCACTCTCTCAGGAAAGACATTTTTCCTAATATCCAGCCTGAACCTCCCCTGGCACAACTTGAGGCCATTCCCTCTCGTGCTGTCACTTGTCACTTGGGAGAAGAGACCAACACCCACCTCCCCACAACCCCCTTTCAGGTAGTTGTAGAGAGCGATGAGGTCTCCCCTCAGCCTCCTCTTCTCCAGACTGAACAACCCCAGCTCCCTCAGCCGCTCCTCATCAGACTTGTGCTCCAGACCCCTCACCAGCTCCGTCGCCCTTCTCTGGACACGCTCCAGCACCTCAATGTCCTTCTTGGAGTGAGGGGCCCAAAACTGAACACAGCATTCGAGGTGCGGCCTCACCAGAGCCGAGTACAGGGGCACGATCACCTCCCTGCTCCTGCTGGCCACACCATTTCTGATACAAGCCAGGATGCCACTGGCCTTCTTGGCCACCTGGGCACACTGCTGGCTCATATTCAGCCAGCCGTCAACCAACACCCCCAGGTCCTTTTCCACCGGGCAGCTTTCCAGCCACTCCTCCCCAAGCCTGTAGCGTTGCACGGGGTTGTTGTGACCCAAGTGCAGGACCCGGCACTTGGCCTTGTTGAACCTCACACAATTGGCCTCGGCCTTCTGACCCTCCAGCAGATCAACACTCCCGCCCAACTTGGTGTCGTCTGCAAACTTACTGAGGGAGCACTCAATCCCCTCATCCAGATCATCGATAAATATATTAAACAACACCAGTCCCAATACTGAGCCCTGGGGGACTCCGCTTGTGACCGGCCGCCAACTGGATTTCACCCCATTCACCACGACTCTCTGGGCTCGGCCATCCAGCCAGTTTTTTACCCAGCGAAGAGTGCACCTGTCTAAGCCACGAGTCGCCAGCTTCTCCAGGAGAATGCTGTGGGGAACAGTGTCGAAGGCTTTACTGAAGTCCAGGCAGACAACATCAACAGCCTTCCCCTCATCCCCTAGGCGGGTCACCTGGTCATAGAAGGAGATCAGGTTGGTCAAGCAGGACCTCCCCTTCATGAACCCGTGCTGGCTGGGCCTGATCCCTTCGTTGTCCTGCACGTGCCCTGTGAGAGCCCTCAGGATGAACCTCTCCATAATCTTCCCCGGCACCGAGGTCAGGCTGACAGGCCTGTAGTTCCCTGGATCCTCCTTCCGGCCCTTCTTGTAGATGGGTGTCATGTTGGCAAGCCTCCAGTCATCCGGGACCTCCCCCGTTAACCAGGACTGTTGATAAATGATGGAGAGCGGCTTGGCAAGCTCCTCCACCAGCTCCCTCAGCACCCTTGGGTGGATGCCATCAGGCCCCATAGACTTGTGGGTGTCCAGGTGGCATAGCAGGTCGTTAACTGCTTCCTCCTGGATAACAGGGAGTTTCTCTTGCTCTCCATCCTTGTCTTCCAGCTCAGGGAGCTGAATACCCTGAGGATACCTGGTCTGGCTATTAAACACTGAGGCAAAGAAGGCATTAAGTACCTCAGCCTTTTCCTCATCCTTCGTGACAATGTTCCCTGCACCGCCACCGCCCCCCCATCCACTAAAGGATGGAGATTTTCCTTGGCTCTCTTTTTGTTGTTAATGTATTTGTAAAAACAGTTTTTGTTATCCCTTATGCCCGTGGCCAGGTTGAGCTCTAGCTGGGCTTTTGCCTTTCTAATTCCCTCTCTGCATGACCTAACGAGGTCCTTGTACTCTTCTTCAGCTGCCTGCCCCTTCTTCCAAAGGTGAAAAACTCTCCTTTTTGTCCCGAGTCCCAGCAAAAGCTCTTTGTTCAGCCAGGCTGGTCGTCTTCCCCACCGGCTCTTCTTATGGCACATGGGGACTGTCTGCTCCTCCGCCTTTAAGATTTCCTTCTTGAAGAAGGTCCAGCCTTCCTGGGCCCCTTTGCCCTTCAGGACCGTCTCCCAGGGGACCCTCTCCACCAGTGTCCTGAGCAGGCTGAAATCTGCCCTCCAGAAGTCCGTTGTAGTGGTTTTGCTGACCCCCCTCCTTACTTGGCCAAGAATTAAGAATTCTATCATTTCATGGTCGCTAAGCCCAGATGGCCTTCGACCATCACTTCTCCCACCAGACCCTCTCTGTTTGTAACAACAGGTCAAGCAGGGCACCTCCCCTGGTACGCTCCCTTACCAGCTCTGTCAGGAAGTACACTAGTACACTTTAGTTACTAGTACACTAGTTACCAAAGGACAAACTCTTTGCAAAGCAGGGGTTTAAGCCTCTGAAGACCTGAGAGCAGCTGCTTGCAGAATAAATGGGTATAAAGCAGGTCGTGAGATACCTGCGCCTTTGAGGAGACAAAAGGATTTATGGTGAGGGGCTTTGCAATGTGACGGCGGAGAGCTGGGTAGATCTGTGCCACCTGCCTGTGCAGCAGTTAGATTTCGCTCTGCTGCTCCTTTTTTTGTACCTGAATGTAACCCAGGTAAAATTGATTCAATGCCTGGAGCTTTATAACGAAAATTAATGTCTTCAGCGCATAGCTGTTTTCTTCAGGGTGCATGCAAACAACCAACCAAAAAACTGTAGTGTGGTGTAAAATCAGGGTTGTATATGCTTTGAATGCTAATGTTATTTAAATTGTCTTGATTTATGAAGTGTTTCTTTATTGAATTTCCCTGATATTCATCATGATTACTGCAACTTTGCTGGATGAAGTTAATCCAAAAAATGAGACATATAGCTGGACATCGCTTTTTTTGCACACTGAGATATCATGGGCCAGTCACAGCATGGCTTTGCAGAGATGGGATTGCAGAGATGGGATCACAGCTCTATCTTCTGATGGTTTCACGCACGTCCTTCAGGGATGGACATTTCTGTTCCCAGAGATATCAGAAGGAAATTTTATTGCGTTATCTATCAGCTTTTGGATCTACCACCTGATCAGGGAGCAAGGGAAGACCATAACCTCTGTGTCTTGAGCGGCATCAGCCGCAACATCACATCTGGCCACAGCTGGAGTCAGCACACCACAGTCCAGATATTCCCATGGAGGAAACACCATCAACACAGAGAACCACAGCAGTGGCAGGAAGGAAAGCTGAAGGCACCATCGGAGATGCCTCTATGACTGCAGGACCATCCCCTGGATGTAGAGTGCCTTCAGAGTAGCTCAGTCAAACAGCAGTTTGATTGCTTTGCACCACCAACTAAGGAAAGGAGTTTGCAAAATGTTTTAGGACCATTTGGGCTTGAAAAGCATTATATAAATGAAAATGAATTGCTAATCCCCTGAACGCCTCCAAAGGGCTCTCGTAAGTGCTGGCAGATTTGTATAGATCCAGCTGGAGAGGTTTAACCTCAGGAGTCATTTTATGCAGCAAAACTGATTAATTTCTCAGCAAAACCAGATAATTGCGTGAAAACTCCCCAGTGACTGAGTTTCCATCCACAATAAACTCTGTTTGATAAAATGCATAATAATGAAACTAATCTGTGACCCGAGTCAGCCCTTCTGAGGAATTCGTGCCTCACATGAGGATGTGAAGATGCTCACTGGGATGAGAAAACAATAAAAAATGAACCGACCTTTAGCACAGAGGTCTGGTAGGTAGGTCGTAACAGAAAAGTAACAATTTTGTTTGGAAGACAACAGAAAACAATTAAACTTTGGATTTACTAGAACACAAAGCTACTCCTCTTAAGCCAGCACTAAATTGCTGTAGGATCAGGGTTTGTCCCCACACTGCACATCTTCAGGACCATTGCAGCCCTTCAAAGGTTTCCCTGGGGGAACCTGGGTTTACCAGCTCCCTGTTGCAGCAGGTTAAGAGCCTGGGCTTGGTTTTCTCTTCCTTTTCCTCTTGTCTCTGTGCGGAGGTGCAATCCAGGGCTAAAACCTGTCCATGAACGAGGACAGTCTCTTATGGTGACCGGTCCCTAGAGCTGGCCATTAGCTGGCTCTTCAGAAGGGAACACAACAAGCAGTAACAGCCAAGACTTTGCTAATGCTCTGGATTTCCCAACAGCCTTATTGAACGGGCTTTCCAGAGGATCAAACCTGCCCGTTGTGGTGAATTTGTCACTACAGGGGTGGAGACATGCCTGATTCCCCTCGGGGCACCAAACAGCGCGCTGGGGGTGATGCATCTGCCCCTGGTTTTCTGCTGATGGTGCTGCCTGTGCTGTTTCTAGACCACTTGTGGGGTAACAGGGTATAGATGTTTTGGGGCTGGCTGCGTATGGATGTTTTGGGGCTGGTTGGGGCAGGCAGAGCAGAAGGAGAGGAGGAAAAGCTGGTCCTGCTCCAGAGAAGATCAGGGGACAGCGTGTGAGCTGGGGCTGGGAGGACATCGCGGTCTTGGCTCATGAGAGAAGGGCTTGGAGAATCCTGTGGAGGGTACCAGGACTCAGCAGGCTTTACTCTAGAGGTAATCATTGTTAGCTCTGGCAATTACTTGTTAATTGGTGGGGGCTAAAGGGAGAAAACCTATGAAACAGCCCTTCACACACCTGTGCTGAACCAAGCATGGACCAGCTCAGCCTTCAAAGCCAGCAGGGATCTAGTCCACAAGCTGGGGAGGCTGGGTGGGGGGAGGTTTGAGCATTTATTTCTCTACATTTATTATTATCAGTTGGGAACACATTTCACAGGGTCTCTCCTGTCTTTCACACTTCCTCAGCCAAGTCCCTTTAAAGTTAACAAGCTCACCACCACGGCAGCAAGGTGAAAACAGCAGGGAAAGGGGGAGGTTGAGCACATCAATATTATTCCTCCATCCTTGCCTTGAAGGTCGGGATGGGAGCGATGGGAACGCCAGTGGAGGGTTTGTCAGTACACGGGAACCAGCTGCTCTCCTCCTCTTGCTTATGAGTGTCCTAACCTCACCAGTGGGGACCAGTGCCCTGCAGGAAAGGACAGCTGAAACATCAGTCACAGCCTGCTGGGAGCAGGGCAGGATTGTGCCCTCTCCTGTCTCTTCTGCTGGAGATAAAGAGGCAGCAGAAAGCTGCCACGAGCATCCTTGCAGCAGGGAAGGGAAGGCTGCATTAACGGTGCGAGGGCGTCAGGCTGCTGAGAGGCTGCACAGCCGCGGTCAGCTGGGCTGCAATTTAAAGATGTTTGCACTGAGTAAAATGCTCTGAAGGAACATTTCTCCTTTATCACATGCATGCACACATGTGCACATGTTTCTTTCTACTTCCCCTACGTTGGCCAGCCCTGCATGCTGTAAGTGAGGTTCATCTAACCTACCTTTTGGTCCCTACAATGGTGATTTGCGGACTGAGCTCATGCCAAGCTAAGTTGGCCGAGCAAAACTTTAGGACCCCAGTGGCCTCTTGGAGATGCATCTGTGACCATGAGGACAGACTGAGTGTGGACACCTGGAACAAGGCATAGCCCATCCTCTCTTTTCCTCGTTCTGCCTTTCTAAATCCCATTGCACTGAGCTACCAGGGCACCTCTGGCTCCCACCCATGTCCTCATTGCTTGGAAAGTCTTGGCTCCTGGCTGCTCTCACTTTGCCACTGACATTATGAACTTCCCAATGATTTTTTTTCCTTGTTCCTGGGAGAAGGACAGGGCTCACTCTACCCAGACACTGCAGGTGCAGAAGGACCTCACAGAGCCCTCCAGATCCAAGCTGCCCTTTCCCCCAACTGCTCACTGAGCCCAATTTGCTCCTTTTTAAAGACTTTTCCTAAATAACTAAGAGACTTGTTCAAATGCCCCCATGTGATTCATCAGCACAGAGCCACGAGTGTGGCACTTTCCATAGGAGGACCCAAGGAAGCAGAAACTTCCCTGCCAAGTTCACATTTCCCTTCTCCTTGGGGATCCTGATGGGGTGGATCCACCTACACTTACACTATGCATCCAAGGGGCTGCTTGAGGATTTAATTATTACAGCAGGTTTAGGAGTGTGGGCTTTGCCAGTTCATTGAACATCGCTGTACCACCAAGTCCCAGCTTGGTCATGCCCAGCCCTTTCAGATGAACTTTGCCAAGGTCCATCTACCAGTGAAGAAGATCCCTGAGGCTTTCACCTTACCATGCCAACAGCAAAATATGGCCAGGGAGATCTCTAGGAAAGGTTGGTCCGCCTCCCTGTGGACCATGCTCCCATGCATCCTAGCTCTGGTGATTCCCATCTCTTTCAGGGAAGGATGGTGATGGTCACCCTGGCTGGCTTGCAGTGTTTCTCTTGGTATCAGGCTGCGTCTGTTGCCTCTTTCTGGCTCTGCACTTCATGAGTATGAAGCTATAGGTGGGATTATCCCAGGGCCCATCAGGAGCATCTCTTCCTATGTAAGTCCCAGTACCTCTGCTGGCCCTCTCCCAAACTTTTTGGACAACCCCAGAAGTAAAGACGTCTTCTCTTTATTACATCCTTTAGGGTCTCCTGAGAACCATAAGCTCTTGCAAACAAGGCAATTAACCAAAATTTCAAGTCTTTTCACGTGCTAACAGCTCTCTTAAAAATGAGAGTGTTAAGACACAGACTTTCACAGCAAAGTCTGGTGCCTTATCCGCTGTGCTGTCAGCCCTGTGGGCAGGTGGGATGAGAGCTTCACAGGGAAGTCACCACTTGTATTTTCCTATACTCCTTTCTTTCTATTAAAGTGCCAAATTGTTAGTGCCACGCTAATGAAATCCATTTGCTTCGTCTGAACTGTCCCCTGGTCACTTGATAGAGGAGTAAATGAACCTAGCTGGCAATCAATTGATATCCAGCATCAATGCAGCCGGTCAGCAGCGCTTCTCTTCCCTGGGGTTACTGGCTGAGATGAACAGAGCTGCCTCCACTTCTGCTCACTCCTAAAATCCCCTCAAAAGCAGGAAACAAAGGACTCTGTGAGGCAGAGCATCCCCCATGGGGCAAGGGTCTTGTGCTCCGTCTCAGGATGTGGGTGAGTGGAGTCAGCAGGGATATAGGTGCTGCTTTCTGCCTGGGAGCATGTTTTGGGAGCAAAACCGCTGGCTGGCAATGCACAGAGTGGGCCTGGGAGGGTGGAAGATGGCTGCTGGGGTGGTCCGGTGGATGCGTTATGCACAGCAGAGTAGCAGGATCCTCCCCATCCCACGAGGAGGAGGGTATAAGTTGTTACTCTCAAAAAAGTGTCCGATAGTTTTGCTGTTGTAATGGAGAAAGAAAGGGTTGGACAGACATGACAAATGCCTGAATCAAGCTTGAATATTACAGCATGAGTCTGAAGCAGCCCCCAATATCTCTGCTGGAGCATGCATTAGACAAATTCTGCCTATTTAACTGTGAAAGACTTTGTCTTCTCCTGCTGTGTGCTTGGCTTCCTGGTGATGGAGGTCAATATCAAGGTCTGCACTTCCCAAAGGACGTCACAGCACAAGTAAAACACTGCTAATTAAAAAGAAACCTGTTACAAACCCAATCCTTACCTTATTCTGGCGATTGCTTTAATAAAGCATGTTATATCTACATTGGTCCTCCATTTCTTGTGGACAGACAGCAATCCCTGCATTTCCACATCAGTGCCAGTGACTCTCCATAGCAATAATAGGGTAAATCTGTGAATTGTTTTTATCCTGCTTGTCTTTCTCCCTTTGCTCATCTCTCCAGGCTCTCAGGTGAAGGGAGTCTTACACTCTGTTCACCAGGTTTTTCTCCCACCTGTGGCCTGAAATCTGTTTGTGCATCCCAGTTCTTGGTGGAGCTGAATTGTGTCATTGATGATGAAACCAAAATCTTGGACTTTCTAGTCCCTTGGACCTTCTGGTCCCTTGAAGAGAGAGCTGGTCTCCCTTTCTATGCTCTTCGGGGGGCAAAGTCATGTTCCCCCAGAAGGTGCCCATCTCTCTCCTGTGAATTCAGAGACAGTTTAAGCTTCTTGAGCACACCAAGGTGCCCAGCTCCTCTGCCCGCTGCCCAGGGACAACGTCCCATCCAGCCGTGGCCGTGTGGTTGACAAGGCTGAATGGCTCCAAGTGGAAACCTGTCTTGGGTGTATGGCTAAAACTGATTTTTCACTTCTTGGTGTGGCCACAAACTCTTGTGTTCCCACTTCCCTCGCTCCTTGGTATTCATGCCCATCCTCCTACCACTTTTCTGCATGCTTCTCATCACTCCCTGGCAGTTTGTGTCTTTACCTGAGGCTCGGTGGTACCAGACAGACCACATCTAAGCCATCAGGGTGCATTTTGGTTACACAATCTCTGCAGCTTCCATAAAGCCATTCCTGAACTGAGAAACAGCTCTTCCATGCCACTCAAAGAAATCTGTCCTGCTCTTAATATAAGCACTGTTGGCTTTTCCTCTTAATGCTTGGCATTATGAGAGCTTCTGAATATTTGCCTGAAAGCCAGGCGCTTGCTGACTTGATGCTGCCTGCTGCCATCCTGCAACACTTTTATTTCTGTCACCCTCCCTCCCTTGCTCCTTTAGCTCTGCCGTTCCCCCTTGCTGGCTCGGCAGGGCTGGAAGCCATAAACAATTACATTGTTCCGCAAGAACAATTGCTTTTCTAACTAAAATATCTGGGAAAAATCTCTGGCTGAATCCGAATGAGGATGCATTTGTTTATTTTTCGCTCACTGAAAGGAATTAATTATTTTGGGCAGAAGAGAAACTTTCCAGTTCCCATTTGGGAGTCAGGAGATGCAAGGTCCTGCAGGAGGTCTGAGTTCAAGCACAGTCGTGGCACAGCCAGAGCAAAGGATTCACATAAAACTTTCCCACCGCCTTTAGCCTTGAGTGGGGAGATGCTCTCAGGCTGTGTAAGGACTAGCACTGATCAACCCCATGTGTTTCCAATGAGCCCAGTCCCTTTTGGTCGCTCCCCAAAGGATATATAAGCCATGGGCTGGGTGGTCTCTGCTTGGTCTTTGGGCTTTTGCTGGGTGGGTTTTTTTTTTTTAAGTGGATCTCCTTGGCCTAATGTGGACAAGAGGGGTGAAAAATGGTGCTTGTGTTTCTGAGGGATCTCCTTGGGGAGTCAGGGCAAGGATTTCTATCTCCTCAAGTGGATGTGTAAATGCTTTTTGCAAAGTGGAGCAGCAGCAGCAGAGGAAAGAGAGCACGTCTCCTGCTGTGCCTGAAATACCCTCTCCAGAGAAGAGCCCCATGGGCTTGACCACTGCCTGGGGGAGGAAGAGGTCCCACACCAGTGTTGGAGGTGGGTGCCTGGGTGATGAAGTAGGCTGTGGTGTGGGCTTGTCCAGGGGTGCCCCAAACTCTGGGTTTCCTCTTCAGGGCAAGTGCCCAGTGTCTGAATTCACAGCTGGGCATGGATGAACCAAAACTCTGCTTCTTTTCAGCTCATAAACTATCTCTGGGTCTTTCTTTGAGGCTTTTATTTGTCTTTCTGGGATTTTTAGCCCTTGGCATATACACATTACTTTTCCTAGCACCGTAATCATCTCCCCAAGAAACTGCTTGAAGATTGTATGGTTTTTTTACTGCTACATCTCAAGGCATTCTGGCCTTCAACAAAGAGGCTTGTAAAATCTGTATTCACAGGTCTGGCTCTCTTTTAAATCTTTTACGAACTCCTTTTCTGTTTCTGCCTCACTGTTCTTCTCCATCACAAGTCAAACTTAGGGAACCATCCTCAAATACTTTCATTACTTCTCCAGATCTTTCCTTCCCTCCTAGAAGCTTTGGATGTACCCATTGCACTTGTGCCTGTCCCTGCAAAGAGGTGAGCCCTGTTCCCGTACCCCTGGGGTTCATCCCTCATGGACTGCCGTGCAAACGCTTCCTCTGGGCTGGTGGGGGATTTATCTGCAGCTGCACTGGTTTCTCCCATAGTCATTTAATGTTACAGCTCCCAATAAGTTCTCCAGTGCTCTGTACCTCTGACTTCAGCAACTCTAAGCAAGACTGATTGCAAGAGAAGCCTGTTATTAAGAGCTGAATTGGTGGGTGAAAGTAAGGTAAAACACTTCCCAAGCTTCAGCTGCATCCCATGAATGCAGCCTGCCCTCTGGTCCTTTCTTTTATTCTTCTGCACTGAAAACACGCAGCGGCCTCAAGCAGAGCGTGCACTGAGGAGTAAATAGGGAGCGGCTGAATTTCCTGGAATAATTTGTTTTGTAGCATGTGTTGGAGGCATCACTTCGGGTCTTGAAGCACTTAGTCTGGGCATGGGATTAGCGGTGGAGGTGCAAACGTTGCTTGGCCTGTGTTGTAGGATCTTTGAATGAAGCAGATGCTTTTTTTCTTTCTCATAAAAAAAAAGACGAAAGAGAGCAGATTGTTTAAAAGAACCCTGTTCTGTTTGAGTTTTTCTGTTTGGGGACTCTGCGTGCATCACTCCAGTCTCTGCACTTCTTGCTCAACCTATGATTTAAAAAAAAAATACTACTTTTGGCATGTTAATGTTCCTTTTGTCTTGGACAAATTTAGCCTGATTGAACCTAAGGCAGGCTGCCAGCAGGTTTTCTAGCTCTTGGGCTTACTTGATTAAAAAAGTAATGACACAAATGCATAGACTGAATGTCTTGTTTGGTAATGACAAATAATACAACTCAGCTGTCTATTTTTTCCTACCACACAAACAAAAAGAAGGAAAATAAGGGATGGAAATATTATGAAAGGAGCCTTTTCAAAGTTCCTGGAGTTAAGTAAAAATTCATCAGGTGTTTACAGCGCTTTCACCTAATGGTTGAAATAACATCCTTTGTGGAGGATGCAGTAATGAAATGTGTGTTGGTGCGGTGTTACAGATACAAGTCTCACAGTGGATCTTTTCAAAAGGAAGAATTTGCCTGGGCATGGGGTTTCAGTTGAAACTCATGTTAAAAGATTCCCAGTTAAAGCAGGCAGAACTTCCACTGAACATTTCTTTATAAAAATCCCCAATTTTCCATTAAATATTTTTCCCCCTAGAAAGTCTCTGTTTGATGTTTTGCTGGAAAATTGAAAAGTCCCAGACTACTAAAACATCAGAAGCTGGTTCTCTAGATGACTTGTCATAACTGGAAGTGTAAATCCAGGAGCTTCTCTTCATACTGAGATTGAGGGGCAGTAAACTCACCCAGTATCATGGATCCAGCTGTAGTACCTCAATAACTTTTTCCTAGGCTTTCTGAATAATGCAGATGTTTCCAGCAAGGCTGGCTCACTGATGCATTTTCTTTCTAGGCCTTTGAGGATAAACCTTGGACTTCAGGACACTCATTTGTTGCAGGATGCTGACCTTATGAAAATCCGATATTTATTTGTGCAGTAGATGATAAAAGAGGGACCAGAAAATTCAGGTTTTTCTAGCATAAGGAGATGGTAAGACCTTTCTGAAAAAGGTTGATGTTTTATGCAGCTGTTGATTATTGGCCATGGCAACAACAGGTTAGGCAAGATGATGTCTCATCTGGCTCAGGAAAGACTGGGTTTATTTGGCCTTTGGAGTAGAGAAAACCTTGGGGTCAGGGCTGTGTGGAGCTCCTGATGACCTTTTTTCCTGGAAAACCTGGCTTTCTGCAGAAGAACTTGACTTCTTGAGTAAAAAAGTGTGTGTAAAACCTTCTACCTGATTTTTCCTGATTATCCTTATAATTAATAAAAAGGTGCAAAACCATGACAACATCCCAGGAAGGGGCACCATCCAGGGCTGGTGGCCTTTCATGGGAGGAGGCATTTCCCAAGGGGTTTAGGTGCTACTCCAAGCTCTCAGCAAGGAAATATTTAATGCTGGTTTGTAGCTCAGGCATGGTGCCCTACCTGGGCAGGGGGCAGCAGTCGTGATGCTCTCCCAGAGCAATTCCTCAAGGGCTGGAGGAGGGTTTCTGAGCACTGGCATGAAAGACACAGACCTAGGTGTGCTTGCACAGTGTCCTGCTGTTTCTTGCTTGCATGGAGGTGCATCTGTTTGCACCTGCAAACACAGAGCTCTACGCACTAAACCCACGGATTCCCATCAAACAACAGATGGGAGAGTGATACAGAGCAAATGAAATATGTGTGTTTGTCAATAAACAGATGAAGATTAATCCAAGGCAGGGGGTGCATGCTCCAGGCAGGGCTGGCTCTGCATCAGACTACCGGTGTAGCTGCAAATGCGATAAGAGGCTTTATTTGTGTTGCCGTAAAGCAAAGAAACACTGCAGATAACAATAGGCACAGTACTGATGCCTTAGGGTCTTGCTTGGATGGGCTTAAAGTTTGGGCTGAAGTTTGCAAGCAGGAGGCGAAAAATGCAATAAATCTATCAATCCAGGCATGGTGTGGGTGAGGCTTGGAGAAAAGTGGGGTGTCAAGGGGGAAGGTTATGTAGGGAGGGGGTGATGAGGTGGGTGACAATCACTGTTTGGGTGTGTGGGAGGGTGGAGGTGGCCTGAATGAACGGACCAGGGTCCCCATGGGGAGGTGGGGGGGAATTGGGCCAGTGACTTGGGGGAAGGGTGGGATTTCTAATGGGGAAGGGATTTTGGTGGTGGGTGCAGCTGCTTCTGTCGTGCATGGGAGCAGAGGAAGGCAGTCCCAGGCTTGAGCCTCCAAACCCCAGGGAGCTGTTCCTCTGCAGCAACAATTCTTTTTTCTTTTCTCCCTTCCCTGGCAAAGAGCAGTTTTCCCCAGAGTGCTGCATGCTGCTGGCCCAATATTTGGGAATAAACACAATCCTGGTTGTAGCCTCCTGCTTGCAAAAGCTTGCCTGCCTTTGGAGTGTGCCCTGCCTGCCTTGCTTTGGTGCTGCTGGGATTTTTTTGTAGCTAGCCCCAGGTGGCATGTGGTGTCTGTGCAGTAATTAGGGCTGTTTGCTAATGGCTCTCTGCAGACAGCAGTACACCTGTACAATCATTAGCAGAGATGTGGTGTGAGAAAGATGGTCCCAGCAGAAGGATGAGGCTGAGCCAACCTGTAGTGATGTAAGTGGCCATAAAGGCAAAGAGGGGGAGCCCAAGAGAAGAGTTTTGGTGTCTTGGTGGGTCAGAAGTGGATTTGCATAGTGCATGTTGCAACCTAGGAACCAGGTCATGGCCATGGGAAGCAAAACTCCATTTCACCTGGATGCTTCCAGCAAGAGAATGCTGGAGTTGTGGTTCCTGGGACGCAGGGTTTGTCCCCTATCCATCCTCTGCTTGGTGCAACCCAGCCCTGCTCAGGACCACCCATGGCCCAAGTGTTTGAGACCTCATCCATCAACCGGGAGAGGGTTTTTTGAGTGATTTTCTGATTAAACCTTCCCCTGATGGGGCTCCAGCAGAGGTGGGGTGCAGGCGAGCTCCTGCAGAAATGCCTGCAGCTTCTGGTTGATTCAAATCGACCTGTTTCAGTGGAGAAAAGTTTTCCCTGAATGTGCTTCTTCAGCAGTTTTACCAGCATCACATAAGTGAAGGTGAGAGAAGTGTTTAAGGTAGTAAAAAAAAAAGTGGAAAAAGGGTTGTTAAGCATATTGGAGCTGAAGATGAGGCTTCATTTAAGCAAGAACACAGGTGAAATGAAATTTAAGCGGTGTTTTATGGGAAAAGCAGTAGCAAATAAACTCTGCAGATCACCTTATTTCATTTACTGCTTCCCCTGTAAATGGTGCTTACTGTCAGTGTGTTGGGCAGAAGTGGGAAACCTGAGGGACTTTAACTTCAGGAAAACTGGTGGATTTTTTAGTGCATTTTAGCCCTGGGAAGAGCAGCTCCTCTCCCCTCTGGGGCACAGGGAAACCTCTTGGTTTTCACTAGCTCTTTGCAGCATCACCTTTTCTGGCTGGGAGTCCACAGCAAAGGCTTCCCAGCCCAGCAGAAAGAACTTCATTAACATACTGAGCTAATTACATTTTTTTAAACAAGAGCCATTGATTTCTATCCCTGTGGGAACACCGGCTTTTGAACTCAGCATAACCCGTGGAGTCGGTGTGACACGAGGGGACCCTGCAAAGAGAGGCGACACAGCTGGGGGGCAAACGCTGCTCACCCACGCTTCCCTATTGCTGAATTGCCGGCGATGGAGGCAGATTGCATTTCAAGTGCGATATACAATAACACCGCTGGCAGGATTAGCCTGATCCATTAGCTCCCGAGCTGGTTTGAGCTTCCTCTATCACATGTGGGTCGCGGCGAGCAAGTGCTGCTGCATGCTAATGCAACCTGCCATCGTGGCTGGGTGATAAAGTTTGTCCATTATTGGCTTGTGCTGTATTAGCCTTTTCGAACACGGCGTCACTTTGCAGCTTGTGTTGTTGGACTATTTGGGGACAGGAGATTCATATCTTTGTGGGAAACAAAGCACTCTGTCCTTGATCAGATGAAAATAGAAGCAAGTAGCAGCTTTTTCCATCGTTTGAGAAGCACATGTATGGGTTTTTTGCCCCCCTTATTTGTTTCTTTGGCTGTGTTTCAGTGCTGGGCACAGGGTTGTATGTGGGATGGAGTGCAAATTTGTAAACTGCCGTTGGACTCACTTGGGTGTGACATGGCGCATAAATGCGGGATCAGTGTAAGAACTGATTGCTTGGGGGTAGATGGGAATAAGCAAACATCCAACACGCTTCTCAGAAATGAATTCACTAAAAATTCTAGGTAATAAGTTACGCTATGGAAAGAAAAAAATCCAAGCCTATACAACATTTAGAGCACCGTACTCCAGTCACTTGGAGAGAAGTCATGGCTCTTTCCTACTTTATGTTGTGCGCCGTCATTAGTTCTGCGGGAGGAGGAGGTCTGTAACTTTGCTGTAGCAGCAGTGCGGTGCATCTGTGCTGCCTGGAACAAGCAGATTTCTTAGCGGTTTCTTGGGAGCGTGTCTTGTCTCTCAAGGCCCCCTGAAATACAGAGTTTGCCAAGAATCTGGTCTGCTGCATGCGAGTGGTGTTTCACCCCGGGCTTGGCAGCCCCTTGCAGGCTTCTAATGAAGTGGTCCATCGGGAGAGCGGTGCCGTGCCCTGCGCTGGATCCGTGCGTGGACCAGAGCAGCTGCCTGTGCTCTCAACCTGGTGTGGGTGCTGCCAGGATTTGGGGACCAGAGCTCGTGGGTCTGCATGGCACAGCCCATGTGGGCGGGCTCAGCACCCTGCCATGGCCATGCTTGGGCTATATTCAGGTCTCCGTGGGTCGAGTTCAGGGGTTTTAGGTGCTTTTGCATCATGCTGCATGCAAGCCCTGGTCTGGGTTATGGGGGCCAAGCAGCACAGTGGATTCCCTAACATCCCCTGCTGCTAGAAAAATCAGGGACTGGGGTGTCTTATTATTCTTTCTGCTTTTATTTTCTCTTCTTCCCTGGACCCAGTTGCCTACATTGATCTTCCTTGAGATCACAACTGCATTTGAGATGCCCTTTAGCAGAGCAGCCTCCTTTGAGCTGCTTGTCATGACAGCCCCAATCCCCTTGACGTTAGATCTTCTGTTTAAAGGACAATTCCAAATGTTGATATTCTTTTACTTTTAACAAATTATCATATAGCCACTGATATGGTATGAAGCAGCATAAACATTTTTATGGCTAGCAATAGTAATGGGTAACTTCTTCGTATTTAAACTTCCTAGCCCATTAGACCTTCTTAAATAACTCATGTTATATTGTCATTTAAGCCTGTGTGGCATTGCTTTGAGGTGATTGTGGTCTGTAACAAACCTCCACTGGGAGTGATGATGTTAACACAAGTTACTGGTTTAATATAGGTGATTGCAAACGCTGTGATGCTGTCTTGAGGTTATGAGGGGTGAAGTTTATCCATGGCTGGGTTATGTAGCAGGGGTCTGATCAAGCCAAGGTGCTGTGCTGGGATGGATGAGGAGGTGATGTGGGGAGCTGAGGCCACTGGTGCCTGCCTTGGTAGAGCTGTGCCCATGCCATTGGTGTTACTGACATCTGGATGCAGATACTGTGGGCTGAGATGCTCTTTTCTATTAGTTGTTTGCAGAGGGACTTTTTCTTGCCCCATTGCAGATGTGAGATGCATGCAGCCAGCACAGAGCAGCCTCCCTGGCCGCAGGAGCAGGGCGGGGATCCCAAATGGGCACAGCCTTGTGGAGAGAAGGCAATCGCAGTGTACCCCAACTGTGCATCTGCTCTGGTGCCCCTGGAGCTCCTAAGCAAAGCTCAGGATGGTTTTTTGGTTCCAGATGGTCCAACAAACCAGCTCCACGAAGTGATGGAGGTTGACTGTCTACATGGTGCCTCTCTCTCCTCCTTGATGCTCTTGGTTGGCACCCGCATTAGTTTTCCTTTGCAGCCCTCTCCCAGTCAGCCCTCATGTTTAATAGATGAAGGCCTTTCCCTCGTTCCCTTCCCTTCCCTGTCACAGATGGCAAATGGAGAGCTCTGCTCCAACAGCAAATTCCTCCCAAGGCAGATGGAAATCTTGTTGGAGTCATAAAGTTGTCTTGGCAGCCTCAAGTTAGCCACAGAAAACTAAAACATTGACCTGTTCTTCCCCACAAAACATGACTAATTAGCTACACCGAGTGCAACAACAGAGAGTGGCTGATGTTTCCATAAGGTCTCATCTAGCTGCTGGAAAGGCACTTACTTTGCTGGTGAGAATTTCTTTGGCTCGTCCAGGTGGAAGATGGTTTTAGGACATAGCAAAGCCTCTCAAGGCTGGATGTTCCCATGTTGGGTCCTCAACTCTTTCACCTTGGAGCTGAGCCCTTGAAAACATGATGCTTGTGCTCTTTGGAAACCTGGTACTTGAAGTGCTCTGTTTTAATATGGTTTTATCTCAATTTTCTGAATTGCTCATCTCTGTGTAGAGAGCTCCAGGATGGCTTCAGCCACGCTAAATAAGGTAGATGAAGTTGGGACTCAAGGCATGTAGAAATCTGCTTATTTGTCCCTAAACTGAGCAGTAATAAAACTAATGCCCCATGCCCAAGAGGGACCTTGGCTCTTTCTATCCTGATGATCATCCACGGGAGGAGTCCACAGCCACTCTTCCCCTCCCCAGTGAGGCGCAGCAGGATTCAAAGCCCCATCTTGAGCCCAATCCTGCTCCACCAGCCGCAGCATCCCAGGCAAATAACCAAGACGGCTGATCCATTTGCACAGGCAGAGGGAGGTTTGCCTCTCCGAAGCAGCACACGTTGCAGCGAGGTATGCGCAGTTAACACCCACGCGCCTCCAACAGCAGTTCCAGTGTGAGTTACAGCTCCATTTCATTCCTTTCAGGTAGAGGCACCCACATGAAAGCTCCTCTGACAGTTCTCATTTGCACTTAGGTTTCTTTGGGAGCTGTCAATTTTGCTTCCCCTTCTCTAGTTTCCTGAGTTAGTTTGGGCAGTGAAGAGTAATGGGAAAAACAGATGACTTTTTATGGACTTTGGGTTTTTGTTATTTTTAAAGTTTCGGGTTAAACAAGCAATTGGGGAGCTCTGCTGTGCCTGGAGTCAGGGCGCAGGTTCCCAAGACAGCTGCTGCTGTGGCCGAGCTGTTCCTCTGCCCGTGCTGCACCTCCCATGGTATCATTACCACCCACCACCCTGTGACAGATACAGCCTTGTCTGACCCAAAGGAGGACTTCAGCTTGTACAAGACCCGCTGTTGACATTTCCTACACAAAGCTTTGTGCCGAGGGCTCGCCATGTGGTTATATCTCTTACAGCAAAAATCAATACCTCCCATGGGGAGCAGGAACCTCTGTGTGTGAAACATGTCTCTGCATCAAAACATGTTTTTTTCCCGGGGAAAGTTTTCAGCATGTGACTTCAGAGTTTTTGTAAAATCTGGACTGTGAAGCATTTCGCTGGGGATTTCCCAAAGGGACTAGAGCTGATCCCAGCAAGTAGCTTTGCTGCATGGGGAGACCAAGCTCTTGGGTGCTTTAACCTGGGTGACCAGCTCCAGAGGCCTCAGACTTGTCCTGGCTGATAACAAGCCTTCTCCATAATTTGGGCAAATCACCCCAAAACCCTTTCAGTCCTTGGAGTTGCATGTGCAAGCGGAATTGCTGCTGTCCATGGGAAGGAGGTTGAGCAAAATTTTTGAACTGCAGAGTCTGCCCCAGGGACTGAGCTCCTGAGCTGCCCTGAGAGCTTTGCAATTCAATTTTGCTTTGCTGCAGGGCTTGGAGCCCCTTACCCACCGAAAGGAGGGGAAGAGCTAAACTGATCAAAAGATTTAGCAAGATGCTGTCTCCGGGACCAAATCTCTTATAGCAAACAATGAGGATGTGTGGTCCATCCTCACCCTTCCCGTGTTGTAACCTTTTCTCTTCTCCCTGCCTCATCAGTGACCTGGAATATTAGTCCAAAGCTTGAGATGCGAAATTGGATTTAATTCTAGAGTTTCCCCTCTGTGCATGTGTAAATCCCCCCAGTGCAGTGCTGTTCTGCTTTCTACCATTCCTGGTGTTTTCCTGAGCTCTGACGAGGGTCGCTTTTGAGGGGCTCCACCAAACACTTGCTTTATAATAAACTGCATATCAGCATTCAGTTCAACATTTGCCCTGAGCCCTTTGGCAGTGCTTGAGTGGCTCTGCACTGTGTTGGGAGTCTGCGATCGATGCCTGTGGAGATGGGGCGTGATGTGTTAAACCTGTTTATTTTTATTGCACAGGAGTGCTGTCTCAGGAAGCCTTGGGTCTGCAGCTGGGCTTGTGTCTGACTGACAAAGGCAGAGTTTTGCCAAGACCAGACTGGCAATTCTCAAAGGTCAACGTGTGATGGCAGCGAGTTTTGTGCCACTGATGATGGTTGCATCAGCGCTTTCCTCCCTGGTCCTTTTTGTAGCTCAGATGGAGCAGCCTGGCTGCAGATGCTCGGGGCTGTCTGCAGTGGGAAGTGATGGGATTCAGTTTTTCCACCAACTCTCCAGCCCTGCTTGGGCTCCAGGAGGGGCATGGAGATGTGGGGAGAGGAGCATTAGGCAACAGCTGCGGCTTCTTGTCCTGAATGTCTTTGCTGCACAACTGAAGCTGTTCCAATGGAAGATCTATGGTGAAGGTACATATTTTGATCTCCAAGTGAGGATGGGGCTGGGGACCAGGAGCCAGTGCTCTGGGTTTGGAGATCCAAGCTGAGGACTGGGACCAAGAGCCCACAACCCCTCTGCTCCAAGTACCCATCCACTGTGTCCCTTTGGCTGGTCCCCACCAGCCAGGAGACGCTCCTGTCCCATCACAGTCCTGGCTATTGGTCGCTCTGCAAATATCTAGGGTAGCTCTGCAGCAGGGCTATGTCCTCTTTAAAAAAAATAATAATAATCTGGGGGTAGGAGTAGGGTGGTACATGAGCAGTATCAACACAGAGGAGCCCTCGTGGCATGTTTCTGCAGCATCCCCACCTCTTCCCTGGCTGGGGACTTGCCACAACTCCTTCATCGCCTGTGCCGTG
This sequence comes from Gavia stellata, assembly GCF_030936135.1. Taxonomy (NCBI): domain Eukaryota; kingdom Metazoa; phylum Chordata; class Aves; order Gaviiformes; family Gaviidae; genus Gavia; species Gavia stellata. Next base: position 5,133,132 of record NC_082621.1, on the reverse strand, counting down.
GCTCCCTGGGCACGGTGGGGATGTCAGATCTTTAATTTCAGCTTTGGGAGGAGAATGTCTGTAACCTAAAGGAGGGGACTGTACATCCAGGGTTTAGTCACTAGAGGGAGGGATGCCCGCACGCACTGGTGGATTTCCAGGCAGAGCGGGCAGCATTTTGGGGTTACATCTCTTTTACTCACCAATAATATGCTTCACACCCTATTTCTAACAAAGCTTAAAACTTTATTTTCCCCCCAAGTGGCAGGTCGTATGTGTGATGGTTTGTCTCTGGGAGAATAGCGGTAAAGCTGAAAATGCACAAATAGCTGCTTAATTTAGGGCTCAACAAGGTATTGCTGAGTGGGAAGGCAAAGGCTGCTGGCATTTCTTGCCTCATCGAAAAACAAAGGACTGGTGGTACTCCCCATGCCAAAACTCCCAAGAAACCTTCTCCATCCCCAAATCAGACATGAACACAGGTTTCTGGGGGAGCAGATCTTGGTAATATTTTGGCGTTAAAGAGTTGAATCGGTTGTGCTGGGTACCTGAATAACAGTGATGGTATCTAAGGTCTTTTAAGGGTTTGAGTCCAGGCCAGTTACAGGTTTTATCCTCCATCTCTGCCCAGTTTAACTAGTAGGACAGGACAGAAAGCTGTGTTTGGTGCCTTACACAACCACTGTGACCTGCAACAACAGGATTGCACGGAAATAGCCAATTCCTGTTTGCATGAAGCTTTATTGAATTGGAAAACTTTGCAGCATGTTCTTGATCCTCCTCTGCTGCTGTTGCATTAACCAACAACTTGGTCGCATCCCAGCATCTACAAGTACTGCTGACACTGTCCAGTGAGGAAAGGGAGAGGACTGAAAGCCTGAGGTGAAAAGTAACAAGCTCCCAGGTACCAGAAAGGTCTGAAAATCATGAAAACTTCTGATCTTGCAGATTTAGCAAAAGCACATAAATTCTTCCAAATCACTCTGCTTTTATTCCCATGCAATTGGAAAACAGCAAGATGAAGGGGAAAGTAGCTTTGCTGCTTGGAGGACTTTGCTTCTCCTAGGCTTGGGTGTATCAGCAAGAAAGGACGTAGAGTTGAGGCAGCAAAAGAATAAGTGAGGATGAGAGTGCTTCGTTTCCTCTGAGGTAAGTCCTGGGAGCTGAGAAATAGCTAATATAGCGCAATCCTTGTTATTACAGACAAATTACAGAATTTTCCCCCAATTTTCCTCTAGAAGTGGAGCACAATTTTTTCAATTTGGCCAACTTTTCCCCAATTTTCCATTGACCCGGGACACTGCTTTGTGATCGTCTATCAGCCTGATAGTAATGTGTACATCTGCAGTTAATGATTTCAAATTGCACGTTGCGAGGCAGCCGCCATCCATTTACTCAGCTAAAAATGCCTTCAGAAAGCAAACAACCCCGTCCACGCTGTGACGCTGATGGTCAAGCCCAAGCACGTCCAAACAAGCCATGTGGCTCTTGACAGGTAAATCGCTCAGGATTACTCCAAATGTCATTGCTAACAGCTCCTGGGCCTGAGGTATTTATTTACTAATCAAAATAAGAGAAAATGTACCTCTGGCTAGTTGTAAAAGCAATCCAAACTTTATTTAAAGCTTTAATCGTGTAATTGCTAATCGATGATGAGCACAGAGGACTGAAAAAGCTGACCACTTGTAAAATGTGCTGCTCCACATTGGAGAAAATGGGGATTTTTTTTTTTTTTTTTTCCCCAAGCTTTTATTTATTTTAGGCTTTTGTCATAAAGGAGAGAAATAACATGGGGATGTGGAGCTTGTTGGCATCCTCTGTGTGAAATCTCACCCCTGGGCACTGGTGACCAGTCCATACTTACTCAGTTGGCAGTGTCTCTTCATGCTTGATCCTTATAAAAATGAAAAATCACTGGAAGAGGATTTTGGACCCTTCCTTCCCAGCTGTGGGCTGTAACCACAGGGCTGGCAGTTTTTGGGGAGCTTCCTCTCCAGCTCTGACTTGCAGCTCAACATCAACTCCCAGGTCTTTTTCCTGAACTGAGATTTCTGTGCCCTTGCAAAAAGCTTGATTTCAAGGAAGTGACCTTTTCTATAAAATTTTCAGACAAAAAAAGCCTTTCCCTTGAAGCCCCTGTACTTCAGTAGACAGTGCTGGGGGAACTGATGGGCACCTGAAGCCAGGGGACTGCAGGGCCATGCTTTGCTCACCATGCTGTCTCCACCTCCTCCATCCAGCTCCATGGGAGACCTATGTGGTGCAGGGGCTCTGGGTGCCTCTGCCATGCACAGGGACCTTAGTGCAGCCCCAGGGTCCACAAGAAGGACATCAGCCCAGGGTGTGGGTGAGTAACACAGGGCTGCCGGCACCTCGGTGGCCCCCAGACAGAGAGCGGTCTGTTCTGGGTGCTGGGAGCAGGTCCCTGTGCCAGGGAGCCTATAGCCGGACTTGGCACGGTGGAGATGAATTAATATACTTGTCTGTCTTCAACTCCAGGGGAGAAGAGATATGCGCAGATCAAATCCTGCGTTAAATGAAGGCACGTAATGATGGTATTTAACTGAGGAGCTGAGCTGCTACAGATCCTCTTGGATGGAGGGATGCAGGCACTCCAAGAGCAAGATGGGTACTTGCCGGAGCTGCGTTGCGCTCGCTGATGGCCGGAGCAAACGCTGGCTGAGAAGTGAAGGAGCATGGGGGTTGTCTGCTGATGGCCATGAGTATTTTTCAGGCTTTGGGAGAGCTGCAGCTTGGGGCAATGTGGTGCTGGAAGTGGAGACCTCTTGGTGCTACCAGTGCCTTGCGTGACCCAGCACAAAGCTGTGTTCAAACAGTCGTGATGCTCCCTTCATTTTGGCACAGCAAAGGCTTACTGCTGGGCTCACTCTGGCAAAGCCAGTCACCCAGGCACCTGGACCTGCAGAGTGTGATGGTGAAGTGGGAAAAAATCTTCCGTGGAGAGCTGGGCAGTGGGTCAGCCTGCTTGGAAGTCATTGCTTCCAATGAGGAAGAGGGGTGCTGGGAGGAGAGGTAAAGGGCAGAGCTGGGCTCACCACGTGCTTTCTTTACAAGAAGGTTTCTCTCGCTGGTGCTGTTGGGTGCCCAGGAAGCATTCCAAGAAGTTAATTAATTTTGTCTCATTAGCAGCCACAGCGCCAGCAAACACAGTCTGGAGGAGAGAGGAGACCATTGCCATTTTGCAGCAGCAGCTTCCCCCTAAGTTACAGTGATAGTTACTTTGTCTTAGCAAAAATGAAATGTCAAGTGGCGACAGAGAAAAATATTCTTTTAATACTGAGCAGTAACTGGGTTTCCAAAGTCCTGGGCTCTGGAGGTAATGGGGGGAAAGCTGGGACTGAGGCAGCTGGGACCACACAAGATTAATTCGGACTCCAAATGAGTCTTCATACATGATGTGTTGCACCATACATCACTGTCGCACAGACAGCAGTAGATTCGGCTCAGAGCTCACTTGTTTGCTCCTGGACCCGCTTCATCCCAGTGTGCACTGCCAGATGATGTGGTGGGGTGTCATGGATGTATGCTCCCACCCTTGCTGTATTTTGGGTAGGAAACTTGGGAGATGAAGGATGCAAAGTGCAGAGCTGAAGCAAACTCTGCCCAAATGGACCTAGGGCAGTGTGCCTTAGTGGGAGATAACCCTGAGGGGGACCACAGCCACCCTCTGTTGCCCCATATTGTCCTATGTGAGGCCATCCCTTCACGACACACAAATCCTGGTGTGGTAAATACTTGTAGATAACCCACCTCTTCCCAGAAGCTGGGTCTGGACTCGTCAGTAATTTTCAGATAAATAAGGACTCTGCTTCCTAGATGACTTATTTGCAAAGGATAATTCAGACAGCCGTGGCCTTGCTGTTTTTTTTCCTTTTGAATCGTCAGGCTGGCATTGTAAGTGCCATACTTTCATTAAAGTTTAATTTCCCTGAAGAGTGAAATATTAATGAGAATAGGCTTAATACTGTCAATAGGAAACAGACCCAAACAGATAATTTGCTAATATAATGATTTGGGATTTTATCTATTTCAAGCTTCATGATTGCTCTTCTGCTATGATCTCGTGCAGGTAATAACCATTGTCGCCTCTGTTCAATGAGAAGACTTAATGAGTTTAGAGCTAAATCACCATTTTGCATATTTACATCCTGGCGTACTCATGCTAATTCCACAGCTCCTACTCCCCTGCCCTCTGTGTGCTTCGTCTTGCACCCTTGGGTGGTGGGGGGACACCAGCCCTGCTCTTACTCAGGTTGGAGAGAAGCTGAAACAAATTTGGGGCTGAGATCCAGGACCTTGGATCCACTCAAGTGTCCCCCTCAATGACTTACTTGTGACCAGGATCCCCAAATACCCTTGTGGCTCTGCACCCTGGAGACTCCCACCTTCGTGGTCGTGGTTGGATGCTGTGCAGACCTCTGGGACTCCCAAATCCTCTCCCTTTCCCCAGCACCGAGGACCATCTGCTCCATCGTGCTCTACCATTTGCTTTTAACCCAAAGGTCACATTTAAAGAGCTGCTCTCTTTAATCTCAGCTGCTTAAGGAAACAAAAGGCAGTGAATTACCTGGAGCGGTTCCTCAGTTGCTTGGCAGGTAGGATGTGCCGTTAACTGAGAGGTGCTACAAGAAGGTACGTGAGAAAGTGGACGGGGCGAGGGGCTGGCACGTGACCTAGGGACAGCCTGACCTGCTCCATCTGAATGGACATCTGGACTAGCGTGGGCATCTTCCTGACATTTTGGGAAGCGTATAAGAATTGGAGAGCAAGGTGTGATGCTCTCCCACAATGCTTTCCCAGCCCCAGCAGTTTGTAGTGCAGGTGCTTTCCAGGACAGACCTATTTACTTTGCATTTAATTTTTTTAAATGTTTTTTCTCTTGAATTTTTTCATCACTTTTTGAAGTTGCACATCTTGCAGAAAGGGGCACCATGGGTATGGTATGAAAACTACCTTGTTGCCTGCAGCAAGCCTGGCTTTTGTTTAGTTCTCTTGCGGGTTTCTGGCATTCTTGCCTTAGAACAGACCATGAACCATAATTTTCTGTTCCCTTTTTCTATGCCATTCAGGGTTTAATGTACCTTATCTTCTTTTTGGTAATCTTTTCACTTTGGACTGGCTTTGTCTACTTGACCACTCCTCATCCAGAAGCTGTGCCCAGCCTTTGCTTGCTGCTGTTATCACGCACGGAACCATTTTCAGTCCTGCTGTACTCCAAGATGGGAGACCCAAGCCACGCTCAGCATTCAAAACAAGCACTTGGATTTATACAGTGATTTGAGCTGTTTTGGAGGCAGATTTTATTCCCGTGGAGGTAAGTCCACTCATTTCTCAGAGCAATCCTGCTGGGGCCAGGAGGGGCATCGTGAACGGGCTCTGTGCCCAAGAGCTGCTTGTTTTCTCAAGCTCCATCAGCAGGTTTTGTAGAGGATGCTCTCCCTCCCTGCAAACCGTGATGTCTCCCTCTCTCCTGTTTCTCTTATCAGCTAAAAGGAAAACTATCTGGTGCACCAGCTTTCACTCCTGATGTGTTTGCCAGCACCTGGGACATCCAGCCACTCCAATAATAATACTAATAGTAGCAGTAGAGTCGTTTCCAGACCACATTTGCCCTCAGAGGCCAGGACGAGTATTTACACCCATCTCCAACAGGTCTGTGCATTCAAAGCATTGAAATTTCCCCGTTATGGAGCTTTTCTGAGTAGCTTCACCCAGCTGTCCCTAGTAAATAAAACACTGGTTTTGGTGTTTGGAAATGAATGCAGATCTACCTGATTTCAGAACTGAGCATATGGGCTGTGTTTGAGTGCTGGGAATGTGTTTGCTTGTGATTTAATAATACTGTGAGTCATGACTGTACCTTCCTCCCAATTACTACCCTTGCATCTCTTTGTTGAGTGGATGTTCTGGAAACTCTGTTTTCCTTTTAAAATCAATTATGTTCCACCTGTTATTATCTGCCAGGTCTCATGCTGTCCCTGCTTGCCAGGAAAACCTCCCCAACAGCTCGGGTGTGAACCGTGGCAGCGATGCTGAAGGCAGCCCAACCAGGAGGTGGGTCCTGGGGCCAGGCTTGGGCTAGGAGCTCCAGGGTCTTGCAAAGCTCATTCTCTAATCCATGTTGCTCAGCTGGAGCAATCCCCGGAGTAAGGGATGCTCCGCAGCCCTGATTTCTGCACGCCTCTCTGACCCAGAGGAATGGCAAACCCTGTTTGCACATAAACAGTATTAGCTACAGATTTTTCACTACAGCAGAACATGGTTCTTTCTGAAATTAAGTCAGATCCTCTGAGACTTCAATAAACCTTTAAAAGCGTTTAATTAAAAAAGCATAAAGCCTGGGAGGATCAATCCAGTGTTAATGACCTGCAACGGTGCTGTGTGTAGCTTGTTCTTATTGACCTGCGAGGTAGCAAGGAACAACTGTGCGACCTGAGGTCTCTAAATCAGCCTCGCTGGGGCTATCCCAGCCCGCAGGAGAAACGGGAGCTTCCTGCTTTTATTTGCATCCAGACAGCTCCTGATTAAAATTAACGTAGCACTTGAAAATGGCTGGTTTTGGAGGCCACAAGAGGTGTGGGGCTTGCTAGCTGCTTCCCCCCAGCAGTGGGGCCATAGTGGTGTATCTGGGTGGAGAACATGGAAAACTGGAGGCTGCGTGTGAGAAAGGGCTCCTCTTGCTTTGGATGAGCCAATTGAGTGCAGGAAAGCATAAAACCAGTGTTTTAAGGCAAGAAAGTTTTTCACTTCTAAATCAAATGTTATGCAAGAACAACAAAGCGGAATAGCACAAAAAGTTGCAGCTATGGGATGGAGGAGGGCTGGAGAAGGAGATAGCTGCTGTCACCAAACATCTCTGTAAATAGCCATGACGCCTTTCTTGGAGGAATATATTTTAAAAGACAAAGTGGAGAAGAAACAGTTCCTTTTATTTCACTCCAAGTCCATCCCTTTGGTCTTGAGTTAAGAGAAAACATATTTTTGTGTCCAGAAAGATGTGAGAAACGTTTGTGGATATGTGTGTTGGAAGCAAAAACACTTCATCCCCTCCAGTGGGGAGGAAAAGGAAACTGGTACTAAACTGGACCTTGAAGAGACAGTGGTAGATGTGGGCGAGGGCAGAGCTGCCATTTTAGACTGAATCCTTCAACAAAATGGAAGGGAAGGACATTTCCTACCCAGAGCAGCAGAAGGGGAAAAGGGAATGTTTTTCTCAGAGTGAGTGATTAAACATGTCAGAGAAAAGCAGATGTTTTGGACAGACATTTGCATGTAATCAAACCCTCCGTTTTTTGATTGAAAAAATTGGCAGTGGCAAATTTCCAGCCAACACCCTGCAATCAAAGAAGAAAAAAAGCTTATCAATGAGGGAAGTGGATGAAAGAGAGCCTGGGAGAGGTCTGGCCATGTCTCCCCACCCTGACTTGCATCAGGCTCATTAACCTGGGCCTTCCTAAGCTGGGCTTTGGGGTGCATTTGCACACCAGGCACATCCCCTCCTCTGGGCAGCTCGTATTTGTGATTGTGGTCCCTCGAGACCTTGGTGATGGTGTGTTTCCCATCCCTCCAGCAGCTATGCAAGGCCATGCGCCCTGTGGCAAGGCTCGTGCAACATGTCCTTAGGACGTGGGGAGCCAGCGTGTGACCCATAACCACCCAGAAAATGTATTTTTAAAGCTGCATGCTGCATCTTTCTGGTGCTGAGGATGGTGCTTCTGCATGCCTGACCTGCCCCTTTCACCTTGTGCGGTCTTGGGGAACAGCATCGCATGGGGACTGGTGGGTCCCCAGGGAGGTGGGGGTCTGGGGGCTGGGCAGGGGCAGGGGGGATTTTCTGCGTCTCTCCGGGGGACCTCACTTTGTACCATGGGGATGTTTTGCTCCACAGCCCGGCTCAGGGATTGCACTGCTTTTGGCTGACTTACACTCTGTTTTATTGGACTTGCAGCAGCCTCCGAGCCAGAGATAAAACACGTCTTTCCTGTCTGTGAGAGGGTAAATTATTGACATACTTAATAAGCATAACTTATCATTAGCCATAATTCATGCCGATGACAGAGACACAGCTGTTCCTGGAAAGCAGAGTGGCTCTGAATTTCAGGTTTCTGTGGGCCAGACTCCTGCTGCAGCTCCAGAGCAGTGACACAGATGTCACCGCACACCATCCCTTGCCCTGGTGATTGCTGTCCTAGGGCTTTGCACAACGTTCAAGCTCTGTCTGTGCTGGGAGGAAGGGGAGATTGGACATGGTGTGCCTCTCCCCAAGTCCAGGGATTGGCAATGCAATTAAATTAGCAGTTCTTGCAGAGCTGGCAGGGAACGGAATGTCCCTGGAGGTATCCAGCTTGCAGCCACGTGGGGCCAAAAAGTCCTGGTCCGAGGACAAGGTCTCTTGCTTCTCTCTGCAGTGCCCAGCTGCAGCTCATGCTGCTCCTGCTGCCAGTGCCCAGATCCTGGCAGGGTCATTGCAGCCAGTACAAACAACTTCTCCTTTAACTTCTCTCCCATGTTCACCCTGGTCCGTAATGTGATAGGAGTGGGGAGGGGATGTTCCCACGATCTACATTGCTTGCAAATGATGTTGAAGAGCAGCTAATCATTTGTAGGGATGGAGAAAGCCCTGGGCCACTTGCCAGAGGTTTTCAGGGCACTTGCAGAGGAAGAGGAGAGACTTAAGCCTCCCACACTGGGGACAGCACCGAGGGTCTGGGGCTCTTGCAAATAGTGGGTGAAGTCTGATCACTAGAGGTAGGAAACGGTGTAGGGTGGCTGTGTCATCAATGGGGCAGGCATGTAAGATGGGATCCGCGGGTTTAGTGCTCATGGATGTCTGGTGGAAGGGTCCAAGCTGGTCTCCATTTCCCTGGCCAGACGGTGCTCCCAGCTCCTTCCTGCCTCTGGCACAAGGAGAGGAGGTTCCTGATCCTCGTCTGCCAAGTGGGACCCAAGGAGGCTGCTCAAGGTGGGTGCACACCAGGGAGGATCTGGGGATTTCCCACACTCGTGCAACCAACCCCTCTTCCAAGCTGCTTGCAAAAATTTGGGCTCAGGTCTGGGCCCTAGAGAGCGATGTACCCCCCACGTGGGAGCTCACCCCTCACCAGTCTGGTGCACCGAGACAAACAGGTGATGGAGGTGTGCCAGGGTGGACAGCAGGAGAGACTATGTGTGAACACCACGAAGTGACAACACACCCTCTGAATCACCAGCAAATTCCCAAAGCTTCAAGATGCCTTTCAGTAAAAGCATCCTCTGCTCTCTGCACCCGTGAACCCAGGCCTGGGTGTCAGCCTGGCTTATGGAAAGCTCTCCTGAGGATCTTGGCACGTTGGATGTCTGCAGCGAAGTGCTTGTGAACACCTGAGCATCAGCGCCAGCTGATTCAAAATAAAGAATCTGTTGGGGAAATATCGTTTTTTTTCCAGGCAATTTGCAAGAAGTGAAGGCAGTGGAAATCCATCAAGTGACGGCTGCCACGTTGTAGATTCAATTTGCTCGATGGCTTGAAGACATCAGCATGTTTTACGGTGACACTGATTTTCAAACCATCCCTCTGGCTCGGCGGCTGCGGAAGCAGGTAAGGCAGAGACGAGGCTGTCTGAGCACGCTGAGCGTGCCTCGCAGCACGTATTTCCCCACTGCTCCAGGGAGACACATGAATTGCACGCTCCCATGACCAAGGATGCTTGCTCAAGGCCCATGGTGCTTTAATGGAGGCAGCAGTCAATGCAGGACAGTTCTTCTCCTCTCATCTCCCTTTCTCACGGGTGGAATTGTTGCTTGCTGTCGGCTCTCTCAGTGAGGAGGGACTCTTGCTGGATCTCAGAGGATGTCGGATGTGTTAAAACAGTTTATAAAACAACTTTTTCCCAGAGGGGTTAGCCCTGCAGCAGCTGGAGGAGCCAGTTACCCATGGCTACAGTCTTACAGAGGGACAGGGAGACAAGAGAAAGGGCTTGGGCATCCCGTGCTCTGCCCATTGTGCCCAGCATGTCCTTGGCCATGCAGGGACCTGTGTGCATGTGCACAGCCTGGACCGCGCCCTGATGGACAGGCAGGCCATGTGTGACTCTCTGCTTTTACAAACAGCTCAACCTGAGCAGAGGACAGGCTGGTAGCACCTGTTCCACATCATCCCGTGGTCCTGCCATTCCAAAACCTGCCTCAAAGATGCTACAATGTGGTCTAGGGTGGCCACAACTAGATGGACTGCGCCAGCCCCAGGGGCTCCTCCTAAGGGCTCTGCGGAGCAAGTTCACGTGTGCTCTGCAGCCACCAGCCCTTGAGCAGTCTCGTGCTTTCAGGGGGAAATGGAGATGGGCCAACACAAGCTGGAAAGCTCTGGAGGCAGTGAGCTGCTTGCATAGGTGTGGGGGAGCAGGAAGGTGGGGATCTGTCTTGGTCCATGGCTCAGGCTGTGAGTCCTCCTCACCAGCAACGCGAGGCTGGGAGCATGTCTTCTCCAAGTGCATGAAACATCCCTTTCTTTGGGGGGAAAAAGAAATAGAGAGACACAGCATCTCCAATCTGCATGGCTGGTGAAGTGCTGTTGCTTGAGCTCAGCAAGGGGGTATTAGTCACGCCTTATTGCCTTTAAATCCTACAGTAGCAGAAGCATCTTCCATTTGCTATTTTAAATAAGAATCAGCCTGATGGAGTGTTCTCAGCACAGTCTATCGGCTTCCCCGTTACCCAGCCAGCCTTTAAAGGATTAAGCTTTCATCTTGCCTCTTTCCCTGCGGTTTGTAAAGAGCAGCTCTGCCTCCCGTGTCCCCTGTTTATAAAGTGCTGTTTGCATGAAGGACCCCCTGCAGAAAGGTGAACGGCAAGAGCAAGGCCAGGCTTCCTCCCTCCCCATGTCCCCTCCTGCATGTGTGAGGAAAGCTCTGAGGATGGTGCAGCCTTGGTGCCATGCCCAGAGATCCTGCATCAGGGTTTGCTCTTCAGTCCCTCCTCTGTCATCTCAGTCATGCGTGGGCTGGATGATGCACAGGCAAGGGATGGGGCTGGTGGGAGGAAGATCCCTGATCCCTGGCTCTGGGTGGAAGCGGGCAAAAGGATATAGGAAAGGATGACAGAGCAGGATGACCAGATGCTGCCAGGATGGTTTCAGCATCTGAAGCCTCCTGTGCAGAAAAAGCCTTTGGCCTCTGGGCCTGCCCCATCCTCGTAATTGGGACTGGGATGCCGTGGCATCCAGTGCTGTGACCCCCAGTCGTCTTCCCAGCTTGTAGGCTCCCCAGCACCAAGGAAACCTTCACTTTGGCCTTTCTGCATTTTTCAGCCTTGTCTCACTATTGAGTCTGGTGGGGCTTTTGCATGCTCAAGTGCAGTGCTCTCATTCCTGTTTCCCTACTTAAATTATTGATGGAGATCTACAGCCTCCGTTCCAGCTTAACAACTCCATTTTGCTGGGGTTTATTACCAGGATCAATCAAATCAAACCCTGATGGCTTAAAAATGTGCTTCCTTTTCCCTCTCATTGTTATTTGCTTGTTTATTATTAGGAAAGACAAGTTTTGGCTCCGGGAGATTTTGCTAGCAGTAAACAACGTCATTAAAAACAAATCAGAAGTCCCCCGCTTTGCACGGAGCCGACCTCCGCAGAGCACCCTGTGCCCAGGTCCCCGCCTGCCACCGAGGCGGTGGCCAAGGCATGGGGTGGGCTCACAGCCAGGCACGGCCAGGTGTTGTCCTACAATTTCTCCCTTGTGGATTCACAGGTTTTTGCCCAGATTCATGTCGCTGACTCCCGTCTTCGCTGTTGTAGCGGGGACTCCTCCACCCTGGACGTGGGGTGCTGCGGGGTCAGGAGGTGGCTCATGATTTGGGGAGGTCGCTGTTGCCCAGGTCTTTGGAGGCTTTTGGACATGCGATTCTCCTGCTTGCAGAGGGACTGAGGCCCCCACGTTTTGGGGATCTGGGATCTCACCTGGGCTCGTTCCTCCCTTCCCACAAGGACCAACAGCAGGGCTGACCTCAGGAGGTGGTGTGGATGTCACTTATTTATGTTGGTAGGGGTGTTTGTGGTGATTTCAGGACTAAAGGGGCTGGGGGTGGGTGTGAAGTGTTGCAAGTTTGGAAAACACCATGTCTTCACCCCCAGGCTCCTTTCCAAATGGCTGGTCCACTATGCACTCATCCTGCTGTCACCACCTTGCTCCTAGCCCTTTCCCCAGGTCCAGCCCCATGGGGGAGCAGAGCTGGCCCCGTCTCCGCTGTTGCCGAGCATCATCTGGGGGAGCTTCATCTCCCTCTAAATCAGGCTTGGGCTTTGCAGCACTCGGGTTGTACAACCACACACAGCACCAAAATAAACCCCAAAGCTTGCAGAGCAAGATGGGAGGAGGTCTGCCTGCCAGGGAGATGTGGCTGCCCATTCCCAAACCTGGGCCACCATAGTGGAAGGGGTTCTGCATGGCCAAGGTGCTGGGAGAACCGCGGTGCTCTTCATAACTGCCAGCCCAGCTCACAATAAACAAATTGAAGACTGATGGGGAAGATAAATTGCTTGTTGTTTTTTTTGATGCATGCAGTGAAGGAGTTTATTTTTAAACCCATCTGTGAGTGGTGCCTGGTTTGATCTTCTAAATGAAACTGATTTATTCTATTTGCACTGGGGCTTGGGAGAAGAGGGACTGAGCTGGATTTAATTTATGCATTTAACTTTGCCTTGGCAGGACTGTGACAACAGCAGACAAATGGAAGCTGAGAAGCTCCCTCCGGTGATCCCAACAGTGCAAATGATTTCCCTGGATTTATCAAACGATCCCAAGTTGCTGGTCCCAGGTTGCCATTTAGGGCAGATATGAATTGCATAGCCCTGTGGGGAGCTGGCAGAACCAGGGCTGGACCACCTCACAGAGGGCTTGGGGACTCCTGAAGCAGATTTCCACATCTGACCTAGAAATCTGGTCTCTTCTTCGTGGACCTGATTTCCAGCTGACTGGTCTTGCTTTCATCAGCTCTGCCTTGCAGCGTGTCCCTCTAGATGGGTCAGGACAGGGCACAAGGACTGAGTCTACTATTTCATTGGGAATTTCAACGGCCTTATGAGCCTTTGCCATGATCCTCTCCCCTGTGGGTATCAGGGAGGGCTTCTGGGCTTGGCCCTGAGGCAAACAAAAGGTGACGAATTATTTTTGCAGTCGATCGATGACCTTCACTCTTCCGTGGGCTCCTCAGCTCTTTGTGGGATCGTTAGCGAAACCCTGCCGCGCAGATCTCAGTGGTGACGGAGACTCCGGTGGGGCACTGCTGCGATCCGTGCTGAGTGGAGGCCATGAAAGTCTGAACTACTTTTCCCAAAGTCTTCCTTAAAAAGGATGTGAGCGTAAAAGCGAGTCTTAAACCAGGCAAAATGATGAAGTCACTGGCGTGGAGGGAAACAATCATTCAACAGCACTAAGCCATGCATCACTTGGGATAATTATCAATTATTATAAGCAGAGCAACTCCCCTCCGGAAGCTAATGAAATTTCACGTGGAGCATGCTCTGGGAGATGGATCGTATCGGCCTGGACAAGATTCATCTTCTCTAATGTGCTGCTTATTCCTGTTTATGCATCTTAAAGCTCCATGTGCAAAGCACCTTCCTGCTGGGAGGGATGAGGAGCCTGGGATGCTCTCCCCCGCAGGCGGCTGCACCGACTGCACTGCTTGGTTTCTGATGCGTCAGACCCCAGGTGGATATTGGTAGCACTGGGGAAAGGATCCCTTCCCCTTTCCCTCTTTCTAATCCCTGCCTTTTGTGGCTCTCTGCCTCTCCGGCCTTTGGGGATCTGTTTGGCAGAGCTGGTGGTGGGCTCTGGGCCACTTCCGCGGTGCCTGGTCCTCCTCCCCTTCCCCTCTGGGTCCCAGCAAACATTTCACCCCTCCTGAGCACCGCCAGCCCTTATAACCATTTTGCAGTCCCTTGTGGGAATGTGCTACCACAAGCCATCAAACACAAATGGGAAATAGGATTTTATACACAGTTTAGCTACAAACTGGGAGCCCATTCCGGGTTTTTAATGTTTTTCCCAGGTCCTGGCACAGTGCTTGAAAACCTGCGTGTGAGGAGGAAGGCCAGGGATCCTATCCAGGCAAAAAGACACTTACTTTGCTTCTAAATATTTCATCTGCAGCCCATATGACACGCAGAATCACTAAGGTTGGAAAAGACCTGCAAGATCATCAAGTCCAACAATTAAAAAAAACCAACAAAAAACAAAAAAAAAGAACCACCCACAAACCACAAAACACACCACAACCCACAGACTGCTGCTTGTAAATAAAACTATTACGCCTTATTTTGTTGTACATAATTGAAGTGCTGGATCCTGTACTCAGCAAACAAACACGTAGTTTACAAGGATGCTTTCCTCTGGGTCCTTCCAGTGCCTGTAGCAGCTTCTCTCCCCCTCAGGGCTGGTGGTGGATAGCGGTGGGGTCCCTGTTGGGGAAGACTTTTCCATCTCTGCAGCTGGAGAAGTCCCTGTTGGAAACAGCTGGAGGTATCCCCCAGGCTCTGCCCCTCTCCCATGGTCCTGCTCCCACCCCTCCTGGTTTCTGCCTCCAACACCTACTCACCGGGGCCTGGGGCTGCTCTTGTACTTTTATTTTTGCAAATGAGCATGACTGCACCAAGAATAGACCTGGCTCATAGCTCTGCCGCTGAGTTTGCAACCAAGGCAACCCCACCGCCCTGGCACGTTGAGCATCGGGCTGCTGCCCCATCCCTGATCTGCTGCTTTACCATGGAAATCGGCTCCAGCACTCCTCCCACTGAGTCTGCAAACAAGACCTTGGCACTCTTGGTGCTTACTGAGGTCGGTGATCACCTTTGAATCCCGCTTTGCCTGCCGGCAGCATGGCACCTTGTTTATTAATGAGCTGGAGGTGGGCAAGCAAGAAGGTGGCAAACTTCAGAGCTCCTATCACTTATTTAGATGAGTCATGAACAAAAAGGGCTCTGGGGAGCTTGGGAAGAACCTTGCCAAGAAAGGTGGATGGGAAAGGTGATGGAAAATGAAATTCATGCTTGTCAAGTTGGAAGGAACACTTTTAATTACACTTATGTGTCATCAGGGTCTAGATTAAAAGTGGCTTCTCAGAAGCTTCCTGGGCAGTATGCTTAGCTGGGGACATCCAACTGTGACTGAAGTCCCACTGCCCCAGGGGGGCTCAGAGGCTGGTCCTGGGGGAGGCAGGGATTTGGGAGAGGGTAACAACCATAGGTGTGCAGTTTAGAGGAGAGCTTAAGAGCAGAGTGATGCAATGAAGTAAGTGGTCCCTGGGTGCAAACTGGACACCTCTCCCTAGTCTTTCTTCTTGCCCAGGGACACTCCAGAGCACTACATCCCTGCTCCAAGCTGTGAATCAGCAGAAGATGCTGTCATGGGGGGTCACAGATTAGCTATAACTGAGTAGGATTAAGAAGAAACACCCTATACAGATCATTTAAATACTGATTTATTGCAACATTTTGTGAAGCAGACAGTGGTGTACATTGCAGGAGGCAGAGCCATAAGCCGAAAGGGCTACGGTGTCTCCCAGCAACCTGCACTCATTAATAGCCCCAGTGTTAGCCAGGACCCCAGGGTGCATCGTGCCTTTACTCTGTTCACTTTTGTTGGAAAGTTGTGGAAACCTATGGGGCAACCCTGAGCTTGGCTCAGCTCTCTAGGAGAATCAAAGCCCCTTGTGTGGACCACACCACCCTGTTTTTCATTACACCTTTATTTTGAGGCCAGATTGCTGTGGTCTTCCCCTATAGCTGCTGCCCTCTCTTCTGGACATGCCTGTGCCAACCCTCAAGCCGTGACCATGCATGTGCGTGATGGGGGGCATTCTTGTAGGACAGCAGACCCTGCTGATGGACACAGCCCAGGATGCTGCTGGGTCTGAGAGCGAGGGTTTAGGGCTGGACGGTGAACCTCCCAGCCGGGCATTCAGGCATTGCAGCACTGCCATTAATAACACTAACAAATAAAATCCACCCAGGGACCCACAAGGGAGACTCTCAAAAGCCCACAGGAGCCTTTGGGTGACCAGTGTCCTCCATGGACTGTGGCAGCACGAGGGCAAACCTGCATCTAAGTCCCAGCCCTGCAAATGATCTAGAGACAGTGCCTGAGAAGAGCCAAAGGTGAGATCTCCCTATCTTGGTGTTTAACCAAACCTTCCTTGTGGCCAGCTCAGCTTTTCTCTGCTGTGCAGTCCGTGTCTCATGAAAGCCGTTTTGTTCTTGCAGCCCAGACCCTGCCTCCACCCGTCTCTCGGGTTTGGCTTATTCGTTTGGTCAGCTCAGATCTTGCAGCGAATCTCTCCCTGGCACAATATGCTCCACGTCCCTCGCTTTAATTGGCACGGGTTGGTGCCTTGCACCGGGCTCTCTGCCGGCCGCCCTGCGTGAGCCCGTCACGTCCGAGCGCATCAAACCTCACGCTTGACAGACGGACTGACAGTTTCCAGCCAGGGAGGCTGCTGCAGCAGATTGACTGGCTCTGCCAAGGATTGGGTGCTGGGTCCCGTGCCATGGTGGGCTGCCGGGTGCGGGGGCTGCAAACACTGGCTGGGGCTGGTGGCACCCACGTGCCTTTGCACAGTGGCCGTTTTCCACTTTGCTCTTCTCCTGCCACGTTTTTCTGGGGGACCTTGGTAGGAAAAGGGGATTTCTGCTCTTGCAAAGCTTCTCTGCTTTGACTGTGTTTTCCCTGCTCTTTGCCGAGTCCCTGGGGTGACCGTAGCCACCAGCACTGGGAGTCTCCCAGGAAGGACACGGACCCTGGAGGGGACCCAGTGGGGGTTGCAACCAGACTGAGAAAAAGAGAAGACACAGCACACAGCGGAAAAAGACATGAGCTGCTGTGCATCCATCTCGGACATCTACCAAACTTATCCCTCAACAGAGCCATCCCTGCCCTTCCCTTGGGGACGCCACCACAATTGCACGCAGGAGCACAAGCTGAACTGTCCCCGATGGTGTTTGCAGTGGGAAAACAGAGGCGCAGCCTGTCCCCCCTGCAGGGACTGTGGCATGCGATGGCCATGGCTCGGTGTTCCTTTGCTGGGACACGTGGCACTGTCAGGGCCTGGGGAAGTCCCTGGCCCAGCTGCCCTGGATGTATCACGGAGAGCTCAGCAAGCACAGTGCGTCTTCAGCACGTTGGGCAAAACGGTGTCAAGCCGCAGCTGCCGAGGTCTCTGGAAGACCGGAGGGAGAGATGGAGAAAATTATCTGAAGTGACTGAAATAGCAAAGCAGTTTTGCAGCAGGCAGAGAGTGAGCCTAGTGATCTGCTGCCCTGGGGAAGCCAAAATCAGGACCAGGCTGCAGGAGCGACCTAAAATTAAGGAAACAAAAGTGCTTGCAGGGCTAGAGAGGGCAGAAATGCAACTCGTGATCAGGAAGTCCTCAAACCAGTGTCCTGAGAGGGGTCCTCTTCCCTGTCCTACACCACCGACCCCAGGATCCACCACCACCTCTTGCCCCAGAGCTCCACCACGGCAAACACAGAGACGTGGCTGAGGGTTTCAATGCTATGGTGCTTTAGGGGCTGCAGGTGGGGTTAGCTTGATCCTTCCTAATCCAAAACCCCTCCGCAGAGTTTCCCAGATGAAATGCAGTGATGCTGGCTCGTTCTGGTCCACGGCCAACGCAGCGTGCGTGCTCTGAGTGTGCCGGTGGCAACTCGCTGCTTCTTGGCTCGGGGAAGAACAGGAACCCTGCAGAGTGTCAATATTATTTTTTAAGGAGGCTGAGAAATATTTCTAGACCTGGAATAACAATGCAGAGGCAGGGAAACACACAGAGGAGGGGAGGAAAAATAGCAGCTTTTGATAATGTAAACCTCAAGTCAAACATGAAACACATTAATATTCATGTGCTTAGATACAGCCAAAAAAACAACAGTGACTGCAGCTCTCCAGAAATGCTCTGAGCTCTTGGACTGCCATCAACAGCTGTGGGGTGGAGAAGGCAGCAAAATCTTCAGAAACCATCAAGCTGTGGGAGAAGCATTGTAACAAGCAATTCCCATAGGGCTGGGATTAGGCTTTGGCTCTTTCTGTCCAAACTAACACATAACAAGGACAATCTTTCTACTAAAAACATGAGCCTAATTGCTTCTAATTGATCTCCTTGCTGGCAGTCTCTGGAGGGAGGTGCATGTTGAATGGACCATGGAAATGTACTTTACAGTTTGTGATTATCCGGAGTGATAGTGTTAGTCCTCAGATCATCCGATGGAATGGAAGAGCTTCGAGCATGCTGGAAATGAAGCTGGTATAGGGGTGAGGTGGGTTTCTCTCCACCCTGGTCTATGCGGTTGGGTGACCTTGAGAAAGTGGCCATGAAACGGAGGTGACAGTGATCCTTCTTCCAGTGGGGATGCTGGCCTTGGACTGCTGATGTGCGATGCTGCTGGATGAAAGATCTCCAAGAAGGGTCTCCAAGGGTCTCCAAGAATATTTGCTGGATATTTTTCTGGGTTTTGTGGAAACTGCTCAGGATGCAAAACAGCTGTGATGGTTGGTCAGGGCTATGTTGGCAGTGCTATAAATACACGGGGTGTGCTCTGGCCTGGAAACCAGGCATCTCAATGCAAAGCTGAGCTGTCTTATTCTCCAAAAATGCAGCTGTAGTTTAGAAACTGCCTATTGGGGCTGGTTCTGGTCCTGCTTTTTCTCCTTAGGCATTTCTGGGCTTTCCATGGGCTTCCCATGGGATATTGCTCATTGTCCCAGGCCTGAGACCTTGCCACACAGCACAGATGGTCCAGTGCCCCATGCCTTTGACCCCCAGCTACAAGGGGGGCTGTCCCCTTGGATGTCAATTCTGGCTTTGCTTTATGAGCCTGTGTGTTGAGGATGACTTTACCAAGCTCCTGCTCGGCCAACCCCCTTGTCAGTCCCACTGAACTTCAAGTTTCCCCAGCTCTTGCATGGGAGTTTCATCTCCCATGATGACTCTTGACGCGAGGAGCCTGTCATTTTTGACATCAGGATCTCGGGTGTCTAAGAAGTTGATGGCTTGCAGAGCTGCTTGGCAGGGCATGGCTGGTGTCTCTCCCTGGGGCATCTCAGATGTAGCCTTGCGAACTAGAAAAAAAAATAATTGCAGATGCAAGCTTAGCATTGAGTTTATGAGCAAAACCTGTCACTTTCCGAAAGCTTCTTTTTAAGTGGGAATCAGAGAAGCTGCTCCTCATTTGAAAAGCAGAGCATAGAGTTTGGGTAATTTATCAAGGACAGTGATAGAGCTGGGACAGCCCTGGAGCCAAAGTGCTTGTTGCTGTTCCTCCTCCTCTCCCACAACCTCTCCTGTCCCCTCAGCCATACAGTTTGGAGGGAAAAACAAAAAGCCCTGATGCTGATTCACCTGGTTGGTTGAAAAAGACCTATGTAAGGGCCAGGCTCTGCAACCCTGTGCTGAAGGGGCTGCAGAAAACTGTGATTAATGCGGTGTGGTTAAACTGTGATTAATGACAGTCCATGCTCCATCCTTCATTTTGATTGATGGACTTTCATTTCAGATGGAGTGACTTGCTGCTCCTCGCTGTGAGTGTTGTCTTCAACATCCAGCAGTGCCCTCATCATCAGGGTCCCAGCCTTGAGGAGTCCCCTTTTGCTGGGATGAAAACAGGCTCAGGGCCCAGAGTGGGAGACAGCAACACTGGCCACCATGCAGATGTGAGTCTCACAGGATGGTGTTTGCAGCCCTTGCTCACGCTGTCCCTAGGCCTGCTGGAGGCATCAGCCTTTGGGCCACCCCTTAGCCTCTGTGGCCCCTGGTGATGGGGCTACCAGAGCTGAGGTCCCACCAGAGCTACCCCCAGCTCACCATCAGAGGCCAGAAGAGGACACGGTGTTCGGTCAGCAGTGTTTGGTTTCTGAGTTTGCCTTCATTCAGCATCAACAAATGCTCACAAATGTCTTTGAAAATTCACAATTGGATGTGGTTGCACAGCACCCCAACCTTGGCTGGGAGAGGGACTACCTTTCTCCACCAATTCTGGTAGAGGAAGACATTCAGCATTAGTCTCCTCCTGCAACATTGTGCCACTATAGTCAAGCTATGTCTTGCTCTCCACTGCATTCCAGAAAGTGCATTTCTGGAGCTTCAGCTTCAAACTTGCTGCACTGAGAAAACAACCTTTTTTTACCAAAATTTCACCTACGCAAAAAGTATCTGAGCAGCTCTCCTGGCAGTCCCTTTGCACGTTTCCCACTGCCTTCTACTGCTGGAAGAGTGGTAGCTCTGACCTGTCCTCTTCACTGAGACCTCCCAGAGACCTGGATCCCTCTGCAACAGATCTAATCCAGGCATTACAACTTTACATTGAGCTCAGCTGGGACGAGGATGAAATGGCTCGTTGACAAGGCTCATCTGCAACACTCAGCACTTGTTGCCACTTGGATGACATGCTCACACTCAACTCTTCTGCTGGTTTGACTGTCATCGACGCATGTCGGCTCTGCCGGGCATTCATGTTGGCATGAACCGCCAGGACCTCTTCTTTGGCAAGACAGTTTCTCCTCAACATTGTTGCTACAGAAGGTGGAATTACCTCTGCGTTCTGCGAGCTTTGGCAGAAATAGTTGCGTCAGCCACAGCTGAGCCCTGAGCAGAAACGGAGCTGGCTAAGTGCCATGTACTGAGCTCCACACAGGTCAGAGCAGGTCAGGTGTGAGATGGTGGATCTCCCTGTGGTGATCTCTCTGTCTTCCATTTGGTTCTGGCTGTTGTCTCAGAAATAGAGAGAATTTAAAATTTTTATCTTCAGGGCAAGCCAAGAAATTTCCAGTAGTAATTATACCTGGAACAAGCCAATAATTTCATTTTCAGCTCAGGTCTTCCAGAGATGCTATCCCACCTGGCTTTTGAAGAGCAAGTGGTGGGAATGCAGCACTTCCAATAGTCAGTTGGTCCAACAGCTAATTAAATGCCTTGTTAGAAAAATGTTAGAAAATATTATCACTCTGACTTTACCTGGCTATGGCTTGACCTTGTTTCATCTTTATTGGCTATAGACTTGTCTACAATCTCTTCTTGTGTAACTTGCATGTCTTCCTTGGACTCCATCTGAAAATTTCAATACTGTCAGTTGTTAGCAACTATGATACACAGGTGGCCACAAAATGGGCCAATTTGAGCCCAGCAAAGACTTAATCTTCACAGAGATACTTCTAGGTCTTGGAAAAAGATTAAAAACTTCCATGGTGAAGTACTTCCCATGGCAGTCAAGGGCAGAGGATGAACTTTCTTTTAGAGGTGCCCTTCCTTCCACTGGTGGGAAATGCCTCAATGACTCTCAGAGTGGAGGCTGCGCTTCCAGACAACAGGAATTGGGCGCAATAAGGGTCCCATCTCCCCTCAGAGTGCTGAGACCTTGGGTGAAAAGCATCAGCTTCAGCCAGCTGCAACCACCACCAGTGGCGCTTCAAACTGAAAACAGCCGAGGAAAGGCTTCACTGGGATACCAGGAGATCTGAACACAAGTTAAGACAGGCTGAGTGAACACAGGGATGCACTTTTCACCTCTGTAATTAATTGCCTCCGCGGGCTTGGGAGGCAAAGCTGTGAAGAGGAGAACTGGGATCATTCAGGAAGCAATTAGAGACTGTCCTCAGGGAAGAATGATATGGAAATTGATATGCGTTGATGGGACAAGTGGCTATTTCTAATTCCCAGTATCCATCTATTTATTTAATGTGTGAGTAAACACCATGGTTATGGGATATAGCATGTGTTGGAGCTGCTGCCTGCGACATTAACATGCCAATAACAGCGCTTTATGGTAGGAGCGTGGCTGCCTATTATCAGAAAATTGAGCCCGGAGTGAGCTGGGTGGTGTAAACTGCTCATGTGCGGCGATACTTGTGCCAGTAAAGTGTCAGGACCTGGCAAACCTTTGTCTGAATGTGGGTGAGACAACCCGGATGGATCTGGGCACGTGCCACCCCCCTGCCTGCAACCTGCCATCTGTGCAAGCACCAACCACCAGACACGTTGCTCCGAGCCCAAGCGCTGCCCGCCCCCGCTTTGCTGGCGTGCCTTCACCACCAAATGGTGACTGCGTGGGGTCCTCCCCACCGGACTTGCAGGATCTGCACCAGGAAACAGGTACTCACTGAGCAGGATGCTTGGGCATGGACCGGAGCTGTGCGTGCCAGCTCTGCTCACAGCTGGAGCGTGCACGGCCACGGCGGTGTATGCAGGCACGCATAGAATTGTAGAATTATAGAGTGGTTTGGGTTGGAAGGGACCTTTAAAGGCCATGTAGCCCAACCCCCCTGCAATGAGCAGGGACATCTTCAACTAGATCAGGTCGCTCAGAGCCCCGTCCAACCCGACCTTGAATGTTTCCAGGGATGGGGCATCTACCACCTCTCTGGGCAACCTGCTCCAGTGTTTCACCAAAGGGACATCGTGCCCCTTCTCCCATGTCTTCACCCACGAGCCCATCCACATGCTGGAAAACCAGCTAGATCCCCATTCATTTGGATCTTGGGGTTTGGGGGCTGTGAGTGCTTGGACCAGCTCCTCTCCCTTGCTCAGCCAGCTGCCCCACTGGTCTCTTTGGCTCTCTAATACGTGGATAGCAAATTTTCAGAGTGCCTTGTGCCTCAGGAAGCAAATACACCACATAAAAACCCCTCGCCAGGGAAAACGTAAGATGCACATTTAGCATCGCGGGCTCCTGAGGAGATGGCAGTTGCCTGTCAGCCCCCACACCGAGCAACTTGCTTGTGATGTTTGAAGTTAATACCTCCCGACGCAGAGACGAGAAGACCTCTGAAAGCACAAATTAATAAAAGTGACATGCCAAGAGGAAGCGTGAGCGTGGCGGTGAGAAGGAAGAGGCTCTTTGATGTTATCAGAGCAGGAGAGGAGGCAACAGAGGAGGATATTAAAAAGATGAGAGAAGAGCTGAATTTGACTGGATGTGTATGATCAGGATCAAAATGAATTAAGATTTTTTACAAGGAAAACCATACAAGAAATAAGTTTCAGCAACTACAATTAACAGGAGGAAAACTTCACCTTCCTGTAGACAAGCTGGCTGTATCATGTACAGAGAGAATTTACGTCTCCTTAAAAATCTCTAACAGTTTTGGCGGGTGTTTAAAAAGCAGTGCTGACAGAGGGAAGAAATTGGAGCATCCAGGAATGCTGGCTGTTGGCAGGAGCTAGATAAAACAATCTCCAAAGGTTTTGTTGTAGCTGCTGGAAAAAAGCTTCTCTGATGAAAAGAAAATGCTCAGTTTGAAGGGGTTCCTCCTGAGAAAGGCTGGCTTAGAAACTGCAAAAAAAAAAAAAAGGGGGGGGCGGGGGGCAGCTTGGATGGCTGGTCTTACCAAACTGCAAGGGAAGTGTTTAATCTCAAAGAGGCGTTTTATCTGGAGCTGAGGTTTGTATTATTGGGTGCATAAAACAGGCTAAAACCAAACAGGATGGTTTATTTTTACTGAACTCTTTTGCATGGCCCCAAAGACAGACAGCAGGAGGGAAAAGCTGTGATTGATGCTCCTTCCCCTCCATTGCAGAACAGCAAACACCACAAATTTTATGGCTTTGGAAAGGAGACTCCAAGACTGAACCCATTTTGCTCAGATGCACCCAGAAAACGCTGCGGAGCCTTCCGGTGCTGCCATGAGTCAGAGAAGGGAAAATCACCAGGGAGTCACCAGCCTGAGCACACTGCCAACGTTGTCCCTCCATTCTTGTACGTGTTTTGAGTCAGACGTGGTGTGATAGCGGCGCTGGCACTTAGGGCTGGCATTTGGGCATCCTGCAAAATGGTCCAGACCAGGGTGTCGTCACTTTGCTATTTTGAGCTCTCACTTGCACACAAACGCCAGAGGGAAAGATGTTACAGACACACATGTGCGCAAGCGCTTTTTAATTTTTCAAGACTTGTCAGCTTGACAGGTAAGGTTGGGAGATGTAACAGCTTTGTCATGTTCCCTTATCAAACCCACAACAGTGACCTTCTCCGCTTTTATATCAATTATATCAGCTGAACAGCGCATCTCCATCACGTGCTGCATCCCAAGAGGGGCTTATTTTGCCTTAATGCTGTGGAGGTCGCCGAGAAGATTGAGAGTTAGCAGATGAGCTGGCTGGAGGATGAGGGACGTGCTGCCGGGAGATGCACCAGTGATGAGAACAGAAGTGCCTGTGTACAAGAGAGCGCTGGGAGTGGCAGGAACATGGCAAAGCTGCGACTCGAAGCTGAGACCCATCGGACATGCTGGCCTGCCATCATCTTACAGCAGGACCATGCCAGCAAAGTGCTTCAGAGACTTTCTGGTGGGCTACTAGTGCATTGCAGGGATATGGCATATTTGGAGGAGTATCTCAGCATGCTAACAAAATCCAGAGGCCATGTGCAGTAATTAGGCCACTTGACAGCCATGCACAACCACCTCCGGCTGCCACAGGCAGCCTCGTCGGCTGCATTAAGTGCTTTTGCGAGAGTGGTATTGCTCTCTTGGAGCGGAGGGGAGTAGGCAGCTGGGGCATCCCCTCAATATTTTATTCATGCTGCCTTGCAAGTCTGAAGTGGCTCAGCTCCAGCAGTCTCATCTCTTTCTCTATTTGTTTATGCCCGAATTTGCTAGAGGACGCCCATCTGGCTGCTGGGCAGGAGGCAGTGCCCAGCCTGCACCCTCGCTAGCCCAGGGAGTTGAACCCAACGCCAAGGCAAGACAGTCCCGTGGGCTAATGCACCACAGCGGTGCTGAACCCATGGATCTGCACGTTCAGGATCACGATGGATCCAGGGCATGCTGTCTCAGTTGTGTATCTTGGCCCTGCCTTTGTGATGGCAAATGGGTCATACGCTTCCTGAAACATCGGCATGGGAAACACAGGTTAGCAGCACTTTTATCCTGCTCTTCCAGGGGCTGGAGGGGAATCCACGCAGGGAAGGGATGTCCAGGTTTTTCACAGGAAAGCTGCAGCACCAGGATTGAATCAGCTTCTCCCACACTTATAAATGGGAATGGGAAACCTCCCCATGCCCCAGTATTTTCTGCGTATTTACTGATCTTGTCTGGATGCCAAGTGGGGAAGCTGGCGTCAGGCAGCCACTTCACCACGCCATTCCCCAGATAATTTTCTGTCCTAATGTCTATTTTTTCTGTATTTCCTTGTCTGCTATTCCCATTCCTGCCAGAGCCATGGGTAACTACAGCAGCATCCCTCCTGCCAGCAAGCAGCAGGAACACCGGCTCCCAAGGAGCTGCAAGCATCAGAGACAGGACACGGCATCGCAGGGTAGAGGTCTCAGATATGAGGATGGAGCATGTGGAGACCTGCAGTTACTTCTCCTGATCTTAATGGGAAAGGACAGATGTTGGATGGGAGGCAGACGTGGCCACATGCTCAGAAGCTACTGGAGACAACCTGGATAGACAGCCAGGCACTTCCAGAGATCTTGAACGACTCCCCCAGGCATGGTTTGGAGGCATCTTCATCCGGATAAGAAATACATACATGTGGCTGAAAGGCAGAAGCGGGAGGAGGAAGCTTTCTGAATGCAAGATGTATGGACAGCATTGGCCAAGAAAAGGGAAGTATTTGGTAAAGGAAAAACAAATGATTATTACTTATTCCGACATTTTCAAAGTCAGTACTCTTTTTCCTTCAGTTTGCAGCTAGCTGGTTTTAAAAAGAGGAAGGAGAAGGTTAAAATATCCATCACAAAGAAATGTGTTTTGGGCCACTGGAACTGAGGGGTTTTTTAAGTTCTTGTTTGCATTTATGCAGGAGTTGTGCAAAAGGTAATAAATCCTCTGATATGAGGCAAATCAACCCCCCTGTCCCACACCCCCCTGCCTTGCTCTAAAGCCCTGAGAAATGTTGTCAGAGCAATAGTGCAGGATTCAGAATATTTAGAACTGTTTCCCCAGGAGCTCTTGTTGCAGCTCCAAAATTTCTTGCTGATCCTCTCTGCTGGCTCAAGCCTTGTTTATGGCTGCCTGTGCTCTTCAAACCCCCTTTTATCTCCCGCAGCCCTGCCCCGCCGGCGGGCTGAGCTCTGCCCGGCTCGTGGGCGTGCAGGACGCCGGTGCCCCTGTGCCGCCTCCAACACCAGCACTCGTCAAACATTTATAACCCGGGCCAAGCCAGCCATGGGATGCAAAGGGGCAGAAAGCTATTTTTGCTTTTGAATTCATACCCACTGAGCGCTTCTTCCATCGATTCCAGTCCCTGGGCATCTCTTGCTAATAAGCTCCTCACAGCAAGCACTGAGGCTACCTGCAGGCTCCGCTTCGTACCTTTGTTTCTACCTCTGTAAACCAGGAAGAAAGGTCTTTGTTTGCTTTGTGGAAACCAGCCCTCATACGAGCAGCTGGATGAGCGAAGCTTGGCTCTTCTGGGCTGGATCCTCCGGTGTCTGCCCAGGGTGCGAGCTCCGATTGCCCCAGTTGGGGCATTTGGGGCAACTCCGTCTTATTTAGTGCTTCTTGACCTCTCTCTGCATCCTTTCTCTCAACGTGGGAATAATGAGGGTTTCTCATCTCTGTGTTGTTCCTAATTTCATAATTCTGCAGCCAGGGCACCCGGTAAAGGATTGCACAGGGACCACACTCACATCAACTCCCTTGGGACCCATGGGCAGGTACCAAACCCTGACCCATGGGGCTGTGACCATACAAGTTTCCCAAAAGCCCTAAATTATTTTTTCACTGCTCAGCCCTGTCCAGAAGGAGCTGGACAAACACTTTTGGGAAACAGCTCTCTTTTCCCTGGCTCTGGACACCACCAGGAGCTAAACTGTCTCAGGCTTGGTAGGAAACATGCCACCTCCAAGCATGTGCTGCTCCAAAAATCAAGCAGTGAGTATCTGTAAGATGTAGACAGGGCTCCTCCGCCCTGCAGAGACAACTGGGACCGGACTTTTGGCAGAAATCTCTCCCTGCAGGAAGTAAGAAACCTGCCAGAATATTTTTTTTAATGTTTTATACCTGCTGGGCTTTGCCCACTCACTAAAAAGGCTGGGATGCTGTTTGGGGAAAAAAAAAAAATCCCATCAAAATAATTTTTTTCAAGTGTTGTTTGTTTGGTTGGTTTTTTAACTCAGGATGTGGAAACATCTTTATTCTCCTTTAAAAGTCAAACCTTTCATATGCAAAATTTTGGGCTGGAAAACAGTTTTGCTGTTTGCAGATTTCACAGCAGAGTGTCCATTTTCAGCTGGTGAGAACAGCAAACCAGTCCCCCTTTCCCTTTCGTTTGCTTTTTCTGCAAAGCGCTTCCATTTTCAAACAAAAGCCTTTGCAGAAACTGAGCCTGGAGGTGCAACTATCTTTCCCCTGAAGCCAAAGGGATTTGCCCTCAGCCGATGGCCAGGCTGCTGCTCCCATGCCCTGGGCTTTTCTGACGTCTGTGCTCCAGCTGGAACCAAGCAGCTTCCAGCCACCTCTGTCTTGTAAATACAGGAGCCTTTGACTTCCCAGGAGTTTAAAGTGATTTATTGGTCCAATGACTCCAACCATGTGGCCTGGAGTGACTATCCATCTTCCACGAGTTTGCTGATGGAACCTCATGAGCTTTTAATGCTTCTCTTGCCAAAGTGGCCTCTTCTCCTGCAGCTTCAGCTCCCGGACTTCTGGCATGGCCATCCCCATCCCCATCCCTCCCACATGTTTTCGCTGAAGTTCATTCACAATTTCTATTTTTAGCCACTCTCTCGTGTTCATCTCCTCTGACTTCTCAGACATTTCAGCCTTTGTATGTTTTACCCCATGGCAACTTCAGCCTGTGATATCTGATTTTGGTGGCCTTGGGAGTGTGTCGTTTATTAGTGTTGAGCGTCTGATTTGTGCGCAGAAAATCCTGATCTTGTCCTCCAGGAGACACTGGAAGATCCTTCCGAGATGAAATCCACCCAAAGGGTGGTCAAGCAAAGACCAAACCAGCCTTATCTCTTGCTGCAGTACCTGGTTGGTGGGGCCAGACTTGGTCCAGAAGATGCAACCCATAAAAAACTTTAGGGAGCAGGAGCTCTAGCAACGAGCATCTCCTCCTGTGGCAAAGATGGGAGCTTTGTGAGCTGTTGTAAGTCCCCCAGGTGCCTTCAAGGTGGTTTTTCAGAGAGTCTTTTGCAAGAGCTTGTCAGCATCAAGCAGGCCGAGAAGATGCAGGCTGCTTGAGTTTTCACAACACACAAAACTCCATCTTCCTTTTAACCTTTTTTTTTTATAATGCATGAGAAAAAAAACAACCCACTTTGCTGTATCGTAAGGTGGTCTCCATAGAGGTTGGATATGATCTAAATTTCCATACCCTTGTGTCCTCCTGAGACGTGTGACTGCCCAGCCTTCAGCTGGCTGCAGTCTCTGGACTTCCATTAAATATCCAACAGAAGAGATGCTTCAATAAAAATCGTGTTGATGGAATCAGCTCAGGAAGAAGTGGAGCCAGCAAATGTTCCTAAATTCCCATGCTCTTAAAACCGAAAACTTACCCAGGAATAGTTTTACTGGGTCTAGGCAGCAGGAGGCTGGTGGCCACAGACTTTCCCAGTGGAGGCTCTCTATGCTGTAGCAAATATTAATAAATAATCAGGAAGATATTTTTCAGGGAAAGTGTGTGATTGCCAAAAAAGACGCAGCCACCTGAGATATAGAAATCTGCAGAAGGATCGTACACCGGCAGCGCAGAGCTAAATGATCTTCTTTTCCAGCCGGGAAAAACCAGCTGCAGTACAGCCATCACCTCTGGTCCTTTCCTTCAGACAGCTCAGCAGAATGAATGCAAAGTGTCTTGCAGTGTACAGATATATCACAACAATAAATAGACAGTAATAGAGTAGCGGGGATGTGCCGTGCTGTGTCTTTTACATTCCTTTCTCCTTTTGTTGAAATGTGCTCTAAGCCAGCACGGGGCTAATTTGCAGCAAATAATTTATCAAGTGCTTAGAGCTGCCCTTTTCGCTTGGCAGATCCTCTCGCACTTCAGCATAGCTGTTTTCAGTGCTTGCTCAGCAGGTTGGGTTTGGATATTTCTTTTTTTTTCTGAAACTCCCAATAACCCTCGCTGCTTTTCTTGATCTTTAATCACCACCCTTTTTTTCCTAAAAAATGGACTATTAGTCCCAACAGGCAGTGGAGTTTTGCATTGGCAGTGCAGTCTCCTTCCATCCCACCTTCTCCACCGGGGCTGTAGGTCCCTTTTCCAGGGACATCCTCAAACCCTCGGCTGTCTCATTGAGTTGATTTCATGATAAATTTAAGGTCTCTCCCCCTGCTGAAGAAGTGGCAGAGCTGCCACTTGGTCTCTGAACTCAGGAACGGAGCCACTGCCAACACACTTGTTAAAGGGGAGGGCTTGAGTGGATGCATGTGAATGTCACTTTAACTGGCTCAAAAGGGTAACAAGAAAATAAAGTTGATCGGTAAAGGAAAAGGTGTAATCAGCTGCCAGCGTAGCAATGCTCCAAAACTGCCAGCCCCAGCTGTGTGGAGTTTCGCAGAGCTGCTCTCCCTGGCTGCGGAAATCTATGGCTTTGTGGAAAGTTATTGCTCCTTGAGCAGCAGCAGGAAAGAAACCTGATTTCTTATGGCTTCGTGCCCTTTATACCCCCCTAGTCCCCTTTGCCTCCAGCAATGCCTGTGCATCCCCCACCTCCTAGGACAACGCTTCCAGGAGAAGGCAGCAGATTCTGGGAGCAGCTTGGAGCCATGTGCATGGTCCATCAGCCCTACTATTTCTTGGGCTGTGCCTGTCTTCATCCCAGCAGAGCTGCCAACTTGGTTTCCCCAATTCTACTCAACCAGCGGTACTCATGGAACGTGCAGGACCTGAATTACTTCTGCGAACCCACTGCCAAATTTTCTTGGAACTGGCTCGTGGATTTGAAATCTGCCGGGGGTGATGAATGAGCAGACAAATGGGCTGACAACAAACTCTCATAAGGCGTTTCCTCTGGAGACAGGGTCAAAGTCATGATTTTCTGTTGCATCCTTAAAAAAAAAACAAGCACAGCTACAATTCCTGACTCCTTCATGACTCCATCCAGGCGCAGCACATCTGCGCCTGCCGAATCTGCTTGCAGCTCTTGGTGGGGGTGAGGACAAGAGCTAGAGGAGAGCCAGGAGGCTGGTTATTGGGTTGAGGAAAATCCTCCAGCATGCCATGCCATGGGCTTTTAAAACGGTGGGACTGTGCTGCCAGCCCTTGTGAGTGTACCCTGAGTCTCACCAGCTCCTCGCCATGCGGGTGGGTGGAAGCAGAGGATTTGCGTGAGAATCGCAGTTTTCTTTGCATGTTTCCAGGCTTCCTCCTGAGCGTTCGAAACTGTGAAGCGAATGTCACCTTTCTCGCTCGGGAAGTGGGAGGAACAGGAAGAAAAAACAACACCTAATTTGGTTTATCTTTTTTTTTTTAGAGAAATTTCTCGTGATTGTTTAGGGCAATCTCGTGATTTTGGGGAGGTTTGCTGCTGGGTGTTGCTCTGGGGATACGGAGCAGGGGTGAGCATGGAAAAATGCCCAGTTGAATAGCTTCCTGAAGGTGTTGAAGAGCTCCTGTCTGGTGACTGCAGCACCAAAGTGTCTAAGCCTTCATGGGATGATGCACCTTCTCACAAGTTTCTCCCACCTCACTTGATTCAGAGCTCCAAGATCTGAATACTTGATCACTGGGATGCTGGGGATGTGAGAGCATCAGGAGGTGGAGAAGAGCATCAGGAGGCAGGTGAGAGGATCAGGACACAGGTGTGAGGACCAGGAGGTGGGAAAGAGCATCAGGGAGAGGGTGAGAGCATCAGGAGGTGGGTGAGAACATCAGGAGATTGGTGAGAGGATCAGGAGATTGAAGTGGGTTTTTTGTTTGGGGTTTTTTTCTGTTTTCTTTTTTTCCCCCAGCAACTGTGAAACAAAACAGAGCCTGCAGAATTTGAGCCTCGCTTAATTTTTGACATCTTGAAGGGTGAAACACCATGAGGTTTCTGTGCAAGGGGGTTTTGTGACTATGGATGGCTGTAAGACATGGCACAGTGCTGGATGAGAGCAGAGAAGGATTGCAAAGAGTTTTTTAAGCCCAAGGATGGGACTTTTCTCCCAGACCTTCTGCAGCTCCTACGAGTGTGGTGGTACTGGGAGAGGTGATGGAAGATTTGTCACCCAGGGGCACAAGCAGGGAAGCAGTAGGATGTGAATCTCTGCTGCCTGCTAAGGAGAAACCAGGGAAATGAACCAGCTCCTTCACTTCCCAGCACCCATGGGCGCGTGGTGGACTGGGTATTTGAGCAGGAGGAAAGCAGGTAAAAATGGGAAAAACTGATCTGGACAGATAGGAGGATGGGGAGAGCAAAGCAAGGGCACAGAGTACTTCCAGCATGACACCAGTGCTCAGGCCGAGGTTTTAAGGCAAGTGATTAAGGTAATTTTTCCTATGGCCAGCTCAGGAGTTTACATTTCTAAGGCCATACCTAAGCCTCTGGGTCCTGTGTCACCATCTGAAGGCAGCTCTCCTTCTGGAGGCTTCATGGCGGTTTCAAACCCTGTTTTACAGCCAGGACGAGAGCCGTGGGTCAACACGCATTGGTTATCTCACTGGTGCTCTTGCAGCAGCACCAGCCTTCGGGCTCAGCCCAGCATCGCCCCATGATGCCCTCCTGCCTCCTGCCATTGAGATGCCACTGAGCACAACAGCCCCTAAAAGCTGAGCTGTTTATTAGTGCTTATATTAGCGTAGAGAGCGGGCAGGCATGTCCTCGGCCACTCCCAGGACGTGGTATAATGTTCCCTTTCTTCCAGTATGAATTTGGCTGTGCAGCTGATAGATAAGACAGCCGGAGTCAACACAATGTGCGTCGCCTCTAATCAATTGACATGCTAGATCCTTGACAGAAAAACATTTTGTACCCAGTGGTAATTATTTGTTCTCTGCCAGTCTTGCAGATCACACCGCTTTCAGCGTGATAAGCGATTGAAATACAGTCTTTTTTTTAAACCACCCCTCCAAAGCTGAAAGCCAGAGACATCAAACACAGAAATAGCCAGGAGTGGAGGAGTGATTCCGGTGCAAAGACCTGTCCAAGGTCTCGTTGTGAATTCCTTGGGAAGAGAAAGGCTTGTGGATGTCTAACAGGGGGAGAATTCGGTACAAGCCCAGCTAGCTGAGGGTTTGGGTGAACCCAGACACCAACAGGCTCAAATGAAGAGTTTTGGGGTCTTCATTTCTAAAACCTTTACTACCGTCTACAAGGCCTTCTCCATAAGCCAGCCAGAGAGTGCTGCAGGGATGGGGACCGGCTCCAGGAGCACATCTATTGGAAAAGGATGTCTATCTTGATTTAAATACTTCAGGGGCTGTGGGACCATCCATGGTCCCAGGCAGGCTCTTTCATTTGAATGCATTTAGCTTCCCCCTGTCATGACCCCCTCTCCCTCCCCATTCTGCCTTTGCCTGCCAGATTAAAGAACCCTTTATTAGAAATCTCTCTGCAGAGGAATTTATAGACTGATGGCGCCACCTCTTCACCTTCCCTTTGTTAAAACTAAATGACTTGAACTTTTTGTCTTGCTGGCAGGCAGCTTGCCAAGCCTTGCGTCCGCCCTTGCAGCTCTCAGGTGAACCCTTTGCGATGCACCAGCATTGCTCCCAAGAGCTGCTGCCTGAACGAGGCTTCGCGTTGTGTGGAAGGGAGGGTGGCAGTGGGACGGCTGCGGTCCACAGGCATACGACCTGCCTTAGCACAGCGTGAGGCTCTTAAATTGGGATACATTATACTGACCACTGGCAATAAATGCCATGTTTTGACTCCTGCATCCCCCTTCCTCCACCATCCATCTCCTCTGCTCCCCAAATACAGGCTCTTCAGGAAGGAGAGGGCAGGCAGCCAACGGGAAGAGGGCTCTTGAATCAGAACCTGCGCTGAGAGCCTGTCTGAGACCCAAGGCGGCTCCAATCAGTGCTACCTCTCCGGGCTCAACAGGCACATCAGGAGCCTTCGAGCAGTGGGCTTGCAGAGATCCAGGCAGCGTGGCCCATCAGCATCGCTGCTGGAGAAACCTCAGGGGCAGATCCTGCGGTAGGAGGTGGGAATGGGGGAGACCTTCTAGGCAAGCATAAATCCACCAGCGTTGAAGCTGCCCAACCTACTGTGAGTGTCCCAGTGTGACCCACCTTACACGGAGGGATGGAAGACGTCATGGCTAAAAGTTCACTTTTTTCCACCTTCTGCTGCCCTCCTGCTCAAACAACCGGTGCTCCAGGGCACTTGGGGCCAGCACTGAGCCAGAGCAGCGTGTTTGCACAGCAGCCTCCTAGAAGCATGATAACACCCCAATACTGGATGTGGGATGGCTCTCCATCACAGGGGCTGAGGCATGTTGAATTCACAGGGCAAAAGGACACAAGGCGACCAGGAGCTTTGCAAGTGGGTTTCTGGGTCAGCTTGCTTTCGGCGCGGGGCAGTTTCTGTCCTTCTGTCCCACTACACTGCTGCTGCTGTCCCAGCCATGCTGATGTAATGCAGTTTGGTGGTGATCCCTAAGGTGCCTCTGGGGCTTTTTTAGGTTGAGCTACATGCTCAGTATTCAAATACCTCTTTCAGTAAAGGGCTGCCCCAGGTATTTAGCAAAGTAGCCCAGAAGCTGAGATCTCTAAGTTTGCCCAGTCTGGTGGTATCTTCTCTAGGCTTAGATATCAGATGGTACCAGCTTATCTGCTAGGGACGGGCATTGTTGGCAGTGTCTCACTGCTCATCCTCCATCCCCTCCCGATACCCACACTCTGACAGTGAGCTGCTTTTGCATTTGGGGGGGCTGGATCCTGTAAAGTCCCAAGTTCACTCTTGGACTCCAACCCAAACAAAGGTGGAGACGCTCCTGCTCCTTCAAGCACAAAGAAATACAGTACAAAGGTCCACCATGGATATAGGGCCAACTGCCTTCCCAGCCACTAATGAGCATAAGGGATAGAAAGACCGGTTTGCACGAGGAGCCCAGGCTGGACTTTGACAGCTGGTTCAACCAGCTGTCCTGGGCATGGCTAAGAGCCTGGAGATGTTGCAATGAGTCACCTTGAGCCAGGCCTGGCACGAATCCCCTCCACTGGTCCAGAAGGGACTACAGGGACCAGGCTGGCACAGGGGTTTGGCAACGAGAGACAGAGCTTGGCAGCTCCGCAGCTCTGCGGCCAGGCTGTTGAGCATTTGTTACCAGCTGATGGCTGCTGGGCATCCTGTGGATAATGAACCTGTGGCCAGCATCCAGGTCTGAGGAGATGCTGAAAACTGGTAACACAAAATGAGCTCTTCAGCAAGTCCCTTGGACAGTGTGCTTTTCAGGAGAAATCAGATGCCATCCCTGTGCCACCCACTCTGTTCAAGTGGCTTCCCTCTATAGGCAGCATTAGCAAAACTCTTCACAGCACCTCTGGGCATCTCTGTGGTGTCCCACCTCATCAAGCTTCAGCAAAGACTGCCAATGACTCTACTAAAATCTCTTAATGTAGATTTAATAAATTGCCAAGTGGAGAAATTTACATGCATGGAAATGATGCTTGCATTCACCGTTACCCTTAACCTTTTAGTGGGCACACATCTGACACACATGCTTAGAGGACTTCTCTGCCAGCCTGGAGAGGACTGGATTGAAAGCTATCTGCTGCTCCTTGGTGTCTGAAAGGACTCTGCCTCCTTGCTTGGTGAAGGTTTTTTGGGTGTGTTCAATCCCACAAACCAGGTATTTTGTGGGGAGCCTTACTGGTTTTACTGTTGTCTAAGGGAGAAAAATGTTGAGGGGCTGTAGACTACCTGCTGCTGTAGAGCAAGGCAAGGAGGAGGAGATTGCAGATAAATAGCCTGCGGGATGTGTTAACGTGTCTCCCTGGTGCCACAGCCCATGTTTAATTGAAGGAGAACCCTCTGAGCAGGGAACAGCTTTGCAGCAGCCAGAGAAGACCCCCAAACCTGTTGCTGGAGGAAAAGCCAAGAACCATGTCCTGAGGGCTTGGGGAAGCCATGAGCACTGCTTGGGAGCCTGAGCTTGGGATGGACTCCAGCCTTTGGTGCTGGGGCAGCCTTGGGTGGCTTGTGCTATGTCTCAACAGGTGGGTCACCCGCGAAGCCACTTCTTGGGCTTGGTGGGCAAGTACAGAAGGGAAGGTTAGGGCTTCAGCCTGCCCTTGGCGGGCAGTGAGCACGGTGGAGGGCTGGGCTGCAATCCTGCCCCTTGGTCTTGCCTCAGCAAGGCTCTCCTTAACATGCCATCAGCCAAAGCCACGCCAACAGCCTGGAGAAGAGCCAAAATGGCTCCAACCAGGGAAGGACACATGGCAGCTCCAAGGCATGGAGCTCGCTGCATGGGAAGAGCCCATTGCTGCACCTGCCCTGCCAATGTGCTGCTTTGCAGCGGTTATTTTGGGCAGCCGCAGTGGCAGACTTGGGAGCAATGCTCCAAGGCCCTGCTGTTGGCATGGCAGGGAGGGCAGTGGACTCAGGTTTGGTGGCATGTGATGGGGGGGACGCGATTTGGGCTTTGCAGAGACAGGACCTGCCTTTCCCTGAGACACTGCAGTGCACCAAGGTTGTTGGTGTGGCTGCCCAGCTGGGACTCGTGTCCAAGCACAGGGAAGCTCTTGCTGACTTAGGTGGCCCAGGACAGAGACCTACCCTGAGCACCCTTGGCCAGTTGCTCACTTGACATTGCCCTTGGGGGACAGTCTACTCCAGAACAAGTGACGGGCTGGAAGCCCTTTGCACCATGCTCTGGGCAGCAGAAGGATTTGTCCCAAAGGAAAGTGTTTTTGTGCATGAACATGGGCACTCAAGACAGGCTTGGAGCATGGATTTGCACCTTCTCCAGGGCAAAGGGCTGTCCTCAGTCCCTCGGCCAGTGCAGACCCCAACATACCTCCCACCTCCAGCATCCCGTGTGGGTAAATCCGGGCTGACCTCCACTGCCTGTGGCTGGTTTAACACCCTCCCAGGGTTTGGGACTCCATCAGCACTCCCAAAATAGCTTCTCACAGTCTAGCTGTGATGCTCCCCGCTGTGGCCACCACATTGGTGACAGTCACTGGCCATTCTGCAGCACCCAGCACTAGCTAGCAGTGCTGCAAACACACCCACACATCGCATCCTGCTCCCATTCCTCCAGGCTACAAAACCTGCAGGGTTTGGATCTCCAGGAAACTCGCCTTCTCTCTTTATAGAGGTAAAGCTGTAACATTTCAACCCAGTTCCCTTTCAACTGGTTGCTAATAAATGAGACTCCAGGAGGCGACCATAATCCAGAAAATCAGAGCTGGCCACACCATCATGGAGCAGATGGGGACGTAGGTGAGCACAACAGGCTGAAGATGTCCAGGACATGATGCCCACCTGGCCAGGAGGTGTGTGAGGGTGTGGTGGAAGGGGTAAGGGGAGGTGAGAGGCGAGGAAGGGCCCTGGGCAGTCCCTGGGATGGGCTCATCCCGGCGCCTGCCCCTTGCCCTGTGCCGAGGCTGCACCGGGGGCTCCAGCTCGGGGTGGGGGGGCAAGGCAGAAATGACACAGCCCGGCCATTTCCACAAGACCAGCTTTAATATCAGTCATGAGAACGAGGAGAAAGCACAGAATCCATTAACGGGAAAAAAAATAAAAATTAAAAAAAAAGAAAAAAAAAGTAAAGAAACCCACCACCCCGTGCCCACCCGCCGCAGAAGGACTATCCAGGCACTGCAGACGGAGGAGCACGACACAGCAGCCGGGGGGGACATTCCACCGAGAGCCACCCGGTCCGGCCCCTCTCCAGGGATGCTCACCTTGGGGTGACTGGTAGCGCTGAGGAGCCCCGGCGGTGGCCCGGCCTCGGGGGACCCGGCTTAGCTTAAGATTCATCACAGACTGACACGAAGGACAAGAACGTAAGAAGAATCCAAGAGCTGCGACTTTTTGTTTCTTTATTCTAATTCAGCCTACGACGTTAGTAATGGTGATTTCAGGGGATGGCTGGGCCCGCGAGTTCCTTCTTGTAGTGAAAATCAGAGACTGTAAAGAGGAACAGAGCTTATAAAGACAGATAGGAATATATCGCCATAAAAAGAACTGGCATGCAAGTGCTTTATACATTTGGCAGTATGTGAAATAGCGGGGCTTCGGTTTTGTTTTTGGTGGTGGTGGTGGTCTCTTTGTTTTGTACAGTTCAAAAATGAGCTGCTGCCTTCACATCTTGAAGACAACCCCCCCACAGGAAAGGACAACACAAGTCAAGTCCAAGGCGCCTCTCGCTTGGTTTTGGCAGAGTGTATATATAATATATATATATATTTACTTTTTTTTAATGCATAGCGATTTTCTTCCTTTTTTTTAATATATTTTTTTAATTTTTTTTTTTTGCCCCCGTTGCAAACCTGAGCTCGGTCCCTGCTTTCCTGTGCAGTTTTCCTTCCTTAGGTGTTGGCACTGTGGAGCGGTCGGACAGTGTCAGCAGGCGATCTCCTCCAGCGTTCCCAGGGTGGCCTGCAGCGGCACGTTCACAGTGTGGCTGATGGTTTCCGAATGATTTGGCATGGGGTCGCAAGTGCTCTGCGGACGGAGAGCGGGGGACAGGGTTACCCCGGGGCTGCTGGACGCTCCCTGTCCCTCCCCAACCGCCATCTCCTTTCTTTGGCTGAGCCACAGCATCAATCCTTTGGAAATAACTCAAGCCGGGGCCGAACACTGCATCCATATCCAGCAACTTCACCTGCCTACGGAGCCGACCGCAGGGAAATTTCCTCCTCTCTCCCAGTGGGGCTCCTTACCACGTTTTCATCATGGCTCCCTTCCTCTTCCTCCTTTCCAAGTAGGTCTAATAATTTCTCCTTGATCAGCTGCAAAAGAGGGAGGTTGGGTTAAGGTGGGTGGGAACGGGCAAGACATCTGCCCTGCCCACGTTGGCATCCACGAGGCATGGGGCAGCCTCACCCAATGGGTCTGGGTCCGCAGCCCCAGGAGAGGGGCTGGGTTTGGAGGACACCCTCCAAAGGATATGGAGAAGGAGACAACGTTTCCGGGAAAACCACCCCATGTGTCAAAACTGAGCTTTTCATATGGGAAAAAATCCCCCAAACCTCAATTTTTTAAAATATATTTGGGGGTTTATTGAAAAATGTCAGCTATGTGCGCAGTGTTTCCCTTCACAGCCACATGATTTCCCTGGCAGCCGCTGCTGCTGAAGAACATATTTTCAAGGGAAATCCCAGAAAGGTTGAAAAGCGAGTGTTGTTCTGAAAAAATTCCACTGGGGGAAAAGAAAAAAAAAAGAAGAAAGTGAAAAACATAAAAAATTGGGTCGGTTCCTAAGGAAGCGAGATGCGTGGTGGGGATTCAGGACCCCGATGAGCCCAGGAGCACAACTCTGCCCTGGGGCAGGACCAAGAGGAGGATAGCGCTGAGCGAACGATGCAAAAACTGCCATGTCTAGGGTCAATATTTCATCTGATTTCGGCTAACCCAGCGGAAAAGAATAGTTGTATCTGTCTGCTGGCAATCTCAAAGAGTTTACGCTTTGTTTGAAAACGCAATGAGTTTTAGGTGCACTGAACCCCACCTTGATGAGACTCTGAGCAGATTAGATCAACCATGTAGATTAAGCATCATTTAAGACATTTTATTCCTTTTCTCCCTGGCTGGTGTGGGTTAAATATCTGTCATGGGTGACCACGAAGATGTCCCGTATAGGGCATAGCTGGGTGAACCTGCTGGTGCATCCCCAGGTGTGCACGGGCAGCCTCTCCAAGGAGACAGGATGCTCTCTTGAGCCACGTTTGCCCAAAAAGAAGAAGAAAAAAAAGATTAAAAAAAAAACCAAAACAGCAAGAGGAAACTATTTGCAAAGTTTTATAAGCAGATGTCAAACAAAGGAGTAAAACAGAGAAGAAAAATCCAAACTTTGCAAGGTTTCTTATTACCTTCTTATGAAAGAACCTGAAGAAAGCCGAGAATAGGCGATTTTAATGAAATATTGTGTGCATTCAGCCTGAGATATAAACTGAGGCGCAGTTTTTGTTTGCACTCCAAAGCCATTATGAGCTTTATGCTTGTAATTTTCAATATATTTTATTGCAGAATAATGCCACCAAGTGCTAACAGCTGCCCAGAAGCGACTGTGATGGGGAGTCACTGTCTTAAAATGTAAAGCCAGCATCCCAACTTTAATAACATTTAAGAGGTTTTTCAAGATGCCCCAGTGAGCTTGGAGCAGAGACCGTGGTGGCCTGACATCCCTGTGCACCCAGCTGGCTCGGCACATATTAATGCAACAGTCACGAACGACCCCTGACTGCAACATCCCATGGGATTAAAAAGCCTTGGTCCCATCATGATACGGGGCTGAGCGAGGGCTATGAGAGCACTGGACTACGCAGGTCTAAGACATTGCATATTTGGGTGCAGGGGGCCCAAAGCCATTGCGTTAAAATCACCAGGCAATGAGTAGATGAGCTGAATGAGCAGGAGGCACCTTCCCAGGGACAAGGGCAAAGGACCTTGGGCTGGGATGTGCCAAATTTGCTGGGAGCTGCCTGCCTCCATAGGTGTCTGCATCCTCCTTGAAACTATCCCAAGCCATAAACTCATTCTTTCCTGCTATAAAACAGGACACACGCTTGCGTGTTCGGATCCCTGGGGTCATCTTGGTGCACACTGGGTGCTTCTCAGCAGCTCGCATATGGCTGCAGCCCCTCTCCCTGCCTCAGTTTCCCCTTTTATAAACAAAAATCATGAGCCTGACCCCCATCACGAAGCCTTCTGCAATGTGGCGATGAAGACTGGGAAGGAAAATCAACGACTGGTGGGGAGGATGCTCCAGGGAGGGTTATTATGGACCGTGGCCCATTTAGGTGAAAAAATGGGGTAGAAAAAGTCCAAATGGCAGGATGGTGCAGAGAGCAGCTGGAATCTGCCTCTGTGCTCGCAGGGGCAGTGGTAGCGGATGCTGGAGGGACAGTGCCTGCAGGCAGGCTGTGACAGCATGGGACCACCAAGGCCTGTGTTGGCACCGCGGCAGAGAAAAGCCGAAATCCCCTGGGAGATGCTGAGCTGTGCTGCTGGGCTGAGACATCAGCGTTCGCTGGGGGAACTCGCTTAGGCAAAAAGAGATTAAAAATATACAAGGCTCATAACTCTGCTGCTGGAAGGCAGGAGGAGTGAGGGCTGCCAGAAAGCAACGTCTCCTCCAGACTGCTTATTGCAAAAATTCCCATTAAAGAGGGTTGCACTTTTCTCCGGAGCAGCTGCTGTCAGCCACCGTGGAGCCACGGGACCACGCTCGAGCTCATCCTGGTGCTTCCTAGAAAGCTCCTTGCTCCAGGGCTGCTGGCAGAGCTGCAGACAGCAGATACCAGGGAGTGGGGTTTTTCACCCCCCGGCAGCGGTACAGCCTCGTGGCTTCTCCCACCTGACGGCTGGAATGGGACCCAGGCATTAATTAAAGAAGTTTTTCTGAGAAGATGATAACGGTGTGCTGCTGGGAGAAGCCCAGCCGGGGATGGGGACAGGAGGGTGCAGCTGCAGGTCCCCAGCCAGCACCCCTGGCACTGCAAGCTTCAGGGTGGGAAGCAGCACAGCCACATGAAGGTGGTGCTTAATTAGCCCAAGCGAGAAGCAAACCTCGTTAGCAGAGGCAGGGTGCCAAGCAAACCTGGCTATGCCATGCCATGGCTGCATGCCAGTCCCCCCACGTGGAGAGCCACCACTGATGCAGGGACCTCCGCACCACGCTACATAGCCGTGACCGACTATATAGCACTATTGCAGAGCATTAATTATATAGTATCATTAATTAAAATTAATAATCCACATGGGCACATTGGGCATGGAGGGTCCTGGTCTGCGACCACCCCAGCCTGGCATCAAGGCTGGCAAACCCACACCCCGCCAGAGGAATAAGGCGAAGAGTGAGGGTCTTACCTCGTATATATAATCGAAGAGCTCTAGTATAGTGAGGATGCTAGCACCGATAAATAGCCCCATCTGGCCTCCAATGTCACCTACGAGAGAGAACAACACGCGGATGGCTTTTACCCCCGGGCTAAATGCTCTTAGAGGCACCCATGCAACCGCGGTGCAGCTGCCCTGGGTGCTGCCATCCCCGAAGAGTGGGGAAATGCAAGGGATGACCCCCAGAGACATCAACAGCTCTAATGCCATGAAAAACATCCTGGGAAGGACGTTGCCAGCCACCAAAGCGTTTCTCTTGCTAATGAGGCCATCAGCTGCAAGCCTAATGATGCGATACCGCACGCGGGCACCTGAGGAAGCCATCCGTCACAGTCAGACAGCAGGTTTCATCCCAGGAATCCCAAAGCCCAATTCCCAAACTGGGCGGGGGAAGGAGAAAGGTGCTGGAGAAGAATTACATAACGTCCCCTGGAGCTGAGAAAAAACCCCAAACCTGCCAAAGAGAGGAAAGGGAGAGGGAAGATGGACTGCTTTTTTGGGGGAGCATCTCAAGGCTGTCTCTGCTCGAGTCCTGCGATGTCCCAGGGCTGGGGAAGGGCTGCAGAGGAGGCACTGTGGGGAGAGGAGACTTCCAGGGATCTGCTGAGATCTTCCAGGGATCTGACATGAGATGCTGTGCTATGCCAAACTGTGTGCTTCAGGGAAGACAAATCTCATGGATTTTGCTGCAAAACACCCATGGTTCAACTGTGCTTCTCCCCAGAGCGAAGGCACCCGTGAGTGGAGGGGCTACGGGACCTTTGCTGTGGGTGTCCATGAGACAGAGGCAGAAGAAAGAGGAAAAAAGGTGCTTGGGGGCAAAGTGCTGGTTCAAAAGGGGCTGAGGACTGGGGGAAGATGAGATTCTGCCCAAAGCCCGCAGTGCCCTGGGAACGAGGGTCATGCAAGGTCGTGCAAATAGAGGCTTGTGTCAAAGAGGCTTCATCACCAGCCTCTTCTTCCTCGCTGTAGCACTCTTGGAGAACCCACAACAACTTCAGAAGGGCTCACAGCATGTACGTTCTGCAGAGCTACCACTGCGGGGTGACATGGGGGCACCCAATGGGATGTGGGGTGCTCTGCTCTCCACAGTGTCCCCATCCCAGGGCAGGCTCGCAGCGTCCGGCCCCGCGGGATGGCCCGGCTCCAGCTTTCAAACGAAGGTGCTGATCGCTCCCTGCATCCCAGGAGGGATTTGGGGTGGCACACGGAGGGGCTGCAAGGTTGAGCGTGGGCACAGAGCATGCTTGCTTCTCCTGACCGAACACCTCCACCCCCAAACCCAACGGGTCTCAAGCACCCAAATCTGTAGCTGGCACCCACAAACCTTGACCCAGTTTGAGGCTGAGCAACACAACAACTCCTCCACCTTCTCCATCAAGCTGCGGGGCACCACCCAAAGGCAAAGAGCTCAGGGTCCTGGCTGGCAAGGAGGATGGATTTGGAGCATGTAAGAGGTGATGGGTAGGTGGTTTTAAGAGCTGTCCTCCTCCACACACTGCCCTTCCAGCATGAGGGGCACCACAGAGAGCATCCATCACCCACTCCACCCTGGCATTTCCAAATAATAGGGCCCTGGCAGCAAGCAGAGATGGAGCAGCTCATGTTATCCTTTCACAGGTGACACAGGGACTAGGTGTGGTCCCTGGGACACTCCTGGGACGGCTTGGAAAATAAGAGACGGGGTTGAAAGCGTGCTGGCCAGGAAGGTGTCTGCACCTTGATGGGATTTTCAAGGCAATGCACATAAGCTGTGCACCCACTCATAGCATCTGTCTGTCTCATAAACACACACAGACTCCAGCACAGGCTCACACAGACTCCAAACTGCACCCCTGATCTCTCCTTACCAAGTAAGGCTGCCACTTCATAGGCCTTCTTCTGCTCAATTGTCTCATAGTTGAGTGCTTCAAAAAATATGTCCAGCACAAGAATATTCTCTCTGTAGAAAGAGGACAACAGCATCAGCCCATCAGCCACCAGCGGCCTCGTGTGCTTTGGGACAAGAAAAAAAAAAAGGGACTTTGGGGCTTTATTCCCCTCTCTGTCCTGACTGTTCTCTTTCTGGGGTCCTCAGCAACCCACAGACACTGGGAGCTCCTGAAGACCGAGACCACAGGGCAGTGTTAGGACTCTGGCAGCCTTAGCAGAAGCTGGAAAATGCTTCTCCAAGATCTCTCAGGATCTGAGCTCTGGATCTCACTTTGATGATAACAGCAAGAGTCCAAAGAATACATAATATGGAATATCTCTCGCTGCCTCCACAAGGCAATAATGTGCCCAAGGCTGGGAGAGGCCCAAGGCAGCAGCTGCCTGAGGTCCACAGCCCAGACTTATGCAGAAAGCCGCCATGGCTTCGACACAGCCACCAAGACTGCGCTTCCCTGTCAAAATAAGAGGAGGTTTTGCACTTTTTTTGGTGGGTATGGAGTATGCTTATGAAGACAAGGCCAGAGAATGAACATAGAGTTATATGGAAACATGCCTACTGAGAAGAAAGCAACCTACACCTCATCTCTTCAAGGGTCTCACCCTAACCCTCCCTGGGGGACCTCTGTTTGGTGATGGAAGCATTGGCAAGGTCTGGTCTTAGCACAGGCTGGTTTAAACAGCCAAAGGGGCTTTACACACATTTCCCCCCCTAAAGCAAAGGAGATCTATTTTTTGCAACACTCACGAGATATATTTTTCCGACTTGTTAAATTTCTTCTCCAGGTACTTGGCCGAGGTCTTGCTGGGGATCTTGACCATGGAGAGTTCTTT
This sequence comes from Gavia stellata, assembly GCF_030936135.1. NCBI lineage: Eukaryota > Metazoa > Chordata > Aves > Gaviiformes > Gaviidae > Gavia > Gavia stellata. The sequence goes on along the minus strand of NC_082621.1, from coordinate 5,089,457 downwards.
GTTGTATCTGGTCAGGTTACAGGGTGTCCTGCAGATGCAGTAATTGCTGTCCTTTTCAGCAAGCAAACCTGGAGAAAGTCAGAGTTAGAGGTCATGGAGTCAGGGACACAGAGCAGATGTGGGAGCAGAGGTCATGCCACCCAGAGAGAGGCCAAGGAGTCACATCTCGGAAGAGCTGCAGGAAACCCAGTCCTGGCCATTTCTCTCTCACTTCATTGCACGGCCATCCTGTGAGATGAGGATCTTGGAGAGTGGCCTTTTGCTGGAGGCTACACTCTGTTACCAGCATCTGCTCGGGGAACATGTGGTGACTGAGTCTCCTAAATCCAGACCTAGCATGTGTCCCTCCATCCCAAACCCAGACCCAAACCCAGAGGTGCTCCCCTCCTACACATGCTGGGGTGCCCATTGTCCCGAGGGTTTCTGTGCTGGTGGAGCCCCATGCCCCACGTAGAACCAGAAGAAACTTTATCCAAGGGTGCACCCAGCCCTTCCCAGCAAGTTGGGTCTCATCAAAACCCATCGCTGGGTTGCACCCCAGTCTGGCCAGTCTAGAGGATGCATGCTGCTGGAAGTCCCTCCAGCTTGGGACACCCGTGGTACCCAGGGATAGCTCTCAGTACTCACCAAGCGCAGGCTCTGCGCATTCCTTATACTGCTCCGGGGTACAGAAGGGAGCATCCCCTGCATGGAAAGGACACATCCATCAGTGGGCATCAGCCACCGCTGCTGCAAGGGTGCTGGGGACCGCTGGGCTCTCCGGGGGACCACAAGGACCTCCCATTAGCAAAGTGAACACAGGCTGGGGATGGGCAGCAGAGGTATTGCAGCATCTGCCCCACCTCTACCTGCCACAGGGGCCTTTTCTTGCAAACCGAGGAGGGGGCTGCTGGAAATACCACCCAGGGCTGTTAACTGGGGCTAAATAAGGAAAAATCAGACCCACATCCCTCTGCCACATCCTGCCCCTATTTCAGGGCATTTTGCAAAGGCTATTAGCATTTTTCTTTCCTTATGGAAAGGTATTCCCAGCTCCTGTAACCCCTGGTCCCCTTCCAGCTCCTTCACCGCTAGTGACCCAGGCTGAGTGGAGGGAAGGGGTCCCTGCCCCCCTGGCACACTGACCTGGCATGTGAACCATTTTGCAGTTGCAGTTTTCCACAATATACCGGGTCTCGCAGTCGATCCTGCAAGCCGTGATACTGTAAACGGGAAAGAAGTCTAAGCCCATATCCGACGAGCGACATTCACCCCACGGCGGAGGCAGGTACGTCAGCTGCAAGAGAGGGAGGAGTGGGGTGTCAGGGGACGCTGGGGACCGGCAGCAAGGAGTGGGATGCAGCATCTCCCTCCTCTTGCTGCAGAAGACCGCCCAGAGCACAATTTTAATGATGTTTTTAAGGAGGGGACCAAGCAGTGCTGTTGCAAGGAAAGGTCACAGCATGACTTCTGCCAAGTGAGAGCCCTTAGCAAGCTCTTCTGCTCCAGAGCTGCTCTCCGGTGTCCCTCCAGCCCAGCATCGCCGGGAGCAGAGCCACAGCAGGATGGTACATCAGAAACGTGCAGCACCAGCTCTGTGGTCTTTCTTGAACTATCAGGAAAATCCTGCCCATGCAGGGACTGGAGGGGAGGCTCCGATTTCATCTCTGACTTTGGTGAGAGCAAACACAGGGTTGTTGGCACTGGTGTGTCGACAGCTCCCATCTCCAGCTTACTCTAATCTCCAGGCTCTGCTACTACGTGCCATTCATGGGGACAATGCAGACAGCGCTGGTGACATTGAGGAGCAGCAAGGGGTGGTAGTGAGATCCTGGCAATGGCTGTGATTGCTCCAGTGTGAGCAAAGCTGCCACATTTGCACCGCTGCCTTCTTCAGGCACTTTTCTCGTAAAAAACGCAGCAGATCACAACCCTCAGAGAGGGCCAGGGACTTGGAAAGCACATGGAAAGGACCAAGAACAGTTCAGCAACTGGAGATTGCTGTAGAAGGTGAAGGGTACCCAAGGAAAGGGCGTACCGGTGCCCTAAGGAGCCTCCAAACCGTCATGCTCCCCATGGAGGGATGGCTCTACTCACAGCAGTGCTACCACGGGAGATGGTGCCAGGCTGCAGAGCAGTACCTCGCTCTAGCCTCGGAGAACGCAGACAAGTCCATCATGTCCTTTTCCGAACTCTCATGCGTAGGGAGAGCCCTGTGGAGCTAGATACACATTATCCGCTCTCCTGGCACCCCATGATGATGAGGAACCTGTCTTCTTCTCCCCCATTTGCACATCACCTCACGTGAGGCTCATTAAGTTGCTCTGCTCAGTGCTAGTGCAATGCATACCCTTCTGCTGTTACTGCTTTATTTAACACAAATGCAAAGATGAGATAAACGGGACTCCGCAATCCACCACAGAAACCTTAATTCAGAGCCCAGAACATGCTGGAGGAAAAACAGTCACTCTCTGGCCCCCACGGCCAAATCTACCTTGTTCCTTTTCTGTCTACAGCTTGGCAGCCTTTCCTGTTTCTCTTTATCTTTGCTAAATGCTCTGCACTACTCTTTGCTAGAGACCAGAAAATAGCATTCCCCTAACCCCTCCTTCTTTGTGTTTTAAAGCAGCATCCAATTTGCTGTGCTTCGCTCCAAACACAGAATGTTTTTTGCTGGCAAAGCACGTTGGCTGAAGAAAAACATTCCTTTAAAATATGTAGTAACATTAATCACATCCTAAAATAAATACATAAACATATGTTGATGGACTATGAGACTAGGACCTAGCGGCAAGGCTCCACGGTGCTTGTTTTGGGTTTCTTCTGGAGACACGTGGGAAAGGGAGGAGAAAAGAGATGACCCACGAAGTGGAGGCACATTGCAGATGCCGTTGGATAAATAACGACCCCATGAATCCTTCAGGCATGGACCTGGGGTGACTATGACAAAACTACCACGGTGTGAGCCGTTTGGAGCCCATGCTCTGCTCTAGGTTTGCCCTACGAGATCTCCTGTGAGAGCAGAGCTCCAGCCCTCCAGAGCGCCCTGTGAAAAGATGTTCACCTTGTGCACCAGCCTGCAGTGCTGGGGTGCTGGTAAAAATCCCTGCGGCTTTGACTTATGAACCACTCAGATGTGAAGAACCCATAATGGGCTTGAATTACAGCCAGGAAGAGAAAGATGAGATCTTGGGATGAACATGGCTTGTGGTGAGGACAGCTGGGTATGGGGACAGTCTGCCTTGGAGGGGCCCGAACCCTGGAAGCTAAGGGAGAGTTTGGGGAAGATGCCAGGCTTCAGAGGGTGGTCCTGCCCTGTGGGGCTGGACAAGCTCTCAACTCAGCCAAGCCAAAGTAATTCCTACTCTAGGAACAATTTTGCCACGAACAGTTCTGTCCAGGAATCCAGAGGTGCTTTATTCCAGCACTTTGCTTGCTGCATCTATGGGCACTCTACTGGTTCCCAGTTACTTCTGTCTCCAACAGGCTGCTGCAGGCTTTACAGGACCAGCTGGAACCATGGACATGGTTCTTCTAGATGAGCCACAGGTCCTCCTCATGATGAGACGGTAGTTCACGGTCTTCCCTTGCATGACCCCAAGGACAGACCCGAGAAAAGCTCAGACCCTGCCTGCACAAGGGTGAAGGGGGTCTCCATGTGACGGTGAACCCCGCTTCAGCTCTGCTTCCCCCACCAGCTGCAATCACCAACTCCCCTCCCCTGCTCCTGTGAGCATCATCCCTGGCCTCAAGTGCCAACGAGACAGAAAACTCTGCAGTGACATTCAGCCACAGCAGATCTGCGTGGTCTGCTCAGCACCTCCGCGTCCTGCTGTGCACACGCAAAGAAACAGGATGCGACGCATGCCGGAGCCGGCATCGCCCATGGGTGCCCGGGCTGCTCGCTGAGGGACGTGAGCTCTGGCATTCCCAGAATCTGCCTCAATCCCTGCTGCTGCTCAAGCTGCTTTGAAAAGCGACAGTGGCGAGAGCTATTCAGCTGCTCGGAGTGACACGCACTGATCTCTGTGCTCAGCAGGTCCGATCTGAAGAGCAGACAATATCCACATCAGGTGCGAAGATGCAGCAGGTGACTGAGGGGTCCCATCTGCAGGGACCAGCTGAGGCATTAAGGGGAAAAAAACCATTTCCCAGCAGTCTTGGAATCCTCCAAGAAACAGGCCTGGCTCTGAATGGGATGGTTTGGAAAGTCAGCAAAGCAGCACCTTGGAATGAAAATATCAAGAGCGTCTTTGTGACAATAGCAAAATGCTGTTTGAAGGGGATCTTTTCTCATTTGCTTTACACTTGCAATATAATAGACTACCAGATGCCGTCATTTAGTCATCCGTGGTGGAGAAAGGGGCCCATATGTTGCACGTTGTATGATAAAGGAGAATAAATAATCGCAGTCTCAGATGGTATCAGCTCTCTTCCAAGCACAGCTACACACAAATCTTTTAAGCCCTTTAAATTTTATTCTGCATGTAGGTGACAGGATCAGAAAACGACGGAGTCGCGATCAGATATTTAGCTTACACACCTTTTTGCTCAGCCAGCACTGGATTTGAGCCGCGGTGCTCGTGAACTGGCACCGTATCTGCAGGCGGTGCACAGGCTGAATGATTAATTAAACCCCAATCAATGCAACTTCATTAACAGAGTTATGGCCCATTTTGTAGCCGGGACCATGAGCACCGACTACCCCCACAGTGAGAAGCAAAGCTGGGTTGCAGCTCCCCAAAAGCGTGGCGTTCCTTGGGGATTTGCTGCCTTGCCACACACACAACCCGTGCACACACTCACACACACAATTCACTTATTTTTTTTACTTCCTAAAAACGCAGGAATAGGTGCAACACACCTCCCCTGCCACGTGCCAAGACTTTCGCTCTCCCCACCACCCTCTGAATCGCGGATACTTAAGAGCAGAAAAAGCCTCTTGGTGCATTTAACACCGGTGGAGGATTTTTGCTCTGCAGTATAAAGGCTTTCTCTGGTTTGGAGCAAAAGCACATCGTGTCTGGGACTGACAGGATACTCCAGGGAGGCTCCAGTTTTAACTTTTTAAAGGAAATTTCCCCAGTGAAATTCCTGGCCATGGAGCAGAGCCCTGTGGGGTGTGACACAGACACCTCGGAGCTGCCTTGTTTTGTATTAATCCCTACCTCCTGTGTCTCTGTCACAGGGCAGGATTTCTTGCTGCTGGCCGTGCCTCCGAGCAGACCCCGAGATGCGGCAGCTGGCACCAAAGCATCTCCCACACCCGGGGGACCGGCACCGGGAATCCGTGTGCTTTCTCCTCCATCGCCGGCTCGGTGGGAACCCTGCAGCAAGGGTTCATTTGAAGTTTGACAGCCAAATCTATGCTTTTTCCTTACGGGCACGATTTTAGAGACAAATCTCCCTGGGCTGGCAGGTTGGACCCTCCCTCCCTTGAGGAAGTCAGTGAACTCCTCTCTCTCCAAGGGGCCCATCAACTGCTATTACCTGGAGCCTCCATCGTAATTACAGCTTGAAAGACTCGTCGCTTCCCTCACGCTCTGTAATTTGTAATCAGAAGCAAACTCTTGACTGATCAGCGGCCAGATACAGCTGCAGGACCTCTCTGGAGGCAGAATGCGCATCATTAGGGACAAGGCTCTGCAGAGAATAGGGGAGCCACCTTTCCCAGATCCTGCCTCAACATCCAAAGGTAATTTGGTCCCAGGAAAGCTCCGTTGCCTTTCCCAGCTGGAGCTGGTTAGCAGGCACCCATGTGCCAAGCCTCTGATGTAGTCAACTCTTGTCCTGACCTTTTATTTCCAATTATCTCTGAAGGCAGCTGCTCTGTTACCGTCTGTGTTTGGAGCCACAGCAGCATCGCTCGCAGGTACAAGGCAGGACTGCCAGCACCGCTGTGTTGCATCCTCTGAAATGCTCCCTGTTACCCTTCAAAGATGACACTGTTCAGCCCCAGACCTGGGCTGGATTTTCCCCTTCAAATACTACACCTTGCAGTGAAAGACTCCAAGCGAGAGGTCAAACTCTTCGTGGCCCACGGTGGGTTTCCTGCCCTGAAGTGCAATGGAGCAGGATCCCAAGGTTCTTCCCTCCAGCCCCCGTGGCTTCTCCTGCCGCAGACCAGCCCCATCCATGCTCCCGTTGCCTCTCCTGCCTCGGCACAGGAGTCCTGATACCCTGCATGCCCTTGGGTCAATGCAATGGTGAACCCATCCATAAGAGCATCCCTCCTTAATCCCCTCCTCGCCAAAACGGGTGCTTTCTCAGGGCTGCAACCTCAAGCGCTTGGCCCTGGAGAGCTGCCCGAGCAACTCATTTTAGACATTTGACATTTGAATTTCCTGCCCACGATGCTAACGAGGCCGCTGCATTGCCTGGAAGAGCGCACCGGGGAGGCAAGCCCGCCTCGCTAGCCAGCAAACAGAAGTGCGGGTGACAGAGCAATCCCGCAGACCACGGCCATGTAAACAACATAAACGGGAGAGACACTAATTGACTTTGATTCCTCTCCCCTGCAGCCCCTCCTGGGCAGCGTGCAGCCACGCAGAGGTCTCCTCCTCTTGAAAGAATCACTTTCCCCTCTTCCAGATGATGCTAATTTGGGGTTGGCGGGAGGGCTCTGGCGCTGGACCAGCGGAGGCTGCCCAAGGATGCTGAGCTGCTCCACTCCAACCCGCCCTGCTACCACCAAAGACGAGCTACTTTTCGTTGCAGCTGGAGGGGAAAAAAACCATAAAAGCAAAAGGAAAAGCAGGGGTAAAGGCAGCAGGGACAGTTTCTGCCCTCGGTTCCTGCAGGAGAGTAGCGCTGAGCTCTAATTTTGCTCCGCTGCCGTGGCAGCTTTCCAAGGGCTGCCTGCACATACCCCCCCCCACCCCCAGCACCACGCGGTCTCACGCTGATAGAAATTCAGCTTCAGCCTCTAATTGAGGTTGACAAACTCACGTCCTCGCGCTTTCGCAATCGTTAATACTTAATTAATTAATGAAATGCTTTTTAAATTCTCTTGATCCTGGCTATTAGGGATTACGACAAGCAGTTACGAACTGGCAGGCGCCAAAAGGAAAAGGAACAAATTGACTTGTCTCCTTAAAAGCAGGATGCCGCTTGCTTGCCCGAAACGCAAGGAAAGGAAGGGCTGATCTCGGCAAACGTGGGGGGAAGTGGGTCGTGGCAGCGGGGGCCGTTCAGCACAGCCTCCCCCCTGCCACAGCCCTTTTTCCTGGCCATGCTGCGGCCCTTTGCACGCTGCTTTTGGCACTGAGCCTCCCAATAACTGCCAACATCTGTCTGCAGCTGGAAAGGTCTCTTTTAAAATTTATTTTAAGTGGCATCTCTGTTTTTTCTGCATGTTTAACTTTATGTAAAAGGGAAGATGAGGAAATGAGGTTGGGGCAGTTGCAGCCCAATTTGCAGCTGGGCTCTGCAACGAATCTGGCTTTGGGGACGCATCCTGCGTTGCCTCGGCTCTGGGCTACAGCTCAGCCGCTCTCCTGCCTCCTCCACGTGTGGTTCCCTACCTGATGCCACCAAACTTCAAGCAGCGATCATCAAGGAGGGATGCAAAACTCTCCCTGAAGAGCGCAAAATCTAGATGGGGTGTGTTTGCATTTGCTCCAAATGAAACAATAACCCGAAACTGCTGTTTTTAATGAGACATCAAATGGCATCAACTTAATAGAATTTCATCCTAGGCAACTTTAGCACTTGTAAAATGCTTAAAAAGCTCAGGGTACACACAGCTCGTTGGCGCAACCTCCCAGTTAATGATCCTGGAAGCTATTTGCCATCTACCTTTGCCATGCCGATGCAATACGGCTGTTCCTTCTCATTTGCTCCTTTCATGCAAGCACCAAAAAAGTCATCTTTAAGGACAAGAGCTTAACCCTTCCATCACCTGGAAGGTCCCCCTGAGTAAAGCCTGGGGAAGTTATACAGCCCATGAATCCCCAGGAGCTGGAGGTGAGTGGGCACCAGAAGAAAAACGTGATTTTGGAGCTCCAGGCTCCTCCACGTCCCCATTTCCTTGGAAATAATTTTGAAAAAGAAATATCAATACTGAAACCTCCTGTTTCAGGAGGTTTCCTGAAAAGTGGAGGGCAGCCCCTTCTGAGCCTGGGTTTGCTCCCAGGACCCGCTGGATGGCTGCTCCCGGAGTTTACTGTGCTGACCATCTACAACTCACTCCTAGCACCCCGCTAAATGAGCTGGACCCTTTGCTCAGGTGCAAACTCTGTCTTAAATTGCAATAAAGTCTACCCTCTCCCTCCTGGTCACCTCCCTGGCATATCTATAGCCAGCAAAAGTATCCCCCCCTTCATCCCGCCAGATGCCATTAGCTGTATTTGTTGGACTACATTGGCCAAACTCTTCCACAGGTGCCCAATTTGGGGGGTGCGCAGTGGGAGTTGGACTCTGAAGCTCTCCTGTCCTCAGTGATCAGCTTTCCATCTTTTTAAAAAGAATCCTCTTATCCATATAACATGGTGAAGGGTTAGCAGGAGCACCCAGACCATTACTTTGTCTACATCCCTGATGTTTTCTCTTATTCACCTCCTTCCTAAGCGTGCCCTTTCCAATCTTCAGACACACCACTCCCGGCCCTGACTCATTTCCATCACTTGCCTCCAAACCGATCCGTTGACAAACAGGCTGATTCACTCCTAACGCTGTTTTCCAAGCAAAACCCCACCACTGCCCTACAAAACCAGCCATGCGATCGTTTTCTTACGTCTCCTGCTTTGAACCGCTCCCGTGCAATAAAGTTTTCTATGCGGCTGGCCACCGCTGCCTGCCAGTTTGCTTCTTGTTGAATTAATTCAGAGGCTGATGATACGCTGGAGGAAATCAACTGGGAGAGTGTGTGGGACTGAGGGAAACAGAAAGAAAGCGGAGAGTGACTGTTTTTCCAGGAGGTGTAAGACCGTAGGTAGGAGAAGATGCTCAGAGCGAGGGTTAGGAAACATGGGAAATGCTGTTTAATTGCTCCTAATTTTCAAATGCCACTGCCTACACCCTGGTTGAAAATACGGGCTTCAGAGTGATCGCTGCCAAATCTCGAGTCCTGTTTTCCTGACTCTGTAATTACACTTTTGATACTGCAGTTGTTGGTAGCTGATGCTCTCTGTCCCATGCAAGCATTACGAGGGGATGAGTCTCCAAGGCACACTAGAGCCCTATTAAACAATATTGCTCCATCTTCGAACCTGTTGCTTAATTGAAGCCTCTTAAATTTTTATTGCCAAGTTGGCAGAAATTGCCATTTTTAGTGAGCTTTTCATCTTCTCTAACGCGCCGTGCTGATGGCGGAGCGGGGAGCAGCCGATCTGGGGAAGTTACATTAGCTGATCCCATCCGTTATGGGAGAGGCTTGGGCGATGCTGCCGAGATGCGGCGATGATGCTGTAAAACCCAGCTGGAAAAAGGGGATTAAAAGGAGTAAAATCCAGGAGGAATTTGTCTTTCTCCAGGGGATCAGCCCTTTGAAATGTAATTTCCAGTGTGTCTGCCCATGCCTTGGTGCCGCAGTACAGTGCAGTGGTATGGGGGGATACTGCAGCCTCTCCAAGGCCATGCAGAACACAAGGTCCGGAGAGGCTTGTTATGGCACCAGGCTCACCCGAAACAGCCAGGAAAAAAAGGAAAACTTGAGGTAGATCCCTCCAAAGCCAGGAGCAGCGGGATCTGAAGGGCACTGCCCTGCGCAGGGTGGTCCTGCCCTCCCCTGGGACCCGTCTGGAGGGTGACGGCACGGCGTGCCCCGCGCCAGCTCCTGCGCAGCTCAGGGTTTTGCCCATTCATGAGAAAACAAACCTTATTCATTAGACTCAGCAATTGCCATGGAAACCGCTCTCCTGCAAGGCTGGAGCATCTCTCGCTGCAAGGCACAACGGGGACCGCGGCCGGCTCTCCCCGTGTGAAACCCCCAGAAAACAGCAGCTATGATCTCACACGTCCACGTAAACCACTCTAGCTCCTTTCAAGCTGCATTCAGACACACCCACTGACATAGTATACGGAAAGTCACCCAGAGAGGATGTTTTCCACTGTCCTCCATCAAGACACTCTTGGTATAATTGCAACTGCCCATCACGTGTTGCCTTCTGCTGCGCCACCTCCTGAGCTGCTTTAGGGAGCTCAGTCCCAGCTCCCCTTAAACTTCAGGGGATCGCTTCTGTCTGAGATTTCAGACAGAAGGCATGTCCTTTTAGGCATGAGTCCATAGCAAAGAACCAACTTGGCCTACATAACCCAACAACCACGTTTTATGGAGAAAACCTCCTGCTGGCATTGCCTTTGCAGGATTGCTTTTGCTGACTCAGCACGCGCAACTGATACATGTGCAAAGTCCCTCTTGCGATACTACTAGTGCAAATCAGCACGACATCATTAGTGCATTAATGATGCAGTTCCCAAACTGGTAAATGTATCTTAAAAGTGTCACTCTACAGGAAATCAGAGGGCTCAGCCACTGCAGAAGGAGGAGAAAAACTGATTTAGTTCCTTTTTTTTAGACTGACAGCTAATTTTAAAGGGAGATTTAATAAGATCACGCGCCATCACGGAGCCAGGCTTTGCTTTTGACAAGGGGCTTTTGGAAAGCTCTTGGTATAAAGATCCAGGATTTACCGCCCCGGCACCAAGACGCAAGTCCCCGCTCACGCTAAGCGGCTGCGTACCTGGGAAGGCAGGAAATCAGTCAGCAAAGCCTGGTAAATACTCTTATTTCCAGACTGGGATGGGGGGGACGAAGGGACAGATTTGAGCATGGCCACAGGGGATAGTAACAGAGCCACAAATAAAGCCACGAGCCTCTAACCCAGCCATGAATAAACCCCCTTCACCCCAACGCCCGTCTTAAAGATGCTGCACGGCTCCCACCGTTGCCCCAAAGCACGTCTGCCCAATTCCACACCTGTATTTTTTATCGCTGGGAAAAGTGCTTCTAAGTTAACACAGAGGCTGCTCTGAGCTGGGAGACATGAAACAACCTTCTCTTTATTTCTATTCTTCTCCAGCCGGCGGATCGTTTCATTTATGTTTCATGGTATAAAACACATGGTTTAGCACCCCAATAACTGGCCGGACTCAGCCGTCCGGGTGATGTTCATGGGCTTTTCTGCCTTTTGCTCTGACTTATTGAAGAAGCGGCACGTGCCTGCCCCAGATGTAGAGATTTAGTAGGAAAAAAAGACTAAATCAGGGGTCTGAATAAAAGATGTGCATTCAGGGCTTGAGAAGGTGGGTGATGCCCGGCTGGTCCCTGCGGGTAATCAGAGGAGGCAGTAGCATGTGTATGCTCTAATGGTTGTAATTAGGTTAAAAAATTACTTTATGGAGAGGAGGGATTGGGGTGGGCAGCATCACCCAGGGAGCTGAATCTGCTCCAGGCAGGCGGCTTGAAGAACTCTCCCGGTCTCCTGGGTAAAGGCGTCACAGCCCGCGGTATAATTTTAAACTAGTTACAGAACCCCTGGCCCTGAGCAGAAACGCGCCCTTCCCTCTCCCAGCACCAAAACTCTGCAAAACCTGCGGAAGAGAGGACACGCTCAAGCTAAGAGTCCCCCAAATCTGGTTTTCTTGTCATCTTCTACATCTTCCCTGCCTGGAAGGAGGGATCTGGGGAGGGATGGGTTTTTTCCCTCTCTCTCAGCTGGCTGTCTTCCTTATAGAAAATCTCATTTTTTAATAGAAATAATGAAATAGTTAATGCTGGCAATGCGATGAGGAAGATTTACAGCAGCTATCTTGAAAGTCTCCAGCATTTACGCTATTTCTATCTTAACACAAAGTCCTTGCGATCCTCGCTGCAGGCTCCAGCTCCCAGCCACGCTCCCAAATCTTGCTGAAGCCGTGATGCTTAAGGAAGACAAATCTTTCCAATTACTGCTCGTGCTACCAGGCAAGTTCAATTCGAGGAGGTGTTGCCAAACCCTTTCAGCATCCAGCGGCTGCACGGCACAACACGATACCCTGCCCAGCGCTGCCTGCCTGCTAATGGGGCATGCAAAGTGCCACGTAAACGGCTGGCGATGCCCTCCTCGATTACCAGCCTTGGCATCTCCACGGTTAGCTTTTCTCCGGAGCTAATGTGGTCTCACTAAGGGGATGCTGATTCTGCAGGAGGTATTTTTCACAGCTGACAATTTGCTAAACAAAAATCCTGCTCTTTGCTGCTGAGAAGAGGGGAGAGGGCTTTGCTTGAAGGCATGCGCGTGCCGGGGATGGAAATGCAAGACCCCAACACAGGATCCTCTGTTCCGACATAGAATCAGAGAATCATAGAGTGGTTTGGGTTCGAAGGGAGCTTTAAAGGCCATCTAGTCCAACGCCCCTGCGATGAGCAGGGACATCTTCAACTAGATCAGGCTGCTCAAAGCCCTGTCCAACCCAACCTTAGATGCTTGCAAGGATGGGGCATCTGCCACCTCTCTGGGCAAACTGTGCTGGGGTTTCACCACCCTCATCATATCTAGTCCACCCTTATATCTAGTCTGACATGGGACCCGCTGCTCCGACACCGACTTCTCCCATGACCTTTGGCAAGTCACTTGTCATCCCTGGGGTAACCCGGCATCTGCGAGCCGCCTGCCAGGTGCTGGCATGGGAAGGGCTCCCCTATGCAGCCGTTGTGGGGGGCTAACCAGCCGCTAGCCCTAACCCCAGGGCCGTATCCAGACCCCACTGCTCTGCGCTGCATCTGCCGATGGCAGCTACGGGCGTGGGGCTGACCCCAGCGCTGCCGCCTCGGTGTGTGGAGACCCCCAGACTGCTTCAGGAGATGTGCCCGGGGGAGAGGATGGATAAGGCATTCAATACCCAGGAATTACTGCCCACAGTAATTAATCAGTTTTCTGTCCTTCCAGATTCTCTACCTCGTAGCATGCGCCACGTAAGCAACGTCGAATGCTGCTGGGGCGGCAGAAAGCAGCTGTGGAGCGAGGTGAGGATGTTGGGGACGCACAGAAGGGCTTGTGTCAAGGGAACGGCAGTGAAAAATGAAAAAATACAAAAGCCCGTTTCTGCTTTGGACTTCAGCAGCTGCTGCCTCAGCCCCCGAAGAGCCCTTTGCCTTCGCTGTTACTGAGGTGTTACACGCCGAACGAGAGCCCTGCGCGCTAATAAAGCTGCTCATTTTCTCCAGCCCACCGGACCTCCCACAAGATACGAACTGACAACAGCGAAACATTTCTCTGCTTTAATTGAGAAGTTTCCACCTGGCGCTCGCCCACCGGGAACCCACACCGTTCGTTATCTCCTGGATGATTACACACAAGCATGCCGTAAGGAAGGAGAGAGGATCTGCATCCAGGCTCGCTGAAATGCAGCATCTTCAGGTGCGTTTTGGTACCCAGTGGCCATGGAGAGACGCCTTAACGATATATTTGGTGGTGAATCCTCGCGTTGCTCTGAGCTGAAGTGTAACGACTGTGGCTCTGATCTCCACGAAGGTTTAATCAGAGCAAATCCTCCAACAGCTCGTGTTCGCTCTCCTCAACCTGATTTATGTCTCATTTGAGGGTGGATCCAAGAGCAGGGAGGAAAATGAGAGTGGCAATGAAGCAGGAGGGCTGGGAATGAAAGCACAGGGACCAAGCTGGGGGAAGAAAATTATTCTGCTGGTGGGCTTTCCAAATGCCTAACCAGGATTTGGGTCTAATGACGCTACGTCACATCACATTCATCTGCACCACGATAATGTGCCACCATCGGGACTCAGGGAGGGTGATGCATCCCGAGGCATGTGCGTCCCACCGCAGGTTGTAATAAATAATGTGACTATTTCTGTGTTACCTGAAAGGCTTCACACTGATCTACATAATGAAACGCTCTTGTCTATTTTTATATCCTTGGAGTGTGAGAGCCTTTTGGCAAAAAGCATCCTTTCTCACGGGCTGGAAGGCACCCAACACATTGAGCGGCTGCCACAGCTGAACCAGAACCATGGAAGAGCAAGGCAGGGAAATTACCAGGGATGAAGTCCCTTCTGTGGTCAAAATTAGAAGGATTGTGGGCAATGCATGGGAAGCAACGCTGAAAAAGCTGTCCTCATCCCAACCAATTTGAAGCAAAGGATAAAAATAGCTGTTAATGATGAAACTGTCTCTCAAGGGGCATCGGTACGTAGAAGCAACCTCTCATACGGACCCACTGGAGAGATCTTGGTGTGCAAATGAAATTCAGGACTTACTTACCCTTTGCTCTTGGGTGGCCACGAAGGTCTGGAATCCAGGAGCTACCCCGAACCCCAGCTCCTGAACGAAAGGCGGCTCAGACTGGCTGTGGATCTGGACTTTGACTCCAGCCTCGAACGTCGTCTCCTCTGGAAGAAGAAGGGGGAAGGTTAGCAGGCTGTGCTGGGTGGGATGGTGTCCAGCGGCGTGGGCATGTTTGTCCCTCTGGGGAAAATGATATCTGGTCAATCTCTGCTGCTGCTCAAAAGCAGGCGATAAGCAGTTGGGAGTGCTCCACCTGGACGATCAGACTTCTGGGCATCGAGGAAGGAAACCCAGCAGCAGCGTTTGCCGTGAGCAGAGCCCAAGACTCAGCCCAAATCACCACTGCTGCCCATCGGGACCAAAAGCACCTCCAGGCTCCTGGTCCTTACACTGCTGCCTATCCCAAGGGCTCACCTTAGTCTGTACGTCCAAGCTAGAGAAAACAGGAGGTGACATCTGCTTTCTAGCTGATATTTAGTTACAGAATTTTAAATGCATTCCTGTATTACTAAAACAAATAAACTCCTCCCTCCCCCAAACAGAGATGTTTCTACTACTGGTAAGGTCTCCAGTGCCAAAAGCATGGGTGCACCCCGCGTCCACTGCCCCATCTCTGACGCAGCCTGAGGCCACTTGGGAGGCAACGTAGGTAATTAAATAATGAAAAAAGTGTATTAAATGCCAAGGAGCTCATGTTTGTTGCAGCTGAAGTTGCTCCAAGACAGACAAAGGTATTTTGCAATGCAGGGGTTCAGACACATCACCAAGTTATGGGTGATGCGAGGTTTCCACATCCCAAATCTGTGCTGAATACCAAGTAACTCGAGGTCAGTCCCCTTCTTCCACTAGAAGCTAAAACCAACTCGAAAGAGACTTTCTGAAGCAGAATTAATGGAATGCAAATCAGACCCAAGCATGACAGAGGAGCACTTTGGGCTCCTCTATCGCACAGGCGTCTTCATGCAGCTGGGGCGCGTAACCTTTCTCTCTTTAGGATCGCTGCTACCGTCTCACATCCCAACAAACTAGAGGGAGCATATGGGACTAAGGGGTGGGGGGCTGAACTGCAAAGGAAGTTGTTAACTATGCATAATTTGACCTAAAACCTGAGTTACCCACTAATATGAATCCATGCCTATGGCCAGCAATGGCACCTCCACATCTAGAGCGCTTCTGTTTAAAGAGGAATCATTCTTATTTTCTTACTATTCCTTGGTATTTTTTGACTATTTTATTATGCATTTCAATTTTTAACAGCAGTGTATTAAATCCAAAGCATTTGAAACTCAGCACCGAGGAATCACAGCTGCAGAGCTGTTAGGTCAAGGGCTGCATGAAGATTTGTAGCTGGAGACAACAGCAGAAGGCACCAGACAATGGGGTGATATGGGCAGAGGAGAAGGACAAGGGAAGACTAAGGCGATCTCAGGAACCCATCGCTTACGACAATGCAACTCTGCTGGCTCAATTGGGCAGCAAAGGGATCAGCCTTCCTCTCCCAAGAGGACTTTCTGGAATGCTGCTCGCTCTGTAGCTCCCAAGGCAAACGAAGGCGGAGGCTGCACAGGTGGGAATGGGCTTATGCACAGATTTGTCAGGCTAAACATGAGCATCCACAGCGCTCAGACCGACCTCCTCTACCGCGAACCATCCTCCGAGGCTTCAACACTCAGTCACGGCCAACCCGATGAAGCGTTGGTCCAAGAAGGCTGGACCAGAGAACTCCAGAAACCCCCGGCCAGACATGCTGCTGTCACCTTCATCCCCTGCTGAGCAAACTGAGGGAGCTGGGGTTGTTCAGTCTGGAGAAGAGGAGGCTGAGGGGAGACCTCATCGCTCTCCACAACTACCTGAAAGGGGGTTGTGGTGAGGTGGGTGTTGGTCTCTTCTCCCAAGTGACAAGTGACAGGACAAGAGGGAATGGCCTCAAGTTGCGCCAGGGGAGGTTTAGGCTGGATATCAGGAAAAATGTCTTTCCTGAGAGAGTGGTGAAGCATTGGAAGAGGCTGCCCAGGGAGGTGGTGGAGTCACCATCACTGGAGGTGTTCAAGGAACGTGTGGACATGGCACTGCAGGACATGGTTTAGTGGGCATGGTGGGGTTGGGTTGATGGTTGGACTTGACATTCTTACAGGTCTTTTACAACCTTAACAGTTCTGTGATTCTGTGTGAAACAAACCCTCCCTGCCAACCACAAACCAAAAGACACATTTCATTCAGCTTTCAGGAGCAAACCACATTTAAAAAGCCCCACTCCGAGAGCGAGGCTGCTTTACATGTTGGCTACGTGAAACTTCACGCTCTGCACCTGTAGTGACATGTCTACCAGCAGCATCTCCACATCTCAAGCATTTTAGCTCAGCAGCCTTTGCAGACCAAGCAACTGGAGCAGGCTATTAATATTTAACTTTTTAAAGCCCAGCTTTTCTACCTAAGGCACAAGAAAATGATTTGGAGATAAATAGGATTTGTCAAAACAGTTACCTCCCCAGGCCTCGTATACTTCTGCGCAATTTGGGGCTGGGGTGTGAGCCCTCCGCACGCTTGGTCAGGGCTCAGCTCCAACCAGTTGGAGTTGGACTTTAACCAGTCAGAGATGTATTGATCTACAAGGTTCACTCTTGAACACACACTCCCATCGATTGATTCCTCCAGTGCCTGCGCTAATCCGCCTGCCTGTGCATTGGTTCCGCGATGCTCCACGCAAGGTAATTATTTATTTTTGCCTCCTTGAGACAAAAATGCTTTTGGTATCTAAAGAATGTCACGATGAGGTCATGGAGCATGGGGTGGCACGTGGCGGATGCGGAACTTGAGCGCATCTCTTCTGAATCCCATATTGGTGGGATACTGGCACAGACCGTGAGTTTATTTTGGCTCTTCCCTACACTGAAGCCTCCTCGAGCAAGATGGGCATTGACCATCCTTGCTCTTGGCCTCCACTTGTGCTCAAGACACAATGACCATGACCTGAATTGCTCCCCACAACCCTCCCATGATGGGGACTATTGCAAGCAATGCAACCCTGTTGCTGGGACCCACCATGACAAAAACCTGCCTTGCCTTTGCCTTGCTTGGCTGTAATTGGGCTCCTCTCCCTCCAAGAGATGTTAGAGGGATGTCAACACGACCAGCTCTCTCACTGTCTGCTGAAGCCCTGCATCTGCCCACCCATGGGGCCCCTTTAAGCGTATCCTCCCTGCCAACACCGCCCCAGCGCTGACCCTCCAAAACACCCCAGCACTGAGGGTCAGGCGAGCTTTCTCCAAAACCTTTGGCAATGTAGAGCATCGCCATCCAACCTCATCGTTGCTCAATAGCACCACAGCAGCCCTGGGCTCCGCAGCCGATTCGGCACCCAGGTGCCTAAGCCCATTGGAGAACGCACACAAGAACGGGTTGAAACCCTCTCCCGGGCACCCACCAACTCCTCCAATTTCAATCCCGATCCTGTTATTCCCACATGACGCCCACTCCTACCGATCCCACCCGGCTCCATCACTTTGCCTGGTGTTGATCCCCTTCCAACACTTCAGAGGAGATACCATATGCTTCCTTCAGTAATTACCTGACAAGTTGGAGGAGAAAGCTTCTATTTAGTCTAACTTGTTGGGCAACGGGAACTGTTCTGTCGAAACATTTCCCATCCAAAATGATTGGGCCCATTTCTGCACCTGCCCCAGGTCTGTTCAGCTCTGACTTAATTCCACGTATTTCCCATGACCGGGAGCTTTGCCTGGGTCCATCTGCGGGTAAACGCCTGTACATCCACATCAAGCCAACAAGATATAGCCTGCAAGTATCCGTAAGAGTCTTAAAAGCAACAGGGTTTGTAATTTGAAATAGAAAATCCTGGCATTTAGTCAGTTGCAATCACGGAAGGGGAGGGGAAGGCATTTTCTACGCCATAGAAGAAACTTTGGTTTTAAAACACACGGTTATTAATATTCATCATCGATACTAACAAGAAGAGCAAAATAAACAGCACTTTTTTAGAAAAGCTGCCAAAAACCAGGCAGCATTCATTGTTTTTCCTGCAAGAAACACATGTGAGGATGAAACTATAAACATGAAACTGGCTTTGAAAAACTGTCACTTCTAAAAATTCATTTTCTACAAAATAGCAGTTTTCCACCAAGAGAAAAATTAAAAGCCCAGCTACAAAACCCTTTGATGGAATATGCCTGGACCAGTCCTCCATGCTGGAGCTGAGAAGCATTCGTGTGGGTTAAATATTTGCTGCAAGTGTAAGGAAAAGGTCTCAGAGGACCCAGAAGCTCAAGACTGTCTGGTTTTGGGTGCATTTAGCTTGCTAAAATGAATGTCCCTGGGCAGAGCAAACCCAAAAAAGCTCTGTGGCAAACCCTGTCTGCCACATGGAGACTGGAGAGCTGCAACCAGAGGTGTCAACATCCACAGAGACATGGCTCGGCCACCGTTTTGCCAGTTTTTGCAGTTTTAGCATCATATCTAATGGCTTTTTCTAGCGGTACCTCCTGGAGGCATGGGGCTGAGCCCCGGTCCAGGCTGTCGCTGCTGTTTTGTTAAGCCTGTTTCTTGTAATCACCTACCAATGGGGAAAAAAATAACCCTGAAACCCCTCTGATAGGCTCAAATGCCAGAAAAACTTTAAAAATATATTCCAGTGACTTGGGGTTTGGTTCATATGTTATGGTTTTTAAACTAATTTCGTGACGTTGCCCAACCACAGACCTTCATTCAATCTCCAATCCCACTTTTCAGAAGACAGTGCTTGTAAATTCATTTCTTAGTGCATCCCAGGTTGGGAATGGAGCAAAAACTCCTTGAGAATTGCATTTTAAAATACATTAATATATATTACTGTACATAGGACAGTGTTTCCAAACAAATCCTGAGCTGCTCTTTTCACTGAAGGATTAAAGTAGTGTTAATTAAATTGGGGATTAATTCAGCATGTGCTTCAAGCTGGCTGCAGAGTATTATATGCTGCAGATTGCACAGCTTTCTATTTCTGGTGTTGGCTTTCCATGACTTCGTCGGGGCTTTCTGCTTAGAGCATCGCTCGAAAATCTTAATAAAGCTCCAGCTGACTGTACGCTCGGGTGTGAGCTACAAAGTTCATCCCTGTGAATATGCAAGAAGCTGCAATTAAAATAAGAAATGCTGCCAAAGGCACAGAGCTACCCTTCTCCCCCTGCCTTATTATGTCCAAGCTGAGCCACTTCTCTCTGGCAATTAAGATCGGAAGCTGTGCTCGGCACTAATTTATTGGGAATTGAAGATACAGCCCTAATCACGGGTCATTTCTAGCTGGAGCTGTCACCTGCCAGCTCTGCTGGCGGCACCGGCAGCTCCCTGGAAGACACTCCTGCTTGGAGAAAACCAAAACAGATCCCACATGGCTCAAGCTGAGCAAAGCAGATGATATTTTCTCGGCTGGCTCACATTGTGACTGTACTAGAAGGTGGCCTGAAGGTTTATTTTGGGTAATAAGCGCTGTGCAGAAGTAAGCACAGAGCTGGGAGGTTTGGGTTCTCCCCAGACTCTCGTTGTCCTTTGCCTCAGTTTCCCCATCTGTAAAATGGGAGCAATGTTGCCACTTAACTCATTGGGCTGGAAGAGTCACCTGTGCGTTTTCTACCCTCTGCAAAGCGCAACTCAACACCGTAGTGTATCACTGGAGTGCAAAGATGGGGACTATCTCATGGGGACAGTATCCTTAAGGGGTGTGGGCAGCATCAAGCACAACATCTGGAAGGAAGCACAGATGTTCGTTCCATGAAGTGTGTGTTGAGACGATGGCTTCTTGTCTTCCTCAGGGAGGAAGGCTCCCCAGGAGCAGGGGAGCACAGACATGCCCAGAAGATTCTGTGAGACCCTGAGGTTTGTCTCTAGTTTTTATGGCATCCTTTGCTCAGCATCGCCATGGAAACAATGCGCATCAGAGCTCCTTCCACATCCCGCGTCAAGCTCCTGGGGCAGGCTGGCATCCTCAGCACCGGGGCCGAGCACCCCGAGTTGCTCTGGGTGTGCAAAATAGCATGGCTACGTCCCCATTCCCACCAACCCAGTGACACCCTGAATCCCTCCCGCATCCCTCCCGCACAGCCCCGATTTAGCTGAGCAGGACGTGGGACCTGGCTGCGTGTCCTCAGATTACCCGCCGGGGCCTGTGCCCGCAGCTCAGCATCTCTTGAGCACGTTGGGCTCATCACACCAGTGGGGCAGGCAGGACCCACAGCGACCCAGCAGATGTGCCTTGTGGTCCTGAACTCAGGGAAGTCATCTGCCGCTTCAGCCAGACTATATCTGTGCAGAAATCTTAAATAAATGCATAACATTCATATTTTTCCTAGACAAAAATTTACAGATGAAAAAACCCCCTAAATTGCCATGGAAACATAACTATAAAAAAGCAGGACTGGCAAGCCTACCGTGAAAAAACACGGAATTATAAAGAAACCAGTTTAATGCCAGCAAAACCAGTTTCACTCCCCTGTGCGTGCTCTCATTTCTGTGGAAGTGTTGCGTTTTGCTTCAGTTAAAGTTGCTTGGTAACAGGATTAAGCGAAGCTGAAATAAGAGTATTCACAACAGGGTTCGGGGAGGTTTGATAGCATCCGCTTGACAGGCGCCCGAGCCGACGCAACTTTCCTCACCAAAAAACAGTCGCTCAAAATTTGTCCTGTGTATTTTGCTATTGCGGGCTGTGCTTCGGCTGCTGTTTTGGGAGCAATCAGGGACTACAAATTTCCCCACGGATGAAAGTGAGATGTCTACCATCGGCTCTGGCAGCTGCCGGGAAAAATACCACACGTCCCGCTCGGATGCGGCAGGAGCGAGAGTCCCAGCGGGGCGCCTGTCTGCTCAGCTGCATTTAAGGGGGACAAATTAAATGTACAGAAGACACCGTGCGAGGGTGGCCAGGGGCGTGGGGAGCCCGTCGTGGTCTCGTCCATCTGGCCAAGTTTCGCAGGGGTCCAGCTGCTCCTGAGTGCATGGTAGGGTGAGCGCTGGCCCAAGGGGATGGGGATAAGTTGATGCTGGAGAAGACAAAAATGTCCCCAAAGTGGCTGGAGAAGAGTCCCTGTTGTAGAAGAGGCGAAAACCTCACTAACTGGGAGGGGTATATTGCAGGAAGGGTATATTGCATTTATCCATATATATCCAGGAAGGGTATATTGCATTTAGGGTGGAAGTGATAGCATGGAAAGTCCTATAATCTATTATAGTCCTATAGAGAGGACTGATGGAGACCCCCCAGCCCTTCAGCCTTAAGGACAGGTCCCTCAACCTTGTCCCCTTCCTGCTGGGAGCCCAAAAGGCAGGACACCACCTCCAAGGCTGTTCCCCTTCGCAACCTTTTGAGCGCACCAAGGAACGCTGTCTTTTCCCTCCAATGGGATCTCCTTGCCATGGTCCATGCCGGGGTCTCATGGATGCTGCAGTGACACCCCCGGGGTCCCTGCTGCTGCTGGAGGACTCACTGCTGCCGAAAGCACCGATACAAGCTCCGGGCAAGCCCTGTGCCCAGCTCTGGACACTTAACTCTGTTTTCAGGCTTCTCCTGTCACCGAAGGAGCGAGGCAGGCAGCTCCAGAGTGATTCATCCCATCCCAGGGAGGTGTCTACAGCAGGATGAGTCACATCCAAGGTGCTGCAACTTCCCTCCGCTGAGCCAAGGCAACTCCTTAATCTCCCAAAGCAGCTATGACAGGACCAGATAAGCACAACACCCCAATGGGAAATTCAGGCGTTCCCTTTTCAGAGCTAAGGAACCGATAAAGGTAACCAGCTTCCCTCTCCACAAACCTTTCCCCGTAGCTATGAGATCAAACCTTGCTGCTTCAAAGCGCTGCTGACAACCTGCAACAGGGACTTCATGTTCCCCTGGTCTTCTCGAATAATCAGTGGCAGGATGAAAGGGGGCGAAAAGGATCTTTCCTGGTGGACCAACTCCTCTCTCACAGAGATGGGAAGCAATCTGAGACACCCCCCCCGGCAAAGATCGCCCAGGAGCTGGATAACCCAGGTAGACGTAGCTTGAGCCCATCAGTGACGATCTCAAGGCTCCTGGAGGCTTTGATGGTGATGGAGAGCAGACGAAGAACAGCACAGAAGCACCGTGTGACAAGCTTCACTAGAGCAAGTCATCAGGTACTTCATGTGCGAGGTGAAAGATTTATTCTGGGAAAAAAAATCCCCAAAATGAAAAGCCTCACCTGAAAGAGCTACCAGCATGAAAGGCCACCAGCTTGTGTTAAAGGCAAGCGAGGTATTAGCTACAGAGGTAAATCAGTTCTTCCTCTTTATCTCTTGGGATACAGTCAGAGTATTTCAGAGGTTTGTGGTTTTTTTTTCCCCCTCTTTTTTTTAATGAAAGAACACTTTGAAAAACCTCGTCTCCTCGTATCTGAAAGGTGCGGACAGTCCGGCTCTTGGGGCGGCGACAGGAGCACGGAGTGCTGCTTCCCAGCCTCGGCTGCTCCGCGAAGGGGATGGGAGCACCGCTGTCACCCAATTGTCACCACGAAATGACACCTCTTGTTTGTTGCTTCTCTTTGCTTTGGCGAGAAACAACGGCAAGAAGGGATTTGCACAAAGAGAAGAGGAAGAGAAGAAGAGGAAGAGATAAGGAGAGCGGAGAACCTTCGGCCTGCACAACCTGCAAGAGGGAGGCTGAAAGGAGATTTGGGAAGGGTAGCAGATGGACCTTGCATCCTTCTCTCTCCTTCCATGGCCCAAAGGCTGGAAAAGCAGCAGTGAAGCCTCTGCCGTATCAACCCAAGGGATGAGGGCACAGAGCTGATGCTTTGACCTGGCACCGCTGGGATTTAACCACGGTGCGATTCCTACAGTGTAAACTGGGATAATATATATGGGATAGAACCCCCAAAACACAAGCTAACGCTCCAGGGTATAAGGCAACAACTACGCCTAGCTGGGACCCAAAGCTTTCCCACCAGCAATTCATTACCTAATCCCCCACTAAGCTGCGTTCAGTTTTGGGCCCCTCACTACAAGGAGGACATTGAGGTGCTGGAGCGTGTCCAGAGAAGGGCGACGGAGCTGGTGAGGGGTCTGGAGCACAAGTGTGATGAGGAGCGGCTGAGGGAGCTGGGGTTGTTCAGTCTGGAGAAGAGGAGGCTGAGGGGAGACCTCATCGCTCTCTACAACTGCCTGAAAGGGGGTTGTGGGGAGGTGGGTGTTGGTCTCTTCTCCCAAGTGACAAGTGATGGAATGAGAGGGAATGGCCTCAAGTTGCGCCAGGGGAGGTTCAGGCTGGATAGCAGGAAAAATGTCTTTCCTGAGAGAGTGGTGAAGCACTGGAAGAGGCTGCCCAGGGAGGTGGTGGAGTCACCATCCCTGGAGGGGTTCAAGGAACGTGTGGACGTGGCACTATGGGACATGGTTTAGTGGGCATGGTGGGGTTGGGGTGATGGTTGGACTTGATGGTCTTACAGGTCTTTTCCAACCTTAGTGGTTCTGTGATTCTGCGATTTATTTAGATATCTTCTACTTAATTATCCAGTCACAGTGCTGGAAGAGGCAGGAGACGGGACACAATGGAGTTCCTTCACTACAAAAGGCAAGCCTGGAGCGGAGGTTTTTGCCTGTTCACTCCATTCCAAGCTCTCTGTAAAGCGCAGCCGCGATTCATTACTCACCAAGTAACAGAAGGTGTTATAACAAACTACATTAAGCATATCCGCTATTTTTAGTTAAGCATATTGCATTTGCATACTAAATCTGAGGGGCCATATGTCTCAACGTATATTATTAAAAAGCTTCTTACATAATATACAGGGCAGGAGAAACGGGCAGGTCTCCAGCAAGCCAAGCCCAGAGCTGTTAAAGTGGTTTTGCTGGACGGCGAGGAGCCAGCAAATGAATATTTCAGTTCCTTGCTTCTCTCCTGTTAAGCTTAACCTTTAATCATTAAAGTGGGGAAACAAGTGTCTCATAACATGCTTTACTGGCAGGGTCACATCAGGGCAGGGAGGGTTGCTCCTGCCAGGTTATGCTGCTTATACAATCGCTGCTTGGGGGGGAAGGAAAATAAATTCCCTTCGCATCTCAGCATCCTTTGGGAATCACGTGCGGCAGGGAAGGGTGACCATGGGAAGGAGTACAGCCAAAAAATCAGGGGGGTGTTCGGAGCCACCCCGGTATCTCCTCCGTCCCTGGGAGCTGCTGCCAGAAATATGGAGCGAGGAAGGGAGAGATATTCCCTCCGGAGGGGAGAAATATTCCCCGCATCCAGAGCTGGGGGTGCTGGCTCCCCAGGCCACCCATCTGCCGGCTTTCGCTTCGGCAAGCTGCTGCCGCTGCAGGGACAGAAATGATTAAAATAATAAAAATAAGAAAGGACACGTTTTAAAGGCGCAGAAGCAGTTCTCGCACGTCCCTCCCCCCCTCCCGGAGCCTCGCCACTTCCCCCAGAACATCTTGAAATATTAAACGGTGAAAAAGCTGCTGCTAATTTTGGCTGGTAGCGGAGCCAGATGGAAGCAGATTTCCCAGTGCCGAGGCTGGGTCCTGGCTCTGCTGCTGCCCCTTTTGGGGTGGATGGATGGACGGAGGGGACCGGGACGCCTCGGAGGCTGAGCCCAGGGGTCCAGCCAGCCTTTGGCATTGACGAAAGGGAGATGTCATCTCCAGGTACTTGGCAGAGGAGTCAGCAGGACGTGGTTGCTCAACCTGGAGGTCCAAAGAGGTGCCAGGGAGATCTTCGAGCTCTGAGCATCGCTGGCTCCCAGGAAGCCCCTCTGCATCCCAACACCTCACGGGGAACGTGGGTCCCACGGGAAGGCACGATAGTCCCAAAGTGGGACAGAAGAAGACTGGCGTGGGTCACCATCCCAAGGGATGATCCCATCCCCATCCCCACCCTGACCTGCAGTGAGAGCCTCCATGGGACTGCAAGGTCCATGCAGGTCATCAGACCGAGCTGTGCCAGGTCCAGCTCCTCCACAGGATCTGTGCTGCATTCTCCAGCCTGGAGGATGCTGTAGAGCTCACACCAGTCCAGCACCACTGGCAGATAACCAGGATTTGCTCCCGCTGGGCCTTGTCCTGCAAGGACAAGACTTCCCCCTTGAGCCAAGTTTGTGCCTCCCCATCACCTGCCTGCGTTTCTCATTCCGCAGCCACTCCAATGAGTAATAACCTTTCACAATTATTTATTTTCTCCTGGTCCCTCTCCAGGACACACTGCTAGAGGCTGAAGCCCAGAAGTCCTTGCAGGCAGGAGGACCCTGCTGCCAGAGCCCAGCTCCGGAGCCGGTCCCATTTGCTTTTGCATCCTTTCGGAGAAAAGCAATTTCTCTCTGAACGCAAAGCCGGGCTGGATGGAAAAGCTTTGGAGTTAGCGTGCAATTAAATAAAATCACTGCCGGCACAAGGACGTTTGAAGACAGGCGGCGGGCAGAGAGGTTTTCACCATTTCGAGAAACCTTGACTCCGTGCCCTGCCTGCATTGCACTGACAGCTGTGGTTATGTCTATTTAATTTGCATCGCTATAAATGTCAGTGTTTTGAGTGATGTAATTTCAAAGCACTTTGGTGAACTCGGCAACTAAGTAAACACTTATTTTAATGGAAAAGGATGCGCCTCAGATGCGATTTATGATTACAAAATGCCAGGAAAGAGCCAGTCTATCAGAGCGGGGAAAAAACCCAAATATTTTAGTTACATTGCTGAGGGAATGCTTCTCCTGCTCACGCATTTGTTTGAGATTTCAACGTGTTGTCCAGTAAGGACCAAGACAGACCTGAAATCAAAGGCTGACTTTTTCGGAGGTGGGGAAAAAAAGATAAAAAGAAACCCCAACCCCCTGGTCTAACTCAGGGATACAAGGGTGTGAGTCTTGGTCTCGCATCCAAAGCAATGCTTCAACAACTGGGATGCAGGCTACTTCAGAGAGATTTAGGTTTTTCCACGCATTTCCACCAGAAGTTGCAGTTCTTCCATGTTTCCTTAGAAAAATCCCCACCTAGTAATTTTTACCCCTAGCAGCCAAATGGATTTTAGACCTTAAGAGAAGAAAAACTAAAAGTCTGTGGGTCTGGGGAGTGGAGAATTTCATATTGCCTACTTGTTAGCTTATTTATGATACCCCATTTTATAGCGATTTTTCAGGATTAGGGTTACGAAGCGGGGAGAGCGGGTGGCCGCAGGAGGCAATGCTCCCCCAGGGTCCCTTCTGCTCCTCCAATCTCGGCTTCCCACCCGCAGACCTTCTAAGGTGCCTTCACCGCTCCCATCGTCCGCACTCCAAAACCGAACCCTTTTTGCGCCCAGAAAGGATTTTCCCTCTCCATGTATGTCCCACCTTCAGCCCAAAGCATTGCTGCTTCTTCGCAGCATCTCCACCTCCCTCCCTTTGCCCTCCCAAAAGCCCCCGGTGCTCCCCCCGCCAGCCCCCTCTCCCCCCGCCGTCCCCCAACGCCGCATATGGAGGATGCTATATATAAAAATATTTGCATTGTGTTGTAGCGCGCTGCCCACACCAAGGCCGGCGGGGCACAGACAGAGCTCATATGGCAGCAGGCAGTCTAATATTTTGCTCTGATAAAAATAATCTGTGAAAATCACATCTAGCACGGCCTGCAGCGCTGCAACCAATGCTGCTGGAGGGGGGGAAAAAGAAAAAAATCAATCAGTGCTAACCTGGAGATTTAAATGGAAAACGGCATTGCTGATACCAGAAGTTGCTTCTGAGTTTTTGCAAGGCACGGGGAGAAAACGGCAGCACAAGAGACCGGGCAGGAGGTGAAATACAGCAAAGGGACGGAGCACAAGGCATAGCTGGACGCTGCTGACATTTTGGGGAGATGAGGTGGATTTTGCAAGAGACAAAAGCAAGGGAAACGTTCGGCTCCTCATGTTTTGGCCTTCTCAGAGTTGACCATCAAGTCTCAGGTGGTCACTAGGGTCCCTCCACAGCCCATGGGTAGGGATGGGTGATTACCCACCCCATCCTTTGAGGGCTGCTTGACTTATTTAGATGAGAAATCTCTTTTTAATGGGTAACGGAGGGTGGGATGGGTCCTCTCCAGCTTTCAGAGCTCCGTCACCCTGTTCAGTCCCCAAATCCACCTTCTTGGGTGCCAACACAGACAAAGAAGTAATGCCTGCAAGCCAGGGGACTCCAAGAGAGTCTTCGTAGTGGAAACTCATCTGAAATACCATCCTTGGTTTTGGTCACTGGATCCTGATTGATTGAGACGGGGAAAGGAGCGCACCAAAGCTGCTGTGATGGGAAGAGGAATGGGGAACCCGGCATTTGGGAGGAGTCCAACACAGCTTGGGTTGTGTATCGTCTGGCGAGACGAAGGCTATGAATCCTCTCTATAAATACATCAAAGGCAAACACCAGACGGGAGCAGAACGTTTCCATCGACAGGAAAATATTTGTAAAAAAAAAAAAAAATCCAACTAGGATAAGCTGACTGTGAATAAGTTTAATCTGGAAATCAAAAGCTCTGGAGCCAACAATACAGGGCTGTGGAGAAAGAGTATTGCTAGCATGGACAGCTTAAATACTACATTGCAGTACTGGAGCCAGGATACAATCATCTGTTCTTTGAGAAGAAGCGTTGCCCTTTCAAAGCCCAAAAGGATTTTGGCTGCAAAGGCTCATGGACACCCCCGCAGCGCACTTCCAGGCTGCACGGTTCGTGGTGAAAGGCTGAGGTCCTCCATTGTGCATGACTGCGCCCGCTCTGCACCCGCTTTTGCACCCAGAAAGCAAAACCATGGGGGAGACGGGCGGGGGAAGAGACCATCAGGGTTACGAATACGCAAAGGCTGCCTCCCGCACCTCCCCACTCTTACCTAGCCCCAAAGATCTGCATTGTTATGCTTTACGGATCCTAACTCCAACCCCAAGGAAAGATTTTGTCTCTGGGAACCTCAATTCTCGCCCCAGCACAGCAAGAGCGTCCCCGCGCCCAGGGGACCCACTCAGCATCCTTACGGCAACAGCCCAGGGCTCACACAGGCTCCTGCATGTCAACATCCTGCTCTGGGGCAGCAAAATGACCAAATCCAGTCCACGAAGCCTTGGTCCACTCCTCTCCAAAGCCCAGCCCTGCTCCCTCGGCCGCAGTGGTGTGGGATGGAGCCAGGAGCCAGAGATGCAAGTGTTCTTGCTTTTATGAGTTTGCAGCTTTCACAAGTTCAATACTAACTTGTATTGTGGCAATAATGCTTAATTATTGTTTTTATTATTGAAATATTTATGGAAGCCCATGCAACATTATACAAACAACCCCGTGAGGCCATTACTACTGTTATGGAAATAAATATCTGCACTGAAGGGCATTACAATGAGACACTGAAGATAAATTGTTCCTGGTTCCTGGGATGGAGTATAACAAACTCCTGTGTAACATCAAAATGTGTCAAATTTTCCCTTGGGAACATGCTTGGATGAGAGCTCAGAGCATGAGAAATACGTCTCAATCAGGACATCACTGAAATAAACACGATTTTTTGCCATTTTCCCCCCCAGAATCAGCTCTGACATCCCTTGTGATGTGGCTACACCACAGAGCTGGAATTAGATGGGAGTCAAATCTCCATGACTTGCACGTCTTGGAGGAAGATGTCAGTGAAGCGGTAGAGGCCACCAGTGAAACAGCCCGGATCATGGAGGAGCAAACTGGGGGAACCATCTGCTCCCCCACTGGGACCAGCAGCCTGGACCGGATTCAGACTTTGTGGCAGGTGCTGAAGTGTTGCAAAATAAATCAGTTTGGGAAGGATGCTGGCTGGCTAAAACTCCAGCGCCGGGTGCACAGTGCCTTGGTGCTCAGAACTGGTGGAAAATATTTTTTTTTGCGTGAAATCGAGACTTCAAAACCAACGTCCCTGTGAGCTGAAGGTCTCTTGCCCTAAACCAAAGGTGACCAGATCACAAGGGAAAGCAGAGCTGGCTCAGAGCCCTTTTTCTCCAAGCCGCTGCATGAATCCTTTGCTTATCTTTGGTCTTTCCCTGTAAAGAGAAGGACCTCTGCCTCCAGCTGCCCGGCATGCTTCGGGTTGTATATAGGGCTGTTTAACAGCAGAAACCTCTTTCACATCCCCGCTTCCAAAAACACCTATTTTGCTTTTCTCATGCTGACCTTCCACTGGAAGAAAAGAGACTTTTCCTTCTGCAAAGGCAATGGCAATCACTTCCCATCTCCGCTCTTCACACTCTCCCAAAATATTTGAGTAACGACATCATAATTTGTCACTTGGCCAAACTCCGCAGATGGCATTTCTCTCTCTTAATCTTTATAAGCTTCTCCTTATAGAGTAGTAGTGGAAGTAATAACCACAACAAAAATATTAAAATTGATAAACAAAACACAGGCGCAGTCCTCTTTCCTAAGGCCCCCCAGTTTCACAGGGTGTTTGGTAGCAAAGTATACATCGGTGGTGGCAGCATGCCAAAACCAACCCTAGATAGCGCTGAAATGCTTGGGTTTCTTCCCAGGTAGTGGTGCCTCGGCATACCAGGCAGCTCTAAAACAGGTCATTTTTTATTGCTACGTGGCTTTGTGATCTCACTCTGCTGTCACTGAGCAGGAAAGTCATCCAGACCCGTCAACAGTCATGACCTGGCACACCTCACTTTGCCAAGAAATGAGAAAGCATTAGAAACATGTCCTGAAGAAGCAGAAGAAAGATGCCAATGCACCAGCTGCACGGGTCACCAGTAACATCACCCACACATCACCCTGCAGGGCAGGCCAGGAGCCCCAAGGGCGCCAAGTGACCCCTCCCACAGCCGGGGCCAAAAGAGCCCTGGTGAGACCACCAAACCCAACCTCCTGCCCCAGGGCTGCATCACAGCAGTCCCAGCCTCCTCCGATGGACCGTCATCTCACCTGTCCCTAAAGCCTCCAGTGAAGATGGGTTTCCCTCACTCCATTATGGGCACAGGGGATGACAGGAGAAGACCCCCTTCCAGGGTTCACGCAGTGTCCTCCCAACCATGCAAGTCCATTCATCCTTCACCTACCACCATGGCTTGCCCCTCCCTTTCTCCCCAGCTTAGTCTTTCCCATACCTGAAGACTTATCAGGGTTTCCCCTTCCTCCTTTCTAAACCAGACAGTGTCGACTCCTTCCCCATTTCAACCATCTCAAGTGAAGCCCAGCGCTGCTGCAGGTAACACTGGGCAGCAGAAGACCTCACGGGGCAGCAGATGCCACCACCGTATCATTGCAATGGCTGTTGCTCTGGCAGCACAGACACAGCAGAGCTGATAAAGACCTTGCAACACTCAAGCTTTTTCCTCCCTTTTCATCTTTCCTCCACACATCCGACCATCACAGATCTAGTAAATGCAGCGGCAGAAATGCACTGCTCGCAGGCTGACGAGAGAGGAGCTTTGACTCTTTCGTGCCCTCCTTTTAACCTCCAAAAAAGCTGAATAATTAATCACAACTCTTTTTTTTCCCCTCTGCTCTTCTGTTCTGCTAAGATAGTCTTCACCTGCTCTCCAGCCATCCAGAAGCACGCTCTAGATGCTCTTTGTCATCTGTGATTCCTTTGAGCGCTTTGTATTACTGCAACGAGACATGGTACAACCAGAGACAGCCATGTTCTTCGACAGAGATGCTCAACATGGACCGTTGGCTATTTGGTCTTGTAAACAAGGAAGGAGAGAGCCGTAACTGAAAGAACAATGAAAATTTGGTGATGCTGCCTGATGATGAAATGAGGTGAGATAAGGAGTGGCCACCAAGAGCTGCAGGAAACCCTCACGGAGCGCTCCTATGTGGTGCGTGGGCACTGGGACTCCTCAAATTCTTTCACACAGGAAAGACATACTTTGTTTGCTCCGTATCTCAGGAAAGACAGATTATTTGCTCCTTCGGAGCTGGTGGAAGCAATGATGTTTTTAAGAGAAGACTGTCGGGCTCTACTCATCTTGCTCAGCACAAGTAAAATGCTTCCAGAGCATCTACAGGAGGGGAAAACCCTTCCACTGTCATCCTCAGCACAGCTTTACACCGCATGGGGACTACAGCAATTTGCCTTAGGAAGCACCTGAGAGCCCGTGTTGCTACAGGCTGGACAAAGTCGGAGCAAAACAATGATCCTTGCACCAAAGAGATTAATACAATTAAATTTAATTAGCACTTGCAAAAGACTTTTATCTTCAAAGCGCTTTCTAGGCACAAAATCTCCTGGTACCTCTGTGAGATTGATTAGTATGCGCTGAGCTCTTCGTCTTCCAGGAGGGAAAGGAAGACACTTGGGGAAGGGTTAAGACCAGAGAGAGGGGTAATGACCTGGATTATCCTCACGTAAAACCCATGCATCCAGAGAGCATCCCAAAACCTCACCAGAGTCACTGATACCTCGCTCCCAGTGCTCAGAAAAAATAGCAATAAAACCCAGACGTTTGCAGGCACTTTTGCAGCTCCTGGGACAGCAAAGGCTGAGGCTGCAGACAGCAGCCCCCAAACCTTGTCACCTCAGAGCGAGCCACCTGGGCACCGGCCGATAGCTGCGACACTGGCCATGCCAGGCTTCTTCTCATGTCTCCTTACTACCGCATCAATTCTCGCTATTTTGAGCGTTCATATTTTGGCTACAGGCATTTAACTTTACACACCAGCCACAAAGACTCCAACGAAAGCTGCAGCATGAAATGCATATTTAATTTTAATGCTGCATGGCATTGCTTTGTAACATGTATCCGTTGATTTTAGGTGCCTTATCTCTGCTTTACCAGATTTCCCAAAGCCAACTTCTAGTTTTTATTCCTTTAGTTTTGCCTTAAATGAACATTTCCTGACTTTGGGGCTTTTTTTTTAAAGACCTTTTGAAGCATCTACATCCCTTAAAGGATTTTCTCATTAAGTCATTGATACAGATCTACAGCCTTCAGTTTAACAACATTATGTGACTGGGGATATCTGACTGTGCTTGCTAATACCAGTTCTACAGAGAATAAAGCCTTGCTGTCACAGTAGCTCACACATCTTCTCAAGCAGGAGCACAGGAATACAAGCAGCTTTCCCAGCCATGTCTTAACTGCTCTGCACATACGTGTCTGTATAGGGGACTGGGTGTTGGGAAAGGAGAAGATGAGATACCTGCAGCAGATAAGCACTGTGATTTTTTTTTTTTTTTTAAATTCTGTATGTCTAATTGCCAAACTGGCACAAATTAGACCTAGAGGACATTGCATGATGTGCTGATTGCACTAGGATGGGCTGAAACACACTCCTTAGTTGAGCTCACGGGCCAGGACCTCAGCATCAAGCTCATCCTGGAGACCAGAAGGGTTGATGGACAAAACACGGGGATGCTACTGACTCACCTGCGCTGCCCGGTGAGGAAATCCCTTGCAAAAAGCCCACAGGTTTCAGGCTCGTGTGCGCTTACCAGCTGCCAAAGCTGTTGAGATGTTCTTCTTGATGGCTAAAAAAAGTACCTGTTTTGGGCTCAGATATCCAAAAGCTTAAAGACTGGCTACAGGTGAACATATCCCCGTATTTATTAAAAACAACCAACCATTCGATTTTAATACCAAGTTGAAATCTTCCCCTCCCCAAGTCCATTCATTCCACAAGCCGTGTTGGATGGCCAACATCAGTCCTTGGCGCAATCCGAGCCTGGATCAGCCCCTGACAATTTCCTGGGCGCATGGAAACAGCAGTACCCGCTACATCACGAAAGAGAAAAAATAGCTTTTTCAACAAGTGCGTTGGCTCTCTCCAGCTCCACGATAGCACTGAGAGGCCCTGGAGAGCAATTCACCACGAAGGGGAGTATATCGGTTATGTGACAACCTTAATGACACAGTCCAGACACAAAAACCTGAGTAACCTTTGAGCTGCCTCTCTTCACTCCGGTGCTATTGATGAGTGTGCTCAGGAAAACATAATTAATTTTTAGTGGCAGCCTAATTTTGTGGATGCTGTGGTTGTCAGGGGGCTGGTGGAAGGTGGAAATAACGTTGACCTTTTCTCCCCAGGAAACCTGGCTAATTGAATGAATTCTTGCTCTCATTAGGAAAAGGTCCAAGATACAGCACATTTTACGCCTCCCTTTAGGTGACACCAACCAGCCTCCTAAAGGTCAAGCTGCCTTTGATGAGATCAGAGTTTCCTACTGCAAAAAAGCAACGAGTTCTTCTGGCCAGAACCCCTCGGTGTTATTTATGCTCGAGGTCACTGCTGCTTTATAGATACCATTTATCTCTTTGGATGTTCAAGACTTCAGAAGGATGAAGCAACCCTGTGTCATTGGGGTTTGGGGTGTTTTTCGATTGCCTTGGCTAATTATTGCTGCTTGGTAACGCCAAACCTTCGCGTCGTTTCGGATAAAGCAGTGTTCTCCTTTTGCAGCACTGACTGCGGTTCAGTAGAAGTCGTTTCGTGGTAGCATTTAATAGCTTATATTTAAGCAAGAGGAGATTTATGCACGGGAAGCTCTACTTCATTTTGCAGACAGGGACGTAAGCAGCGAGGATAATTTGACTCTCTAAGGATGAATTTGATGTCACGCAACAAATTACCGTCCTAGTTTAATCTTCTTCATCACTTTTATGGGCTCTCACTGCGGATCGTAATCTAAAATACTTCTGGCACAGAGGTGTCTGTGCAGGGCTCTGAACACACCGATTACCACCAGTCAACCTCACAGTTTCATAAAGAGCTGATACATGAGGCTCGCCCTCGGTGATGGGGGATATCAGGCTTATGGCTTTGTGGCTGTCTTCACTTACTCAGATTTCGATTTTGTGCCTTTCTGGGGCTCTACGCTCTTGCAAAAATTGAAATCCAACGCCAGCCAAGATTCATTTCTCTGCTCTGGCTTGCTGGGAGACAGGGTGCCGGGTGGGAGAGGAGCCGGGGAGGGATGTCCACCACCGCCGCCCCAGCACACCATCACCAGACCTGTGCATTGCCCTGCAAACAGTCAGGAGCCAACAGCTAGGGACGCCCCACGCACAGCGGAGAGCAAGGCAGCGCATTGCCACATCCCCTACACACCATGAATAAAGCTGCAGTGAAGATGCCGGTGTGTCTTATCCAGCATTCCTTAAAAAGAGATTAGCTGAAGCTAATCAGGAGGGAAAGTTGTTAATTCAGGATCCCGGGATGCTTCTTTTGTAATAACAGAGGGCATTAACGCAAGTGCCCTGGTTAAATGCCAAGCAAAGCCGACCCCCTCCGGCTCCCCAAGTCCCCGCTGCAGTTTCCAGATGAATTCAGCATCATTTTCTCCATCTTAAACCATCATGTATTCTTACTGTGAATAATAAAAGCCTTTTTGGTCTTTCCTCCTTCCAGAGAGAGCAGCATTTCATCCGCCTGCGCTGTTCCACGTACACACAGGGCTTGTTAATCAGCTGGTGAAAATGCTCTGGGCTGGAAAGTGCTGGAGAAGGCAAGTTACTCTTACACACACCTTGCCCTGCCTTTCTTCTTTTTTTTTTTTCCCTTTCCTTTTTTATTTTAATTGGTAAATGAAATCGAGAACCAACCCTTCCAAGGCAAACAGGAGTTTCATCTGCCAAAAAGCTGCCCTAAGGCAGCCGCAGCTGCACGCAGGAGGCAACTCTTGCAACAACCCCATAATGGAAAAGAAATTGCAAAAGCTCCGCGAAGCCCTGGAGTCAGCACTAACACACGGACTTTTAGGAAGCAGTTTCCCATTGTAAAACGTGCTCAGGGTTTTGCAGGAACATGTGAATGGGATATCCCCGTGCAAGCCATCACCAATCACTGCTGTAGCCCACCATCCCACCACGGCGCGTACCCGCTGCTACCCATCACTTCTTCCATTCCCAGGTCATTCCTTACTTCTTTTATATTTACAGATGAGTCTTAGATTAATTATAATTATTCCACTTTGAACTCCACAAGCTGCAAATGAAGCAGATGCACAAACCAGTGCCTTTTTCCCTTTTTCCCAAACTCTGCAGTTAAAACCAGCAGCTCAAAGCCTGCAGACGATTCCCCCATGGTGTAAATCCGAAACAGCTCCTCGGACCAGGCCAGGAGCCTGGCGGGTTTGCGGCCATGACCTGGGGGAACCCAGGCTGCCTCCTCCACCACGTGAATTCAGATGTTTTGTAAGCAAAAGGAGGCCTGGATTTATGAAGAACCGCCGCTAATCATATTAATATGCAGAAGTAAATGACAGTGAGTGCTTTGTGCCTCTCCACAGCTGGCAAATCAAATGCTCCAGGGCTTGGGCTTATTAATGCGCCGTGCACAGAGGCTGCACAGCTGGAGACCGAGTGCCAGGGCTGGGGAGGCTCTGAGGAAAGGGGGGGACACATCTGACCCCTGAGCTAAACCAACTCTCCCTCCGTGCTGTAAAAATCCTTGCAATAAGATGCTGTAGTGCAGCAGGAACAACGCTCTGCAGACCCATCTCAGCAGCACGGAGCTGCTGTTTATATCTGTCTTGCCTGGCACGAAATCCTAGAGGGCAGGAAAAATAAATAAATAAAACGAAAAAAATCAAAGAAACCATGGAAACGTTCTCAGTTTGTGCCCACATCAGTAAACTTCTGCGAGATGAATTTCCAGGGTTGGCAGCGTTGGCCACCAGCCACCCGCACCTGCCTGGGGTCACCCTCGCCCCCTCCAAGTCCTTTCCAAAAAGTTATCAGGGCTTTTGTGAGCAATGAGAAGGAACAGCCCTGTCTCGAGCCAAAAGCATCGCCATGGTGCTGGCTGCAAGGAGCGAACGTGGGTGATTTGTGTTGCAAATCCCTTTGGACTGATGCCTGGAGCATCCCAAACTTCAGGCAGGTCCTGGAGATGCTCCACTACAGATCCCAAAACCCAAAGCAGGGAGTAGATCCCTCAACACAGCCTTAACAGCCTATTCTTTGCCAGAAAAAAGCCACCAGAGAGACACCTTCTCTAAAATATGACGTACCCCAAGCTGTGCACAAAGCGAGGCAGCAAGGCTTGTGCCGCTGTTGGAGTGATGTCCCAGGACCTCTCTACAAGCATCCCACCATGAGCTGGTCCCCAGGGAGATGCAGCTGGAGGAAGGTCAGGGCTGGCTGAGAAGTGCTGCTCGTCGCAGCACGGGTGGCACCACCGTTACTTTTCCCCCCTTTAGAGACTGAAAGAAGACCCAAACGGCCCTTCCCAGAACAGCCAGCAGCCGCAAACAAATCCCAGATAACTTCTACAGCATCAGGGCTTGCGTGAAGACCCCGGTTCAAAATTAAAGCCATGCTAATTCAATTTATCTAAATTCAATTTGGAAGTGGAAAGAGATCAGCGGAATTAAGGCGGCTTTAATGAGGAAGAAAAGCAGCAGCATGGAAATTCAATGCCACCGAAACCACCTGCACCTCTGGCTAATTTGGATTAATGCTACAGACATGCCTCAGCTCCCCCCGCAGCGATGCCCGGAGGGAGGGTGAGCATCCAGCGCCTCGGGTACGGCAGAGGTTGGTCCCCCAGCTCCCACCACATGCCGTCAGCTTTTCCCTTTCCCAAACCACAACCCCCTGGAGAGGGGCTTCCTCCAGCCACCAGCAGATGGTTCCTCCTTGCATCCACCATTTGAGGGCAGGGATTGGTACCCACCACTTCGTAACAGGGTGAAAAAGTCCTACTGGGAAGCAAAAAATAAATTGCGATCCAAAAGGGTTGGGCGTGAAGGAAACAGGCTTGAGATCTTTCTCAGTGTGACCTAGATCAGAAGTCTTGCTCGTAGCCTGTGTTTTTTATCGAGTTAAATAAGAGCAGCCCATAACACTACGTGATAGTCTCCTAAATGGATTGAAGCCTCAAGCTTTATAGATTTCATGCTTCTTCTTAGTGCAATTTTATAGCGCGCTTCTCATCCCCTTTTTTTTATTCAGCATGTTACTTCATTAATTGGTATGAAATGTTCATCTTTATCCAACAATCCCTGAAACACAAACGCAAAGCTCTCCCATTGTATTTCTTATTTACAGCCCTGTAGCCCGAGTGATTTCCAGTTTATTGTGCTCCTATATTAGGTCAATATATAATACCTTGGGCCACTCCAGAAAGATTAACCAGAAGTGGATTCTCTTTCTAATCAAATAGTCACTGCTATAAATTAGAGTTTCTTTCACTATATTTGATTGCATTTCTGCCACTTTCCCTATCAAATGCAATAAAACAAACACGCTCCGCAGCCCCACCACTCCCCGACGCCTCATCTTGTGAGACAAAGATGCGTAACCGCAGAATTCGGGAGACTCCGTGCCATATGTACGACTGGCTGCAGCTTCCACCTACGCTACTCCGAGTCTGCGGTTTGCTGTTTCCCCCTCGGTTACTGGAAAGCGTTTTCCCTGGTATAAATTATTTGCATCTTGCATTTTACCCCATGCAGGATTGCTGGTTTTTTTGTTTGGGTGCATCACAATTCCCACCTGGAATATTTAAGGCTTTCTTTAAAGCACAAAGGTGATGTGAAGAGTTGAGCCACAAATTATTTTCCCACTCTTTTGATGTCTAGTACGCTCATGGTTAAAGTAAAATGCTAGAAAATATAAATTCTGGAAGTGCAAAAGAGAGAAATTTCCAGTTCTTTTTCTTTTTTATCGTCATTTTCTTTCCACACGCCTCATGATTTTGACAGTCCTGACACAATATTTTTGCACACCCGAAGATGGCATGGCTGCCTGATGCCATGACATCCAGGCACAGTCAAAATACCCTTTTCTTTGCACTTGAAAATCAAGACTGGAGCAGCCTGCGTACGCTCGCTATTCCAAAATTAGACTGCACATAAATTTAACATGTTCAAATAATGGGCTTGCATATGCAGACAGTCAACCAAAAGGTGTATTTTTCTATTACGAGCAACTTGTTAGACAAGATATTTCAGCTCCCCAAGATATTAACGGATACTCAGTAAAGGTCTTTTTAGAATGACAATACACTTCATTTTGTTTGCTGAGTCAGTAACAATTAAATCACTTTTTGTATTACAAAGCATATGCCAATGTGACATGGTGGCAGCAGCTCCTGGAGCAGCCCTATCCCAAGCTACGAACCAGTATTTTCCTTCTTCGCTTCTTATTTGAATTGCAAAGGACAGTTTAAAAAAGAAAGCAGAGATCCTGAGGCATGCAGCCAGCAGCAAAATGAGGATTTTTTTGAGTCCACGTGCCAACTATTTTCATGCGGGGCTGTGAAGGAGAATGCGGTTTTATGGCATCTCCAAATCTGGAGCAAAAAGCAAAGAAGCTACGGGACTATATACAGAATAAGATGCCACCGTTTGAACTTGGCATTGATAAAAATCAGCCCTGCATCCAACAGAACCACAACTGCCCTGGGCCAACGAGGGTCTGAGGGACCCGAGGTGCAGGAGGAAAGGTCCCACAGGGTGTCCCGGCCGTGGTTGGGATGAAGAGGCAGTGAGCTGGGGCCTGAAGGGTTCATTGGGTGGCTGTTTTCAAGGGGACAGACCCTTGCAGCGAGCATGAGCCAAGGTCACCACGGTGGGCCACAGAAATGCATTATCCTTCCATTTGAAGAGCATTCTGTGGTGAAAGAGATTGGTCCACCTTCAATGTCTGTGAAGCCCTAATGGGGTGCAAACACCACGTCTGAGACAGCAGCTCTGTGGGGACAGCTCCAGATAGCTCTGGGAAAACTTGGATTACCATGGGACAGCCAGCTGGGAAAGGCAATGGTTTGAGGAGCCACGTTTGAGGGACGCTGCAGAAGTTGGAAACTGAAGAAAAAAGGTCAAGCAACTCAAGCACACAAAAATCACTGCCTAAGACGCAACTAGAACAGCAGCTGCTGGGTAGAGGATGGCTACTGGGAAAATGGAGCAGCAAACCCAGTCTGCAGAAGTGTCTGAAGAGTTAAAGATAAGGAGAGAAGGGAACAGCTCAGGGTGTAAGGGAGATAGGAACTCACTGGGAAGAAAAAACTCCACTCCTTCCATCCTGGAGGCATCCCCACTGGCTGGACCTCCCCGTGCCTACACGTGGCTTTGGCACTGCAACACGAAGATCTCAACCCACGTCCACCCCCGCCCCTCTCCGTAGCAAGGGCTGAAGTTCACCACCAAGAGCTGCGTGCCCTTGACAAAGCTTCTCATTGGAGAGCCGAGTTTGTGCAGTCCCAGTGGTAGCAGCTGAGGAGATTGAATTCCAAACACATTTACATTATTATGCAAATATTTGGAAATCATCAACTCCTTCACTTACCTACTAAGAGCTGAGTTAAGTGTTTCCATGGGAACAGCAACTATTAACCACTATAGTTAATATTTTTATTCTGGTAGTGTCCAGAGAGCTCAATGAAGATTGAAGACAGCTTGTACAAGGCGCTGTACGAATGCGGAGGATGAAAAAGTCTCTTGTTGAAAGGCGAAGATTAATGTTTTATGAGCTTCAAAGTCAAGTACCAGTTCTACTTGGGCCTGTAAGAACATGGCCAAATTTGCTTGCAACGAGTCCAGGAGCCTCTCCAACGCCATTTAACCAAACCAACAGCCCTATTTATATAGTTTTGCCCTGAATCCTATAGCATTTCACAGTCAGACAGAGATCCTAATAACTATCACAGCGCAATCCAGCCCCATAGTATCAGCTCAGTTCTAGGGACATGAGAATCCCTCCCTGTGCCTCTAATCTTTAGCTGAGTACAAATTTAAATTAAATATATGTGAGACTAGCAGTGGTGAGGTCATGGGGGGGAGCAGGCCATCATCAGGGGCATCTTGAAAATCAAAGGGGTACATTGCTCCCTTCCACATGTGGTCAAAAATCGAGTCTGGATTCAAAAGCCTAAAAGCCACAAGATTTTTGAAAAAAATGAATGCACTTAGGGTTGGTTTTTTCCCCTCCTCAGGTTTCAAGTCCACAGCCATGGCCAAGTTCCAAGCACCTTTGCCCCATGCAGGGCTTGAAAGTTGTCTGAAGAGAGTGACCAGAGGAGAAGCTACCATCCCACCTAACCTCTGGATGACGGTGATGCTCATAGACATGGGGGTACCAGACTGGAAACCTCCTCCCCACTGCCACAGGCTCTCCTGCCCAGTTTTCCTGCCAGACGGCAAGACCAAGACCTGGCTGACCTTCCTCCCTCATCATTTGTCTGCCCAATTTATTTCTCCACTTGCTTCTTTCTTTATTTTTGCCTCCTGTGTAACGAGAGTCCGGTTTACCCAGCCAAGACTGATCCACCTTTCCAGCAGCAATAGAAAAGCACAGCTTTTCTGGAGGGGTTCCTCCTAAAAATTCTCCAAAAGGCAGCTCCAAAAAGCAAGCCTAAAGCAAGAAGGGTGTGACGCAAGGTTTGTGTCTCCATGGGGAACCTCAGAATGGTCCAAAACCCAACAAAATTGAACATACAGAGCTTGCGGTGGGGTTGCCCAAGCCTGCTATATCTCCAAGCCATCAATGCGGTGGTTTCCTGCCCCCACGGGCTCCCCCAAGGCAGTCTGTAGGCGATCAAGCATTAGAGATAGAGATGCACTTCATCTTCCCACTCTGTATTGTGAACCTGGTTTGCCTTTAAAAGGACAAGACTTCAAACAAATGCAACAAGTCAGAAATGATTATTTCAAGTCACCGTCTCCTCCCCCTCATCGGGGCCAGATCAGGCTGACTTTGAGTACAAGCTAAAAGCTGGAAAGCAAAGCTCTTGCTATAGAAGCCTGTGCAATTTTAAATGATTGACGGAACCATGCGTATCTGTTTAAATCATAAGAATCAAACACCACACAAATAAATTGTAAGTTTTGAATGAATGCAACCAACTCTCCTCTTTGCTATTGAGCAGAAGTATGAAAGGTGCTTGAAGGGACTCATTTACACAGGATGACGAAGCGACGGCAACACAAAACCTGAAGTGGTATTTGCTCCTCTCCCTTTCCTGATACCCAAAAATAAACACAACCTCATCCTGAAAACCTCCCACCCAATGCTCTGCCTTGCAACTGCCAGAGAAACAGAGCAGCTGGCAAATATTCCAACATTTTTTTGGATGTTTTGTTTAAAATGTCAACATGGGTTCGTGAAAACTGCAGCCACCACTGCTGAAGAACTGATAAGGCTTGCTCTAAATGGGTGGCTTCGGTGGCACGCGTCACTCACTCCCCATGCTGTCCCCTGCCCATGCCACCGCTCTTGCAGAGTCCAGCCTCCTACCCGCCGTCTTTGCGGCAGGATTCGTTAAAAAAACTGGCACCAGCATTGCCAGCAACTTCCACCATGGCAGCTCGGTTGGGATGACGGGAGCTGCTGAGCTGCCCTTGCAGGAGGCAGCGTTTCCACGTCCACTCTGAGCGCTGCCGTCCCAACCCAGGAGACCTGCGAGACAGCACACAGCCCCAGCCTTTCTGGTCAGCACCTTCAGCCCTTCTCTGCACCAGGACTAGAAGAGGCTGCAGTGCAGCACACTGGCTCTTCAGATGCCCAGTCCAGGTGGGTTTGTTAGGGGACAGATGCTGTCCATCCCAAATGCCCTGAGTGCAATGAGTTGAGCCCTTCATCCACCCAGGCAGCACTAACCCACGCAATGACAATAATTAGGGCAATGAGTGTCCCCAGATTTCAAGGAGGAGGAAAACACAGACAGCAGCTGGAGGTCCACCTTGAACGTGGCCTCCCAAAAACGCCTTTCTAGGGAAAAGGGATGTGCTGGAGCATCTAAAGGAGACACCCCACCTCTTGTCACCCCCAAGTGCCCACCCCAGGACAGGCGATGACACTCCTGTTCGGCATTCCAGTCATCATCATCGAGACACCCAAGTCCTGCACTCACTGATGAGCTGAACTATGGACATGCTGGTCCCAACTGGCAGCCGCAGACACCAAGAAGAAAAGCAACTCGTTTCTGTACAAATCTTCTTGCTTTCAAGAGCTATTAGGATTAGACACTGGTTGGGGAGGATGGGATAGGATGGTCTTTCCAAAAAAATCACCAGTACATGCATGTTTGCAAGAGGAAAAAGAAGGTCTTACCTGTTTCTCCCCATATTGGCAAATATTCATCCTGCTGTATGTCTAGCATGATTTCCAGTCCATTGCCTGTCCCACCCTTAACCGTGGTAAGAAGAGGTCGTCCTTCTTCTCCTGAGTTAAACATGTAGCATTTCCCATATTTTGTAAACACCTGCGAGGACAGAAGAGAGAAATAGTATCATATTTCCCATATAATCAATGCCTCTTCCCTCCCAAACGCGGGCAGAGGGATGAGAAATGGCCACGCACCGCAGCTCGAAGGGAAATGTCTGCAGATAAATCTAATCCGGTTTAATCATTTAGCGTATTGTGTTCTCCTTACAGAAAATAAAAGATGGAAGAGAGAAAGGGAAAGCCGTTTTAGAGCAGCTAACAAATGCCTTCAGCAGCTCGCCAGAGTCAGATCATGTTAAGTATCCAAGAAACACTCATACACGCTGTGTTTGAGCTTGTACTAAAATATAACGCAATTCCCCATTTCCGTGCAAGGCACCTCAGTCCACCACGGCTGCGTGCTCATGGCTGCAGACTTAGAGGTGGGCTCATCCCCCAAGGATGGAAACACCAGCGCTGGAGCCCATGCTTACTCCGTGCTCATCCAGCTGCTGAATATCAAACCCTGTAGGCACACCTCACACCCAGAATCACAGAATCACAGAATCACAGAATCACAGAATCAGTACGGTTGGAAAAGACCTGTAAGATCATCGAGTCCAACCTGGGGGGGGGGGGGGGAAAAAAAAAAAAAACAACACACAACATCAAAAAACCCACAAAAAAAAAAAAAAAAAAAAAACAAAACCACACAACACAACCACAAAACCCACGCCAAACAACAACAATAACAAGCCACAACCCACCCAACACCACACAGCACCATGTCCATCAAGCTACATCCCACAATGCCACATCCACACGCTCCTTGAATACCTCCAGGGAGGGTGACTCTACCACCTCCCTGGGCAGCCTATTCCAGTGTTTCACCACTCTCTCAGTGAAGAACTTTTTCCTAATGTCTAGCCTGAACCTCCCCTGTCGCAACTTGAGGCCATTTCCTCTAGTCCTGTCACTAGTCACTTGGGAGAAGAGACCAACACCCACCTCTCTGCAACCCCCTTTCAGGTAGTTGTAGAGAGCGATAAGGTCTCCCCTCAGCCTACTCTTCTCCAGGCTAAACAACCCCAGCTCGCTCAGCCGCTCCTCATAAGACTTGTGTTCCAGACCCCTCACCAGCTTCGTCGTCCTTCTCTGGACCCACTGCTTTCCACCCAAAGGGAGCAATGTGCATGATGCCTGTGCTCTCCCGACACAAAAAAATGCAATATCCCATTAATTCCTCACTCTACCACTACTTGGCAAATAATAAGAGTTAAAAACACTTGGGCAAATTAGTAAAGATTTCCTCCATCACTTTTGCTCTTTCTTTAGACTCATTTTGGCCCGTCTCTTGAAAGAAACTCTGGGCAAAGCCCAGGTGGTGGCTGCCAGGCAACCACTAGCTCTGCAACGTGGGGCGGACATGGGTTTCCAAGTGGGGTGGACATGGGCTTCCAAGTGGGGCGGACACAGGTTTCCAGGTGGAGTAGACATGGGTTTCCAAGTGGGGCAGACATAGGTTTCCAAGTGAGGTGGACACAGGTTTCCAAGTGAGGTGGACACAGGTTTCCAAGTGGGGCGGACATGGATTTCCAACTGGCACAGACATGGGTTTCCAAGTGGGGTGGCTCTTGGTGGGGCAGCAGAGATGTGACATCTTTGATTGCAGTGGCATTGACAGTCTCGGGCATTGACCGGTCCTGTGCTCAGCCTTCCCCTAAACTGGGAGAACATATTGAAAACAAAAGATTAAAACTCAACAGTCCCTCCTATGCCTTGCACTGACAGACTGGGGGACATGCAGATGTGCAGAACTTCTTCCTACAGTAAAAGAGGATAAAATGGCTCAGAGCCATTTAGAAATCCCTCAGCCATCCCACGTGGTGGCTCCTGACAAGCACCAGCGGGAAATGGGGAGCATGAGTTGTCTTCAAGTCACTCTGCTGCTTCGTGGCTCCAGAAAGTCCGGGTTTCGCAATCAGTAAGCAACCGGCAAACACCAGTAATGAATATTCAGAGTGAAGGGAGCCCAGCACCAAGCAGCATGCTGGCTGCAGTCCCGTCAGAAATCACAAGCTGTTAACGCAGTTGCTGAGATCATACGACCCCAAGATGATTCATAAAACTAAACAGAAGCTGGAGTCATCAGCAGTTTATTCCCCTCAAATATTGACATACACCTTATAATCACAGCATCAGGGAAGCAGGTGAAAAAAGAGAAATAAGAAATCATATTCAAGTTTAAAACCTCTGATCGGAACAAAAAGGATGCAGAGAATATGAAGTGTTTGCAGGAAAAAAATTACGCCCTTTAAAAAAGATTTTATAGCCAAGTGAAAATCGCATTTTAATACTTGACTGACCTATTAAACCATTCAAGCTGGAAAGATAAGCTGAACAACAGCAAGCCTGTCTTAGCAGCCAGTGCCCCGTAGATGGGTTTTCCCAGATAGGCTTTGAAGGCAGAAGTAAAAAATTTCTAATTAGGATAGTTTAAAATACAGCAAGACAAAAACCTGCCTTAGTGAAAATCATGGGAAAACAAGCAAGCTTT
Organism: Gavia stellata; assembly: GCF_030936135.1. NCBI lineage: Eukaryota > Metazoa > Chordata > Aves > Gaviiformes > Gaviidae > Gavia > Gavia stellata. The sequence goes on along the minus strand of NC_082621.1, from coordinate 5,044,665 downwards.
TATTGAGAGCAACGGCGCAACGTAAATGCTGAATAAGGATTTAGATGCTGATGTACCCAGAGCAGTCTTTAGCCAAATAAATCCAGGCAATTTTATGGGGCTTTTTATATGGCCCTTTGCAGCTGTAAAAATTTAAGTGTAAAACCTCCAGTTAGGGCATGTTTATCCAACAAACAAGATCTAAAGTGACAGGGGCCCGAGGCTCACTTCAGCTGCATTTCTGGGACCCCAATCCCAGAAGAAGAAATCAAATGGTGACTTGAAAAGGAAGGGACATTCCTCCATCCCCTCCACTCCACCCTCAGCATACGACTGTCAAAGTCCATGAAAGGCTGCTGGTTGTGGCCAAGAGCTCATCTGCCACGACCTTGGCAGATGTTTCTCTTGGAAAGTAGGAGAAGATGGGAAACCTGCCCAGCCACACGTATGGAAGAAATGCAACTGCTTCCCAGCCCCACATCTGCTACTGAGCAGCGGCAAGCCCCAGGGACCACCTGAAACAGAGCTTAAATCCGGGTGCTGCTGGCATCTACATTGCTCCCAGGACTCTGCAAAGAAATGTTTCCAAGGAAGCCCAATGATTTTCTGCTGCTCTTTAGAATAGAATCATTTAGGTTGGAAAAGACCTTTAAGATCATCGAATCCAATCGTTAACCTGACGCTGCCAAGTCCACCACTAAACCATGTCCCTAAGCGCCTCATCCACACGTTCCTTGAACACCTCCAGCGATGGTGACTCCACCACCTCCCTGGGCAGCCTCTTCCAATGCTTCACCACTCTCTCAGGAAAGACATTTTTCCTGATATCCAGCCTGAACCTCCTCTGGTGCAACTTGAGGCCATTTCCTCTCCTATCGCTAGTTACATGGGAGAAGAGACCAACACCCACCTCACCACAACCCCCTTTCAGGTAGTTGTAGAGACTGATGAGGTGTCCCCTCTGCCTCCTCTTCTCCAGACTGAACAACCCCAGCTCCCTCAGCCGCTCCTCATCACACTTGTGCTCCAGACCCTTCACCGGCTCCGTCGTCCTTCTCTGGACACGCTCCAACACCTCAATGTCCTTCTTGGAGTGAGGGGCCCAAAACTGAACACAGCATTCGAGGTGCGGCCTCACCAGCGCCAAGTACAGGGGCACGATCACCTCCCTACTCCTGATGGCCACACCATTTCTGACACAGGCCAGGATGCCGTTGGCCTTCTTGGCCACCTGGGCACACTGCTGGCTCATCTTCAGCCGGCTGTCAACCAGCACCCCCAGGTCCTTTTCTGCGGGGCAGCTTTCCAACCACTCCTCCCCAAGCCTGTAGTGTTGCATGGGGTTGTTGTGACCCAAGTGCAGGACCCGGCACTTGGCCTTGTTGAACCTCATACAATTGGCCTCAGCCCATCGATCCAGCCTGTCCAGATCCCTCTGCAGAGCCTTCCCACCCTCCAGCAGGTCAACACTCCCGCCCAACTTGGTGTTGCCTGCCAACTTACTGAGGGAGCACTCAATCCCCTCGTCCAGATCACTGATAGGGCCACCAGCAAGCACAGATCCTCATTAAGGCTCCTGGTGCGTGTCCACCCTCTCATCTCTGCAAATCAGGCAGTTACTTACGGCTTTGTAGAGCTGAATACCACAACAGAGCCATGAGTGTGATATGATGGAGAACATGAACACTTGTCCTATTGAGGAATCAGGCACCTTTGCTGAAGTATCCAGAGCTAGCAAACAGCATGAAAACTTTGGGGTAGGGTCACCACCAGGCTTAGTGGCTAAGCAAAGAGCCAGTGCTTAAGAGGAGACCAACAAGGGATACATCAGCAAACAGCATTGACCCGGAGAAGACCTACAGAGCAAAACAGATGGGGAGGAGGACCTAACGCTAGACACGATTTAGGGCTTGTTATTCCTTTGGACCAGCTCAAGCCCAGTTTCATGCACTGGGTGCCCATTTGGGCTGGAGCACATCTTCCCACTAAGTTTTACCCACAAGGAGTTGTGCCCAAGTGCTCTAAGACGGCTCCTCAATGCAAACCAAAGCACAGAAAGTGGGGACAGGTGGGACATTCGCTCCCAAAGCACACTTCTGATCCAAGTAAACCCCATGTAGATGCCTCCACTCGGGGTTTGAGCTGGCTGCACGCTGCTCCGACTGCTCACCTCCAGCAGCCCTCACTGGGAGAGCACCACCAGGGCTATGAGGACTCAGGGCTGAAAGCACAGAGAATTGAAAATCAAAGAGAATAAACTGAGGATAAAGAAATGAGAGCTTTTCCCTGCAGGACAAGGCTGCTCACAGGGACCCTATGGGAAAGGCAGCCAGAAGCCATGAGAACTGTTAACACTGAAGCAGCAACCGGAGATACCTTTGGGCAACCTTCTGCTAGGCTTAGCCCTGCTCCCAGACAGAAAGGAGTCACAAATACATCAAACAAACAAACAAGAAAGACAAAAAAATGGGAAAAGAAGAAGGAAGGGAAGGGAAGAAAGTCACCCTGCTCACGGCAGCTAGAGACCTCCCTAGAAGCCCCTGAAGAAGCCCCCTAGAAGACCTCTTAGTAGCTCCTACCTACAATCCCAGCAGTTACCACCCTACAATACACAAGATGCCACACGGAACAACAGCTTCACCTCGACGCACCATGCCTCCACATCCCAGAAAACACATCCCATCCATCCTGCTCCCCACCATCGCCGCATGGAGCAAGCACCTTTCTGAGCACGGGCGCGGTGTTCAACCTCAGCTCGGTTTCACAGCGATGAAGGCTTTGAGACCAACAGCCTTGCTTAGGAGGGAACTGGGGAGAGCCAGCGGGCATTAAGGGAAGCTCTGCAGGGTTCTTCTTTCCTCCACAGCACAGCTCCCATGGGACGCCCATGCCTCGCTGCCGGCTACCTTCTCCCTCAAACCTGGGGCAGGTTCCTTCCACCTCCTCTTCTGGGAGAAACCCTGGGCAGCGTGAGCCTATATGGACACTCTACCCTACCAAACCATATATAAATGCCACATATATATAGATGGCATCCCCATATATCAAGCTTCCCTGCACGCAGCCAAGCCGCGCGCAGCAGGGCTTAACCACAGTGCTCAATGCCCAACCACAGGTACCTCTCTCGAGACCCTCAACCACAAGGTTTTCCATCTTTTCCCTAGGAAGCTATAAAAGACTAATTATAACAGCGTTTAAAAAGACATTGCCAAGTTCAAAAATCCATATGCATTCAGTTAAACTCACACTAAACAGGGTTGTGCTGTTCCTCGCCTTCTCACTTTTGCTATGAATGATTATTTAGGAAGATACAACTTTTTCAGGGGATCCTCTCGGTTTCAGGCTCTTTTGGACACCCTGATAACAGGGAACGATTCAGAGCGTTATCAGATCATCAGGATAAAAAGATCGAGCTGTTCGGAAAGGGCAACATCAGTATATACTAACTGCTGTGAAACACCTGAGATAGTAAACACGAGGCAAAGCAGAATGATTTAACCTCAGTTTATTTGTCTTCAGGGAAAACAACACTCCTTCCTGTTAGTAATGTTTTAACGTGCAATAAAAAGAAGGTCCAGCACAAGCCAGAAACAAAAATACAAACATGTACCTTGAGAATAGTCTATAAAAATACCAATTTTTTTCTTTGATGGCTCACTTGCTACTTTTGACAGTTCCTCTGAAAATCCCCATTTAAGTACAAAGGTAAACATGTTCAAAATCTGTGAGCTAGTATTTGAGTGACACGGTGAGCCCTTCTTTAGCACGTAAAGGGAAAAATGTGAAATGAAAAAGCACAGCATGGATATCTCAGACGGACTCCATGTACAAAACAGAAGACACCACCATCAAAAGCTCCGAGACACCAATGTATATCCTGCTGTGTGTCAAACCAAAAAGACTGATATTCAAAATGCAAGCAAGCCTGACCGGAGTAATAGAGAAAAAGGTATTTCACAGTTTATAACCGGCATACACAGGACAAGCGTATCTGCTGATATATTATCCTTTCAATACGGAGCAAAATGATGGTAAAAACAAGTCATTTGAAGTCTGTAAATTACTTTTCTAAATCCAGACAAAGACACAGGCTAGAGCTCACTGACAAGGCAAGACATTAGCGGTCAGATTAAGGTACTAACAGAGAGCGAATTAGCGTCCTTCACAGTAATTTTCTCCACAATTGCGGTACACAAAGGTTCAGAGACACGTATCCTGTCAAGCCACGTCCAACAGCATTGTGCACAACAGAGCAAAAAGGAAAACGAAGGGACTTTCTAGACAGGTCCAGGAGAAGGGGAACATGAAGCTGAAAGGGCCTGGGGAGAACGGAGGTAGGTTTGGGCAGGAATGCACGTGAGATGACGGGAAAAAGATCCTGTTTAGGAGGAAAGAAGACCTTATTTCTGAGTTTTTGGCAGAGCAATACATTCCCACAGCTACCAGCTCTCCCGTGGCACCTGCTGAGCCGACGGTGGCATCGAGCCATGTCATTATTTCACTCGAGGTGTGAGGAACAGCACGGTCCGGTTGGCTCCATGCAAGCGCACCACGATGGTCCATTTGTTCCACCTTGGCAGGAGGTAGCGGTACATTATTTAAAATGAAATGATGGCTGCAAAGAGCAAATCGCAACGGATGCCTACAATAAACAGGTTTCTGAAGCATCAAATCCCAAGAGGATTTCTTTCCAAAGGAGAACAAGACTGCAATGACAGCTTGGGAAGGAGGGAGTTCACACCTAACGGGCAGAAAGGACTTCATCTCCCTTACAAACCAAAGTGCGGAAGGAAAGAAAGAATCAAGTCCCTATCCCATGCAGAGAGGGATGCAAGCCTGGCCAGGGCATCCTCTTCATTGGAGTGGATTATGTACCTCAGTCCTACAAAAACACTGGGGGAATACAGAAAACTCACAGACCCATGTATTAAGAAGGTGACTTGGTCAGTGAGCCTCAAGAGACCATAAGGCAAGGCATAGCTCTTTCAAACATTAACCTAAACCAGGAGGGAAAACGCACATAGATGACATACTTTGGTATCTTCTCCCCCTCAAAGGGTAGCCATGGATTTCTCTTTAAATTCATGTTTGTTTTGTATTATCGAAAACCTGGCATAGAAGCATGTCAGACAAGCAAAATATTATCCATCCTTCATGGTGTCAGGTTTAATCTGGCAACGGAGAAGAGTAATGGGGATGGAGCTCCAGCAAGCAGAGCCATAAAAGCTGTCAGAGGGGTGTTTACAAGGACAGGGTTTTCCTTTCGGCCTCCACGACTGCGATATCCCAGTGGGGCTTGTCAAACAGCTCTGCGAGGCAAGGCAGGGAGATGCTTCGCTGCCATCGGTTCGATGTCTGCCCGCACTCCCCGGGCACCGCTACCGCCCAACTGTATGGGAACAGCAGGGATGTCAGCTCTGGTTTTATACAAGTCTGCTGTTTTTAAATAAGAAGTTATCGAGGTCCTAGGTACTGCCTGAGGCTAAGATAGGCTTGCGTTGGCATTAATGTTCTTTCTTTTACAAACTAGCAGTGGCCAGCATCCCAAAGGTAATAGTCTTCCATTTTGGACAAGCTGGCACATAACACGTAACACTCCTAATACATCGATCTCCACCTTCAAAACCAGTTTTTACCGCTGGACAGGACCAACTCTATTTTTAATCTGTTTATTTTATAGGACGGCATTAAACGTCACCCAGTGGGTCACAATCTATACCCCTATATTCTACCCTTCAAGAACAGTTAAACTCTTAGCAGCACTAACGCAGAGGCACGACAGGCTAGCACACTTAATTCACTATGAGGTATTGCCATTTTCTTCTTATTTGTGCAATCAGCCACTCCCTGTAATGGCATATTGGTGCAAGCATTTGTTTGAATGGTGAGTACTTATGGAGGGTCCTTATAGCTGGCATAAATCAGCTCCACAGCGATCACTGCAATTTAGCACTGGTTGAGTGGATATTTAAACAGAAATATAGCACTAATATTCTGGCAGCAAATGAATAAATTATAACGGTGAAGCTCCAAATATTTGAGAATATGTTGGTCCATAAACTAAGAAAACTGCTACCCTCTCTCTGATCCCCATCGAGCCCTAATTACTTCCACACATAACAAACTGATGCACGACGATGCGACAGGAGCTCTGTCCCACCAGACTGTAATTTATCTGGCATAGGAAACAGTATCTGCATGCTCCCACAAAGGTTCACCTCCCACATGAATACAAATTAACCCATGAACAGCTTTTAATTTCCCAAGACTCGGTTTGCAGAGCATGATCCACTGGTCCTTCAGTAATCCAATGCAGAACACCATCCTCTGCTTTTTACTGGTTTTGGGGTTTTTTTTGGGGGGAGAGGGTGAGGTTTTTTAACAAAAAGTTTCTCATCTTATGAAAATCAATGCCCCAGCACAAGTGTGAGGCCACTCAGTATGTATGAACATGCATTGTACGCAGGTGAAATGAGGTCAACGGCCCAAGACACGTCCGCCTGGGACCATGATATCACCAGACTCGGGTTGAACAAGGTCAGACAAGACAAAAACCTGGACGATGCCCTCAGGAAGCAGCAGATGGTGTGGAAAGAGGAGAAAGGCGGGTGACAGTGTACTGCATTCCTCCTTCGTGACCACCAAGGCTGTCCCTCCACCAGCAGCAACCCATGGACGAGCTCTGCGCATCCCGGCAGTAGGAGCCCCCGAGCCTTTTAACAGGTGCCAGCACACGGCTCGAAGGCCAGGATTCATCTGGATAATAATTACAATCTGTCTTCCTAACCTCTCCCCACTGATTCATTTAATGAATTGTTCTTCATTACCCTTGCTGAACTCCCTACCGAGCAGCAGCACAGCTCTGTCTCCAGCCCAGCAGCAGCTGCAGCTCTGGGACTGAGAACGGCAATATTGCTGTATGGCCCTGCCAAAAATACCTCGAGAGCGTGGCACAGGAGCCCACGGATCCCCCCAGCACTCAGCCATGGGAAGATACTCATGCAGGTGCTATGGAGCCTTAGCAAAGAGGGTCAACAAAACATTTGGACTTGAAACGTCAGTGTCAAAGCCAAACCCCTCTAAGTAAGGAAGGATATCATGTACCAGATGAGTTCTCCAGAAAATACTGACCATTTTCAGAAGTCCCATGCACCTTAAAACCATCAAGCAGCACCCTAAAGCCAAAGGAGGGATGGGGAAATGCTCGTAAGCTGGTCCATCCTGGTCATCCAGGGTGAGATTGGCTGGAGACTCCTCAGCCATGGCCTTCGGCCCCTCCACAACCCTCCTGAGATACCGAGAACCGGCATGACGGTTCCTCCCCAGCCAAAGCCAGAAGCGTTTGTTCCTCGCTATAAAATTGTTCCCATCTGGACTTTTTTAGGCCATTCCCTGCCTAGAAAGCCCAGCCTTTCCGCAGAGCCAGCGCAGGAGGGAGGTGTCAACCTCATGAAAAGGACAAACAGCTCCAAATACTCCCAGTGGGACAACTTCATCTCATGCCTTTTCCGAAGGAAAAGCAGCAACCGCTCCCTCGTCCTTACGCGAAGGAGCGAAGTACTAAACATTGTACTGAAAACAGCATTTCTCTGTAGCCAGTGAAGCTTAAAACCCCGTGAGGCTTTTACTACTTACAGCCCTGAGTGTTACAACTTCTGCCTAAAGTGAAATATTTGGGGCACAAGAAAAAGCAAAGCCTGTCCGCACCCAGCACAGGGCTTGGGGTGGAGCTCAGGACCAGCCTGGCCACCACGGCCAGTGTGAATGGCCGTGGCCATATGGCCAGGTGACGGTTTGATGCCCCTTGCACACCAAGGGATTTGCACTGCAGGTTTTCACTGGCATATAATCAAGCCACAATTCAGAGTACCACCATTCAGGTGCTTAAATTTTCTCTACAGTCAATTGAAAAAGATATTCCCATAATGCGCTTCCAGGCACCTTAGTCAGAGATGCTCAAAAGTTAGCACGAAGTGCTGTTTTGACTTTCTTGTGATGGCTACATCATTTGGAAGAGCGAGTGTTGGGGTGGCTGTATGCATGGTGTGTTTCTTCGTGCACCCGTTGGCTGCACACAGACCTCCCAGCAACGCCCCAGTGCTCTCCAGTGCAGAAAATCCCAGCGAGCAAAGCTGTTCTCCATTGCTCGTGCACGCAAAGCAATTCCCCATCACTTATGCATGCACAGCCACGCTCCATCACTCAAGCACGTGCCATCAGCATGGCGGCGAGTCTCATCTCACGGACTCCCTTTGGGTTCGTGGAGCAGGCAGGACAGGCAGCCGTCACGTTTCTCACCTCCTGTGGGGAAAACGCAGCCTGCGGATAGGTAAAATAGGGATATCGGCAGTGCCTGACTCCACAGGAGCATGCGAGGTCACCTGCATCACGCCTGCAAGGTGCTCGGAAATTACGGTAACAGGAGGAGCGCAGACATCGTAACCATATTTATACCATCCTGGACCAAAGGCAGATGGTGGGAGTTTTGCTACAGACGGGAGCGAACTGAATCAGGCCTGTAATTAGGTAAAACGCTATCACTTCTGACACACCATCCATGCAACCGCTAGCTCGTAGAGGGAGATGATCTCCAAGCATCGGCTCACAGGACACGGCTGCTGCACTCATGGGGCAACCGGTGGACTGGAGCCATCTCCATGCTTGCCCCCGGGACCGAGCACAGCTGATCCCATTGTACTTTGCCCCTCTGCTTCCTACCGCAGCGATGTGTTATGGTAATGCAGTATTTCACCATCTGGAGATATGACAAATGAAGCAGCGTCACCTACAATAAGATGTCGGCAGGTCTATCCCCAGCTGGAACGAAATTATTCCCAATGACAGCTGCAAAACAAATGGTCCCCTTACGACAGGGAAAATATGAAAATAACAGCTGAAGTGGGTTTTATCCCACCTAAATTCAGGCCTCTGCAGTAAAACGTGGACCCAAACACCGCTGCCGAGACTCCTGCCATCAGTGGAGAACGGCAAAGCAGGCAGGGACACATATGGAGGTACATATATAGGGTCAGATAGACATAGACTGAGATAAAGTTTGTTTTAAGCCTAAGGCTGATGATGGGCAGGATTCATCACACCCAAGCATCTATTTCCCAGGGATGGATCCATCCACGCAGGATGATGCAGGGGAGCAGAGAGGCACAGCTCTGCACAGCCACTTGCTTATAGCAAGGCATAAAAAAACCCTGTGCTTGAAATTTAGAGTGTAATATATTGCCAAAAGAGAATTAGAGTCCCTTCTCGCTCAGTAGGAAGTCAAATCTTTTTGCTCTTTTCCCCACTTTCGGCTGGGCAGAGCCAGCACAGCTGGCTTTCTGGCCTGTGTTTCAGCCACAAACACTCACCCAGGGATGCAACTGCAGTTTTACATCATCATCATCATCATCATCACTGAGGACACCACAAAATTAACTTTCTGATTCCAGGGTAAATTGGTACTGGTGAGCAGGGAAAAAAAAAATATTGATGCTTGTAAACGAGGCAGATTGGATCTCAAAATCACCGAGTGGCAGTAAACCGGCATGATATGGTGGTATTTTTACAGTCACTTTTCAGAGCAGAGCAGCGCTGGAGGAGAAGCCGGGATGCGGTATCGCACGCAGCACGGGCTGCACCCCAACATCGCGGTCCCCGCCGAAGGTCCTGCGCAGTGAGCTCTCCAGCCACGACAGCAGCGGGGCAACGATGACGCTCTCGGCAAATCCACTTGACTCCCGCTGGGTTAATATAAATCATTCCTGACCACTTTCTATGTGGGATTGAATCAGATTTCAGCTATGGAGTATATATTTACTGATATAATCAGGCAACCAGCAACGGCCAGGCTCTGCTGTTCACAACAAACATACACGTAGCACGTTCAATGCAGGCCAGCTTTTTGGAGGCAGCCCTACAAAGACTGTATGAAAAGGACTGGAAGCTTTTCAAGGGAAATTAAAAGAAAAAAAAATAATACAGCAATGAAATTATTTTCTACTCTGTATTCCCAAACCTCACACAAGTACCCGATCCACAGCCTCTGCAGCCAGACCAGCGCAGACACTCTATAAGCATCCTTTGGCTAAAGGATTAACCTCAGTTAGCCTTTTAATTTAAATTACTGCTGAAGTAGCCGATTCGGTGAGAGATTTTATAGCCGCTATTTATTATTTGCACAGTCACAGCACCAAGCGGCCCTTTGCCGTTCCAGAAGGGCGGTGGGACGCACAACCCCACAGCACAGAGCCGGTGCTTTGAGTTACACGGGGATTTTAGGAACTACCTCTGAACAACTCGATCGAAACCCCGGGACCAGACACACAGAGCGAAACCCCGGCTCTTGCCACGAGCCGGGGGGTGTTACAGGATTTGCTGTACACGTCCTGCAGCTGAGCAGCAGCAACACGGGATTTAGTGCAAGACACGAAGCACCGGCCAGGCACGAGCATCTCCTCCGCGGCCGCATCCCTCCTCCAGGGCTGGGGCAGTCCTGCCTCATCACTGATGATGGATGAAAGCCCGTTTAGTCCAAAGGCAAGATTTTTTTTAACCCTTAACTCTTTATTGGACTCAAAACCTTCCCAAGAGATCCAGATACAGGTGGAATTTCAGGTTAATTGTAACAACACTTGTGATCCCGCAGGGACCGGTGCTGCCCAGGGACACGGACAATTTGCTTTGTAAATGCAAGTGTGAAACACAGCAAGGCAAGAGAAAGAAAGGGAGATCCCTTCATTACAGCAACTACCCGGTGTAACAGGACACAAGGGAGCTGGGCAGCTCATCTGCATCCCTCCTTAAAACCAACACTCAGATATTTTTGGCGGAGACCTCCGCGAAGTCTATTTATGGTCTACTGCGGTTTAAAGTCCATTTACTCACTACCAAAGGGTGGGCTCAGCTACCCCCCAGCTCCTTTTTGACGTTTTTACAGCACGTTTCACACTCGAGGGGGACTCAAAGCTCTTTACGGGCAAACGTAGTTTCCCAGATCATCCCAGATGGTGGGTTTTTTCTTTAAAAAATATATAGATACAAATATATTCCAACTATGCACCGCCTGCTACTTGGTGCAGATGAGACACAGACCTGACAGCCTGACCTAGAGACAGACCCCAGGTTGTAGGAGGTAAGAAAAAAACTGCAATTAAACTTCGGCTTGATGCACACCAGCCCTCAGCTCTCTGGAGCATCCTCGGGCCAGAGATCTGGCACCTGGAGCTGAGCACACGCGAAAACGAAGCCACCGTGGCCCATCTAGTAACAACCTCAGAAGATATTCATAACCCAGGCAAGGAAACAAGTTTGTTCAGTGCACACAGCATGGTTTTAAAGTAGAAAAATACCCTTTTAATTAGCTTGCCAAGTATATCTCTCTCTATCTCCACCAGAACCTGCCAGCCCCGGAAACGCGCTGCCTCTTCCAGCTTCGAGGCTGAGGTGAGGGTCTTACTCGCACCACAAAGACCCTTTCAGCACCAAGTGCCAAATCCTTGGTCCAATTACCCGTCCCCCATCCAAACTACACGCTTTGGTATCCAAGCACCTATAGACGTCTCTTTCTAATGTAAGGGCAGAGGCACACTGCCTCTGGCCAACCCTGTGCTGGGAGGGAACGGCGTTTGTCGGACAAACCCCACCACTCTGCTCTAAAAGCCATCGGCCGCCGCTGCAGAGGCAGGACGTTGCAATAATGTAAAATTTGGAGAACCTGCACTCAAAACAAATATATATTTTTATTTTCAAGCACTCCCCGGGTTGCTGCTTGACAGCATCACTTTGCCCTCGTTCCCTTTTACTGCAGCGTAAGTTCCTCTGATGAGGAGCGGCTGAGGGAGCTGGGGTTGTTCAGTCTGGAGAAGAGGAGGATGAGGGGAGACCTTCTCGCTCTCTACAACTGCCTGAAAGGGGGTTGTGGGGAGGTGGGTGTTGGCCTCTTCTCCCAAGTGACAAGTGACAGGACAAGAGGGAATGGCCTCAAGTTGCGCCAGGGGAGGTTCAGGCTGGATATTAGGAAAAATTTCTTTACTGGGAGAGTGGTGAAGCACTGGAAGAGGCTGCCCAGGGAGGTGGTGGAGTCACCATCACTGGAGGTGTTCAAGGAACGTGTGGACGTGGCACTGCGGGACATGGTTTAGTGGGCATGGTGGGGTTGGGTTGGTGGTTGGACTTGATGGTCTTACAGGTCTTTTCCAACCTTAATGATTGTGTGATTCTGTGATTCTGCAATTCACAGTGCAGCACCGATGTCGCTCGGAAGAAGCCCAGATGCCACCAGTGGTGGGAGCAGCCTCTGATCCAAATGCAAATGACCCTGAAAGCACAGTACACAGGCTTCCAAAAGCAGCTACCTACAACAACTATAGACCTGTCCTCTCTTTGCCTTTTATTTTAACTTTTATACAGGCAGCACGCATTGGTTCCTGCCCTCCTAACTAATAAAGGCACCAGAAAAAACTTCCTCGAGGAGAAAATAGCTACTATGAAAAAACTCAGGATCAAAAATCCCTGAACCCTCAGCACGTGCACTCCAGTCACGCCCTGAAATTACAGATATCATGACTCCCTTAACAACTTTCCCCTGTTCCTATTTTACGGTTCGCTTCGCAAGAGTAAGCCTGCAGTAATCATGAACAAAATTCAACTCTAAAAACGTAAAAAACAGTTGTTCAGAAATGTAAAGGCTTTATTTTGTAATTAATTTGACACTAACTACTAAAAGGCTCGGCTCTTTAGCACTCCGTTTGAGCGGCTCACTGAATAAAGATTTTCTTTCTCTCCATTTCAAGGAATTTATTTGATGCAATTTCTATTCCCGACGATAGCCTGCACATCCAGCACATAAACGCACCCAGCTCTATTTGCTTAGCAGCACCAATAAGAACAACTACCTCATAAATGCCTTCAAGTGGACTTTAGATTTTCACACCAAACCTACCTATAAAAAGGGGATTTTAGGTTGAGGCGTGCAATTCCTATGCAGGAAAACCAGGAGCGGGTGCACGGCAGCATCCTGCAGGCGGGCGAGGGGCTGGGAGCTGCGCGGAGCTGCGTTATACAGATGCTGCGTCAGGTTGGCAATGTTGCCGAGGGTCAGGATGCTGCGGGATTGTGGCGGCCGGCATGCTGGGGACGCAAAGCTGCAGCAGCAAGGGACCTGCCTGCGGAAGGATGCAAACGGGGAGTGATGCTTGGCTGCAGCAGAAACTTTTTGCAGCCAAAACAGGCTGTGTTTGAAACACAGGCTCCAAGGGACATTGCACTTGGAAGTAAACAGCTATTCCATGACCCAAATGCCAGACGGATTAATTAAATCTCATCGATGCAGAATCATCTCTGAGTAAACAACAGGAAACTCTTAAAATGCAACTTCAAAAGAAGTTTTTATGAACACTCCACTATTGGCAAAGTAAATCCACAAGTCTTTGGGGGCACGCGGTCTGTCCCAACAGCCCAGGAAAAACAAGAGAAAAAATGAGCATCCTCGACGTGGCTAAAGTCAGGAGCCCCCAGCCCAAAAACCTTCCCTTGGGTGCTCTGGCAGAGGGTGGATGGAACATTTCTTGCTGGAGATTTGACCACAAATGACAGGGAAAGGCTGTGGATGTTGTCTACATGGACTTTAGTAAAGCCTTCGACACTGTCTCCCACAGCATTCTCCTGGAGAAGCTGGTGAATCATGGCTTAGACGGGTGCACTCTTCACTGGGTAAAAAACAGGCTGGATGGCCGAGCCCAGAGAGTCGTGGTGAACGGAGTGAAATCCAGTTGGCGGCTGGTCACAAGCGGAGTCCCCCAGGGCTCAGTTTTGGGGCCGGTCTTGTTTAATATATTTATCGATGATCTGGACGAGGGGATTGAGTGCTCCCTCAGTAAGTTGGCAGGCGACACCAAGTTGGGCGGGAGTGTTGATCTGCTGGAGGGTCGGAAGGCTCTGCAGAGGGATCTGGACAGGCTGGATGGATGGGCTCAGGCCAATTGTGTGAGGTTCAACAAGGCCAAGTGCCGGGTCCTGCACTTGGGTCACAACAACCCCATGCAACGCCACAGGCTTGGGGAGGAGTGGCTGGAAAGCTGCCCCGCGGAAAAGGACCTGGGGGTGTTGATCAACAGCCACTGCATATGAGCCGGCAGTGTGCCCAGGTGGCCAAGAAGGCCAACGGCATCCTGGCCTGTATCAGAAATGGTGTGGGCAGCAGGAGTAGGGAGGTGATGGTGCCCCTGTACTCGGCGCTGGTGAGGCCGCACCTCGAATGCTGTGTTCAGTTTTGGGCCCCTCACTACAAGAAGGACATTGAGGTGCTGGAGTGTGTCCAGAGAAGGGTGATGGAGCTGGTGAGGGGTCTGGAGCACAAGTCTGATGAGGAGCGGCTGAGGGAGCTGGGGTTGTTCAGTCTGGAGAAGAGGAGGCTGAGGGGAGACCTCATCGCTCTCTACAACTACCTGAAAGGGGGTTGTGGGGAGGTGGGTGTTGGTCTCTTCTCCCAAGTGACAAGTGACAGGACAAGAGGAAATGGCCTCAAGTTGCGCCAGGGGAGGTTCAGGCTGGATATCAGGAAAAATGTCTTTCCTGAGAGAGTGGTGAAGCACTGGAAGAGACTGCCCAGGGAGGTGGTGGAGTCACCATCACTGGAGGTGTTCAAGGAACGTGTGGACGTGGCACTGCGGGACATGGTTTAGTGGGCATGGGGGGGTTGGGTTGATGGTTGGACTTGATGATCTTACAGGTCTTTTCCAACCTTAGTGATTCTGTGATTCTTTTTTCCTTCCAAAGCCATTCGTTGTTGTAACTCCAGGTACTCATCGTTACCTGCAGAGCCTCCTTATACCCCGCTGAAGTTTTAGCCTCACCCGGGAAGTACGTGACAGCTTCATCAGGGCTCTGCATTTTTAATACGGTTAGTTTTCCTTTTTTTTCCCCCTGAATTTGCTACCATGCGGCTGCCCTGAGCAGTCCCTCGGCCATGGGCAAGCAGACACGGTTTCGCCACCACCATCCTTCGCAACGCAGTAAGAAATACAGAAGAATTTCTGGAAGCTCTCTGCACTTTCACGTCTCCCTGGTGAGTTCTTAAAAGCATCGCCAGATCCTGGAAAGCCTCATACGCTCTGTCGAGGGCTTTCGCAGCTACTTGTTCCCAACCAAGTTAGCTATACAGAGTCAGCCTTAGAGGTATTATTTGTCTGAACTAACTTGGCCTGAGCTGGTGCACTTGGGATCACAGCAGCTTTCACAGCTAACCTGTCCGAGACGCCAAGTCAATACAGAAAGTAGTGAAGGGAGTCGGTGGAGGAAAAAAATAGCTAATAGGGGAGATCAGGGAGGGTTTCTTTGCACGGAGATGGTCCTGCAACAACGGAAAAGGGTCTTTTTCCTTTCTTAGCTTTGGCTGCCAGAAGGCAAAACGGCAGCTCAGCCTGGAAGACCGTTTTGTGATGTTTTTCCCATGATCGCTTGCCCGGCTTCTGCCTTCACCCTTATCGAGGGTAATCCCTTTCTCCACACTTAGATCTACACCAGTAAGAAATAAAGGCTCAAACTGACCCTGCTATGAGACTGATGCTCCAACGTGAGCTGGATGCAAACTCCTGGGGCAGGGACCATCCCCAGGCACCTACTGCTCTGGCACCATGGTCTGAGGCTGGGCTTGGAGCTGTGGCTTCATGAAGCAAAATCATCAAGTCCTACAGCCCCAGGCCTGGCCATGGCTGTGGTTTCCATCATGGATAAACCCCATTTCCCAGCCTTTTGGGTTTCAACAAGAAGGAACATGCCAAGCATCCTCCGAGCTGTGTGATGCAGCGTGGCATCGCAAACAGCCAGGCGCGCCAGGGGAACACGTGCTCTTCCCTCCGCTTGGTTGTCCTGAATCGCAACAGCTCAGCAGGCCTTGGCCAACCTGTCTCATATGCCCTGAGAAGGGGCTTAGCTCCCACACCAGTTAGGTGCCTTTAGGAAATAGGCTGCTCCATATACAATACAGGCATACAGATATGTACCTCAAACGCAATGCATAGTTCTGGGAACCATTTACCAAGAGGTCTGAAATAACAATGAGGAGGGAAAGGACCAGTTCCAAGGACAGGAGACCAAGTATTTCCTTCATCCACAACAATATGAGCCAAAAGCAACTCAACAGAGATGGATTATCAGAGATGAAACCAAAACGGGACCTCCCCTGACTACTCAACCAGCGAGGAAATGCCCCGTGTCCCTACCAACAGCCATATTCAGGGACTAGCAATTATTAGTCAATTAAAAGCAAAGCAACATTAGGTTACAGCAACCGTAGCTGCCTGAAATGCTAAAAGCTTCTGTAAAGCAACGTAGTAACTCGGGTCATTATTCCCTTCATACCTTATAATTTTGTTAGTCATTGCATTGGGTTATTTCCCTTTGCTCCTGGGCTCTTGGCTGCCCTGCAAAGCTGCATTATTCGCAACGTCTTTTATTATCAGCAAAGCAGGGGCTGACAGCTTGAAAGCTTATTGTTGTTAACGGAATAACAGACCTGGCATAGAAGCAAATTACAAATTGCAGAGGCAACCAGCCGACCCCACACAAGCAAACCTGACCCAGAAAACGAGCAGAACTAAACAAACCCCTTCAACCTTCTCCTTCTGACGCACGCTGGGATGAGCCCCGGCCAAATCCACAAAGGGCTGAAATTGCAACGGAAGCAGGGAAGTGAGGCATGGATTTTTCTCGTGAAGTTGAAGGCTCCATGTTGGGGTTACTCCATTATTATTTACCAATCTGAAGGACCTGGCAGGGTGGAGATGGCTTTCGTTAAGGCTCCTCTGCCCAGAGAGATGTTAAGGCTGAGCCTAGAGCTGGTCCTGATGCGAGGTGCGGCGGCAGGTTGTGCCATAGTGGGATGCTGTTGGGTTTCATCCCAGAAAGCCATTCAAGAAGAGAAGTTTGGGCACCTCAGGAGAGGGGTGTGTTAAGGTGAGCATCCAGGGAAGAAAAAAGTTGAAGACAGTGGAGATGTCTCAGGTTTTACTAGAAGCCACGGAGGAAGAAAGGCTCAAGAAGCAAATGCAAACTTATTTTCAGTTTCTACATCTCCAAAAGAAACAAGGTCAGCAATACCACTGTGGGCAAGTCCTTACTTTAGGGACATGACGCACCTCAACTTCAAGCCCATCTCAATTAAGCAGCTGAACTGACCTACGCTTGGAAATTACATACGCAATTGAATTTAACACAGGACACCACACAGACCTGGCTCAAACAACGTTTGCTTCTCCATCATCTCTTTTGCATTTCTTTTTGAAAAACGAAACACCTGTTTTTGACTAAAAGAAGGGAAAATAAAATGAAGGAGAACTCCAGTCTACAATACAGAGACCTTAGCTCCAACGGACTCAGACTGCCAGTTTCTGCCACAATGCAATAAAGTAAAAGCCAAACAGAAGCCAAGAACAAACGCCTGGCATTGAACTTGGAGTGAATAAACCAGACAACATCTGTGAGCTTTTGCAGAGCAGAAGGTGATGTCAGAAGGGATATCGGACGCTGGCCTCTCCCGTGCAGACACGGAGAGGGTGGCAGTTTGCAGAGCAGCGAGCCGTTAGCATGAGATACGGCATGCAGAAAATTGCAATATGCCATAAAAGCAATCTGTTTTCTGAAGCCTTTTATTTCAGTAACCTGTGGGGTTGTGTGCTTTGGCCCCCAGGAATGGTTCTGAGCTGTATTTGACACCTCTGCCTCGTCAGCTGTGGGATCAGGGATGGTTTGGGGGCTCCATAAAATGCTCCCCTCCTGATCGCTGGAGTTACTGTCGGGCCACGAGGGTTCATTGGTGGTCCATGACCATCTGTTTTGGAAGGAGATCCCAGGATGAAGCATGGCACTGGCTGAGACGCACCACCCAAGACCGGCACGTCCCTGCCCAGTCTCCCTGTGATGCTGGGGTCAGAGCTGCTTTGAAAAGCTCCTTTGCCCGTGAACATGGCAAGCCACAGACAATCCCCCAGCACGAATCCACTCCATACTTGCAGATTTAAAAAAAGGTTATTATTTTGAAGACTTTACGTCCAGGAAGTTTTATTTAAGATTTCATTTTAACAGCTCGAGCTCTCAGTGCCAGCCTGCGCTCCCGCCGCGGCGGTGGCACCTCCGCCTCCCCGGCTGGGATGCCTTCGCTCTGCCGCTCTCTTTTATGTCGCTATTACATCACCCATCATTTCACGACATTTATGAGCTCGGATGGATCCCATTAGCTAATTAGCGTTAACGGCTACCTGCTCTGTCTTATCCAGGTCAATGGATTTTGAGGAAAGCAGATTGATGTTTAAAGACCTCCAGGTCTAATAAGTCTTTTAATAATCCTCATATGCATGCAGTGGATATGCATGCACTGGATCAAAGAGTAACACAGTGAGCTGCCTTTGGGGTCCATCTCCCCGAGTCTCCACTTGGCCCCATGGCTCTCCCCTACCTATGGTGGCCATCTGAAATGACTCTTTTTATCCAGAAACAAGGACTAGAAGCAAGAAAACCATGGTAAGCCCCCCTGGGTGAGGTTTCTAGGTGCTTTATACGTCTTGAAGAGCAATGGGGGTTAGACAGCAGGAACACAATTAATCTCACTTAATGTTATCTATCAGCAACGCGCCAGGTACAACAACAGATGCTGCAAGGACACAAGGCACCCGTTCCCTTCCCCCGTGCAGGATAAGCCGAATTATGCCTGCGGGGTTCTAACTCTCTTTTTTATGAGGGAAACCTGTGGCTCAGATATCCTCTCCCTCTGCGCTGCTAACACCCCAGGAGCACCGCTTTGCTTTTATCAGATTTTGCAGCTTTTATACAAAAAAAATCAAAACCCCCCTTGCAGACGTTAAAATCTTCCCCGAGGAAGCAGCAGGCGTTTGGGGTTCCCGCTGTGATGATGCCTTTGGTGCACAGCGATGCTCCCCACCCCTTTCCACTGCCCCGCGCCTAAATCAACCCCCCGGCGCTGTGCCGTGGGTGGGTACAACGGAGCCAGATCCTCTGCCCATCTTTTCTCCGCCAACTGGTTTTCGGCGAGCACTAGGCATGAGTCACCTGCTTCGTAACTTGTTGCTCAAATTTCGACTCCTGTGCTAACCCCGACCACCCGCTGCCCACGCATTAAACACAATCAAGTTAATTCAGAAAGATAATGTCCCCGGCTCCCCAGCCTCCCAGATGCATTCATCGTTATTTACTCAAGAAGTGATTTTTGCAAATCGTCACCATGCAAGGACCGCAGCAGCGATACCGAGGCATGGAAAAAATGGCCAGGTCGCTTTTGCTTCAGAGCACAGGGAATTAATTCGTTCTCCGTGCAAGGAAATACCATAGCTGGGGTGCCACCGTGTTCCTAAAGGGGTATCTGAGACGCAGAAAAGCCTTGCTGGCCCCCTAACAAACTACGTATTATAGCCCTATTGTATATACGATAGCTAGTAAAAATATATATATGAAGCAGTATCTTAAATAGCAATCGCTTCTGCGCTGTATCCGTCCCCTTCCCACAAGCTCCTGGTGGGGCTGCCCCATGCCCTGCCCCACGCCGCCGCTGCTCTGCCGGGAGCCGGAGCCCTCCCTTAAGGGCTCAGAGCCCATTTCCCCGCAGGTCTCGAGAGCGACGCCGAGTTAAAGCTCTCCTATTCTCTGTGGCAAGCTGCCGTTCCGCAGGTGAGCGCACGAGCCCTCTCGCCCTGCGCTGCTGCTCAGCCGAGGGATATATGGAACCTCCCGGCACAGATGTGATTAATGCCTGAGACGACCAGTTTTCTTGCTTTTCCCCATTTCTCATCTGAGATTTTTCTAACCAAGGGGACAGGCAACACTGCTGACATTTAATACACCGGCTTGCTGTAAAACATCTCCAAAATGAAGTCTTGAACTCAGGAACAGCAGCCTTCTCGCCGTCTCCACCGTCCCCACACAAGCAGGCGCTTTGCAAGGGCTTTCCAGTCCCAACCTCTGAAGGCAGGTCTGCTCAGGGATATTCCCTTTGCCAAATTTCAGGGCGCTCGTTTAAGCACTTCGAAAACAGACTCCAGTCCTGTGTGTCTTTCCTCCTAAGCAAAAAAAGGTGTTTTGCTTCTTTTTAATGATTTCCCCTCCTTCAACCGAACGAGTGAGACAGCCCATAGCCAGCTTCCACCTGGGGCAGTGGCCAGGAAGAGTTTCAGCTCATGAAAAGCAACCTTAGAAGTTGAATCCAACCGACACAAAGACCCTTTACACCACCCTGACATATCTGAGCATGAGTATAAATGCTGTGAGACTGCCTCATGTCTCCATGCTCCGCCACAGACTCCCCGTGGGACCTCGGTCATGTCACTTGTCTTATGTGGTCCCCAGCACATCAGTGAACCTGAGAGCACGCACACGCCTGCTGCTCTCACACTGTAACTCAGCACATCCTATTCCCATCTGCTATTGCCTGGACATCCGCAGAACAAAGCTCTAATCCCAAATCCCTTTTCAATGTATGCTAAAAATAAATCAACTACAAGCACCAACCAAATCTGTTTCCACGCATCGGTTACGTCTGCTGTGGCGTGAGTGATGCTCTCTGCGGTACAGCCGCTATTTAGCCCTTTGCATCGCACCCTCCCAGAAGGTGGGGAGGCACCATCCCACAACAGCCGGGCAAGCTTCGTAGATTGTAAATCCATCCCTCTCCTCCCCGAAGGAAAGGGACTGTGTGGCAGCGAGGGAAAGAAACTGGACGGGAGTGAAGGCAGCTTGCAAGGGTGCAGGGCTCATCGCTGCACTCCAGCCAGGTCCTTCTGCAGATGTTTAACAGTAAATGGGGTCTCTGCTCAAGACTGGGGTTGGTAGGTGCTACATGAACAATAAGGAAAAGCTCCAACTCCCTGAAGCCAAAATTGAGCTGGAAATAACGGGGAAATTAGAAGTGACAGAAATCATGATGTTACCGGGCGACGGGGGAGTTAGACTTTAGAGAGACTGAAGGATGGACTCCGGTACGGAGTGGCTAAGCTCCCCCAACCAACTTCTAATCCCGCCCCAGGATTAGCAGCTGGTGACAGCGTCAGATCTGGGAAAAAGCAGATTTTATGCTCAACTCTGCCAAATCCTACCCAAATTTGCATTAACCGCCCTGGCCCACGGCGGCTTTCAGAAGGAGCGCGCTTGCTTTACCCTGAGACTCGGAGCAGACTTGCCTGGATGAGCACGCTGCATCAGCCGGCAAAACAGCAAAGGGAATTTAAAGTGGATTGATAAAGTGCATTAACCTCGGAGTGAACCATCCCTTCCAGTCCTGCCATGGCCAGACTTGGCTTTGAATTTTAACTAAACAAGGTTAAAGCCTCTAATTCCAGAGAACCGTCTCACAGAGAGCTTTAATGTGCTCTAATGAGCTTCTCTGAATCCTAACGTAATTTTCCACTTGCGGCATAAACTAAAACATTGAAATCATAATAAAGCATGAAATTGGCCTGTGGATGGGGAGAAAATATGGTACAAAAATGAAGCTTATTATCTTGAGCTGTCAACAGTCCCTGCAAAATACCCACTACAAGCGGCCGATGCACGCGCCCAGCTCTGGGCGTGCGTCCCGGGTCTCCTCCTCTAACCAGGTCAGTGCAACGTACGGGCTCTGCGACATCTCTGTATTTAATCTCCAGGTTAAAAGCAAACGGGGAAAGCGCAGAGAAATGTAGTTACTCAGCCAAGAGACATGAACCCACGAAGGCAGCCAGGAGAAATGTCCTGCGGCAGCATCCCCCAGCCTCGCCGGAGAGCTGCTCCACTCTGCTTCGGAGATGGACGGGGAAACTGTTGCTGGGGAAAGCGGATGCTCTAATAGCTTTTCCAGCAGGAAAATAAGCTGGCCAAGCATCCAGGGCTATAAAGGCAGACATCATGTTTAATGAAGCCCAACTACTACATAGGTTTCAGTATGAGGCTTTCTATGTGCCCTTCTTCATGCATTGTATGGACAGCGTCACGTTGCAACCTGACCTGCAGGTAAATCCGGCCAAACGCGATCCCAATTAAAGACAGCTCAAAAAGAGCTCGCACAAACTAATTGCGGGCAGAGGGCTGTTTATCAGGGGGCAGCAGGCTTTTCATTACCCGCTCGCGGCAGGAAAGCCTGGAACCGGAGCTGGAAGGAGATGTATTAACAAGGAGGACGATGGTGTGACAGGCACACGTGCTTTGCTCTTAGTCACCCCGAACCAAGGACACAGGCGATAAATTGGGTAACAAATTGGCTAAGGGGACAGAGGTGGGAGGTCACCCCAAGCAGACGTGGGTCGGCGAGGTCCCATTAGCTGTTGGCTTTGCTTATTAATGACCAGGCTAAGTCTGACGAGCGGAAATATTAATATCGCCAGTGCCACAGATTGTCTTTGGGATGACTGAAAGCCACACGACAAGCAGGCGTGGAAAAAAAAAATAGGCGACAGATTTTTGCATGAGTAAGTCAAGAAGGATGGAAAAAGGAGGAAGGGGAAAAAATAAAAACACCACCAAAACACACCAAGCAAGGAACAGCCTCCCCCGCGAGCGGGTAGCAAGTGAAGGAGAGAGGACTGGGAGCGCCTGGGGATAAGTGATTTTCCTCCTCGAGATTGCAGCTATCAGGGAGAGCTGGAGGAGAAAACCACTGGACGCACGTCAGGTCACCTCTGGCTAAAGGAAAGGACTCGTTTTCCTATTTTCTCATTCTACAAAAATCCCTGGACCCTATGCCCCTTATAGGAGGTTGCCCAGGTGCCCGTTTAAGAGCTGACTCTGGCAACAAGGCTGAGAAGTGGCACCAAACATCAGTGATTTGCCACCTCAGTCTGCTCCCCTTCAAGGAAAAGAACAGGGAGGGACCTTCAGAGTGGTCCCCGCTACCCATCACCGTAACATATCCATCATCTCCCCAGCATCTGGCACTGCAGTTTGCATCGGGCCACAGAGGTCGCTCCCCGCTCAATCCCCGGGATGCAAAGAGCTCCCGAATTCCTCCTTGAAGCCAAACCCACCTCCCAAGGCAAGGATGGGCCAAGGAACATCGCATCAACCCAAAGCCTCCCGCTCCCATCGTCCCTGGATGGACGCGAACCGCCTGCGCCTGGTCGGCAGAGGATGTGGCTTTATTTAAAGAGCAGAAGACCTCCCAAATTCACACTGTTTCTGACATTGATAAAATCAGCCGAGACTGACTACGGGCAGGTGAAGCATCACTCCGGCTGCAACGCCTCCGCCTAGACCGAGCTTAGAGCGGCGGCCGTCCCCTTCTTGTCACTAATGTGTCTAAATAGTCAGCAAAACAAGCATGCGCTGCATTTGCTCCGCAGGTCTTGGACCCCAGCTCCCTTTTCTAGCCCCTCTGCAATTCCGTCTACTTTCTGGAAGTTTGGTTTTAAAGGGCAGTGCAAGGAGATACCTAAAAATGTTAATTTAGAGACAGTGCCTTTGAACAGAAGAACTAAAGCAAGCAGAAGCCAGGGACAAGCCAGTCCCACTCAGAAGCAAAGATTGGGGTGCCTTAAAAGAGAAGCAACTCTAAGACTCCAATGAGGATTTTGCATGAGAACACAAAAAAAAGGAAAAAAAAAGATGTACAAGACTTACCTTGCTTTGCTCCATGATTGCTATAAAGCACCAAGAACTGTGCAACCTGTCACTGAAATACTGTTTTGTAAAGAGGCGAAGAAAATCCAAATGAAGGCGAGCTTCTCCCTTGCCCACACTGGAGTCACGTTTATTGGATCCACGCTCCAGCTCCAACCCGGCGCAAGTGCCAGGAGAGCCGTCCTGCCCAGCAATGCACTTCAGCAATGTGAAAGCAGAAGGGAAACCATTTCTCGCCTCCACGAACCCTGCCAGACGGCTCGATCTTCCCGTGCAGAACAGCATCTCCAGCTGCACAGCAAAGATCGCATTGTATGGCAACCTGGCGAGCATCCTACGAATCCTTGATTTGAAATTAAAGTCTCCGAATAGGGGTTTTCTCAAATTCCACACTTTTTTCCAATTGTTTGGACAAAATTCAAAGAGGTGGTGACCCAAGAAGCAAGGAGTGCGTGTTTTTGCGTGGTACCACTCCCCACAAGTGAGAACTCCCTTGGGCAATGGTGGTGGCCGAGGTGAAAACCCACCCAGACCATCTGGGCAGGCAAAGAGCTCAGTAAGAGCCACTCGGTTGGGGACCGTCACCGCATGCAAGGGCTGAGCACGGGCAAGCGTGACACGCCAGCCGGACACAGTGATGGGGGGACCTTCGTTCTGCCGAGGCAAAGCGGAAGGCGGAGCAGCCCACGGGGGATAAGAGGCTGGGAACTGGGAGCGCTGGGAGCAGAACGGCCAGCCATCACGAGGTATTTAGATTCACGGCGAGAGAAATGGGATGCTGAGGGCGTGTTTTAGAGCCTCAAGCAAAGCAGCGCATCCCGGGCTTTGGCTGTGCTGGATTCTTGCAGGGGTACGTGTGAACCCAGATGTCCCCAGGAGCGCTGCTCTCCAGAGGCAACGTTAACCTACCTGGAGGTGGTTTAAGGCTGCAGGAGGGTCTAAGGCAGCTGGACTACCAAATTTGAGGCCAAAGAACGAGCTGTCACATCACATTTGAAATTAGAACTGAACCCTAACAGGGCTAGCACCTTGCCTTCACACAGACACCCGGTACGGAGGCATCCCCCTCTCCAAGGCTTTCTCTGCCTTCCTCCCGGAAACCCCCGGTACCCAGCAGCATCTCACACCATGAGGTTTAAATATGAAAGTCTTGGTGTCGTTACCATGTCTAAGGAGCTGCTGGGACACACAGCTACACAGACCGAGACCGGCAGGATGGATCTCCCCTCCGGAGCTTCCTGGCAGTATAATTTGCCATCAGAAACAGCTTATTCAGTGTCTCTTTTAATGAATATATGCTGGTGCTTTGTGCTGACAGGCTGTTCACATGGCTCTGCAAGGGTCTTTCTCATTTCAGAGACCATATCTGCCTTGTACATTTTGCATTTTGTTCAAAATACATATATCCTGCCAGTGACATTTATGGATCAGCTACAGCTCCTGTACCATCAGAGCACAGTAAAATCCTTGAGAGCGATGCATCTCTCTGCTTTCCAAGCTAAGCTAGAAATCCTGGTACAGCTAAAGGTAAATAACACACTTTGACGGGTTTTGTGGGCAAACAAACAAATCATCTGATGAAAAATCGCTTCTATTTCTGGGCTTCAGTCCTGGGGAACCGCTTTGCTCCTTGCAGGCTCCGAGCGGCGAGCACCTCCAGCGCTCTTATTAATCAACTTTTAATTGAAAGCAGGTAAAAAAAACCTCACACCTAATGAGGAGGTGAGGGAGCCTGGCAGAGATGCCTGCTTCGGATTATCCCTTGGCAATGGGAAGGGTGGATTTCATTTTGAGAAGCAACCAGCATGCCCTATCAGCTCAATATTATGGATATACTCTGCTGCTGCCATCGGCACGGGGTTAAGCACAGATGCCCTCGGGCTTTGTATCGCAAAGGATTCGCCTTCGTGGCATTAATACCTCGGGCTTTGGTGACCTTCCCTACTCAGAAGACATTGTGCACACCATGGAGTGACCCAAGGCAGCAAGCCAGGCAGATAACCATACATACCTGCAACATTTTTGGGCCACGCAACAGAAGGCGTGTAGAGAAAAACTCTTCCTGCAGCTCCATAAAGCCTTATATTGCCTTGGGCTGAATATACATATATATACGTGCTAACACAGAGCCCCTCTGAGTCCCTGGTGCTGGCGATGCCCCAAGGGATTTGTTTCACAGACCCTTTACGTATCTGCAAAGCCATTCCAGGCAGGCAGATGATTTCAGGTGCGCTGCCTTGAAACGCTGGCAGGGTTTCGGCTGGAGCCAGGTCTGCCCCTGTGCCATCCAGGACAGCATCTCCTGAGTGTGGAGCATTATGATAATTTCTGCAGCAAAACCTCACCTAACTCATGCAAGCACAAGCAACACCCCTGCCCAAGCAGCTCCAATTCCCGCTTTTTCATTGTAATAACATCTCTGGTTTTGATAAATCTCCCATACTTTGAGGCAGAGTCCCATTTTCTGCCACAAACCCCTTTTTTCCTGGAAAATGGGGGGGGGGGGGGGGGGGATAAAATCAGTGAGCTGCAGAAGAAAGAGAAGAAAGAGAAAGAGCAATTGAGCACGGACTTCACTCTCCTTCCCAAAACTTGCTGCTGTACACATTTAAAAACAGCCCAGACACACAGACATACACAGACATGTTATCAAGGTTAATTAATTAAAAAGCATAAGGAAGTTCGGGCCAGAGCCCAGGCGTCAGCGTGAAACACTTGTGCAGTCTTTGGGGTGGATCAGAGCCTGCACTTGTTAGGAAAGTGCGTATTTCTTTTTTAGAAAAAAAAAAAAAGAAGAAAACGACAATTTGCACATCCCTCGTCTCTAATGGCAGCATCTTTAATTAAAACATCCTCTGAGCTGGCAACGCTGATTGTAGCTCTCAAGGTTTTAAATGCTGTTAGAGCACAAAGCCCTCTAAGATGCTGCCGGCTTTCGGCAAAATGCTTAATATTCTCAATTTCACCTCTGGTCCGTGCAAGTCTGTGCGGATGCCTGGGATTTAATCTGATTGGTCTCACCATCAAATAATAAAATAAAATAATAAAAGCTGGCTGTGAAGGGAAGCTCCTTCTCTTCAGCTTGGAGAATACAATGAAAATGTTTTGACACCATGAGGGTTTTTTGGGAGAAGGCTGGGATTTTTCCTTCTCTCTTCTCTTTCTCTTCACAACAGAATTTTAGAAGACATCATCACGATGCCGGTTTCCTGATTCTCTGCTCCCCAAAACATCAGGCTGAAGTGCCGAGAGCTGCAGCAGGCGGGAGGAAACGCACAGAACTCATCGCACAGCAGGAGCCATTTCAGCTCAGGTACTTGTATTATATTAGCTCTGTGGAATGGGACCTGGGAGTCCTGGGGGACAACAGGACGACCATGAGCCAGCAGTGTGCCCAGGTGGCCAAGAAGGCCAACGGCATCCTGGCCTGTATCAGAAATGGTGTGGGCAGCAGGAGTAGGGAGGTGATTGTGCCCCTGTACTCGGCGCTGGTGAGGCCGCACCTCGAATGCTGTGTTCAGTTTTGGGCCCCTCACTCCAAGAAGGACATTGAGGTGCTGGAGCATGTCCAGAGAAGGGCGACGGAGCTGGTGAGGGGTCTGGAGCACAAGTCTGATGAGGAGCGGCTGAGGGAGCTGGGGGTGTTCAGTCTGGAGAAGAGGAGGCTGAGGGGAGACCTCATCGCTCTCTACAACTACCTGAAAGGGGGTTGTGGGGAGGTGGGTGTTGGTCTCTTCTCCCAAGTGACAAGTGACAGGACAAGAGGAAATGGCCTCAAGTTGTGCCAGGGGAGGTTCAGGCTGGATATCAGGAAAAATATCTTTCCTGAGAGAGTGGTGAAGCACTGGAAGAGGCTGCCCAGGGAGGTGGTGGAGTCACCATCCCTGGAGGTGTTCAAGGAACGTGTGGACGTGGCACTGCGGGACATGGTTTAGTGGTCATGGTGGGGTTGGGTTGGTGGTTGGACTTGATGATCTTACAGGTCTTTTCCAACCTTAACGATTCTGTGATTCTGTGATCCCAAGGTGCATCAAAAAGAGCAGGGCAAGCCGTTTGAGGGAGGTTATCCTCCCCCTCTATTTTGCCCTGGTGTGGCCACATCTGGAGTGCTGTGTCCAGTTCTGGGCTCCCCTGTTCAAGAAGGACAGGGAGCTGCTGGAGAGGGTACAGCAAAGGGCTTCGAAGCTGATTAGGAGACTGGAACATCTTTCTTATGAGGAAAGGCTGAGGGACTTGGGTCTTTTTAGTCTGGAGAAGAGAAGACTGGGGGGGCATCTTATTAATGCTTATAAATACTTAAGGGGTGGGTGCCAGGAGGATGGGGCCAGTCTTTTTTCAGTGGTGCCCAGTGACAAGACAAGAGGTAACGGGCACAGGCTTGGTCATAGGAAGTTCCATCTAAACATGAGGAGGAACTTCTTTCCTTTGAGGGTGACAGAGCACTGGAAGAGGCTGCCCAGAGAGGTTGTGGAGTCTCCTTCTCTGGAGATATTCAAAACTCGCCCGAACACATCCCTGTGCAACTGCTCTGGGTGACCCTGCTCTGGGGGGGTTGGACTGGATGATCTCCAGAGGTCCCTTCCAACCCCTGTCAGTGTGCGATTCTGTGATTTGAGCAGTGGCCCTCCTCCAGAAAAGAAGACAAATTGCAGCTTTCCAGAGGATAGAAAATATTAGCGAAAGTTTAAGTCCAGCATTCAACAAGTGGAAAACGTCAAGCCCTTACATTCAAGATCAGTCCCTGGAATCAGCTCAAATTAAAGCACATGGCTGTGAAGGGAGAGGAGATACATCCTGTGGCACAGAACGCGTTGGGAGGTCACCCAGGGACGTCCCCGCACTGTTCGAAACATAACTTTGGGATAAAAGCCTGCGAGTGTTCAAAAAAACCAGCAGCTCTTTACAAAGAGGTGTTTATTTGAACTCCTGGTTGCCCACAGGCCGCATCTCCCTGGGGCTGGGAAGCCAGCAAAGTTTCCTCTCCTTCAATGCAAAACCACTTACTGGTTAATCCCAAACCTTTCAGTGACCCCAAAACGCAGCATTTAAATTTGCCATGAAGGTTTTCACGCTGAAGAAAGTTCATTTAACCCAAATGCAAAGGATAAACAAACCTGAACAGCTCTTGCAAGGCAAACAGCAAACGTACATGTCTGCAGCTCAAAACCTGAGCAGTCCTCTTCTCCACGCCCAAATGGCTTGAGTTTTAGCTCCAAACAGGCACCCTCCCCACCCTGCTCTGAAAAACTCAATAACATGAGAATATCCTTTTTCTTTTTAGCCCTGAGATGGGAAGACAATACAAAGCTCATGAGCACTGCGGGTTTCCCATGCTGGCTGGGACCCCATGGAGATGTTCAGCGAAGGAGGTGCCATTCCCAGCCCGCTCAGCTTAAAGCATCTCCCACCTCTGGGTCAGGAGGTGACACCAGCTCTGGACATGCACAAAGAAAAGAGCCCCAGGGATTCAAAACCGGACTCAGTGCGACGGTACCCAAGCGAAGCACAGATCCGTGACCCCCTTCCCTCTCTCCTGAGCCAGGAGCACCCCTGGACGTGAGCGATATAAGGTACCAGTCACCTCCTCACGCAAGAGGCGCCTGGTGAAACGCATCAAGATCAGACACTGGACCAGATCTGTGCTCCAAATCAACTCCCCGAAATAACTCCTGGCCCACCGAGTACCAAAAAACTAAGGTGTGAAGGTCTCTTGATGCCAGATCTTGCACCACACCATAAAGCTGTCTTCTATGGCAAAGTAACTGTCTAGTATTCCTAAGGAGTAGTGACGCTACATGATGCATATGAGACAGCAGGAAGGTTGGTGCTGGGATGGTTAACGAAGCCTCGGTTGTAATCTCCATCGCTGAAAACACTTGAGAGTGTTATTTTTGTTTAGGGAGCGCTTTAATGCGCTATCTTCTGAACAGCACTTAGCAGCTTTAACTGTAACTTAATTATCACTGGTAGTAATACGAAGTTGATATTATGAAGGCTAACAAGTCGTATTAGCATAGTTATTATGCAATCTAGCCCAATCATCTTATTCAGAAAGTCTCCACCTGAAAAATGCCTCTAAATATATATATAATTTAATGTAGGAAGGTGAAGAAAGCCTTGCTGGTAAACTGCAGCTAGCGAGGCTGGACAGCAAACCCATGATTAATTGAATCGCTTAGCCACGGCCGTGCTTTCGTTTTCTTTTCTAAGGGCTCATGATTATATGATACATAAGGAAATGAAAATTAATAAGTATATCCTAACCCACACATCCACTCTGGAAAAAAGACGTGCTGCAGCACAGCCTGTCTGCTGCGCCAAAGTTCTTTAGATATAAAACGCAGAGCTGTTTTTTTAATGTTGTTCAACATGATTAAGTAGCAAATTACACTCTCAAAGCAAACTCTGCTCAACACGCTGGTGCTGGCACGTGGTGCTTGCTGTCCCCTGACCCAGCACGCGTCCGCGCAGAGCCGGAGCCTGCTCCCGTCGGCTCCGCGTGCCGTCGCTCCTGATTCCCAAAAAGCAAATTTGCTTCCTTCGGGAGGTTATTGCAGCTGAGCATGGCTGGAAAACTGCAGCAGCCCGAAGGCCCGAGCTGCGGGGAGGCACCGCGGGGTTCCCAAAAACCGCCTGGCACCCCAGCCAGTGCCTGGGGGAGCCCAGGGAGCTTCGCCTTCCCCGCCCCGACGGAGCCCAAGCCCACGCCGTCAGCCGTCCGCGCCGCTACCTCCCCAGCAGCACCCCACCTCTGCTAGGGAAACAGAGAGGCTCCCGTGTTCCCCGCTGCTCCTCCAACCCCAGCATGACGTTAACCCCTCCAGCACAGTCCCTCCCCTGCCATGCCCAGACCCTCTCAAGAGCCCCAAATTCCCCATCTCCATGCCCCACCGATGCCTTTATCAGCCCGCAATTAAAACACCGCTGCCTACGCTTACACCGCTACTCTTCTCTGCTTCAACTCTTTCCCCTGATTCATTTTTTCTTGCACAAATGCAAAATCCCCTCCGCGTTCACCCCGGGGGATTTACATCCCTCGTCTCCTGGGCTTAATCGTAGAATCGTTTAGGTTGGAAAAGACCTTGAAGATCATCGAGTCCAACCGTTAACCTAACACTGCCAAGCCCACCACTAAACCATCTCCCTAAGCGCCACATCCACACGTCTTTTAAATCCCTCCAGGGATGGCCAAGCGCTCCATCCCTCTTGTTCCAGGCACTGAGAGCATCTTAGCATCCCTACACCACCGCCCCAAAATGGAAATGACTTTCCAGAAGAGCCAGAAATGACAGGAATTAATTTGCCTCTAGTCTTTCAGCACGCTTTTTATTTTGTACGGCGATGCCGATTTGCAGTCTCCTCAGGCGCCCACCTGGCAGGTTTAAATTAACTCGCTAAACAGGCGGAAAAGAAACGCAACAAAAAACGTTCGACCTTTCCAAAAGGCAGCTAAGACCTCCCGAACCAAAGCGCGACGGCAGGCGCAGGAGACA
Source organism: Gavia stellata (assembly GCF_030936135.1). Taxonomy (NCBI): domain Eukaryota; kingdom Metazoa; phylum Chordata; class Aves; order Gaviiformes; family Gaviidae; genus Gavia; species Gavia stellata. The sequence continues at coordinate 5,013,604 of NC_082621.1, read as the reverse complement.
AAACCGGGACTCGCTCAAAGAAGAGAAAAACCAAAGAACTGGAGGAATTTCTTCCTTTATCACAGCGGCTCCTCATTAAATAGCAGGTTTGGGCCGCGGCTGCCGACAGCACAGCCACAACTTACTGGAGATTTTTAGGTGTCTGTGGGGACTGGTGGAGACTGGAGGGTTATTGTTACTGGTTTTACTTTAATAGTGGCTGAAATAATTTCAAGGGTGGGATGCGAAGCCCTTTCAAGAGCTGGGGTGTCAGGGACACCCTTCTGTCCACGGATACTTCATCTGAAGCTCCTCGCAAACCAAAGCTCGCGGAACATCGGTGCCGGCAACAGGGACCGGCAGCACCCAGACCCAACAGGCTTTCCCCTCCCATAAAAAAACCCTGTATTTTCCTCCTTTCTCAAATATTTCTCTCTGGAATATTTCTCTATTTTATCATACAATAAATAGGAAAGTTTGGATCTTGCCTAGCCGCTGCTTTCGGTCCTCCCAGCCCGACTCCTCACTCCCCCCACTCCTGCACTGAGCGTGAAAGTGCTCAGCCCCACGCTGCAGCCGTCGGGAGCTTAAAAACTAAAAAAATCCCCAACCTCAGCTGCAACCAAAAAGCTGCTTTGAGTGGCCTTCGGGGGACTACTGCCTCTGACCCGTCCCCAGCACATGCCTGCGAATCCCATTAGGCTTAGATGGGCTTAACCAAGGTGCTGCAAGGAGAAGGGTCCCGATGGCTTCGTGCTGCAGCAGAGCCTGCATCGACTCATATCAATGAGGAGAAGTCTTTCGCCACGCAGTGAGATTATTAATTACAGCCCCAGGGCTCACTCAGAGCCGCTCGCGGTGTAATAACCCGCTTTAAACTCGGTGCCCGCTGCTACACGCGGGCAGTGGCCAGTTCTTATCTCAGACCTACAGATGCCAACGGGGCATCTGCAGCCCTGCGGGTTGGTGGCCTCAGACGGGAAGGACTGACAGAGTTATTTCCAGCTGGGAGAAATCAGGGTGAGATCTAAGGGTGGATCTTTTCCACTTTGAGGGCGAGGCAGCAATGATCTCAGCCTTCCTGTCAGGCAAGGGCAAGCCACAAGCTCCTTGCCGTGATGCTACTTTTCCCCGCTGACTTAGCAGGAGCTCAAAGCCGGCAGCACAGCCAAACGGCTGCCCGGGCAGAGCTGGCATTAAAGCCTGGTATAAAGCAGTTGGTCAGATTGGTATTTCTGTGACTCAGAAATGCATTTGCTGCTGTGCTTTTTAATCAGCCAAATAAATTGCAGCGAGACCTTAAAGTACACGGCAGTGGGAAATGAGAAATTCTGCTGCGGGTGTCAGGAGAGGTCGGCAGGCGATGCTTTATTTGTCCCTTCCCTGCGTCCTCGCGGCGCGTGTTCAACCGGCCCCTTTCTGCCCATCAGCCCAGAGCCGCGGCTTCCTTCTCCCTCCCGGGCTAATCCAGGAGAGCAGCTTGCAGAGCGGCTTGTCGTTGCCATAAATTCACACGGAGGTGAATGAAAGCAAGGCAGCGCCATCCCATCAGCAAGGGCAAGGAAAGGCTTTCGGTAAGAGACTTGAAGCAGTGTTTCGACTCGCCGTGTTATATTAAATAGGTAGGACTCCCCAGCCTCCCTCCTCCTGCTGCACACGCCACAGGCTGAGCCCACCAAGGCATTAAATAACTGTGCTGGTGAGCTATTAGCAAACACGTCAAAACCTTCCTTCCAAATCTATTACTCCGGTAACTCGTAAAAAAGTACCGTTACATCTGGGGCTTATGACAAACACACGCCAAAAAAATAGGTCAAGAGAAAACGTGTCCGCGCAGCACAAACAGGGAGTGGAAGTTGGAAGGGCTGCAGCAGAACTCAGTCCATTGCAGGTCGGTGCCTTGCACCCTTGCTCTGCAAAAGACTGAAATAATGCTATCATTTATAAACGGCCCTTTAAAAATAGAACTGTCATTCTTCCTTGCTAGGAAATTGCCTGATGTTTTTCTGGAATACAGGTGAGAGGGAAGGGGAAAAAAAAAAGTTATGCATTCTACATGGCAAGATTCTTTTTTTAGTAGACTTCTTGGAGCTACATCATCGCCGCATCATCGCGGAGTAATGAAGTAACGGTGCAACATCCCTGGAGCGAGCAGCTTCCCGCAAACCCCGCAGCTGGGGGTCCCTCCCGCAGCACAGCAGCCCCCTGTGCATGAGATGGAGAGACAGAGCCATTATCCCCCGCATCCATCCCAGCCGCCACGCCAGTGCCGGAGCAGCGATTTACACGTCACCAACTCAACACAGGCACTCGCTGCCAAGTTTCCACAATGTCTTTATGTCCTTATGCCACTGGTCTCTGCCTTCGCTTGCCATGGAGGGCTGGTTTAGAGATGCCAGACCCAAAGCTGGGAGCGATCCACACCCATGACAGCGAAGCACCCGAGTGTCCCCTGAGCAGCGGGCAGGACTGCAGCGGGGCTGCCACCGCCTTCCTCTCCACCTCCCAGCCAGGTAGCGTAAAACCCCGCCAGAGCTGCCCGTAGCACGTCACAGCCTCTGTAAGCAGAGCGTTACCATGTCTAACCCCGGCAATCGCTGCTGCTTCCACCCTCCGTTTGACCACGTTAAGGGTTTACCAAAAGCCGGGCAAGAGGAGCCTTGAGGAGCTAATTAGGGGCTTCAGCACTTGGCATCCGTAGTCGCCGATGTGAGAGATGACGCGTGTAGGAGTTTGTTTTGAAACACGGGAAGTCGTGTAAGCTTTGTGTGAACAGGGAAAGAGCGATTGGGCTTATAGTGACTGGGGAACAGACGGAGAAGGTGTTACGGGTTGTTTGATTGCTTCTAGGCTAAATCCCACACCCCTTTGGTACAAGGCAGTCAGGTGAGATGTCTGCCAGGCCAGGTTATAACACCATCCCAATAGAGCAGAAGAGTAAATATGCAAACCAGAGGGACAGTATAAGGGATTGAAGGAAATGAATGTGCAAAGTATCACAGAATCACAGAATCATTAAGGTTGGAAAAGACCTGTAAGATCATCAAGTCCAACCACCAACCCAACCCCACCATGCCCACTAAACCATGTCCCGCGGTGCCACGTCTACACGCTCCTTGAACCCCTCCAGTGATGGTGACTCCACCACCTCCCTGGGCAGCCTCTTCCAATGCTTCACCACTCTCTCAGGAAAGACATTTTTCCTGATATCCAGCCTGAACCTCCCCTGGCACAACTTGAGGCCATTCCCTCTTGTCCTGTCACTTGTCACTTGGGAGAAGAGACCAACACCCACCTCCCCACAACCCCCTTTCAGGTAGTTGTAGAGAGCGATGAGGTCTCCCCTCAGCCTCCTCTTCTCCAGACTGAACAGCCCCAGCTCCCTCAGCCGCTCCTCATCAGACTTGTGCTCCAGACCCCTCACCAGCTCCGTCGCCCTTCTCTGGAGACGCTCCAGCACCTCAATGTCCTTCTTGGAGTGAGGGGCATGAACAGAAGGCGAAGAAGCAGATAAAATGACACATTTAACTGGAAGAGCCTGGAGCTGTTTTCCCAGCGGTGGTATTTTCTGCTCCCGTTAATCATTGGGTACAGAAGCGGCAGCAGCCAACGACTGGTTTTTCTGCTGCAAGGCTTCGCTTTGGTTGTAGCAACCCAGAGAAATCACTCGCATCTTGTTTAGTTATTTATTCCTATACTATATTCCTATACATTCCCATAATAAGAACACACCAGTGTCCATAAATAGAGAAGCCAGTGACCTTGCTTTTCCGTAACAAACAGCTTTTAGCCAAAAGACCAGAAGTTTTCATCAGCACCAGCCGCTCATCGACATCAGCGGCACCCCTGCACGCGTACACGCACACGTGGACACACGCGCAGCACCGGCGCACCCCAGCACACGCCTGCAGGCAAACCTGAACCCTCATTAACCCCCAGCCGCAGCTCACGAAGAGCAGAGCCCCTGGGCAAACACTTCCCTGGGCCAAGTGCACAACTTCGGTTACGTGTGTCACAAGGAAATCTCAGCGGGATCCTTTATTTATAGCTAAATAAATAGAGTAAGGTCTCCTCCGCAGGCAGACTTGATTGTCAATGCGAGCCTTCAGCTTCATTTAATGCTTATTAACTTCCTACGTCCGATAGCCATGTGAGCCAGGAAAGAAAACAGCAGTTCCCTGCTGCAAACGGCGACGATGGCAAGGAAGCCGGCCACGCACGTGCGCAGCATCTGCAAAGGCTCAGAGAACTCTGCCAGTCCCCTCGCAAACGCATCTGCAGAGCGGGAGGGCCACAGTCGTTAAGGTTAAATTAAAACAGCTTGCAAAAATAAGCTTCATTTATTTCTTGATTTGTTCTTTCCTCAGGACATTCCCAAAAGCCTTTTTTTTTTTTCCCCCCTCCACTTGTGAGCCTTTCCAAGGATTAATTTGCTTGGGGTATTTCAGTCATTACCGTTTGGTGATTTTTGGGAAGGAAGATGAATGAAACACAAGAGGAGGAGAGAGCAACAGAAACTCTGTGCAAAAGCAACAGTCCCATCTCCATCTCCGTCTTCCTTTTCTTTTATAATAAAGGGACCCTTTTTGGAGAGGCTCTCGGGGCAGAAGAGCTCAGCTTTGAAACGTGCAGTTCGGTCCAGCGAAAGGTTATTTAAACCCAGATGCCCAACCTTGCTCGGGAAGAAATTGGGTCTGCTTTCGTCAAGTTGCGGGGATTCAAACCTTGCAGCGACCTGCAGCAGAGCTCATTGCTCAGGGCCCTGTGAGGCGCAGCTGAGTCCCGCGTCAAGTCGGGGAAGAGCTAAATGAACCGAGCCCTAACCCAGCCCCGGGGCAGCCCGAGTGTGTGGACTCAGGTGCAGTGATTTTCCCCTCCACCGCTTGCCACCCAGCCACCCCAAGGCCAGGGGAGGGCACGCACGGGGCCTGTCACCATCAGATCTGCTCCGCATGGGCTTGGTTTTCCCTGCCAGTCCCCAGCGATGAGAGTATTTGTGCCTAATAATGGGCTGGTCCTGCCCAGCCACACACAGCGGGGCAAATCCCACCAGGAACGGTTGGTAGGACCACAACAGCATCTGTTTTAACACTTTCATAACCAAGCCTCACAGCCAGCCAGCCTTCAAGCTATCCTCCAAACGCCTGAGTCCAAGGTTTGTCCAAGTCCTGGCCCCGCAGCTCAAGTTTATCAATCCAGCAAGAAAAAACGGGGCAGGAAGCCACAGCTCTGGGATGGCACCTGGGGCCAGCACCCAACCGCGAGGAATAGCTTGGCAATCCCCCCTGCGCAACGTCGTCAAAATCATGAATAAAGACGCATGGCAAGTCTTCTGCAAGTTTGAAAATCAGATGCGTGAACTCCAAGACCCTCGGTCAGCCCTTCTACGCATCTGCAATTCAGGGGTTTAGACCCCATCCCGGATTCATTTCCACCCGGTGAGGCTGGCAAAAAGCCAGGCTCTGCACAACTGGGACAAGCACCGTGCTGTAAAAACCTTCCTTTTCCCCCAGAAAGCACCCTCATCTCTGCCAGTCCAAACCAGCACCTCAAGTCCCTGCACATCCCGTTCTCCCCAAGATGTGCTGTGCCATCCGCGCTTCCTTGCAGATGTACGTAGGGCTGGGTTAGAAAAAGACTTTAGAGAGACTGAAGTTCTCCAATGAATTCCCCAGCCTGCCTATTAGGAGAGAAGGGAGAATTTCCAGCCTAGAAGTGTTTAAAAAAAAAAAAAAATTCCTAAATTATGTATCTCCCCAAATTATATGTATAAACCATAATCCCAAACTGAGCCAAACTATCCACAAAAGGACAAGGAAATAGAGCCACTTGCACTGATGCATCCTGCCCATCAGTCTTGAATCCATTTGTTTCAACCCCTTTCCACCCAGTTCCCATTAAAAATCAACTTCTCAGCCACTGAGCTCATTGCCTTACCGCTCCACACCACGGCAGCCTGTTCCAATAGCAACTAATTGCTAACAAGCTCATTACAAGATGAAAGCAGCAGGAGTGTAATGCTGGAATTTTTTTTTGCCTGTCTGCAAAGTGAACAGCTGGCCACCAAACCTAGAGGACTAATCTAATTAAACAGTAGCAAAAATACCTACCAATGGCAAAAAAAACCCCTTTCACTCAGACGTAAATGTTCTCTCCTCAAAGTTCATCAGAATTTTGTCAATTCTGAGACCGTTTCCGACAGTCGCACTCGCAGGGAGACGGAAGATTCATGATCTGAGCCCAGCTGGGTGCTGGGAGGAAAAAACAAAATAATGTGAGAATGCAAAGCAGATGTTGGCAAGGTAACCTTGCTGTAAGAACAGGGAGTCGCAGGGGGTTGGTGTAAGGCTGCTGCTTTGGAGCCACGGTGTCCAAGCGAGGCTCATTCCAGAGCTAAACCAGTTTTGCCAGCAAATTGAAGAATTGCGTGATCTGATCTGGTGTTTGACACACCGCTATTTCTTGTTGCAAATTCTCTTACTCAGTCATTGCTGTTTGTTTTGCTCAGTGTCATGCTGGACATCAGGGGTTCTACATACCCCAAACACCCCCTGCCATGGACAACAGCAGAGAATCCGGAGGGACATGGGATAGAATCACAGAATCACTAAGGTTGGAAAAGACCTGTAAGATCATCAAGTCCAACCATCACCCCAACCCCACCATGCCCACTAAACCATGTCCCGCAGTGCCACGTCCACACGTTCCTTGAACCCCTCCAGGGATGGTGACTCCACCACCTCCCTGGGCAGCCTCTTCCAGTGCTTCACCACTCTCTCAGGAAAGACATTTTTCCTGATATCCAGCCTGAACCTCCCCTGGCACAACTTGAGGCCATTTCCTCTTGTCTGTCACTTGTCACTTGGGAGAAGAGGCCAACACCCACCTCCCCACAACCCCCTTTCAGGCAGTTGTAGAGAGCGATGAGGTCTCCCCTCAGCCTCCTCTTCTCCAGACTGAACAGCCCCAGCTCCCTCAGCCGCTCCTCATCAGACTTGTGCTCCAGACCCCTCACCAGCTCCGTCGCCCTTCTCTGGACACGCTCCAGCACCTCAATGTCCTTCTTGGAGTGAGGGGCCCAAAACTGAACACAGCGTTTGAGGTGCGGCCTCACCAACACCGAGTACAGGGACAGCCTGCTCTATCCCCATCTGGGGGAAGCGTGTCCTTGAGCACAGGGTAAGGACATCGGAACAATTTTCCCACCTTCCCTGCAGCTTGTCACTCTGCTGCGACATGGTCCCCAAGGAGTTGGACTTTGAGCCACACAGAATGCACACAGAGTGAGGTGGAGCCCAAGACCAACCCCTCCATCTCAAAACATAACAGAAAACCAGGGCAGAAATAACGAAAGAAAATTATGAGCAAATCTACAACTGATCACCCCCAGCCTGGGCTGAAGCTCTTGTGCCAACACCTGCAATCCCACCACCTGCTCCACCACGAGACAGACTCCCAAGCTCTTGCTGGTCCAGCATTAAAGTTCACAAGCAGCTAAATATTCATCTGCTTTATCACTTCACGAGCAATTTGTTTTGCAAAGTTTGAGTCTTCCCTCCAGGGCCTGGGTTTTACAGCATTTGTTTAACCAGGATTTTGCCGGCCTGCAACAGCACCAGCTTGCTGTGTGGTTTCAGCTGGGTTTCACTCAGCTTTTGAACCAAGTCCTCCAACCATCAGCGCCTCAACGCCTTGCCAGGCCATGCAACAAGGACAGCGAAACATCCTTCTTCAAGGCTTTCCACGCTAGTGTTGGGACAACACTAAGTAAAGCCATTTTTGAAGCACTGAAGATGCACTAATTCCTCCGTCATGGACACCCAGAGCTTCCGAACAACTCACTCAAGAGGCAGAGCATAAACTAACCCACGGCATATCCCAGCCCGCTGCTGATCTTCATCAAAGCAGCAGCACGTCTTCACCACGATGAGCTTTAGCCTTATTATAGATCAGCTTTTCTTCCACCCATGATTTAGTTGCCGCTGCGCTTTATATATAAAAGATAAGGAAGTATGAGTTAGCAAATGAGCTCGGTGCTTAATGCAATCAGCTTGCTACAGGCGGGCTGTATCCCCCCGCTCCGGCTGGGATCCCCAAATTGGCAGACAGGAGCCTCTTTTCTTGATGTCTAACATCAAAAGCGCATTGTTTTTCCAAGCCCAGAGGAGAGCAAGATGAAAACCGAGCAAGTGTCAGACTAATGCTAACAAGCACTGATGTCTCGGGAACGGCTTCTAAAACAAACAGGTTGCCAGATATCAAGTATTTTGTCTCGGTTTTTCTCGCTCCTGTTTAGTTGCTGGGAAACCACCTCTTTTGAGGCATCTCAGACCCTTTTGCACTTGTTTCTTGTTCCCCATCTGAAGTCAAAACTCTCGGCATGAGTCCATCCAGCGCCAGCGGGGAGGTGAGAAGGGACCATGATCCTTCGGAGGGGAAAATTACAGGTGAAGACCCGACCATGGTGCTGCCGCCCCTCTTGGCACTGGGCTTTTTAAGACCAAAAAGTCAGCAGCCCCACTAATAACCTGTCTTGACACCGATGGTTCGGTCTTCCCTTCATCTCCACTGGAGCTCATCTTTAATAAGACAGGAAGGAAACAGAGGCCAAAGAAGCAAAACTGCTTCAAAAATGTGGAGGGGATCGAAAACAACATGCAGTATTTTCCACAGGAAGTTGCTTGGGCTCGTGTACCCGGCTGTACGGAAGGAGATCGCACCATCTCGGTGCTGCCCGTGAAGGCTGGTTTCTCTAGAGTCACCCAGTAAGAATACCTATTTCTTAATTTTTTCCCATTTTTTCATTTAACCCATCTGGTAGCTCCAGCCACGCTCCTGGAGAGCATCCCCGTTCACCCCTCGCTGCTGAGCATCCCCCAGGGTAGCGCTGCAGCCAGGCTTGCTGCCCTTAATAACTTTAAAAGAAAGAACAGCCGTTCTAGCACTTCTATTTCACCTTCTTAAAAATTCTCCGCTTAGAAATGAGGCATTTAAACGTTTTGGGTTAGTAGGCCACTAAAACCTCTGAGCATTGCGATGATCCTACAGATGAAAACCCTCTCGAGCTACTTTCCTCTCCCCTTGCACAAGCTGCCCAGAGTCACTCAGGGGCACCTGCATGTTTCAAAGTTGCTCCCATGCTTTATTTCTCTCGTTCTGCCCCTTACGTACTCTTTTTCCCAAATCCATCCTCCTTTCACATTGTCCTGGGAGAGACGGCTCAGGGCTGAGATTTCCACCAGCTGTAGGGGGTGAACATGGACTAGATGAGGTGAACGTTGGACTAGATGAGGTGAACATGGACTAGATGAGGTGAACGTTGGACTAGATGAGGTGAACATGGACTAGATGCGGTGAACGTTGGACTACATGTGGTGAACATGGACTAGATGCGGTGAACGTTGGACTAGATGAGGTGAACACTGGACTAGATGAGGTGAACATGGACTAGATGAGGTGAACGTTGGACTAGATGAGGTGAACGCTGGACTAGATGATCGTTGCAGGTCCCTTCCAGCTGAACTATTCTCTTCTAACACCTAAAAGCAACCAACGGTGCCCTCAGTTCTGACCTTCTCCCTACCAAGTGGGGTAATTACTCAATCAAACATTTCCATTAACCCTACACAACCGCCACTAACCCTCCACACCCAGCTCCAGAAGCCCGTATCAACACCCACCTCCCCACACCGCGTATTCTGGATTGCAGCAGGAGCCACCTGTGTCAACCTGTGGTTTTGAGTGATGAGCTGAAACAGGGAGGGGAAGGGAAAAAGAGACAAAAGGAGGCAGTGGGAAAGGACGGGATTCATGAGAGCTCAGCCAAAATGCAATTGCCATCGCAGAGATGCAGGCAAGGAGGAGCCCCAGGCCCCCTGCGAAGGTTAGAGAGGACTCTTATCCCAGCACTCATTTTACAATAGGATGAAAGACTTTCTGTAGGGGCCCCTCTGGTTTTTTTCCTTATCACACAAAGTTTAATTTTCTCTTTGAAGCCGAGGGTTGTTTTCCATTTCCCTTACACATACATTAACAGTTATGATTGTGTAGGGTGCTGTAAAGGAAAATCCTCCCCCTTTTCCGAGTCTCCTCTCCATCACTCGCTCCGGGAGCGCGCTCAGAAGCGCAGGGACTCAGGCACATCCCACCAGCACCTTCCCCGAGAGGCACTCACCACCCGAGAGAGGATGACAAGCCAACAAGGAAGATTCCCCAAAACAGCGACGCCCACAATGCTAATAAAAAGGTAGACCGATGACTCAGCCAGGCTATGAAAGGCAGAGGAGCACATCATGCGCTATTTTTAATGTTTGGATAGCACAAATCCCTCCACCCACCTACCACAAACTCCAAGCTCTTCCCCGGCACTTGGCATCTTTCTGCCTGTCTTGTCTGACCGTCCGCAAACCTCTCCAGATGTTTCCAGCACCCGGAAAGTTGTTGTAACAGATCAGAGCAGCTTATCGAATGCACGCTGCTTCTCTTTGGGCGAGGCAAAAATAAATCATCTTGGCAGATCCTCTTGGGATATTAAAGAGAATCAAATATTTCCTACTAACTCCCACATTTCTCATCTCCAGCCCTGAAGCCAGTAACTTTTTTTAGGTGACCACATCATTAACAACTCGTACAGACATCACAAAATTACCCCAGGGCTTTTGTTGCACCCAGCCAAACCCCTGGGCTGTGTAATCCCACAGTGCTTGATGTTTAAAGGCCAGCACTTATGACACCCATGAAAACCTCTAAAAAACATCCATCCCAAAATAAATCCAAGTGCCTAATCCTTACAATTGTAAAGGAGAGCTTGGAAATCTCATCTCTAGCAAGGCTCAAGCCAGAAGGCAAAACACAAATACCTAAGAAAATCTTTAACCCTCTTAAAATGATATTTTGAAGATGCATTCGGTGCATCTTCAAGTGCAACAACATCCTCTCCTGTGCTGATACACAGAAACTGCAGCAGAGTTGCTTCTACCCAGCGTACTAGCCTGTGTAAAGCTACAAAACCTGCAATTTATGTTGTTGGATCTCATTCCCACGTACGTATTATCTTTCCCAAGAGGTGGCAGATCTCAAATCCAGGAGTCAATCTAAATATAACCTCCCCAGCCTTGGGAAGGATGAGATGTGGTAGGGAAAAGGGACCTGTAATTTCACGGTATCACCAATGACGCAACCAATTACTTGATAATGATGCTTTAATTCAGTGGGAGTAGCAGGGCACTGGATCAAATTTTGTCGAAAAGAAAAACCCTCTTGTGGAAAGTCAAAGTTGAACAGTTTGACTTCGTGAGCGAAAAGTCTTTTGAAAAGGAGGGGATGCTTATGCGAATACAAAAACACGTGGGTTACATCCTGCGGCTTTAAATCCCCAGCAGCCAACAGCGAGAAACACCAGGAGTTGAGATGAAACTTGTCCAAGCAGCAAGTCACACCGTCACAGGACACTAAGGAATTTATTGCACTTCCCTACCCAGCCAAGAACATTATTTATACCTGCCTCCTCCAATGGCTTTGCTAGGCAAGTGCCTTGGACACACTGACACATGCAATTAATTTAGCACAATTCATTTAGCACCAAAAAAGCTAAGCCAGGAGAATCAACATAAGCAGTAAAGTGATGGGTGAATCGTCCATCGCTTGGAAAAAATCTAAGGCAGAGGGCTTTCTAGAGCATGGTAGCACTTGGTCAGAAGGTTTGTGTTCAGTATTATGTGGAAAATATTGCTCAACCAACACAGCAACATGGGTTAGACTCAGGCAACCAAGCAGCAGCACAGCCGATGCTCAAGAGCCAACCGGCAGCCAAAAAACTGGGGATGGCAACGGGAACGGGGCAATGGGAAATGCTGCAAGAGCAGCAGGGAGGTGATGGAAAGGAGAGGGATGACCAGGGAAAGTCACCCCGAGCGATGCAGAGCACCAAGGAAGGAGCCTTCTCCAAAGGCTGTGCCAACGCAGGGGCACGCACGGGGCTCAGGAGCAGCTGGGAGCTTGTAAGCAGGAGGGGAAAAAAAACAGCCAACGCAGGAGCATCCATCTGTCCTGTCTCTCTCCTCGCTCCGCTTGCCTGGCAATAAAGCCACAGCAAAGCCTCTGCCCTCCAGCATCATGAAAACATGTGATCTTAGAGTCAGGAAGATCATACTTTTAATGCCTGGAAACTGCATTTTAATTATTTAATGAGAGAGCAGCGAGCAGAAACCGTGACACTGAAATAGCCTCCTACCACCACAAACCCACCCCTGTAAAGCAAGAAGCCATTATCTCGTCAAAAGGGTGGGGACATTTGTGTCCCCAACCCCAGCACGGAGGGGGAAAGGAGGGGGGATGAGAGCAGAGAGGGCAGGAAGGTCTGAGGATGCTTCCAACCAGATTTGGAGATTACTAAACCTGGATGGAGAGAAAGGATGAGGGAAATCAGAGCTACGTTCAACGCAGGGACAGAGAAGAGGAGGCAAGGTTTGTAAAGATAAAAGGCAAATGCACTTTTTAGAAGAAAGCCATCAGCCAGCTTTGCATGCATCCTTGGCTGGCTGCTCAACTGAAATACGTTGGTGGATGCATGAGAGCGAGTGTCGATAACCGCTAATAAAACGCACAGCGCAGAATCCAGCCCAGCCCTAGGTGCAATAAGTCATCCAAGACTTGTAGGAGGTTTCTACAGACAGACTATATGGATGCAGACGTTATTAGAAACAGAATGATTGATGTGTTTGATTATTATGGAGTGTGTTGATTTTATGATGGTGTAGGTAGCTGGGATTATGTGCATGTAACGTCTGGATTTGTCACCTTATGCAGTAAAATATTTTAAGTATTGTTTCGCAGTGAGTAACTCAAGGCAGGGTGATACCTTACGTTGAAAATACAGTCTCTGGAAGGAATGCAGTTTTGCATTCAGCTGAGCATAAACTGGTTGTCTACAACTCCCTGAAAGGGGGTTGTGGGGAGGTGGGTGTTGGTCTCTTCTCCCAAGTGACAAGTGATAGAAAGAGAGGGAATGGCCTCAAGTTGCGCCAGGGGAGGTTCAGGCTGGATATCAGGAAAAATGTCTTTACTGAGAGAGTGGTGAAGCATTGGAAGAGGCTGCCCAGGGAGGTGGTGGAGTCACCATCCCTGGAGGTGTTCAAGGAACGTGTGGACGTGGCACTGCGGGACATGGTTTAGTGGGCATGGTGGGGTTGGGTTGGTGGTTGGACTTGATGGTCTTACAGGTCTTTTCCAACCTTAAGGATTCTGTGATTCTGCGGTTAAGAGACCAGGAGATGCTTAATTATCATCCAATGCAGGGAATTAGCTGGTTATCTTAACGGGTACACCGCAAGCTGCTGCTCCAGCCGCAACGAGGTAGCCCCAACCTCATCGCTCCCACATCCCATCACAAGCAGCACACGCATTTCCATATGTTATGCCTGGAGCTGGCAACACAGCGGGAAGAAAACAGAGGGTAAAGACTGTTAATCCCTTAGAGAATCCATTGCTGTTGTGAAATACGTGTTATAAAGTTATATGCACCTGGGGGGAACCGTACGCTACGTACTGGTGTGTTTTAGGGAACCTTTCAGGCTGCTTTCCTGCTGTAGTACAGCAAAAAACTTGCTTGTTTTCCACCACCTCTGGAGGGATTTGGTCGTTTCTACTAAATTTAGCAGAGAAGGAAGGTCTGAGAGACATGAAGCCCCACAGCACAAGCCCCGGGGGAGCAGGCTGGTGACGTGGGAGCGGGTGTCCCTGCTCTCTCCCACGGGGCTGTGCAGGGAGACGCAGCCTCAAGGGCTCATTCCCGTTCTCCGTGGTGCCGTGGAGGTGGGCAAGCGCATCCGCAGCTTGCCCTGGGACCCAGCACCACCCTCAGCATCCACCCCTCCTCAGGTCCCCATGTGCAAAAAGGAGAAACCCTCGCCCCTAGCTCTTGAAGGCGATGGAGCGGCAATTCCCAAGACAAGGCGCATACCAAGACAGGCACAGGGCAGGCGAGCAGGCAGGGAGGAGAAAGCAGCGAGGAGGGAAAGGCATTCATTCTGGCACTCAGCAAGGCCCCAGCTTCAAAAAAATAAAATACAACTCTCACAAGCGACATTGCTTTCTAGACTGCAACGGGAAAGGACCATTAAACCTTCTCAGCAGCCACCTCTATAACACAGCCCATTAAATCTCTGCGTAAGTGGTTACTTCCCTCCCAGCACCTTGAGAAAGGGCTGGTGAGAAAAGTCCACTCAAAGTTCACTTGCGGTTTTGCAAGTGATTTCAGCCCCCTTTTCCTGGGTATTTGGGTTGCTATATTTGCCCTCGGGCAGAGTTGGAGATAACGACTCTCTAAGACGGCAAGGGAAGAGAGGGGTCTTCCTCTCTCACAAGCACAGGCAGAAGGAAGTTTTCAAACATCCCATTCAAAAACAAGAGGCACAACACACCTAGGATCTACACAAAGTATCTCTCCTTGACGTTGCCACCTGGACGGAGAAAAGCCAAAGACTCCCGGTTGGAATTACAAGGCTTAAAGGAGCAAAAGCCCAGGTGAGAGCCCAAAGGACCTCATCCACCAACTCCGTATGATTTTGGATGAACCCTGAAGCAGCCTCCCACAAGAAACATGGTTTAGGTTTCACGGCCCCAAGCAGCAAGTCCTCTGAGAGCCCACAAAAATGGAACGCAGCCCCGCGCAGCCCGCCGGCACTGCGCACCGAGATGTTCCCAGCAAGCCCTCGAGCCAGAGGGAGACGCTACCCAGCTTCACCCTTTCTCCAACCGCTTGCAAAAAATGCGACATCTCTGGAACCTATGCTGGTTTGGAAGTAGTTTGTAGCTAAAGGAATACAGCTCTAAAGTCAAGTTGCCGATGCTTTTGCTCCTGCCCATTGCTCAGACAGATTGGGGTCCTTCCGCAAGAGTGGGCTGGGAAGCACTGATGCACTAAGTCTAATAAAGCTACAGGATGAGGTTATTTATTTTTGTCAGTAACATATGTTGGGAGCCTATAAAGATTTACGTGCCCACAATGAGACACTTTCGATCATTACATAAATTTATTACAAAATACAGAGTGAATTCCCTACCGCAGGTTTTCCTTAGTTCCAGCTGAAGTGTTTTTAAAAGGCAAAAAGGAAAGGAAAAAAAAAACCCCAACCCAAACCACAAAGGCTTCAGTCTTTCCAATCGCATTATGCAACTTTTCCCCCACACTGGCGACAGTAATTCCTGCTTGTGAATCACAGCTAATTGTATTATAATAGGCCATTCTTCTTGATTTAATATACCATATGAAAATCAGTATGTGAGCGAGTGTGGTCATAAGATTAATAACAGCTCTCGTTCTTAATTTATGTTCACACTTTATTATTGAAAAATTTAAAGCCCAAGGGTGTTGAGGAGGATGTTTTGCTGGAGTTTGTTTTATTCCAGAAGTAAATTACAAAACTGGGGGAGAAGGGAGTGGAACAATCACAACCAAATTACAAATACCTGCTCCCACTGCACGAAATGACAGCGCTCAGGGTGAGGGGAAAACACGGAGGAAGAATTCCCAGAACTGCCTGAGAGGGAAATGAATCAGCTGTGTTAGCACGGAGGTTTGCAACAACAGGGCTCCCCATTTTCAGAAAGAGAGAGAAAAGCATAGAGAAGATGATGCTCCAAACCAGATCAAGATTCACGGGTGACTTTTGGCTGGGTTACAGAGCAGCAGAGAAAGAGGACTGGAAAAAGGAAAGGAAATTAGGGAAAGGTGCAAGAAGTGGTGAAAACTGCAAAGACAGCGAGACAGAGCAGAAATGCAGGGGAAAAAAAAAAAAAAGAGAATTGTAATCAAGCAAAAGGGCAGAAGAAAACAAAGGAAGAAGAAACAGCCCCGCTGCTACACCCCGGCCAAGCCTGCCTCCGTGCTTTTAAGCCTTTCGGGGCCAACACGTGTCTTTTGAGTTTGATTTTTATTTTTTAACGCACGGGCAATCCATTACGGGCAGCATTTCCCCCACCAGCTTCAGGCCCCACGTGCGCACACACACAGCAACCCCCCGTCCCTGCGCCATCCCGGCCCTGCAGCCAGCGCCCGGGGACCGGCGCGGTGCCGGTCGGTGCCGATGCCAGGCTGGCCTCCGCCTTCACGCTCGGAGGTGGAAAACGTCACCTTGGATGGCATCGAGATGCAGAACTTACGGACAAGCACCAGCCCCGCGGGCAGGTTTAGCCCTACCCAGGGAGAAACGCACTTACAGTACCACCCCGCAATCCGACTCGAGCAGTTCTCCTCCATCCCGGCCCAGGAGGTGGCAAGCCCGCAGCCAGGATGGAAAAAGCAAGCCCAAAAGAAAAAGCTCGTCCCAGCTCCAATTTCAGCCATCCCGCTGGGAAAAGCGCCTGTTACCGGAGCCAGGCTGGGATGCTGCAAAGCCCTTACGGCACCGCGCAACGCTCCAGCTGGGAACAAGCTGCGGCATCCTGGGGATTTTGGGATAAATGGCATTACCCTGAACTACAGCTGGAGTAAAGGGCAAACCCCGGCAACCTCCGGGGGATAACAGGCTCCCCGCAGCCATCTGCATTAAACAAACTCTCAGCAGCGTCTCGCCCGGGCGCGCGGCCGCAGGGAGCCCAAGCCCGACTTGTTCCCACGCTGCAGAAGACCTGGATTTCTGCCGCGTTTATTTAACCTCCCCACAGCAGTGTCCTTTGGTACCTACAGAACAACACAAGAATTACTATTCTTTGCGTTCGGTACGTTATTAGTAGATGGTCGGCGGATCCTGAAGCAATTCGCAAATATTAATTAAGCTTCAGCAGAATCCCTGAGTGGTAGGTAACTGTAATTATGTCCCTAATTATATTAATTCTGCTGTAGGGTGGCAAGTAATTATTTGGAATCTATTATATAACTAAAACAAACCTATGTTGATGATTACATGTTTAGCATGCGACTAACCGGTATTTCATTTCCTGACTGATGGCTTTGGCGTAAATGAAAAAGAAAAAAAAAAAGGCATGTAGAAAAGGAACGCGCAGGAAAGTCCTGCTAAAAATCCCTCCTCTATTTCTGCAGTCTGACTCCCCTCTCCCAAACACACTCGTCCCTCCTCTCCACAATCAGCGTGTCCGCCCATCCCTACCCAAGCAAAGGGGTTTGGTGCTGTGCTCCAACCCACGGACAAAATAGGACCAGAAACTGGGAGAAGCTCCGAAGTTACATGGTGGGAGTGGGAAAACCTTACTTGACCCATTTCCCCACTGAACAGATTTTTTCCTTCCTGCCTGAAATAACAGTCCCAAGAGTTTTCAGGCCAAATACTTGCCCAGGTTTTGTTAAAACCTACAGCCGTGCAAAGTTTAAACAGTTGCTTGCATCTAGACCCAGGTCAAGTGGGATGCAAAGCACGGATTCGGGAGCACATATCAGCATGAGCACAAGCCAGCCCTGTTCTTCCCAAATTCGGTGCGCCAAGAAGTTGAATCCTATCTCCCTTTCCAGCCACACAATCCATGGCACATCTGTTCTCCACCAGTCCAGCAAGAAGCCCTAATGCAAAGGTCTCCTCCTGTTGCAGACCCGAGTTTTGGGCCAAACCCAGAGGAAAAATGACCCAAGTGCAGGCTCCCACACCCGAAAGACATCTAGTCTTCAAAGAGACCCTCCGCACCAAGCACATGCAGTGCAGCACTACCCAGAAATAAAGACCAAGGGGCTGTAAAACCAACAACCTGCCGTTGTTTTGGGTTTTTTTTTCCACAGAATCACTAAGGTTGGAAAAGACCTGTAAGACCATCAAGTCCAATCATCACCCCAACCCCACCATGCCCACTAAACCATGTCCCACAGTGCCACGTCCACACGTTCCTTGAACCCCTCCAGTGATGGTGACTCCACCACCTCCCTGGGCAGCCTCTTCCAGTGCTTCACCACTCTCTCAGGAAAGACATTTTTCCTGATATCCAGCCTGAACCTCCCCTGGCGCAACTTGAGGCCATTCCCTCTTGTCCTGTCACTCGTCACTTGGGAGAAGAGACCAACACCCACCTCACCACAACCCCCTTTCAGGTAGTTGTAGAGAGCAAGAAGGTCTCCCCTCAGCCTCCTCTCCTCCAGACTGAACAACCCTAAAAATAAATTATACCTATGAACTCATTTTCTTGTGATGCCAATAAACCTCAGTTTCTTTTCTCTCCTCGAAAGAGAGAGCCTGGACCCAACCCACAAGGACTTTTTTTTTTTTTTTCAGGTCACTAGACTTTTGTTTCCTAAATTAGCAAGGCAGAGCAGGTCTCCCTGAACACCCTCATCCTACACAGCCTGAAGAGCTCACGGCAAGAGCCCAGGCGGCACATCTTCGCGTCAGCTTGAAGAATTTCACCGTGGCCTTCCCAGCACAGTGTATTAATGGAGCTCGGAGATGTTAGTGCTGACCCAGCAGCGAGGCGCATTTCTCAGATCAGTTTTATGCCAGCCTTTAAAACCCAATGTCATTTTTCAAATTAAAAAAAAATAAAGAGGGGAAAGTCAGAGAAGCTTTGCTAGACCAAATTGATTACCTACAAGACAGTAAAGGATTGTTCCCCGCAGCCTGTTCTCGACAGCCTGTCTCCAGTAGAAGACCAATTAGGCAAGCTTCTCTCCACCCTCACCCTTGAAGCCCCTCAGTCCGTATTTCTCTGCTCCACCCCAAACACATCCTCATTAGAGGCTGCCTCCTCAAAGAGCCACATCCAGCTCGCACAGCCGCCCTTGGCTTGGAACAACCTACACAGCGCCTTTGGTCCTGCCTCATAAATCAATGCCCGCGGTTGTACCTCTTTTATTGCCGCTATCCTGCATGCTGTCCTCAATTTGTTGATTTTTTTTTTTCTTTCCAGGAGATGTGCCAAAGACGAGGGTGGAAAAATACAGTTTTGTTGCAATTGCATATTCTCTTCCCCATGTCTGGAAGGATACTGTTTTGCACTGTATTGAAAGGTACCAGTAATGTCTGTCTAAAACATGTTCAGGTAATAATCAGCTAGACGTGTTCCAACAGAAGAGTCTTCAAAGCATCTCCACTTTCCAATGGAAAATTATGAAAGGGTTCTGCTTCGACTACATGGTCTACGCTTAAGGAGGAGATGAAAAGTCAAGAACATGACAATCAAGCCACAACGTTTTCAGGGAGTTTTACATCATGAAAAGTTCTAATATCATACCTATTAAAAAAAATTAATTCAAACTAAGTCCCCCAGGAGATAGGAGGTCTGAATTTCAACCAGACCTAATCCACCTCCTGAAAGTCAGAAGTGGGAAGGAGAACCAGCCCTTTCCAAAACCAAACGTACACCTTCTCCACACCAGACGCCAAGAAGCGCGAAGGGCTTTGGCAGATGGCCGTGCTGATGAAGATCAGCACATCCAAGGGCTAATTCCAACTCCAAGGAACCATAAATAGCGATGAAGACAGCAACCCCTTCCCACCAATTCGTGTCACCGTCAAGCCAAGCTCCCCGCACCGGTGGTTTGATCATTTTAATTCCGTCCTGCCCCCAGCACCATACCCACCTCCTCTCTCACCTAACCCCTTGCCAACCCTCCACCCAAACGTCATGGCAAACAGCCCTTACAAATTCAGCTGCAGCACCAAGGTGACATTTGTCCGCTGGTGCTCTGCTGTTGTGGTCTATCAGTCCCATGAGACAAGATAAATTAGGCTATCTGCTGCTGCAAAAAAAAATAAAATAATAAAAAGGACTTAGGTGCCCCCATACCAGACACATCCCATTTCAGACTCCTAAATCAAGAAGATGTGACAATAAAAAGCCCCGCAGAGCTACTGGCTACTGCTGAAGGAGCTGGTCCTCCACAAGCATTAAACTCCAAATTAAATAAGGTGAGAGAAGATGACCACAACCCCAGATCACACATGCTGCCCAGCTTTTCTTGCTCCATGGGTCTCCTCGGGATCTCTTCAACTCTCCAGAGCAAACCTGCTCCGGAGCAAGTGCAGCACCAGCCGGGCGATGCTCCTTGGTCTCTGCTCTTCTCCTTCAGCAGCTCAATGCCCGTCCACAATCCAGCAATGAAGCGGCAACCTCCAAGCCAGCTCATCTCGGTTTTTATTCCCCGGCTCAATTGAAGTCACAACCACCTCAACAACCAAGTCCGCAGGAAAACAAGAATATCTAACTTCAGTGCAGGGACCAATTGACCCAAACATGCATTAAATCGCCCCAAACCCCTCTTCAGAGCCTACCCAGCTTTCCCAGCGAGCATCATTTTGGGCAGCACTTAGTACAGTTCAGTCCTAATTTCTCCTTGGATTTTTTGATGCTAACAAATACAAAATTAGTAATATTACTTAATGCCGCTGCCGTCTGGTGAGGAGAGCACGGACTTGGCACTGCTGCTTTATGAGCGAGACTGAATCCAACTGGCTCCACTCATAGTTCCCTTCAATGGCAGTCGTACAAACTGGGAGCATATTTACAGCTCCAGCCCCACATCAGCATAATTAAACGCAACCCACTTCCCTTCCAAAAGCAACAGTAACAGCACGCCAGATTTAAGTTATGTTTGGAACTGGCACTAAAAAAAAATAATTGCAATAAAAATATAACAGAATAGAGGTCTAGAAAGGAATCGGGTAAAAGGGTTTGTTTGTAGTGGAGTGAGCAAAATCCCCAAACAAAACCACACGCGCACGCCGAAATTACTGTGCAATTAGTTACGGCGGTGCTAAATAGGGTGCTTACAGCTACTGGGAGCCGCGCTCCATCCCAGCTGGCGGCGCAGCGCTTCCCCTCGGCCGTCACGACGGCACTCGATAGGACCCCAGTGCTGGAAGCGTTGATGAGTGCCAGCTTCGTGCTGGACACGGCTTGTCGTCTGGCGGGGAAACAGCAAAATAACCCCTCCCCACCCCAGCACTCAGGAATACTTTTAAAAATGCGCTTTGCTGCAGCAAAGCAGCACCCGGGTCTCTATGCAACTGCTACCCCCTAAAGTCCCTCTTCTGGGAATAAATAAAAATGTTTTAAAAAAATAAACGGTGAGGAAATTAAACCACTAACAGGTATTGACTGCAGAGCCTTTGAAGCAGCCCCGTAACTCACAGCCTTCACCAGGGCTTGTTTCACCGAGTGCCATCGGGATGGAGACGGAAACCTGCCATCCTTCCTGCAAAGCCCCTCTCCTCCCCTTGCCATGGGCAGGTCGGGAGCGATGGTTTTCCAGGCAGAGCTGCAGGTGACGAGTTTTATTTGGGAAGTTATTAAATCAGGATGAGGTAATTAGCCCATAAATCCCAACCCGGGGGTTGCATTAATAACTCTCTCGAAAAGAAAAAATAAAATAGAAAAAAAAAAGAAATCAGCAAGCACAGGAGAACCAAAGTGAATATTTCAGAAACAAAGAGAGCTCAGTGGAATAAATCAACACCCGAATTCAAGCGATGCAGAGCAAAGCGATCGTCCACTTAATCCTGATACTCAGTTACAGACAGATGGGCCGTTCCTGCAAGGGAAAGCAAATACCATCTTTAATCATTAAAGTGCCCAGTTCTGACAGGTTTATTTTAGAAACTGGAAGAAGTTTCTGAAGGACGCCAACCGCTGAACCGTTGCTTCCCTTAGAGCCTCTGAGTCCAGGCGAGTCGAGCACGTGCACGACCATCGCCTCCCGCCGCGGCGGGCTTTTAGGTCCAGCCCACCGAGATAAGCAAACCCCAGTATGTTGACTGAGGGGCCCCGGACTCCAGCTCGCCCCCATAGAACCGTCCTCACACCCCAGCTGGAAAACGCTGCCCACAGCTGACGAAACCTGCCTTGCACAGGCAAGAGAGTAATTCAAACCCGAGTGCTCCTACGTAAACTAACCATGCCCGACTAAATCATTTCAGTCCCGCAGCGCTGAGTTCCACAGATCAGTGCAAACCCCCTATACTGACATATATCGGGGAATAAAAAAAGCCACACTAGCCAGACATGCTGGGTTTGCCGGGCTTATTCTCCAGCAGCCCTTTGCTTTTTCATGTCACAGAAGTGCAATTGCCGCCCTACCCTAATGGCATAAACAAAGCCAGGATGAAAGGAGAAGCAATCTCTTGTACGAGACGCACTGCCAGAGTTGGAAAGAATAAAAGCAGAGCAGCTCTCTCATCCAGAGCCTTTTCTTCTGCTTCAGATCTAAGGAAGGACTTGTTTGCTCACAATCATGTCTGGTTTGGTCTTTTGGTTTTTGGGGCTTTTACCCACTGAAGGATATAACCCTGCAAACATTACCTCACTCTCGCCTTTGGAGAGAGAAAATTCTCTTTGAGCATCTGAGCAGGTATAAAACCAGCCAAATACTCTTTACGCTATCAGTTATCCAGTTTGCATTCGATCCTTTTCACCCGCTTCGCTTCGTACCTGTGCCCAGTTCAAACCACACAATTTTCTTGCCCCTCCGTGGTGTTATTGCCTCCCCGCGACCCAAAGGGATGCCCGGAGCTGCCCAACTCTCAACCCTCGCAGCAAACCCTGAGCCCTGAGTTTGGTACCTCGACCCCAGCCCACGGGGAGCACGGTCCCCCCCCGGCAGCGAGCTCTCCGGACACGCGCCAGCCCCCTGAGAAGTTGTTTCCAGCATCTCTCCAAGAAACAACTCCTCTTTACTCGGGATTCACAGGTGGGAAAGCTCCTCAGCCTTCACTCAAGGACAACGCAGAGGTCACTCTCTTTTGCTTTAAGACAGAGAGGAGGAAGGCTGTGCCGTGACGGAGGCACTAACCCCCCCTCACCCTGCTTCACGCAGCACCTCAGTGCAGGGACGGCCGATGCCCTTGCTGCCCCTGGCACGGAGGGCTCCCACCTCCCTCCGCCCCGGTGTCCCTCCCTGGGGCCACACACCCTCTGGGATGGGACAAACGGGGGAAAATTCCCCTGTATTCTTCCTATATCCCCAGTGAGCGATTCCACGCGACGGCACAGGTCTGACAGGGGAAATGGGGAGGGCTCCCCCAGGCCAGGTCCCGGTGTGCTGCGAGCTCCCACCAAGACTCTCGGGGCTGACACGCACACGTCTCCTTCCCTCCCAGCCTCGAGGGGCAGCTTTTCAGATCTGTGCAGGATGGCTGGAGAAGACCACGTTCATTAGCCCTCCTCGGTGCTATAAAACAGCTGCTGCAGAGAATTTAGTAACCCATCACATCAAACAGACTCTGCCCTGAGCTCCTGCATCACTCCCCACAGCATCCTTCGCCCCTGTCAAGCCCAAACAGCACTCCAGGCTTTATGTTTCTTGGGACAACATGAATCGCGTTGCCTTGCTCACCTCAACTTGGAACAAGAGTTCATCAAAACCTGCAGTCAGGCCCTACTGACGACTAGCAAACATCATCACGCTTGTGAACGGGGAAACGGGAAGAGGGAGGCAGCTTTTCACAGGCTGGAGGCTGAGTGCCTGTTTCTGCCTATTACTCCCGAGTTTCCTTACGCCCCTGTACTGGTTTGCAGACTTGTCCTGCTCTAAGGGCCTCTCTCAATATGTTATTTATATTTTTTTTTTCCAAGTGTGCCATTTCCGCTCATCTTTGCAGCAGCATATGCTAACTCAACAGTCCTGGGCAGCTCGCTTTATCCCGCAGGGACTTTCTCTCTCCTCCCCTTTACAATTTAGCAGCCAGCTTGATGTGACACGTCCAAAGAGACAATTCCTTTTGGTTTTCGGCACGCATCTCAGGCAGCGCTTACAGAACAGGGAATTCAACTCCTCTCCTGCGTGCGGAGCGGCAACAGCTCAAACTAGTTATCTCTCCCTACCAACACCAGCACCACTAAGAGCGGCGAGAGTATTTAATCACAGCGTGTACCTCTCTCTCCTGGATATCTGCAGAGATTAGAAGAGCGGAATATTCCAGCATAATAAACATCCAGCTGCTATTAATGGAGTACGAAAGGGTCATTCGAAAGGGTCCGGTTTCAGCTCTCATTGAGAGCTATGGCGATTCAGCATCCCTCTTCCCGCACTACAGCTGGCCAACAGCCCCGCGGGAGTTTTTTTTCCAAGCAGAGATACAATCGGTGGTTTGCAAAACAGTCCCTTAAGTTTCGGGGTCCGAGCCCACCGCGGAGACCCCGGGCAATCCCCGGCCGGGGCCCCCCCCGCAGGGGCGAGGCGGCAGCAGCAGAGCCCCGCACCTGCGCACCCGCCGCGCCCCACCGCGGAGCAGCGCCCAGCGGGGACTCCGCGGGGACTCCGCGGGGACTCCGCGGGCAGCGAGGGCGGCGCAGGCCCACGGGCGAGCCCCGGTGGGCAGCCCGGGAGGGGCCCCGCTGCCGGCCCCGGGCCGGAGCCCAGCCAAGCCTCCGCCTGCAGCTGCGGCCAGAGCTCACCTGGGGAACTTCGCTTCCCAGCTGGAGATGGGAAAAGTCGAGACGCAACTGCGCAGGGAGCAACAGGGAGAGCGTGGCAGAAGTGGCTGGGAGGGCTGCAGCGTTTTAATTTTTTTTTTTTTTTCTCTCAATAAAAACCAAGGGGGCGGCGGGCCCCTCACCACCCGCTGCCATGGCCCGAGTCACCCTTAAACCAGAAAGCAGCAGCGCCTGGGCCAGAGGAAGCGCTCAGGCGCACCGCTTCGTGGGGAGGGACCTGCGGGCGAGCGGCTGCCGCCGCCTGCGGGGGCCGTGGGGCGCCCGGCCCGGCCCCGCCACCGGCCCCCGAGCGCTGCGCGGAGCGGCGCGCCCGCGGGAGCAACACGCAGCCGGCGGCGGGGGGAGCCCGGGCCGGCGCGGGAGGGGCGGGGGGGGGTGTCTCGGGCCGAGGGGAACCGGGGGCTTCCCCGGGCGCACTCACCGCGGAGAAGTTGTGGGGCCCGCAGAGCTCGCCGCGGTACTTGCAGGAGAGCAGCATGTCCTCCAGCTGGTGGCCCAGGCGGTCCATGAAGTCGGCGCTGATGCCCTCGTAGTGTCGGGGGGGCAAAAAGAGGCGAAAATCGGCCAGTTTGGCGAACCAGCGGAGCCGCGCCTCGTCGCCGCGCAGCAGCTCGGTGAGCAGCGGGCGGGCGGTGCGGTTGGGCAGCAGCAGCCCCAGCCAGTGCCCCGCGTAGTACAGGTCCCCCTTGGAGAGACGGGGGAAGCGCAGCGGGTTGTTGTTGCAGAGGGTGACGGCGGGGAAGGGCAGCTGCCGGCTCCACTCGGTGCGCACCTGGGTGTGCGAGGGGAAGGAGAGCCAGTGCAGCAGGCGGTTGGAGGACCAGGAGAGCAGCAAGCCCAGCGCGGTGCAGAAGGCCAGCACCCACAGCGCCCGCCGCGGCAGCGCCGCCCGCCGCGAGCACATGTGCCGCAGCCCGTGCAGCCGCGTGCGCAGCGGCGGCGCCCGGCGCCCCCGCGCCATGGGCGCTCCCCGCCGCCGCCGCCGCCGCCCCGGGATCAGTGCGAGCAGCGCCGCGCCATGCCGGGCCCCGCCGCTCCCCGCGCCGCGGCCGGCAGCGGCCCCGAGCGGCGGGGGGAGCCGCCGCGGGCAGCCCGCCGCGCCGGCACCGAGCTCTCCGCCGGGCAGCAGTTCCGGCAGCGCGGCATGCCGGGCCCCGCCGCCGCCGCCGCCGCCACCGCCGTCTCCCCCCCCGCCCCGCGCACCCCCCCGCGCCGCGGGGCGGCCGCACCCCGCGGGGGGCAACGGGGCGGCCCTGCCCGCGAGCCGCCGGCCGAGCCTCCCCCCTGGCCGCCCGCGCCGCTCACATGCTGCGGCGCCGCTCCCCCCCCCGCCCCGCCCGCCCCCGGCACCGGGCGCCGCCCGCGGGAGCCGAGCGCTCAGCGCGTCCCGCCGGGCTCCCCCCGCGGGCTTCCCCCGCCCCGCCCCGACCCCCCCGGTACCAGCGGGCTCGGCCCCGGCACCTCCGCTGCTCCCGGACACCAACGGCCCGCCGAGCCCCGGCGGTGGCTCCGGGACCCCCCGGCGCCGCTCCGCGGGCCGAGACCTGCGGGACACCCCCCCCCCCCACCCCCGGGCGGCCGCCCGGCCCCGCCCCGCGCTCCGCCGGCCCCGGCCGGCTCCCGTGCTGCCGCGGCCGGGACGGCGCTGCTCTCCCTTCCCCCGGGGAAAGTCCTCCGCCGGGCGAGGAGGAGGAGGAGGAGGCGGAGGAAGAGCGGGGCGAAGCTTTCCCGCGGTGCAAGTCCCGGCTGCGGCGGCCAGCCCCGCCGCTCGGCGCCAGCCGCGCTCGGGAGGCGGAGGGAGGGATGCTCCGGTCTTCCCTGGAGCAGCCCCCTCCCTCCCCCGCTCCGTGTTTATCCCCCGCAGAGCAGGGGGGAGCGCGGCCCCGCTCGCCGCTCCCGGGGCCGCCGCTGCCGCCGGCCTTGGCCGGGGTTTGGGGCGCGGAGCCCCCCCCCCCCCCCTCCCGCTCCCTCCTCCGGCCGGAGTTTGTTTTTCTGCTTTCCAGCATCCCCGGGGGAAAACATGATATCACAGGCACAAGCAAAGCTGCTAGAAACCCAGGCAAGCTTTGCAGCCTGCTGTGCGTCGCGGCTGTTTTCGGGGGGAAGGGGTTGATAGTTTTGGGGGGGTTGCTTTTTGCCTGCCGTAGCAAAGCTGCTCTACGGTCCTCCACTTCCATGAAAGATGAGTGAAAGCACGGAGAAACGCATTCACCGAAGGAAGCATCCCCCCCTCCCCAACCCTTGCTGCCCCTGTGCCGCCGAAGCCCGGAGAGCCCTTTGGGGGACAGGGGGCTCGCTCCGCCCTGCACCCGAGGCGGAGAAAACCCCCCTTTTCCCCAACGCCTGGACGAGACGGCAGCAACTTGCCGTACACGTTGGCATCTCATCGCGTTCGCTTAGCTCTCATCTCTGGAAAGCAGCTCGCTGTTACCTTCATTTTGATTTCAAATAGTACCAAGAAGCATTCCTATAATTGTGACCAATTAAGCTGTAAGTGGCGATAACTGCTTTGAATCCCCTCTGATATTTTTTTCCCTCTGAATTCATTTTCCGTGTGCGTTTTGAGCCGTGGTGTGGTTTTACCCAATAGATGGAGCACTTACAGCCTGGTTATCCCCAGCCTCTTTCGGCGAATCTCTTTTTTACTGTGGCAAAGCTGCAAACGCGCAGCAAACCCCAAAATCCCGCTCCTGGCCCTGGGGCCACGGGGAAAAAGGTGTTTGAGGGGCCCCGAGCTTGTGCCACCGTCCCCGGGCTGGAGCTGGTGGCAGCGGTGATTTGCACGAACGCATCGACGTGGACTCAGCTTTACTCCCTCAAATAACTTTGACGATTTGCAGCACCCCTGCTCGCGGCGTACTTGCGTCCACGCTCTGCAGGAGTCTTACCGTTTTCTAGCACTGCTCGTAAGTGTCAAATCCTTTCAAACCCAGAAAGACGGCCGCGACCTTTCTTAAACCAAATGGGAAAAGGCCAGAAGTTCCTGCGTTCGTTGTGACGTGGTCTCTAGCAGCTCCCGTTGAGCCTCTCAGCCTGGTTTCACAGCAGGTCGCAGCTTTTTTCCTGCCGCCTGTTGCAATCAGTGGGAGTTCTTCCCCTTGGCTCACTCACAGGGTAATAAACATCCAAACCGCTTCACCACAAGGCGCTCTGAGGTTGTTATACCCATGATATATTGACACAAACCCGAGGAAATAAAAAGTGCCTGACTATAAACATCCTCAAATATTCCCTCTCCCACAAACCCCATCGCTGCCTCGCAGCAAAGACACTCTTGGACGGCTCTCTGGCAGCGCCTGGGCTACGGGTTGTGCCCGGCAGGAGAAACAGCGCAGCCCTGGAGTTTGGCCACTTGCGTATTTTCAGCCTCTTCTGCTTCTCTAAAGGGTTTTTCACTTGGTTTTTTGGGTGGGGGTAGCTTGGCAAAAGGGGACCGTCAAGGAAGGTTTGCGTGGAAAGCTGCTCTCTTCCCTTAAATGCGCCCACTCCGAATTATCTGCTCAAATCTCCAGTCTGATTTATCAAAGGGAAGTAACTTTTCTTAATTAAAAAAAAAAAAAAATCCAAAAAGCTGATGGTAAGTAGGAGTAAGACCAACTTCATCCTGAGCCAAAACTCAAAAGCTTCCCCACGAAAACTTTATCAAGACAAACCAGACAAAACCTGACCGTAAAATTCAAAGCCTGCGTCAGCGGCTGTGACGCCTCGCCCTGCCCGGCCACCCGCCCTTCTCCGCTTTTCAAGTTATTCGAGAAAGCGGCTCCCGTTCCCCACTCGCCCCATGCGCTCGCTTCGTCAGAGTCCTGGTTAATTCTTTACGTGGCCAGAGCCGCTCAAAAGCATGTTGGGCTTAATGCATGGAAGGAGTAAGAGAGCTGGAATCAATAAATATTGCTTATTAGGCAACACGTCACTTCTCAAATTATCCCTTGGGGTGGGTGAGTTTGCTGCTTCTGTTGGAGAACAGAGTTTGGGTGGAAAGAAAAGTATATGGGAGAAATTCAGTGAATCATTTTGGGTGAATCCTGCCATTCTCCCCCCCAAGACGTGACCTGCGTGCTCCCGCAGGGTACAGAAAAGACAAATATCTTGAAGTTTTTCTAAACCAAAAGCATTGCCTTCTTTTGAAACTTCATTTTTACTTCCAACATCGACTCGGGTTAAGACACAAAAGGATTAAATAAAAGCTTTAAAACCCCTGGAAAGTAAATCATAACACTTTGTTCCAGCTGGACCCTTTTATTATTATTATTTAGTTCATCCCATACAGGAGCTGAAGGAGTGAAAGCTCAACCCCAAACGCTTTCCCCCCGGACTCGCAGTGTGGCTGGCTGCGACCCCCGGGGAGAGGGCAATGCCGACTTAAAAACTCGGGTCCATAAATGTGAATTCGGCCAAAGAGTTTCCGAAGTTTCCGGGCTTGGCTCGCAGGGCTGCAGTGTCACTCCACCCCTGCCAACGGCGGTTAGCGCATCCCAGGGGATTTAGGGGATTTATGCCGTTGCTTGGTTCTGCAGAGCAATTCCCGCTGGGCGAGCGGGCAGCAGATTTCTCCCCGGTTCGGCGCCACGAGGAGTTACGGGTTGGTGGTGACAGCGTGAGCGTCCCCAGGCTGTGGCTCAGCTTCGCCAAAGCTGCGATATCGTCTGGTTTGGAGCGGTTTTAGTCCCTAAAAGCAGGAGGTGAGATTCCAGGGGTGGGATCAAAGGGTGCAGGACTCTGCTCTCCGCCTTGCAGCATTGGGTTTTGTGCCGTCAAAGCCCCTGCAAAACGAAGGGCTTGATTTTAGCTCTCAGGAGCTCAAGCCAAGGAGAACAGGGTCAGGCACTGAAAGGGTGGGTGTCCCCGGGGCGGGAGGTTCAAGTCACCGTTGGTGGGGAAGGGACCCCTCTCCCTGCACAGAAGCATCCCCCGGTGCCACTGGAGATGCTGGTGCAGGACGGAAGGGCCGAGCACAGCTGGGCGGCCTGCAAAGCCGCCGGCTTCATTGCGATACGCTTCGGGCGCCAACCCCCAGCGAGCCGCCCCGGCGGGGCAGAGCCCGGGGTGCAGCCCAGCGGGTCGGTGCAGCTTAGAGCGAAACGAGCCTGCTCCTCTCTCCTGTTCTGCAAACACCAGTCTTTCCAGAATAATTCTCTGCTTTGCCTAACTGCTGCAAAAACAATTCCTGCTGAAGCCACCAAGTCATAAAACACTTGGAAATAGGGGTTTCCATGGAAGCTACCATCTCCGCCTCAATTCTGTTCCCGCTGCCTCAAATCCGGTAGTCCACGACAAACCCGTCCCACTGCGATCCGAGGCAGGGCAGCTTTGGGGACCCCGCAAGGTGCTGCCACCCCAGAAACAACGCCTTTATTCCAAAGGGGGGGCTGTTTTCTTTGGCTTGGTTTTATTTTCCTTGAAAGTAAATCATTGAGCTTCCAGCTGTGAAATTCTCTGAATTAATTGCGGCTTCTCAGAGCAGAACCCTCCTAGGTACCGCCCTGCACTACATCTGTTGCAGGGATTTTTCTGGGTCTGCAGTGTTTTGGGGCTGTGTGTTTTTAATGTAGGGAGGTGAAATACTTGATCCATAATAAAATATTGAAGGCACATAAATAATATGTCAGTAGCCTATTTCTTAATCTGCTTCATGCATTCTAGCATCAGTAGAGTAGTAAAACGGTTTGCATTTTACAACTCTGCTTTCAGATCCAGAAATAGGGAAACTTTTGATATCTCATTTTCCATGCCTTGTGTGTGTCTATTAAAAAAACCCCGAGAGAGATCAAACGAATGCCCAAGTGAGTAAAGATGCTGCTGCTCTTCTGGGGATTACACTGGGACCCGCAGTGTATGAAAAGCAAATAAAAGTGGGGGTTTCTAGGGTTATGCAGGAGGCTGCCAAGGATTAATTAGACTTTAGGAGGGGCCACATGTCAGCTGGGGTGGGGGACCCGGCTGTGACTCCCCCATAGAGGTGTCACGTTCGCCTTCACAGCAGCCGGGACGCACGTGCAGGAGTCCCCCATCCCCGCACATTTGAAAGGATTTAGTCCTCCTTCAGCCCGGTTTTTTGGAGGGGACGCTGAGACACGGGGCTGGAAAGGGCTGGTCCCCAGGCCTGAAGTACTTTTGAAAAAGAACCGTCGATTTTCAAAGGTCCTGTGCAATGCCACGCGTGACAGGGCTGCCCCACGTCCTCTTCTTAGCCGCGTCTAGTTACATGGGTGTTTCCTGACATGACCATTATTCACTAACTCTCCCTAAAGGAACAAAATGGTAATGTGCATACACATTTGTATATATGCCTGTGTATATATATTTTTCTTCTGCAGGTAGAAAAGAGGAATGATTTTAATCTATTTTAAACTTCTCAGCTGGCATCCTCCCAATTATCTCCCTATTCCTCTTTTTTCCTGTTTTCCATTTCGCCACTGAAGAAAAGAGGAGAGGGAGTGAAACAAATGAAAATACCTCTGGATTTCTTAAGAACTAATTTTAAAATGAATTCTTTTGAGCAAATTAAAAAGCAAAGCTCTCACAGCCTCTTAATATCGGTAAGCTCCTTTTCTGTTGCGCGCAATAAATTTGTCACGAGCACAGGGCATCTTGCACCTACCGGTACCCCGCTCATGAGGGAAGATGGGGACAACCCACCTCCTGCTGCAATGCTCTCCACGCATTGTGGTGGCCCTGTGGCCACCATCCTGCTGGCCAGAGCTGGCAGGGCTGCCCAAGGGCCTCCTCTCCATCTCTGGGTAGCCCCATCGCTTGGCCCGCTGCAAAGGTTTAGCTCAGCCCCGGTGACACATCGCGCGGCCAGGCAGCACCCTGCGAGCTGGAGCAAATCACTGCTGTTCAGTCTGGGGGATCATGAGCAAATGGAGAGAGAGAGACAGAAAAAGAGGCTGGCACCCAATACCCGAGCTTTTGGTGTACTTCTCCACATGAACTGGCCCTGCCGGAGTTATCCTCGATCCATCCAGCCCTACCACAAAGCACAGATATGAGGAAAGAGAAAGCAACACCTTTAAAAAGGAGCCCTGCAAGACTGCAGGAAAGGAGGGGATGCATGAGACACGGCCAGAGGCTGGAGGAATTATTCCATCTTCAGGAGGACAAAAAAGGAAAATTGGATATTATCTCCTTTTTGGAGAGAGAGCCTGCGTCTCTGAGCTTCAGAGCCTTGGGGCGGCTCTTCACAGAGCAGTGCTGCAGCCGGTTTTTTGGGTTGTCATCTCTTCCCCTGCCCCCCCCCCCGTATATAAAGGGCTGAAGTTTGCTTGGAGTCGCCTGGCATTTTACTGGGTGAGTTCCTGCTGTTTTAGCTCACGTCTTTATTTCTGATGGGCTGTGCAGCGCGGGAGCAGGAGCGATGTTGTCGCTGCTTCACTTGGGTGTTTTATCACGCTCCAAAGCTTTTTACCGCTTTGTGTACACCGCCACAGGAGACGTTCTGGCTTAATTAAAAAAGAATCTAGGCAAAGAAAAAAACCTCTAAGCTCGCTTTACTATTCAAATCTGTGTAATTCAGTGCTTTGGTCCTGGGCTGGGTGGCTGTGAGCTGATCCATATGGGGATTAGACGTCACCTACACCTTCGTATGTGGTAGTGGGATGCAATAGTGGGAAGCGTGGGAGGGAGATCCCTGTCTTGGGGGAATAATTCCCCCCCTGTCTTGGGGGAATAATTCTGGGTACTACGTGGGCGTAAGGCGGGAGCGTGAAAGTGGATCTGGAGGCTCTTCTGGACCTCACCTGGCCTGAAATGCTACATCGCAAGGAACAATAGCACCTGGAAAATGGGAACCTGGAGCTTCCTGGCTGACATTTGGGGCTGGATGTAGCACCAGCACACCAGCCCTTGCGGTGTGCCAGGGTCAGGAGGAGTCCTGGTGAATATTTCATGTCACCTCCTCTGTCTGGAGAGAAAATTCGCCTGCTGTCTTAATTCCACCTCTCCTGCCTCTGCTGAACCCTTTTTTCTCAGGTTAAATTTACTGGACCTAGCAAATACAGAGGAAAGCTCCTCTGTGTTTAGATGCTGAAGTGGACTGAAAATGATATCTCTCCCAGGGAGTTTTGCTTCCAAATCAAGTTAAGAGAGCAATTTCTTAAGTTAATATTTATTCTTTGCCTTTCGTAGGTATTTGAAGACTCTTCTGGGAGCCAGGTGGGAAATAGCCCTTTCTCCTCTTAAACCTGTTGCTATTATTTCAAATACAAACGAAGGCAAAGAGGCTGCCACAGCACCGTTCTTTATAGCAGCAGGGAGGGAAGCAGGAAAAGTCATTCTTCTAATGCTGAAATACGAGCACAGCTCGGGCGGGATAAAAGGGGACAGTCACCTCTTGCGTGAAGCAACATCAGCCTTTCATCCCGCAGCGCTGGGGCCACGTTTGGAGGCTGCTTTATTTGCTGCATGAGGGTTGTCTGCTGGAAAGCAAATATTTAACTCTCTGGACCGGTTTGGGGTGTCCCCGCAGGGGCTTTGGCTGGAGTTTTAAGGATTAAGCAGCCTCGGAGCGGTCCCACAGCCAGGATCTGACCCAAAAGCTGCCAGTGAAACCTTCCCATCCCCAAATCTGTTTGCTACTGGGAATGATTTGGGGCACAAAGAATTGCACGATAATTTGCTGCTGCAAAAATTCTAGTTTAGGGGTTTTTTTTTCTTTGTTTGTGAGCAATTGGCTCGGCATGGAGAGCAGGCGCAGCCAAGCGAAGGCACGCAGAGACAGACTCCCAGGGCGACAGCGGCCGTTTGCAGATGTCGGGGGATTTTCAGTGATATTTCCCAAGGGAAACAAGCCCTTTCTGCACAAGGAAAAGACTCTCCCTCTCCGTCAAAAAAACTTCAACTCCCGTCAAAAACTATTTCAAAGGAAAAAATTTTGACAGCCGCAAGGTTATATGCTTGCTCCAATTCCTTTCAGGTTCAATGGGAATATTGCAGGGTATTTCAGCATGAGTTCATTGAGGCGACTCCCATCCGTGGAAATCCCAGGTCACTGCAAACTCTCCCAACACCAGCGCCTGCTGCAGAAGGAGGGTTTGGGGGCTTTTACCTTCTTACTGGGATTTGGCCAGGACTAGAGGACACGGGATCAGTGCTGAACAACTGTCCCCGCTAATATTCCCGCTGTCCTTGGCCCGGGTAAAGCCCGTCCGCAGGGCTGCTGGGCAGGACGCCAGCGGGGCTGGCTGGCGGGGCAGGTAAGTGCTACCTGCTGAGCTGCCAAACAGAAAGGATCCGTCTAACGTTTCTTTGGCAGGCTAATGGGTGACAGCAGTTGTGTGGGAAGACTAATGGAGAAAAGGTTTGATAAAATAGAAGCACCATCCCTAAGTTTTTCTGATGCTTTTTTGCAGTTATATAATTTTAAAATGACATTGATTTAAAAAAAAAAAAAACACCAACACTGGGAAACTTTGAACACTTAGGGCTGGATTCTGCTCTCGTTGTCAGCAGAAAAAGTTTGGGTCCCTCTCTATGAAATTCAGGGGAGTTTCAGGACACTTTCCCTGGGGGGAATGAGAAACAGGATTTGGCCCCGCACCATTAAGAGCCTCTAAATGCCACCGGTGCTTTACAGGGAAGAGAAAAGGGGCTGAGCCATCACACTCGGGGAGGTGTCTGCAGTTTGCATCCAGCTGATACTCCATGTGGATGTCATTACTATGCCGACCGGCACCAACGCAGAGCGGGATGCACGAGGGGTTTGCGCCTCACAGGAACGTGGCACTGTCGTCCCCGCGGTGGGGTCTGTTTGTGGGCACTGTCCCAGCCTCGCACGGACCCTTGCAGGTGCCTCTTGCAAAGCTACCTCTGCCGTTCCTGAGGAGCTTTGGAGGATGCCTGGGGGAATTCTAGCTCCCATCCCGACTGGATCCGGCCTCGGGGCTTGCTTGTAGGGGAGAGCTGGTGGCAGAGGTTAAAACCAAGGATGACGGCACGTGAAGGAGCAGCCCAGGCAAACAGTTGGCTGGCCAGCAGAGCTGTGAGCTGAATGTGAGATCCTCATCCCTGGTTCACCATGGCCTGGGTGTGCTCAAGACTGGGTGGCAGCTGGGGGAGAGCCAGGAGAGCACCCCCAAAACCCCGCTGGGCTCACAGGGCTCTGCTGCAACCCTTCATTGGGCTGTGAGCTGCCCCCAGGGCACAGGGAAAGGACAGGGGGGAGTCCCGCCTGCTTTGAGATGTGAAGTTGGACACCTTGCTCTGTGCCTCAGTTTCCCTGCCCGGCTCTCCTGTATAGAGCAGCAGGTTTCCAGGCACAGGCTGGTACAGCACAAAGGACAATGGGACCTGGCTCAGATCAAGCCTGGCCTCTCTCCTGGTCAGGATCCAGCCCCTGGGAAGCTGTCCCCTCTCCCATCCGAGCCAGTCGGGACTTTTATATTAACGCTTTCCTGTAGGCTCCAACATTTGGCTCATCTGATGGCTGATGACTTCAGTTTAATTAAAATTACCTGCTTTCTTCTTTAATACAATCCCGTGGGAAGCCAAAATGAAGGGAGCTCTTAGATGGAAAAAGCCCCAAAGAAATGAAACTGCAGCAGAAAGAAGGTTCCTCTGGGAGGGACGTATGGACTGGCTCTGCCTTGACACAAAGAAAAATCTTATCAGAATTAGTTTTTCTGAAGAAATGTTGTCAGCGCTTTTTGGGAAGGTTTGAATTGCTTCTCTCACCTCTCCAAGAGGAGTGGTTTTGCTCCAGGTATATAATAAAGCACAAAGGTGAAGTTTCCTGGTCTTTTGTATTTTCCTCTATAGCAATCCCCATAAATACTGCATACATTCATATTCGTAATTCCTCTCTCCCACTTCTCCTATTCTTTAAGTCGTTGGATGTGGCTGGGTGAGCGCGAGGCGGGTGCACATGGTACTCTGGTGCTTCTCTGAGCAACGGCTAATGGACTGGATGATTCTCCGAGATGGCATGACAATGGATTTTTCTTGGCAAGGCTTTTTTGTCTCTGAGTTGATATTTTAAAACAATATACCTGAAGGTGTAAAATCTCCGTGGAGAACTGAGAAAGGTTGATTGGAAATGCACCTCCCAAACACTTTCTGATCCCCTCTGCGCCTCCTTTTGAGCAGTCCCCTCCACTTTCTCCTTTATATCTGCAAGAATATGAGTTATTTTAACAACATCTCATGAGGTTTTTTTAATTTTGCCATTAGTCTTGTAAACAAGATGCTCCAAGGAAGGAATTGCTCTTGTGCCAATGTACCAGGCTTTAAAATCTGGGGAACGAACACATCCCCATCTTCTTTCCCCGCTTTGCCAGGATCAATTCCTTGGTGCCATGAATGGTGACGGCAGTCAAGAGTCTTCAAATAAGGGGCAATCAGCAGCTGGAAATCTGCCAGTTTGCATATCGCACTCCAAAAAGCCTCCTCAAACCTTCCATGAAACAGAGGAAAAGCAGGACTGTGTATTTTCCTTCTGGCTACTCCTAAATATTAGTGCAGAATCCTCCCACATTCCTCATTTAGCCCCTGGAAATAGTGACGCGTGAGGTGCATCGCATCTCTGAGGTGGATAGAAAGGGCCCCGGATGAGACATTTCCATGTGGACACTGAAAACCCTTGAGTATGTTCCTCACGGTGGGTGTTTTTCATGACAATAGGGCTTCTTTTCTCACGCTCATTGACATCACATTATGCAGTAAGTCCCCAGGGAACTGTTCCCAGAATAATTGCACAAGACAAATAATCAGTATTTCCAATTTATTTTCTTCTGCTCTTCCGGATGAAGTAATGTGGCGCTTCTTTGTGATAATTGGAAACACCTGACGCTGACCTTAGAAAAAGAAGGAAGAAATCAAAATATTGATCTTAGAGCCAACTTAAAGGGAAAACTGGCATCTTGTGCTTGGAAAGCTTAGCCTGGGACAGCTTGCATTGCTCTCCACAAGCTCTCATGCAGAGCCCCAGCTTTTGGGCAGCAAATCGGTGCTGCCATGCAATCCATTTCTTGGCCGTCGACTGGCCGCCACCTTGGCTGTGAGTCTGGGGGTTTCAAGTCTCCCTGCCAGTCCGGCTCAGTTAATCCCCCCCTTTGCTTCTCCAGGACGTTTAATGGGATATTGTGTTACTGCTTCTCGGTGCTCAGCGACCGTTTGGTTCAGATACCAGTATCACCAGTGCTAGGATGAGGGGAGGCATCCTCTCTGGCCGATACAAACTAGCACCCTTCCTGAGAGCACCCAGGGTGTAAGGCGCACCCAGAAACATCAAATAAAATTAGATAGGATCAAAACAAGCAGAATAGTGTACTGCTTTGTGAAATATCAGCTGAGGGCTATTAATACAAAGCTACACCTCTGGCTTCGATAGAATGACCACAGGCTGATAGAGATTAGCAGAGTATTTGGAGGCAACAGTGTCACACACTGTCATTATTCTTATCCTCTTCTCTAGGTATATGTTTTTATCAGAGACAAGATATTGGAGAAGACAGACTCTCAATCTGATTTAATGCAGCTACTCACATAGTCTTATGTTACGCTCCTGACAATCTCCAGACTTCGCAAGGTGGGATACACCTGAATCCAGCAGCTTCCCATTAGGCTGCTGGAAAGCAAATGGATTTCAGCTCAATGACAACTCAGTAAAACCAAAATGAACCGGCCTTTCTCTGCCCTGCAAACTATGTGTGGAGGGACCTTCTCCGCACCTCTGAAAATGAGACCCATGGCGTTTGCCAAAGGCTGCTGTTCAGCTTGCAGCGGAGCACCCGGGGACTTGCATCGCTCAGTCACCTCTTGGGCAGGAGCAGAGGGCGAGCACAGCTCCTGACATGCCTGCGACACCGCTTGTGGCAACAACTGTCCTGCATTTTACACAGACTGGAAAGGGATGCATGGACAGAGGCACGGACGGAGAGTTTATGAATAACCCCGTATCAATCACACTGTTTAAGCATTATAAAGATCCGTGTACTTTTCAATTGATACTGTATAAAGATACATAATAATGAATTTTTTTGAAAATGCCATGAATCAGCTGCTTGTTATCTGCTTATATCTCTGCCAGCACCCAGAGCAATCACCCACCGCAGCCCAGTGAAAGCTTTCTGCTTTACTGGATTTACTGGACTAAGGAGCTGGAGGAAGGATGCTGCTCTGATGCTGCACCAGGCACAGCGCAGAGCTTGTGCAGCACTGGGAACACCACAGCAGGGAGACAGAAATTCCTATTCTGAGCAAAAGCTGCGCTCACCCAAGCTTCCCAGCGCGATGGTGCCGGGGACAGACAGGATCGTGGCCGCAGCACTGCCAGGGAGTCTGTCCTCGGACTCCTCAAGGGTTTGCATCCACTTGACCTTCAGGATGCAGCAGCTCATAAATGAAGCACGGATGCTATGCTCTGCCTAGTCTAATACGTCTGGATCTCCTCACATAGGTCCCCCCCCTTCTCCGGCAGTATAAAAGAGACTTTAAAGGTAATACATGCCTAAAGCTGTGTGAAGTGGCCTCAGTGCGACCCAGGATCGTCTCATCTCCAGCAGGTTTCTCTATATGTGGACCAGATTCCCTTCTTGCTGGTGTAAACCTAATGCACCCACAGGAGCTTGGTGGTGAAATTCAGATGAGCACATGGCCTGGAGCTACTATCATGAGTAACAGCTTCATGCATCTTAAAAGGGACTGAATCAGCTACCAGAATAACTCTGGGCTTCTATATCCAGGCAGCGGCATATCCGCCCCAGATTCATCCACGCTTCCTGAGAGTTAGGTTTGTATACACACATGGTGCTTGCTTTTATAATTATAATCTCTCAGTTGTCCTACAAACAGTAGTCGTCTTAAGGGTGAGAGTCTGAGCAAATTCCCCTGTTTGTTAAGAAAACAATATGGGCCTGATTACAAGCTGAGATCTACCTTCTACCTATTGCTAAGCCGGATAAATGCGCTGAATTCAGGAGCATTACACACACGCTCAACTGGTGGGAGACCGCTCAGAAGAAAGGTTGGTCAGTGAAGATTTAGCTTTAAGCGTAACCTTTCAAAAAGGAGATGTGGTTTCTGGAGAACTATTCATTGCTTCCCATCGCGCTGCGCTGAAGGGCTGGAGAAATCCATGCAGTGTTGCAAAAGCCTCAACAAATGCAGATTAGCTGAGCAAAGCAGAGTAGAAACAGTGATTTCCCCACCTGCAGTGCATACAGCCTGGAACTGCTCTCCCGGGGAACGAAACCCCTGAAATACAAAGAGATGACCCTGGTGAACTGCGGGTCAGGTGTTTAAATAATTCCAAATTAACCCTCTTTTCAGATGCACAGCGCTGGAGGATTGCCAGATCACTCCTTTGGAGGAGGGGTAAGAATTACACCATGGCCTTGCTGAGTCAATGGTGAAACTCCCTTTTGCTTTCCCGGATTCAGGGTTTCACCCTATTAAAAAGTAGACGCTAACCCACAGCTCAGCACAGCCCCCCAAGATCATTTGGCTTCAGCAAGTAATTTGGCAGCTCAGCCTTTCTGAAATCAGGAGTTACATCCTCACGTCAGGCTGCTTTACAAGGAGGTCTGGCATCGCCAAGGATGGAGAAGAGCAGGCAGGGCTGGATGGCAAATCACTTCCCATGCTGTGAATATAGCACCTATTTTAAAAATACTTCTAGTTTGGGATAAGTGCGTTTGCATGCACCTATGGATGGACACACGCTCTGCTTCTTGCTTTCGTGGAGCCTGTGTTTGGGAGCCTTGCACACCTTCACGTGATCACATTTGTGTGCTTGTGTGCCACGATAACTCAGGCTATAATTGTTGCTGCTTCTCTAACCTGCGCCCGGTCCTGCTCCTGCCTCGTGTGACCCTTTGCAGTGCAGACCCACTGCAGTGCCCGGCCCCTGGCGCTGCAGGCATTGCTGAGGCCCCTGCACGGGAAGGGCTCTCCGTCACTGATTTCTTGATTGCCCAAGAGAGCAGCTCTTAATTACACCTTGCCTTGCATTGCACAAGCATCTATATGTAGTGGCTGGGCTTTTTTCCAGCCCATCTGCAGAGGAGAACCAACAGCTCCAGGGAAGGAGGTGGCGTGTGGGGCTGGCATTCAGGATCAGTCCCTTTGGCATGGCTCCCGGGAGCGGGGCATCTCCGTGAGCCACTTCTCTCACTGATAGACGTTTGCCATCAGTGCAGTGCCTTTCAGGAGCAGTTTGCTGCTTAGCCCCAGGAGGTTGGAGGTGGAAATGAGATGGATCGAAATCAAAGATTTCCTTTACTTTCGGACTCTTTGTCATTTTCTTGTTTGCCTGATGTTTTCTCTGTGTTTGGTTAGAGCCCCTCAGCACTTGAAGGAGGTGTGATATGTGGTCATAAATAATCATTAACTCGGCAAGTACTTTGTAGTTTAAACATTTTAAATAAATAGATGTAAGTCTTCTGAAATGCAAACTTTTATATAACTATATTACATTTGCATGCATGCTGCTTTCAATGAGAAACCCCTGCTGAGAAACAGGGCTGGCACGGGCTGGATTGGCATTTCCCGATCCACAATGGGAAGAGAGACTGCTCTGTCACCGCGAAATAAAACAGCAAGACCAAATACCAGAATATTTTGTCTTGCTTGAAAGTGAGCCGCTTCACACCATGCACTGATTTTTCAGCTAATAAAACTGGCTGCAGACTCACAGAGTGGCGTAACACTAGGCAAGGTGGTGCTGTCAAAGAAAGATGAACTGCTTTGGGCAGTGGGACTGAATGGGGAGAGGGGTGCAGAGATCAGACCCCTCCGAAATGCTCGGCGGGATGCCCTGCCCTGCCTGGGAGCAGACAGCTCCCTGGAAAAGGGGGATGAGCCACAGAGGGTAAAACTGACATAATTGGAAGAGTCCAGCTGGGAGCTTGTTGTGATATTAACAGCCAGCTCTGCTGAGCTAGACTGAACCCCCCAGCAATGCCCTGATCTTAGAGGCATGCCAGCTGACGGGGTTTTCTGTGGGCTTTGACTTGCTGAGTCACTTCCACAGACAGCATCATTTCTCTCCTCTTGTGATGAGCGTTTTTAACCTGCCTCCTAATCATGAGGGAGTCTATGCACCATCGGTGGCACCAAGGTTTGCGTTTATCGAGGTCAAGGTTTCAAGACTGGGACACTGAAGAAAAGCCAGTGGTGAGAGATGGCTTTTGCTTTGGGCATGGCCCAAACGGGACCAGCGTGCAGCTTCACTGGTGTTGGCAAAAGGGCACCTGCACTGAAATAGTAGCTGGGAAAGCTGAGTTTCCTGGGCTTGGTCCTGCTGTGACAGTGGGGACTGGCCAGGCCAGAGCATGGACCACTGATGCCTTTGCAAAAATGCAGGGAGCATGCTGCTAACCCAATTACATCAGGGTGAGAAGCTCGGGGGTGCTGAGGCCAAATTGTTCACGCCACGCGCAGCAAAGTGCCGCAGCCGCTTTCCTCTGCAGCACGGCCAAGCAGGAGCTCAGCATTACATCAGAGCAGACACAATTAGCCAAGAGAAGCGCGTGCAATTAGCAGGGCGCTGCTGGGTCATTCTGGTTGAGCTGTTTAACAACTGCAGCAAAGCCCTCTGTCAAGACAGCAAGGTTAAGCCCAGGGAAAAAAGGATGCTCACTTGGCACATAGGAAAAGTCACAATGAACCAGAAAATGCCAATGAAGCAGACTGGGTGGTGGTGATGCAACGGGATCCATCACACCAGCGATGGACAAAACCAGGGCTGTGGAAAGCAGGTAGAGCCAGACTGTGCACACTGGGCTCTCGGATGCCACCCACATCCCCAAACTTCTTTGCTATCAGCTTCTCCAGGCACCAGCGAAGAGCAGGAGCCAGGGGGATGCAGGCAGAGTATCAGCCCTCTGCTTGCGTGTCCAAGGTCGTCACACATCTTAGGAGCTGGAGCGGGTGGGCTCCAGCTGAGGGTAGTAGATCAGCATCTCTTAGCACTTGGTAAAGTGTAACTAGGGAACTCTAACAAGAAAAACAGCAGTTGCAATAAACCCATGAAGCTAAGCGCTGCCCTGCAATGGTGTGCCCATAGCTGGCCTCTGCCCTGCATGGCAAAAACCAGTTTGGCTGCAAAGCGGGCTAGATGCCACTGAAATAAGTGACAGGGAGGCTCAGAAAGAGGAGTTTCTCTACAAACCCTGTGTTTTATCAGTATGACCAGGGCTTTTAAAGTAGCTCAGAGAAACAGCCCTTTATTTCAGCCACCGTCACTGCAGGGCTTGATGGGCTCCCAGAGCAAAGCAGCGGAGATGGCACCAGCGAAGTCCGCATAGGCACAATAAAAATGTCAGTGGCCTAAAGAAAGACAGTGACAAAGCAATCTCTGCAGGAGACGGAGCTCAGTCTCTCAGCCATTTTGGTAAAGGCTTGTTTAATTTAGTGCATGGTGGTTGAATTAAGTATTTCTTGGCCTTATTAAAGTAAGGATTTACTCCCCATTCTGTTATTTGTGGGGCTGTACAATAAGTACCAGCCAGTCAGAGTGTAATTAGCAAGGAATTATTTACAGAGATGAGAAACTGTTACTAAAACCAAGCAAAGAGAGTCTCCGTGCCCTCCCGGAGTGGCCTGGCAGCGGGACGGCTGCACGACACGACCCGTCAGGGCAGCACCTCGGCGAGCAGGAGTAATGATGCCTTCGGAGGCGGGCATGGGAGTAACTCACAGAAACAGCAAACATGCAAACTGTCAGCATGATTCACTGAGTAATTATAGAATAATACAGTGTAAACTATTAGGAGATAATAACAATAAGTTAGGATTGACTCGTCTCCTGTAAAACTTCAGGCTGCCTCCTAGTTATTTGTTATCTCTCAGAGCCTGCTGCACGCATGAGAGGAGAGCTGAGAGCTGCTGCTGCGCGGGAGCCTGCGCAGGCGCCTTCTTCTGTCGGCTTTGACAGCAGCAAACTTCTGGAGGTGGAGCCCAGGAATCACCTGGGCTGATGCCTTTCCCAAAGGTAGATGTCTGCTGGAGGCACCTGGAGAAACAGCCATGGAAATGACGGCACTGGGGCGCATCGGGTGGGACAGGGAGTGGCAGGGGTTATCAGTTCTCATGCTTCGGGTCAGATTAAGCTGGGGGTCAGGGCGGAATTTCATCTGACCTTTATTACAAAGGCACCTGTAACATTCCCTGGGTGCTGGTATTTGCTAAAGTTTGCCCAAGCTGAGCTGTTTTTAATAAAACTGAACCCAGAAACCAGCTAAGGAGGCAGCTGAACACAGCTCCCATCAATCCCAACGCTACATTTTGGTAACATTGACATGTTGGGTTTCAGTTTTGAAATTTAACCTTTTTTTCTTTCCCAATAGTCACTGGGTTCATTTAAATTTTTTTTTTTAAAAAAAGGCCCTTCAGACTGCAACTGCCTACTCTGAAAATGGCAAACGGAGCATTGAAATAACTGTGAGCTCTGTTGCTGCCTCTCTTCTCTCTGCACCAGCTGCCTTCAGGGTGGGATAGTTGTCAGCTCCAGCCCTTCACTACAAGCCACGTTAGTTAGATGAATGACATTTTTAGTGAAAAAAACTTAATCCAAATAGCCTCAGTTGGCAGGTCTTGGTATGGTATTGCTGAATCTCGCTTACTATGGAAAATCCTGTGTTCCAGAAACATTTTTACAATGGGCAATGCCTAACTAGCCTGTTGCCTTTAAAGTGTGGGTGCCACGTCTGGGTGTCACTTTGCTCGTAAGGAGGGGTTGAGGATTAGACATGAATGTGGGGTGCAGATTTGCATGCGTGTGCAGACACACATGCATGTGCACACACGTGTGCAGAGCCACGTGCTTCTGCAGGGTGTAAGGCCAGGCAGCCTGGGGCTCCAGCAGCTCATTCTGCCTGCCCAGCACCAGCAGAATCGCTCATGTACGG
Source organism: Gavia stellata (assembly GCF_030936135.1). NCBI lineage: Eukaryota > Metazoa > Chordata > Aves > Gaviiformes > Gaviidae > Gavia > Gavia stellata. Next base: position 4,970,411 of record NC_082621.1, on the reverse strand, counting down.
TATATGGGGACAGGTCTCTGGAAGGGGAGGGCATAAATTTAATTTTATTGCAAGGAATGACCAAAATGTTACGTTTTTTGGTAAATCAGGCCACAAAAAGCTGCTTGTTTGGGTCTGCCAAGCAAAAAAATTGCAGACAGTTTAAGGAGATATCCTGAAACATGTCTCCCAAGCCATGCCAGCTGGGCAAGGGTGCTGACCGAGACCAACATTTTCTTGGCTAAGAGCCTTAGATGATGCTTGGCGGGTGGTGCACAGACATTTTGGGGACCACACATCTCTGCGAGAGGCTCAGCTGGTAAAAGACTTGGGCTGTCGCAAGAAGGCTCGGCCCTGCCGGCAGCACGGTATTGCTGTGCTGGAGAGCCCTGTGTCAACACTCAATCCATCACTCGCGGTTCTTTATTAGGGCAGGAGAGCAAGCGGCAGGCGTAACTGTGCTTCGCCGTTGATCAGAAGGCGACACAGCAGGAACAGCTGTCCATCAGCTTGAAACTCAATTATCCAAGCTACAGCTCTCCTCTGTATGGGTGTAATCAGCTCCTTACACATTATATTATGCATTCACCTACTGGTTATCATCCTCTGTCATGCACTTTCTAGACAGTTCATTACTTATGTGTAAACTAAGGAGATATCCTTCCCCTTGGTGGGGCCTGCATTGCTCCCAGTTGATGCCAAACCCTTTTCCCGCGTTGAAGGGCATCCTACAGACGGGGAAGCAGCTGGTGGGACTGCTTGCAAGGACCTGGCAAGAAGGTGTCAGCATGGACCTAGGAGAAACCCTACGACCCTTGCAACCTTCGGTTATAAAAGCCTGTGGGGTCTGTGATCGAGACCCGGAGGCTCCGCTCTGCACTTAACAGAGGTTCTAAAATGGGGAAAAAGTAGGCATGGCCCATTCATTTTTTTGACTCTGTCATGATATTTCCAGGAATATGACTCCAGGCAAGTTTGCAGCTTGTATTCACAGCTGAATTCTTTGGTGGCAAGAGCAATGAGCAATGATTTTTGCTCTCTGGGCTTCAATACTCATAACATTTCCATTTTTCTGGCATTTGATTACGTATTAGACATTTAAGATGCATTTATAATATTAACCTCTCAAAAGAGGCCACTCCTAAAACAGCTCTGTTTGCCTAGTTAAAATGCGACTCTCGCTGTTGTCTGTACCTCAAGTGGTCTGAGTCGATGAATCAAAGATCTGAAATGCTAAAACAAAATATATACATAAAAAAACTCCACAGGGGGGAAAAGCCTTCTTTCCTAACAAATGACCTGTGTTGTAACACCAGCCACTTACTCATTTGTCAAAGCAGCGCGGTTCTGCTCAGCTGCACGGAAAGTTGTAATTTGCAAATCTGAATCCAATTTGATGCTTTGTCGTCTTGTGACACCACGGCGGGGGGAGAATGTGACTCAGGACCGCTCGTACCGCCCGGCTGGTGGGAGCTGTGCTGCCCTTCCCTGGCGTCCCACCGTCAGGATGGGGCCGTGCAGGGGTGATGCACCCAGCACCCCGGTTTGTGGGGCTTTTTTGAGATCTGGCAAGGAGAAGAAAGCGCCAAGCAGGTTTTTCTGCAACTGGAAGGTGTCAAAAGAGGTGAAGGGGTTTGCTCAAGATCCTAGTGTGAGTCCAGCTAAGTACAGAGCCTGGCGCAGCACCAAAGTTTCCTCATCCCCATGAGCCAATTGGTGACGCTGACCCTCCCCTGCCCTCCAAGCTGGTTTGGACCTTCATTAATTGCTCAGTCTCTGCAAGTTATTCTTTTGTTTGTGTTGCAGAAGCAGCTCAAGATCCTACCGGAGGACACGGACCTCTCGGGGCTGGGTGCTGCCCACACATCTAACCAGAAGAGAGTTGTGACAGCGCAAGGATCTAAACAGAGACTGCAGAAGTCAGATGGCTGTGACGAACACGGGAGAGTGAATATCCATCACGCAATGTAACACAAAACTGCCCCAAAATCAGGAGTTAAGAATCTCAGATTGTTCTGAACCGCTCCCTGCCTCCTCCTCTCATCTCCCATTACCCATTACAGGGGTAAGGATGTCATCTCACTGCACAGTATTTCCTCATGTTTGTGAACTGCTTGACACAACTACAGTGAGAACTGTAGAAAAAACTCAGGCGATAGATAACAATAACCATCCTTTTTTTCCCCTAATAAGTACATGAGACCTGAGAACCAACGCTGAGCATAATGTCAGGGCCAAGGTAGTAAATCTGCTCTCTTTAAACAAGCCCTGTCCATCCTTGCCTGGTACAGGCAGGAGCTTTCCTGAAAGCAGTGCGAAATCATGAAAATAAAGACCGTATCATAACTCACATGAGAAGTGAAGAGTGGAAATGATGAATGAAGAGAGCAAAGCCTATCTCCTATTCCCCATATCCAAAGCATTTCACTTTGCAGCTTTAATGAAATGATTTATTTTTTTTCAGCTTTGTACTACGTATGGGTACCGTACTCGGGTGTATATTTAACAGCACAAATAGTAGCCAGGATCAGATGCACAAGGCCTACGACTCCAGCAGTGATGCTAGAGGAACCTCTGGGTTGTTCATACCCCGCTGTTTGTGCTGCTACACGCGGTTGAAGGCAGTGTAGTTATCTCAATACACGTGTTATTTTGCAAAGCAGTGCGGGATCTTAATGTATGTACACTATAATTACTTTTAGTTGCTCCCTTCTCTTTTATTGTAATTTGCTTGCTAATTATCGTTACAGAATCTTAACTCAGTTGTTCCCATTAATCTTAAATTAATTATAAGGTAGTCCATACTAATTTAACACCAGGGTTGTTTTTTTTCTTTTAATCACATGTTTTTAGGCTTGTTGCTGGTGTGCTGGAAACAGTCATATGGGAAGAGCAGCTCTGTCCTGACAAGTGATGTTGCAGAAAACACGACTGCAACCCAGGGGTGTCCTCTTCTGTTTCAAGGACTGGGGACTAAACAGGCTTCATCTGACATGAGAAAAGAGCTGCTTTCCCCTCTGCTCCCTGGTCCACGCAGAGACCACATTCATTTCTTTAATTTTCAGGTGCCCTAAGTGTTTTGACACAAGCCTTTCGGATGACCGGCCTCAGGAGGTAAAGGACTAAACCCCGTGAAAGTTGGGCTCCCACCTCCCAGAGGTTCCCTTGCAAATCTCCATCTCACTTAAGCATCGTATTAACGGTGCAGGAACTTAAGAGGACTCATCAGCCTGCTGGTCTTGAGGCACTAATGGGAGAAAAACCCCATCCTCCAATGGATCTACACCCCAAGGGAGAGAATATTTACCAAGCCTCCAGTGAGAAGCATTTCTATTCCTGGTTAGCTGTTAGGGGACCAATATTTCTGCATGAAGGATTTATAGGAATGCCTTTTTCGGTAACACTGAAGGTTTAAAGCTGCATTATTGCACCTATTATATCTCAGCTGGGTAATAAGCTTTGGCTGAGACTTTCTTTGGTAAAGATGGTGACTCGGTGGCACCAAGGTTTTTACTGAATTCATGTCAGTCAGAAGTTTTTCTCAAAAAAAAAAATATCCTCAGACCCTCCCCTGCATCGAGGCACTTTCCTGGAGGTATCGTCAGAGTAGGTGGCTCCACGTGACCCCATTGCTCTTGTCTCCCAGCCAGACATCAGTGGGTCAGTGGGCTTTAGGGTAGGACACGCATCCTCGCTCCGTGGTCAGTACAGCTCCAGCCCATACTCCAGGGGAGATCAGGAAACCACGGTGACTTGCCCACATGCAATCACGTACCCCAAATGACACGTCTAAATTTTTATGATGAAGTATTTTGGCCTTTTCAAAATGTCATGTAAAAGACATGCTGAAAACTGGAAGGAACTGTTTTCTTTAAGTCCAAAGAGGTTGCTACAGCCACTGCAAAACCATTTCCCATAAACTTTTTTCAGAATTGTCTATGAGTTGGACAAAATACTGTATTTCTCCAGAACTTCAGTCCTGCTTTGTGTCACCCCCAGGTGTTTCAGTGCATTTGGAATAAAGTGCTGCATAAAGTTTGCTGAAAATGCTGAAATCACTGCAAAACACTTCTATTTCAGAGCACCCACATTTGTCTTTGCAATACGATTGTGTCAGATAAATTTTGACAAATTCTGCTGTCCCTCACGTCATGGCTAGTTTTTATGTACCTGGACTCTGCCCCAAGCATTTGCTGGGTGCTACCAAAATGCCAAATAACAGACAGTGCCGGAGCCGAGAGCCCACATGTCCTACAAGGACAGAGGAGCTCCAGCGCTGGGTCAGACACCGCAGCACGAGATGCTCTGTAAACACGTAGAAATGGGACAGTCCTCTGGCCACCGGTGACCACCAAACAGAAAATAACAGCCACCTATAGCCACCTAAAGAGAGAGGCTACTAAGGAAACAGTGAAGCAGCTCTGACCTATAATATGTATAAAACCATGGGATGCCTAAGGCTTAAATAATATTGACTTATTTATAGACTAAGCAGGAACATGAAAGGATTGGGGGGAGGATGAGGCTTTGGCAATGGGATTAAATCAGATGTTTTCTAATGCCATTATGAATTTTGTTTTGTTTTGTTTTGTTTTTTCTCCTAATTTTGGAGAGCTGCTGCTCTCACAGGACCCTTGGTTAGGGAACGCGCAGGATCGGGATGGTGGCATGCCGAGGAGTTTCATGTCCCAGGAACACCTCTCATCCAAGAGCCGACACTCACATCGATGGCAGCCACATATTGCAGTTTTGTGTCTCATGGAAGAAAATCACTTTGGGTTTTGGAGGGGAATGCCAAGGATCGCCTGCCCGGCAATGCCCCCACCCCAAAACCAGGGCGCGTGGCACACCAGGCACCGTTGGTGGCTCGCAGCAGCCCAGAGGCGGGCAAGCAGCAGGGTGGTACTTGGAGGAGCTCGCTTTGCTGACAGCTGAGGAACTGAGCCGTGGCCACTCGATTGCAGCATATTATGAAGTCTGAGTACTTCCCTCTTTAAATCTCTTCTGGCTCCAGTGAAATGTTTTATTATGAAGACGACCCAGTAACAAATTCAGAGGGCAATTGTGTTTCCTCCGGAGTTTTTCTGAGAGATATAAATACATCCGAGGAAACACCATATATATCATCTATAATATTTTTCTCCTTTTCCCTGAAGTCCTCAGTGTGCCTCTGTACCTTTGGGGCTATGGAGGACTTGCTGTTGCCAGTAATTTCTCAGCATCCCCTCTGAAGATTGCAATGGGACACAAAAGAGTTAGACACAAAGCTCCATTTTTAAAAATACTGGTCTAGACTCTACTGGGAAATGTCCTTGCTCTGTGTAAATGTTTGGTTATAAATGCAGGGATACTTTCCCCTCTCCTTAGCAGAGCCAGCTGGGATCTGCCTAGTGCTTTGTTTAGAAGAAACGAGGGGTTGTGGCAATACCGCTTGCAGGCGTGCACAGGACCATGAACCCTGGGAGAAGGCAGACTGCAGCTATGCCAGGGCTGGAGGGTTAATAAACGCTACGAGCAGCCCATAAAATCTCCCTTGCTTTCCCCAGCTGCCAATGCACAGAATGCAGATCAACCCACCTGTTAATGTTGCAGCATAAATAGAGGCTGAAGGATACTCATGTCGCTTACCGCTAGCTAAAATGTCCCTCAGGAAGCTCTCAATTAGCCTCCTGTCTCCACACCTTCGCTTGGTACAGTCCTTGTTAAAAGATACTGCCAGAGCATTGTGATTTTGGATGCTTAGAAAGAAATAAAGGGTAAATAAAAAAATAGGCCTGCTTGCTAAACTGCACTGATGGAGGGAAGGAGAGAGGCTGAGCAGGCAGGGGAGAGGGCTGGGCTCCTGTTTGACACGTGCTCCTCACTCCAGCATCCCCAGGACGTTGCCACCTTTGTGTCTCTTTCCAGAAATTTTCCTCTGGGCTAAAAGTTCATTTCCGAGCTACTCAATGATGACATGTCACTGGGGAGCTGTGGCCGAGGGAAGCCCATGCCCTGCCTGGGTGGCACCCCGTGGGCAGGGATGTTTCTTTGGTCAAGCCGGGGCTGGAGAAACCCTCCATGAACAGCAGCATCTGGATGAGTGGATCCAGGTGAAGCACTTCCAGCGCACGTACGACAAAACAGACTTTGTCCCCCTTCTGTTTTCTGCATCACTTTTGCAAGCACTCAGCCTGCCTTGCTTGGGGTCCGCATCGGGCACCAATGTAGGTTCCATGACCTTTGCATTAAAACCCGGGGTGAGGTTAGGTGGCAAACGAACACAGGCTTTCAGGGTCATGGTTTTGAGCTCAGATTCTTACCATCCCCCCAAAACCCATTTCAAAGCCCGTTTTAGTACTTTCTCTTCATTCCCACTACCACCTGTGTTTATTTTTTAGCCACTAAAAGCGCTCTGCGTGTGTTTGTGCCCATCTCTGTGTTGTGCTGTGGTGTGCGGGGGTGTATTTGACTCAAGTGGTGTCTCTGGATACTATTCTAAAGCAAGCAATAATAAATAAGTCTACACCACACTGTGCTAATTAGGGAGCACGGCTGACAGCATATTGGATGTCCTCATTTCAAGACAGCCTGAGACGAGGGCCTTCCACAGCTCATGTCTATAATGGGAATCCACCAGGCCATGAGTCTGGGCTAAAAATAGCCATCAAAATTAAAAACAGAATTCAAGGCACAAGCAGAGGTATCGCAGGCAGATGTATCTCCTTGTAAATACAATATTTAAACACCTAATAAGCATTCAGCGTATCACCAAGAAAGAAGGTAGGGGAAGGTCAGTCCTCCTTCTATTAGTCATGCAGAGAAACAGAATGTATTTGTTTTCTTCAATGTATGTCAGATCTTTAATGGGACTTTCATTTACCTGTAATATTTATCATAAACTGCTTTGCAAGAGAAAGGCTGGCTGGAGGGCCCTGGCAATATATCTGCAGCAGAAATGTCTTTGAGCCCTCTGTACTCAGGGTTTCCCTCTGAGATGTTCCTTGGAGGAGCTCTGCCGGGAGAAGAGCAATGAGGTTTGACGCCCATCACGCCCTGACCAAGAGAGGGGACTAAGGACTCTCTGTAAATGGGTGGTTGTAAATGTGAGTGCTCAAGCCAGTAGGGAAGAGTGTCACCATTTGCTCCTGTGTGCTATCGAGATGTACATTGTGGCCTCAGTCCTATCCAGGCTGTGCTAAATAAGAAGTTGCTTGTACTTTATTGATGATCTGGATGAGGGGATTGAGTGCTCCCTCAGCAAGTTTGCAGACGACACCAAGTTGGGAGGGAGTGTTGACCTGCTCAAGGGTGGGAAGGCTCTGCAGAGGGATCTGGACAGGCTGGATGGATGGGCCGAGGCCAATTGTGTGAGGTTCAACAAGGCCAAGTGCCGGGTCCTGCACTTGGGTCACAACAACCCCATGCAACGCTATAGGCTTGGGGAGGAGTGGCTGGAAAGCTGCCCGGTGGAAAAGGACCTGGGGGTGTTGATTGACAGCCACTGAATATGAGCCAGCAGTGTGCCCAGGTGGCCAAGAAGGCCAACGGCATCCTGGCCTGTATCAGAAATAGTGTGGCCAGCGGGAGTACGGAGGTGATGGTGCCCCTGTACTCGGCGCTGGTGAGGCCGCACCTCGAATGCTGTGTTCAGTTTTGGGCCCCTCACTACAAGAAGGACTTTGAGGTGCTGGAGCGTGTCCAGAGAAGGGCAACAGAGCTGGTGAGGGGTCTGGAGCACAAGTCCGATGAGGAGCGGCTGAGGGAGCTGGGGGTGTTCAGTCTGGAGAAGAGGAGGCTGAGGGGAGACCTCATCACTCTCTACAACTGCCTGAAAGGGGGTTGTGGGGAGGTGGGTGTTGGCCTCTTCTCCCAAGTGACAAGTGACAGGACAAGAGGGAATGGCCTCAAGTTGCGCCAGGGGAGGTTCAGGCTGGATATTAGGAAAAATGTCTTTACTGGGAGAGTGGTGAAGCATTGGCAGAGGCTGCCCAGGGAGGTGGCGGAGTCACCATCCCTGGAGGTGTTCAAGGAACGTGTGGACGTGGCACTGCGGGACATGGTTTAGTGGGCATGGGGGGGTTGGGTTGGTGGTTGGACTTGATGATCTTACAGGTCTTTTCCAACCTTAATGATTCTTTGATTCTGTGTGATTTTTGATACTGAACATTTCTTGAGACTGAAGTTCTAGCTGCTGCATAAAACCCTCCCTGTTGGGACACACTGCAAGCCTTTTGGGGACAGAAATCACCTTTTTCTCCTGTGGATTTCTTGCCTTTGAGGAATCTGAGCTGCCTGGATCTAGCTTAGTGATTTTCTCCCCCTCACACAGACAGACATTATGGAATTTGCCCATGTGTGCAGTTAGCAATCCTGTACGGAGGTAAACTGCTCCACTGTCATTGTCTGGACAGTGCTAAGGACCACAGGCTGCCTCCAGCCCAGGGTGACAGATTTGGTACCACACACTTGGAGATTGCTTTGCACCATGCTGGACTTTCTAGTCAGTAAATTCGTCGGGACAGGACCCTGCACTCTTTTTAGTGGCTTCTCTCCATCCCAGCAGTCCATGAACCTGGGCTGTGGCCCACAAAGCAGCACTGCTGCCTTTATAGCCATGACCCCAGGAGCAAGAGAAACGTTTTGTGGTTCTCCTGTGAGCTCATCTGGGGCAGGAAAATCCACTAAAAAGCCACCGTGTTGGGTTTTTTTTCTTACAGCATCCCTGCTGTGTCAGGGTCACTCTCTACTTCTTTAATCTGGGACTAGGAAAAAGCAAAGACTCCAGATCCAAAATGTACATCCTCCTCACTGCCTGCCCAGAGCCCTGCAGATACGAAGCCAGCTTGTTCGCAGGGCAGCCCAGTGCATAGTGATTAGACCACAGCACAAATGAGCCTGGATGATGAGTATCAACTTGGGAGAAGTCCAGGAGCAGAGAGACTTCTAGTAAATATTACCCTGAACCTCAGGACTTGGCTCCATTTTCATGTCTTGTCCTTGGTGTACAAGCCTGGGGCAGTGTGCCTGGTGGATGCATTGGATCGATGTTATTCCCGGGATGTAACGCTTTCATCGCTTGGAGGAGCGGGCTGCATGCAGAATTGGGGTGCAATGGCTGAAGGCAGGGAAAGGGGATGCTTTGCTTTCCAGCCTACCCCCATTACTTTGCTGATGCTCTCAGTTTAGGGTTCCCCAGCTCTGTTACCACTCGTTAACAATTTGCTCTGGGTGGATTTAGGACTCATTTAAAGCCAATGAGAAAGGGGAGATCCACTGAACTTGGTGGAGTTACACCACGAAGAGCACAGCAGAGATGCTAGTCCTGGCCCACTGTGGCCATGGTTACATATCTTCATCAAAGTGACATTTCTCACTGCTCGCAGAGGGAACAGCTATTAGCTCGCTGTCTGCTGCTAATGAACTTCATCGCAGTGAGCAAAATCCTTTGGTGGGCATGACTGGCGCTGCTCATTCCAATTAAAAATGCACAATTAACATCTCGTGCCATCCTCTTCAGCTGAACAATTGTAGGAAAATGTTCATGATCCTTTCTGTTGCAGGATGGCCCTCGTGCTATCACTTATCCCTGTGCCTGGCACGCTGTTAAATACCTGGGGGTTAGCACCAGGTGGCTCGGCTGCCCCCCCCTCGCGGGCTGGGTGACGCACCCATCACACACCACGAAGCACAGGGAAGTCGGAGATGTTTCGGCTGAGAGTAGAGACGGCTTCCAAAAACCATCATGAGGAATTATTGGAAGTCACTGCGGAGACGAACAGCAGCGGGTCAGAGGGACACTGTAAGTGCTTAGTAGATCTTGTAATCACCATTGCCCAGAGATAGCTTCAGTCTCCAAGGATTTCTCCTTTTCTCTCTTTTTTGTTCCCCTCTGGAAATAAGAATTGATATTCTGTCATTTTGTCTGGATGTTTTCACATCCTGACAAGGGATGGGAAGGCTCAGGAAAGAAATAACAATTGCTGTTTTTTCTCCAACGGGGCTGAGCTCTGTCCGTGCTTGAGCAGGAGTGGCTCTGCGTGCATGGCCATGTGTGTATGCACAGATGTCCATCTATGGGGCTGTAGATGGACGGGGTGGGCTTCAGCTGCTCAAACATGGTACCCAGCAATGTTCAGCACGCCCCAAGGCATCCCAGGCAGGCATGGGACTGCCTGATCACACACAGGCCCTACAGATGCTGAAGGCCAGGAGGGATCTGAAACGGACCCCGGACATCTGCAATGGCATCAAAACACCTATGTGAGGGCTACTGAATCCTGCCTAGCTGGCTAAGGAGCACTAAAACTCCTAAGCATGATACAGGAGAAGGAAATTGCCACTAGACTCGCAGGAAGAACTGCTATTTTCTCTTGAATCTCTCTCTCATCCATAAAGAAATGAAACTACCAAAGCATCCCCAAAAAGCAAAGCCTGCAGAGAGGGTGGTGACACTCCCAGGATGGGCAGAAGGAGGAAGGGAGACGCTCACAGATGCCTCAGCCTGTTACTGCTAACTCTGAGAATTAAAGAACCTGCAAAGAATCAGACCCAGAATGGCAGAAGAATTAATAACATCTAGAGATAAAGAGGGAACGGGGTCTCTGAAGCAGAGGGAACACACACACATAACCCACATACACAAGGAAGAGGGAACGACGATTCAGAGTGCTTGAGAAATGTGTTTTCTCTGTAAAATCAGGCATGGGAGACTGCTGCTGCTGTTTCACTCCCTATATAACCTGAAATAAAATGTCTCCTTAAATAAAAATCAACCATAGATGCATGTGTGTTTCTGCGTGTCCTGAGAGGCAGAACAAGAACATTATCCTCACTGGGGCTGGGAGGAGGAGGCAATGAATTTTCGCAAATGTTCATTCATCTTTTCAAATGAATTTGCTTTGTCTGGGCAAGGGTCCATTTTGGATGTCCATTCACTAGCTCTTCTAACAAAGGAATTTTAACAGCCCAAAAACTGTTGCCACTGCTTTTACCCAGCAGGCAGGATCTCCACGGTTGGTGCTGCAGTGTTCCTAGCCTGGAGTTGAGGATAGAATTGGTCAGATGAGAAGCCAATTTCTTGAGCCTGAAATACTTAATTTGAAATACCTTAGCTAAGACTCCCTCTAATCATATTCAAAGCAAGTCATTACCAACAGCATTTGGCTGATCTGAGTCATATTGAGGGACAGGGATTTTCAAAGACACATGATCCCCTGACATTTTTCTGCAGGTCTGATACACTGCCATTTTAAAGCCCTGCAAAAACATGGAAGTCTTTGAAATTGGTGAAATTCCCAAACTCAAGAGCAACTGCATCATCAGGGCTTATGAAGCACTAGACACAGGAGCTAGACACAGCCCTCGAAGCTGGTGGAGATAAAGTCGAGGAGGATTTGGCTACTGGTAATCATGAGGGAGCTGGGGTTGTTCAGTCTGGAGAAGAGGAGGCTGAGGGGAGACCTCATCGCTCTCTACAACTACCTGAAAGGGGGTTGTGGGGAGGGGGGTGTTGGTCTCTTCTCCCAAGTGACAAGTGATAGGACAGGAGGAAATGGCCTCAAATTGTGCCAGGGGAGGTTCAGATTGGATATTAGGAAAAATTTCTTCACCAAAAGGGTAGTCAGACATTGGAATGGGCTGCTCAGGGAGGTGGCAGAGTCACCATCCCTGGGGGTATTTAAAAGACATGTAGACGTGGCATTCGGGGAGATGGTTTAGTGGTGGACTTGGCAGTGACAGGTTAATGGTTGGACTCAATTATCTTACAGGTCTTTTCTAACCTAAATGATTCTATGATTCTATGATGCAGCTGGAGCAAGCCCTGACTCTGCATGCAGGTGAAGAGATCACCCTTAGATTTCCTGCTAGAAACCTCAAGATACAGTTGTAGATACAACCCTTCTCCTCTGATGTCTGAAGTCAGACTTTTTAAGCTTAAAGGGAGAAAAAGAGGTAAAAGGAATATTTCCTTGGGAGTTACTGTCTATTATTGTGTACCATTCCCTGAGGGCTGAAAACAGAAGGTATCACTTCATCAGTAAAGCCAAAGATCTTCCCTGTGCTGCCTTTGTTTCTTCACACTTGGCCCCAGGAGTGAAGCACAGTGAGTGCCACAAGGAAGGAGTTTCCTTCTCCGTTGATTCACCCCTTGCTCACACAGGTATGCACACACACACATGCATGCACACACAGCTCTTTCTTCCATCTCTCATCCACAGCCCATGATTTATTCATTCATAGATACTCATGTGGGATGTTTATGGGACAGGTTTAGTTCAGTGCTTTGGCAGCTTTAGCAGAAAGGCAAATTTATTTAGGCTGATAAGCTGCAACTAAACATTCACCCTGTGCTCTGGGTCCCTCGACACAACTTAATGTCTTTAGGAAAATGGTGCTGAGGAAGCCCATAAGAAGAGGTTGTTTCTCTTGGGTAGAGTTACGTGGCTCAGCATCAGGCAAGTGTTGCACCAGCACATCAGGTACATGCTGTCCACCCATTGGGGAGACAACTGAGCTCCTTATAACAATGGAACAGCCTCCAACCACCTCCAAAGGTGTAGGACTCAGGGCTTTCAGGGTGCAGTGGACACAGGATGGTGAATGCCAATGCTACATTGGTACATAGAGTCATAGAATCATTTAGGTTGGAAAAGACCTTTAAGACCATTGAGTCCAACAACATGGCTCTGTGTACACCACTGGAGACCTTCAGACACCAATGTTATGGACCTCTTTACACCGAAGGACAGCAATGCCTTGAAATGCACTGCCCTATCTCCCTGCTGCCACGCTGCCATCCCCGAGGGTGGAGGGAAATAGAGAATCACATTCATAGGATGTCTCCAAATCACACCCTTCTCTTTTCCGAGGCGACAGGATTCACTTGCCATTCTTTACTCCTACCAAGAGGTGGCAACAGGCAATTCTGTATTGGCCTCAGCAAGTAAGAAACCCTGAATTTTAATTTCCACCAGTCAGTGACACTCGTAGTCTCTCCACTGGGTATAGCATGAGCAAAGTTCCTGGACTGGAAGGGGGAAAGGGAGGGGTGCTGCTTAAAAGCAAAAAAGGACACTTCCAAAGCAAAAATGACATTGATTTTAAAGAGCAAGAGCAAAACTGCCATTTGCAAAGGGCAAAGCATCTCCAAGGAAAACTGAAGAACATTATCAATAGATGGATAGTTTGGAAGGAGCACAAAATGAGAAGATTGTTTAATAATGAGGCAAGGAATGCTCTATTAGCACATGCTAAAGAAACTAAAAAGCCCTCCCATAATCAACTGCAGATGATCCAGACATGTCAAAGCCAAACACAAAACTTAGAAGATCGTAAGTCAGCTCCCTTTCCCCTTAGGTAGTGATACTGGCCAGACATTACAATACTATCATAAGATGTGCAGATACATGTGCAAACATTAATTTCCTTTTCATTTGGCTTCTGAACCTTGGAGGATGCTTGCAGGTGACATTTGCACAATACAGAGGGTCAGTAGTTTAATACAGAAGAAAAAGAAAAAGGTCCTCTCCCACCACATGGCTCCAGCAGGCAGGGATGGATAAGGCTAACAAACTCTGCAAGAGATGCAATGACATGAAGAGGGGTGAGCAGGGAGCACTGGAGATCTTGGGGGACGCCTCCATCGCTTGCCTACTCAGTCACTGCTCTTTGCAGCCAGCTGGGGCTGTTGCTAGTTTGTGTCATGGATATTGTCAAAGCTGATGTCTGTATTGCTGCGGTTCCTGGAGCAGCAGCACACCGTCGCCTCCCTGCAGAAAGCCTATGGGCAGTCTCCGAGGGCTGTGGGTGACCCCTACTTGGGCACGTGGGTGCTGAGTGCTCCAGTGAAGACACTGTAACCCTGCCTCTGCTTCTGTCTTTGTGCTCACCGTCAGCCCAGGAGGTATCTTGGAGGAGAGGGGTCTTGCCCTTTCCACTTACTGACCCTTCATTCTGCATCTTCGCGTTATGAAAAAGACCCCTGTTCTCCAGGAGGCGATGCTGACGTACCAGGAAGCTTTATGAGACCGGTAATCAATTCCCCATCCCTCTGCAGAAACAGCTTTCACATTGTGGACTCTACCCAGCAATTACACTCTTGTGCTGACCTTTAAATCACATCTGCTTTCCCCGGAGAGCACTGAGCTGAGAGGTCACAGCCACACCACGTGTATGCACTGAGGTGCCTGACATTTTGGGAGAAAACATAAAGGCGATTTCAATCTTCTTGTAGCTCCAAGGTGCTATTGAAATAATACAACATGAAATAACATCTCTTCAAGGCCCAGCTGCAGCTGCTTGGTAATGGAAGTATGGGAGAGAGATTGTTCCAAGGGATGGCCCAAGACCTTAGGTGAAAGGCTTGTTAAGTCCAGTTTTAACAAGTTTGTCCCCTTGGGCAGAGCCCTTTCTTGCCTGCAGACAGCAGAGACGTGGGATGGATGCAGGATGCTGCAGCTGGTGGCACGGGCTGTCTACTCACCGAACAGGGCCAGTGTGTGAGCCCAGCGTTGGAGGAGACAATCCAGGACAGCCCTGGCCTCTGGCAAGGTCAGGACAGGGCAGATCTGTCCTGAGAAATCTCCACTCAAAGTGACATCTGGGCAAAGTGCTGAATCTATTTTAGGTTGTTTTTTGGTACATCCGGAGCCCATGGTTAGGTTTCAGCCACCAATGCTTGGCTGCGGGGCTCAGCAAGGCCAGCACGCTCCCTCTGCACAGACCGGCACCTCCAAGGTATCACTCAACCCATCCAAAAGCAGCCACACGGGAAGGGGGAGCTGAAACTCCCTTGGGAGGGCTAATTCCTCAGCTTAGCTGCTTAGCTGCCATCAAGCACTGGCATTTCAGGTGGTTAAAGTTCTGGAGAGGGACCTCCTTTTCAGTTTGAGCTGTCCATGCAGCATACAGCATCCCAGCTGCAGATGTGGCTGGCTTCGGAGAAACCCACGTTTCCAAGCTCTGTTTGCAAAGGGGAAATCACAGGTATGAGCTGCATGCCTGAGAGCTGAGTCAAAACCAACCCAGAGACATGGTGTTGTAAAGCAAAGCTTGTGTCAGTTCTGCGACTGCAGAGATCTCGGGCTGTCTGTTTTAATGAAAGGTGTTTTTTCTGCCTAGAATCCTGAATTTCCTCCTTTCCTACTTATATTCACCGTGCTGAAAACCCCTGAAGCATTCATAAGCAAGGAGCTAACGAAACACAAATGCAGATTAGGAAAGCAAAGAGGATTTGTTGGGCTTTGAGGCTACAGGTGTCCTCCCTGGGCAACTGCGTGTTCCTCATTGCTGGTGGCTGGAGGTCATTTGAGAGAAACGGCTTTGGCTGTTCGTTATAGCACATAAAACCTGCCGGTTGTGGACTCGCTTTGCAGTCAGTGGAGATCTGCTCTGGACCAGCAACAGACTTGAGGTGTAATTTCCCTGAGGGAGAGGATGACCCTTCCTCAGATGAATCCCAGCTCCATAGCTGGAGGAGATACCTCCACCCAATGTGCCCTACCCAAGCGGGATCTTTTTTGTGTGTCAGTGCCTTAAATATCTGTGTAGACATCTAAGAGAGAATAAGGGGATATATATTTGTGTTCTGAACCGAAATGATATAAAAAATTACTGCCCTAGGTTGCTTTTTACTACTCTCAGTTATGGGAAACCACAAGCACCGCTGAACAAGATGTGTGCATTTTCCTAATATGTTTCAGTGCAAAATCAAGCAGATGATTAATTAAATCTCTGCTGAAGGTGATCAAAACTGCTCTACCTTATTTTGCAATGACCTCCGCAACCTCCATAACCTTTGGCTCAGAAAGTCTTTGAGCTGCATATGCCTAGGGAGGGAGATATTAGCATTTTTATACACCTGACCTGTACTTCCACACTTCCCTTAAGCATCCTCTACAAGCCACTATCAGAGATGGGATCCAGGTTTTTGATACATGAAGCTTATTACAGTTCTGACTGAATCTGACTTATTATACTAATTTGTATTTGAATGGAAAACTGAGGGCAGTTACAGGGCCACAACTAGGGGATGGTGACTTCCAGATGAGGTCTCATCCTGAGCAGCTGTGGCTTGTAGCTTCTTCAGCCCCACCAGCAAGATTCACATCGTACAACCTCTGCAGCAGGGTTTTGCATTCCCTGGCAGTGGCTAGTCACGCAAATTGCTTATCGCATACTTTAGGTAGGTGCATCCTGGGTAGAACAGTGTAAATAATTGATTTTTTGCTTCACTGGCAATTTCAAACAAATAAGCAAACAAAAAATTGCTTCGGGTCAAATTGAAATTCCAATCCTTGAAATTTTTTTGGTCAGTCAGAAAGTTGGAAAAAAAAAAAACTTTGGGTTAAGTGGAACATTTTGTTTGCGCTAATATAAAATGTTCCATTTTGAAGCCAAATATTTTCTTTAATCACGGTGTAAATAAAAGTTAAGGAGGTTTCTAATCAAAGACACTTTTATTTGTTACGTTTTTACTTTTTCTGACATTTTGTTTGTGTGTGTCACAGGCAATTCTGCAACACTGAAATTCATGCAGGGAACATCATCTCTATTCTTTCTGAGACAAAAAGATTTGGCAAAATATTTCACCCAGGTGAAGCTGTAGCTCTTTAAGAACCTTTTCTCTCATGTTCTCAAATCACCTTTTACCCAGCAGACTTGGGACGTATTAAAATGTCTGGTTTACCTGTGAGCAAAGTAGGTGAGACCTACCCTGGGCAGAAAGCCAGCACAGGAGCTATTTGTGGATAAGCTGGGACAGAAGTAATGGGAAGCCTCATTTTCCTCTCGCAGGAAAGACCTTAGAGTGCAATACGGAGATTTTGTGCAGTTTCAGCTTCACAAAAAGGATTCCTGAAGGACCTGAACTGAACGATGTACTGTGACAATGCTGTAAAACCAGAGGTAATATCCAGATCCTTATGATCTGTCTGGTCTCTGTAATCTTGGTAACTCACTTTTTGGGGTAGAAAGCATCTCTTATGTGGTGATCGTGCTGATCTTTCCACTCGTTCCCCAACCTTATGATGCCAAGATAACATACTTGGGCTGGTCTTTTTGGAGGTCATGCAGAAAGCCGCTGGTGGAGTTGATAATGGAACCCAAGAGACCTGACCAGTTGCATGTTTCTTAGAAACAATGTTTACTGTGATATCTGAGTACCATTACATCAGCCCTTGTTCCTACGCACTAGATATAAATCTTTCCCACAGGGACAAATAGCAGAGATTAGAAGAAACAGAAAATTCAGATATAAGAGACCAGCTGACAGTTTAAAATGAACTAACTCATCATTCTTTTTGTGTTTGTATCATTCCAAAGGGAGTTTATGCAGGCCTGAAATGAGATGATCCTATCAAAGCACTTGGAGATATCTCATCCAATGCTACCTGAACAGCAAAGTCACCACCCAACAAAATCACTTTTGAACTCTGTGCAGCAGCAGCCCGACTAATTGCATTTCAGATTAATGAGTCTTTCACTAAAGTCCTAATTGCATAATGAGAACCTTATAGTTCACTTTTAACTACTGAACTGTTTCCAAATGAACCAGGCGATGCACACGCACCCAGTGCAACCTGTAGTTGGGCTGATTTGCATACGATAATTACAAGTGTTTCACTTTATAAGTGGCTCTCTGCTTTCTCTTACAGAGCATTTGTTTCTGCTCTAGCAAATTGTGTTCTTGGACATGCGTATTATGGTTGAATCGTGAGTGGTGAAAAGACTGTTAGTGTTGTTTTGAACTACCTTCAAGCTAGAGCACACAGCTATAATCGCGCTGTAATTGTTCCCTGCCAGCTGTCTGTGTGGGATGAGACCATGCTCTCTTCTTGCTTACTTAAAGGCATCAAGTCCCATTCTCTAAGCTGGAAAAGCTTCTTCCTTGTCCCTCGGTCCCGTTAGGTTCCCCAAAGTTTTAGTGATTATGCCCCATCCTGCCAGTCCAGGTCTTATCAAGGCTATTGGATTGATTGCGGGAGGAGGGCTGAGCATGAACTGGGACCGGTGAAATGCTGCTTGGCAGGGGAAGGGATGTGGGATGGGGCCGAGGGGTTGGACGGGGAAACAATGGGGGGTTGTACATCTCACTGATCTTTTTTTCATGTGTGACAGTGAGGGAACGGGAAACCGAGAGAAAGACAAAGAGGATGTGGCACCTCTCACCTCACCCTCATCTTGCCCCGGCCACGTCTCTTCCCGGTTCAGTGGGAAAAGCAGAGGGCATAAGATATTCATTTTCTGTGAACAGCAAAATGAGCATTTCAGTTTGAAACTTTTTTTTTTGTTCCAGATCAGTTTGATTTTGTTTGCTTTCAATAGTAAATGTTGCATTGGTAGAATTTGTGTTATGGCAACAGTACCTTTCCTAGAAGAAAACCTGCCCTTTCAAGGCGGGAAAAGTCCTTTATTCTCAAGAATAATATATCAAGATTTCTGCATTTTGCTATAATAATGGTCATTTACAGAGAACATTGCCCAGCTTCTTCATCTTCCCTAAACCAGACAGCATGTTACAAACCCCAGAGGCTGTTTGCTGGCCCTTCTCAAAGCGGGCCATGCACCGAGGTCCACCATGAGACCTTGAACTTTACCACAGCTGGCAGAGCAACTCATTTCTCTGTACCACTGCGCTTATTCTTTCCTCATTCACTAGGAAGTCCTGAGCGGAAGGAAGCATGTAACCTTTCTCCGAGGGCCACTGAGGTATCTGTCATTGCATCTGCATTTCCTCCACGGGCGTTACTCGGATGTCAAGCAAAGCCGAACCATCGCAGTCCCTTTGCTTTCCCCAGATCTCAGCCCAGCTGGCAGCAGAGCAAATTTCTCTCTGTCTTGTCCTTCGATATCACAGGCCTTTTCCTCATTCCAGAATAATTATTTTGGCTTGTCTCAGCTGCTCCTCTCCGCTGCCTGGTGCTACAGCTGATTGATCGCTGTTTTCCTCTTGGTCTGTCTTGTCAATACAGGGAAGTCATTTTATGTCATAAAGAGCTCAGGTTTGTTCCCTACACTGTTGTCTAGGCTGTAACGTGAAGGACTCCCTGCTTTAAAAAGAAGCAAATTACGAATGTTTTTAGAGACACTGCAACTGCGGACGGCCTTGTGGTGACCACTCCAGCTCCTTGTGCAGTCTCAGGTCCACCTTGCGCACCGGGGTCTCATCCTGCTCCTACAATAGTTTCTCATCTTTAACACCCCATTTTTCTGCCTTCCTCCACCTGCACTAAAGCTCACCCTGAAAGGGCTCTCCTGAATCCTTTTCATTCCTTATCCCATTTTCTTTCTCTTCTCCTTCTCAGCCCTGTTGCCAGCCCAGTTGCAGAGCAAGTGACATTGTGTCCTGGATATATTAAGCCAACCTAAGCAGTCCTATGTCCCATCCGACCGCAGCTTTTACCCTGTGCTTGGCCCAGCAAAGCCTCTCCCCTGCCCCTCTGCAAGCCCTCTGCTAGATCGCCCCATCGCACCGAGCTCCTGCCTCACCACCCGTTTAGCATCGCTTGGGAGAGTGCACCCTCCTTAAAACCAGAAGGACAACTTCGTTGTGCCACACTGCCCCATGCCCTGACTTGTCCGATGGAGAAGTGAGAGGTACAAACTGCCCCATCCAGTCCCCTTTTGGAAAAGACTAAGAGTTTTTGAGGATACAACTTCTTCCTGAGATACAAAGGGATACCTGCTAGCACGATAATGAATGGACCTTTCATAACATACTCATAACAACAATAATAAAAATAACAGGAATGATGTTTGAACACAAGGACAAGGAACAATGGTAGAGAAAGGTGGATTTTATTATCGATAACTTTACAGTTGAAGAGTGACATTCCTGGATAACAGTGTATTACAGCACAGTTCTTCCTGGCTGGGAAGCAGATTGCTTTCCACATCCACGTTGTATAGATAGGACAAAGGCTCTTGTTTCTATTCAGTACAAAGAAAACAGAATCCGTTTCCTGCAGCCAGACAGACATCTAATTGAGCTCGCTTGCTGCTGTTTGGGATTGCAGGAATTCTTTGCTTCTCATTAGTGTTAAATGTTGCCCGCACAGCATATGACACAAGCACACCCTCACAATCATCGGCACACACAGCGGGCTGAGCTGCTTCAGAGGTTAAAAAAATAAAACTCACAAACACTGCAAGTAGGAATCCCATTTCCAATGTTCGGGGCTTGTTTTGTATTCAGGAATGATGGGCTTTGCATTATGCAGGGGTCCTTTGTCCCCTTCTTTCCTTTACAAAACAGTGATGGTAAATAATCTTACACCTGGTATGTGAAGCACATTTTTGCTAGGGGACAAGAGAATTACTTGATTAGATATAGGCGTTTTTCGCTTCCTCTCATGGTACAGAAGCCTGTACATATTCCTCCTCTGCCATTAGAAATGAAGACAGATTGTATGGTAGTAAAGACAAAGAAACTTAAATCAGTTTACCCTCTTTCAAAGCTGAGCTATATCTTGCTATATATATGCACACACACGTACACTTTCGTATGTAAAATACATGTACACATACGTGTTTGGGTGCATGCATTTGTGCATGATCACCATTGTGTGTGCTCGGAGGACTCTTGTTAGATTTTACAGCTCAGCCTGGCTAAGATGAATCTCCCTTTGCTGAGCAGGAGTCGGTGAAGAGGAAAAAGGGAAAAGCTACGCAGGTAACCCAGAGCTTCTGCGTGACCAGACACCTCAAGGGACTTCCTGCTGCCTAAACATTGCAAAAGATTCCTTTCTTTACCCCTCAGGGGGTTGTCCCTTCCTTTGGAGATGTGGTGGATGCTGACCTCTTCCTCCTGTCTGCTTTAATACAGCCGCTGTGGGCTTAAAGGAAGAGTCTGGTTTGCAGTTGGGGTCAAATTGCTCAGCCTTTGCAGAGAGAGTTTGGCATGCAGGAATCCAAACACAGCTCTGCAAGTGGTTTTTGTTACTCCTCTAGCCGTCTGCCTCTCACTCTGTCCCAAAGGGGGACTTCCCCTCCTCCCAAGCAAGCTCCAGCAAGATTACGAAGAATAAAACCTCTCATTTACTCTTTACAGACACAGCTTGGCACTCATAGCCCATGGGAGGCGTATCTGGCTTTGTATACCTCGAGACAAAATTCAAACACCTTTGGATTTCAGTCAGTCGAAAATCTCTATTTTGTTTGCTTTGTGAGAATAACTATCAGGATAAAATTAATCTCCATTCAAGAAGGACTTTATAGCACTAAAGCCTTGCTAGCGAAGAACACATTTACCCTGTAGAGAGCATTGAAGCCTACAAACCCCAGAGCCATCAAACACTCACGTGTTCACTTTTGCAGTTCAGTCTAATAGCAATGTTTCCCAGCAGGTTGGGGAAACTGAGTCACGGCACCGCAGAGGGATGTAGCCGAGTGGAAAGGACTGATGTGCCGGAGGAGAAGCTCAGCTAGACTGCCTGATCGAGGGACAGCAGCGGGAAGAGATGCTGTTCAGACACCAGCCCTTACATGGCAGCGTGGCACCTTTTTAAAGGAATTATTTTACCCATCTGCAACATTTCAGGTTTGGCTATTTTGCCCCAAATCCTTCAACTTACATTTTTGCAACAATTTTCAAGAAAAAGTCCTGTTTTTTTCTAGTTTTAAAGTCATGTTTTTACCTTTTAGGCCTGAGCAGCCTTTGTTGCTGTTGAAGGAAAACGGCTGCCAGTGAAAGAATGAAACAACGATTTCCGCAAGAGCGAGCACAGTGTGTCTGTCGCGCTAAAATGATGGCTGACCCTCGGACACAAAAATGGCTTTGGAAATGTAATACAAGAATGGTCGCAACATCTGAAGCAAGTTTCCTAGCAGTCTACATTACAGAGCCTTGGATGATTTTTGCGGGGACTTTGCCCTATGCCATTGACTCTTCCTTTCTTCAAACCAGTTGCTGCTTTGGGCATGATTAACTCAAACATCGCACGCTGCCTTATGTCTCCCCACCTTGGGATAACACCCAGGTTTTATCTGGGACTCGTGGCATTTCCATGTGGGTGCCCCGGACACAGCCACCACAGAAAAGATTTTTCCAGAGGAAAAAGAAATGCTGGAAAGAGGTAGCAAGGAAACCAGAGGCACTGAGTCACAGCAAATCAACCACAACGTGGCCTGAGAAACTCTTTGCTTCAAGTTAGTCCTCACCTGAAGCTGAATTTTGGGTACAACGCCACGGTCCTGGAGGGCTCTCTCGCTACTGATACAGCCCTGGTAACGCTGGCGCCAGCCTGTCCCCTCGCTGCGCCGTGTTTGTCACCTCCTGTCCCCAGTTCTGTTGCAGGGCTTGCGTTACCTGCCCTCACCAGCCGGCTCTGAAGGGACTTGACCAGCTTGTGAAGCCGCAGCCCTGCACGTCAGCCTCTCTCGGACCCTGTGGCAACACGGCACAGCACAGCAGCTTTCCAAGGAAAGAGAAGCAGTTCTCTGGGAGGTGTCTTCCCATGTATCTCATTACTGCTGTATTTATTTATCTTGCTTGGGCCAGGCTGAGCTGGTCCAAAAGTGCCTTGACAAATGTATCAGGCGCTCCTGAAATTCCGAGCGACAGCCCATGTGGTGGCAAGCCCCTTTTATGCCAGCAAAAGTCTATGGATAGGAAAAGCTGTCTCTACAGCAGGAGGATGAGATTCCTGAATCCATCTCTCATGCACAGCTGCAATCCGTGAGACTGCATGCTTCCACATGTGTTTTTATTCTCTTGCTTGGCACTACAACGCTTTCTTTCATTGCAGATTCTCCCCGACTTGTGCAGCACTAATAAAAGTGGATCGACTTCTCAGAAATGTCTTTGTCACATTTTCAAATGCTCCTCAGGCATTTCTGAAATGTTGCTGCATCGCGTTACCCTTTGTGTCTCAGTCTAGCCAGTTTGCTAGTGTGGTAAATTTTCCCCAAATTGAACTTCATTACTTTTTGTCGACAGTTTACAATTAGAAGCCTTGAAAATACAAGAGTGTATAGTGCTTTGCTTACTGTGCTTACTACTAATACCTTCTGCATTTAAAGATATCTAAGTAGATAATTGACTACACAAATGACTTTCTAACAAGCGTTGGAACTGTACGAGCATTTGAGGATTCTCAGGACAACCTTTAAACCAGCTCATGGGTGAATTTTCCTGCAAAAGTTGAAACACATCTAGTTTGCTGTACATGCTTAGAGGTTATCTTTGAGAAGTTATCTTTGCTTTACATGCAGAAATCCCAGCACTTACAGCCCCTTTGTGAAGCTGTCCTTCACACGGTGCTGTGCACACAGCCCATGCTGTTAGCTATCATGAGCCAAAGCGAGGAATTTAGAACAAAGATTTGGGGAAAAAAAATCTGGCTGTGTGTAGACAATAGTAACATACTTCTAGTAAGCACAGCAATGAGGCAAACAAACACTTTCATTAATAATAATAATAATTTTGCAAGCAGCATGTCAGCATGTATCTAATGGTTTGTTCCCCTTAAACTGAGATGAATTGGTGGTATGTGATTTAAATATGGTTTAGGCTTTGCTTTGTGGATGCCTGATTTTCATAGAGCATCTTGGAGGAGCACAAAATCAGCACATGGGATTGCTTAGTCCTGCATCCCATGTCTGAAGTTGCATGAAAAGTTGCTGCCGACTTAGTAGAATTCAAAAAACTCACATTTCTGTGGCTGTTTCCAGCCTGCTTGGCAGAAAACACGATGCAAGATTTTCCTTGCGGGAGGAAGATGCTTTATCAGCAGCTGTTGAAGTCGGAAGTGTTGCTTCCAACACAATCAGTATCATTTTTGATAGCCGTAGGTCATGGCATGTTTATAGCATATTGGAGCCCAGTCATGGACTAAAATCTTACTGTAAAAGTTACTATGCAAGCGCCAAGCAAAAGACAACCTCAGCTACAAGAAAGATGAAGTCCTGTAACTAATCCGTGCTCAAATCAAGCCATTATTCAGTACTAAGTGATCAAGCACTCCTTTAAATGACTCTTGGGGGCTTGGGGTTCTTTTCTGTTCATTGAATTTCAGAAGTCCTCAGATCAGAGGAGACAGGCCAGGGTAATCTCTCTAATCCACATATCGATTAGTCATTCAGTGGAGATTGGAAGCAAAATGCCGGTCAAAGATGCCTTGTCCCTGCGGCAGCTCAGTGTGTGTGATCCGCCTGGGATGGAGCCCACAGCTGCCCAGGGACAGCTGCCAAATGTGTCCTTGCTCTGCTTCAGCTTCATCCCAAGCTTTTCTCTACATGAGGAGACTTGCTCTGGATGTTGGAAAACTGGTGTAAATCTAAGATGGCTGCAAAATCCCTGGATAGATCAATGTTGGAATCAGGATCTCTGAGTAAACCATAGCAGCATAGGTTGAAAAGCCTAAGCACATGTCCCTGGGGCAGCAGGTAGCTTAGTGACCTACTGCTGAGCATGGCCTTGCGTCAGCAAAGGACATTTATTCTGAACATCAGGGCTCAGAGGAGCTAAAACCCTCACCCAGGTCCAGTCTGGAGCATGGCTGTGCTGTCAGTATGGAAAGTTGGCATTTCCATTTCCCTTTCAGAAAGCAGTAACCTAAAAGAGAAGTGTCTAAACTGAAAAGCCATCCCGTCCTCCAGAAATGTGAAATGGGATGCTTTGGCTATTTGGAGACTTCTTCTCAAGAAGCTTTATTTCCAGAGATCCAAAAAGACAAGACACTAAGTTTGTACAAAACAATAATTCCTGGAGATTGCCCAGCTCTCTAGTAAATAAGAGACATGCTAAATGTGTAGCAGGTCACTAACAACTTGCTGAAATTGATTGCCTGACATGTCCACATTTTCACATGACTCCGGGAGATGGGGATTTAAAGTGGAAGAAAACATGCTGTGCTACAATCCAGTGCTAAGAAACAATGAAATCATGGGTAATGCAGCATGTATTTTATAGCTTCTGGACAGCCAAAAAGAACTGAAAACAATGTCACTCTTTTTCCCTACTCACCCACTTCTCCCATATGGAGCTTTCCCTCCTCCACACTTCCCGCTCTCAGCTTGGCACCATCTGTCCTGCCCGTGCCTTCCCTGCAAACACCCTCCCGTCCTCCTTTGCCTGGCACCCTTCCTGGCATCACCTTCAACCAGGTTTTCTCCGGCAGCAGATCCTTCCCTAGGCTCTGCTCTGGTTTTGCTCCTTCTCTGCTGGCATTTGTGTCACTTGAACTGGGACTGAAGGGGGGCGTCCCCTCCCTGCCTATCTGATCGCCTCCTTGCTGCTTTGCAAGACATCAGGAAGGAAATAGGAGGCAAGAATAGCTGGATTTATTCATTTCTTCATGTGGGGCTTGATGTGGGGCTCAATCCATAGCCAGTCTCAGCAAGCGCGCCGCGCAGAACGGGCCGATGTGCTGTGCGCCCTGCAAGGTTCGCGATTTATGCTGTTGTTGGCGTCCTTGGTGGAGGCTGGAAAGGTCTCAGCAAAATGCACTACAGCATCCTGCATGTTCCTGCTGGCCCGGGGACCTTGCTGACCTCCAAAGGCAGGGCTTGGGGCAGGCTGGTGAAAACTCGGCCGTGGATTACCTCCCCACCTCCTCAAAGATCCTCAACGAGTCAACACCTTGCAATAATCTTGAGGAGGAAAAATGAGACTAAAATTCTTGTAATTTCTACCAGGTATTACTGATGTTCCCTCCCTGACCTCTCTCCTCACCCAGGCTTCCAGGAGTGTTCAAAGCATGTTAATGCCCAAAGCAGCTTTCCGCTGTGCTAGGCAGCAAGGGAATAGGAAAAGGAATCAAATCTCTGCCATGGAAAAATGATTTCTTTATATTCACTCACTCTTTACCTTGACAGGAGCTTCAGCTTACAAAATCAGAAGAGGGTATAGAAACAGACATCTTCTTTACTGCATTTTTTTAATGTAGCTCATCTCTTCTCCCTCTAAGAGGAAGGTCTGGAGATAAAACGCCTGAGGAGGCAAGCAGGACCTGAGAAGAGAGCCCGAGGATGCTTGCTGGCCACACTGCCACCTTCCCTCTTCATCAGGCACTTTCTTTTCTGGTTTTTTTCCCTCTTTGCTAATAAAACTCACCCCTCTCCTCCCTTTATACAGCCACAGAGGGCACTCGAGAAAGCAAACAGCTCTGGCGTGTAGCTGGCGTCCACCCCTGCAATTTCTCTGCCTGTTGTTACTGCCCCGAGGCACGGCAGGCTCTGTGGCCGCCGGCCGCTGACTGTGGCTGGGCACAGCTCGCCAGTGGCACCACAGCTACCGCGTTCCACATTGTCGAACGTGCGTGTGATCCTAATCCTCGTCTACAGGGTGGAGGCTGAAAGTCACTGGAAGTCAACGGTCCCTTTGGATGGTCAGAGCACATCAAGTGAAGAAAAGGTTTGGAAATACAGATGTTTTCAACCATATTAAATGTTTCATTGGAAAACCTGAGAATTCTGTGCTGGAAGGTATTTTATTTTCCATTTCATGCTGTTTGCCTATCATTTTGTGATGCCAAGAGCAGTCACACAGAGGTAGTGTACGACTGTGACACAGACTAACAAAATGCTTACAGCCAAGGTCATGGTATGGCAGGAGGCTGGGCCTGAAATGTTGCATCATCTCATTCCTGCCTCAGAGCCAGCGCTTGTTGGCATCCTCCCCATGGCGTTCTCTCCTGCAAGCTTCTGCCTGTAATTCTGCAAACACCGTGTCTGTGTCTTACCATCCCTTCGCAGCAAAGAAAAGGCTGAGAGGCGTAAAACGTCCGTGGACCACAGACACGTGGTGATGGGCTTCGTGGGGATGGGGCTAAGCCTGTGCCGTAGCTCTGCAGGATCCTGACCCTGGTTCCCATCGGCAGCCAAGGGATGCTCAGCACACGGGAACACTTGTCTGAGAGATCTTAATGGGAGGAGGCTCTGATTGCATTAATCATCGTTTTCTGAGAGGACACGATTCCCCAGTACAGCACACACTCTGCTATATTAGGAATATCGTTTATTCAGATGATAAACTTCCATCAGCATCAGCAGCATTAGCGGGTTTAAACAGCCAAGAGCCGAAAGAGCTTCATCAACAGAAAAGGATGAGGGCAAACTTATACACCACTCTTAACACCTAATGTTGTGGGCTTTGGTTTAAGGGGGAAAAGGAACGTTTTTAAGATTGGTGGTGTTATCTGCAAACCCTGAATTCAGAGAGTCACTCCAAATGTGGCCGCATGGTGGATTGAACTGCGGTATTCCCAGCTCAAGCCCTAACCACAGAGAAAATTTCTGGTTGGAGATTTTCTCTCCAAATTGCATGCAGGACTTGAGGATGTATTTTAGCAAAACCAACATATTCCCAGTTGAAAAGAAAAAGAAAGTCAAAGGTCTGCATTTGGTGAATCAGCATTTCCCAATGAAGAAAATGTCCAAATCCCCCGTGGGCAGCACCAGCTAGGGCACCAGTCCCCGTCGCTGGGACCGCAGACATGTGTTCAACACAGCGATGCTCGCTTGCTATCGCCTCATTCTCAGCACCTCAAGTAGTGGAGTTTCTACGGTTTCCTGTGAGAAATTAATTTATGGAAATACAGTTCACTGTCAAGCTATTCTCCCTGGTGTTCGGGGTAGACGCTCCCTTTCTTAGCACTACTGCATTATCCCTAGGTAGAGCTCCTTGTATTACCTTTCCTTTTCCTCCTTGCAGCATACCTACTTTGCATACTTATTAAAAAATTAGTATTGTAATTTAGTCATAACTGAACATGTCCCTTGAGCATCAGACTCCATTTCTCGGTTGGTTTTTTTTTGATTAATCAACACTTATTGTGGTTTCTAGGACTGCAAACACCAGGTTAGGTGGAGCCTTGCTGATACTGCGAACAGTATTACCGCAGGGATCTTCTGGAGGTTAATTCTAATAATTTCTGGTGCCCTGGCTTGATATCATGTAAACCTGAAAGACAAGAGATTGCCCAACCAGTTTGATCTGACGCAGAGATGAGGTTACCTTCCACCCGTCACAGCCCTGGCACCATCAGCGCCAGCATCGCTTCTCCTATAACCTCCTTTAAAATCTCCTCCCTTCCAAAAATAAACAGCTGAAACTGTCATTGTGCTACTGTCATTTAAAAATAATATAAAATATAATCCAATGCCAATATAGTGCTACTTAAAGAAAAGAGTTAGTAATTACTATGACTCTGAGCTTTTTACAGCTGAAAATATGTCACATTTCAGAGCTGTTACCCATTCGAACCCGCAGAAATGTTGGAAACACCCTGAGGGGAACCCAGTCTGTTGTGCACATACTATTCAAATACATTTTTGTAAGAGCAGATTGTGGTTTTGTTTATTTAGAGCTTTTTCTCCCCGCATATGCTTTACTATTTTGGGCTAGTTGATGAAATATTACTGCCTCTAGACTTTGGCTACTGTATCGTTGTTACCTACACTAAATGTACGTGTTTCAGGAGCATTACGAAATAGGAACTAATCTGATTTAGCGGGAGGAGAGGTGGTAGTCAGAGTTAGAGCCACAGAGGAACAGTGGACTGGGAGGGACTCAACATCCCCAGGTCTAATTTCTTCTGTTTCAGGCACGGGTGCGACAGAGATTTAGCCTGGGAAGTCTATCAGCCACAAACACTTCTCGGTGCTTTATAACAAACTGAAAACCTTTAGTGGAAGACCAAAAGCCAGACATATAAAATCCCACTGTAGGAGAGACATGAGTTATATTGCATTTGAAGCAAGTAGTTTACTAGTGAACGGGGTGCTAATTACAAGGGGTTTTCCCAACCAGTTCAGGACATTCATGGAATGGGATGGCTCGTACCTATCTGAGTGGGTGACTGTCCGCTAACGACGGTCACAGCAAGGAAAGGTTTCTAAGGCTGGAGAATTACTGTGGGTGAACACCATAGTGTGAGCCATACAGGGCAATACTTCAGGAGAGCTTTGTTAGAAAGAGAAAGACATTTTAGCTGAAAAAAAAAATGGTCTGGGACAGTTGCATCAGAGATGGTTTCTGGGACAAGGTTTGGAAAACTCATCTGTCAGGATCATGAGGAACAGCAGTGGGGCAGGTCAGGATGGGAAGGTTTGGAAGACCTGTTCTTCTTAGGCATGGAAGTACATGGGTATTTCTGACCTTGGCTGAGGACATGTCCTTCTAAAAGCAATTGCTCTGCTACCTAGGCAGCCTGCTCCTCTTCTCAGTAGTCATTTGGGGGCTTTCAGGAATCTCTGCCTCCTGCACGCAGCTTTTCATTGCAAAGGAGCCTAACTCTGATCTGGCTTACTTGGATCAAAGATAACTCCACGGAAGGAAATGAAATGACTCAGGTACTAAACTGGTGATAAAAAGGTAGTCAGTCTCCAGGGACTCTCTAGAACAGATATTCCCAATAAAACAATGAATTGTTTTATAGAAGGATGGAAGACAATTAATTAAGTTTAAAAATAAATACAGGATGTTACTTGGCTCCAGAACTTTGCCAAAGTAAATCCCAATTAAATCCTAGTTGTATTTGCTTTGCATGGCAAGGTTTTGGTAGCGGGGGGGCTACAGGGGTGGCTTCTGTGAGAAGCTGCTAGAAGCTTCCCCTATGTCCAACAGAGCCGATGCCAGCCGGCTCCAAGATGGACCCACCACTGACCAAGGCTGAGCCCATCCGTGACGGTGGTAGCGCCTCTGGGATAACAGATGTAAGAAGGGGGAAAAACAACTGCACAATGGCAGCCGGAGCAGAGAGGAGTGAGAATATGTGAGAGAAACAACTCTGCAGACACCAAGGTCAGTGAAGAAGGAGGGGGAGGAGGTGCTCCAGGTGCCGGAGCAGATTCCCCTGCAGCCCGTGGTGAAGACCATGGTGAAGCAGGTTGTCCTCCTGCAGCCCACAGAGGTCCACGCTGGAGCAGATCTCCACCAGCAGCCCGTGGAGGACCCCATGCAGGAGCAGGTGGATGCCCGAAGGAGGCTGTGACCCCATGGGAAGCCCATGCTGGAACAGGCTCCTGGCAGGACCTGTGGCCCCGTGGAGAGGAGCCCACGCTGGAGCAGGTTTGCTGGCAGGACTTGTGACCCCGCGGGGGACCCACGCTGGAGCAGGGGAAAAGTGTGAGGAGTCCTCCCCTGAGGAGGAAGGAGCGGCAGAAACAACGTGTGGTGGACTGACAGTAACCCCAATTCCCCGTCCCCCTGTGCCACTGTGGGGAGGAGGTAAAGAAATCGGGAGTGAAGTTGAGCCCGGGAAGAAGGGAGGGGTGGGGGGAAGGTGTTTTTAAGATTTGGGTTTATTTCTCATTATCCAACTCTGATTTGATTGGTAATAAATTAAACTAATTTCCCCAAGTCGAGTCTGTTTTGCCCGTGACGGTAATGGTGAGGGATCTCTCTGTCCTGATCTCGACCCACGAGCCTTTTGTTATTTTTTTTCTCCCCTGTCCATCTGAGGAGGGAAGTGACAGAGCGGCTTTGGTGGGCGCCTGGCGTCCGGCCAGGGTCAACCCACCACACTAGTTCAATCAGTTTTGTGGATGTGCCTGTGTCTAAACCAAACCTCTTTTTGTTATGCAGCTATCTATATAATGAAGAATGTTATAAAAGCCTTTGCTCGCACAATACTTGAAAACACTCCTTTGGAAATTGAGGACTGATTTAAAGCAAACAACAAAACCTGCCAAGCGAGTCCATCCCCAGCACATGACAATAATCATTCCCACCCAGTAACAAAGCACTTGTCTCTAAATGATCAGCACGAGCTGCTGCTGGTAACTTGTCTAATTACCACTTTCAAAAATGATATATTATTTTTAATGAGAATGCATTTCTCCCTTCTTTCCTGCTTGTTTGCAAAAGGTCAGAAGGATGCTTTCATGCTCAGCCTGCTTCAACCTAGAGAAGCTGGTGCTGCCTTAAAAAACGCCAAAATAGCCTCCTTAGAAATTGCTTCAGAGAGATTCATGGGACTTAGTAACAGCATTCTCGGAGTTATTCCTGAAGGTTTCTTAGATGTAGCTGTCATTGAGTTTCACGGAGAGGAATTATTAAAATCAACTTTTTTTTTAATAGCAAATTTGGATTTGGAGACTAATCCTCCTTCCTCAGTCCTGCCATCCTCCTCTAGAGGAGCCTCGGCTGCCTTTCTTCTGCCGTGGGCGAGGGACTCAAACCCTTTCTGGAGAGCTTTTCAGCTCTTATTAAAAATGTGGGGATTGTTAGCTGCAGATGTCTGCCTTGCCTCATGTTTTTAATCTCACGTTCAGGGTGGGTTTTAAAGAGTCTGTTTGGTCATTTCTTCGTACGAAGAATTTTTTTCCCTGGGAAATATTCTTTTGAAAGGGAAACACCCCCAAACAGATTCCTGTTTTTCTCCATTTCTGTTCATTTTTATGACTTATTTCTCCACCACAGATGGACATTCGTAGCCAAGAAGCATCTTCCCACCTCTCTTTCCTAAAGCCAGATGACAAAAGATGTGAAGAGCCACCTCAAGAGTTTGCAGTGATGTCCCTGATGACAGTAATCCCATTCCTGACTTCTTCCCACAACAAAATACACTCAAATAAGGAATCAATGCTCTGCCTTGCAGCTCAGAGGATGGTCTCTACCCACATGGAAAGCATGCCTTCGGATGGGCTCTAGGGCGCTGGGGCTGGCTGAGCTCAGCGCCTGCTTGAGGACCACCTGCAACTGGGGCAGGAACACGGGCACGTGGCATCAACAAACACAGCTCCTCACATTAAAGCTCAGAAGGGAAAAGATTTGCTGCTAAGAGAGGATTAATTTTATGAGTCATCAAAATCTCAATTGAGATGCAGGGAAAAGGATTGAAGAGAGAACATTGCAGTGAATGAGATTATAAAACGAGGAAATCTATCACAAACTCCCTCAAAGGCAGGGAGCACATTCTTAATTCTTATTTAATGGCACCATTCCTTGTGTCAATAGCTCAGCTGAAGATTAACTAGAGGCCTTGTCCATCTGCATACTGAGAAAGAAGCTGGAAATGCTCTTTATGGTAACTTACAGAGACAGAAATAAACAATCTCTTACTTAATTTCACCTGCAACAATTTTAGAAAAAGAAACCATGTCCTACTTTTTGGAAAATTCTGCAGGTAACTAGTCCTTTCAAAATAATCCATCTCGACTTCTGGGACCAGGGAAAAGCTGAAGTAGAAGTTTTGCTTTCTCCAAAGCACAAAAAGCCTCAGACATACAGAAAAAAACCAGCCACCATGTCACACCAGGCTTGAATCACAGTAAGTGCTCCCATTTTTCAAGTCAAATGCCCTTGGAAGTGTTAGATTTCCTGACAAATGAAGCTCGGGGTCTCTCAGCATGAACTTCAAAACTGCTTGATTTAAGCTTTGCCAGAGCAGACTACTTGTGAAAGACACTTCATCACCGTGTCCCAAAGCTGGCTTTCCGATATGCCTACACTGAAGTCTTCACTTGTGTTCCTACATATGTTTTACCATTTCCCTTCTTTCTCTGCCAATTCCACTTATTCAAAGCCCTCCAATACTAGACTGTTTTACTTTGAACCTGTGCCTGTCTATAAGCTTAGGGACGTGGAAGGAAACCTAAGTAAAAACCCCACCTATTCTGGAGCCAGGTCCCCTCAAGGTCCTTCCCATGATACCTTCTGAAGCCTTGATGCCATCTCTCAGTTGATACCATCAGGAAAGGACCCTGGAGCATCCCATCACACGGAAGCAGAAGAGATTTGTGGACACATCTGGCAGCAAGGAGCTTCAGCTCAGGGCTCCAACTCCCACGCAACTGTCCACAAACTTGGGTGCAAAGTTTTGCCAGATGATAAAAATCTAAATGTTAGATGTGGAAAAGACCTGAAAGACCAGGCTGCGCTCCCCCATATGTTAACAAGTTCTATTTTCCCACCTGATTTTAATATTTTTCAAGCCCCCAGGCTCCTGCCCACCCCTCCTGGGAGATGCCTCTGTAGTTTGGGAGCTGCTTCTGCTGGATGGAGGGCCCCCAGCTTGGTGCAACACTATAACATCCCACCTGGGATTTTACAGCTTGATTATTTAAAGTTGTGAGCATGCAAATTCTGTTGCTGAAGTCACCAGCTGCTCAAAAGCTCTGAAGACAATTACTTTTCTGCAAAAAGTTGAGTGATGTGTTCTAGAAACACTTTCACACCCCTTGGACACTCACATCCTTCCAGGCAATAGAGCCAAGACCATCTCTGCGTGCCCAGGCTGGGCACAGTTATGCTCTGGAGTGTGAGGTTGTGCAGCTGATACCTCTTCACGTGACAAAAACACTCTGTGGCTGATGATATTGGGGTGGAGAAGTCACCTTCTTAGTGCTTGTGACAAATCTATCCCCAGCACTCGGTAAATACTGGAACTAGGTAAGAAACATACAGGCTGAGTGTTTATAAAACTGTATTTCACGGAAATGCTTTGGGGAAAGGTATCATTATATACCAAATGTTGGGGTTTTTTAAGAGGGAAGGCAAAACACTTCGATGATATCGAAACATTATGACAATATCATAATGGAACATTTCAATTTCTCTTTTTGGAATACTCTTATTTTGCTATGCCATTTTACAAATATATACTAGTAAAAGAATATGATTAATAGTAAATATTGGCCTCAGCAGGAAATTTTATGTTGTATAAAAATGAACTGTTCAGATCAGTCCTGCTACGAAACCATCTTAAAAACAGGTATTTTCTTAAAATGGTCTTTGTTTTGCAATTTCTCTAAATTTGGGTGTTGTTCATGTTGGTTTTTCTGCATGTTTTTTCACGAAATGAAACTGTCTTGGCCTTGTCCCGCTCTGAGTGTTTCGACACACCCAGTCCTACCCCCTCCTGACTCTGAAGTTTCAAAGCCCCCATTCCCGCAGGGTCATCGCGAGCTGTTTGGCTGTTCGCACAATTTGGATGCAGTAGCTGAGGGCATTACCGCATGCATCCCTGACCAGCTGTGCTTTGTGTTGTCTCTTTGCCTTCAGACGGCTAAGTCTGATTCTCCCCAGGACTCATCAGCCTCTTCATTTGTCGTCAACTGCCTGTCCAAGCCCTGGCAATATAAAGTCTCTGCAGAATTCATAACTGTTGGCCAGCAGCTGGAAATTAGCAGTAATTTTCTTAATATTGGCTATGTAGAAGACAATGAGAATGAACACTTCCACTGATTGCTGTGAATGCGCAGATAATTTGCCCATCCTTCTGGCCCTCCCATTCCCCAGCCCTTTGCCGCCTACAAAGCTACGGCTGGGGTCATGATCACCGAAGCCAGAAGCCGTCTTTTACCACAACGATTTGCAGAAGAGCGGCTATGAGCCAACAGCATTTTGTAGCAGTGTTTATCACCTATGTGTGAATGACTAGCAGGGCCATTTTAGAAACATGACTGTGCTATGTTCATTTTGAATGCAGAGATCCAGCTAGGAATGTAATTTTGGACACAAGATACCTGGACACACCAGACTCAACAGTGTGAAGTTAGGGGGAAACTGCAGCTTTGGGATATATTTGGCTGTGGGAATGAGGCCAGGTTAAAGAGTTGCTGCCCATTCCCATTCCCATTCCCATTCCCATTCCCATTCCCATTCCCGCTCAAGCCACTCATTTGCCTACACACTCTAGGACACCAACCTCCTCAACATGTTGGGATACCTGTTTGGGTAGCTGTGGTGTAAACCCCATTAAACTGCTCTACACTAACACAGCCCTCCCGTCAATGCATCGCATCAACGTCTATCCATAGCACCCACGTCTCCTAACACGGTGAGAGTATTCAGCTCATAAAATGCAGAAGATGCACCTCCAAGGTCCAGAAATTAGGAGCTACCTGCATGAAGTCAGCAGGGCAGCTTCATCGTTGCGTCCTCGCGCATGTCTGTTATTGTACTACCGAATATGACTGGTTTTGCAAAAGCCCTGTCTCAGTGAGTGCCCAAGATGGAGCTCCATTAGGGAAGCAACTGTGGCTGCCTAGAGAGCATGGGTTTTTGAAGCCCTGGAGGGAATAAGATCTTGCTCTGCTGGCACATGCAAGTACACACACAAGTGGAGCCCTTTATTTCTTTGCCATTAGATGGAGAACATGTAGGAAGTGACAGTTTCTCCTCATGCATTCCTCCTGGAGCTTTTCTGCCTCGCAGACTTTCTGCGAGAAGCCAGTTACATGGTTGGTTTGTGCTGTGCCTTGTTTTTACACTGTCATGGGGTCCTGATTTCTGAAATGATCTCATCACAAGCTCTTGATTAAAGGGTATCTAAAATACAAGTAATATTTTGATGAGCAGAGATCACTCGACTGCATGTAGACGTTGCGGGCACTTCTTACTGCGGCAGAATCACTGAAGTGAACATTTTAGATACTTGTACTTCTCACGTGCTGCTATTCTTAGAGATTTAATCTTGTGCTTGTCACAAGAATTGCTGGTTTGTCCCTCTGCAGCAGCGTCAGAGTTGCTCATAGACCATGCTCTGTTCTCCACTTGATGGATGGGAAATATAAAACCCAAAACTTTCTTAATACAAGAGCTAAGCACTGTGGATTTCCACCAAGGGATGAATTTAGACATTTCAGTGTTGGGTTTTGTCCCAAATGGTGGGAAGGGGAATTGAAATGGTAATGTTCTGTTTTCCTTTGCGGAACAGAGTATCAAAATTATTTCAATTTGGAAATGTCAAATGTCACTTATCAGGTGAAATATTTTGTCACTTCTGAAGCTGATGAGAAGGCATCTTTGGTTTCCAGCCCCTATGGCTTGTATAATTTAACTGATGATACCTTCCTTGGGACAGAGTGGTGGGTCCCTGGGGCAGGGCCCAGCATGTAGGATGCTGTGCACAATGCACATCAGGGTGGGCAGGCCCCTGTGTGTGCTGGCCCCAGATATCTTGCATTTCTTCTGCACAGCAGCGCCCACACTGCCCAGAGCAGTGGGGAAGGGCAGAGAGCCATGTGGCTCAGCCCTCTCAGGCGGAGGCAAGCATCAAGCAGCTACGGGCAGGAGTTGCCCTGGAGATGCTTTAGCTCAGGCCAAGTGGAAGAGCTCTAGGTATCCGAATGGGATTTCTGGCACGTCATGCCTCACAGAGAAGACCTCCAGGTGCTTCTAAAGCACTGGCTACCCCTAAAGCAGCTTTCTGCTCTCTATTTTCTGTTCATCAAAGTACCTAAGACAGAAAACTACGGAGAAAGATGCAATGTCTTTTCCAGTTGCAGTTGCACCTGCAAAGTCTGCCATCGCTCTGCTCACAGAAGATCTTTCCCCCCTTCCTCCTCTTCCAACTACACATTCCCAGGTGACGGCATGTCTGCCGTGAGTGGGTCTGGTCTTGGGATCTTTGGGTAGCTCATGTAATGCCCAATACAAAACCATCACAGCAATATACCTTCCCTGGAAATGTCCTGTCCTTGGGAGTACGCTCTCCACTTGCAGGCTGGACACTTAACGCTAACAGGCAAAGAAGACAATTCTGTGATAGTGGGGGCCTGGATCTGCAGACTCTTCTGGTTATCTGATAAAGTAACGCAGGCAGACAGAGCAGGCTTCTAAGCAACAGGGCTGCATGGGGGGCTGATAACACTTTCTTTTATACTCAGGAGCATCTGAACCCCACTTGAGTTATCTAGAAGGGAATTATAATGACAACGATTGTGTCTAACTGAGACCAGGGAAACACGAAATGATCTTAAAGCACTATTAGTAGAAGGACATTTAGAGGAAAATGTCAATAATTTTACTTCCCCTTTCTAATGTGTTTTTTCACCAAAAGCTCTCACAGCTCTTTTTAGTCATTAGCTAAGCAAATCTCACAACCCTCCTGCAAGAAAGGCATTCCACTATTTTACTTTTTAGTAGTGTGAAAGAGGGGTCAATAAGAACGGGGATTGACAACCCTGAGCTTAAAGACAAGGTTGCTGTGAAACGACCATGGAATATGTGTAAGAAAATGTAGTCCTGCTGTTCTCCTCCATGAAGACATCTAGCAATTGTTCACTGGATCTTAGACATATCCTTTCTCTAATGACAGCTTGACTGGAGCCTGACCTTTCCTATGCCAAAATTAACCCTGTGGAGCAACCTATTACTTGTCAGAGCCCTTGTGGTGGTCGTCTCAGCTGTGATGCTTACAGGTAATTCACAGGCTGAACGTTTTTACGTGCTAGAAGTATGTCCTGGCCCCCCCGCCCCCACCAAAGGACATTCAGAGAGTAACAAAGGCAGTGGCCAGAACATCTCAGCCACCTCCTAAGTGCCAGCATCATGCTGAGACGTTCTCCAGATGCTCATGGCCTACAGTGGCCATGGCAGACAGTAGAGTCCTGGAGTATCTCGCTATGTAGATCTGATCTTAGCTCATCTGCTGGGCAACTTCCAGTCTGTTCTTGGTGGCTCAGAGGTTCCCAGAGAAGAGAAGGAAGACAAAGAGAGGGGGTAGAGGAGGGCAAAAAGGAAAGATAAGGAATCAGGCAGGAAGAGAGGTACTACGTGAAGAACAGTCTTGCTGTTCCTTGCAAATTAATTCATCGCAGCGTGAGTGTCTGGTTTTCCAGAGATTTAGTTCTGACTGAGGCTGTTTTCAACAGCTAAAATTTGTCTTTGTAAACAACTCTGTTCTCATCTTAGGTGCTGAGATTCTCCACGTGCCCACACACATGCCCGCTCCCATGGGTGACTGTCAACTCCGACCCCAAACTGAGTGTATTTGTACAAAAAAAAGTGTAGAAGCAAAACCAAATTCTACAGAAAAATCTAACCTTGCAATTTTCTTCCCACCCTCATTAAGCTTAATGATTTATGCCTTGTAGTTGCCACAAATGGGCAAGAATCCCTGAATATTAATAATTCTAAGTATGCCAGAAGTAAATTTTAAAATCCTAAGCAAAAATTAAATGACCATAAAATGTGTGCTCGCCTCCCAAGAGACAGTTCTGTTTCAACATGACAGCTTAATTAAAATCTCAGTAAATTGGTCACAACATTTTTTAATAAACAGTCTTTGTAGACAGTATGCAGGAGATGGTGCTTGTAATGCAGCAGAAGTAATTGAAGTGATCAGAGGTCCCCATTCCTTTGATGACCTCTGCAGTAGCTAAAATCAGCTTGAACCACTGTTAGGGGGAAGCTGAGCCAGATGAAGAGCTGGAAATCACATTTATATTCCACAATATCCACTCAATGCAAATTAACATCGCCCAGATTCAACTACATGGGAATGCATTTAAAAATTTTAAGGTGTGGTTGTTTCTTTGAAGCTTCAGTGCTGGGTGTGTGACCTGTTCCAGACGTTCATGTAAGGCTCTGATTGGTCATGCTGGGAAATATTTGCACTATGTGCCATTGGTTAGAGCACCTGGAGACTTGGAGATCAGCCTTCCTCACTCCCAGGGCAGCTCCCTCATCCCTAACGAGAGTGTAACCACCAGGCTGTTGGTGAGGTTGGACAGTTGGGACCTGGGGTCAGGAATGCCCTTTGTAAGGGTTTGCCACACATCCAGGAGCCTTTTGGTCATTCTCATTAACCTCGAGTCCCCTGTCAACTTCAGGATGTGAAAAAAAAAAAAAAAAGTTTCAAAATCACCTTCTGTTTTATTTATTTTGAAACACAAAATACCCCTCGGCCATTCAAATGAAATGTTTCATTTCAGGAGAAATGCAACACTTTATTCAACCTGAAATGACTTTTTCTTTCCCATCCAGAAGAGTCAGCGAACCAAAAAATTGGTTATTCCCTCACCTCTACTTGTTCCCCATCTCCTAAGCCAGATGGTCCTTTTATAATTTCATCTGGAAAACACACCCTGGGTCCCTTTCTCGTGCATTTAGTCTACGCAGTCTCCTGTGCAGTCAACTCATGCTCTGATCACATCACACGAGCCACTTTGCATTCGATCCCTGCCACAGCGTTGAACCGTCTTTCACTTATTTATTTATCTGATGCTTCCTTTCCTTTAGTTTAGGGTTGCGGGAGGAGGTCAGGTAGTTCAGAGCCATGAAAAGGAAGAGCGAGAGCTGCCTCTAGGATGCTCCTTCCCTGTGGCATTACGGGACTCGCTGCAACCCTGGAGGCTGAGTCCTTCGTCCGAGTCCTTTGCTAATCTCCAAATTCAAAACTACACAAGTCAAGGGCTGGGACAGTGCCCTGTGAAGCAGGGCTGTCCCCTCTCTCTCACACATATGAGATGTGATGGGAAACCCGGCTAAGATACTTGCCGTGAGCTGACTTCCACCCATTGCAGAGTCACTTGCCTTTGATCTGTCTCTCTTCCTCAGTTCTTTTTTTCTCTGAGAGCAACACTCAGATCACAAGTCCTCAAAAATGAAAGACAAAACTTTTTTCAAATCTCTTCTATAAATGGTGTCATTCTTTCTAATGCTCTGGCAAGAAATCAAACTAAGGAGCTGGTGGCTTCCAAACCTCCTGACTTTTTTTTTTTTGCAAAAGTTATGGAAATTAACTTTTCCATCCAGGCCAATTTCATTTGGACTGAAATTCCTGAAGTTTTTGCGTTTCCCAACTGTTTTCACCTTAGTGTCATGAAAACCTGTGTTAGTGGTCACACTGGATATAAACCAACCCACCACACCATTCCGCAGCTGATGTCCTTACCCATCTGATATCTTCATGCATGGGAGAATCCATCTTTAGGACTAATTCACAAAGACATCAAACAATCACTGATAGAAAAATTCAAAGAGAACATCCCTAAAGACACCTCAGGATGGGTTTTTGAAAAACATTACACAATTAATTATAAAATCGTTGTGAATACCCTCTAAAACACTCCAGAATCAGCTCAAAGGCATTTTGCTAGTCTTTGCACCTCCACCTTTTCTTACAATTCACATTAGACCAGTGATGTACAAGTGAAAAGAAGTCACTCATAACACTGTGTTTAACTACAAGTCAGAGAGTATTTTCTTAATATCCTATTGAGGACCAATGCTGTGGACCAGCATATGTTTGTGGATTCCCAAACTGAAAGGCTAACACAGTTACCACTTCAGTGGTAAGATCAGAGGATATTCAGTACAGCCTCCCATGTAATTCAAGTTAGAGAATTTTTTCCTCTATTGAGTCTACCAATCTGTAAATATGAAGGTTCTTGCAAAAGCTGACTATGTGGAAAGAAGCTATTCAGCTAAGATTTATGAATCATATCCAGTGCCGTCCAGATTGGCTTGCAAATGATTTACTAAACAAAAATGGGGCTAAGTTCATAATGGATGTTCCTCAAAACCAGAAACTTGACTGGTGCTATATATTTCATCTATTGGACATAAAATGCATTTGCTGTAATAAAGCGAAGATATAAATGTTAAATATATTCTTTTTTTCTTTTTCCCCACATGTGGATTTGTGCTTAAGAATTCTTCTTGGCTGCTGGAACTGTGATTGATAACAGCCTTGCTGACAGCATCGCTAACGCCAGTTCAGTGTTGGGCAAATTTGCTTTGGAGTACACTTGCCTCGAACAAATGTACTTTGGAGTCCATTAAAACTGTTTGTGAATTTGGGTTTGAAGCCTTCAGCAATTTCAGCAGCCCCAGAGCTTTCGGGAAGATGGATTGTAGCATCTGCTGGTTCATAGCTCCTAAACCACTGATTGCTTGGAGCTGGGAGGGAATAACTGGGAAAAGGACTTTATCCTGCTTGTGGCCACTGCTGGAGATGGGATGCTGAGTTTGAATAGCTGGTCCTACAGCTTATTTCTTAGACTGAAGGGACTAGACTTTGCCTGTGCAGAATTCAAAGACATCCTATAAAAATTATGATAGCAATTTGTCTTTCTCCCTCCCCCAGCATGAACACCCCAGGGGCACTGCACAAATGCAACCCTACCCTGAAATCCAGTTCTGACAAAAGCTAGTGAGATATTGCCACCATAGTTCTGCTGAAAGCCTTAATTCAGGCTGTTCTGCCCACTGCCGCAGATGCTGTGCCCTTTCAGGGGACAGCTTCACAGCCACGCTAAGTCTACGGAGGTGCCAGCTCCTGACACAACAGAGGTCCTGACCTTCCCAGTGGCTGGCACACGTTTCTCTTCCATCCTTGTGTCACTCATACACCCTCATGGGCAGATCAGAAATCATCCTGATGTCATTGTTTTAAATATTTTGTTAGAGAGATGATGGATTTTTTTGCAGTTATCTCCACATTTCTGACGGTCTCAGCCTCTTGGGGGAGAATATGAAAAAGGAATCCAGTGTCTTTGATGCTGTGGTCACAGCTGTATTATTCGTCATCTTGGTACAAACAGGACTGTACCAGGAACGCTACGTGCTGCATAAATGATGCCTGAAATGGCCGTAGACCCAGATGGACCCACTCCAGCTGCCTCGGAGGCTGTCCAGACAACGTCTCACAGCCACCTTGCTGGGATATTTTGAATTACACATCCTAGAACTGGAATAGGTCCAGGGATAAGATTTCTATCCCATGAGGGACAATCCTGTGCAGCCTGTGGACCACAGCTCACGGGGAGGAAGAGGACCTGCAAGCATCTCTCCACACTACACGATAGTAGCTCATATAGTCCCTGTTTATCCTCACAACATGTCATTTCATGGGGGTTTTCAGGATGGCTTCCAGCCAGCCAGGGATCTGGAAGCGGTCAGAGCTGAATCTGAGCTCATGGGCTCAGATGTACCCTACATTTATTTTAATCACAACAGAACATCAGATTCTTCTTCTTCAAAGAAAATACTTTAATATTTCCCCTTTAGGGGATTCAGAAGGCTTCTCCTAAAATTTCTGTATTTCCAACAGGACAGAAAATACAAGTTTTGTCCAGCTTGTTGGACAAAATAACTTCCTCCGGCCCCCACATGCTAGAGGCACCCCCCTACCAGCGTGCCTCCCGCGGGAGATGCAGGATTGCCTCGTACCCGAGGGGCTGTACGCTGCTCGCAGAGGAAGCCTGCTCAGAAATCTCTGATCCGACTGGCTTAAGCCCTGATGCTGCTTCACTAAAGGAAGCAATATTTTCAAAGGCCATGGGCAATATTACATCTTCAGATTTGGCCCCAGACCTCTGGAATCAAAACAGGAGGCTGTGCTGCGTGAGAATGAGATACTAATTAGCTAATAATCTCTAATGGCCAAAGGAAAATGAATATGACTAGCTGTCATTAAGTTGGTTTTGAAAGCCTTTCTTCAGTGTATAAAGCCCATTAAAAATTATTTCATGATCCATCATGCCTTATGGTTTCTACAGCATGAAAGAGGAATTATCAGCAATCATAAAGCATACGATGACCATCATTTAGCCTTGTCATTAACTGCAGCAGTGAGCAAATCAAACTGGCTGCAAATAAAGAACAACTTGCTTGTATTTTCAGTCCCTAGCGGTTTGCTTTGCCCAGCCCGCGGGACCGCATTTCACAGCAACCTCTTTTCACAGATGACAGCTAAACGGGACTCCTTCCGTGAGGTAAGAGCTGCCTTTTCAGTCCTTGCAGGGCCCGCGGCAAGTGGCCCAAGGCAGTTGTACTCGGGCTGGAGGCTGCTGCCCATCCTTACGAGAGGAGGGCTGCACTGCTAGATCAAACCTAAATGTTCATGAGTCCCTTCAGCCAAGCAACAGCCAGCTTCTTCCTTGCAAGTGAAGAAATGCGTGTCCTTCGGTTTAGCCTCATTCCGTCTCCAGCCTCTCTCAGCGCTGTTGCTGCCAGACAGCTACAACACAGGTTGCCCGGCTCCAGTTCGCATCCAAGTTCACGAAGGAATTGATAGCGTGCCAGGCGTTGGAGCCTACTGTCTTTGATAACTCGGGGCCAAGAACCATCAAAGAAAGTGTTTCATTTTAGACTGTGAATACCAACAATGTCTCAATAGGCAAGAGACAAAGGAAAAACAAGAAAGAAGAAAAAAGAAAGGTCAATGTTTCCTTCAAAAATCCTTCAGGTGACACTGGTCCCCTCTGCTTTCCAGC
The DNA here is from genome assembly GCF_030936135.1 of Gavia stellata. Lineage (NCBI taxonomy): Eukaryota > Metazoa > Chordata > Aves > Gaviiformes > Gaviidae > Gavia > Gavia stellata. The sequence continues at coordinate 4,927,559 of NC_082621.1, read as the reverse complement.
ACCAGCTGTAAGCTGACATTCAGAAGGCTCCAAACAGCATGAGAAGATCCCTCTGCAAAGAACGGTCAGTTTAAATAAATCATGCCTTTCCCTGAATGAGGGCAGCTGCGGGTGTAAACAGCCACAGACAGCAACCGTGCTCTCTGCTGACAGCAAAGTACCCAAACACAAATGATTTGGTGGGCTCTGACAGCTGCTTCTGCAGCTGAAACAAGTTAGATATACATCCTATTAACTCAAGGCTTTGGTCTAAAGAGACTTGTTATTCTTCCTACAGCATAGGCAAAGGGATAACACCAATTGTTGGTGTAGCTGTTGGCTCTTTTAAATTGATGAATGATAAATATTGCTCCGGTCTCAATGGCAGCACAGCCACAGTGACCCTGGGTAGTAACTCCACCGGGGTTTTAGCAGCACGACTTCGAGGAGCGGCTTCCAGAAGGAGCCACCCAGCCCCACGCGGTGCTCACCTCTTGCAACGGCGGCTATAAATCATCTCTACAGCCCCGTCCCTGGTGTTAGGCAGGCCAGGCTGAGGGCAGCTCTCCTGCCTGCTGTCCCCCCCCCAGCTTATGCTGGGAGGGGAAGGCTGGTTCCCACAGCAATACTGGCTGCAGTCACAGAACTACTTTAGTTATCCAGGGGTTCCCCTGGATAAGAGGCTCCCTAGAAATGCAGCTGAGATAGATAACAGATGCATTGCATAAGCCCTTGCTCAAACTGGCACCTCCCAGAGTCTAATTTAGTGCTAAATCCTGAAGTGAGAGATAAATCCTCATCAGCATGGAAAGCCCCATGGACTGGCCCAGACAACCCTCCACTAAACTTACACAGCTGACAGACCTAAGAAGAGTACTGCAAATATCTCAAGGTCAGAAACACCTTCCTGCAGCCTTATTTTCTTTTATTAGGTCTTTTAGCCCTATTAAAATGTACTAGTGAGGCTTTTATGCAGGAACTAGCAAAATTTTAAGTCCAGTCTTTTTCTATTACTGCAACTCTAATGACTTCTTTGGAGTTATCTCTAAGCAAAAAGCAGGTTAGTCTACTGCTCCCTTACAAACAAAACAAACCCCAAAGCCATCATTATGCAAATCAGAGCAATTTAGCTATGTTAAAGAGAGGACAGTCTTGCAGGCCAAGTCTTGGAAGAAGCATCAGGAGCTTGAGAAAGAGCACCTCACCCTGCCAGCAGTTACCTCTGCAATGCTTTGGATGCCATTACATAGGGAGGGACGGCGGCTGGGGCAATCACCGGGAAGGTGGTTCAGGTGCTGATCCTGGCTCAGAGAGGAGGAGGCAGATGTGTAACACCTGAGTTACAGCTCTGGGGTGGTACTGGGGCACCTGGGGTGGGCAGGGCTTCCCAGCACACTGCTGTGAAAGAAACTTGTGGTTTGGCTCTTGCAGTTGCAATATTAAAGTATTTTCACAGATCAGTTCAAAGGTCTGTGTAAATGTTTCTCTGCATCACCCGCCTTCCCTCTGCAAGCCCCCAAACACAAAGAGATCCCCCAACCCAGCTGAAACACCGTTTCTCTGCGTTAACAGTTTAGATAATAATTTCTTCAGCGCAGGGCACAGCATTGCCCTGTACAGGGCTGCTGACAGTGGATTTTGGGACCTGGGAACACGCAGAGCCTGTGGGAAGGCTTGAAATGAAACCTCTGCTGATGCAGAGCAGTTTGTGTTTCCGAGAGAATATTTCTCTGCTGGCAGGAGAGGACAACGGCAGCTGAATCAGGGCTTGCGGGCGGCAGGGGCCGAGGTACCCGGCTGCAGAGGTGAGTATAAGCAGGAGGCAGAGGCTAGAAGGGGTTTCACTTCCATGCTTGTGCCCAAGCCCATCAGCAAAATGCTGCACAACCACTTCAGCTGCAGTAACGATTAAAGGAGTGCGATTTGCACCTGCTCTGGTGTCTGCTAGGGGCCTTCTTTTTTACCTTTTGCATTCTTTCTGGGGGGTACATCTCCCTTCTCAAACCTTAAAGACCCGACTTTCAAAGGTGTTCTGGCTCTGCAATGACTTTGAAGATCTGGCCCAAAGCCTTCAATCAGGGGATACTGGAGGCAAGAGAGGAAAATATGTTCTTTCTGCAGGGGATGGGAAAAAAAAAAATCACCTTGTGTTTGCTCTGCTCTTCTGAGCAAATGAAGTGTTGTCCCTTGAAGCAGAAGTATGGAAGGAGGCAGGGCTGGGCTGGGCACAGGGGTGGAAAGGGAGGAGCAGGATGTCAAGGGAAGGTTACAGATCTGATAGCGCTAGCAGCACGCCCCCAGCCCAGCTCTGACACATGAAAGAGGATTTTATCCAGCCTGAACACATTGCCTGCAGCCTCAGTGCAGATCACGCGGATTAATGGCTTGAAATTAAACCTCTGCTCATGCAAAAGAGCAGTGTGAGTTTCCAGCAGAACATTTCTTTCCTGGCAGGAGAAAGCAACTGCCGTGTGGCATTTGCACAGGGGGCTGCTGGTGGGCAGGCGTCTATGGAAGAGCAACTAAATCATTCCTTTCCCAGCTGCAGTAATATTTCTCCCCACTGCATGTTACAGCTGAGCTCCTCTGACTCCCACTACAATGGCTGAAACTTAATGGAGATGAACAAATCAAGAAGTGCCTGCTCCGTGTTGTCACCTGGATGCCAGATCAACTCTACCCAAACCAGGATTAAACAGGATGAATCTTCAAAGACCAATTCTACTTACCAAGATGTTCAAGAGCTTCACCTCTTTCTGCTGTTCCCGGAGATGCTAATTCCTCCTGCAGCAGTAAGGCCACAGGAGAAAGAGAGATTGCTCTATACAACATATAATGACAATCAGTCTTGAGCTGGAGAAACCCAGTTGTGTCCTCCTGCTAATACATGTCAGGTTTTTTTCCCCCAGTATCTGCAGCAAAAAATGCCTACAAGTCTCTGGATGCATCAAAGGTTGGTAGGGCGATGGTTCAGCAAAGACTGCGTAAACACCTCAAATGGGTGCTTGTCTACCACAGCTACACCTCCAGCAGGAACACCCATCTATGCCATAACTCATCTCTGTCTTGGCCTGCAGTGCCCAGGACAGAGCAGCAACCAAGAGACAGGGAGAAAGGGAGGGTGGGACTTGTCTTTCTCAGCCCGGAGAGAGACCAGGTGAAGGTGCTACCTGGAAATACAGTTTCATGCTTATTGAACCTTGAAGGGGTCTCCAGGCACCACCGACTGTAATGCAAAGCTCTTCTCAGCTATTCTGTGGTTAAAGTAGAAGGTGAGGAGTAGCGGAGATTGGAGAAGGCGCAAACCCAACCCACGGAAGCAGTTGCGTGGACCTTCCCACTCGCTAATGATCCCAGAGAGGCTGCCTCCAGCAAGAGAAGAATCTTACAGTGTTTCTTAGCTCGCCTAAAGTAGCCCTAAACCCCAGCAATAAGCATAAACTGCCGTGCAGAGGCCTGAGCACTGTAAGCAGGAGCCCGATTTCTCTTTCACTTATACTAAGATTCCAAACCACTCCCCAGCAGCCCATGGTGGGAAGCCCGACACAGACCTGTACACCTCCTCAGCTACTCCTGCCACGGTCAGGCCACAGAATAAGCCTGGCTGGGGTACTTAAAAATAACTGCAGGGTATTTAAAAACAACTTTCCCTTAAAAAAATGGGAGGTGGAAGCGCCTGTGACCAGCACTCGTTGCGGAACAAACAAGAAGCTCTTGCTGTTCAAAAGCTGAATCCCAAAGGCAAAAAGCAACTGCGGGCTCTATTTCCCGGGCAGAAATGTCTAATAAGGAAGAACATGCATGATCATTTGGACGCAGTTAAAAGTGTTTTAACAGCTTTCCCCAAAACATGATTTTTGCCGAAGGCTGACAGATTTTCTCTTCATGTCAGACACAGGAACAACAAAGTAGCCTGAGAGAGAAGACTCCAACTCCATGAACCTGCAGACATGACTCTCCTCTGGCTTACCCCAGCAAAACCCAGGAGCAACTCTGTTTTTTCAGACTCAGTGATTATGCATGTGTGTTACAGTAGAACTGCAGATGGTTTTTTGCCTTTTCATGGAAGATGACTATCCCTATTTCTGCCTAATATCTTATATTTTCTGTTAGCACGTACCATCCTAGGAGCGCCACGCGGTCAGCACAGCTCTGCAAGCACCAGCACAGGGCTCTTCTCCCCTCCCTCCGCCTCTCCACTGGCTGGGATGCAGTCAGATACATTTTTGTTATGATTACTTTAATTCTGCTTTCATCAAAAACAGATGAAAACCCTTCCCCAGAGGCTATTGGCAAGGATAGAAATGGGATATGCAGACGAGTGGTATCTACTAATAATTACATTGCATTTCCCAGCTAGTGGTTCCCAGTTGCAGCACGGAGCCGCACGGCCGACAAGATTGGTTCTCGGGATGACGCCCGGGCTGGGCAGTTGCTCTTTCATGCCTGGCTATCTCCTCCCTGCTGGCAGGGGTTTGTTTGGGTTTTTGATTATTCATTGGTTTCGAACTACAGGGATGAGCTGGGTTTTTTTTTTTTATTATTTGTTTGTTTGTTTGTGCTGGGGGGGGTGTTTGGGTTTTTTTTTTACAGATTTCATCTCTGGGGTTTAGTGTTTTTCCCAATGACAGGCCTCTTTTACATTGAAAGAGATTTTTCCGCCACTCTGAATTTATATACTCTGAATCTATATACTCTGAATCTATTGACTCAATACAGCTGGACCAAGGTCATCCTAAATATTTTTCACCTTTTCCTCTTGCAGAGGGAGAATGAAACAGCAATCAAACATTTATCTTAGATCCCAGCGATCTCACGCAGACGCCTCGGGTTTACCAGGGGCTTTCAAAGCCCGTCTAAATAAACTCCCAGATATTTTCTTTTTTTTTTCCCCTTGTTGTCTTTGGAAAAGCACAGGCATATGCAGTCTTTTTGCTGTGGCACTTCCCAAGCTGTTTCTGACTGTTTACTCTCCCTGTAAAGTTTCTTAGCAATGAGGGCATTATAAAACCTCCCTCCATCACCTCCCCCTCTTGCATTCCTCCTCCCCTCATCCCACCTTCCCTTCACTCGCAGGTGCCTCAGAACAAGCCGTATATCATGCGTTTAGCGGCTCTGGGCCATTAAAACCCAGACCTGGTATTAGTGTTGTGGAAATGGAGAGCTTTCATCGCCACTCCAGAATGGTTTTTTACGGGTAATTGATGGGAAGCCACAGACGGCTGTTGACAGTGCAGAGAGATTAAGCAGTTTACTGCGCAGGGGAAGCCTGGCCAGTCCATCCGCCCTGCTTCAGTGGCCAATCTCTAAAGGAATAAATGATGCTCATAAACACATCATTTTTCTCCAAATCATTATGCGCTTCCTCGCTATAGCATGGTCTGCAGGCAGGGCCTGATCCAACACCCACGAAGCCCATGGGAGTCATTCCTGCCAATCTGGCACAGATGCACAAACCATTTTGAGTCAGAATTACTGAAGAGCGAAGGTGCCCAGGAGGAGCTCGGTGAAATTTAGACCCTCAAATGCAAAATTGCAATTAGAAAATGCCAGGTGTTCAGCTTAATCCTCAATGTGCTGGACCATGATGTTCCCTGGGCATCTGAAGTTGTATCTCTGTGCTTCCAATCCTAGTTTCAAGCTCACTTCAGCCCCTTCTCCATACAGATAAGGAAACAAAGCTGGAGAGACAGTTATCTTCTTTTTCCTACTGCCTTCTTCTTACCCTACTGCTACAAGCACCTGCAGAACCAAATCCAAGATCATCTCCTGTTCAATAAAACTCATACTGCATTTCCGACCAGAAATACAGAGGATGTTTTCCCACCTCCCCTTTTGCTAAAGTCCTGCCGTTGTGCAGAAACGCTTTTAACATCATCAGGCCAGAGGAAGACGGAGCAGAAGAAGCAGCAGGACTCGGGTGCTGGGTAATTGGGGCATGCAGGAAAGCCACCCTCTTCTCCTCAGTTTTACTTCATTGGCTTTACTGCTGCTGCTCATTTAAAGTCATGTTAGAAAACAAAATAATAATAAGAAAAAAATAACAGTTACAGATGAAGACTCAAATGCCAGAGCAGATTTGATGGGAAGCTGGATCATAACAGCTCTGCAGCATTTGGTGCCTGACTTATCTGTGCAGGATGGGGTTCACTGGGGAATTCTAGAAGTTGGGACCTGACAGAGGTTTAATGGACAAAGGAGACAAATTCAGTCTCTACAATCCTTTTTTGTCCTCTGATAAATATTGCCCTTGAATTTCATGCTATGCACTCGGCCAGAAAAAAGCTAATGATCCAAGATGTAAACATTTTATTTCCTGTCTCCAAAGCTGAACACAACTTTAACCCTTGCCCAGCAAGCATCAGCAGCTGTCAAGAAAGCTTTTATAGACTTAAAGGGCAAAATCCTGGCCCTGCTGAAGTCAATGGGACTTTTGTCATTGCCTTGGGGCATTTTGGGGAAAACAGAATGAGGAAACCACCAAGGACAGAAACATAATTGTTATTAGATACTCCCCCCCCAGTAGATGCAGGCTGGCTGCAAGCAGAGACCCTGCAAGTCCGGATGCCCGAGACATTCAACTTGCGGCTACATTGAGACACGACACCCAAACTGGAATAATTAATTTATCAGGCGTTTTGTCCTGCAAAAGTGGGCAATCTAAGAGGAAGCGGATGCTTTGGATGGAACTGGGAGGGTGTTTAGAGGAGAGATGCCCTGCCTGAGCAGGGCTTCTTTTAAGGTCAGTGGAAATCAATTCAAAGTCAATACTGTTAACAGGGTCTAGTGCAATTAATCTCAGCCTAAAGTAGATGCCTTCAGCTGGCCAGATGATTCCCACCCTAAACTCCACTGGCTATAAAGACAGCTGAGGGTGACTAGCTGAGACAGCCTTATACATCTGTAATGGAGGGACTTTGATGTGAGATGAATCTGACCCTTGGGGGGGGGGAATTAAACCCAATGTTCAATAGAGAAATTATGACCACTTTAATTTGTCACTCCCTTTTTTCTCTGTAACCACCTGTGGACCACCTATGGATGAAGGGGCTGTGCCAGCGATCATGCAACCAACTGCTTGGAAAAACATTCTTTGGGCTTGGCCAGAAGCCACAGCATTTAGTTTAACCCTGAATACAGGATGCTGCTGCTGCTTTCACCCTTTCCCAGGCTTTCGAGGATTTTCAGCACATTGGAGGTTTCAGCAGCTTGTGCGTGTACACATTATGGCCATCTTCCCTCCGTCTGCTGTTCTCTTCTCAGAGATGTCTGAGAGCAAGAAGGATGAAAAATGAGCAGCCAAGCCATTTAATTCAGTCCCAATCATCATTAATAGAAGAAAGTGGGAAAAAATGCCCTTGTATAATTTAAGCAACTGTTTGCTTAATGTATCTGGTCATGACATGAAAGCGTATGGGTGATTATTCATAGTAGGTGCAGGATTATTTTTGGCCTGAAGGATTTCTCGCTTATTGGGCAACCTCTGTCTCAAGCACTGAGTCCTTCTCTGCCTGTCTTATCCAGATTCCTTTAAGAGATGCAGCCCAAGTCAAGATTGAGCAGTAATTTGTTTTTGTTTACTTGTCCAATTAGGGTCAAGCTAATGAAGCATCGGGTGGAAAACAGCATCTCTTGTTATGTTGCCACAGCAGCAATTACAGTTCTCTTGAAAGAAGGTTAAGGAATTAATTGCAGTGCTTCTTTAGATATAAAAAATAAGCAGAGGTTCTGTCTTAGCTGGTTTGAGGAACTCACTAACCCGTCTGGTTTTGTGGGCAACATTTATTGACAGCACAGTGGAATAAGTTTGTTCTTTATTCAGACCTTGCTGGTGTTTGAGGGAGGACACATGCTGGAAAAGCAGCCAGCAGCCCTCAGAAAGACAAGTTCTGGTAAAGTGATAGATGTGCTTTCTGGAGGTGCTGGCCCTTGGCTGCCCAAATCTCAACAAGACTGATGGCCTGCTGAGTAAGAAAGGCTTCAAGAACAGGCTGAACAATTTAGAGAGCAAGCCCAGGATGATCATGTCCCGGCCCTTCAGACGGTCAACTGACCAAGTGGAGCAAATGCAGGTGGAGCAACTTGGAGAGCTCTGCTCCATCCTCTCTCTAACCTCCTCTAGAAACCGGGGCTGCTTCAGCTACACCACTGGAATGAAATCAGTGCAATCTTTACCCTCCCCACTCTGGGTGCCTCTTAACTCCGATGCGGGTGGCTGATGGAACCCTGGCTGATCAACGACTCTGCCTGGCTGCTGATGACAAACGCAGACTGCTCTTATTTTACTGCCTGAACAAAATGCTCTGTTAAGCTGGAAGTTGAGCTAAGAGTTCATGTCAGGGGCATGCAGGTAAACCAATCCTATGGGATCATTTTAACTAGCGAAAAAAATGAGACATCCTGGAAACCCAAGAAATTAAAATGGAAAAGAAAAGGCATCATCTGCAGAGGTAGAAGTAACTGAGGTGCCAGGCCAAAGGACAACGGCAGGAGTCTGGCATGCTGGGCTGTGATGCCTTGAGGAAAGAGACCAGCTGTATCACGAGAGATGCCTTAAAAGCTGCTGAAAGTACCAGAATTACCTGGTGCAAGTTTATCCTCTACCCATAGAACTTATCCACTCACCTGCTGATTTGGCCTTTGGTGCCAGATTTGAAGAAGACAATACGGGAGTGGGTAAGCCTCTCTAACCTGGGGAGTTTTGCAGCCAGCAATGGAAAGTCTTCAGGAGAATTCCCCAAAATGCTGAGTGAGACAGTGAGAGGATCAAGTTATCTCATTTTAAACATTAAAAGTACATTGCCTAACCTGGAACATTTGCAAAACTCTTTGTAGAGATTGGCACCAGGAAATTTTACCCTGCAGGTAGCTTTAGAATAGATGAAAAAGCTACACTGTCAGCCGTAAATTACGTTTTTCTTCTTCCGTCAGCAAAGTCACACCACAGCAGTCTTCCAGAGTCACTTAAAGCATGCTGGGCGTTTTCTTCACAGAGGAAACGACAAAACTGTCTTGGTTTGATTTTGGATTTCTCTGCTCTGGATGATTCTGACTCAAGAATGATGGAAAGGGCTCTTCTATTTAGAAAACACTAAGGATTCACCATCTTAAAAGTAGGAGTAGGCTTTTTAAAGGCATTTTTAGGTAAATGGCCCAAATTGCTAAACCGCCAGCTACTTGATAAAACCCAGCATTGTTGCTAATGCTGAGCTTCAGTCCAAAGCCCTTGAACATTCTGTCCTAGCCACCACAGCTACAGAGATGAGATTATCCCTTTGCTCTTTGCAGTAGCCTTTGTAATATTTAAGGACTGTTAGAAAGTGGTTCCTCAGTTTTCTCTTCCCGCAGCTAAACAGCCCCACTTTGGGGAGGGTGAGAAAGGAAGCAGAGACAGTCTGTATTTCCACCCATCACAAAATACTGCATTAAACAAAACTGGCTCAGAGAAGCAAACGAGCAAGTGAAGTGCCATTGGGGCCCATGACTTCATCCAAGGCCCTTTGTACCTATTCCCGAAGACAGTCATTAATTACATCATCATACGCTATTTATTCCTCATGGTCTCTGACTCAGTGCACAAGATGAACCTGCCCTGGGCAGTGACGGAGGCTGTTGCCTGCAGGATTCTCTTGTATTAGAAAAAAAAAGAAACAACAAAAAAAGAAATACGAAAGGCATGTTTGAAATGGAGGAGATATTTTTGAGCAACTGCAGACAATGTTCTCCCCTGCTTCCTCCTGCCACTCAATACATTATAAATGCGCTTTCTCTGCCAAATGGATGGGGGAAAGCAGCCTAAGTCCTGCTGAAATTAATGGCCTGTGTGGTTTACTTTTATCTGGCAGGTTTTGTTTTTCAGAGATGGGTAGAAAGCAATTCATTTTTACATTAAACAGATAAAAATACATTCCTGAGTTGGGATCAAAAGCTGTGAAAAAGAAGATTTGCACAGCATAGCCACAGAGATGACCCTCGTCATTTCTTATGTTCACTCCATTTGTTGCTTATCTGACTTGGTAGTCTGGTAAACATCTGTAGGTATTTCTGCAGTGACCTTCAGGGCCTAAGCTGTATCAGTCATCTGCGGCGGGGACTAACGTTTGCAAGCTACAGAGGTGAATCCTCGCTTTCAGCTTTCCTCCTCTCTCCCCAAGGAATAAACTCTCTGGGTAATTTTCATAATCATTATATTCTGCTGGAAAATGGTATGTAAATAAAATTTCAACATGCTTCACAAAGCGTTTATTGATGTTGATGAATTTCTTGGGGAGTGTAATACTTCCTAAACCAAATATTCATTTTTTGTTTCTGTTGTTCATTTCCATTCTGATACCGAAGGAAAACCTTCCTCAGGATGGAAACTCGGAGCTTAAGCCAGCTCCATGTGCAGACCCTGTTCCCCGCTCTGAATCTCCCCTTCTCCCATGAAAGCATCCCTCAACAACTGGCTTCCCGTCCCCCTGGAGTCTGACTTCACCGGCTCCACCTGAATCCCTCCCAGATCACAGCCTGATCCCACTCTCACCTCACTCCTACTCTACATCCTCATTTTTACTATAGGAAGTCCCATTGCTCCAAATTGTCTCCTGTCACTTGCTCATGCCAGCACCACCGAGAGCCTCTTGATCAGTTTTAAAGACATCGGATGCCTCCTTCCAGAGCGCTCTGAGCAACTTTGAAATAAGATGTCTCTCCTGCTGGATTTTATTTTTGTCAGAAATCAATCCTCTCTTTCCTTTCTCTCACTGTTCTTAATAGAGCTTGAAATTAATGCACTTCCCTGCCGTCTGTCAGCTTTCCCCTCCCCGCTCCATGCCGTGCCGCAGCTGCAGAGGGACCAGATCTCCTCCTGGTTCCTCGGGGCACCCAGCGCAGGGCTCTCCATCCACTGTGGTTGTCTCAGCTCCTGGAGGACACCTCATCCTGCCCGTGGGATGGGCGATCCTATGACTTGCAGCTTCCAGGCCAGCTGACATGTGTCTTGAAGACACCTTCTTTGCCCTAAAAGCCCTTGAGGACAGCAAGGATGCTTCCTTGCCAAGAAACAGCATGGTCCTGGGTCTGTTTTATGGCCTCGAGGTGCTCTTTCTATCCAGATGGAGATGGCTTTGGACACTGCCAAAACGAGTCACCCCTAGTAGCTCCCACTTTAGCACACAGGGTGCATGTGGTCCAGCGAAGGGACCGTGACCGGGATGCACTCTGTCGCAGCCACTGAACCTGCCCAGGGAAACACACTAGCCCCAAGCTTTTACTGAGAACCCAGCTGAGCAGCGATCCCTGAGGCGGGATAAACTAAATGCAGAAGAGCAAAGGTCAGTGATAGAAGGAGAATATTTGAGTAAAACTCCCCAGGAGCTGCTGGAGCAGATCAGAATAATACCAAAACATGCAATTTTCCCTGCAGTAATGACTCCCTGTGCAGTCCACAGGAGCATTTGTGTGCCAAAATACACCCTGGTGCATAGTTTACTCTGCAGTAGTCTTTGAGAGAGCACTAGTGTCTGTCCGAGTCGCAGAGCTGGGGAAGATACTAGCATCCCCCAAAAAATTATATAATAAGAGGGAAGAAAACCAATTTTCTTTCTTATGACAGGGAGCTTTTCACAGTGACTTCCCTTCCTAAAAGCCAGGTCTCCCCAGCTGGGCTGCAAGTCCCATGATGTGGTCTGGCCATGCTCCCCGTTACTAACTGCCGCAGGGCTGGCTATGGAGCGATTGCCCTTTTCGCTCAGGGTGGTGGTTTTAATTCTATTTTGAAAGAATGAAAAGCCATCTCAACCAAAGAGTGCTCTTGCCCATTTTTAAAACCAAAATAAAAATAGGAATAAATTGGCTGACAATGTGAAGTAGAAATTTTCAATTTCCACGGAAAAAACATTCAATCTTTTGTTTTTTAAAAATACCTTGGAAATTGAAACATTTAGCTGAAAACACAAAAAAGAGGCCAAAAGATTGGTTTTCAACCTTTTTTTCTTTTTTTTTAACAGAACAAATTAAAATACAAAGAATTCTGGGATAGTCTCTGAAAATATTGGCTTTGCAGCGCTCATACATGGATTAGGACCGGAATGTTATTTAGAGAGTAGAAAAACATGAGACATTTCCCTCTGAAATGCTTCACATTGCCTTCCCGAGACCTGATCATTGCTGCTTTGTTTCTTTTCATGTCCTTTGCTGCCTGGTTGGGTTGGCAACCCCCTGTGGGGGAAATCATCACCTGGTAAGGTCGCACCCCGCTCTTGCTCTGCCCTTGGTGGCCGGGCGGCCCGTGGTGTGCAGGGGTGACACAGGGTGCCCGGGCACCCCGGAGCTGCAGCCAGAGGGAGGGCTGCAGCATTGCAGGAGATGAGGTTCATTGAATGGAAATAAGAAACAACCCAAACCCACCCCCTGTGCGACACAGCAGCACACTAAACACACTCAGATTAATGAAATCAAACATTTCAGTTCAGGGTTTGGTGTTCTAGGACTCCCACAGCTTCCCACAGCCCGGGGAGCAGAAGGCATGTTGGCAGGGAGCATCCTTCCCTTCGTCCTTCACCCTTGGGGTGTTCGGCTGGCTTGTCGTACTCGCATGCCTCTTGCCCTGCCACTAGAAGGAATGGTTGTCACAGGCTTGTGATGGACAAGCTCCTTCCTGCCTCTCCCTGTTTCCTTTTTCCCCTTCGCAATCTATTTTTCTTTGCTAGGCTTCAGCCAAGAATTTAATGCACTGACATTTTTCTGTTTGTTTGAGTTTACTGTTCCAATCTGTTTACACTTCTCATTGAACATAATGGCTTGAGAGATTAGGAGAGGAGTTAATCAGACCTAGGTCCTCAAAAAATCTGCTGAAATGCTCCAGTGAGTTCGTTGAGTTTGAAGTATGGATTTGAAAGGACCATGCCACGCTGTTTGCTTGAAAGGTGTTTGTGATGCTGACTTCACTTCAAAGCAAGCACGTCTGAAATTGCTGGATGAACTCAGCAGGGAATATGTGAAACCAGTGGGGAACTGATGATCAACAGAGCCTACCTCAGAAATACCTGTAGGCTAGAGGGACAGGTTCAAACATCTTCATCAAAATACAGAACAGATTCAAGGGCGTAAAAGTGGGCACAGAGGCAGCTGGGATCTGAGGAAAGTGGCGAGGTTACGAATGTAACTGCATCATGTTACCCAGGGTGTAACAGACTGCACAGTATTAATTTGAAGGATGAATGGAAAAGCAATAAAATCCTTAAAATTCCTCCCCCATACCCCCCAAATTAGTCCATACCTGAAAAACACTGACTTTCACAGTCTACTCTAATATAAGTAGCTTCTATTAGGAGACAGACTGCCACTTGGACACTGACATCAAGCCATGCAGGTTCCCCTGCCTTTGCTTTATCTAAAATAGATTGTTTGTTTTAGATACTTTTTATGCAGACTTTTTTTCTTGGCTTCAAGAAGTGTGCTATAGCAGCAAGTTGAAAAGCAAGCATTCACAAACTCATCACGTCCTTGAGCAGAGAGACACTAGCTGGAGGTGGCCAAAAAGCAAATTTGTAAGAAATTCCTTTTTTTTTTTTTTTTCCCTTTCACTTGTTGATTTTGGTCCAAATTGAACTGAAACCAATAGTATTTTTTTAAATTTATCACAGAGTAGAAACTCCCACGGTTTTGCAGCTGCTCCTGTGAAACTACCATCCCTGTCAGCTTTGCTGAGGATAGAAATGGGAAAGGCTGTGAACAGCACTGAAACGCTGGTGGGAAAGATCCTGCACACCCAAAATCCCTGGCCCGGCCGCAGACCTGCCTGGCCCGGTGGCTACCAGCCCACAGCTCCCTGTACTCCTGGCCCTTGAGCTAACTGGAAGAAAATTTCACAGAACCTGGACTTGGGCTTGGCCAAACAAATTTGAAGCTCAGAAGTGTTAAATGAGATAATTGGTGCTGCATGAACTGGGGTTTTTCACAAGGATATTTGGTTTCGCTGAAGAGTTTTTGACTGGCTGTAACGTGAGCCCTGCCATCGGCAGCTGGGATGAGACTAAACTGGGCTTTCACAAGCAGCTCAAAGCATCTCGTTATGAGAAAGACGGGAGTGAGATCAGAAAAATGGGAAGGAAAAAATAATTAAAGCATTGGTTGGACTGAGTTAGGAGAGAAGATTAAAAGAGTGGAATACCTACAGCATGGCTAAGCAGCAAGTAGTTTGGAAAGGTGAGGAGAGAGAAATCTGTGCCTCTGAAGGCTGCGAGAAGGCAGAAGAAAGGATTGATTTGGTGGATGCTCCAGATCCCGAGGGTATTCAGGAAGAGGAAGGGCATCTAGAAATGGGGAGGCAGTGGGTCAGCTAATAAGCAGCTCTGGAAAGAATGGACACCATCTCCAGGCAGCGTCCATCCCCCTGTGCCAGGCTGGGGCGGGTGCCAGGGAAAGGAGTGCTACCCCAACTGCTCTTCCTCATGGCTTCAAAATTAAAGATTTAGGGAGAGATTCATTAACTGGTCTGGTTTACACCTGCTTGAATACCTGGACTTGCAGTTCCCTGTGCTGCAGGGATTTTGCAACAGCCTAATTCACCCGCTACCTGCACCCTGTCTCCTGCAGGAAACCTGGTCCCCATCCGTCTTTTCCAGGCCCACCTTAAGGCTCTACCACCTCCCACTTGTCCATAACAATTTCCTCTTATTTCCTAGTTAAATGTCAAGCCTGACTTTCAACTCGTTTCCTTCAGGTCACTTGTACCTTCACTGAGTCACCCGTGGCCAGCACTAGCCACCCTTTAGGGGCGGCGGGCTGGAGGAGCCACGTGCCCTGCTCATCCTCCCAACAGGCCTGCAACTCCTTCACTCATTAAACTGCAATAGATCCAAACACAAAGAGAGTGTGTGCATCATTAGAGCTAAACCTGTTTTCTTCTTTGGTTGTGTTTTCTAAAGGCTGTGTTTGGGGACTTGTATAATGAGGAGCTCGTTGTCAGGGCGGTTAGAGAGCTAAAGGCAATGAAGCAAAGAGAAGTAAAAAGAGACTGGATCAACAAGCAACATCCTTGCTGTGCAGGAGTGCGGTGATGTCCCTTCACACCTGTACACATAACAACGATAGTCACAAGAGGTCACAGCGATCTCTCTTGCTTAACTGGCCCCCTTACTATGGTGCCTGAGCATCTCCTCATCCTCCATGTACGCACACGGGGTCCTGGGGAAGGGCAGTGCTATTAACTCCAGCCAAAGGAGAAACCGAGCCTTGTCCCCGCAAGATCTCCGTAACAGTGAAACACTTTTCTGTCTTGAGCTGTGGCAAAAATGGTTGTGAATTAAATAAAACCAACGCAATTCCTCCTCCTGTGGTGCAGGGGGAGGGATTTTGGTTTCAGCTTCTTAATTTCTTTTTCCTAGTCTAAATAAACTAAAATTTTTGACCAGAAAGCCCCTGATGCAATGCCCAGAGACTCCTTATTTAAAACCAGAAATGTTTGGACTATGGCAGCATTTTTCTCAAAACAGATTTCTAGTCAAGCGTGGCTTCAGATTGGCCTCTTATGGGTGTCACAAACTGGTGTTTTTCGCTGTTGACAAAAACAACAAAGGAAAATTCACTGAAAAATTCCTGGTGGCCACAGCCTTCATTTCCAGTCTGTGACTGTTGAATATATCACAGTCATGAAGAAAGTGTGTTGCATTGCAAATGTAGAAGCCCTGGCATTTAAATGATTAAAGAAATGCTAAACATAGACTAAAAAAAGTCCTCAGCACTGCCATATCTTCCCCTTTTCTCCCAATGTCCTGCTTCACACCAAGGTGCTGCTAGACACCTTTGGTCATCTGCAGCTAAAACTCACATTTAGAAAGATGGAAGCTGGTGCGTGACAATCTGGAGCAACATCAGCAGTTCCCGCAAGCCGAAGTTTATACCATGTGCAAGTGGAAGTCTGCAGAACAAGCAGTGGTAACAAAGAATTGGATTGAGGCATCACACTGTAAAACTTAATCTCCCATGTAGAGACTTAGTCTACCATAAAAGAAACAGTGCTAGAGGATGTAAGAAAACACAAGACCCTAGGGATGATTTAATGTCCTAAAGACATAAAGACATAAGCCACAGCAATGCAAAAATGAGCTCAGTAACATAGAGGCTATTACATTTCAATTGGTTATGTGTATTCTACATAAAACACAATCAAAACACTTGTTTTTAAAGGATGTAAATGCCTTTCTCAGGCTGAGCAGAAGCAGTGTTACTGATCTAGAATCTTAAATATCATTTTAGGCTTTAAACTTGCGTGATGCGACCTCCATTCAGCCAAACTGCCGAGTGCACCTGGAAAGGACTGCGCAAACTTTGTTTCGGCAGAGTTAATGTCAGACCTGGCAGCTAAGTCAGGAAAACCAGGTTCATTTTCTGTTACAGACTTTGTGCGTGGATTGGAAGAAGCCATTTAATCCCTGGCTGCACATTTATGGGCTTTGCTGGCTGGACCCTGAGTAACTCCCAGCTGTCCTGCTGGGAGGTGGGTCCTGCGTGGAACATCCCACCCAGCTAGGAGGTTTCTCCAGGCATTGAGATGACCAGCCCCAGGACTGCCTTTCTAAACCGAGCAAGTTGCTCATCCGGCAACTTTGAACCTCTCAGGCTGTGACCTTTTCAGGGCAGAGTTTGCAAAATTTGCCCCTTTATTGTGTTTTTGCACACTCCTTTAAACAGCGGTCCCTGGTCTTTTGCTTTTGAGTGGGGAAGGTCTCCTCAAGAAAGGCAGGTGATGGAGTCTCCATGGAGGGCCTCCAAGCAAGGAAGTCGAAAAGTTAGTTATTGAAGTTAGCAGAGTAAAGCCTCTCCCCTCTTCTCCTCCTTTCCTTGATCACCCCATATCTAAAATTATAAAAACAAACCTCCCATCCCAGGTGAACATTTCTGAGACCTCTTGCTGGGAGCACTGAGAAGAACGGTACTTATTGCTACAACCTGAGAGGGATGTGTAATGACACAGTATTTCAGGAAAAAACCCTTCTTTTTCCAAAATGGGAAAGATCTAATGAGAATGAGTCACCCTTGGAAATAATCTGTAGTCAAAATGGGGCACTTAATTTCCAGTTTCTTGTTTGATTTAACTCTGGTTTTATGCTATTGTTTTAATGTAACACTGTGAGGTGTAATAAGAATTTAAATAATACAGAATGCGATAAATATTTTATAGGTGTTTAATATTTATATATTACAGTTGCTTTTTCAAATCATCCTGCTTCAGTATTACAGAATGAAGCATTTCCAGAAGGGGATTCTGACATTTCCAAAATGAAATTTCCGCTTGGTGAAATATTTCTAAATTTCCCCTTTCATTCTGGTGTGAAGGGAAAATGAATTTCAAAATGTTGAACCTCCCCAAAGACAGGAGTTGTATTTTGTCTCTCGTTTTGTAACACTGCCCTTTTCCAGCAGGCTTTGAGAGAGGCTGTTCTCTGTATGGTCAAGGCTTCAAGAACACCTTTGGAGGGCTAAGCCAGAGCCATGTGAGATGTTTAGTTATTTAATTGCTATAGATTTCAGTGGGAGAGGGCTGCCTCAACACCTCTGTGGCTACAGCAGTGTGCAAGTACCGATGCCTCCGTTTCTACCTCCTAGTGAGGCATCAGGTTTACGTTTTAGCTTCTCTACCTTCCTACGTGACCAGGCTCGCCCAGAGACCACGAATCCAGCCACACCTGGGGCCATGTGAGCATAGGGCAAAAAGGTCAGCACCGACTCAGTTAGTCTCCAGACTGCAGGGTTGCTGCTCCTGCAGCTGCTGGGAAGCAGGATGGTTTTGCAACCTCTGGCTGCTCAGCACGGAGCTCTGCCACCCTCTGCCGGGGACCGGGTCAGAGCTGGGGCCCGGCCACCCCAGGGCCAGCAGCTCTTGGAGCAGAGCCATGCATCCTCCTCTCCCAAACCAGCTGCAGATGTAACGGTGTCACTCAGACCTGGGCCAGGCTAAATCCTCCTCATGTGCTGCCTCTTGCTTAACCATTGCGGCTCTGCACGGCCGGGCTTGGTCTTGCCTTACCGGAGTGGCGTGAATTTGGGTTTTGGAGCTAGTCTGTGCCACAGCTGCACGGAGGAAGGGCAATCCACTCCATGAATAGCTCTGCCAAAAGCAGCTGAACTGCCACAGCTTTGGAGCTCATGGCTCAGGGAGACGGCAGTCATGCTCAGCGCAGGAGGTGCAACCTCGCACCCTTGAGCAAGCAGGTACATGAGGACGGCACACCACAGAGCACACGCAATACCCTTAACTCTGCCCCACAGGAGTGCCCGCTCCCTTGCACCTCCTTTGCTTTGCTGCCCCTTCCAAGTAGCCCCTGCACTTTCTTTCCCTGAACTCACCATCCAGAGCCAGTGCTGTTCCTAGTCACTGAGACACATTTATTTCAGTTTCTGGAGCTGGCTTTAGTCAGAGCAGAATAGAAATAGATGGGGTTGGGGAGCTGGGCGGCACTGCGTGTCCCTCAGTTATTGCTCAGGCCCTAATTTTAACAGCCTCAGCATCCACCTCTATCTGCTGCTCCCAAATGCATGGGAAAGACAGAGAAAACATTGAGCAAGGAGGAAAGCTGGAAGAAAAAAGACTTATTAACCCCCACAGGGAGCCAAGGAGATCAGCCCGTACCACACAAAACCAAAAGGGTCAGTAGAGACCCCGGGGAGCAGATGGAGCAGGAAGAGCAGGCAGTGAATCTGAGCCCTGGTCTTGGCAAAAATTGCTCCTGAATAATTAAACAGCTAGGAAACGCCTTCAGAGTCGGAGGAATGACCCAAACCTTGACATGGCTGTCTGCCTTTTTTAACATAACCCCATCCCGAACTTGGCAACTCCTTCAGACACAGCGTGCATCATTTCATCCATCAGCAGCACTAATGGGGACAGGAACCAGGTGTGAGCCCCGGCCACACCATCGAAGCTCCGCGTGTCTGGAGCAGGCAGTGATTCACTTCTGACGAGTGTAAAAAACTGCCGCTGCAGATTTCTGCCTGGGGAGAACTTCTTCCCTTCAGATCTTTGCCTTATGGAGGATTTTGTTTTCGAATCAACGTACAATAAGCTTACACTGAAAGTTTAGCCAGGCTCTGGCTCAAATGAGCAGGGATTGCTGACACTCTGGGAAGTTCATGGTGGCTACAATCACAGCAAACCTCCTGCTTGTGACTGCTCCAGGTCCAGGCTTTTGCTCCCAGTGTGTCACATCCAACACACATCTCGTTCTCCATCGTTTTTATTATTAGGGCCTTCTGTACAATGAAAAGCTCCTGGATGCTTGCTCTGAAGACACCACAATCTCCACGGAGGTCAAGATCCTCTTCACCCATGGTCTCAAAGGATTCCCCCAGCCACTAGCCAAACTGGATTTATTTATTTTAAGAAGAAAAATTAACAGGAATTAGCTGTGTCTGGGGTGCAGTGATGGAGGTGTCCGGGCTGTGACAGAGGATGCTCTTAGATGCTTTATAATCCTCCCTGAATAGATGGGTTATCTGAAGTACAAGTTATTTCCACGACTGAAATTACACATCTGTTTGCAGGAACCTCTCGCTCCATTCTGCAATACCCAGCTCATGATTTCGTTTCATAAGGAAACATTCTTTGTAAATCGCTCCTTCATCCTGATTTACGTCAGGCAAATATTTGATTTCCTTCTTTTCAGAAGTAACAAAATGCATTAGTGCATGTGGGAGAAGAGACCGGATGACTACAATGGAGCAGTGAATAGATGTGCAGTGCTCAGAGAATGAGAACGATAAAACTGTGTTTAGGAGCTAATACAGATCCCAGTTGTGCTGGAAGAGAGCTCATTTGTGTTTTTCTATTTTCTGGATGTTTTGTGGGATTTTGGAGAGTTTTATATTCATGGATTTCCCTTTGTATTCCAAAACCTGGCAAGCAAATGATAAACACGAAGAAAGGGAGAATAATAAGTCAACCATGAATTCAGGATTTTACCTTTTCATACTCCTAAGAAATGTGCAGAAAGCAGAAACCAATCCTTCTCTTTTCAAGTCTGAGGGCAGTTTCTGCTTGAGGATATTTTCTGTGGTTTTTCTTGATAGAAAAAGGGACATTTCATCATTTCTGAGCCCAAGAATCTGCTGCTGCATATTGTCAGCTCGTGGCTGCCTGTCTGCCTACAACTAGCCACAATCTGTACCCTGATTCTCTTAGAGCTGCAAAATCTTTCCATTCCTGTGCTTTGACTTATTTTTGTCAGAGGAAAGCAACAAAAGGCATTTGCTATCTTGTTATTAATCACGTTTATCACAAGAATGCCTAAGGATCAACCAGGATTAAGTCCCTGTTCTGTTCAGTACTGCACAAGCACAGAGCTGTAGGAGAAGGTACTGCACAAAGAGCTCCTCTTCCTGGGTTTGTGTTGGTGAAGCAGTATGTTATGCAGCCCCTGTGTCCCACCCTGTATAAATGAGCTTTGAGGTAGGACAAGGAGCAGTTGGCTTAATTTCTAGCCAGGGAGATTTTGGTTAGACATTGCGGAAAACTTCTTTGCAGTAAGGCCAATTATATACCAAAATAAATTGCCCGGCAAAGGTGTAGCAACGCCATTACTGGAGTTGTGCAGAATGGATTAGACATGCATCTCTCAGGAAGGAGCAACAACCTGGATGCTCCTTTCTTTGGCAAGGCAAACACCACCTGAGGTCTCTCCCAACCAAGATTTTCTATGATTTTAATGACTGTTATGATCAACCAATGTTTATGCCCTTTATCCTTCATCCTACCCCTGACTTCCCGACATCGTGAAACCATCCTGGCTGAGCCAGGCTTAGCAGGGCCATCTCCAAACTTCTCTGTGTGTTTCCCCATGGAGAAACACACCACAAAGCTCCCATTTTTGCTCTGTCTGTGCAATTTATTAGGCAGACCTTGCTCTGTGCCCATGTCCTGCTTTGTTATGCCCAGGCTCCAGGACACATGGGAGAAAAAGCTTAGCCCCAACCCCTGGCCCTCCTCACTGGATGTTTATAGGCTACCTGGCAGCACAAAACACATCTCCACATTTTTGTTAAAATAATCAGTTTTGGCACCACTCATTTGTCTTCCTGTACACGGATGCTCCATTATTTGCACCACAGCCACAGGAAGGGTATTCATCCTCCAGAACTGCAATAAGGATCAGGGTGGCTTTCAAATGCCTGTTTCTGATTTTGGGTCAAAGAAATAAGGTTGTAGAAGAAATTACCGGGTCAAAATTTATTACAGTTAATGGGCTGATGAATTCACAGGATTGCTGAACATCTGGATTCAGCAACCACCTAATGGCAAGCAAGTAAAAATGATCCCCGAGGAACACAAACCTGCTGATTACAACGTCAGCATGGCGATTTGAAGACACTGACCTTGCTTTTTTAATAGCATAGAAGAGAGCAGTTTCTGCGCCAGCGTCTGTGCAAAAGAGGGATCCTATGTGCGAACACAACTGGTCATGCCCTGAGCTAATACTCCAGGCCAAGCCAGTGTGTCTTGCAGACATCCACAGGAGCTGTGCATGCCAGATAGGCTTGGCTGTTTGCAGCGTTTTGTTCGAAGCAATAAGCAGGTGGAAAACACATCTCTGCCAAAGCTGCTGTTCTGCTCCCAGGAGGCCGCTATTGAAATTCAGAAGACAAAATCTGTATTTCAGCTCTGAGATGCAAAATGTTGAAAAGTAAGTGGCCTCCAGTGGCTGAGCTCTCAAAACCTCATCTCTGCTATCCTGACTACAGCAAATGCTGGTGGTTTGTTATTCCAAAGCCTGATGCTGGCTAAGAGTTTAACCTCACCCTCCTCCCTCTGTGCAGGAAGCAAAGCACCGAACATTTTGAGAGGCTGATCTGGAAAACCAGAAGGTGCAATCAAACAGAGCTTGGTCCAAGAGGGAAAAACAATTCCCCCGGAAAGAAGTATCCAGCTTTGCACTGATTCAAAAGGCCTCTCATCTTGTATATATTAATGTATGGGTCCCTCTCCATCCCAGCACTGTAGCATGACTGGTCTGGGCTTTGAGGATATGCAGAAACACTTGATCCAGAAGGCCAAAAAAGTCACTTTCAAAGTCACCTAATCCAAGGTAACCATCTATTTTAGGATGAGATGACTTGTGCCTCTGAAGTGTGTAAATCATGCTGATAAACCAAGGGACAGCAGTGGATCAAGGACAAAAAGTCATAGTAGAAATCTGCTGGAGATGTGATGTGACCACACCGTTTAAGATTTTTTTAAAAAAAATTAAAACAAAGGAAGAAAACAATGATAGGTAGAAACAGAGCATCCCCTCCCTCCACACCTTACTGAGAAACAGCACTTCCTACCTGCACTGCAAGAAGCGTACATTCAAACTCTGCTTTTACTTAGATCCTGCCTGCACATCTGTATCAGTAGAGTGCCAACATTTCCAGGGACTGCCAAACTGTCTGAACGGCCCTTTGCAAGCTTTGGGCCCATGCCCATTGGCACTCTCCCAAGAAATTTCCAGGCACAGATCAGCAGACGGGACAGCCCCATGACGATGCTCACAGGGCAGTTTGCATTCAGCCTCCCTGACGTGAGGGCTGTGAAGTCTCCTGGCATACGGACCTCGTAACGACCCGTCTCAGTGCTGGAGAAGACTCCAGGCACATCAAATGCACCGACGTAGGCAGGAAAGCAAAGCCTCTAACCACCACGGTAGTTCAGATGTTTTCTTTCTGGATCCAGAAATGCCAGTCTGGCTATGAGGGGTGGTTACTTAAAATTACGCATATGAAGGAGAAGAAAAAAAAAGGTATTTCCAAAGAGTTAGCCTTTTTGGATGGAAAAACTTTTTCTCCTTTCAAAAATGACTGACTTACTCTCCTGTGCTTGTCAGCTGCTCCAGAGGGTGCCCTCCAGACAGCAAGCTAAGATGTAGGTTTCAGAACGATGTCCTGTTCTCATGGAGCAATTTCAGGAGAGCGTTTTGCAGTTCACGCTAAGCTTTTGAGCTGGCTGAGAGCAAGCAGACGTGCAGTGCCTGCTGCAGATGTGTCTGCTGGTCTCCGGGCAAGCCTCGAGCACGATGTTTGCTGAGCACAGCTCTTGTACAAACAAGAAATCTTGTGGACTTGGGTTGGATTGCTTGTGTACACACGAAGAGTCGTATCGGGATACAGGAGAAAACTGCTTTCTCCTCCACTGGGTGATGTTATTATTTTTTCCTCCGACTCCCCAAATGAAAAATCCACTGATTCTAGGTAGTTCAATTACTTCTCTTTCTAGCATCTCAGGTAGGGAAATACACATGTCCAAATGACTGCTAGTCATGGAAAAATCAGCTAACTAGTTACTGTCTTTTAATATTTCCCCTGCCTTGTCAATGTGGTGATACATCACACCACTGAGACAGCCTTTCTGTACTAAACCTTTGTTGTCAGTTGCTTAAAACAGTCACACCAGAAATACCTTTATTGGTTTGACATTTCTCAGATATTTTCTGCATTTCAGAAGAACTTAATCAGCTCTTCCTGAGTTATGTGATCATAAAAAATATCTACAGCCCTTAATTTTTTTTCACATGCTTTTTGTGATCAAGTAGCTAAAAAACATCTTTGTTTTGAATAGAGCTGCTTGTAAAATGTTCCCTCTTACCCCTTCTTTCACTGTAGAATTTTGCCGTTTTGTTAAGAGTTACTTGGTTTTTGACTTCAAGGTTTCCTGATGAATACTGAAGAACATAAGAGAAGCGGGTGCTTTTCCCAGAAATATACAGGAAAATCCAAACCCTGACTTTCCATTTCAAAAGTTTCAGGTTCAGTTGGGGTTTTTTTGGTCTGTCTTGGGTTTGAACTCAAACTCACTTAGAGATAAGTATCATGTCAGAGTCTTAAGCTATAAATCATTTCTAAAAGCCTGTTTCTTCCCCACAAACTGAATCAAAGCCTCCCCCCTTAGACAGCCCGTTTGCACGTGGAGATACTTGAAACCAGACCTTTGTACGTGATACATTGTACAAATGGACTACAGCACCAAAATTGAGCAGACTTTCTACAAGGATGACCATCTGATGAAGAGTACATGATCTTGTCCCACTAAAGACGGTGCCAGACTACCGAAGACCACCATGTTGTGACACTTAATTCTATGGGATGTCAGCATGGTGCACCCTCTGCACCAGCTGGGAACAGACCAAGTCTCCTTCTCACTCCAAAGAGCTCGTTACCAAATCAATGCTGCTAAATCCCCTCATGCAAACTGCCTGTTGCCAGCAAAGCTTGACTCATGCTAAATCTCAGCAGTGCCCAGGACTTGGGGAGGGTGCTGTGCCAGGGAGCATGCTAACGACATCACTGTGAGGATGAGCATGTTTTGGTACCCAAAAACGTTCCCTGGCACAGTGTTATTTACCGATACAGATTTAACCAAAGAAACCGTGTGGTGCCTATAAATTCCCTGAGTTTCTATGACTACAAGGATGTTATAAGAACATTGTAGAGAGAGAGATTCAATTGCCCCAGTAGAAAACCTACAAGACAATCACCATGATTCTTGCCAGCTTTAAAATCAATTAATCTGTTGCAGCAGGAGGTCTGTAGGGCAGACCTTAGCAAGCTGCCCGGAGGCATGAGACTGAAGCAAACGGCTCCATGTGCAACCCCGGCAGATGAGTTGACTCTAGCTCGTAGGTCAGACTCTCTCACAGCAGCACTGGCTCCACAGGTCTCCTCGGAGAAAGTCATACGTGAGCTGCTCTTGCTGTTGAAATCGAGGAGCTTTGATTCGGCTGCAGCCACGAGGGACGAGAAGGGAGGGGACCGCGCTGAGGAGGACGGGGACTCAGCAGGGCAGCTGGCTGGTGGCCGCTCCATAGCGAAGCCCTACTTCACCCACAGCCTGTCACTAAATGTCAGTCGAGTACCTTCGCAGTGGACATGAAAAGTGGTTCTCTTTACAAAGGGAAAAAAGGCAAATAAAAAGCAAAGAAAGTGCTCGGGATCCCCTGCCAGGAGTTGCAGAGCAGTCATATGCTGTTTGGAGACTTTTATGATCAAAGAGTCCTTCCCAGCCTCTTTCTTCTGCCATCACAAAGTCAAGCCCTTTTACAAGACTAACAATATGCAGACATTAAAACTGTGATACAAAGGGAACAGCAAGGCTTATGCATTTGATTAATCTTTACATTATAAACCTAAAGGGTAGGATATGCTGTTTCTCCCTGCCTGGAAAGCCCTGGCTACTGTGGGCTCCGAAAACTATAGATTTTTTCCACTCGTTAAATTTCCATTAATAAGAAAGTACAATAGACTCTGCAAACATTGCTGCTTTCTCATGCTCTCAATCTCCCTGTGATTGCTTTGAAATCCCCTGGTCTTGCTAGCGCTACTTAAGGCACTGTCTGTACCGAATGGGAGACCAAGTTCAGACCAAGAAAGAGACTGCCAGGTTTCTGATGACCTTTTATTATCTTTAATACAAATATGCTGGTCATGTAAAACCAGCTTTCTGGCAAACAAGAACTGCATATAAAATAACCCTGGATCCAATTTCTCATTCCAAGACTCCTCAGCACAGAAGTCTCCCTGCATGACAGCTACAGATGATAAATGTACTGACTCAGACGAAGCTGAGCTGTACTGAAACAGTCTGGTCTCGTTTAGTCCTCTCCTATTAGGACAAGTTAAATTCAAGCTTAAAACTAAACTGAAGAAAAGATCTTAGCAATCTAAACATGAACCACTCCTCTCGGATAACCAATCTCAAAGTCAGCAGAAACAGGCTCAGCTTTTTTGCTGATTTAGCAAGAAAGTCCAGTTTTACTTTAAGGGCTCTTTCAGGGGAGAGTTTGAAAAATGAGGCCCTGTCTACCTTGCCAGAACCTTGGGAAAGCTGTGTGGCCAGTTTATGTGAGCAAGCGGAGTTTGATTTCCCCTGCTCTGTCCAAACTCTCATTTGGTGTCCTTCAAACAATATTTGCAGGCATGGTAATTCCACCCAAGAAGCAGCTGAATCTCAGGTTCAGCATCCGAGCTTTGCAGAATTTCATAGTCACGATCCTCATATCTGAGCCCATACAAATAGCAAGTATTAATACAACGGTCTTGAATTTTTCAAGCAACCATCCTGAGCCTTCATCAGAAATCCCAGAGATTGCTTTGGAGGGGATCAGATTTGCACGAGGGTCCACCTTTGGAATTGACAGCACCACTGGTGATTTTACCATTAAACCAAGGCTCCACTCCAAGGTTAAGCCAGAACATCTGTCTGTCTCCAAATAAGACAGGACTGTTCCTACCTCCCCTCTATTCCCATTGTTTTTCTGTTACTGGGTTATTTTTCTGCCCATTCAGTGAGCTGAGTCAAGGAACACCCAAGGAATAAGAGCTTGTAGGAATGGGACCACTTCTTTGTGCAGCAAGATGGTAGATTTTTTCAGCCTTGCTCAGGGAATCTCACATTTTCATTTTTCTACGTTGGAGCTAGTCAAATAATATTCAATACCCAACCCCTATTTTCCCTATTATGACTTTAACTGTATTGAACTATGGAAATAATTTGGGGGGGGCTGCAGAAAAAAAAATCACAGGATGTCCAATAAAATTTTTGCAAATAATGGTTCCTGTCTTTGTCTCATCCGTCATCTGCCCCTCCCATGGTCCATTCATGATTCAATATCTTAAACCTTTAAAAGAGGCAAGAAATAAAAAGAAAAGACATTTCCAATTCTTCTCCAAATATAAAACCTACACACAACAAAAACTCAGCTGCATTTATTTATATCGATCCGGAAGGTATTTACTTCAAGCACTGAACAAATGTCTCTGCAAACATCAATATTGGTATTAGACTCATAAATGTCGTCTATATTTCATAATGCGAGAAGCAATGACTTTTGGGAATGCTCAGGCCCTTCATTCATTCCATCTTTATTTTTTTCCTCCCTTCTCTGGAAGGAGGCTGCCGGGCTGAGATATATTTAGTCCCATACTTCTGAGTTTGCTGCCACGGCTGCCAGTGAATATAGATTTAGCCAGTTGGCTCAACCCTGAGCAGAGTCTGTTTCAGGAAATGGATGGTGATTTTAAAGGTTTCAGTGCAGTTCCACTTGGCGTTAGGTACATAGTCCACAGAGGAAATGTAATAGTCATGATACTGCGTTCTTCCTAACTTTCAGCTTTGGGACAATGTCTGGGTATCTTTGCTCCAGCATCCCAAAGCAAGGGGCATACAAGAGCTCGTGCATTATTTCCAGTCTACAAAGTAAATGGAGGCTCTAAAATTTACACTGCTAAATTTGTGGTCAAGAAATTAAATAGGCACTTCAGTAGCTGCACCAGCTCCAACAGCTTCTATCTTTAGACCAGTTTCTCTCCATGATCCCATTACTATTTCCCCCATTCCTTCCTAATTTACTAAATCACTTCTTGTCTTACAGCATCAGATCTGAAGAAATACTGACACAGTTGAGGTGAGGCTTGGGCAGAGAGCTTAAGCAGAAGGAACAAACACAGTCATCCTCAAAGCTGTCCTGGAAGGGTGTGTCTATGGGGGGTCTCCCAAGCTTTCCTGGCCCAGCTGGTCAAGACAGATTCTTTGCCACCACTCTTCTTCAGACACTTGAGAAAAGCAGACAGAGTACCGTTCCTTTTTTCAGAAATAACTCCCAATCTGTTGTTTTAAGAGCTGGATAAATCCAGTCCTCCTAAATGCCCACCACTAAAGCTGCCACTGCCTTTGTCCCAGCCTTATTTTCAAGTTAAACTGCCCGAAGCAGCCTGGGGAAATGCTTGGGACCACAGTGCAGGAGCCCTGCCTCAGCCTGCGCTTCGGTGCCAGTCAGGCATCTGTTATCAAAGTGCTGGAGCTGAAAGGAAGAGCTCCCCTGCACACGTCAGAAGCTGTCAGCCAGAAATGAAGGAGTATATTATACTTTTTTGGGCACAAAACCATCTTCTAGGCCATGAAAGGAAACAAATATGTTAATTCAAACAAAAAAAGGGGGGGGGGGGGGGCGGGGACGGGGAGAACGACTCTGGTTTATTTCTTGCACTGCCTCGAGAGAGAAATGCCATCTTTCATCTTCTTTCTCTCTTTCTTTTCTTGGTGTTTCCTTGCCCTCCTTTCCTCTGCGTTTCTGAAGAATTAGGAACAGCCATGCAAGTATCAGCCTGGCTGTGATGTGTCCCAGGGCAACAGGGATGACACGTGGCCATCCAGGCCTGAGCTGCAAAGGCCACATCAGGCCACGAGCAGGGCTAATCTAGTCCGTCTCTATCTCAGAAGATACCTGAGATGACAGCCATCTTATGCTTCACCCAGGCAGTGAAAGTCCTGGCACTGACTTCTCCAGGCTCATAAGGGGCACAGCTTATTAACGATAGTCAAAAAACATGGGCAAGATCCAGTTTCAATCTCTGAGAGACAAGAGAGGGAGCCTAGGGAGGCTTTTCCCCACCAGAAGGTACTGCAGAGCTCAAGATGCCAAGGGATGTAGTTCAAGTTAGACCATTGCCTCACCAGGGGAGAAAGCCAAAGCTTATCTCTGCTGAGCTGAGACTATCCTCTTGAACAGTCATGCTCACCAGCTGCAGAGTGGGCTGGTAAGGTGCGTTTGATGTCTGCAAAGTGCTTTGAAATCCTCAGATGAAAGGAGCTTGGGAAGCACAAAACATGGTTTTGACGAGCTGTTTCAATAGCTAGCACCAAGCATGGAAATTGGATGGGCCATGCTCCGACAACACCGCACACCGCACTGCGCTGCAGCTCAGTCTGCTTTCTTACCGGTGTCCAAGGATTTTTGTACAGGGTCTGGGGACTCTGGGATGTCTGAGTCCACGGAAGAGAGAGAAAGGCCATAGAAAAACATGGGAAGCCACGTGCCTCAGTTTCCTCACAGTAAAATGAAAATGTTACCATCTTCCTTTATAATCGACTTTATACTCCAGCCAAGAATTTTTAAGCCCTATGACTGCCCTCATCTCCTCTCATCTCTATCTCTTCAATTGTCCGTATCAGGACACTGAGCTTACTACATATTGCCCATACTCAGAGTTGAAGAATGACAGGTTTTGAAGACTATGTTACAGTCCTTATACTCTTTATACCCTTTATATTCCTCATAAAAGGAGAAGATTAAGTGACCAACAAACAAAACTGAAATCTCAATATTATTTAATAGGATTGTCCCTGATATCCAGAGAAATTTAAAGCTGGCAGAAAAAATAACATTTAAGAATTTAGGAGAAGGCTTCCTGAGCTGATTCATGTAGTCAGAGATCACCTCTCCAAGTTTCATTGGGAGCTGTGGAGTAGCTGTGGTTTTATTAAAGTTTTAAGACTCAAAGGCATGTGATGAGATTCAGCTTTCAGCTCAGTAACTTTCAGTGCTGCTGATAAAAACCAGCAACTTAAAAATAACACCTCCCCTCCAGCTTCAAATCTCACAAACTAAGTTAAAAAATGAGAATCTGACAAATTTTTCATTTAAAAAGTCACATGCTTCAAAAGACAACCTCCAGATTTTTTAGAAAGTGACTTCTGAAGTTTTGGAGGTTGCAATACTTTGCAGGTCATTCTCGGATGAGTGAGTTCAGGCTCTGTTTCCCTGAGCAGAGGCCAGCACAGGGGTGAAGTGCTTCCAGGAATCCAGGCTGCTGTAAGGTGATGCTCCTGGGAAATAGTTGGGTGATGTAGGCAGAGCTGAATGAGGAATTCTGGATGTTTGAACTTGATAACATGGAAGAAAAAGCAATATTATTACATCATTGCTTCCTTCAGTTTGGGCATGCCTGCCTCCACTCCCTAATGTTTCAACAGCTCTTCTACTCCCCATTGCAGAAGAATGGAGACAGTCAAACTCCTCAGAAGACAATCATAGAATTGTTTAGGTTGGAAAAGACCTTTAAGATCATCGAGTCCAACCATTAACCTAACACCGCCAAGTTCACCACTAAACCATGCCCCTAAGTGCCTCATCCATACATCTTTTAAATCTCTCCAGGGATGGTGACTCCACCACCTCCCTGGGCAGCCTCTTCCAATGTCTGACAACCCTTTCAGTGAAGAAGTTTTTCCTAATATCCAATGTAAACCTCCTCTGGTGCAACTTGAGGCCATTTCCTCCTGTCCTATCACTAGTCACTTGGGAGAAGAGACCAACACCCACCTCACCACAACCCCCTTTCAGGTAGTTGTAGAGAGCGATGAGGTCTCCCCTCAGCCTCCTCTTCTTCAGACTGAACAACCCCAGCTCCCTCAGCCGCTCCTCATCACACTTGTGCTCCAGACCCCTCACCAGCTCCGTCGCCCTTCTCTGGACACGCTCCAGCACCTCCGTGTCCTTCTTGGAGTGAGGGGCCCAAAACTGAACACAGCATTCGAGGTGCGGCCTCACCAGCACCGAGTACAGGGGCACAATCACCTCCCTGGTGCTGGCCACACCATTTCTGATACAGGCCAGGATGCCATTGGCCTTCTTGGCCACCTGGGCACACTGCTGGCTCATCTTCAGCCGGCTGTCAATCAACACCCCCAGGTCCTTTTCTGCAGGGCAGCTTTCCAGCCACTCCTCCCCAAGCCTGTGGCATTGCATGGAGTTGTTGTGACCCAAGTGCGGGACCCGGCACTTGGCCTTGTTGAACCTCATACAAGTGGCCTCGGCCCATCCATCCAGCCTGTCCAGATCCCTCTGCAGAGCCTTCCCACCCTCCAGCAGGTCAACACTCCCGCCCAACTTGGTGTTGTCTGCAAACTTACTAAAGGCGCACTCGATCATAAGAAGGACACCTAAGAAGATATCAGGTCCAGCTCTGGATCTCCAATACATCAGAAAGCAGGAGGAGGAAATAGTTCCTCCAGCTATGCACGGTAGCTTGGGGAAAGGGACGTTCTAGTTTCTCAGTACCACGAAAACGCAAGCCTTCAATACCTCACTTGGAAGCATACACTGTAGTAGCCCTCATAGGCAACAGCCCATCGTGCTCTACCCCTGCTATGGGATGTATGAGTTTCCTGCTCAGGGAGGTTTGCCGGTCTGTGGGTTTGCACCTATCTTATGGGTTCTCCTTCTCATGCTCCCAACATGTCCAGAGCCTGCACCTGAACACAGGCGCACCTTCAAGGGCAGTCAGAAGTATCTGTGTGTTGCCATTATATGAGCAGATATTGGTATTGCAGCTTGTAGAGGATAAAGGGACAAACCAGAACTCCTCTCTCTTGAGACAGGAGCATGCTTTGTCCTGAGCAGAGATGAGAAATGCTCAGCACTTAGCTAATAAAATAAAATGGAATGGAAAACCCACAGCCCTGTACGTCATTAGGCTGCGATTCAAAACCCAAACACAAATAAAACAATTTCCCTGGTAAGTGAAGCTTGCAGAATGAGAGTCCTGGACAGGTTTGCAAATGCTGTGGCTTCAGATGAAAAAGAGAAGAAAAAACCCCATCCTTCTAAATGGGTGAAGTAATTTTTCTTTGTAATTTCTGTAATTTACATAGCAACAGAATGCGCAGTGAGGTTGGCATCATCTGCAGTACAGAGAGCAAGGCTGGTTACATCAGGGCATCTCACGGCCCAAAAGATGACTTTTAGTCTTGCAAACCTCCCCAAGAGCCCGGTCTAGTCAGACTGTACCCCCGGTGCAGAGGTGATGGCAGGGAGACCGCTCAGAGGATGCTCGAGGAGCTGCCCCCAGCGAGCGGCTGCGTGGCCCTGCCAGAGCTGCAGCCAAGAGCCCCGGCTGGGGCAGGACTGAGCTGGGACGGCGGCGAATCTCCAGCAACCACTGCTGGCATCAGGGGCTGGGGAGGGGTCCTGCCCCCACCACCCCAACCTTCAGAATCAATGAATCAGAGGAACTACAGATACACAAGTTTTTTGGTGAAAAAAGCCCACTCCAACAACCACAATATTTGGCCTGTTTCATAACGAAGAATGGCAATAATTATAATCTAATGATTACTCCTATAATTATGAATAACTGCAGATGTCCAACCTTTTATCTAAATAAAATAACAATAATAT
This sequence comes from Gavia stellata, assembly GCF_030936135.1. NCBI lineage: Eukaryota > Metazoa > Chordata > Aves > Gaviiformes > Gaviidae > Gavia > Gavia stellata. The sequence goes on along the minus strand of NC_082621.1, from coordinate 4,895,613 downwards.
TAATATCTGATTGTTATAGCTAATGACAAATACATGTGCAATGCAATAACAAGCAATTAACACCATCTGTAGCTTATGAATGTCTCTTGTTTTCACTGACATTATTATCATGTGAAGAACACCTCAGGAACATTCATTTTTCAGAATGACCCTCTTTTAGGGAATTTTGTTTGTTTTAAGCTGAAAACAAATTGCAATTTCCACTTTCAGTACTGAGTTCTGGCTTTCTGAGATGGGCAAAACTTTTAGGGTTTTTCAAGCTCTGACTTTGCACCGAGACAGGATCTTGGCAGCTTTTGAGCGTAACTGGGGCAGCTCTGCATCACGCAGGAGAAATCGCAACTGTTTGGCCTCTTGGTCTGCTGAAAAATCCATTTGTTCTGACTGGAAAGCAAAATATGGCAATCAATGTGATTTGGTGAAACTAGTCAGGTTTAACAAAACCTATTTTATTAAAATAAAATCCTCCTTGACTGATTGCAGCAGTGAGAGAAGCACGCCCGTGACGCATGGCTCGAGGAGGGCAGGGGAAGGGGCACGGCTGGGGCATGTTTTTCTCTGGCATTATCCGAAGGGGATGGCCTGAACCAGCTGCTCCATTAGCTCTGAGCCGGAGCAGCCCTCCAGCCTTTGCACTGGAAAGCTCAGATCCCAGCAGCCGCTAGATGTGGGGATGAGGCTGCTCATCTGCTCATCTTCCTCCCTGCTTCAGCCAACACTGCGGTGCCGGGGAGGCTCTGAACCTGGCTGCTTGGCGGCAGGGCAGCCCGGCAAGCCCTCAAGGGACTGAATGAAGACAGCACCCCAAATTTGTCACATGGCTACGCACACAGCCCGGCGACCCCTTCCAGATGAAGCATCCGCAACCTCATTCCCATTCAAGGAACAGGGCTGCTCTCCTTTTACTACCTGGCCATGTCCTTTTATTGAAAGATCTGTGAATGTGATTGTCACTGGAGAAAAAAGGATGCGGTGCCTGCTCCGAACAATTAATCCACCTTGTTTCTGATCATTTAACTTGTTCTTTCTCCCCCACTGGGAAAAAAAAGAGCTGATTAAGCACGGTCTATCTGTGCAAACACAAAACATCAACTGGAGTACATCAACTAGGCATGAAGGAGAAACAAATTCCTGGGCACTGGAAGGCTTTCAGTCAATGTAACAGAGGAGACAGAGGAGGAAACTGCTAGATAAATTGCCAACGGCAACTAGTTGGTGCAACTCTGCTTCTCTTTGCAGTACATACACTTCTCCATTTCCATTCACACTTGCAGCTTAAAAATAGCAGTCTCTGTCCCTGGCAAAGAGGTGTCACCCTTGGGTGCTGGATTCACTCAGATAACACAGCCTCTTCCTGTGGAAAAAGTCCTCTCAGTGTGTTTGGAAATGATGAGCTCTCCCGAGGAGTCTATCCAAACTAGAGGAACCTCCAGAGAGGCTCAAAACCCACTGCTTGGCCCCAGAGGTCCCTCAGGAACCTGAATCCTCCATCCCTGCTCAACTGCATGGCTCTGCTCTCTGCTATCGTGCCTGCTTTCTCAGAGGTAGGATGAAAGGGACCTAAATCTGTCCATAACAGGGAAGATCCACCGGCAGACTCAGTGTTTGAGGCCTTGCTCTGCTTTCCATAGAGAGCTGAAATGCCACCAGATGACTGAGGCCATTGTAGGTGTTTGCAAGAGTCCCTTGCATCAGCTTTCCTGTCCTGGGGGTCTGTGGCTCCTTCCTGTCACCATCCCACATGGCATTGCCCTGAGAATGGGCCTGGGCTGGTTTGGCCCTGAAGGCACCTTTCTGGCAGCATCAGGGGCTGGGATGGCACTTTGGTAAGACAGGACGGCAGCAGGCCAGGAGGCAGAGATCCTGCCAGATGCAATCGCATTGTAATGAAAAATGAAGCATGAAGCTAGCTGGGAGGGATGTTGGCTTCTGGCACTCCCGTCCAGTGCCAGATCTGCTGGCAGAGGATGAGGAAGGCATAAAAACACCTGAAGGTGTCACACAACGAGCAGCTCGGCACCCAGACTAAAGGAGAGCTTGTCTGGCTGTAAGAAGAAAATTAGACAGGGAGAATGAAAAACAGACATCAGGTTTTGCTGCAGGTTAATTAACCTGGGAGGTCACCAGTACCTTGGCTGAGCTGTCTTCAACAGCTCATTAAGAGGTTTTTGACAAATTGATTCCTTCTTTGTCCTCTCTTTCTTCTCAGAATGGGAGAAACCGGGTCCTCTCCAGAGTATGAGATGTGCCCCGGAGGTCTGCCCAGCCCTGGCCCTGCCCGGTGCTGCCCGAAGGGGCCCTGGAAGGTCAGGGGGAGCTGCGTGCAGCAAGCGTGCCTCAGCAGCAGTGATGGGAAGAAAGCACTCCATTTAGATGAAAGTAAATGGGTTCTTCATTAACAGCTCTAGTTCTTGATGAAGGGCTGAGGGAGGGACTCCTGTCAGCTAAACGCACATCGACTGCCCTGTGTCTCTCCCAGCCTCTACTTGCAGATTCTTCTCCATGCTCCAGCTCTCACGCTGGCTGCAGTAGGAGGAACTGGGCGCTACGATCGGGCTGAGCTTGGCTTATCGCTCTCTTCACCTCAGGGCTTGACTCTCCCCTCTCTTTGCTTTCTATCGATGGCTGAAGCTTGAGTTGATACCACAGTCTTCCTCATCAGAAGGGATCCTGCCTTTGGCATTCCCTGTTAGTGTTTGCCCGTGCAGCCCTACTCAGATGGCTTCCCAGGCACAATGCCAGTTTGCTTATTTTATGTATCATTTGATGAGCGGCTATGAGGTTTATTTCCTTTAATCTCTGTAATTAAAGCCCCCAGCTGCCACAGCTATAGAATCGATACAAGTAACAGCAACCTAATAATACTCCCTAATTCACGCCCCGCCACCTTCTTCCTCTCTCCCTGCCTCTCTCTTTGTTGATGCTCTCAGGTGCGACACTCCATCTGGGTGGTGGGACTTGTGAGGGAAACAACAGACCTTTCGCTGGTCTAGCGCAATTCCAGGAAAGTCACTGATACAGTGGAGACACCCACTGAGCCCAGAGAGAGAGAAGATCTAAAGGCAAAGTCATTTCATTTCTGTGTCTGATGAGTTCATTAGTGCCAGGATGTGTCATATCTCCAACAGTAAAAACCCCTTCTTTCCCAAACCTCATCAACAGCCACAGATCAAGCAATACTGTAAAGAAAAGTGATGAAGAACCAGAGCTGAAATGATACCGACACTGGAGACAGCAATTTAATGAAATTGGTTCATATGGCTTTGGAGCCCTTCAAATTCTGCTGGTCCAAATGAGATCACTCACTCTCCTGTCCTTTTACTTTACTTCTTCTTAATGAAGTCAGTGTTAATCAATGGAATGATGTGAGTGGAGTATTACTTCTCCATGGTTCAAGTAATACGGCATGTTCACTCTGTTCAGAAGTTATCTGATGGCCAGGTCTCTGGCTCAGAAAATACAAAGAAACCTAAACTCTTCACAGGAATGCAGTGGGGCCAAATGCACACAATAATTTAACTGTAATTTTATGATGAAGCTGTTCCTTTGTCTTCTGTCGGCACGTAGGAACACAGCATTCATCTTCCAGGCAGAGGAACAGCAAGCGAAGATTGAACCCATGTCTCCCATGGCCCAGATAATGAGGGAAGGGAGAGGGCCACAGGGAGCGGGCGCGTGTGATGCTAAGGCACGGTCCGGAGGGACAGCCAGGTTATTAGACACCATCACTCAGAGGTGACAGCACTGTCCTGCACTGCTGAAGCTGCCTGCTTCAGGCCGGTCCCAGGACAAGTGGCTTTTGGCAGAGCCATATGATGTGACTCTTACTGCAGGGCTGACAAAATCCTATTACTTTCCCCCAACTTAAGTTCAAAACCTTCCTGCCTTAATGCAGCCCACAGTTCCCTGAAAGCTTCTTCCTTTTCCCTCTGCTGTGAGATCTGACATTTATCTCCTGTCTCTCTCACAAGGAGGAAAGGATCAGAAAATCTCCCCAGCTGGAGCGGGAGTCCCGCTGGGGCTGGGATATGCAATGGCCAGCAGCAGAGGAACATCTGGGGCCTTTCCTTGTGTACTGTCATACACTTTACTTATTTTAAAAGTTAAAAGGATTATTTCTCCTCTAATCCTCTGGGTGAAGAGCTGGGTACAGACCTGGGAATGCTGACAAGGATCTGACTCTTCCAGGTGTTCCCACACAAGCAGCTCATGAGTGGTTTCTGCTCCTCGGAGGCATTTCACACAGTTTGGATGGTTTTCTGTTCAGCCTCCACATCTCAGTGAGCAGAAAGTACTGCGGTCTCGGAGGTCTGGCCAGCTGGATGAGTTTGAACATCTTTTTAAAAATGTCCTGCTAACACGGACTGGGAGACATGGCACCGCATCACCCTCAGCTGAGCTGCTCCCGCTACTGCCGTTAAACAACGGAGAGGACAAGGATGAATGTGGGTGTGTGTGATAGAGAAATATGTCTGGAGATAAGGCTTTAATAGGGTTTTATAGCACTATTAAAATGCCTGAACATCACCTGTATTACAATCCTTCTTTCACTACCCAAAATAAGATTTCTCTAGAATTGAATTAGAGAGGTTAACTTTTACTAGAGCAGGTCTTTATATCACAGAGAGAAATGGGTCCCAGGGCGAATGTATCCAGGAGAGCTCCCCTCCCAGGAAAGCAATTCTGAGCAGGGTTTGATCCTCGGTCTTCGTTTGGACTGTCAGTGGGAGCCCAGAAACCCCCATCATCGCCCAAAGGAGGAGCCCAAAGGCATCAACCTTCTTTTGTGATAAATACAGCCAAACCACACCAAGTCACCTTCATTTTCAGACGCACCTTTTCTGTTTTCTATTTTACATATTTTTAAGAAAAGCACATTTTCAGCAAAGGAGAAAGTTGTTCTGGTAAACACTTCAATCAGCCCCCCCCCAATTAGCCTTGAATCAGCCTTAAAACGCCTAAACGTTCTGAATATTTCTTCCTCCCGATCAGCTCCAAACCTTTCTGCTAATGTCTACTTTGGTCTGAAACCACCAACACCTAGAGAAGTTCTTCCTCTTGTGTCATTTATCATCTCTGCTTATGGTTTCTGCTTTCTTTCTGTCTTTTTATTACACATATGGCTCTGCAGATTACACAGGGACATGCTAGGAAATGTGTCACAAGGGAGACAAACATTTTTGTTCCATCCAGGAGCAGCTCGCCTAGCAGAAAGTGGATGATAATTTCAGCTGCTGGAAGAACCTTTAGTGGTTTCCCTTCCTGGAAAGAGGCATCATTGCAATTATCACTAGGTTTGATATAAAAACATGATGTCACATGTGTGACTGGCTGAAGTCCTACAGCTTTATTTACAGAAATGATCTTATTTCAAGCTCCGGGTTTCCTTTGGGGTAGGGAAAAAAAAAAGGAAATGTTTCTATTTTTTAGCAGCAACAACAACGACCAAATAAATAAACAAATAAGCATATCACAGAGTTTTCATTCCAACCTTCAAAACAATCCAGAGCATTGGCATTTTCTACTTCAAACCTCTTAAAGTATTTCTTGACTCTGCTCTGGCTTAAACTTCTAGTTCCTTTTCGGCACAATAATTTTGGATTTCTAAATCAGATCATCTTCATAAAGGCAGCCACGTCCTGCTCTCTCTGGTAGTACTTTTTTATTTAAGTAACATAATTTCAAACGGATTTAATTGAATGCGTAATGAGCAAAATAATTGTGCCAAACTCTGCATGCTAGTGATGAGCTACACATGTGTCATATGACATTTCCAAATATTTCTTGAGTTCTTTAAAAGCATCATCAGCCACCGACATCAAAACATGCACGTTTGCTTTATTCAGCTTGGACCCGCCAAGACAAAGCTAATGACTTTGGGGCAGTGGTTGCATGAAATCCGCAGGCACATTAACCAGCCGGCCTTAATAACCACGCAGCCACGGAAAGAGGCAGGTCTGTCCTTGGCTGCCACCCATTTTGGAAAGCCTCCACCCTGCGGGTGAGTGGTCCTGCCACCGAGCATGGCCCTGGTGTGCATGGGGACAGGATGCAATCCCAGGGCAGGTCGGTGGATTCAATGTCGGCGCCCAGAAGAGAGCTGAAAAATGCATCAGACAACACAAGAGTGGTTGCTGGCGTGGAAGAAGCTTCCCTGAATTCTGGACCCCTCCACAGTTGAACAGATGAAGGTACCTCCTCTCTTCTCCTCAGCCTGAATATACATGATCTGTTATCCATTGCCAGCTGGAAATTTGGCTTCCTCCAATCTTATTTCTCCACTGGTTTCCCCCTTCTCTCCACTCCAGTCATCCTTCCTGAACTACTCATTCCCTCCCAAACTCCGCATCTCCTCCAGGCACCTGCAGCTACCCAAACACCAGAGAAGGAATAACAGCAGTGATTTAGCCTCCAGACAGGGCTCTCTCAAAAAGAGCCGGGATACGTGCAAAGAGCATCCAAGAAACCCAGCACTGGATTAAGGCTTCCAGTTATTTTTCAATAAAGGTTTCTATGAGCTGCAAAGAGCTTTACAATGCAAGAATGTCTTTACATCAGAAACTAGTTAAGTGATGAGAAGAAAAAAAACCACCTCACCCAGACAGAGCCTTCTATAACTCGGTGCTGACTTTATGCCTATAATCCTTACATATATCTTAATTTACTGTCACTAAAAGCCTTTTAGAAAAAAGAAAAGTAATTTCAGTCTCTTTGTCTATTTTTGATAAGTGCATGAGTATATACATTAGCAAAATTACAAAAAAAAAAAAGAAACGTTTTAAAATTATTTTAATTAAAATGTGATTGTACAATTGTTTAAAGAGATAAAAATAATTCTCATTCATTTTAATTAGTCTTTGTTTTTGCATGCCTAGAACATCTTCTCCTATGCCAGGGCTCTTGAACACTCCTCTAACTCCTCCTGCCCCTCCTGTCCCCACAGCCCCTCCTCGTTGCCCCTTCGCAAGAGGCAAGAATGGGCATCTGGGGCATGGGCAATACAGGCAGCACAAAAAGAGAGGAGAATGTCTCTGCCATTGAGAGTAAAACTGCTCAGTCTATTTGCCACACTTATGACTGCAGAAAGACGGTTGCAGGTGCGGGTGCTGCAACAAAGGAAAGAAGAAAATGGGAGCTCCACATCTGGATGTGAAGGATTGTGCTGCTGCGAGGCAGCAAAGGAGCTGAGCAAATCCAAAGGATTTGTAGGACAGCACTTTGGGTTTTGACAAAATGAGTTTATTTGGAGAACAATGCTTTATAGAAACTGCACCTTTACCCACAGCCTCTCGGAGGCAGGGCTTGGGATCTCGTTCTTTACTGGGAATGGCATGTCTGGAAAGAAGGGCCTCAGGGTGGAAGTGTCTATCAGAGTGGAGCAAACTGTGCAGCTTTTGTGGGGTTCGGAGAATGCCCCCGTGACAGAGGCTGAAGGCTCCAGTCTGCCTCCCTACCCTCCATGGGTGCCCAAGCCGTTCTTCCAGCTTTATGGCTGTCCCCTCTGTGCTGGGCAATACGGCTTCGAGGGTTGGGGGCGCGGGGGGACCTGTCTGAGGAGCCTGCCCCGAGGCAGTCGAGGTCCAAGCACGTCGCATTCAAAGGCTTTGACCCACTTAGTTCCAAGGGAAAATCCACTGTTACAAACCATCATCTTTGATTAAAGACACAGAAGAACAGAAACATGCACAAGCATGAAAAAGCCGAGCATTAAGGCTTCATTATGAACAATAACCCTTAATGCCCCTCTCTTTCACAACAGAGGTTTTAAGATAAGAAAGCATTCAGGTTTGTCAGTCTGTTAGCTGAGATGAGCAATTACCGCTCTTTTTACTGGACAAAACTTGAGAGCTGAGAGAGATAGCTGTCAGGTCTGCTGTCTGCTGTTATTACAATCTGCCTAGAAAAGAAGAAAGAATTTGCCTAGCTGGACAACACAGCCCGGCAGCAGGACAAGAGTAACTGGGAACATCTCAACAGCCTGTGTGCCGCGCTGCCGCAACGAACTGGGGCAGGTACTGGAAGGGAGGACGCGTGGGTCAGTACAGAGCAGCCTGTAAATTGGGCTGTTATGACATCTATGATGTCAGATTTTTTTTTTTATTGCACTGCACTGTTCAAGGAGTGGACAAAAATGCAGTTCTCTGCGGCTGCCCAAGAGAGATGCTCCACAGTCTGGAATCCGCCATCCTTCTGTCACTGCCTTCCACACCTCCTCAGACGGCTTTGTTCGGCTTTGTGCGCGGAGCTAATGGCACTGGGATCTGCATGTACTCCAGATGATTTAGCAAGCTGCCAAGTGCATTATGCACTAGCCACATGATGGGTCTGCTTCATGGATGAACTTAGTGCCAGGAGGATATTGCTTTTGCTGGGATTGAAACCAGAGAGTAGGTACACTGTGAGTGATAGAAAAAGCGATGCCCAAATAGCACAACCCTCCCGCGGGTGCAATCTGGGGAGCCCAGGCTGGGACTTCAGTCCAAAAAATCCTCTAATCGTTTTTAACTAAGAATTAAATACTTGCTTTCAGGTGGTGAGGACTGTATTAGTGGAGGGTCTTAAGACCCTCAATATACTCCCACTATAAACAAGGACTCCCAGACTGGAAGGTGCCAATGCCGCAACAGCTACTGCAAACCAGGCATCTTGTTCAAAGGTCCTGTGTCTGAGCAATGCCTCCCTGGGCTGGAAGGCTCCCCGAGGCATCTGTACCTGCCAGGACTCGGCTGGCAGCAGCGGCCACAGCATCACTGGGGTGGGATGGATGAGTCAAGACCATCTTTCCCAACAAATCACTCCAATGCTTAACTCAAATTGGACACAGAGATAATAATGTCCCCTGTTCCTGTTTATGATGGCTGATTTTGTAGCTCATATTCCCCTTTCCCAATGGGCACTTTAGAAGTGTTGTAGGAGACAATTAAGCAATAATTTTTTCTCCAGGTGCTGTCCTCCTGTAGCATTCTCACTCCCTGTTCAGATCACTGCTCCCCACGACCGACACAAAGCCCCAACGGGCTTTGCTAATATCAGGAAATTGGCAGGACTGCAGACTCCCCCTCCCACTCCAATTTAATTTCTCAAATCATTCTCCCCATTGCAAATATTTTCTGGTTTGTAACAGCTGAGGTTTGAAAACAATGCTATGTGCACAGATATAAAGTCTTTCTCTTGTTTGCTTTTATTCCACTCGAGAATATAGAACTGATTCATTTGTTCATTGCATATAAATTAACCAACTGTTTGACCCTTCTTTTTTTAATTATTGTGTCGCAAAACAACCCCCAGTTTGATTTTTACAAGTTTACTCACTACTCATACTTGTTAACCAGGATACGTGAACACTAAGATGCTATTCATTTATTTAGTAATCGTTAATCTTCACTACAATTTCTCATCCATTTCTTGTGACATTATTTCTGCTTCTCAATTTGATGTCTCAAACTTTTCTTTAACAGGAGAAGAACAGATCATTAATGGTAAAAAATAAACAATTAGAGATAATTGTCCTTGCTTTCAAAAGTAAATTTGTTCTTTAGCCAGAGTCTTTACATAGCTTTTCTTTACATGAAGAACAGCCGCTCCCTTGATATAGAGACATATTCAGTTTTATTCTCTACTCAAGGTGGTGGGGTGACGCTCCCCGTGTTACTCGAGATGACTGCCTTGAACCACTGTTCCACCGGTAGCTATCCCGCTCACCTCACAACCAACATTTTCCATCAGATCCCTCCCATTCTCCTCTCCTTCAAAAGCTGCAAGCCTGTGCTCGCTGTAAATCACTCCCTGTTGTAATCCCAACGAAGCAGTTCACCCTGCAGCCCTGCCCACCCGCGGCGCTGGGGCAGCGGGGCCGCGCGGCAGAGGTGCCTCCAGCACACGGAAACGCAGCTCTCCTCCTCCGCACGGGGAGAACCTCTGATCCACCGCAGCGGGGAATGGCTGGGAAACAAGAATTGCCTACAGCGAAGTATTGTGAGGCTTTACACTTTCATTTTCACTCCCCACTGATGTGAAAACGGGACCCTTCAAAATTTTGATCAAAAAGTTCCAAAGAAAGAAGCTGTTCACCGGCCTGAGGAGAGCCGAGTGGTCAGATCGTTTCACCAGGACACAGGAGAGTCTCAGTTCGGGTTCATACCCTGCCTCCACGGCAGCACGTCTTTAAACAAATACCCCCGGCAGCTGCTCACGCTGTCTCCTGACCATTACAAAGTAAGCCCATAGCTATCTGCCCACACGTTCAATACAAATCCCAAACGCTTCACTGAAAGAGACTTATTTCTGCTTTTTTAAAAATGGTTTCACTCACCAAAGCACCATTTATTGCTGTTTAAAAAAAACCCGGTTGGCTGAAAAGTTGCCAGCTAGCTCTAAGAGGCATTGCTTAGAAAGTCTCCGCCAGGATGGTCTGTCAGGGAATGCCTTTTCCTGGGGATGCTCCCTAAAGTGCAACAGTCACTGACAATCAAGGAGCGGGGAATAGTTCCCCTGAACCACGACAGAGCAGAGGGGTGATCAGCCCGGAGCTCTCATGGTAGAGCAGGGCACATCACCAGGGTTAGATGTGAAAATAATCTCAGCCTTTAAACCAAATGGGCTGGAACAGCAGCCATCCCTAGAGTGGAAAATCAGCGTAGCACTGGGAGACCAGCAGTGACTGCAACTATTGTCCCTGGGTTGTGCAGCACAGAGTGTGTCCTCCTGGGTAACTGCTCCAGCTGGAGCAAGGGATGGATTTCTGGAGGCAAAGGAGGAGTATAAGTGTCTCTTCTGTTTTGCCATAGCCCTTGAGCATCCAAAGCGAGTGGGGCACTTCTTATGGGTTGCCCAGGCAGCAGGGAGTCAGTGGAAGTGCTTTACCAATCAGACAGTACACGATTTGGGGATATTTGCAACAAAGTTCGGTTAGCTAAGCCAAAAGCAGAGATTCCCCTTGCCTCCTATCATGGACCCCATCACAATCCTTTTCTACCCATGCTTTGCAAATCAGGGATTGGCACAAGTCTCTTGCACAAGGTAACATTGTGAGTTCATCACTGAAGAGGGAAAATAACCCTTGAGTTCTGCATCGCTGCTCAGAGCTGCATCCCCAAACCCTTCCTCATACAGGGCTGTTGGCAACCTCTTATTTTTTCCTTTCTCATTCAGAAGTTCCATCCACACAGAAGTGAAGAAGTGCTATTTCACCGAGAAACCTCATGTGTTTTATGAGATGACAGTTCTCTCCTCCTCAGCAGCGAGAAGCATTGAGAAACACCCCAGGGTTGTAATTTCCTAGATGACCCCGTGTTTAAGTGTCTCCATTGCTCACTGTCCTCAAGCACAATTATCGCCGCCCATCCGCAGACACCGGAGGCACTTCTGTCTATAGGTTTTCATCACTGCATTGAAATCAGAGCGAGATCAGCACTGCTGTCACCCTCTGTGTGGAAGTGATAAGATGGGAGAGACACCTCTGGGTGCCTCCTTGCTGCGCTGGGATCATTAGCGGGCCCTACCTTGCTAGCTAGACCATTACATTAACCTTCCTAAAAAGCGCAAATGCATTACTGTGGCATATTCAGGAAAATAAGTGACTCACTGATGGCTATTACACTGATTATTCCAGAGTGTTTTGAAGTTCCCATTTCTATGGGAACAATGGCTGTGACCGGCCTCACCTCCCACAGCAGCCAGGAAACCCTGAAAATCTTTGAGGAGCGATGCATTAAGCACAAGGTGAGGAAAAGGCCCATTCGTACTCTTTGTGTTGTGGTATGCAGCTGTTGGTAGTCAGGAGAGCCAGTTCTGGCTTTCAACAGTGAGGCAGGGATTGGTGTTGGATTTGCACAGGATGAAGTTTTCATGCATGAGGGTTTTGCTGTCCGATTCCCACTGAGACAGGGACTTTAGTGGGAGTCAGGAACTGGTTAGTGAAATTCTAGCCAGGTCTGAGAGCCTTTGCGTAACAGGAACTCACTGACCATGCTTGGTCTGGTGAGTGGAGTTGCTGGAGCGTGTCCAGTGAAGGGGGACGGAGCTGGTGAGGGGTCTGGAGCACAAGTGTGATGAGGAGCGGCTGAGGGAGCTGGGGGTGTTCAGTCTGGAGAAGAGGAGGCTGAGGGGAGACCTCATCGCTCTCTACAACTACCTGAAAGGGGGTTGCGGGGAGGTGGGTGTTGGTCTCTTCTCCCAAGTGACAAGTGATAGGACAAGAGGGAATGGCCTCAAGTTGTGCCGGGGGAGGTTCAGGCTGGATATCAGGAAAAATGTCTTTACTGCGAGAGTGGTGAAGCACTGGAAGAGGCTGCCCAGGGAGGTGGTGGAGTCACCATCACTGGAGGTGTTCAATGAACGTGTAGACATGGCACTGCGGGACATGATTTAGTGGGCATGGTGGGGTTGGGGTGATGGTTGGACTTGATGGTCTTACAGGTCTTTTCCAACCTTAACGATGCTGTGATTCTGCGACCATCAACCACAAAGGTGACCTTGCCATCAAGGTACAGTGTACATGTTTCCATTGCACACACAGGCGACATGAAAGCTTCAGTGCTGCAAGGTACAGGGGTACCTCCAGGGGCTGGGAAAAGGTGGTAAGTAGGATAAGTAGAGCACCCCACTTCAGAGATTCATTGAGGAGGAATTCAATAGATTATAATGCATCCAATTGTTGTAGAGCGAGCCAGAGAAAGCGTTGCAACAGCACATTTTCTGATTACATTAATAAGACTGTGTGAAGCGAGAACTAGTCTCACATTATGAAGCTAATGGTTGTTTTCACTACATTTGCTATTGAAGGCAATGTCTGAAAGACATGAAGGTCTCATGTCCCATCACACCCCCTTCCCTGTCATCTGCCATGGAGACAGAGTTATGTACCTCCCGGACACATGAGTTTTGTGACTCCTCCCAGAGCAGACCCAGATGCTTCCTCACAGCACTGGAGGGGCTCCTGCTGCTCCTTTTCACCAATTCATTATCTCTGTTTCCTCGCCAGGCAGCCCACAGCTGCTGGACAGGAGCAGGGGGAAAATGCAAGCTGGTGAGTGGAGCCAGACCACAGAGCACGGATATGCCAGGAAAAGGGAATACGGTTTGCTCTGAACTCAGATCAGCTCAGGGCAAGATGGGTTGGATGAAAATGAACAGCTCAGGGGAAGACAGAAGGCAGACCCAAGTAATTTCTTTTTCATTTTTGTTTTACTGCATCCCTTGGTGAATACTGCCTTTGCCCCCCACCTGAGAAAGACAGCTGCTGTGGGCCTGAAGAGTCTGGAACAGCATTGGCTAGGAATTTCAGTTGAAGAAGAAAAAAAAAGCAACCAGAAAGGGAAATTCATTCTGCTGTTTCAGTTAATGAAACTCTGCAGGGTTTGTTTTAAAATGACCCAACATGAAGTTCAAACACCCAAACAGAATGTAAGTTATAATGCCTCTGTTCAAGGGACATTTTAATTCTGTGCCTACCATAGTGCTTCCAAGGATTAATGGCTAAAGGGAACAAGGTAGGAAAGAAACCTGTCTTAATTAGAGGACCCAGAGCATCATGTGAAAAAGGAACTGAAGCACCTTTATCTCAATTACCTGGCTTGTGCCATTAGATTTACAGGGACGGGGCAGGACAACTCTTGAGAACTGGTGGAAGGTACAGGGGGACTTGGCTACAGGCGCTGCGGGCTGGCTGGTCTCTGCCATCTGCACACGTGTTAAATATAATGCTGTGGATTACTTGCTGGGAGAAATAAGAGAAGAGCAGAGCAACAAGGAGGGCAGAAGGACAGAGAGTTTTGACAGTTCACCTCTTTTCCTGAGCTCCCATTGTGTCTGTGATGAAGTCCTACAAAAACAATTTCCCAGGGAAATGTCTATCTTGTCCGAAGATTTTCAGAAGGGAAAAAAATATTCAAAGGCAGATTTCCAGCCAGTTTTGTTACTGGATAACGAGACTGTCTCAATAACAGGATGTAAGGGCAGAATTTTTTTAGAGGCTGTGTATCTGGAAGCCTTTTTCTTTCCTGCTTGGATCGAAGGAAACCTGTGTATCAGGGAAGGAGCAGCTCTTTCCCTCCCCAGTCCCCAGTGCAGGCTCTGTACGTGTACACTGCACGCACACAGGATGGCTCTGCCTCACTGGAAAACTCCAGCTTGCCATCAAATGGAAAAATTAATATGACAGAGAGAAAGGGGCGGAGGAGATGGGGCAGAGGATTTCTGCAAATATGATTAAATCACTGTGGGGCTGGGAAAACCTTTCCCAGTCTGTGCAGACTGCAGGGCTCCAGCAGATAAGGAGCCAGCCCTCTTATTTTGTAGGTGTGTAGTGAATTCATTCTGGAAGGTGTAACACACAGATAGTGTCCACTACTGCACAAGTAGCCATTTAGTAAAGGGGTAAACTGAGGCACGGAGTGAGTCAGAGGTGTACGCTGACTTACAGGGAGTCACAGCTCGTTCCTCATCGCAAACTCTGCAGGGACTACGGGCATACGATCAGGTGCTCCCAGCCCCATGCCAACCTCACGCAACGCTATTAAACCCAGGGGGGTTTAGCCCCATCCGTACCCTGGCCACTGCCAGCGTAGAGGTGTACATCACAAATCACCTGCGGCTCATTAGCATGCACTGTTGACATCTCTTTCGGGAAGTTTCTTAGCAGGGAAGTAACACAGAAATGCCAATCACTCCCCTGTTGGAACACATATTGAAATGTTTTTCCAATCTGTCAAATTATTCAGAGCTTGTTAATTATACATATCGGAGTCTGCTCTCCATCACATACTCAGGCCACTGAGCTGAGAAGACCGGCCCTGCCAGGGTCTGGACTAATGAAGCCTTAAAAATCCTGTCTGCCTACATTTTTTGTCAGAAAATAATTCACCTTCATATTTTGACTAATTACAGGAGTTCAGAAAGGCTGGGCTGGCTCAGATCCAAGGCCTGTCTGCAAAGGAAATCCTCTCTCCAGCTCCAGGCAGTAACTGAGACTTCGGAGAAGGGACTCAACCCCGCTTTACATCAAGTTGCCTTGGGTTGAGACCCTCAGAAGTGACATCTTCGGGGTTGACGCTGTGTCCCTGACACCAGGCAGATGGGGCATCTTCAAGGCCCAGGATCCAAACACAAATAAGTTAATCACATAAAACTTTAGGGAATGGGCTCAACCTCATATAATTTCCAGGCTCTCCACATTCAATGCCTGCCTGGGAATGGGGTTGACCATGGCTTAGCAGCTCTCATGTCTCTCCCCAGCGACTGTCAAGGGGTCCCGGCCACGCTGCTGCGAGGGAGAGCCACAGCACGCGCTTCCAAGGCTGGGAGACGGCACTCACAGCTTTGCAGGGGGGAACTGAAATCAGGACGAGGTACTGCACAATTTATGAGTTCAAGACACCAGCTGGTAACTCCACTGATGCAAGCAGCACTTCGTATGTAAAACATTAGCATGGAGGTAGCCAGAGTCTCTCTGCAGGGAAATGTGCTTGTTTCTTTAACTGCATTCTCAACTCTTTCTAGGATTTATGATCTGACAGAAAATACACTCGCACACTAGCAATTTTCAACTAAAAAAGTGAAAATAAAGAACAGGCAGCTTGTAACTAAACATCTACCTTAAATTTAAAAATGACTTAAATAGAGAAAATCATGACTCAAATCAAAATCATTATTTTTTCCTAGCTCAGCAGCTGGCCTATTCAGCTCCATGGACTATACACTTTTGTATAGGAACGTGCCAGTCACCAAGGAGAAACAATATCATATCGACCGAAGAGATCAATCACACTGTGCAAACAGTGGAGAGATGAACAGGGAGAACTAGAAGCCTCAGGAAAGAAGTTGTGAGCAAACCTACAGCCTGAAATACGTTCCCACCAGCCAAACTTCAAAACAGCAGAAGCTTGTGAGCACGTCAGTGAAAATGAAAAGTCATTTGCCATGATCAGAGAAAGTGGCAGAGAGGACTCAGTAAGCGCTTTGCTTTAGAGAGCTCACCTCACTCTATTAAAGAGAGAAAACAATTTTTAGTGTTGCTCTCTATGCTCAGCCTCCTGTTTCAGCAGGGAGAGGCAGCCTGGCTGGCCAGAGCAAAGCTGACTTCTGCTGTCCTACATGTGAGACCCTCGTACACAGCTGAGCACTGATCACACACAGAATCACTAAGGTTGGAAAAGACCTGTAAGATCATCAAGTCCAACCATCAGCCCAACCCCACCATGCCCACTAAACCATGTCCCGCAGTGCCACGTCCACACGTTCCTTGAACACCTCCAGAGATGGTGACTCCACCACCTCCCTGGGCAGCCTCTGCCAATGTTTGACCAAATCCTGCAAGCCTGACTTAGCATTCAAGAGAATCGAAGAGCAACAAGTGCCTTTATGCTGGCTGGGCGGCTGTTCTATTTCCCTGGCAAAGGGTGCCTGGGAGGATGCTGCAGGCCCATGTACACTTCTCACCTCTGACATCCCTGGGTAATTTAGGCTTTGACGGACAGCAGTGGGGACATGGGGACCTCTGCCACTATGTGCCCAGCCAGCGCAGCCCCCTTAGCCTTGCAAGAGCCAGGCAGGAGGGAGGAAAGTGCTTTGTTTAGCGAAGAGCCATGATAAATGACCCTGCCTCTGCAGCTTGATTATCCTAGTGACAATGATTTGTCACTGCAGGATCTGGGGTGGAATCTCCGCGTTGACAAATGAAAGTTTTCACGCCTCTGATGGGGTGGTGGGGGCACATCTCGCTTCTCCCCTCCCTCGCCCAGCACTGGTTCTGCCATTACCTAAGGATATGTATCTTAGTGACCTAAAGATATGTATCTTAGTGGGTGGCAAGGAGATGCTGCCTTCTTTCATGAAAAGCTAATTTTACAAGTGGAAAAAAAGAAAAAAAAAGCCTTCACAAAGCCTTTTCTGGTGATTGCTGTGGTGGTTCAAAGTAGAGGAAAGGCCTTGAGGGCCTCAGTTTCTCAGCTTGAAAGGCTGTGTCTTCGGGCTGGCGGGAGGCAGGAAAGCGAGAGCCTTCTGCTCCCAGAGACTCACAAGTGGGTGTTTGCGGGACCCCAGTGAGGAGGCAGGCAGGCACGCATAGCACGGGGTAATGTTAGCGATTCTGCTAGCCCCAGTTCTCCATAAATCTGCTGGATTTCCAGCACATCACTCCGTGCCTCAGTTTCCCCATCTGTAAACCAAGGCTTGGTAACATTTCATTCCCCCCAGGCTTAGCTCCAGCCAGCCCTTCAGGTGGCACCTCACCCTCCTTCCCGGGGGACCAGGGAGGAATGAAATGACAAGCGCATCCTGGTAAGGTTTGCCCCAAAGTGGAGCTGCTCTTGCTTTGGTTGGGGACTGAAATTTTTAGCTGAAGGAGCTGGTTCTGCTGGAAATCAGCATGTGCGAACGATGCATTGCAAATTTTTGCAGGCAAATATTCACTCTGGAAGTGGATAATATGCACTCCCAGCCACGGATCAGAAATGATACCTTGGGCTTATCAGAGCAATCACAGCTCAGCAGCTGAGCTCAGGTTTTGAATACTGCAGACTACAAACATGATTCAAACACAAGGAAGGAATGAACTAGAAGAAATTGCAGTCCAGGGCAAATTTCAGCTACCAGAGAAATTGTTGTTGTGAATTATGAACCATCCCCAGGGCTGACAGATCGACAAAGCCCTGAGTGGTCTGTGCTGCCTGGGAAGAAAGTACCCAACCAGTATTTCTCCTCTGCACTTGGAACATTTGGCTTCCCCTTCCTGTTTTTGTCACCTGCCAGCTGAACTATTGCCAGAAAGGGGCTTAGTGTTTTAGATGAGGGCCACAGACCCCTAGAAATACATGCAGCAGCAATGCAGAGGCAAACATCTGTACCCCCGTAGCCCTGGAGCACACACAGCTGCAATCCCTCCTTGTCACTTTGGCAAATCCTCCCCTACCTTGCCCCTCCAGCCCCTACAGAGTTCAGCTGCCACTTTAATAAGAAACATGTTTTAGCATGGCACAGGGAGAGCTTTTCAGCAGATTTGTGTTGGGTTTTTTTGATGGAATTAAAGAAAAAAACAAATAAGTTTCGACAGAATGTGTTAGTCTTCCTCCAAACCAGTGGGAATTTCTTTCTGTTGGAAAATTGACTTCTCCACTCCCACAGCTCATCAAAATCATTCATTTTCAACCCAACACATACCTGGGTTGGGGTTTTTTTGTTTTTGGAAAAGACTGGCTTTCAGCAAAAATTCAGCTGCAAATGTGCAAGGAAATATTATGAAGGGGAGAGTGGGGAAGTGTTTTGGGGCTTGTTTTCCATAGAGGCAACAAAAAATTCCAGCCTTTTGTAATACTTCGGTACACTCAAATCTTTCTGTCTCTCAAGCTGCTCCCTAATGCAATTCAAAGTGCTAGAATCCACCTCGGCACTGAGTGTAGGGGACTGGCCCCAATTCAGCAAGTTCTCAGCCACATGTGCCATCATCATATTGATTTTCCTGGCTTGACAGCATAGGTTAAATTCTCTGCTGAACTGAGGTCTCTGTTCTTTACCCACCTATTTAGTCTCAGGCAAGTCCCTTCCTCTCACAGTCTCACAATTCACACTCCGCTGGGAAATTTTACTTGAATAAAGACTTTGGGTTTTGAGCCTGTAGTACCTTGGAGCATTCATTACCTCTGCAGGTCTCTAGAAAGGTCATCACTCCTCCCTGCACACCATTGAGCCTCTCTGCATTTCTTTCTGAAGACGAGGAGCCTGGAAAAAATGCAGGGACGATAACCAGCAGCGAGCGAGCTGAGCAGAGGTAGGAGCGATGGAGAATTTGCAGGGGCCAGGCTCAAAGCCACAGCAGAGGTTATCGAGAAGAGACAGGAGAGGAGGAAGGAGAGGTGGGGTGGACTGTAGGGCAGTATTTTTGGGATCGCTGTTGAATACAGGCAGGCACCAGGCAGAGGTTGCATTTTCTGCAAGCAATGGGCAGAGCGGTGGTAAAACATTTTGCAATAAGCTTTTTCTGGTGCCTCCCTCCATCACCTGAGTACTGTTTTCTTCCTGGCTCCTTCATCTTCATCACGTTGGCATTGCTCCCCTTGCACACCTCGTATGACTATTGCTTTCTGTGCGACACATCTAGAATATCTGCATACAGCCAGACTGAGCTTTCCTGAATTTCAGCAGCTCCTCAGCAAACTGTCAGCAGGACCAGCCATATTCTCTTATCTGCAAACAATATATCTATGTGGATGTTTCCCTGTCTCTTTATCAATAGCTCCAAAATACATCATTAATGAGATCTGGAAGAATAAACCTGAAACATGTGTCAAAAATTATCTTATTTTTCCAGCCATACATTCCCTCATCCCTTTTTTGCCTCCATAAGGGTGACATGCAAGACACCGCACATTGTGTCCTACTAGATGAAAGGCATGTCAGACTTAACCTAGTGCACTTTAAAAATTGTACTGAATTAATTTCCCGTAGGTTGGCTCGGTGCAGTACGAGCCTGTCTGGAATGCAAAGCAGCCCTGAGTTTGCACGGAGAACTAAGATGTCTGGGCAGAAAGTGATGATCAATTGAATTTCCTCTTAAATCAGATTGAAAAAATATTATGCACTGCAGAGCGATCATTAGCTTGAGTGATCACGGAGAGCAGTGCAAGGAGCCAATTCTCCACGCCCAAGCCACACTGTTTTGTTAAGCCTTCCTCAGGAAAGAAGTGGGTATAGCGAATATGTCAAGTAGGGATTGATACTAAAGTCAAAGACTTTCCAAGGCTCCTCTTCCAGAGCCCAAGCTGCCTACTTTCTAATCCCAGATGCTTTATATGTTGCTATAGAAATAATACAAAGCTCTGCTTGAGCCTTGCGTTACACACCTCCCCCTGCGCTCAGACATTTTGGGGTACGGTGCAATGAACTGGCATCTCACGACGACCTTGCCAGCTTCTGCCCTCCCCTCCGCCGGCACGGCCTGGCTGCTGACAGCCCCCCCGTAGCCTTCAGACAATTTTCCTCTGCTTTTCCTCAATAAACCACAAAAAATCCTGCCTTCCTCAAGCCGGAAGGAAACCCTCCAGGAGCACCGGTCTGCAATATATGACAGGCATTATTCAGCCCTGCTTAGCGACATATTTAAGGTCCTATTACTATTATTTATTATTGGATCTTGCAAACACTCCCCATGCAGAGCCAATGCTTTATGTGCCTGGGATCGGGGGTGAGTACTCCCTTTCCAATGGTGCATGCAATCTACTTCCGAATCTTGCAGAATATGAGATACTGGACCTGAAAATTGCATTATAATGTGACAGCAACTTTAGATCACTTTTAATTCCCAGCATTTATCACTTCCAATTTTTTCTCTCCTCTCCAGACCCACAAAGTTGCACTCAGCTCTGGGAAGCCTTGCTTAGCTTGCAGGAAGGAAAAAAGTAGTCCTATTATAAAGAATAAGCCTAAAACTCCCAACAACCCTAAAACATTTGATGCTTTTCCTGCATCGCTTTGGGAGAATATGTAATGTAAATAAGTTATGAGCTGGGAAGAGTTTATTATCCCTGACCAGGAAATTATTTTTAGCAAGCATTACCGTGGCTTTAGCTATTGCAAGGAGGAAGGGATCCCAAAGTCAGACGAATGGACCATCCCAGCCATGACTGCGTGCGTGTGTGTCCTGATGCAACAGGGATTTGGCAGAGGACCGCATTGCCTTGGGAAGTTGTATGAAGCCAGAAAGGGACTGGTCTTTACATGAACAGTGAGAACAACCAGAATTGTAATAGTTAACAATAAACAAGATATCAGAAGTCAGAGTAACTCCACATCTCCAATCAGTTGTCGCTTATAAAGGATTAAGAAAGTGGAAAGCAGATTATTTCCCAGCCGTTTGTTGATGATGAAGCGTAGCCTCTCTGAGATGCAGTAATGGTCTAGATGGATCTTAAGTCTAATCTAATTTGACAGTTCTTATGTTCTCAAGTGAAATCTCCAGAAAGTTTGGAAAAATACCCTCTTACACCTTGTGAATTTTTCCACTGTATCATTCTCTGGTTGGGGAAGGTTGCTGCTTCCCTTAGAGCCTGGGCAGGTGCTTGGAGTCACAGCTAACAAATATTCAGTATGACTTGACCATCCACTTTGACTCTCATTATATTATAATGCAAGTTCATCATCTGTGCTTTGCCCTCAAGTAAGTGGGTCACTAAGCAGTTAATAAGCTGCTCCAAAACTTAATGGCCAGCTTAGATGATCCTTTCTTGTCCTCTTTGTTTCTTCCCTTGCTGGAACCAGAAGAAACACTTGCTCACGTGATTTTTTAAAATAGTTGCTCCTACTCCAGCTTCACCTTCTTGTTTATAAAACGGTATCTCACACAGGCAGGAGCACATGCATTATTAAGATGAACTATTCATTAGAATCACATTTAAAAGCTGTGTATTAAACACATGAATTATGTGAGCTCCTAGGGTATCTGATGTGGAAGAGAGAGACAGAGATCTCCATGCCCATGTGTCAGCTTGAGACTTCCATAAATCTATCTGGGGTCCCAGCTCTAGCTGGAGGAATCTGGGTGATGTGTGCTTGGTGCCTCGGTTTCCCCATTTGTAATGCTAAACTTACAAGAATATAAGCACTCTCTTAATTCTAAACTTACAAGAGTAGGTTTATAATTAGGACTTTTGCTAAATGCCATGAAAAGCAACTTGCACTTGTTGAACTGTGGCAGTACAAAGAAAGAACTGCAGTGTAACACAGCGATTTGTTATGAAGAACAAAATTGATCTAGACTCAGAAAGAAGTGGTAGCTAAACACTGAATGATCGAGCAATAGGAAAGGAATACTGTGTGCAAAAAGAGCATAATTACTGTACAGGAAACAGTATGTTGTTTATTAAAACACAATATTGTTACCAGTTCTGCACCTGAGAAGATGGGACAAGAGGGTTTGATGCTGGGATTTCAAAAAAGAATCGACAAAAGTATTACTTCAAACAATTCATTTTCTTCTGTTATGAATAAGTCAGTGGCTTAATGTGCAACTTAATTTCCCTAGAGAGAAAGCCAAAAAAGTCTTAGAAACACTTCTGTTCTTTTTAAGCTTTAAAATAAAAAGCTGATCCTGTTCAAACTGTTCTTTGTTTTATGGTTTCCCATCATAGCCAAAAAAAATCTGTGCAGTCTCCAGCTGTATCACTTGCTCCTGCATCTAGTTAAACCCTGCCCTTCAAAGAACCAGCATCCATAGTACATGTCCGTGTTTGCTCTAACTCTCCACTGCACAATTTAAAAACAGATTAATGGACTTTCTTCCAATGGGATATACTGAATGCTCTAATTAAAAAAGAAATTGCTATCTCAGGAGCTCCCACTCAATCAATTGCCGTGGGTAATACTGGTTACTATTGCTCTGGCCAAAATTAAAAGAGACCAACAGGAAAAAAAAATCTAATTATTGTAAGATAAATACAGGCAGTTGGGAAATGCAAAAACTTCAGCAGAACTTTTGCAAGAAGACTTTAAAAGAGCTAGAAGTGCGTGATGTAGTGAGAGCAATATCTTACGGCTGCCTGATGCGAGAACCATACAACTTCCTCCAAACCATCTGTCTGCTCTTGGGGTGGCTCAGCTTCCTGTGGGTCTGCGTCCATACTAAAACGTAGATAAACCCTCAGTCACAACATTTACATGCTGACTTAGCTCAAACCCTAGGGCCAGATGTGTGACTCCCCTGGTCTATGGTTTAGGCACCCAAAAATTACTCTCCACTGACTGTAAAGAGTGCCCAGCTCCCATCTGGATGTCTGCGTGCCTTCAGCTGGGACAGCATATCCTTGAGGCTACAGATTTCCTGTGTTGTGCGGATGGACTTACGGAAGGCTGGATGCTACCGCCTCAAACATGCCCAGAGTTTAGCTCTCAGCACAGAGCAGATGCCGCCTGTGATGTTCAGGCAGCATGGACAGACAACAAGAGTGGCCCAAAGGCACCTGGGCTTGGACTTAATGGACTTATTTCCCCTCTGGGCCTGCACTAGATTTAATTACAGTGGCAGTATATGGTGACGTCCACTTCCACTCCATCTATCAAGCCCTGCAAGGGCAAAATGAGAGCAGGTCACCAGAGGACGCAAGCAATAGCTCAGGGGAGGGAGAGTGTGCTGGCACAGGGCTTAGGTGATGCACCGGAACCAGGCACTTCCTCGCTTATTAGAGTTTCTTTGAAGGGTGTCACGCTTATCCTGCTATAATCCTTTGTAAAGAACTTCTTTGCTTTGGGATTTTTGCTGAAATCTGTTAACCTAGGCTTCCGTGTACTTTCCTGTGGTCAGGGCTATTTGGAAGTGCCAAGAGGGGGAGAAGGTACTTTGTCAAAAGGGAGGCAGGCTGGTTAGCGTTACTATTAGCAGCTACACCCAAGAGCATCAGCTGCTTTGCCAGCATACAGCACAGTCGTTCCCAAGCCACGTGTGGATGGAGGGATAGCCTTTATGTTCCTCTAAGAGATGCAACTGCACAATCACTGAGACGAAGCCCTTTAGGAAATGGGGTCTCCACTCGTAACTCTGATAACCTTGTAAAACAACCCACCAGCAGTTACTCCAGACCAAGGTGGGTGTACCTAAGAGGAGAACCTGTGCTTCAGTGCTAGCTTCACCACCACAGCCACCACAGGGTTTTTTTAATTAGGTCATGACACGTATTATGTTCAGGACTTTGTTGGATGAGACAGGCCACTGAACCCAGGCTCCTTCTCCACAGGTGCAGTGTGTACACAGGTTTTTATTCAAATCAAGCTGAGACGCTCACATGAAGATGCACTGTAAGACATGGCATCATCCCCAGGCCTGTGGCACTAAGGTCCTGATTCCTTTCCCCATGTAGTCTCAGTGACTTCAGTGCTTTCACTACTGATTCACGCCATTGTGAACTGGAAAAGATTCAGGCTCAAGACTAAATAAATATTCATGTCTCTGGAAAGACTGGGGACCAATTAACTCTTGACAGGAAAATCATTTTTGGAAATGAACCTAACAGCCTCTAGCCTTGAGAGGAATAGGCTTTTGAAAGGATCTCTTTCTTAATTTTTGCTCAAGCATCCAGGGACTTAGACAGAGCTTCCAATAAAACACTCTCCAGAGTATTCAGCCCATCAATCGATTCAGTATTCACCATTCTAAGTGCTATTTAGACTTAATTAAATTGTGCTGGTTTCTGAATAAGAGAGAATTGACTGTTCAATATGCTTCCCTGACTCATTTATTTCTATAGTAATCAGGCAACAAATATATAGAGTGCTCATGCGTTCCTTCTTCATTAGAACAGTTACTGGGAATCTCCCTGTATCCCCCCGGGGTCTTTCAGCAGTGGTAGTTAAGAAGCTATAAGCAAATGCAGAAGTTCCTACCCTGCGAGGCTCAAGGTTCTGGGAGCGGTCTGCATTCCTCATTAGCAAGCATTTGCCAAGCAAGACTTTTCCAGAGCGCTGTTTCTGAATAAATAACACAGCTCACTGGGAATTGTGCAAACCACGAGCATCTCTGCTCCCATTAAGACCTTCTTAGTTATAATCATGCAGTGCTTTGTGTCGCTGAGAGAAGACACAAGGCATCAAATACAGTGAGCTTTTTACTGAAATCCTTTTTTGTTAAAAAGGTAACAAAGGAAAAGGCTTCCATCCGGCCCTATAATAGAAAAGACTTTGAGCACATCTGCTGAACCCAGGGTAGCCACGCACCGTCCACCAGCACTCTCAAACCTCCCTCTAGTCAGGCCAAAACCTACAGAACACCCTCAAGAAAACCCCATGTCCCCAATGTCACAAAATAGCCCCTTATCCCACAGGCCTTTGGTGAAAAGACCAAAAGTCTTAAAAACTCCAGTGTCCCAATGGGAGACAAAAAGCCACACAAACTGGTCACCAGAACGCAGAGGACCTGGCGAGGTGGAAACACCCAGATGGAGAAATGCTTCTAATCTCTCGACTGCCTGGGGGAAATGAGAGCAGCTCTGGGATCCAGGTCCAGCTCTACTCGTAAGGACCACTGTCTGCATACACACACTGCATAATAAGGTATTTTTTCTCTTTTCCCTTCAGCTGAACTAGAGTGGAAATGAAGGTCGCATTCATACCTTCACTTCTAACAAAAAGCCATAGCCTGTAAGCAGGACATAAGCCCTTTGGGGAAATTTCCTCTTGTCTTACGCTGTTCTTGCCCTTGGAAACGATCTTTCTCAGGGCCATGTTGAGGTCAAAGCCAACTTCAACAGCTCTTTTTTTTTTTTTTTTTAAATTATAACAGAGGGCCAAATTCATCCTAAAAAGGCTACATCCTTCATTGTGGAAGACCTGTTTACTCGTGGAGTACAACCCTTCCAGAATCAGGCCCACAGTGCAGGGTGGGGCAAGAATTTTCCACTGGATGATTTTGCTAGTGGAAAGTGCCCATTTTAAGCAATCAACGTTTTCCATGGACGTTTCTCAGAGGAGTTTTCAAGGAGATGTGACTCTGGGGAAAGTTTCTGGAAAACAGGAGAAAACTCTTTCCAAGCTGGAAGGAGAAAAAACAGACAAAAATCCAGCATTTCAAAGTGGCTTAAATTTTAATGATCTCCTTCCTCAAGGACATATTAATGAATTTTCTTCATGTGTTACAGAAACATGCTGAATAAAACTCACATTCCAGCCCAGTTTCCACGACAAAATAAAGAGGAGACACAAAGACATGTAAAAGGTTTGATTTGAAAAAAAAGGTCCAAATTTAGCTGCATCTGCTTGGCTCCAACTGTGAGACTGCAATGAAAAGAAGAAAAAAGTCCCAAGCCAGGCCAGATCCATGCCCCTTCTCTGAAGCTTCAGCAGAAGCTCATCCCCCAGGAGTCTTGTCGCTCCGCAGACGGAGGAGATGTTTTAGCCCCTTCAGAAATCAATTCCTCCTCCTTCATATAGCCACTTCCAGCCAGACTCTGCCCTTTGACTATGAATCAAGTTTTAACCCCTGTACAAGGGCACTAGATACAATGCTGATAATTCTTATTGTATAAAAAGGTTTTGTCACACGGTATTTCACTATTCTGCTGAAAATTTTCCTTTTGCACCTCTTTGTTTGCTTGTCCTTGCAAACTCAAAGAAAAGCCATTCAAACCAGAAGATTCTCCTGCCTTTCTGTGTGTGGGAAAATTCAGGATTAGCCACACACACACACAAAAAAAAACCCCAAACCATAAAACTGACACTGGGCACACGTTCTTTTGCGAAACGAGAAATGCGTTGATGGCATTTCTAGGCTGCAAATGGACATCAGCTGATGGAATATTTTTAACTCCATGTTGAAACACTAAGGAAGCCAGTGCTGTGACTTGGAATCCAGTCACACAGCAAACAGGACCACGGATTAAATTTGAATCTTGCTTTGGAAGCAGTAGCGAACTGAGCAGCGTGTTGCAGTTCTATCACGTGCTCGTTGTACGCTTGTTTATGTAAAGAGTCCTGTGAAAGAGTCTGTGAAAACAGACTGCCCAGAACCTCGGAACGGAAAAGTTAAGAAACATATTTCCCCATTAAAAAAAAAAAAAAAAATTCAAAACCAACTTCAAAACTGAACCAAAAATGAGAAAAATCTCTGCTCGTTAAAAGTTTCCCACTGTTGAAGAAGTTGTGAAAAACAGAAATAAAGGTCCTTTGATGCATGCTCTCTGAGAACTGCCTTCTCCCCACATGCAAATTAACATGTGGTTCTTTGGATGCCAAACAAAAAAGAAAATTTTGAGTCCCAGGAAAAGTGGTATTTTGGACCAGCTGCTGTTGTCTGAGAAACAATCCTGATTCTGGGTGACTTTATGGGGACAGTTTGAACCCAAAAGCCCAGAAGTTGTTGGGGAACCAGCCACAGCAGACATGCAGAGCATCCTGCTCTCTGAGGGCATGGGAAGGCTCACAGGCAAACTCTTAATTCTGTCCCCAGTACTGTGCAGGTTACAAAGGGGAAACTTTCATAGTGATGGAGTGTGTTGGGCTGAAAAGAAATCTTCCAAGGACAGGTGGGGGGGCAAAAAAACCCCCTTCAGTTATTGTGACCATTACATATAAACCGGGCCTTAAATTTTTCCTTAGTCTCACACTATTGGGATTCAGGGATACCAACAGTATCGTTTCAGTTAAAGCAGGAATTAGAACTGGCCGAACCTCCCTGCTGCCCTGAAATCACACAAGGAAAGTGTGATTTTCCTTGTAAGCTTTTAGGAGTAGAGACATCTCTTATGCTGCATTTCTAATGGGTCTGCTACAACGAGTACTAAGTTTGATTGGTGCTTCTTTAGTAGAATTGATTATGATTATTAACCATATTTCATAGTGACATTTTCCCTACTATTATGTCACTTACGATATTTACTTTGCTTAGAGAAAATTAATGGCACTTGAGAACTTGACAACAGAGTAAGACCTACATATTTCAAATGGCTTCCAGGTACAGAATGTGTTGTCATAGTCTTTTTGCAACCCATCTCCCCTCCCAGCAATACAGTTGCCTTGTTCTACAAAGACAGGTCATATAATTTCCCTGAGACAGCTTCAGTAGTGATTTACAAAATCTAGATTAAACTATTCTAGCTTCTTTTAATGACTTGAAGTAATGGGAGCAGAGAGCGCCTTACAATAATTGCTCAAAATCTCTAGATTAATTCTCAAGATGCTTTGATGGTGTGGGGAAGACAGTTTTAGACACATCCCACATATTTTTCCTGGTCCAAAGATGCTCTTTTGCTAAGGTCAAGAGGCAAAGATGATGTCTGGTTGAGGGAGATACTTTACCATCGTATAAGTCTCCCATAATACGGCTATCAATGTTGCCACATCTCATGACACAGTCTCCAGGCTACCCTTTGTTGGATTCTGTGACAGTATTTGTTTGCCAGCATCCCACTGCATGATTCACAAGAAGGATGAAATATCGTTCCTGTCAGTGTCCAAAGGGCTAGAATGAGGAGTCTCTGATCCAGAGCCTACACTGATGGGAGAAGAAACTTTAGGACCTGACATTATGCAAAAGTTGTGCAAAAGAAATGTCCCGCAGCAAGCACTGACTCCTGCTCGATTCTCCTGGCAAAAATTCTGCACTATCCCACTGCATCTGTGTTGTCATGCCGGCCTCATTGATGAGTCCAAGCACTCCCACGCTGCTGCCTTCCACAACACAACTAACATCTGTCTGCAAACGAACTGACATGGGGCCTTGAAGAGCTCTGCTTTGGTGAATACCAAATATCTCCGACTCTTGCCAGTTGGGAATGAAGGAAAAAAAAAGGAGTTGAATTTAACATGGGGTCTAAGTTCTTTAAAAGTGTGAAAAGCTGGTGAAGAGATGATCTGAATGTGACCAATGGGTTGGAGAGGAGTTTGCTGCATTCATGCTATGGAAAGCATACCCTACGGGGCTTTCCACCTCCTGGGTGAAGGAGAGAAGAGCCCTGACTCATCTCAGTTCACACACAGTGTGGCTGGCTCCGCCTATGTAAAGCAGCTGGAGCAACATTTACTCAGCTGGAAATGATGAAGTTTCCCAGTGCTGTACATCCCCCACCACCCCAGGGTCTTTGGGGAGCTCCGTAAATAGGACCTGCCGACACTGCAGCAGGGACGAGAGCAGGCAGCTAGCTAGAGGCAGCATGGAAATTCAGCTGGCACTGCCAGCCCTAATTGAATATTTTCTAATGACATTTTTTTCTGGCAGAAAATTGGGCTCATGATTAAATATTGGGTTTGGGGGGCAGTTTCTCCAGAAAATACAGAGTTCATTGTTTGTTGCAGAACAGCGCAATGCCAGCAATCAAAGTTATTTCAGTGGACATCAGAGTGGTCTAGTATGGAGAGCCCTGGCAGGAGTGTATAGAAGCTGCAGCCTGGCTGTCCCTTCACCCCAGTCTTTGCTGCAGGGAGGTTCCCAGCCCACGTCGTGTTTGCCAACATGCAGCAAGGTGAGGAAATCCCACGATTCCCTTCCGCTTTCCAAGGCAGGAGGAGGTGGTGTATCGTGGCAGATGCAAGACGCAAAGGCAAAGGGATGCAAGTGGCATCATAACCGTGATTCTTTTGTGGACTGAGGAAATAGTTTTAAGAGGAAAATATTTCAGCAAATCTGTCTTGTCCCTGCAAGAGGACAGGAAAGAGGCCATTTCTGCATGCCAGGATAAACCTGGGCCCTTGGTAACTTACTGCCCTTCCAGGTCCAGATGGACCTTTGCTCTTTTTCTAGACCGTTCAGACACAGCTGAACAGTGGACACGGGTCTCTGTCCTCCGGCAGATGCCAACACTGCCCTTCCGGAGTAACGCCGAAGCAGCCGACTCTCCCCCAAATCCCCAGACAAAAGCTTGAGAAGTGACCAATTACTCTAATGGAGGGCGTGATAATTAGCACAGAGGTGGCATAAGCTACCAGGCTGTCTGCAGCAAAACGGCAAAACAGCCTACCCCCGCGGAGACTCGGTGATTGATACTGTGACTGACGATAGCACCCTCATGAAGGCAAAGACTGTGAAATGACTGATGCTGCTCCGTACCGTAAATCTCCCAGATATATTTTATCCGGAGCCAGGCCTGCTTTTGCCAGCATAACCGGTAGCAATTTCCCTGATAGATAGCAAGGCCATACAGTGAATGTCTAAAATCCTTACCACAAAGAGACGAACGCTAATTAATGCTGCTCCTCAAGAGCTCAGGCAGCCCAGACCTGGAGGTAACCTTGGGCAAGGAGCACTTTCAGCCACGGATGGAGACAGGACTGATCGGAGGCTGCAACGCCGGGGAAAACACTGGGATTTATTTGCGTGCCCACCACGCAGAAACCACACTATGGAGAGATCTTTAAGTAGGGAGTCAACCTGCTACAGGATATTTTAACAAATGTAATTAAAATGGACTATTTTTGCAGAAGACACTCTCTGGAAGGCTAATTAAAATATTGCTGGCCCATGCTTAACTTGCTCAGCTTTCTTTTAAGAGCTAATGAAATGCAAAGTATTACTCCCTGTTTCCATCCATAAGAGAGTTCACTGATGCACCTTTCTGCACTGGATTAAGCCAAGTGTTCAGAAAGAGAATAAATTGAATCTCAGTAATTGAAGACCAACATTTTTTGGCTGCAATCCGATACTGGAAACAAAATCCTAAAAAAAATAGAAAAATGGGAATTCCATGTGTAAAAAGAAATTTTGTGGCTTTGGTTCCATGAAGAAAAACTGAGCATTTTTTGGGGTGAGCAGACACTTCCCTCAAATTTTATCTAAAAAACTAAGAAAAGTTGCATGAAAAAATGTTTGGCCAGTCCTTTAACAGGCACTTTGGGTGGAGAAATCCCCTGAGAAAAGACTTTCTTTGTTTCTTATTTTTCAGCTTTAGCCCTGAGACACATAATATCACACACTGCAGGCGTGGATGCTCACTGAGCAGAACAGTTAATTCTTAAGCTAAAAATATAACCTAATAATATAAGCAGGTAATATTTTTTGCTGTGCCACAGTGGTTTCTAGGAAGTTGCTATACTCTTCAAGCCTTGCACTGCAATTCAGATTTGAAAGCGGGTCTTGCTTTGGATTAGAAAGCAAGTAGTTCCTAGAACAGCAGAATAAAGCCTGGTTGTCAAAGCTGCTTCTTGCGTGGACTCTTCGGTGTCTATGAGGAGGTGAGCTAAGGATACGTTTTCTGCCACGACTGCATAAACTAGCCCATCTTCTTGAATATTGTTTCCACTAAACCATAATAGCTTTGAATCCTCAACCATGAGGTCAAATTTTACAGAAACTGGCCAATGCATTCAGGAGTGAATGAGGAGGACTAACAGACACACGTGCACACACGTGTGTACCGCTGTTACGCAAACCATGTTCCTTTGCAAGCCAGGCTACAGGCAAAACGGCCCCCCACCAAAATCCAGCTACATTCAAACAGTGAAGAAACTTCCTGAAACTGGTAAAAGATTCCAAAAAAGCACTTGATATTCAAACTGCCATCTGTAAAAGTCTAGGTCTTTCATGTTTGGTGAAAGTTGTATGTGTTAATATATGCACAGGCGGTATACATGTCCACGCCTCTGCTGTGCCACTTCTTGGCACAAACAAAGAGACTTTGCTCTTATTAGCAGCATCTTATATCACATTTTGAGCTTCTGCTGCAGCTTAATCTGGGATTTTTTTCTTCATTATTTTCTCTATAAGGCCACAATCTGCAACTGACAGCACAGATTTTTGCAATGATTCCAATTAATGACAAATAAAACCAGCCAAACAGATCACAACCAGCTCTGGAGTCTGTATATTAAGCCTTTTTCCTTGGAAATAAGTGTCCATGAAAAAAAGATAAAATTTCTAAATTTGTTGCTCAAAACCAGTGTTGCTCAACAAATATTTCTGTTTAAGTGTAACTCTTGAACTGGGCACCGTGAGTTCTCTATATTCACGAGACAGTATGTCTCCATAGTCATCTGCTGTTATTTTTCTCTCTTATTGTGTGGTCTTGCCAGACTTGAAAATATATGGAAATATAAATATGATTGCACTAAAGGAACAAATATGGGAAGTCTAGAGACTGTCAGATTTGCAAGGGCAGAAATAAGGTTGTAGGAGGTCTTAAATTTTATTACCATATACTCTTCCATACTCTTTCCATACTCTTCAATTTTATTTCCATAACTCTTGTTAGCTTTCTTGTAAATCTAACCAAACTCTGAATTTCCCGGAGTATTACATGTTAGCTCAAATCATTCCTGCAGCATTCTCCCAAAACATTTTTTGACTATGTTATTGCGTTTTGCATTCAACCTTACCTCCAATTCAATAATTTTATTCTTGTTTTGGACGGGGATTTCGAAAGAATGACAACCTAATTTTATTTCCAGTTAAAATAAATCTCATCTTGTGATTAAATGAAGCTTGTCTCACAGGGCATAGGTCACATCCTGCAAAAACCACCAACCAGGAAAAAACATCCGCTGCTGCCAACGTTTCTGCAAAAGTGAATGAAAAGATCCTGCAAAGGCAGCTAAGCAAAACGTAGCCCAGGAGTCACGAAGGTATTTACAAATCATTTTTCTCATTGTGCTGGAAATATGCTTGGATAAATAATTCATGCAGTGAGTTTGATGCTCAGTTCACTCCTGTAAGTTTAACTAATTACCCTCATAGCACCTGTCTGCATTCAGCTTTCCTTACCCACTTAATGAACTAGGAAACTGAGGCACGGCTGTCAGGATAGTATAGTATGTTGGAGCTGAAGAGCTTCTTGACCTTTGGGGAGCCTTTTAGAAAAGAATTCCTACTTAATGGTACTTATTAGTTTCTTTTTGACACCCAACGGTTTGGATGGCACTTTATAATCTTAGGCATGCTGTATAACCCTTTCTGTGTCTTCTCCCCTTTGTGTGCATCGATAACAAGCTCTTCTGGACAGAAGAGGCAATGGCAGTTGCTGGCACCTTTTGACTTAGAGAGAAGGAGAAAACATTTTTGGTTCCAGGAGGTGTCAGGGAGCAAAGGATCCCTTTGCCTCTTCCTTCTGGAGGTGATGCTGCTTGATAATCACAGCCCTATTCAGGCTGGAGGGGCAGTATTAGGTTTTCTGATAAATCATATGTGACACTCCTGATTTTTTCTAGCATGCTTCAGTTTATGCACATCTCAACTTTGGAGTTAGGGGAAATTCTGAAGACAGATCATTTACATGCCCCAAAATACCAGTGGAATTCCAAATGGACTGGAAGTAGCTGCATATTTGTGCTTACTCCAGTAAAACATTCTAGAAAACCAGGAAAAGGCAACAAAGAGGACAGCTTTGGGGCTGGAAGGCGGGATTGAACTGGGAGAGACTCTTGCAGCCCTTGGTGGGCTGCCTTGCTCCCCGGTGACTATGTGAAGACAAACACCATACGAGGGGACTTGGGCTGAGGATTGCCATGTTACACACAGGGTCAGGATGATGTGAGAGGAGAGCAGTGAGGAACAACGCAGATGGAGCCTTGAAATTGGAAGGGCCCTACAGGGAAAAGCCTACACGGTGCTGTCTCCATGCTCGCTGGATGAATGCCTGGGGTGCAAGAGGCATCATCACTTCCTCGGAGACAGAAGAAGCCCCTGTCAGCTATAAAACACTCCTCATCCTTCAGCAACAGCCTAACTCACTCAGCATTATGCAGAGCTGTGATTTCAGCTCATGACTTATGTCGCCCCAGTCAAGGGTGAAGATCCATAACGGGGTCAAGACCAATTATTTCATCCTTCAGTTCTTTGTGGAGGGCCACTGACGGGATTCAGTA
Organism: Gavia stellata; assembly: GCF_030936135.1. Classification (NCBI taxonomy): domain Eukaryota; kingdom Metazoa; phylum Chordata; class Aves; order Gaviiformes; family Gaviidae; genus Gavia; species Gavia stellata. Next base: position 4,862,352 of record NC_082621.1, on the reverse strand, counting down.
GCCAGAGGAAGGGAGGGGACTGGCATATCCAAAGACTAACCTGGGAGGTAATTAACCCTCTGCAGCAGGGTGATGCAAGTGAGCAAAGCTCCTAGCAGAAGCCCCTGCAAGGTCTTGGCCAAGGGATGTCCCTCAACCTGGTGCCTGGGGCTTAGCAAAGATGTTGCAAAAGGCCTAACATGGCTGGAAGTGAATCTGATTTGGCACTTGTGGGCACTGTCATGTGGGAAACCAGTCAGCTTTTCACCAAAGCCTCTGTCGCTTGCTAGGATGGAAAACAGGTTGCAACAGCCTGTGGTGAGCTGCAGACGTGATCCATGCAGCTGGGCTGGCTCACCAGCACTCACGTCACCCCAGCTCTTTCTCGTCTCACAGTGAGTTGGCATAAGACAGTGAATTACAAACAAGGGCAATTAGTCAGACAGGCTGCCATTTACTCTGCGTCCCTGATCTCTTGTATGCATATCTCTCTGCCAAGCAAAGCTGGGTTTATGAAAGCAAATGAAAAGGAAGATGAGACAAAGTTCCTCCTTCTCCCTTTCTCCAAATGCTACCCGAGTCATTTTTCAGCCATCGGAAGGGATCATGATGACAACATCTCATTTAAATCACCAGTACTAATGATTTCTAGCTTGAAAGGGAAACTTGTAATTGTCGGCAAGGACAGACAGATAGCAAGGAACAAACTCTGCCGAGAATTGCCCCAGTACAGGTCTCTGAAATGTCTTGCTTTTGGTGCACTGTGGTAGTTATCAAAGCCTTCCAATGTAACTTTGTAGTTCAACTTTCCTTGCCTGACTGAGAAGGAAATTACTAAGCACCTTTAGTGCTTTAGGGCCAGAAACAAGGCTCCTGCCTACCTGCCTGCCTGCCTTTTTGTTGGCACCCAGTATTCACAGAGAGTGAAAGAGGAGTGTTTAAACGTCTGCCAATGGTCTTCCATGTACTTGGGGAGTTTTAATGCTGGCAGAGGTCTGTTGTTCTCCTCCGGGTATTTTCTGAGGTCCAATTTATTCCTTCAGCCATATGGTGATCAAGTATCTCCCAGCGCCTGCAGTGCTTTCAAGAGCTTGGCTTTGTTCTGTGAGTGGTTCTGGCTAGCTTTGCCTAAAAAGTTCTCCACGGCTGCTCAGCTGGATGCCTGCCCACGATGTGACACTGTCTGGCTAATGAAGCTGCGTCGCGTAACCAGCTCCCGTGCCCAGGACAGGTACAGGGCCGCGGCACTGGCCTCTCGGAGCCCGTCCTGCTCCTGCATTCACAGAACACGCTTCCTCCCTGGTGACTTTCTGACACAGTGCTGTGTCGGTACAGAAAGACACCGATTTGTAATGCTGAATATGACTTTGCTTCATCTTTCCTTGCCTCCAAGGTATTTCCAAGCTTTTATCCTCAGCTCTGATTATTTCTCTAGCAGTTCCCATTTCCGAAGATGTTCGCTCTTGCTCCTGCTCTTCAGCTCAGCTGTCATCATTGTCAGCCCGTCTCCAATCTACTTGCTTTTGCTTGTAGCAGAAACAACACTCCAGAATCACACAGCGAACAAGAACCCATTTTCCTCTGGGAGACCCATCCTCGCTGGCAGGAACCGCAGAACATCAGTCACGCACCACCAAGCCGGGAGGAGGAGAGGGGAAGGGTTTGCTTTACCTCTGCTCATTGTTGGTGAAGGGCTCTGGTCACTAAGGGAGAGTGTGGGACAGTCCCCAGTGGGGCAGAGGGCAGGGTCCTTGGTCGTATTTCCCTTGCATGCTCTCTGTCCCTGTCAAAGAGACTGCTGAAATGCAACCTGGCTCCCAAAGCAACACAGCATCCACTCCTAAGAACCAGGAGAGACTGTAACTTCTCACCAGGCTGATCTCCTGTATGGCACAGGCCCTTGTGCTCCTCTCCTGACCATTTCCCCCTCACAGCTTTCCTGCTGTGTGACCAGACATCCACATGCACATCTATCCCACACCAGAAGTGTGTCCCATCACTTGACGGGAGCTGTGTGCAGTTTTTGTCCTAAGAACGCTGTACTCCAGGTCAGAGGATGAAGCAGGGAGGGAGCTAAACTGAGAGAAAATGGCTACTGGGTCCAGCACAATGTTCTGCTGATCCAGGGGTGGTTTGTAAGGTGTAGGTTGAGCACCCTCACTCAAAATTGTCTGTTCCTGCCCGCTCTTGGAGACAGCATCCTAAATCAGCCAGCTTATTGCTCTGACCCTGTGTCTCCTCCGGTCCACAACTGTGACAACATCAGAGTAGATCTTTGCACCTCAATATGGACCTGCTAAATTACTAAACACTGGCAAAGTACAGTGGAAATAGAGGGCTATAATACATCACTGGGGCTTGCTGGCTCTCAGCCGGCTCCTGAAATCATTCTAGAGGTCCATTTATTCATGTGTGTATATATACACTTAAGTGTGTTTGGGGGTGCGAATACGTGCGTATGGGACGGGAATCGAACAAGTGTATTGAATAATGCATTAGAGAAATGGCAGATTACAATGCTTTTTCTAAAATAACTAATAGCAGCAATAAAGCAAATGCCTGAAAGGGCTGTCATCCCATTTGTCAGGCTTGAGACAGATTTTTCAGGCCTGTACCCGAAACTCCCTCATTGCAGCCCATGAATAAATCACTGCCTCGCCTTGTCCCCCCTCCCCACTTCTGCCTGTTCTGCCTGCTGGGGCTGTGCTGTCCTGCTCCCTGTAGCTGCCTCTTCTGCTTCAGCCAGCTGGGTCCTGTGTTTAATAGCAGGATTTCTGTCCACATCTCTGCTGTGAAAGGGGAGGTCGGATACAACACAGTTTCACAGTTTTCTCATGCAGTGAGCTCGCTCTCCTGCGCTCTGCCCACCAAAAACCCGCGCTCTGCCCAGAGACCCACTTAGAAGCACGGATCAGCAGCTAGATCTCATGCAAATGGCTGGGAGTGGTCAGAAAACTGAGGTGGCGGGCTAAAACACGCTGTTAGAAGAACACAAATTTCTTTAATGCGCCAAAATACAGACACACATGGAGAGATTCTGTGACTAGCCAGTGTAGACGGGAGAGCTGGAAAGAAGAGGACCAAACAAAGAGTGATCGTGCCCCTGTACTCGGCGCTGGTGAGGCCACACCTCGAATGCTGTGTTCAGTTTTGGGCCCCTCACTCCAAGAAGGACATTGAGGTGCTGGAGCGTGTCCAGAGAAGGGCGACGGAGCTGGTGAGGGGTCTGGAGCACAAGTGTGATGAGGAGCGGCTGAGGGAGCTGGGGGTGTTCAGTCTGGAGAAGAGGAGGCTGAGGGGAGACCTCATCGCTCTCTACAACTGCCTGAAAGGGGGTTGTGGGGAGGTGGGTGTTGGTCTCTTCTCCCAACTGACAGCTGATAGAAAGAGAGGAAACAGCCTCAAGTTGCACCAGGGGAGGTTCAGGCTGGATATTAGGAAAAATTTCTTTACTGGGAGAGTGGTGAAGCACTGGAAGAGGCTGCCCAGGGAGGTGGTGGAGTCACCACCACTGGAGGTGTTCAAGGAACGTGTAGACGTGGCACTGCGGGACATGGTTTAGTGGGCATGGTGGGGTTGGGGTGATGGTTGGACTTGATGGTCTTACAGGTCTTTTCCAATCTTAGTGTTTCTGTGATTCTGTGAAAAGGTGGGTTCAAGAGATGATTCAGACAAAACAGAAATATCTCCAAATTTAGAAAATTCAACCCAGTAAGTGGGTATGTAAACTCTTACGCTGGTCTTACATGTGTTGCCCTCCTCAGCCTGGAAGGCTGGGTCCTTTGGGGACCACACTCCAGCATGCCTGCGCAGTTTGAAAGTACCCCAAAGGCCTCCAAAGCAGAACGGGAATACAAGGCGCTCTCAAACAATACATGCAAAGCTAATAGGGCCGAGCAATAGACAGAGGGATGGGAATTGGTCCAGCGTATAAATTAGCATTCTACTCACGCACGTTTTATAAAAAAATAATTGCTGATTAATGGATAAAGCTGCAGTCACAGAAATTTAGGAGGAAATGTGTCAGTAATGCATTAGTGTCAACAGATGGAGCCTGGGAGAGCGGAAGAAAACGTGCTCTCGTGTGCAGATGGCACTCACATGCACATCGGTGCTCCCAGGTCTCCAGAGCAGCTAGGGAGATGGATGGGGAGCACCATACAATTAGGGGAATTTACTGACCTGTTGATGAGAGGTAACAATTTAAATGGCATTAGCCCAGTGCTTCCTGCCCAGACTGATGGAGGACTGCAGCAGAGGCCGCGCTCCCCTACCCTTAGGTCACCTGCCCTTACTATTATTCTGTCTAACAAATCAGCCACACGTGGTTGTTCCTAAAACTCCTGGTCTAGCTTTCTCGCTAGCAAAATGTCTCTTGCCCAGACACTGCCAGTTTGCTGAAGCCAAAAATATCTGTGAGAAAGGATCAATCTGATGAATCTCCTGCTGGAGGAAAAAAAATGTTGAAAAACTGTTGAAAACCCATTTTGTCATTTTCAACAAAAACAGTATTTTTTGTTTGGAATAACTTCTAGCTTAGAAATGTAACTTAGTTTACACTACAAATGTTTTTTAAAGGTCAAATGGAAATAAACAGCTTGACGACCCAATGTTTTGACTGGTTCAAGTTTTTCCTTCCTCAGTTAGTGATAAAAAAATTGAGATTTTTGATTCTTTCTTCCAGTTCAAAAGAGGAAAATTATTTAAAGATTCTTTCAAGATGAAAAGACTGTTTCCATGCAGCACAAATTCCACCTGAATTTTGGTTTAGAGCAAAGTACAAATAAGAAAGGATGACAGTCATTCATTCACTGAGAAACATGGTGTTGCAGTTTTCCTTTCAAGAGACCTGCCTAACCACAAGGACCAAACCCCTCGTTTCAAAATATCTGTGTCTCTGCAGAAAGAAGCTTCCCAGAAATTTCAGTGCTACTGAAGAAGGAAAAGAATCAAAGCTAAAGATGTGCTCTCAACCGACCTGCTAGAAGCCATGAGCCCACACAAATCATCTACACAAGTGCGGCTCATGCCTGTGCCACCCTGATCACCCATATTGTGTGGGTCACCCACGTGGTGTGATCCCACAGTCCCCGTCCACAAAGGGGTGGAGCAGCTTCATCTCGCAGGCAGGTGCCTACAGCACAGGGCTCCATGTGAACGAGTACAAGTCTCTCATGCAGTATGGCCTTGGGGAGCATCAGCAATTATTAAAAACCTTTTCCCTGGAAATATGTTTCTGTGTGAAGTGCCATTTGCCTGGTTTTGGTAGAAGCAGCAGCGGGAATGTCAGCAGGGGGATGAGCACAACAGCATCTCTAGGGAAAGCGCACGCCTTGGGAATTGTACTCTGCTTCCTCCAAGTCCTCATCTTCCTGTGTGCATGTACGCATTTTACACATGTATGCATGTGTTTCATATATGTGTATGTATACATATATGTATATGTTTCACACACACACACGTGTGTGTGTGTGTGTATATATATATATATATATATATAAAAAAACACATATTACCATCTTCAGGTCCGGATTTTCCTCCTCAGTGTTTTCCATAAGCCACGGGACGTGCAAGAGTGAGCGGTGGATAAGGAGTATTTCTCAGGGGAGTCAGTGTCACAGTAATGTTTTCTCGGTGCCCAGGGTCAGCCCTGCCATCCCATTCTCCTGCTCTGAATTTCTTTGTTCCAAGTAAGGCACAGGCTTCTCCCCTCCAAAGAGCATTGCCTGGGAGACATCATTTTTACAAAGCGTGTTTGCCTTTTCCAAAGAGCATTGCTAGGGAGACGCAGCCTTTCCAGAGGAATATGTCAAGCAGTATTGTCTGGAGAACAAGAGTCTCTCCTATCTGTGGGGTGGGCAAAGGGCAGGTGGGACATTTCCCAAGCCCTCTTACAATCCTCTCTGCAGCCCACGTACATGTACGCACGTATCCTGAATAGACAGCTGAAAGACTGGGGGAAAAACACCGACCAGGACAGAAGTATTTCCAAGGTTTCCGAGCTTCTGCTCAACTTACCATGGCAGTAGGAACAAGGCACACAGCCACAACCTGACATTAGTCCCTTGCCCATATTGCCTGGAGCCTTCAGTGCTGGAGGCATTTTCCTTAGCACGATGAGATCTTCCTAAACAATATCTTTTGTTTCCTTTTCTCTTTTTCAATCAGCCCATTCTGCTGCAGGTCTGCCACACAAGCAATTATTTCTCCCCTCAAAGAAGGGAGAATTCAGCATGATCTCTGAGAGCAGAGTCCCTTTATGATGGCAAAAAGCCATATAGCGAATAGAAGATACTTTAAATATTAACGACAAGAAAACAAATGGAGATTCATTAAACAATGTCACTATCACAGCGAAGCCTTGGCTACAAAGCTCTGCAATAATTAGCTGTCAGGAGACAGAAATACAGTTTTATTAGGATTCATCCTAAGCACTTATAGACCACTTCTCTTTCAGACGTCTGCCAAGCTCAGCTTCCTAGAGTTGGGGGATTTTTCTCACTTGTCCCCAAACACTCTTGGTGGGTGATGCTTCACCCCAAGCAGGTTGCTGAGCTTAGCGAGTCCCTGAGTCAGTCACTCCTAGCAGGACAGGCACCTCTCAGTGCTCCGTACACTGATGTGAGCTTCCACCTTGGCCTCTCATGCCTGCAGCTCAAGGACTGGCCATCCCATTGCTACTACCGTACCCTCTTCCTCCTTTGTTGGTTGCTTTTTTCCTAGTTTATAACTTGCTAAAGGAAATACAGGAGGTTTGTGCAGATCTTCCAGGGGCAGCTGTGTTCATCCCTGCAAAGCCTCTAAGTCACTCTTACGTTCTGTAAAGCTACTGCTTTGTTTTAGCTGCAAAAGGCTTTTATTACCCATAACCCTAAGTAAGTAGTAAATAACCCAGAGGAATTTGCTTCCACCCTGCCTGGAACAGAAGAAGATGCTTTACTGGCTTGGCTTGTTGTTGCATCTTTCCTTTTGGGAAAATGGAAGTCTTTACCAGGCTGCTTATAAAAGCCAAAAAGGCAGTGGGAAGGAGCCAGTGTCCCCTGAGGGTGTTTGGCAGATTAATCCACACTGAGAAGGAACTCGTTGAATGGTTGGTGAGAATTCACAGGGGTACCACCAAAGCCCATGTCTTTAAAACGTCATTTTACATGACTTTGCTATTTAGGAATAGGGGTTTTTGACATTTCAGTGGAAAGCAAAGTATTTTTTTACAACCAACAATGGAAAAAGTGCAGTGAAAGATCAAACTGCAGAGGTTCAGTTTTAGTTGTTTGGAACGTACTCCTTTGCCTGGGTGAGAAAGGAATTTTTTTTTCTTCCAGATTTCAGTGGGAATATTTTAATCAGAAAACAGCTGCACAGAAAATTCTGCTTTTTCTTGAAAGGTCTTCACTAGTGGAGAAAAAAATTAACTTCACTGTGACGGAAGAGAAGCCATGGGCATGCATAAGGGAGTCATAGACTGCGAGCTTTACAGCATGAGGTTGGAGAGGGATGCCAGGATCCCCTGCCCTACATTCACTAGGATTTGGATTGAAATTTCTCTTCCAGATCAGCCTAGACTTTAGTCTTGCATCAATCAGCAAAACTGTGGGGTTGTGGCTGCTGTAACCATTTCAGTTCACTTTCTAGGTAGTTGGTGGGAAGAAAGCATTGTGGTTCAGGGTTACCCTTCCTTCTGCTGGAGGAAGTGTTGGAGCTGAAAAAATATTGCTCCAAAGTATCCTGCCTGGGAGTCACTAACCACACACTGGCAGCCGGCTGCTGTGCTTGTGCGGAGCATCTCATGTGTGCTGGTATGTTAACCCTTCTCCAATGCTCACATCTGCAAAAAGATGGACTTACTATATGGTTACACCAACTGTTCTTCCTTCCTTCCTTCCTTCCTTCATATTTGCTGCCTTCTGCCCAAGATCATCTTGAAAGTAAGTGTTGTGTCAGGACTGAGCTGCACATCACATGCACAAGTCCCCTGAATGTCCCCGATCAGTTGGTCATTTTCTACTTCACCGTCCTGGAGCAAAAATGGCCCAGACTCCCTTGTCCACTGTGCAAAAAATCCTTCCACATGTGTGATGTAGGTTGAGATGGAGTGTCCATACCAGTGCTGGAGGAAAGCATTTCCCTCCACCCTCCCATGCCTCAGTTTCCCCAGTTGGGAAACTTCCAGACACCAGTCTGAGAGTGAGCCCATGGTGTGAAAACAGTAAGCGACTGGGAACTTTGGGTTTGAACATGACCTCAAGCTTTGGGCATGGTAAAACAGACACTCCAGGAGAGGAGCTTTCCTTCATAAAACCTGTGTCACTCCTGTGACTAATGAACACAAGTTTCAGCAGCCTCAATGAAAAGAATACAAATACAAGATGAAAATATATGCCACTATTTCCAAAACCAATCCAGGACTTTTGTTTTCTAAATAAGCACGAAAGAGTCAAAGTTTTGTTTGCTTGCTACAAAACAACAGAGAAAGATCTTTGCTCAGATATACTCTATTTGCTGCTGGGCTCCGCTATTTTGATAGAGAATCTAATTCATTCGTTTGCCTGGAGAGAAATACAATAGGGAAGAGACTTGTGATCAATACCCGAGTGGGTGTTGGACCAGCACGCTGCAGACTGTCTATGCTCGAAAAGAATGAGGCCCAAAGCAGTGGGACTCTGAGCTTCCAGAGAGTCAGGAAAAACAGCTTGTAGCTTGTAGGTGTAGTTATTATAGTTACTAGTTATTTATATGATCAAGGTCTGTGAGTCTACAACCCAATTGTGCCAGGTGTGGTACAAAACACAGAAGGAGGATGAAAAGATGGAAAGGCTTTGCACCGAGGCCAACAGCTGGCTACGGCGAGGGGAGAACAGCAAGAGAGCAATGCGGCAGCGCCGTTCAGCATGGCAGTGATTGCTCTCTGCTGGTTAGTAACTGCTGTCAAGTTATTTCACAGATGCCAGGAAAAGGATTTGAGGAAAGGAGGGTTTTGGGAAGGGTCTGAAGGCTCTGAGTTTGTCTGCACAGAGTTCCTGTCAGGTGTAAGGAGCAGCATGGGTGGCAGCACAAACACCCTTGGCTGAAAACCTAACGGATGGGTGATGGGGCATTGGGGCCAGGCCTCCCGAGGGCCCTGAAGTTGACTAAAGGGAACAAGAGATGATGGTAAAGATCCCGAGGTAGGTCTCGTAGGCCTATAAAGCCAAGACAAATAACTTGTGCTTGACACAAGAGAGGAGAGGCCAGCACACACATGTGCAGAGACTGGGGAGAAAAACATCCAGGATAACGCAGCCCTGCAAAGCGAAGGCAAAACACCCATTTACTTCACTGCAGGCCCTCATTATCCATGACAAGCGTTGCCTCCCTGATTACATGAGAGACCATCCTCAGTTACAACAGAGTCAATTGTTTCTTCCTTAGTCTAGCACAGATTAGATTGGGCTTTGCATTTATGTACCCAGCTCTCAAATGTGTTTGCAATGACAAAGCAACCACAGAGGCAAGCCTTGGTTTAAAGCCAGCTGTCTCTGCTCTGAGCCTCTGATAAACAGACACCTCTGCCTGAAATCACCCTGCTGCAGAATACAGTGCTAGCACCAAAAGAAGCTTGCAGGAAAGTCTGCTTGAAGAAAAGAGTTAAGCCATGATAACCTCGTTTAGAAGGCAATGGCTGAATAAACCTGGAAACCAGTTTTGCTGAAAGTCTGCAGCAAAAAAAAGGGGCTAGAACAGAACAGGACACTCCATCTTCTCTCTATACCCACTCTCCCACTTGCCTTTCTTATGCTGCCTTTGTTTGTAGATGATTTTATTCAACCAGAGCTGAAAACCTATGGGGATGTCTGTCTTTCAGTACAAATTTATTAATACGTACATATCTCCAGTACATATCTCCAGTAATTTCTTCTCAAAAATCTAAGAAAACACTTGTTCTCTCCCTCCTTCCCAAAGCCTTCAAGTTCAGTACAGACAAAAAACAAAGCACAAAAGAAAATCTATACAGTCTTGAAAGAAATCACTTTGCTGATACACAGAGCAGAAGGCAATAAATAAATAAATTCTAGGCATACATAAGCAGATATCATAGAAATACTGGGAGCAAAATTGCAAGATTAACGAACAATCTGGCAATACTTGCGAATGCATGGCAGTGCGGTTGTGAGCGCGTGTCAGAAACTACCTGGGGGCAAGACAGAGTTTGTGGGGTGCGTGAGTGTGTGGAAATATGTATTTCTGTGAGAAAATTAAGTTGCATTTATGGTGAAATTCTTCATGTCCTAAGGTCAGTGCTTATACAGAACTAGAATGCAGATATCTGGTTTGTAGATATCTGAGGTCAGAAGCGATGAATCCCACTCCGGCCATGTGTGGTCTTGCCCGAAGGCCTCCTCCCTCCTGTCTTTCTGGCATCTTCATCAGAAGACACTGGACTTGGGTGGTTCCCTACGTATCCCGACTTCTAGCAAGCCCTGGTGAGGCGGGCCGTGGGAAGGCGGCGCTGCCTGAGGCTTGGCCAAGAGCAGTCCTGTTACTGCTGCCCAGGACGGCAGCGCGCTGGTGTGTGCAAAACCAGAAATGAGAAGAACACACACACATCTCACACACCTTAGGCCGGTAACTGGAGCAGTGCCTGGAGGCAGCTGCATGCTTTCTCCGAGGCTCTTGATTTGTTATTACTCCTTTGCTTTCTCTTGCCTCCAGGAGAATTCACTCACACTCTTCAGAAAGGGAAGGAGGGAGATGACTTGCATTAAGTCGCATGGAAGCTCCATCTGTGCTGCCTTTACTATTTATCTGCAACATCAGAGTAGCTAAATCTATAAACTGCTTTCTGCGGCAGTTTCAAGACACTGAAAAGGCTTCACAGGGAACAGGAACCTTTCCTGAGATGAGGAGAGTAGGTGGAGTTTGTAGGCAAGGAGAAGAGGTGGTCCCACTCCCCCTAGTATCCATATGTGCCCCTTTTATTTGGACTGCATTCAGTGCTACTGTGCCGTCACAGGTGGAGAAGCACAACTGTATTGCCATCTCACCTGCTTCGATCACCTTTGAACTTCCCTCTGTTAAGCGTAATGCTAATTTCATTTATAATACTTCCAAAGCAAAATCTTGGGGATTTCAGAGCACATTAAAAATTGATCTCAAGGCATGCTTCCTAAAGGAGGCTTAACAAAAACCAAACACACTCAAAAACAGTCTTCAGAAAATGTCCTTACTCTTACCCCATATGCACCTCCTCTACTGCTACTTTGCCGTATTAGCAGCCCTGATCTGAAACAGCAAATGAGCTTCTCCGGACACAGGATTTTACAGCTCTGTGCTTCAGTTCCTGCATTTGTGTAACTGGGTACAAAACTACAGACACATCGTCTTTCTATCTTTCATTTCTTACTTTCTGTAACACTAAATACCAATCAAGATCCTGCAGAGAGCTTTGGGCAATATTGCACTGATAAATATTCACCTATTCCTTCTATTCTTCTTCCTCCTGATTGCTGTTCTTCTTGCTAGCCATATTTGCATGAAAATAAGGTCTTTATTGCTTATGTCCCTGGCGTGCTATTGCATTTAGAAGCTACGAAGATTATAAAAACTGAAGGTGATGAATAAGCCACTGGAACAGATGTCCGTAGTAATTAAAAATGTGGGAATATTTCCACCTGTTAAATATAGTGCAATGGACAGCATTGTTTCTAAGCAGAACCTTTCCTGAGAGCAGCTCACAGAGATCATATGCCTCATAAGGCTGAAGTTTCTCATGGAAGTAAAACCCGGCTGGCTTTAAGCTGGCAGAGATGGATCCTCTAATTTCAGATCCCTCTGCCCCATGTCTGCTTCTCAGGAGCTCAGTAGCCATTTCTGAGTAAGCAGCTTCTGCACGGCGACTGCTGTGCATGAGACTCACTTTTTTAAGCACCATGAACTTGGTCCAGCTCCAGCTCCTACCCTTTGTCTCCCTCGCTCTGCTCACCATCGGCCTCCTACTTCATCCACCTATTCTCAGGGCAAGAGCCTCCGTTGCAGCTGCCTGTCATACTCTTTTCATGTTGGCTTATTGTACCTTTTTGCCAAGCTTCAGGCTCAGAAGGCCTCAGCTGTTAAATCCTAATGCCTAAAATCAAAGGGCTTGTGATCCTGCCTGTAGAACACGTACTTGGACTGAAAATTGTTTAGCAAGTAGTGTGTCTTTCTGCATACGAATGCTGTGCCAATGTAGGACAAGAACCTGATTGACTGAGCCCTTAGGCAGAGCCGTAGTGTGATTAATGACACTCTCCTCGTTTCCTTTCTCTGCTAGTGATGAGCATATTGGAAATGCCTTGATCAATATAGATTACAGGGATCAAGTCTTCATCTCCTTTCAAATCTGGTCTATAATGTGTTTCCTCTACTTTTGTTGAGCCTTTAAACGCCTACCTTTTTTCCTTCTGCTTTAATTATTTATCTCACTAACATCATTAGCTCCCAAGTATGTTTTGGATGGCATTTGTTTGTGTTGCAAGACATAGACTAAACTAGCATTGATTTTGAAAGCTACTTCTTCACTTGGAAGTAACTGTAGACAAGTTATACAGTCTACAAGATAGAGAATTTGACTCTGATCTTCCCTACCTAGACACAGCTCTTCTGTTCTTCATTATCGGCGGTTTTGGTGGAAAGGGATTTGGCCTATGAAACTTTTGTCCCACTTCTCCACTTGAGGCCTTTTATATGCTCTACTTTTGAGACAAATCTGAGAGAGGCATTGGGTACATGACTTATTAGCACTAATTGCCTCCCAGGGTAAAATCAAACATCCAGATCGCTAACGTGTCCTGCTCTGTTTTCATAATAGCCATTTAATTCAATGGGCAGAAGTGCAGGGAACTTTCCCAGGGAAAGGTAATACATGTAAATTGAAAACATAATGGGATATTGGGACACATTATACCCAGCAGGTCTGCCAGATGTGATTAAACTCAGTTCCTTTACAAAAGGATAATAGCGCTCATTGTAGATCAGCAAAATAAAATCCTCAATTGTTCTTATGTTAACACTGAACCAACCCTATATGATGATACTGTCCAAATCAAAATTAACTTTTCCGCCTCTTGTTTCTAGTGCAGGAAGATCAAAGGCAATAGAGTGTGATTGCTCTTGGTTTCCAATGATCCATCCTGATTGAAAGTTTTATTTTTGTTTGCTTTTGTTTTATTCCTGATATCTGATAACTGTAATCTGAAATTAGTTACACTGGCTCTACCCACCCAGAAAACATCTGGGCAAGTGCTGGATTTGAGTTACGTTGGTTCTGGACCATTGTATAGCTAGAAAATGCTAATAAACTCTGTGAAAAGAGAGGGTAATTTGTTTTATGCTTCTCCTCTGTGTCAGCTTCTTCTGAAAGCCCGAGAAAAGTCCCAATATATCACAGTTTAATATCTTGCCCCAGTAAACAGTTTGGTGGCAATGCCAACTTAGGCACAAGAGCAAAATTGAAACATATCTACTGCTTAAAATGGGGCATGGTAACCTAAATGTTTCTTTCTGCTCTGGACCTTATCTTAGAGGTCCCTGCAAGAAGCTGCCTTGGGAAACAAATCACAGAGCCAGAAGACAGAGCAGGGATGGAACCCAGAATATGGGAAACTCGTGTTGCAGATGAATTGCCTTCAGAGGATGACCAAGGCTGGTCTAGCAGAGCAGAAAGCTGCAGCCTGGGGTAGGAAACACCAACCAACATTGCAACTGGGGAGCCAGATCAAGAACTGAGCAGTGGGGTGGGCAGAGAGCAGGAAGGAGTAGCCAGGAGTCCAGGCAGAGCAGAGGCAAAATGCACACCAGGAGGCTGCTTCAGGGAGAGCCTGGAAGAGAAGCTTGCCAAAGGAGGTGTTCAAATACCAGCAGTATTCATGTGATCACAGAGCTGTCACAGTGCCTAGTGCCTCCTTGGGAGAACATTCACAGCACCCCGAGGGAGTGGGAAAAGAACTGGTTAGCTTTTCCTTACATCTCCCTCTATTCCCTATTAGCTCTAGTTCAGCATTGTCAAATTTTATACTATGGACATGTGTATTCAGTGCTGCTGGATCCAGTCCTGCTGCTGAAACCAATGTTTCCCACTTGGCTGGTTTTAAACCTTCCACTAAGCACAACACACAAATAATAAAACCAGGAACATCACTAGACGAATCTCAGTGCCCCTGTAGGCCAATTTCCTCCTGGTTTGTTTCCTTTGCACAGTCTGGTTAGGGTAATCACACAATCTAGGGCTTGCTAATGACCCAGCCTAATCCCTCCTACCAATGCTGCAGGCATAAAATATCATTATCTCCTGAATCAGGCTAAATCTCCATAGTTTCTTGGCTTTATCCTCCACCTTCCTTTGTGGATTTGTATCCACAAAGCCAGTGGCAGGGGCAGCAGAACACCAGTTTGAGATTCTGAACACTTTATTTCTGTATCTTTGCGTCTTTGTCTCTGTGTATTCACCCCAGCCAAAGGGCACAGGGATACAGAGGCCTCAGGAAAGGTATCAGACTGCTTGTTCCGTTAACGTGTTAAGGGAAACAGAAGAGGAAAGGACTATGTTGGTAAGAAGACAAGAAATGTTGACATCTATTTACAGCAGAAAACTCAGCACAGGTATCCAGCTTTGCAGGTTCTGCCTATTTTATAAGGAATACAGCAATATTAAAGCCTCATTTCTTCAGCCCTATGAAATTCTCAGGTAGCATTAAACAAACAAGAAGTCTAAATCTTGCAGCTTCTGAGGAAAGCTCTTAAATATAGCCTAAATGAGCCATCAGGGCCCATAAAGCTGGAAGCAAAAGACAAAAGAAACCCTAAAATATCATTAAAAACAAAAATCTCATTATTCTTTCAAGGCTTGATTCATATTTCCAAATTTGGGCCAGGACAGGAGTAATTATCTCCCTTTGGTGCTCTGCAGCAGGTTTGCAACAGTTTTGAAAACTGTAGCTCCAAAGGATGCCTCATCCCTCTTAATACCCTGATTTTATGTCTGGGAAAACATAATTGAAAGTCACCTCTCAAGCCTGAGATCTCTGATTCCCTGCACCAACCTTCCTCCCTGCAGCAGCACCTCTCTCCTCCACGCACACAACAATTGGCACAGTTTCTGGCACTGCTGGTTTGGGGGTGTCACTCTTCAGGGTGCCATCTCTGAGTTGTGTTTCACCCTGTCCAAGGTTGCTATGTGTTTCAGTACCATGGAAAAAACAAAGCTCTCATCCAAACAACTACCTCCCCTGCATTCAGGAAAACGTCACCAATCCACAGCCGTCATTCAAGAGAGTTCTGAATTGGGCATGTATCGCTCCTGTGGATATTTATGGGATGGTATCTTCAATTGCAGACACTTTGGGAGGGAGCAGGAGAGAGTCGTTTTGCCCCCAGATATGGGGCATTTTAATAAAGGTGAGATTATTGCCTCCAATTTTACATCAAGAGACTTTTTATGTTCACAGAACGGGCAAATTCTTCTGTTAGCAGGTCCTGAGAAAGTCAGTATCTCCAAAGACTTTTCATGCAGGTATCAAGCAGTGTTAAGCTGTATTTTGTATTCAGACCAGGGGAAGAGGCTGCTGAAGGGAACTTTTTGATTGAAGCAGCAATGCTAGATCTGAAGGTGATAATCACACATTGAATTCAGAGTCCTGTAAGGTGCCAGCCCATCAGATAACATATTCTAGGCTGGAGAATTATTTTGGTTACAAATGTGGCAATTTGGGGTTTTGCAAAAACCCCCTTGCACTCAGGGTGGGCTGGTGCTGGTACGTGTGGCAGGCGTAGCCTTGAATTTCCAACTGCAGAAATAGGTAACGTACCCATTTCCAGGTAAAACCAGAATAGGTAACAAGGCTTTCCCCAGTCAGAACAGGTCAGGCACTGAGACAAATTCCCTGGAAACAAATGGCCAGTCCATTTGACTTGGTCAAAACCTTCCACCTGCAAAGCCCATCCAAGGATGGATGAAGCTCCGAAGGCATGAAGCTCCAGGGATGAAGCTTCAGAGGCAAGGGATGCATTAGGCTTTTGTTGGTCCACAGTCAGTTTGACAGTACCTGTGGACAGGGTCAGAGGTGCCTTTGTGTAAAGCGTACAGTTCAAATAACTTCTAGTATGTAAAGAATGGGCATGACGAGAAACTATTTTATAATTGTCTCTATGGGAGATGGGGAACTAGTCGATGTAGTCAAATGAAGGCCAAGATGCTACTTAGCTCATCCTAAATTGCCTGTGTGATCTGAAATGCCTACCAGCCTGCGAATACAAGAAACTGAGAAAACATGCCAAGAGAAGGCAACTGATCTGACCCTTTTTTAACACCGTTTTCCAGCTTCAGCCCAGATTTCTCAAACACATTCCCAAAACACTATCATCTGAGGCAACGCCAGGAAATGAAGGAAGAATCATTATGACCAAGCGATCAGCTCATTCCTCATACTTCATGCAAGATGCAGCTGGTGGAGGCAATGACTGGGGGAATTGCAGTGCTGGTAACATGGGTATGGGTTTGAGAACTCTCGAGTATCAGACTAAAGAAACCGAGCAGCTGTGGGAAGAAAAAGCCGTAAGTGCATTTAAAGATGCAGTGAAAACACATGGCAGAGCAGGACATTAGATCCAGACCTCCTGATTCTTAGCAGCTTTCAACTGGAAGCTCCAGCTGGACAACCCCTGAAAGAGATTAATCCTGGAAGATGGTCTAAAAACCACTTTCAGCACATGCCTAAAAGAAGCACAAGCTGCTCCACAAAGGCTCTATCCTTTCCACATCACTGCAGGATCCCAGCACCTCTCAGCAGTGTACTAAACAGCATGATTACCATTTATCATGTGACATTTTTCCTGTAGCTGGAGGGAAAAGTAGTATCTGGTAGAAAATGACCTTTTGTTAAGTGGTATTTTTCTCCTCAATATATAGCAGCATCCCTTGCACTTTGAACAGTAGATGGTAGAGCTTACAATGGCCCTTAGCTGCTTGAGGCCAAGGGCATATTGATACGGCTTATGAGGAGGGATCCTGGGAGCAGCTGTGAGCACAGCGTGTTCCCTGATGTGTCCGTCTCCTGTTCACACAAGGGCCTGGCAGGGACCCCGCAGCGTGCTGGCACAACGTCTGAGGACAGCCTGGCCGGCACCGTCTGGCAGCTGAACTCAACTGCAGAGCAGCAGAGTTGGCTGCTGGGGAGCGGGTGGCCACCCTGAGCGCCCCGTGCTCCTGAATGTGTCCCCAGCTGTGTCTCTACCCACGGTTGCAGCTGTAACACGGGCAGCCAGACAATCTGTACTTGTTCCACAGGAAGGTCAGAAAAAATCACCTAAAATATATTGACCGAGAGCATTTTTGGACCTAATGCCCAGCCCATGTTTCTGAGCATCACGCTCAGGACTGGGGCCTCACAGGCCAAGCAGTGGAAGCAGAGGGATTTTTTGGGAAGCCTTTTATTTGTTGCTCACTCGAGGATGACAGCATGCAACCTGGAAGGAGTGTACATGTGTTCGGCACCCTAAAGCTATTGCTTTGTTACTCTAGGAAGAGAAAAAGTTCTCAGGAGAAGGAAATAGTGACTAGAGGTTTAGGTTCACCTTCAGGCTATGTTGGTTTGTCATTTCAAAGGATGGCTCTTGGGGAGAGCTAATATCCTTTGTTAGACCAACAACCCTCTTTTCAGCCCTTCCTTGGACAGTGGGACTGATGTTGTGCTACTGCAAAGCAGCCTCACACAAACCAGAGGGGAGGCTTCCCCCCTCTGCCTCTGACTTCTTTCTAGTGTGGCTTCAAGAGCAAAAATGTCTGAACACAGAAGGGAAGAGGAAACAAGATAAACTGTATAATCCCACTTCAAAGGCTCCTTTAGCTGAGTTGCACTGGATGGGAACAGCAGCCTGAATAGATGCGTTTTAACAGTTTGCAGGGTGTGTTGCATCCTGTCTGCGTGCCATGGGCCGGGCAGCCAGGGTGGAGGGAGCAGGGCTGCGGTGTGCCCTTACTTCCAACGTCTTTTTGTGAAGCGGCCATGCGCATTGAATTCTTTCTTCTTTTTTTGACTGCACGTTAATGATACAATCTTTAGTCCCTTCCGAAAGCAGCATCCTCTGTCTGGTCTATAACCTGTAAGTTGATGTGGGTCTAACTGAAAAATCGTGTGTAACACCATAGCTGGCAGCTTTCTAGAGGATGACTGTCACACTCCGAGGGGAGATGTGAGATAGGGCAAGGCAAGGACCTGGGCCTGGAGATGACTCATGTCCACCATTGGCTTTAGTTTCATTTCCCCAGTTCTCAGTTTCTTTATCTATAAAATGGGAATAGTGTTACATTTCACTCTGGGAGATACAAGAGGAGAAGGCTATGTAGGAATTAACAGCTTCTCCAAATACGATGTCGCTAAAAGCTTCTGAAGAGACAGAGAAAAAGATTTATATTTCAGTGTCTGACAAACAGAAGAAAGGATGTGTCTGCTAGAACTGTGCTTCCACCATGCTTTCATTTAAGCTGTAAGGAAAATATATGGTGCTTTCCAAAGATCCCAAAGAAAAAAAAAATAGCCAAAGGAAGAGGTTAGGCACTATGAACTTGATGTTCCCAATGAGACTGGTCAAGGATTATCCATCAAAATGATTTCTTTGCGTACAAGTAGGGCTTTTTATGCTAAAAAAAAAAAGTTCACAAAATATAAGTTGTACCAAAGCAAAGTTTTTTTCTGAGAATGAAAAGCCATTTCTTGGCTGAAAAGTGGTGTTTTGGGGCCAAAAAGCTGCTGAATTTTTGATGAGGAATCAATATTTCCAGTGAATAAACCATAACACACAAAAAAAGAGCAAATAACAAAAAAACTCCGAACCCCCATCAGAACAAAGGTGTGATGTAGAAAGAACAGGTGGGGAAAAAAAACCCCAAACCCACACAAATATCCTCAAATTCTAGGTAATTTCTTTCCACAAGGAACTACTTTACCAGAAAGCAGGGATATAAACCAATCTGGAAAAAAGGCAGGAATACAGCCTTCACTCCCCTCTCACCCAGTCTGCACTAACTAAACCACCTCTGCACTCCCACCTTCTCTTGGTGACTATAATGATCTCTGCGTCTTTTGCAGAACTTGCAGACCATCTACATCAGAAGGACAGCCCCCCTTTCCACCACGTTCTCTTCACAGGGAGATAGATGCCAAGAAAAATGGCATTCACCTTGCCTCGGCTAGGGCCAGAAGCCAGATCCTCACCTCAATTTACCAACAGAGATGAGTTCTGCAGCGGAAGCGGGGGTCTGGCATTGAGTGTTGTGTTGTGGTGAGAGGGACTATCACTGGGGGCTATTTTGCATCGTCTTTCAATTGCTATCTTAAGCAAAGCTGTGCTGAGCTATGTCTGATGTATCAGAGTCTTGCCTCTGTGATGCAAAGCCAAAAGCAAATTTTGCTGAGCATGATGGAAACTAATTCCCCAGCCTAGCTCATCATGACTGCACTGACAAGAACCAAGAACCATGACAGGTTCTTGGTAAATTACTAACTAATTTTACAGAAGGTAAATTACTAACTAATAAATGGCAGCTAAATGGATATCAGGAAGGCAGTCAAGGCTGCTTGCTATTCTTGATCACTTGTATTGCAGCACCACCTACATGTCCCTGACACAGAGCACAACTCTGTGGCATCAGGCCCTGAAGAACCACAAAATACAAAGGGTGTTTGGGGTGTGTTGCAGCTCAAGATTAAAACACTTAAATGCAAATGTATACGTGTGAGGAGGGGCTTGGCTGAATTGCTGAACCTGAGCATCGTGCCATTGGAAATGGCCTGTATCACTCTTGACTTCCAACATCCACATAGGTCTCCCCTAGGTCTTAGGTTACGACTGACAGCCTCGTGCAGATATCTCGATCTCAAATGGCACTGTTTGGGCAACTCAATCAAGCCCTAGGTTTTCTTTGGTTGCAGTGTTAGCTTAGGCACCAGATATGCCTCTTGACTCTTACATGAGGTCAACATATGTTTGAGTGTCCTCTTTGGCTGAACCCATATGTTCTGACCCAACAGGTTTCTAAAAGAAAATACAAAAGCAGATAGATGAAGGTTCACTCTTCTCATGCAGATTTGGGGATGGGGATCATCTGAATAAATGTCAGACAGGCACACACCCAGATGAGTGCATTTCATCTGTTTCTAAACGTGACACCTATATTTAGAGAGATGGATCGTGTTCTGTCGTCCATTGCCTGAATTCAGCGACCACCAGGGAACTCAGGGTAACTCACTCATTTGGAGACATGCTGTAGATATACTCAGTCCCTGAGATGAATCCCATCCCTTGTGAATTCAGACAAAGGGATGGAAAGGATCAAAGCCACAATGCAATCATACTTGTCAGCTCATTATAAGCAGTCTTAGTTTTCCACGTTTCTTTTCATTCAGATTTTCTAACTAACTGCCCTGGTGAAGACAAGGTTTTTGAGAAAGGAACTGGACAAATGTATCAACCTAAAAGATCTGGATTGATCTGTTAAAAAGAAGAGAAAAGAAAAAAAGTCAGTTCAGTCAGTTCTCCATAAAGAAGAAGAGAAAACTTTGAAAGTTAAGTATTAGCCCAATCATGATGTTCTAAGCTTTATGATGGAGATGCTATTAATTGCAATTCAATTGCTCTAGCCCTGGGTAGCAGCCAATGCTGTAATGGATTTTAAAGACAAAGTAGCTGCTATTTTGTGTAAGCGATGCTGGCGATGCAAATTGTCCTAATGGCATAGTGGTTAACCAAGATGCTGGAAACCTCAAAGAATGATTTTACCCTTACAGGGAGTTTTAACATTAAAGAAGCTGTTTAGAAGGAAGCAGCACTGGAAAGAAGGTGCCTCAACTGAGGCAGCTTTGACAGGTCAGCAGTAAAGCAAAGGTACTCGTGAGAGAAAAAGGGAGAAGGACAGAGGAAGATTGTTTAACAGCACAAATATCAAGGCAAAGAAGCAAAGATGCCTCTAAGTACCTGGAGAATTGTTTGGATAGAGTTCTTCCAGCTCAACAGTTTTCCCATTCAGGAAAAGAAGTAGCATAACCATCTTCCATGGTCAGCCTGCTTTTGGTGTGTCAGAGAGGGCAGGGGAGCACTAGAAGCACTGCCTCCTCTGAACAGCCCTTAGAACTCAGCTGGGGAATGGCTTGGAGGCATTGCACAGACAGACGCATCTTCAGCCCTGTCTCCAAGTGCCCAAGGCTGGGAGAGGTCAAAGAACACCCTGAAAGTTGAACACAGTGAGAGATGTGGCAGCATTAGGGAGGAGAAACTGTCAGCCAAGAGTATGGAGAAAGTATTGATCCTGTTCCATTCAAATAAAAAACTTATTTGGATGTAGATAAGGTATCTAGCATTGCTTCATAGCAACCATTCTTCTTTTCTTTGGAAAAGAAAGCCCTTAAAGGGCAACGATGGAACAAACTGTGCTCCAAGGGCAAGTAATACGAAATGTGAGCCAAATCGTGGCTCAAATAGAAGTCTCTACCCATGCCTGGGAAACATTCAACTTTAGCTAATGAGCTGTTTGCAAGACACCAGAAACAAAGGCAAACAAATGTAAACAACGGCCTCAAGCTACAGCTTGTATGAGACATTTTGTATCTGCACTCCCAGACTATGAAAGATAGATCTAAGGTTATAAGCAGATCACTATAAACTTAAAGCATTAGTCCCAAAGTTTTCTCTTCTCTTCATACAGCCTGCCAGTTTAAAGCTTTTTTACAGCTTCTGCTTGATCTGTGCTTCAGTTGTGCTCTCTGAGTTTTTTCATTACTTGGGATTACTTATTAAATACTTTGTGTGAGCAAAATTCCAACTGGAACTGAACTGTGATTCTCTGACTGCAGGGTATTGTGCTTGGTTATAAAGTATAAAAGGAGGCACATTGAATAAATGGCTGCGATTCTGAAATTCTAAGAATGGGAAGGAGGAACTCTGGGCAGAGGAGACCTACTGAGATGTGATGATTTTTGCCTTAAGGTTTTTCCAATAGCTCCATGAATAGAGCACAGGATTAGGACATGAAAGCCCTAAAGCAAATCGGTCCTGGAAAGAATAAGGACTTGAACTAAACTTTGTCATTGCAGGTGAAAGATAAAACATTGAAAAGTTATCTCACTGCTCTGAATCACTGGACAGGTGCTTCTCTAAGCAAAAATCCATCTGGACCCATTAAATATGAGACTCCACTGGTCTCAAATCTGGGATCATATGCTCCTATACAGCCATTATGACTCTGATTCAAAACATCCTCCCAGATTTCCTACTACTGATTCTATTGACAATTTCACCATGACCAAAGAACATATTTTTTTAACTGAGTGTATACTAGTCTATAGCGTGATTCACTCCATATAGTCCAGAGGAGCTGATTTCTCCCTGTTCTCTCTGGCAGAAGGTAGGTAGGATCTGATCTGACCTGGTGAAGTCCCCTATAGCTAAACACTAACCACAGGAGCACAGCAAGGTCAAAGATGTGTCACACATGTGAGATTAGAACTGGCAGAGGAAGGTTGATACTTCTGCAAGGAGCAGTCCCTGGAGCCCAGAGAGGACAGGGCAGATGCTGCAATGGGCAGATAGGTCACAGAAGTCCAGGTGGTGTTGAGAGGGATCATAGGATTGGGCCAGACCTCATCACCTCTGTTTTCCCCAGTCCCTGGGCTTTGATTAGAAACTGTTATAAAGCAGATGGAAAATTGTAGGCATATAGGCATCTCCACTGCAGCCAATCTTCCTAAAATTGCCCCGGCTCTTCAAATGCCATGTATTTTCACAGGATTAGCATAAATGTAGAGCATGAGGGGAAACAGGATTCGTCCCACTAAAACTGCTACTTGGGCCTGTGTATGTGAGATGTGATGGAAATCAGTAATCCCCCTGGATGCCAAAACCTCCAAACTAACTGAGCGTCTCGCCTCTACAAAGGACATTCACCGTGTTCTGTAATGGTGGCTTTAATGTGGCTTTCCTCCCAATGGAATGGATAGATGCCTGAAGTAAACAATGTGTCCATATTCCTGTCACTAGGACACTAGTAGAATCGGCGTGGGAGGCTCCCACGGGTTCTGAAGTGACCAGGGAAATCTTATCTTCTATATAGAATATATCTATTATATCTAGATATAAATAACAAATGAAGCATGCAAAAATAGGAATTTGTTAGTCACGAAGCAGAAAGGAATACACATTTCATGGAAACAGTTGCAATTTTTCTGCCTTCTATTTTTTTAATTTGATTATCTCTGCTGATTAGCCTTTTCCGTGGGAGTCAGAGAATGACGGGGCTTGAAGGCTGAACTCCTGTTCATCTCAGCAGAAGCACTGCATCAACTCGGACTGGGCAAGAGGCAGGAAACTGGTCTTGTCCTTACTTGACTTGTTTTGTAAGCAGAGGACATAAACCTGCAGATCTCTTCTTGGTATTCTTAATTACCCCAAAGGATTCCAGATTAGAAAGAGAGGGTTTTGTTTATTTTGCCTTGCTGAGAAATCCTGCTTCCTGTAGTATTTTATTATCAGTTTGCTCCCAGAAGTGCTTTGGCCCAAAGTCAGGCCCAGAAGACACAAGGTGGAAGAATAAGCTGCAAGCTTAGTGGTGGCTAAGACATCTCTTGAGGGAGACCTTCACTGCAAACAGCTAAAATGAGAGATGTGAAATTCTTCCTCAACTTTTATGTTTGTAATCTAAAATTATGTCGCTGAATAGAGTCTGATTTATGTGTCTAGAAGGGAACATGATTATTATTTTCCAGTGCCTTTCAGAAGCACCTGAGATGAAGCAAGGACCAAACAACACTGCTACATCAGAAGAATTAAATTGTGTCTGTATTTTAAAGTGTCACAGTAAAATTAGCAGGCTTTGAAATTTCACTGCTGCAAAGAGATTGGTTTCTTTCTTTAAATATCCCCAAAGATAATCTGGATAATATATTTTTTAAGGATACAAAGTCATCTAGTTTCATTTCCTACTCACTGGGGGGAAAAAATATGTTTTTAAATGGAAAATTATCCATTTTGAATGGAATCTAGATATAGAGGCCAGTTAAGTTCCTTCAGAAATAATCAAACCCATATTATTGTCAAGTCCTTTAAAGAGACACATTTCTACAATAATTTCTGAGTGATATTCTTCATCCCTTTCTTGTTGCAAAGCCTTTTGGTTTATTGCTAAAAACCATGAGGTTTGTGAGTTATGACAGTTCTTTGCTGGGTGTTTTATGAGATAAATGCATAGTCCTGTACACGCTGCAACATTTCAGTTGAATCATTTCTGTACAGGCAGCACATTCAGCATTGTGTAATGTCTTTCAAACCAACCTCACACTGATGAAGCTGTCATAAATCACAGTTTGGGTGATTACGCAGGTTCCGTTTATAAGGTAGTTCAACCACTCCACATGACACAGAGACTACAAAATAACCTTACCTCTTCCTCTCTACTTTCCAAGGCACTCCCCTTCCCATAGCAGTATACAATAGACAGAAGTGGAGACATCTTAGCTTCTTGTGGATTTGGGATGCTTGAGGAACAAGGCTAAGAGAAGGAGAGAAGGCCAATTTTCCTAACAGGAGAGAATTAAAGCTGTGGTAGGTCTGTGCTGTGGCTGGTAATGGATCCAGAAATCCAGACCTGACTCGGAAAACTCAGCTGCTCAACAAACCATTAATAACTTCCATTACAGGAAGGAAGAGTCCTCCAAAAACCTCCTCAACTGTCCCCATCCTCCTTAAAGCTCCCTCCTCCTCAGCAGTTGCTCAGTGCTAAGGTGTGTGGAGGAAGTCCCAGTCATTAGTATCTGAGCTTTGACTGGGCAGAATAGCAAAAAATGAGCCTCTAGATGACAAAACCATTGATTCCAAGTGCCCCTAATATCTCTTAAAGGCCTAGTTCCTCACGTCACCTTCTCCCGCACGGAAATAACAAATGTCAATCAGCATTAACGTGATACTGACTGTCAAGAAAAAGCAGTCTAGTAGAAGAGTAAGTTAGCCATCTCCAAGGTGCTCTGAACTGTCATACAGCAGGACAGGTCTTTGGTGTGACAGCAACACTATTATTGCTAGACAAAGCTAAACCCAGTAATTCCGACTGGGACATGCCCTGGGAGTTGGTGGTTCAGCTGCTGTTATTGCAATCTTGTCGAGACTTCATCAGGAGGAATGAGCTGTGTCGTTTTGGTCTCCTCACCCCCCTTGTCAGAGTTGGAGAGAAGGTTCCCTTTTTCCCTGGAGGAACTGTCTCTAAGGTACCTGTCTCATCTTACCGGAGCAGCTTGCCATGAAAAAAATTCGTTGTTTGCAACCATTCCTTCCCATAAAAGGGATTCTCATCTGTGTTTTTCGGAAGTGCGGAGTAACTCTCAGACGCCCAGATTTTCCTGACATATTTGTTTTCCCGTAGCTGTCTCCTTATACATCTGCAGGCCTCTAGAATCAGTTTACAGGGATTCTCATATCAGAGAATGTCAGACCTTCTTGTTTACAGGTTTCTGCTAAATAAAAAGCCATCAGGTAGCAACTAACGTGTCAGTGATGATGTCCTCAAATGTATTAATACAAAATCCAGATCAGAGTCTGATTCAATACCTTTTGCTTTTGATAGGGAGCAGGTGTTATGTTAAGTGGAGGTAAATTCACTTGGTCTACTAATCTTGGTCTACTTGGTCACTAGAGTGCAAAATTCCTCAAATTTCTTCACTGCAGTTTCTCTATTGATTCTCCTTTTTGAGACAGCAGAAAACTATTGCAAACAGAAAGTGCTTCAAAATGTTCTGGTGTCAGAAATAAAAGCTTCCTCCTACCATCTTCATTCCCAAGAGAGCCTAAGTACAGCAGGTCTTTTGAAGGATGAGGAAGGGATCTCACCCTCCACATAGCCAATGCATAGATGGTGGCTGAGGGAAGATGATAGACTCAATTAGCAAATGACACCAGCTCTTAGGACCACCAGCCGCAATTGCGGTGGTGCATGCTGAGGCAGCACCCTGCTATCCCCTTACGCCATACTGGGGCACAACTGACCTCCATTGAGTTACACCCACTGCCACATAGCATGGGATTTGCTGGGCCAAGGAATGGGAAGAAAGAAGAAAATTCTGCTCTGCTTCCTGAATTGACCCAATTACAGCCTGATCTGGATGCCTTTATTCTGTGTTAAATATACCCTGAGGCACTGCTGAGATGAGAGTCATGCCTTCCACAGGGCATACGCCACCTGAACAGGGAAAGAGACCAGATGGTTTCTAATCAGTGACCATTATATTGGCTTGATTACCTACGGATAAATGCTCTTCAGTCCCTGGCCGCTGAGCTTAAAGAAAAGGCAGAGATGACCTTTAAAAGCTGAGCTGAGATTACAGTAATTGGGCAATAATACGAAACAGCAAATACAAGTCAAAATGATCCCTTTGACTTCAGTGAGAGGAGCAGCTAATGCATTTGGGAGCGTTCTCATTATTTCCACTTGGCATCAAGATTTTAACTACATCTGCTCAACACGTTAGGCTGTTAAGTGGATCACTCCTTCATACAAGGGAGTAACATCACCTGTGAACAAGAGCGAATCAATGTGATTGAGGCTACCAGATGTCTGGAGTCCTGTGATTATTGCTCCATAAATGATGGTTCAGTTCACTGACCAAAACCCACAAAATGAGAAAAAATATTCTTTTTTTTTCTTCCTTTCTTTTTTCCTGGTATGATAAGCGCTTCAGCAAAATTTCTTTCAGGTCAAATGAAATATGCTGTATTGTCTGCAATGAATTATTTCTTTTGACTTTCAAATTGCAGCTTCATTGCTTGCTTTTTGTTTTCTCACATATGAATGGGAGGACCTTGGACACCATCCACTCAAAACATTGTTTAGAAAGGGCTGAAATGGGAAGTTTCAACTTTTAAGTTTCTTTTTCAGTGAAATAGTCAAACAACTTTAACACAAATGTGCAAATGCATTTAATCATTCCAATTCCTGAATTGTTACCAAACAAAACACTTGAGCTATGCATTTCTTTTTGTTCTTTGCCTTCATTTTTGTCTGATCTTTGTTAAATTTCCAAATTGTTTCTCTTTCTAGATGAAGGGTTTCACCTCAGGACATACTGCCATGCTGAACATCCTGAAGGAGTGATACAAACCAGATAAACATCAGGTCCTCATCGCACAGTGCCTGGAATCCAGAGCTCTTTGCTTCATCTCTGCTTGTCCTACAGCTTAACCTTACTGAAAGAGCCTCAATAATAAGATCCTCCAACACTAACCCACCTACCGCTTGCCACTGGAACAGATCAACTACCAACTCTTAAAGCATTTCTTCAACTCCAAGTCTTACTAGAGTCTCTTCCACGCAGAGACACGATGGCACTGGCAATAACATTTGCAGGCCCAATCTCAGTGAGGTGCATTCAGGGTTGTGGCATCTACATGTGTGCAGCACTTCTATGTGCCTTCTTGAAATACTGATAAGCTTCACGCATGCTTGATCCTATTTGTTCTTGCCCTTTGAAAGTAGAGGGACCCTTTGTTTTGTTTCTTGTCCACCAAACCATTTAGAGGGAGAATTCCGGAGGGCAGACTTTGGCCTGTTTAGGAGCCTGGTTAACAGAGTCCCTTGGGAGGCAGTCCTGAAGGGCAAAGGAGTCCTGGAAGGCTGGACATTCTTCAAGAAGGAAATCTTAAAGGTGCAGGAACAGGCCATCCCCATGTGCCAAAAGACAAGCCAGTGGGGAAGATGACCAGCCTGGCTGAACAGAGAGCTTTGGCTGGAATTCAGGAAAAAAATGAGAGTTTATGACCTTTGGAAGAAGGGACAGACAACTCAGGAGGACTACAAGGATGTCATGAGGTTATGCAGGGAGAAAATTAGAAAGGCCAAAGCCCAACTAGAACTTCATCTGTCTACTGCTGTAAAAGACAGTAAGATGTTTCTATAAATACATTAGCAACAGAAGGAGGGCTAAGGAGAATCTCCATCCTTTATTGGATGCAGGGGGAAACACAGTGACAAAGGATGAGGAAAAGGCTGAAGTACTTAATGCCTTCTTTGCCTCAGTCTTTAATAGTAAGACCAGTTGTTCTCCAGGTACCCAGCCCCCTGAGCTGGAAGACAGGGATGGGGAGCAGGATGAAGCCTCCATAATCCAAGGGGAAATGGTTAGCAATCTACTACACCACTTAGACACCTACAAGTCTATGGGACCAGATGGGATCCACCCAAGGGCACTGAGAGGGCTGGCGGAAGCGCTCACCAAGCCACTTTCAATCATTTATCAGCAGTCCTGGCACATGGGGGCGGTCCCAGTGGACTGGAGGTTAGCAAATATGACGCCCATCTACAAGAAAGCACGGAAGGAGGATCAAGGGAACTACAGGCCTGTCAGCCTGACCTCGGTGCTGGGGAAGGTTATGGAGCAGATCATCTTGAGTGCCATCACATGGCACATACAGGACACCCAGGCAATCATGCCCCGTCAGCATGGGTTTATGAAAGGCAGGTCCTGCTTGACTAACCTGATGTCCTTTTATGATCAGGTGACCCACTTAGTGGATGAGGGAAAGACTGTGGGTGTTGTCTACCTAGACTTCAATAAAGCCTTTGACACCGTTTCCCACAGCATTCTCCTGGAGAAACTGACTGCTCATGGCTTGGATGGGTGCACTCTTCACTGGGTAAAAAACTGGCTGGATGGCTGGGCCCAAAGAGTTGTGGTGAATGGAGTTAAATCCAGTTGGCGGCCGGTCACAAGTGGTGTTCCCCAGGGCTCAGTACTGGGGCCAGTTCTGTTTAATATCTTTATCAATGATCTGGATGATGCACCCTTTCTCCAAGCTACCGTGCATAGCTGGAAGAGCTATTTCCTCCTCCTGCTTTCTGATGTATTGGAGATCCAGAGCTGGACCTGAAATCTTCTTAGGTGTCCTTCTTATGATCGAGTGCGCCTTTAGTAAGTTTGCAGACAACACCAAGTTGGGCGGGAGTGTTGACCTGCTCGAGGGTGGGAAGGCTATGCAGAGGGATCTGGACAGGCTGGATGGATGGGCCGAAGCCAGTTGTATGAGGTTCAACAAGGCCAAGTGCCGGGTCCTGCACTATGGTCACAACAACTCCATGCAACGCCACAGGCTTGGGGAGGAGTGGCTGGAAAGCTGCCCTGCAGAAAAGGACCTGGGGGTGTTGATCAACAGCCACTGAATATGAGCCAGCAGTGTGCCCAGGTGGCCAAGAAGGCCAACGGCATCCTGGCCTGTATCAGAAATAGTATGGCCAGCAGGAGTAGGGAAGGGATCGTGCCCCTGTACTCGGCTCTGGTGAGGCCACACCTCGAATGCTGTGTTCAGTTTTGGGCCCCTCACTACAAGAAGGACATTGAGGTGCTGGAGCGTGGCCAGAGAAGGGCGACGGAGCTGGTGAGGGGTCTGGAGCACAAGTCTGATGAGGAGCGGCTGAGGGAGCTGGGGTTGTTCAGTCTGGAGAAGAGGAGGCTGAGGGGAGACCTCATCGCTCTCTACAACTACCTGAAAGGGGGTTGTGGTGAGGTGGGTGTTGGTCTCTTCTCCCAAGTGACAAGTGATAGGACAAGAGAAAATGGCCTCAAGTTGCGCCAGGGGAGGTTTACATTGGATATTAGGAAAAACTTCATCACCAAAAGGGTTATGAGACATTGGAAGAGGCTGCCCAGGGAGGTGGTGGAGTCACCACCCCTGGAGGGATTTAAAAGTCGTGTGGATGAGGCGCTTAGGGACATGGTTTAGTGGTGGTTGGACTCAATGATCTTAAAGGTCTTTTCCAACCTAAACGATTCTATGATTCTATGATTCAATAATTTTTGAATGTCTGACTGCAATACCAAATGAGTGTGGCTTTTTAATGACAATGCAGTCATTACTGCGGCCATTTCTTCTTATCTCTTAAGGGTAATCCATATTGAATCAAGATTTATGACCCTGTATGTGCAAATACGTAATCTAATCATCATATACCTTTAGTGTCCATTGGATGCATCTCTTCGGTTCTGAGCAGATAGACAGGTAACCGAAGTGTTGCAAAGTTTCGCCTTGTAGGACTAAAATTATATTCTTCCAGTCAAGGACCACTGTGTTTTATTACCATGAAGGCTCCCGGTTCATTGGGTGACCTTAAACAAATTGTTTAACTTCTTATGTGTTTGTGAACCCAGCTGGAAAACTTCACACAAAACCATCCAGCAGGCAACTTACAGCAAGCCACATGCCATGCTTGCATTTGAGCTTTCCTCGGGGAAATAAAGCACAAATGAAAATTGCAAACCATCATCAACCCACAATAAATGTTTAAAACACACGCTGGAGTCAGGAGGAAAGAGTGAAATTTAAACATGAAGGAAGCCAGACTATCAGTTACTTTTTTTAATTATTTTTTTTGGTCTGTAATTTATCCCCACTTAACTCTTCTTGAATCTCAGTTTCTGCACATGTGCTTGGTACTTTTTATATTATGGCCATATGGGTTGGATGAACTAATTGATGAGCTGACAGCAAGCTGTACCATGTTCCCCAACGTAATGATTTTACACCCTGATATATCTGTCACCTTGAGGCTTAACCAAAACAACCCAGTCCTTCTTTTACTGAAACAGGAGAGAAGAGCACACGTCTCAGCCCACCCGCTGAGCTGCACCCAGCCCTGGCGCTGCTGTCTTGGCACAGCGCTGGCATGGACCCAGCAGGCTGGGTAGAGAGTCAGGGTATATCAACTTTGTTTGGCTTGATGTTTTGCTTGGCTCCATGGATCATGTCAGCCTGGAATATACAACATGGATGTGAGCATAAGATGGCAGAAGTTCCCAAAGTGCTACTACTTTGAAGAGACATCAGGATACCCAATCCTGTCTGATTACACATTATATGGCAGAACTAGAGACAACACTAGAGTAGGCAGCAGAATCAATTTCACAGGGAGAGGCAAGACCAAAGGACCACATTAGGATGGGTAAGAACCATATGATAGTATTGAAATGCCAAAGAGCTGGAAGTTAGCCCAGAAGTGGACATCTGGCATTCCCCCTCAACTCCTTAAGCGGAGACTTGACGCATGTGTTAGTTGCATGCTGGTATCTGACCCAGACGACTCACAGTCAAGCTACAGCTTAGTGCAAGTTTGGGAGGAAAAAAAAAAAAGTAGAGGAAGAAAAAAAGCCTTTATGATCAGAGATGAAGTTAAATACCAGAAATAGTCTGAAAATACATGTTAAAGGATGTCAAGCTGGGGAAAGCGCTCTTAAGGTAATGAAAGAATGAGTACAAAATGCAAACTAATAATGAGACATTTTCCCCAGAACTCGCCCTGATGAAGAGCTGGTGAAGTGGAGCTGTACTTTGTCTTCCAGGGATAAACCCAGAATCAGATTTTGGGTTCAGGACAGATCAAGAGGTAATGCAGAGAAGAATTCATCAGGGAGCTCAGCTCCCAAGGAGGTAGATTATCTGCTGAAGAGGCAATGGAAGAGAAATCAGAGAACAAAAGGTGAGGCAGCTTGCTAAAAATCAGCGACAAAATGATGAATTACAAAACATTAGCAAAATACATGCTATTCTTATTATGTGCCAGGCAGGACGGAAGCCAGTAACCTAGGAGTCACTTTTAATTTAGCACAAGATACTAAATTGTGCTAAAAAAACGCATCAGAATTCTTTGATTTTTCACAGCAGATCCAGAAGCTTTGTGCAAAAAATAAGAAAGAAAGCCTAATCTGAAGTGAATAGCTAATGGCCAGTAAACGTTGGGCCTTATTCAAATAAAAACTCTTTGAGATGTGAGAGGCTTGCTTCACATGCACGTGGGGTTCTTCCCTCGTTATTACTCATGGGAGTCAGTGGATTTGAGCTGATAATTTGAAGAAAAGGAATTGGAAATGTACCCAAAGCAGTGCTTGCCTCAGACGTGAGAGCCTAGGGAAACACATCACCCAACTGTCATGAGTGCAGTAGCACGTGTGAACGCCAACCTAGCAGTTCTTGCTGAAGAGTTCAGACTGAAGCTTTTTTCTTTTTTAAATTGAAAACTGGATTTTTTGTGGTTTGTGTCTAAAATACCTCTTCTCCCTATAAAGAAAAACTTTCTACATAAATCATAAAATGGCAAACACAAATAAGTTTCTGTTTTATCTTACTGAGGAATATTAACAACAATCACTGTGTGGTAGTTTGAACAGAAGATTTGGGAATTCTTACGAAACGTTTTGGAGCAATCAGGGATATGTCACTCTTTCTACAGGCAGTCCATCATTGCCTGCTCAGTTCTGCAGTACATATTCCCAAAATAAGCACTGCTGAAACACAGGCAGTGGGAAGGGTATTGTCTTCACTGGCAAGCTGATAAACGAAGAGGCGAGGTTGTGAAATTGTGCCTGGATAAAACAGTATTTAAGGCAGCATGAAGACAGCGGTGAAACTGTTTCCTACAAAGTAGCAACATGAAATAAAACAGGACACCAGCGTATGAATTACCCAGTGATAAATAGTGCAGAAATTGGGTTTCCCCTTTCTCCAAAGCATTTGAAGAATGGGAAATCAAGTTTCCGGCTCCTACCAGCAACAGAAAATCTGACTAAACATGGATCAAATGGAAATATTGATTTGCAGCAAGCCAATCATCACCAATAACATTTCTGTGCTACACAGGCACAGGCTAACTATCTCCATTTTTCTCCTAGGAGATAAGCATGCTATCACATCTCTCCCTACAACTAACATCCGCTCTACTGCATATGTGCCACCTACCTTTTCTTTCAGAGATGAACTAACTGATACATCTCTAATTAAACTCTGAGCAATCATCCTCAACTTGTATTTAGCTTTCAAATCTGATGCTTCTATTCCAGACCTGAATAATGGCAAGTGTGCCTGAAAGCTTCTCTGCTTTTTCCAACTATACTTGATCTAGTAAAAGATAATACTTCTACCTAAAAGCCTGGTCTCGCTGTGGAAAATCAAACTCTTCATAAAAAGCATTATAGTTGTCCCTGGGGCTTTAGTTAGCATGCTTGTACCTATTAAAATCCATATGGCAATGGGACATCAGCTGTATGGACACTGAAGACAGAAACAGGAGGACCAATGTTTCATGTTCTGAGGTCTAAGGAATTAACAGGCTTTGTTCCTCCAGAGGATTTTATCAAAGTCACCAGACCTCAAGGAGGACCTCAGATCAAAGATCAGCTCAGGTTAGACAAAGCTCATCTGTTCTTGGCCACGCATGTACTCTGAGGTACTGCCACTTCCCACCGTCTAAGGATGAACCAGCCTCTGCCGTATTTGGTTCAGTAAATCCTGGAGACAAATGCCCGAAAGCTGGTCAGAGCTGCTTGGTTTTCTGACCTTGTCCAGGGTGAAGCAGTCTAGCAACTGCTCTAAGCTGAAGCTGAGGAGAGTATTCAAGGGGCCGATATATCAGATAGCTAATTTAGAGGCTTATGTGCATCAGTTCACATCCTCCTCTTCCATACAGCACCTGAGAAGGGGCATTTGTAAGCAGGTTAGAGCCAGCAGAAAGGCAGGTACTACTCACACACCTGGTGCTGTCCGAACTCCAGCCAAAGGGATACAGATCTAAAATGGAGAACTGACCACAGAAACAGTGATAGAGGAAATAATCAAAGTCAGGGAATTCCTGGGCGAAAGCTCTCAGCAAAGGGAGACAGAGGACCTCAAACCGCCCCATTGTCCCTGGGAGCCTTTGCTTCCCAAGTGTGGGGAAATGTCCTTGTGAGAAAGGCAAACCCCAGTCTTGGTGCTGCGGAAGAGTGTAGAAGAGCAGAAACGGGCTGGGAAGACCTGATTTAGGAAGCTCGTGCCCCTATTCTCACCTTCATGGTGCAGTTAAAGCTCTCAGTTCACTGTACCCCCTTGGGGTCCAGAATCATTCTGGTGAACAGAGGCTGCTCCAAAGACAAGGAGCCCCCCAAAGACCAGAAGTCTGCTTGCCTTGATGATGTTATCATTAAGTCTGCCATGTGGTGAACTAGCTCCAACTGACTCTGAGCACGGGCAGCATTCAACTGCACCCTCCCTTGACACCCTGTCATAATTACTATGATGGATTCCATGCCTGGGCAATGCAACAATGGAATGCATTTTGTAAATTAACTCAATGAATGTGCTTCTGAATCAGGGCTGCATCTCACTAGGCTGTTGGCCAGAAGGGCTTTCTCTGCTGTATCCTCTGTAGGAATGGCAGGAAAGACAGTCCTTACACTAACTGCTGCAAGATTGTTTCACAAGGCTCGTTCTCCAGAGCTCCAAGTCCAACGTGGAGCAATACAGCTCCTACATTTTCTCTGTTAGACTAACACACAGTGTAATTGCTCTCCCAGTGAAGTTATTTTCCTTGCAATTATACTCCGCAAAGTTTCTCCTGTTAGTCTTTCTTGTCTCACTTCAATCAGTGACTCCTCCACCCCTCTGTACTCAGTGTATCACCCTTTGAATATAAGGGATGCCCTGTGAAACATAATGAGACTGTTATTCCCACGCGCTCCATAGCAGGGCTATCAGTTTCATTCAAACTCTATTAGCCACTTACAATTGCTCTCAGAAGATTTTCTGTAATGAATTCACCCACCTATTGAGAAAGATTCTACAGAACTCAATTTCCTTCCACACACCTTTCTGTCAGCCTATGAATTCCTCTCCCTGCCCGTTTCTGCGTTGCCGCATTCATTTCCGCAGGTGGGCAACTGGGAACCCTGCAAGCAAACTCCCGTTAAGCACACGGACTAAAGGATTCTCAGCCTTTTCTGGCGCTCAGCTCACTAATGAAGGATTCCCATTGACTCCAGTGAGCCCTGGATCTCTGCTGCCGAATGCCTGTTCAGTAACATCCCACACACTCAGCACTCCGCACCCTGTGCTTACAATCGTTGGGAGCGCACAGGTCCCGGCACAGCAGCGGTGGACAGTGACTCCTCCAGAAACCCATCCAAGCGCTGCCAGGGCATGTGGGAGCTGGCAGGCATGGAAGAGGAGTTTGCTCTCCAGGGTTAATCATTCCTTGTTCTCTCCGCTGTGCCTCTTAACAAGGCCTACTGTGGGGGCTGCTTCTCTGATTCGGCTCATCAGGGACTACGATAAGGCCACTGCTCTCTCCAGCTGGGTCCCCAGAGCCGGCATCAGATAGAAATAACTAACAGCCATTTATCGCAGCAAGTCACCTTCAAACCAGTGAGCTGAAGAAAAGCCCTCCCCTACCAATACTCTCGCCTTGAGCCTTCCGGGCTCTGCTGATTGTATTAATTTCCTTTAGAAATACAGTAATGTCACCTGACATCTCTTAGGGCAAACAGTGGGAAACAATTTGAAGTTTCACTCCTAATGAGAAGCAAATTGCTGTCTCCAGCCTGTGTTCTGGACTAATGATACAATCACATCAGGCACAATTCATAACTCGGGGGAGGAACAGGCAGACAGCTAGAGAAGGAGCCACTGAGAAGCCAAGCATGGTGAACTGTACATCACTGCACCCATTACAGGGTGAAACTAGAGTTAGTGAGTGTAAATCACAATGTCAGCTTTTTCTGACGGATGAAGAATGCAATTATCCCTCCACTAAACTGATACAATTTATTCAGCGTGGGTTTACCACCCTTTTTTCAATTTAAAACTAATTTGTTTGAACGGATTTGATTACAGGCACAAAGATCAGGGCAGAGCTGTAGAGAAGCAGCTGCTCCAGGTGAATACTTCCTTCCCTTCCGAAGTGGGGTTCGGATCTCATAATGCCAGGCCCCTCCATTGCTCCAAGGCCCAGCAATGTTTGACAGGCTTCCCAGGAAGCAAATCCTAACCCCTTATAATCACTTACTAATGAGCGCTGGTTCTCGCCAAGCCTCAGCTCCTGATGCTTTTTTCAAGACAAGTGGGTAGCCCTGTCTCCTTTCATAAGAGTGGGAAGTTCAGGCATACAGCAGGGGAAAGACTTGCCTGTGGCCAGACAGGATCAGTGATGGACTAGGAACGCAAGCCAGGTCTCCCAAATTTAACTATTGGAAATTGCTTTCTTGTTACTAACATTTCTGATTAATTGTATGGTGCCATGTAAGAGGGAGAGGGGGTTGATTCCAGATGCCTGCTGCAGTTTATGTATCGAAGCGTGAGATTTGATTGCCTTTAGCTCAGCTACCAATTCTAATAATGAGAAAATCCAAGGGTTATATTTAACACAATGCTTCTGGTGAAACTTGTTACGGCTTCTTCCTTTCTGCTGCATTCCTTTGTCTCTGTTCTTTTCTCAGCATTGCTCAACAAAATACTCTTTGGATTTGGTCTCTTCATTTCTGTGATGCCTCAGTTCTCTGCCTGCTCTCTCCCTGCTCCTGTTCTGGCTGAAGCAGACACACTTCAGGTATACCTTATCTTTATTGGAAGGGCTCACCTTCTGGACCATGCTGCCCTGGCCCCACAAGTGACCATGAATCAGCACGGAGCTGCTACAGTGTGCACTCAGCCTGCAAGAGCTTAGGGTTACGTGTAGTTGAACTTCACCACCATCACTCTGAAATAAATGTACCCTGTGAAAAATGGTGTGCTTGGAGCGAGAGGATGCCTAACTAATTAAGAAAAAGCAGTTTGTTTAATGTTTTGCAAGGAAAATTCAGAATCAACCTGAACTTTGGGAATATTCCAAGCAAACATTGCATGAGAAATTTTGCATATTGGGGGGGGTTGAAAGAGTAGAAGATGCTCTGCGTGAGGTTAGGATCATCCTTATTTTACACAGCCATGCCCCCACAGAGCAGACGTGTTTCGTTGGAAGATGAGGTCTCAGGAAAAAAAGGCATCTTGAGCCCATCTAGTTCCACTTTATGAAGACAATTATGTAATGATTGTTTCCAGATGTTTCCTGCCATATCACTATCGCCAGCCACGAAGCTTTGGACAGACCCCGTGGGAAAACATTACATTCCTCTGATGCCACTTTACTGTTAGGGTACCTTACCAGGCACATATCCATCCCTACTCCAAACCAGTCCTGTAAGCGAACGTTGAGGGCACAGGCTGCAGAAGAGCATGCAGGGGGTCATGGAAGGAAAGGAAGACCAGCTGCACTGCCAACATCCATATCACTCGTCCTGAAACCACGCTGGCCTCAGAGCTGCTCTCTTGCTGCAAAGAGCAGCATCAGAAAAAAGGTGGTTTGGTGGCAGATACGAGTGCATCCCCTCCTAGAACAAAAAGCCCTGATCTTGGGGCCTGTGGGCACTGTGGAAATGAAAAAGAACTCCCTTAAAATTAGACCACTGGCTGTTCTGAGATACAGGGAATGGTTCCTCTCCAACAGCTCACAGTCTTCTCTGTTTTCTCTAGCCCAGCTTATTTATTTTGCTTCAGCCACAGCCGCTAAGTAAACCACTAAACCAACCAGAGCTGAACAACCAATTAAAAAGAGCTGCTCCAGGCCACAAGCAGCTTTTCATTTATTCGTTTGTTTACACCCCCACGCCCCCGACCCTCTGGTATTGCTTTATAATGGATAGTTTGTTGAAAACAACCTCCCAGACTTCAAATCCTTAACAGCAAGTCAGCTGGAAAAGCAGATCTTCCCACTGCAGCTGGTGCATCTAAGGCTCCTGGGAGCCCTGTGCTGGTGAAGAGGATTTGGGGGCTCTCTTTTAAAGCTCAAGGACCTGGGGAGCAAGTGGGGGTCATTCCTTGAAGGAAATATTTGCTTTGTGTCTGTTTAATGAGTGTTGTTGCAACCAATATCCCTGCTTCATCTTCTGGGCAAACTGGGACCATTTACGTAGGATGTCTACCATATTATCCTGGTTGCCATACAGCCCACGATGGGTACCCATCTAAAGGATGATGCTTTCAGCATGCAGAAGGTGGCTGACGCTTAGTCTGTCACAAGAAGGCGGCTTCTCCATCTCCACATTTGGACCAAGCCAATAGTATTTGCTTTCAGTCTTATTAGTAGGGCCAAAAAGTTAAGGGTCCGCCTCTCAGTGGTGGCTATCGGACAAACTTTCAGCAGCTGCCATCCAAGAAAATCTCAGAGCTCCCCCAAGCCATGGTTTTGGAGAAGAGATGGCTTATGAGCCACTTCAGAGATGTCAGGAAGCCCCAAGCAAAGTGTATGGATATCACATAAGTGATGACATACCCAAAATTATGGAGCTCCTCAAATATCACACCAGATAGCCAGAGCCAAGACCCACCAAGAGGTCAGAGGGAAACCACGTGTCAACCACCATGCACCTTCAGTTACACCAGGGCAAATGGTTGCGGGGCTCTGCTGTAACCCAAGGCTGGGAACGGACCTAACTTTCAACCAAAGATACAATTGGGGATCTGGTGCACTAAAGCACAGGGAGAGATAAAGCACGTAGAAGAGGCACAGATGAGAAAAGAGCAGAAATGTGTTGTTGCATGTTGTGATCATGCAACCATGGCTTTATAGACATAGAAAGTCCAGGAAAGCCAATGCACAGCTGCAAATTCACTGACTGCCCAGAGCCCAGTATGATCAGTCATTCAGGGAATTAGAGGAAGAAGCTGTCTAAGTCTGAAATACAATTTAAATTACTATCAGCTTAAATGTTACCCTGTTGAGGGCTCACTGGCAGCAAAATGTGACTGTGCATTCTGGGTACTATGATCAATTGGCCAATATTCCATTTTTAAATCATTTGTTCTGTTAAGCTCATTTAGAGCTAACATTTTATGAACCAGTGGTTGGCAGGGAAGCTCTCTTCTGAGCAAAGCTGGGACTCCAAACTTAGCTCTGCGACAGTTCACATGCCACGAAAGCTGCTTTTTTTTCTTTTTTCTTTTGACACTTTATGTGTGTGTGTTCAAATAAAAAGTTTGAACTGATGCTATCTGAAGGGATTGGAGGTCCATAGACTTAAGCTCCTTTTCATAATATCTCAAGATTCTTCTGCTGATTTGGAGTTGTAACAAGCTAATTATTGCCAGGGACTTTGGCAGAAATGTCC
The DNA here is from genome assembly GCF_030936135.1 of Gavia stellata. Lineage (NCBI taxonomy): Eukaryota > Metazoa > Chordata > Aves > Gaviiformes > Gaviidae > Gavia > Gavia stellata. The sequence continues at coordinate 4,823,392 of NC_082621.1, read as the reverse complement.
AGTTCAGGTTTCAGGAGCTTTTGTGTTTCCATTAATGGCTTTCTTTTATGGGACATTAACTAATTTGGAACATAGTACAAGGGGAAAAAAAAGCAACAGCATCATTTCAACTTCTGCATCATAAGTTAATTTGACCATTATTTCTTTTTAAAGTTATAGCCCAAGCACTTTGGAAATTACTCATGAAATACCATTTCTCACTTCTATTTCTAGATTCTCTGCTGATGTAACCCCATTGACTTCAAAGCATTTTACACTAACAGTGAATTTGGCCATGCAATGAAGTGAAGAAAAAAACCCCATACCCTGATATGGACATTTTGCTCTATTATTCGACTCCTGGGGATCATGCCCCTTGTGTATAGCATGTCTTTGGTGCTGCAAAACCCTGAACAAGGAATTTTTCAGAGAATTAATTTCTGAAATGCCTTCCCAGATGTCATAAGCAAGCTATAGAAAATGGCGTAGAACAAACCAAGGTAGAGGGGTGAAAACATGATCAGACTCATACTTAAGATACAGGTTTCAATGACTAACCGTCAAAATGAAAGGATGCATTGACCGTGCTTCCATGTGCATCTGCGCTGGGCACCTTATTTAGTATTTGTCACACAACCGAGGCTTGTGACACTGATAGCAGGCTAAGAAACAAAAGGAGATGGTTCTTCATACAACAAACAGGTAACACACCTCTGAAGCTTCTTGCCAAAGGCTCAGGAGATACTCAAGCAGCCAGGGGCTGGGAAGGCACCTACGGAAAGTGTCACACACACTTAACCCTCTTCTCACACCTCCTCAGTGTGTGGCCACTTCTGGAGGCAGGATGCTGGGCTGGAGTGACCCTCAGTCAGAAGTAGAAGAGCATTTCTGATATTTTCAGGAGAATAGAGGCTCTCTAGAATGATGTTTTTGAAAAACTGGAGATATGAACTTAAAAAAATCAGGATGACATTCAATAAGTTGTCCTAGGTATTACTTATGCTTAGACTAGAACATCAACTGCATAAACATGTGCTAGATAAAACTTGTCAGGCAGCAGTTCTGCACAAAAGAATCTGAATGGTTTAGCTCATCCCTAGGGGAACATAAACAAATGACGCGATGCTGTTGTACCAAAGGCAAAAACCCTCCTTGGAGGCACCAACAGGAGAACAAGGCAAAGAGAAGTCTGTCTGTCCTTCTGCTGCATCAACACCAAATAAGTCTGAGCTAAGTGTGGTACTGGGCTCTGCCCTCATGAAAACTGTGGACTGGCTGGAGGATCCAGAAAAGAACGGCATGAATTATTAGGACCCTACAAACCAGCATAGAATAAAAATGGAATGAGATTCTTTAACATAATAAAAAGAGAAGGGCAGAGATAATAACAGTCTGCAAATATATAGGGACCTGCTGCAGAGAGGACAGGAACAAGCTGTACTATGTGGCCAGTAAGCAGGACAAAGAGCTGCAGCTAGAAATATTAGGTTAAACGTCAAGAAAGCATTAAATAATTTTACCAGTAAGCACTGGAGTAGATTGCCTGGGGAGTTGGTTAGAGTCTCCATTATCAGAGGCACAAGGATAGAGTAGACAAACACATAATGATTCAGCACAGTCAATCCTGCCTTGAGTAGGAAAAAGAACTACGCAACCTCTGTGGTTCCCTGCAAACCTTTGAAGACTCACAATTTTCCAACGCCTCGTGCTGACCCTTTCTCTAAATGCTCTCCATGCACCACAACCTGCCATTTTCATGGGTAGGTATCTTACAACCTGCCGTTTTCATGGGTAGGCACCTCTGGGTAAAAAGCTTGATGCAGTCAACTCACAATTAGTTCCGGTAATAAGGGGGTGGGTTAAAACACCCAAAGCAAAATACTTATGCTATGCAAAACATATGTAAATTAGGCTGCAGCAACAGATTGAGCACATTCACCTTTGAAAAACTTCTGAAGACATTAACATGGCAAGTGGGAACAGCTTTAAACACCAGTCAACAGACCAAGAGCTGGCGTAAATGAAATGTGCTCTGCGTCACAGCTGCTTTGAACCTAACCTGTAACCATGAGTGCTGGAGGAAAATAGGGCACAAAGAAACCACCACATGGAAACTCCACCTAAGGATGAAGGACATTTTGATCTAGATGCATCCTGCAGAGTATTAGACCCTTAACTGAAGTGTTTACATCAGGAGCCCTGTTTAGACTTGGTGTCTCAGCTCTGTCCATAGACAGTACAGAGAGTGAGGTCCTTCCAGAGGGATTTTGGTCTAGACAGAGACAGCCACCCTCTGTCCCCGGGCTGTACAGTGATTTGTTGCTCCTCGGTTTTACCAGACTTCTCATGTAGGTGCTTCAGTTACAAGCATTAAGTTAGGTGGGATGTGTCCAGACATTCGTGACTTCTCCTTGGCTCAGAGCCTAGAGTTTTCAAGACTATGACATTATTCTAGCACAATAAAAAATAATAACTAAACCACCTGTTCTAGGGACCATCTGTCTCAGGGGAGTAGTACAAAATATGATTAACATAGGACTGGAAAGGACATTCCAGCCGACTGCACCCTGAGAGCCATTAACACCATTTTATGAGTCTACCAAAATTCATTTTTAAATTACATATGTTTCTTAATCTCTGCTGCTTTGGTCAGGTAGCTGTCCCACAACCTCCTTCTCATTTTCTAGGCTGTTTGGGTTTTTTGTGCAAAGTCTCTCCTGTAACTATAGGAGTTCCTCTGCCACCCTGGGGCCTGCCCTGCAGTGTATTTACGGAGTTGATCTTATCTTCCTCAGCTGGAAACAGCCGGACTCACTCTTGCCTCTTCTTGCTAAGAGTTTTAAGAGAGAAGCCAGATGCTGTAAAGGCTGTGGGTCTTTATCTCTTGGTCTAGTTGTGTCACCTTGCAGACAAACAGTGGTGAGATCTGGAGGTGACACTTTCATGGACCCAATGTCCAGCAGCTAGTAGTCCTGCCTTGCCTGCTGCTGATCTCCACCCCACGGTAGACACATCATGGGCTGGTCCGTGAGCTGCATCAGGCAAATGAACTGACATAAACAAAAAATGAAACTAAACCCAAGGTAATTATTTCACCGTCTGGTCTGCGATGGCTGGGGCGGCATGGCACGGGGAGGGTGAACGAGTGCTGAACAGGCAAGAAGACTGAGCGTCAGGGGGGATTATCTGAAATGGGATTGAGTTGGATCCTTCATAGAGTGAAACCACCGCCTGAGATGTGTTAGTGGCTCCACTACCCAGACACTACCACAGTTTGCGTATCTCAATCCAACCAGCAAGAGCCAAAGTGAGTGTAATAGAAAGCAAATTATAGACAGACCAGGAAAGAGATTAAGGTTAAAGATAATTGTTGTATATCGATCTAGTTAATGAGTTGGAAATATAAGTTTAGAGACACATGAACAGTTTCCTGCACAAAACCAGTGTTGAATTTAATAGTTGAATCCTGGAGATGACTTGTGGTCCTTAGCAGACAGGCCTTTCTGCAGGGGAGCTAACTGCTGGTGACAGCAAGCAGCGCTCTGAGCCTGCCCTGGGTTTCACAGGTGATACAGTCACTACAGGATCATTACACCTGTTCCCCAGTTTGCTCCCAAAGCTGGTTCTGGGCCTGATCTAGACCTTATGCTGGGACTGAGGCCACGCTCTAGCAGTGTCTCATAGTTTGGCTGTTCCTGCCTCTCTTGCAGTCTTTCTGGAACGAGGAGCGGGCTATGGTGAGATGGGGACTGCACTCAGTCCAGGGATGAACTGTAAGTGAAGAGTGGGAGGTAACTAAAGGAAGGAAACCACAGAGGTGAAGGCTTGAGCTGACGTGCCTGTTCCCATCCAAAGCCTTTCTGGGTTCATGTTGTAGCAACACAGGAGAGAGCTGATGTGCTTTGCCTTGGCTACAGAGCCAGCGGGGCTCCTCTGAGGCCTCAGTGCCAAGTGACAGACAGTTACGGGTAACCCCAGCGCCTGTCTCTCTGAGGCTGGCTGAAGTTCTCCCTGCTGTGAAGAAACTACAAGTTAGTTCTGATCAAAAGGAGTGGATTTGGGCTGAGCTGCCTCAGTCCCCTGAAGCAGGAGCAGAGCTCTGTGGCTGACTGTAGGATGGAGATGACTGATTCAGCATCTATGCATGCTGTAACCTGCATATTGGACTCTCTCCTAACGAGAAGAGCTAAAATCAACTCCCTGGCTCTCTCTCGCAAGTCTAATATCACAGGCTCTCCTCTGCTCTCTTGTGCCTCTGTCATCACAGGGTTAATTCACTAAACCCGAATTTCCAGCTGGTAGAAAAATTCACAGTTTCTGTCTGTTCACTGAGTTTGTCATTATGTGGTATAACCTTAAAAAGCAGTTGTGGAGCCAGGCAGCACTGGTAAAGCAGCACAAAGTTCTGACTTACTGGTGGAGAGTGTTGGGCTCATCAGGATCATGTGGTATTTTGCAGCACTGAGCCTCTGTCACCCACATTATTTTGTCTCTACCAAAAGAGCCTCTATGAAATGCAAAAGTCAGCCAGTGAAAGCCCACACCATACAGCAAAGGCTTTTTTCTCTGCTTGGTCTTTTCTAACCTGCAGTTAATTGATAGCCAATTAACTTGCAAAGCTGGTCACTCCCTGCACATTAATAGCAGACTATAAATGCATGCACTCTGCCCTACAGGGACACAAATGTTCCTTGCCTGGAACAAAAGTTAGGGGGAGAACTGCACTCAAACTAACCTTTACAAATGTGTTATTAACCACCTTGAGTTAATTGGTTACAAATTAACTCAAGGTCAAACCCCTGCACCTGACAGCCTTAAGACGAATTTTTTGAACCTTATTCTCAACTGCCTGGGGTGAAGAAAGATAAAATACAGTGTCACCAGTATGGCTGCTCTGGCATTGGGACAAGCAAGGAAATGCACCTTCTATCCAGCCAATGACCAGGTCCTGCTCCCTGATTTTCTCTTTGTACCCAAATGCCTATGCCCTCTTTCGCCATGTCCCTCTACATGTGTGGTTTCCACATGTAATAGGCAGCTGCACACTCAGAGTCCTGGGCAGACATCAAGGAAAGACAAGAAAATCAATGGGCTTATCACCTTGCAGAATTGCCAGAGAGAAAGAGCAGCTTCTTCAGGTGGGAGAGTGGGTGTGCTGCGAGTTTTTCTCTTCTCACAATGAAAATGGTGTGAAGAAATTATGTGGGGAGAGGTAGGATGGCAATAATAATAGTGCTACTATGCCTACAGGGCCTGCCTGGTTTTATACACAGATATGCACACGCGCTTGGCAGTTTTGCTTGTTTCTGAATCCTGGAGTACAGTAAACACCACTGGAGAGTTGGAGAACTTTTTAAGAAACCATGTGTTACTAAGCATGCGATACATTTATTTCCATAGACAAACAAAACCTACAGTAGGAAGGCCTCTTTGAGATGTCTCTAGAAGAGTGCCTTGCAAGATTTCAGGCCATGTTGGCCCTCAACACGGTCTTGAGGACTGCTGGGCATCCCCTTCAACGTTCCTTTGTTTGTGAAAAATTCAACATGGTTCTGCGAACCACTTACAACAATTTCTCAAACAACTCCTCGGAGGACTATGGTTTAGGAACCACTACTTCGGAGACATCTTCAGCCTTCCCTAACCCATGATCACAGCACTACTGAGCAAGACTGGGGGAAGCAGAAGAATGAATGTCTTGCCACCTTCCCCACAGACCCTGAGAGCTGGCCAGAAGTCCTCCCTGTACTGTCTATAAAATTATGTCTGTTCCAAATACGGACTTTAAGCTAAATAGTTTCCAAAAGTGAAGTTTCAGAGTGTTTTTGGGAAAAACTTTCTTCAGACCAGCCTCTAAATGATGCTATTCATGCAGGACTCTGTACAACCAAAAAGGAGCTGTTCTCAAGCACGTGGGAGCCTGGCTTAGTCAGTGCCCAGTATTCTCAGGTCAGTCCAGTCCTTGAAGTCCTTAGAGAGAGAAACCAGCAGGTTTTTTAGAAGCCAGTATATTGGACCACTTGTACTTCACATACTGTGGAACTATTTATCTGTTCTTGAGATCGATTTGCCTGCATTGCCAAGTTAATAATAACCAGTGAGACACAAGAGTTAAAAAAGTTTCCTTCCATCACCAGCAACATCACAGGTGGAGGAATGAGAGAAGAACAGATTTGCGAGTAACACATTTGGCAAGCGAAAGATACATGCCTTGGCTGAGCTAAACAGTGGCTGTTATTTGACCACTGGTAGGGTTAAACCAACTTCAACGTTACTGTGTTTGAACAGAAATGTCCAAATAGTTCCAATAATTCATCTAAGAGATAACAGAAATGGGGCCAAGTCTTCTCAGGAGAGATGACAGTGCTCTGCAGAAAACCATATCAGATAAAATTAGCTGTGAACATAATGGTAAACAAACTCCAGCTCAGCTTTCCTGTTGCTTAATACTGTTATAATTTCTGTCTAGGAGCACCGCAGCTGGACCAGAATCCCGCTGCACTAGATGAACCGCTTTCGTCCGTAGCCAAAGAGTTTTGAATCAAAGACAACTGACCCCGAGAAAGCAGATCGCAATGCCAGTCAGCAAAGCACATTGCGATCCGGTCCCCTGGGGTTACAACTGCACACCTTTTAAATCTGCGCCACCAGAGAGACCTATTACACAGAGGCAGTCACTCTTTGAGATAATCCTTGCCGTGGGAATGATCAGGTCCCCTCCAGTTTATACCTAATGGCTCCTCAGAGCTCTCACTTGCCTGCTGCTCACCCCCAGGTTGTGCCCTCCCGTTGCTATAATAAGGCTTCTAGAGCCAACAGAGGAAACATGACATAATACGCTGCTCAATCACGATGGCTCATATTTGCTGACAGCTTGCAGGTGAGACAAGGCTTCCGCAGGAATGCGGCGAGTAGGGAAGAAAGGAGGTTCAGAAGAAGGAACGCATATCTACACAACCCCTAATTGTTTTGTTGATGACTTCTTCAATGAGAAGAGCTATTCTTGTAGAGGGATTGTTTAATTTGCAGATGCAACACATTTTGAAGAACCTATTGGGTCAAGATTTTTTCAACAAAGCTAGATTGACACCTGTTTTGTTTCATGTTGGGGTTTTTTTCCACAGGAAAATCAGACATAAAATTGTTGGTCGTGGGCGGGGGCAGACAACTTACAATGGGAACTATTTTCAGAAGTTTCTTCTCTCCATTAGAGAAAAGAAAAAAACCAACAGCATTAAAACACAAAAGAGAGGCATTAAATTTCACATGGTCCAGAATGAAATGTTTCATTTGGGGTTTCAGCTTTTCAATACTTTTTTCTTTTTTTTCAAATTCAGAGTCTATTTTGAACAGAAATAGAAAAATTGAAGCTTTCTGTTTTGCAAATGTCAACAGAAAATATTGTAACTTCTTCAGTCTTTTTGATTTCATTCTTGGGGATTTTTTTAACCAAATGATCCATTACTGACTTTTTAGTTGACACTATTATTTAAAATGCTTTGCTCAACCTAAATATGAGGCTTCCAGGGGGAAAAAAAGTTAATCTAAAAATATCATCTACCTCTAAAAATAAAGTCATGTCTCATTCTTTCCCCTGCAAAATGTGTTTGTCTCCTACAACCTGTCTTTGGGCACTGTGACCAGTCACACTCCAGGTCCATGTGGACACACAGCAGAGTCCACCCCTCTGTTTCTGGGACATCGGGAATCCAACATCCCTACCTGTGTGAAGAGCGGTTGCATTGCTGGGGGTCCAGTCACTTCATTTACAGAGCAGATGTCCTTGGTTGTCACTCTCAACTCTTTTCAAGCCCAGGAGAAAGAAACAGGCAGGATTCATCTAAGTGAGTTTAGAGGTCTACTTAATGAGGAATTAAACATGCCCTGGAAGTGCTTGCATCTCTCCACTGACCATGAAGGGTGGTTGGCACAGGAGAGCCCTGTGTGTCCCAGGTCCCTTTGCCCACTCACGGAGCAGGCCAAACACAAGCCAGCTCCCATACAGAAGCACTTTATATACATTATCACAGCACGCTGATAAAGCCTGGTGAGTATAGTTCTACTACCCCGCACACTGCACCGTGCTGGTACAGCCACACGGCTTTCACATCAGAGCATCCAGCATCTCAGATGAACAAGCTTGTATCTGTCTGACCACACTGATGTGGCACAGATCCACCCAAAAACCTTGTGGCACAATGTGTTACGTGGAGGAAAAGGTCCATATGGCTTAAATAAATTCAATAAAAAATTTAAAAATCTTTAAAACTCCAGCTCCCACCTCTTTCTCCTTATCCTTCACATACTTGACATAATAAATTGCCATTTCCATAGGATGTGGAGTTAAAGATCTTGGAGAACAGTGATTTTGGTATATAGTGAATGTTAATCTATTCCCTTCCTAACACATCAGTGTCTGTGAATTTTAAATGAACTGTATTAAATATTGATTTCCTATAGCTCTAACTGTGCCTGAAGGTGGATACGTCCTGAGGTGATTCACAAATGTGACAGCACGTTTCTCAGACACCCCTTCCCCACACTTGCTGTGCCTTCTCTCCATCAGGTGTAGGGAAGAGAGCATGCTACAGCAGTGAGAGGGTCTCCCAGGTAATTCACGGTATCCTGGTTTCTAAACCATAACTGCCACCACCTTAAGCAGTTCATCTCACTCATCTGTTCCACGAACTATTTCCATCTGTACAATGGGAATACAAATAATGAATTAGACATAACTTCTGTTTGCAGAGTTGCTAGCCTCAAAAGGAAAGGGTAGTTAATATTCCACATTGTGAACACAAAAATTTTTCTAGAATGAAGTCCTGAACAGTCTATACATAGGCACAGCACTTATTGTAGGACATCCTCTGCCAGACCCATGCTGGTCAAATGCCCCGTACACTGGGGATGCAGTACTCCAGGCTGTCTGTAGATGAGCAGTGTACGTGTCATCTCCTGAGAAGTTAGCCTCAAAGTGTATGTAATCTAATGAAAGTGAAGGCAGGATGGGATGTGCACTTTATTTATCGACTAATTTTAGCCTCTTTCTGTGATCATTACCCGAACTGTTCCTTCCTTTAAATCAATTGAAATTGCTCTCTCATTGCAAACTGGAACCAATGCAATTCACTTTTCCTATTCATCTAGCTTTCAAGATTTAAAAAAAAAAAAAAAAGGAATCATAAAGCAAGAAAAAAAGAAAAACTGGGAAAAAATGGTAAGGGGTTGATTTGTGCACATATAGGAAATAATCTACCTTTGGTTTAACCCCTGAGAGTCACTACGCTGTGAGCAGAGATGGCAGCTGTCTCTAGCTCATGCAACAGCTCATGCAAGCAGAGAGCACGCAAGCAGTGCAATTCCAGAGCGGGGACTTCCCACACGCCTGTGTGCAACGTGGTCGGGAGAGCAGCTCTCACTGGAAAGTCACTTCCCACTCGTTCTTCCCTGCATGAAAGCTAAATTGAAAATGATGTCTGTGGAAGAAGTTCTGCTGCTGAAAGGTTATTGTCACCTTCAAAGAGAGAAGGGAGGAACTGAAGAGTGTGATGCTTCTCTGGCTCAGAGTATGAGTCTTTCTATTCTGACAATACAGCACAAGTTCTGGAAGTCTCATATCATCAGAGAAATTAGAAATGGAATTTGTTGGCTGGGAATGAAAGCAGGATTCTTCCTAAAGGCTCTCCAGGGCTTCTACACTCCAGCTTAATGCAAAGCAAGCAATAGAACTGCCCTACCTCCCATCCATGTACAGAATTCACCTGGACCTGTGGTCACCATGAAAGGTTACCACCATTAAAGCTGGCACTGAGAAAATTAGTTTTTCATTTCCTTTCCTGGAAGCCTCTGGTGAAACACCTAACTTTTTTGCCCACCATCACTTTGCATGCCCTAAAGGTACACCTAGAAATTTCCAATTTTACTTGGCAGTTTCATGCTGCTCTTGAGTTTCTCCTTTCAGCAGGATTTCAAGTCCGGCTGAATTGCTCAGTCAGCTCCTAAGACAGGGACCAAGATCACTGACTTACGTTAGTATTGGTGTCTGATATTCATGGCAAGAGAAAGGAGCTGCCATAAAGCACACATATAGCTTTGTCAGGGAGCTTTTGCCAGATTTACAGCAGCGTGCACTCTGCTTTCCTTGGGCACTCAGCACAGAGTGCCTCCCTTCAGAGAGCTTGTCATATATCAGTGCAGAGAACACCTTCACTGTAAGAGCAAGGGGAAAACACTTAAGCACACGGACATAGTGAAATGTAGCATAATCTCCCACCCCTTCTTCCAGGCATCACAGACGGCATGACATAGCTCCCAGAAAATGCCATTCAAAATATTCCGAAGTGCAAATGCTCACAGGTAAGCTTTATATTATCAGGCTTCACATCAGATGAGATACTGTCCATGCTTCTGCAGCCCCTCTATAAAAGCCTAACAATGCACGAGTGGAGTTGAGCTTCTCTGTACTTCAGCACATCAATCTGTAGCCGCAAGCAGAACCCACAGCCCGTCGCACAGCTGGACAGGAGGGAAGCCTCTCTCTTTAGCCCAGACCACGATGCTGTGTTTTGAACAAATTCGCTATGCAGAGCTTCATCCAACTCTTCACAGTTTTCGCATCAATTAGCTCAAATTCTCATACAGATTTGGGAAAAAACATTTTCATACATAATTTTCCCACTGTTAGAACCACAGACAGAGGCAGAGTTGGAACTGAAGCATCAAAGATGGTGTCGGCTTCCCATTCACTCAGTATGGCATAAATTAGAAACAATTAATTTCTTCAATTTTCTTTAAAAAATAGCACTGTTAAAGTGGATTATTCTGAGTTTTTATTTTAAAAACCTGGTTTTAGGTTGTCTCTAAAGCAAATCATGTGCTTGTTCCTGGCAGACTGCCAGGGCTAAATTAACTTGATACATTTAATGCAACTGCAAGCTAATAGGCAGTCTGGTCTTCTGTCGAACCTATGCAATCTTTTAAATGTTTAATCAAGAAGCAAAATTAGAACTTAAAAATCCATTGCTTCCAGCATTGTTTTTCTTCTAAGTAAGCAAGTAAAAATTTAAAAACCCCTCTGCCAGGGCAGCACTCTCAGTGATGCTGAAGGCAGCTTTCTTCAGCCAACAGAATTCTCCAGTGCTGGAGAATCAAACACACTGAGACAGAGGGGCAAAACCACGCTGACTGCTGTGGGTGTGAAATTCTCCCTCCCAAGCCAGCAGATCAGAGCTGGTGATAAGAACAGTCCCAGGTTCCATACTGGGGACGAAGGGTCCAGGAGAAGACGGCAGCAAAGAACCTGTTACACATCTGTCTAAATGCACGTAAGTGCACACACGTACACACTCATGCACGCGGCTCTGTACACCCTGCAGCCTCCTGATACGCCAGACCCAGTCCGCAGCCCAAACCTGCTGCATCCCTTGGGAGTCAAGCCCTGGCATTCCCACACCCTGCCCATAACAACATTCACTCCCAGCAGTGAGTTCCCCCTGCTCTGCTAAAATGTTGGGCTTCCATGAACATGCTGCAGTGATTATATCCCTCCAACACTACAGCAGGATTAAAACGATAAGAGATCCCAGAGCCTGTATGCATTGCCATGCCTTTACTCCCTGGACCTCTATAGTGCAGCCAGAGCAGGGATTTCTCCTGGCTAAAAGGTATCATTACAGTATTTTCTTTTCCCTCTCACACATGACAAGAAGAGGCTTGCCTCCTCCAGCAGCAATATAACAAAGCAATAAGATAGCTAATATTATACTCCCAATCCTTCTCTAACTCATTTCAAATGTTTGCTGAAGCCCAAGGGAAGCTTTGTCTTTTTAGAAAACATATTAACTACATGTGAGCCTCGCTACCTCCCATGTGGAACCCCAAGAGAGCAGCATATGTGTTTCTCAGCCATCTTTCAAAGAGAAAACACAGTAATATCTCCTAGTAAAACCAGAAACACAGGAACAATACATATCCAATAAACTGCATTTGGACTGCTGTGGATAATGTTTGAGCAAGAGTTAGCAGGCAGGAAGGCTGCAGGGGTCTCTCAGGCTGTCTTCCCTGCTTTGTTGCGGTAACAGCCAGATCTCCGGCTTCCGTGTAAAAGCTGCACCACGAGGCTTTAGCGTAAACCTACAAAACAATTTCTTTCTGCTCTTCGTTCAGCGGTGGGACGTCCACCTTTGCAGCATGCTGTGCAGACTCTCTTACCTGAAGTTCTCAGAACACGAGAGGAAAAGCAGCATCTTCACCCTTTACAATGCTCTGGTAACCTGCCAGCAAACAGGCTGGGCTCCCGCAGCCCTAAGGTTAACAACCCAGTAGCCCTCAGCTGCAGCTGAAAAAGCACTCCAGTTTGGAGCCAGTGCTTTCAAGTTCAGACAGCTATGGGCACAGCTGGTAAACACAGGATAAAAACCAGCCCCACCACTGAGCAGCAGTGAAACGTGGTGGCTATTCACTGTGCTGGAACCTCATCCTCTCCCATCATCATGCCCCCTAAGCAGCGAGCTGCGGCACAGCTCTTTAACCCGGGATCTTCCTCCCTTTTTAAACTGCAACATGCTCACAAGATCATATCATGGGGAGACATGAGATTGTGGAAGAACATGCCCTTGGGAAGGATTCACTAGAGCTTTACCGAGAACGATTTCTGGGAGGCACTTACAGAGATGGATGTTATCTCCTGAGATCTATTACAAACAGGAAGCCAGGCAGACTTCAGGAGGCAGGTGCTCTCTCTTCCCTTTTCACAATGTGTAAAAAATCCCCAAATCCTTCCTTGTCACACTTAAAAGTTTTCTTTGACATGCTGCTAAATTAAAGTAGTATTACTTTTCTGGGAAGGTGCTGGAGATGGATTGCTCATGCTGCAGATCTGGATTTGACAAGCAATAGTAGTACATGGACAGGGCGCAGAGCTCTCCCATGGATTGGGATGGGAAAGACGCATGGAGCTTCCCTCTGTAAGACTCAGCACAAAGTTTTCCATTTGGGAAATACCTTGGGCCCTCACTTTGCAAAAAGTCAATTCTGAACAAGCAGCGGGAAGTAAAGTCTGAAAATTACCTGAATTTCCTATGATGACTTAGTTCAAAAGAGGACTGAATTCAGACCAAATAGGTAAAGAAAGTTAGCTATTAAAAAATTTTTCTAGATTCTTCCACCTTTCCTTACCACTCAGGGGTGGGGGGGAAGAATTTGATATCCACAGCTGATTTGATAGGACCATCTGCCCTGGCTGACACTGGCAAAGGGGGATTCCTCACAGTTAATTTTTTTTTTTTATTATGGCAACTGAAATGAAATGTGCCAATACAAACATGCTATGGTAAAGCAGGAATAATGTCATAAAGAGCAGACACTCCAACAATCTATGGAAAATCCTTTTTACCCCAGGGCAGACTTGAGTATTACATACCGTCCCAACAGCATCTGCAGAAGTCGTATTATGGCTATAATTTCAGAGAAAATACAACTAACAGTCAAAGGAATTGTTTCATGCCAGAAGGCAAATAAATAGATTTTCTAAGTCTCCCAGCAAACCTCCATGGTTCTGAGTAGCTTGGGTTAGAAAACAACCTTAGTCAAAGCATAAGTCATAGAGGCCCGGTATGTCTTTGCTTTATTCAAGTTTTCTCTGATTTCACTTAGGCATTGGATATTTCCAAGAGCTTCCTGAGCTAAATGCAATCCCTGCTTCACCACTTACAGTTTCCACTGACTGCAAGGAAGTCTCTCCTGCTCAAAGTAGGTGAAGAGCTGATTCACTGGGTCTCAAAATGCTGTTTGACACTGGGGCAGATGGAGGATGGTACAGAGATGGGTCAGGATAGTGGGGATTTACTCCAAACCCTTGGAGCCTCAAAGTTCCACCTTGAAGTAAAAAACTCATCTGAAACCCATAGCTCAGTCCATGCTTCCAAATAAGCATCATACAAGACAGGCAGGTTTTAAAGAGTTTTCATGATAAATTGAGACAAGAGAGTTTATTCATGCCTTTTTGGAGATGACAGGCAGAGACACAAAGGGTGGGATTCACCTCACTTAACGTTAGACACCTAATTGTTAAATGTCTCCATCTATGCAAGTCACCTGTCCTCCACCACACAAACACACTTTTAAGCCTATACAGAGATGTGGGAGCTCCAGACGGCAGTTCATCTCCAGGTGTCTCAGATGTCTGTCTTGCAATGGGCCGTACCACCCCTGAGGCACGCTTGTCTCCCTTGACTAGAGAGAGGCTGAAATTATTGCCTTAGACATCTGCTCATCTAGATCTAAGGTGACTCCAGCCTGGAGCAACTTGCTCCTGGGCCTACTGCAGGCCAATACAACAGCCAAGTTTTGAACTATTTCTCCAGCATACTATGCCTTAAACGTGACAGCATCCTTCCTCCACAGGCAGTGAGATCAACCCATTCACTGCTGGGTTGCTGTGACTCAGCAGTGGGGGATGTGCTAAACCATCTTTAAAGGTCACTAAGTTCCTCTGCCAAGGCTGAAAACAGCAGCTTGGCCCTTTCATCTGTCAGGTTTGTTTTATATCATCTGTCAATTGCTGGCATCCTATCCTAAAATAACTCACTTCACCTCTGTTTCCAGCCTCGCAGCCCATCAGCCTCTTCCTACCCTGTCACCTCCTATTCCCCTGTGTCACATCATGGGCTTGGTATGACATGACAGGCTGAGACACACTGAGCCAGGGAAGCCGTAATCATGGTTCAACAGAGAGAAAGAGAGAGGACAGGATGGGTCCGAAGTGCAATTAAACAGACCACATTTGATCAGCAGTCTAAACCCATAATAGATATGTTTCCTTTCAGCCTTGGGCAAAGTATTCTATGGTACTTTATCCCTGAATCATGCTAGTTTCTTACAACTCCCAAAGGCATCTTGTTCTACTCTTGCATTGATCATCGAAAGTCAAAGAGAACAGATTCCCTCAGCTAGTCTGTGTGGACAGAGCTGCACGGAACAGGATCCCTCTCACCCCTCCAGAATGTTTGTATCACCAGAGACTTCAAGAATGAATAAACAACTTTACTCTGTAAGGACTTTTTTTTGCCCAATTGGAATGACAGAGCAAATTGGACAGCCGCTTTAGCATCACAAGAAAAGACTTGTAACAGTGAACCTAAAAAGCCAGTGAGGCAGGAGTACAAAGAGGTGGTGAAACTCCTGAACAGATGTACCCTGCGTTACTGCAGGCTGAAAGGGGCAGTTTGTAAGTCTTGGGCTGATCAAGAGACGTCAAGTTTGTTGCTAAATAACAATTTGGATGGACTCAAAAGCTATAGAACCCACTTTCCCTCCCTCCAGAGACACACTGTTAGCCTTCATTATAGGGTGTTATTAAAAGTTAGCAGCTATGACAATATCACATGCATGTAGAAGTCCAATAACTCATAAATCTTGTGACGAACTTTAAACTGGTAGATGAGGTTCTTGGATACACTTGTACAGTAATGTTTACACTGATGCAGAGAGTTTGAAAGAGAAATCTCTGTTACTGCTTTGCAGATATGTCACATGGGGATGGATTTATGCAATGCCCACAAGGCAGATACTCAGCTGATGCAAGGAGACAGCTACCTGAAAGCCAGGTGATCATCTGCCCTTCAAGGTCCAAACAAAGAATGTATCATGCTCTTGGTTTGGAAATGCCAGATGTAGAGGAGAAAGGAGAAGAAAAACCTGTGTATCTCTACAGTTCCTGTGAGGACAGATGGCTTTGCATGATCCTGAAAGAATGACCTTCTTCCTTATCTTCCTAATCTCACTTTTTAAAATATCTCGTCTTTGGCCAACAGGTCAGACTCACTGGGCTAACAGAGGAAGCATGGTGCTGCAGCATGGTGCTTCCTTCACAGGATGGCCAGTGGGAGAGGGAGGGAGCACTGACCCCCTGCACAGTACATGATATCCCCTCGTAGAGCACAGCCTTCCTCAGGCAGGTGGTAGCCAGGATATAGGCACGTCAGCATGGGCAAGAACTGACCCTCAGTTAAGGACGTCACCCTCAGTTAAGGATGTCACCTCAATCTTCAGCTTCCTGCCCTGCAATAGACTTCTCTTAGGGTGGAGGTCCTCATCACAAAGTGGCACATCAGGGGTTTTCCCACCTCTCCTGTTTCACCTATGGGCTCTGCTCTATGCCATGGTGCATCTCTCCATCTGTTGTATTGTGAGCTTGTACATTCAGCCACAGCCGGGAGAAAAGGTGTTTGAAGGTATGCAGGCACTTCATTTGCCTGCTGTGATGTGGGACTGACAGCACTGTTCAGCTTCACAGAGTTGTTGTGAGTACCAGCATTAAAGAGATTAAATTGATGGAGGCCTTACACAGATTGCAGATAGGCAGAGATACTCTCCTTCAAGCCTGTTGCTGCTGAAATAACTGGTCTAGTGCTATGCAATGATGTCTCCCTTCTGCGTGATTAGAGATTGCAACCAGGAGATGTCTGTGTCTCTTGTCATCTGCCCTGATATGCTTTAGCAGGAAGAGAACATCAATCTGTTTCTTCAGGCTAATGGCTTTGTCTGTTCCCTACCAAGGTGTCTTCTACCGCCTTCTCCTTGAATGAATGATAGATTTCCAGCCAGTGCTCACATGTTAATGAGACCAGAGACTGAATGAAAGCGTGTATGCCCCTGCATGCAGCCCCCTGCCCCTGCAGGCACTGGGTCCTACCATCCCATTTTTGTTGAACCCTAGCTTAAATGTTTCGTTTCCAAACGCGCTCACTCTGGGCCAAGGGCCACACCCTGCAGTCAATCTGAGGACACTTTGAGTCATTTTTGAAAGGACGTTGATTTCAGAGCTGTGGCTGCCTATGAACCACAACAGTCCTACACCAAGCCTTGCTGGTGGAAGGTGTG
Source organism: Gavia stellata (assembly GCF_030936135.1). Taxonomy (NCBI): domain Eukaryota; kingdom Metazoa; phylum Chordata; class Aves; order Gaviiformes; family Gaviidae; genus Gavia; species Gavia stellata. The sequence continues at coordinate 4,806,532 of NC_082621.1, read as the reverse complement.
CTGCTAAAGGTGGCCGAGCTCTGCTGTCACAACCCTGATGGCAATGGGCACAGCACTCAACAGCCGGGTGAGCTCATGAAATGAATACGCTGTGCACAAATCAAACAGACGCAAGCCCTCACCTCAGGCCCAAGTCAGCCTCCCAACTTTTGCATGGGCTGAACACACTGAGAGAAAGCGGGAGTTATTCCAGTCTAAATCCAGTGCAGTTTGCTGGAGTCACTGGAGTTACACCAGCCTGTGTACATGTCCATAAAGCACAGTCCATAAAGACAGTGAGATACCTCCAAATTCCTCTTTTAGTGTTTCTGGAGCCCTGTACGTGCAGGCTTTGTGTTTGAGGTCAAGCGCTCCTTACAAGTGTGGTTCCTTGCCCAGAGCTGCTACTGGCTTACTCTGGATATGAATAACGCTGTACATTAATTAACAGGCCTGTGGCCTGGATGAGAAGCACAGCTGGTTGCTCAGAGCCATGTCCAGCTTCTGAGTGTCACCAAGGATGGCGACTCCACAACCTGTCTGGACAGCCTGGCCCAGTGTTCAGCCACCCTCAGAACAGAAAAGGTTTTTCTTATGTTTAAATGGAATTTCTTGCGTTTTAATTTCTCCCCATTGCCTCTTCTCCTTTCAGTCATCACTGCTGAGAAGCATCTGGCTCTATCTTCTTTACTCCCTCCCATCAAGCATTTATACCAATTGATAGATCCCCTGAGCCATCTCTTCTCCACAGTGAACAATCCCAGCACTCAGCCCCTCCTTGTATTTCAGATGCTCCAGTCCCTTAAACATCTTTATGGCCCTTTGCTGGACTCACTCCAGTATGCCCACATCTCTCTTGTGCTAGGGAGCCCCGACCTGGATGCAGCACTGCAGACGTGTCTCACCGGTGCTGGAGAAAGGGGAAGGATTACCTCCTTTGACATGCTGGCAACGCTCTTCATAATGCAGCCCAGGATGCTGTTGGCCTTCTTTGCTGCAAGGACAGATGCCGGTTCATGTTCAGCTTGCTGTCCACTGGGAGTGCAGAAGTCTTCCCACTGAGCACTTGGACAAATGCCCCCATACTGATGTCTCAGAAATGCAACTTTGATGTAACTTCCACATTTACACTTCAAAAAACACAACCTCAGCACAGTACAAAAGGGTATAATTACCATTTCAGAAAAAAATAAATGTTAATTTGACGTTGCGCATTACGGCTCTGACAGCTCCCAGGCTCTGGTGAAATGAGTGTCAAATAGACATTACAAACAAATACAGAAGTGTTTGTTTTTCCTCTTCCTAAACTGAAGAGAAGGATAGGGGCCAAGCTGAAGCAATGAGTGGAAAAATGAGTGGAAAGGAGGAGGAAAAGTCATTACAAAGCAGTTTGTGATTTTCAGAGCAGGCAAGTGTGGGAATAGTTCTTGTTTTGCAGGCAAATGGGAGCTAAAGCCCTTGCAGAACAAAAGTGATCACACATGCACAGAGATGACTTCCACTGGCAGAAGCTGAGGGCCTCACTTGCTCCTTAAAACCCTCTCATATGAACAACCAAAGGCTGCCCTCAGAAACAACTCTGCTCTCCTTCTTTCTCCCATCAGTTTGATGGGAGTGACATGTGCTCAGTATCTGCAGAACAGCATTGGAAGAAAAATGTAGGAGTGATTCCTGGAATATCCTATTCAAAGGGGTTTTCTCTTATAAATAGACAAAAAGGATATGCCTTTGAATGGCTAAATGTTTCCCTTTAAATGTTTCCTCTCAATCAGAATATTGTTTTTAGAAAAAAATTGAGGGTGTTTTTCTTTCTTTCTTTCTTTCCCCAGGAACTGCACGCTTTCCATGAACACACAGCGCAATCCCCGTCACCGGAGGGTTTGGAGAAGGAGCCCGACAAGCACTGTTGGGAGTGGTGCATGTCAAGCTGTTTTCTCCTTAAGAGACAATCCCAGGGCCCTTCTGACCCTCAAGCCTATGATTTTTGTCATAAAAACTCCTTAAACCTTTTTTTTCTTTTATCACTCAAGACCCCCTCTAAGAAAACAAAATAATTTTGAGTTCGGGATTTTTAACAAAATGATAAAAAATGTCCATAAGGGTTTTCCTTTGGGAATGTCCTTGGGTTTTCCCATCCTGATCTTCTTAGGGAAGCAAGTGCATGGCACAAAAAGCAAACACAATTGTTTTGCTGCTGAGAGCACATTGACTTGAGCCTAAACATTTCAGCCTGAATCAGTTCCAATGGGTCCAGTACTAGACAGGATGGAAAATTAGCTTTGCAACACAGAACAAGCAGAAGTAGTCAATAAATATTTCAGTTCTGTATTTGGAAAGAATTTGGATGATGTATTCATATCCTACAAGGATAATGAAATACTTCACTTTCCAGTGGCCCTAAGCAATGTTTGATTGCACAGAAAGAATTCAATATAATTAAAGAGGATGTTAAACAACAGCTATTCAAGTCAAACATTTTAAAACCTGCAGCTCCAGATCATTTACATGTAGGAATATTAAGAGAAGCATTTCAGGAATATTCCAGAACTTGCTACAGCTTTTTGAGAAATTGTATATGCAGGATATCGGATTTACGCATAAGATGGCTTTAAAACTGGATTTTTAGTCTCCTAAGGGAATGCCATAATCAGCAGATGCTTGGCTCTCCTAGCGCGATGCTGACTCAGTCTTTCTGCCTGATATCACTCTTTTTCTGTCTCTCTCCTCCTTTCCTTCATTACCCAAACAGATTTCTAAAGGACTGGACTCTCTCTCAGACAGAAAAGACATCAGTTATCAACACCTGCCCCTCTTTTCTTCACTGGCCCCATCCTTGCACCAACCAGGCATCCTAGAGGGAAGAGCCAGGGCTGCTGCACAGATGCAGCACATCTCAGCCAGAGAGTGAGAGCGGGAGAAAACCTGCACAAGCAGGACAGGCGTGAGCTGCGTCTTCCCATCTCAAACCGGGAGGAGGCACTGGCTGGAAGGGCTGAACGTGCAACACATCTAGGTCCAGTAGCTGAACCATGCCAAGAAAGCCACAGACACGCTATTGCTGGAGGGAGGCATGTCCAGATGGGGATTCACCTGAAGCCTAGACCATGACCCCAGCACTGACTTTTCCGTTCCTAGCAGGGAAGGCAGGGTCTCTTCCTCCAGTTCGGCAAGGCCTAACTCGATGAATATCCAGAGACGTTCACAATGTGCTTACTTTTCTCTACTCAAGGGTTCGTCTCGTGAGCGAGGCTGTCATGCCAACCCCTCTGTATCCTTCTCCAGACACTCCTGCCCTGTATCTGATCTCCAGAGTCCCCCCCCATCGTACCCCACAGAGACACCCCAGCTCTCTCATGTCCTGACCACTTCTTTCCTACTGCGCAGAATTTTTTCTTGCTTGGATATCAGTCAGTCACCAGCACGTTTAAATAATCTCCTACCTTTGCTCAATTCAGGCCCTCAGTGAGTAATTTATTAAACAACTGAGAGACAGTTCAGGTGACCTAGAAGAACTTTATTAACATAGTACAAATAATTCAAGATTTCTAACAAAAGAAATGGGCCTTGGAAACACTCATTTTGATTCGTAACCCGGCTTTGGTGTAGTTGCCCCATGGGGTCACTCAATGACCTTTTTAGGGGACTTGCAGGCCAGGGCAGAGATGTCCCAGATTTCTTCTGAAACCAGCCCTGAAAGGACAGGAACCTGACTGATGAGGCTAGGATGGCTGTGGGGTCACTGCTCCTGAACTGCTTGTCACTCAGCTGCTGAACAGAGGCACGGCACAGGCGGTGGTAATTCAGTATAAAACACTGTGCTTTAAACTACACCCGCTCAGGACACGACTGACAAGGAGCTCAGGCATCTCAGCAGAGGAGGAAGGCAAGCAGGGGATTTGCCACCTTCGTAGGTCTAAGATAATAATGAGTCAGAGTCCCGGATCTCACAGTTACTGGTTCCTGAAGGGGAGCTTTCCTCTTTCACCCTTAGGGCACAGACTGCCTGGATGGAGGACAGTCAAAAGACGCAACATTTCTACATGGAGGGGAAAGCTTCCCAGACCCAACGTACTAAGCAAGATTGAATGGGAAGTCAGACACTTACACCCTCATCAAGGTCAGAGAAGGGTGTTCAGGGAGTTTAGTCTTGAAATTTGATTTACACATGCAACTAACAAAGCAAGGCTTTACATAAAGCAGGATTATCCCAGGTTGCATCCACTGAATGAGCCCCTGGAGCACTAGGAAACCTAATTAAGTAGGTAGAGAAATACTAATAATTTTGTTGGGAGCTACCGCCTTACTCCTGGAGGGAAGAACCTCAGGGAGATCGTGCTGCAGAGCAGCTGACAAGCCAGTGTCAGCTAGACAGCAGAGATAAGGAACAAAGACGGAGCCCGTGGATTACAGATGGCTGCTGTCACCGACGAGTGAGCCTGCGATGACAGAGGGACGTTGATGTTCCAATGCACCAGCAGCCAATCAATAAGTAATTACAATGATTCAGTGAGCAATTGATAAAATGAATTAAAAAATGAATATGTAAAGTCAATAGGACGAGTTAACCCTTGTTGGCTCCCATACTCCAAACTCCAACTGCTTGATGTTTCATTTATAGACTTAAGGTCCCTATAGCATCTAGCAGGAACTTCTGCTCCACTCAGGCTCTGAATGCAGCTAGTAACTCCAGCGTTGAGCCCGATGCCATGAAGCCAAAGACTAAAGCATTTCTTCTAGTCCTCATGAAAAAAATTATGTAAGATGAGGAAGGTGCCACTTAAATTTAATTCTTTTTTGTTTTAATTCCGGGGGGAAAAAAATCATAATTAAAAAGAAAAAAAAATCCTTCTTCAAAACAGAAGGGAAAACTGAAGAACTCATAGATTAATAGGGGGAACTATAAAATAACCCTCCTAAATATACTAATATTACTCAGGCATAAATTAAATATTTTATACCAATGATTTTGAAGAGCTTCATTTTACTTTTGAACATTGTGAAAAGCTTTTGCCTATTTAGGTAACATACATGCCAAAGCAAAAAGCTCTTCTGAATGGAAAACCTGAACTTTGTTTTGAGAACGCTGTAGATTTTTTTTAACTTTTCTCTCTCACAAAAGAGAAAAATGACCTTTTACTTTCAAGAGCGATAACTGTGATGCATTTTTATTTTCAGTGCACAAAGTTCTAACTGAGAAACTTCAGGGCACCCTAACTACATCTACCTTGTTAGTTTGTTCCAGCTAGGTTAATCAGCCTGACTTTTAGAAATGTGTGATTTAATTCTGTTAGGACTTCAGCTGGCTCTCACTAACAGGGCTAATGAGAATATCACACTGCAAGCTGCATAAGAGAAAGGTTAGCTTCTCTGACATATCAAATCCAGCACACGTAATAACGCACTCTCTATTCCACTGGCTTTCTGTGAAGCAGGAGTTTTGGTTTGGTTTTTTTCCCCCAAAGACAAACTTCAATGGTAATCCGAAAGGAAGATATTTGAACATTTTTTTCAGAGACTATTCCATTCCCTTTGCAAGCAAACCCCCTATTTTAATTGCCTTTGCTGTGAGGTTTTGTCTGTACTGCTCAAGGAGGATGCTATTCATATTACTTGGATTATTAAGGATTATATATCCTTTTAACATTTCGGAACACTGACCTAAGTTTCCAAATGATACAGATGACCATCTTTACTGACTCCAAGTCCACCTTCCTCTGCTTCCTGAAGTCATCTACTACTCATAAATATTTGTGGAATTCAGAGCTAGGGAAGCAGGTGTCAGCTATTATTTCTGTTACATTAATGACTTGCTAAGCGTTGTAGCTATCACAATTCCTTAACTATTTTTGATACACTTTTAAAATAGATCTTTTAAAGAAGCCATTATGGCAAAACTGAATTTTCCACAGACTTTTTTTCTAGGAGAAAGTTTCTAAAGCACCATGTGGCTTTCTTGGTTAAAACTAAAAAAAGACACAGCCTTGAACAGACAATAAAAAAGTTCAGTCTGTTCACACCGGGGATGAGACTGTCCCTGGCAGATGTGTGTTAATCTGTTCTTAAAATTCTCCTGATCATTTGAGGTTTACAGAAAGGGTGGGACACAGCTCTCCAGGATGGTGCAAGAGCAGGTCATCCAGATAGTATGTTTGGTGTCCTCTCAGCTTTCTGCTGTCATGCTTTCAGCCACCTTGGGTCTCTCTCAACTCTGAGGAGCTCTTTGGCTAAAAGACTATCAGCACTTGCAGACTCCTGGCTTGAAGCTGTTCCACAGTCCACTATTTAGAGCAGCAAGTTCAAGGTGTATGTGCCATTTTCTATGCGAGTGCCCCAAACCATCAGAAGATCAGGTGCCTCTCTGTCTTTGTTCTTACTGCACTTTGTATAAAGCATTAACTATTCCTTGGGGTAGAACGTGTAACTTTGTCAGGCTGTGAAAACCACTTCTCACCCAATTCCTGTGAAGTCTTTCTCCAGAGATCGCACAACGTGACTCTAAAGACAGCGTAAAATAACAAGCCTGAAGCTTAGACTAACCAGAAAGGTGAAGGTCTCCATCCTTTTTTGACAGGATTCTGTCTCAGATGCAGAGGTTCTTCATTGTCTTTAACTCCAAGCAAAAATTAGGTATCTGGTAAACTATACTAATTAATTAATTAATTCCCCATAACATTTCCTTTCACAGAAAGGCTGGAATATAATCAGAAATATGTTAATGTGCCATTTGCTAATTTCACTCTTACTCCATCTGGGGACAGTAAGATCTTCTCCTCTGATATGTTTTCAGTGTACTTGTCAGAATTATGAGATCTTGAAGAAGAAATAGTGTCCTGCTTTTTGCAAGTATTTTTTCATTCTTATCCCCGAGTCCTCACATGAGACAAATCAAGATAAACTGGGTTTTTTTCCCAATTAATCCAAGACCATTTCAGCTGCTGCTCATGCTCTATCTTCTCTAGATATCTGGAGTGAATTTTTATTGTTATTTTTCTTTCGAGATATTTTCTTGATCATAACTGGATTCCAAAATTAGCCTGAGAGAGGGACAAATTCAATTTTGTCACTTTAAAGATTGGTCTTCTAACCATAGGTAGGTTAGAACATAGACAAGTGATAGGACAAGGGGAAATGGCCTCAAGTTGCATCAGGGGAAGTTTAGACTGGATATTAGGAAAAATTTCTTCCCCGAAAGGGTTGTCAGACACTGGAACAGGCTGCCCAGGGAGGCGGTTGAGTCAACATCCCTGGAGGTTTTTAAAAGACGTGAGGGTGAGCCGCTTAGGGCATGGTTTAGTGGTGGACTTAGCAGGGTTGGACTTCATGATCTTAAAGGTCTTTTCCAACCTAAATGATTCTATGATAGGTTGCATTATTGCTGCTTATAGAAATAATATCAGACCATTACCTAACAAGAAAGAAATTAAGGGGTGAAAGATGACCATTCAGTCCCGGCTACTGCTCCCATGCAGAGAAACAAATCCTAGCCTAGGACAAATTCAGGTCTTTCAGCTTGCCAAGCCTACACAAGCACAAAGCCCCTAGCCGGAAAACAATCAATCACCTTGGTCTCCTGGAGAGCTGCTACTTATCCTCTTTGAAACCATGGCACAGTGCTCACACCATCTGCCGTGGCTAATACAAGTGGTTAATTTTCCCTGATTCCTCCTGCAGTCACTAACGAGAGACTGGCTCCTGAGATGAAGATTCAGAGCACCTGAATGAGGCTCCCACTCTAACCCACCTCCAGGGAGGCTGTTGCTCTCCACTGGCTACAGACAGAGATAGCAAGCAAAGGCAGCTGGCAAAGCACCTACCACCTCCCACACTTCTTCAATACCAGCTAGTATCCAACTAATACTCACAATCTGAGATCGTCAGAGTCCCAAAATTTGGGCTGTATGTCTGTCACAATGTTTTCAGAGATTTACATATGCCTCTGGCTCCTGTCCTCCAGGCAACCAGATTACTTTGATAAATTCATACGTATTATTCATAGCCCGGACCATGCTTCCCTTTTCAAGCAAGATAGAGTAGCTAATTAAATGCTCTTCTAAATCATTGGAGATCTCCCTGGCTGCAGAGAAGGAGACAATGGAGAGATGCTTCTGATTATAATTTTTCCCTTTCTCTCTGACGATTGGGTATGTGGAGGCCTGCCCTCCACTTCTGACCTGCTTTGTTAAATTCTCCAGGAGTTTGTAAGTAAGTGATGTGTGTGCTACACGTAGGCAATATTGCCTAGGGACTGGAACAGCGGATGCGGATTCAACAGTCAGCTCAGCCACTGACCTTCCATGTGACTTTGGGAAAGCCATGATGCTTTTCTGTTCCCTATCTCTAAAATAGGGATAATGCTATTGGTCTCCTTTCAAAGGGCCTGTCAGCTATGAAAACAAGACTTTAGTGTTCTTCCTATGTTAATACTTCAGCATTTATTTATTTTTCTATTTTTGTTCTGTTCCCAATACACTTTCGAGCTTGCTATCAGCAGAGATATACAATACAGGCTTTAATATTAGAGGGAATTGATACTGATGGGAGCCCTGTTACAATTTGTTACGTTTTTATGTTCCATGTAAAAAAAAATTGATGTGCTCAGAGTTGGTGAAGTTATTTTTCAAGGGTTTAGTGGAGCTTAAATTATGCTTTGGCCTTGTTCTTCTCAGGGGTGGATTTCACCTGGGGTGAAACAGAATGGCCTGGTTAGTGAGGATATAGATTTCAAATAGTAACTCTTACTGTTTAATGATCACTTAAACTTGTGCTATCATGATACATAATGGCTATTCCCCTTGAAGGTTTCCAGCACAGAATTCAGGTTACTTATTACAGAATTGGGAGGGAGCACAGACACTGAGAGTGCTTAAAGGTAGTAAAGAAATAGCAGCTCGTATTGCATATTGCAATGTATGAACAACCCTCATACACCCCCATGTTACCCTCCGATATTAGCAGCTGCTTTGACTGTGAAATGCTGTGTGGAGCACGTCCAACTGCGTGTCACTATTGTGTTGATTTTTGCCTTGACAGAAGCCCTAATTAGAGCCCTGGGCTTTGCTTTGTCCCATGTCATTCTTCTGCGTAGACAAAAGAGATTTCTCTCACCAACTTACAGAATCAGAGTCAGCTGGGAGGAAAAGACTGATTTTTCAACAAGACACTTGAAAGGAGGTGAAATCTTGCCTCCCTTTTCCCTCCAAATCACAGGAACATCAACTTCAAACTTTTCAATGAACTAAAATTTGATCACTTGTCCATGCATTCAACTCCCCATTCTTTTACATCTTTTTGTGATCCACTGTATTTCTTAAGAGGCGGGAAGGGGGGACAAAAATAAATAAATAAAGCCGGAATAAAGAGAAGAGTTCTGTTTTGACAGAAGTCAAAACATAATTTTTCACTTTGATGACCCAATCAATAATCATGAGCAATGTGAAATCTCTTTAAAGAAACTTTTGCTGGCAGACAGTTCTTGCCCACCTCCCTTCCCACTGCTGCAGCGTCCCTGGAAGGGAGGCTGACAGACAAGCTGATTTGTATTTGCCTTTCTATCCTTTCTGTTGCTTTCTTTGTCTTCATCAGATTTAACGGAGTTAACTCACTCGTGCAGCTATCAATCTCCCGGAGTGACTGCAGAGAGCTGTCTCATCTGACACACTGCGCTGCAGCGGCTCCCGGTTTCCCACTGAGGAAGTGGAGCACTCGGGACAGAGCATGTATGCTCAGGTGAAAGGAATTTTTGGCTAAATTCACTCTGTACGAGTCCAGTAAGCACACTTCACCACTAGCAGTGACCGGTGACAACAACCAGCCTCCTCTGCAGGAGGCTTCGACCAAGAGGCCAGAGGTAATAGGACAAATTTCCTTTGGAGAAGTGGGGTCAAGGGACTTCCCATGGAGGAGGCTGGAAAACGTCGGTACAGAAAGTGGCGGGGTTTGTGCACGGTACATGAAAATGAGCAGCCCCAGAGCTGTTCATCTGGAGTAGTGATTGCTGATTGCTTTAGATTCAAATAATGAAGGACATGTATTTGGGGACTAGGAAATGCTCCTTTTTGTTTTTAAAGCAGTTCTATTTTTTCCCAACTTATTTTTGAGCATGCCTGGAAATACTTGCTTGCAAGTGTTTAAAGAAAATCTTTACAAAAAGTGTCTGCTTCCCACATACATTTAGATATTTTTCTTCCTCTTGCCCTTTGCTGCCAAAAAACAATCCTCAACACAGATATGTATCCTATGAAAAAAAAATGAAATAACTGAAGAGTAAAATGGAATATTTCTAGTGACAATGCATGGTGTTGCTACAAGGAAGGTGTACTTTGCATGTGAGATGCTGCTTTTTTTTCTTATTTGACTGGAGACTCTGGCCACATATCTGTCCTCTGATCCTAGACCCGGGGACCTTTCTGTTGTATGTCTACCCTTCCACTCAGAGAGGAGGCAGCTGCTTATCACAGCAAGCGTTGGCCCAAGGCCCAGCTCATTTTTGTTTAAAGTTTTCTTTGAAAACCAGCTCCTGTTGTCAAAGTACCTCCAGCTATTTGAACAGTGTAACCCAGCACTGCCTGCTCGAGCAGCCCACCCCACAGCACGGGTGACACCCCGAGCAGGACATCAGAGCCACCAGTGACTTAGCCCGCGGTGAAGCCCTGCCCTGCAACAGTATCTTTGTCTCAGCATCAGTTTCTGCAGCATATTTGATGTTTTGAATTTGTTGGTAAACTCCCCATTTCAATCAATACAAATGCAGCTGAAGAGCCAGGCTGCTGAGCGTTGAAGGTAATGCCATTTGGATGGGAGGAGAAGGACAGTTTCCATCTTGTGTGCGTCTCTGCAAGGTGTCCTGATGGCCATGGGAGAAAGAAGGAGGAAAAAGATGCCAATGCCACTTCATTCTCCTCCAGGATTGAAAGGATCAACAAAAAGCATCAAGAACAAAAGTATTAGAGGGGAGGGAAGCCAGGATGAAAAGGTAAGAGGCTCATTTTGATTCTTTAACTGAGTAAGTGGCACACCTGGCTGCTGCTCCCACGTGCTGCAAACAAAATGCTCCACGCTTCTTACTCCGTTTCCTCAGAATACAAGGCAACCTTTGAAGGAAAGCACACTTAGATTAAATCATCATTTGCTTTGACTTTCAGCCTCAAAAATGAGGGCAGACCACTGGCAGAGACATGAGCTCTTTACTTGATGCTTCCACCTCAGCAAGGAGTACGGCCAGGTGAGTCCATGTCTCTCTTGCTCGCTGGTAAAAGCTGTGCCTGCTCGCTGTGCCGCAAAGAGCACGAGGAGCTGTGTACCTGCACAGCGCTGTACGATGCTGCTGGGAGAGCAAACCAGAAGAACCAAATCTCTTTCCTTCTGTTGATGCTATAGGAGGGTTAACGCTGGGCCAAGCGGCACGCACGCCTAACAGCCCAACATTTCAATGCTGAATTGTTTGCTCCACAAATGTGAGTCAGAGCCCCGACATAACGCTGAGAGCCGGACTTTGAGTAACTGACAGCATCACCCCCAGGAAAGGACTTCTGCCCACCCAAGATTATGAGGATGACAACTCAGCAGCTTTTGTGTTTGCTTGGCTATCATTTCTTTTAAAGGAAGTAACATTTCCTGAGACATTTTTTTGTGCTCAATCTTGCTCCTTTCTCCTTCTTCCCAATGCTTAAGCTAAATTAAATGTCTGATTTTCAGCTATTTAAAATCTTTCAAAATCACTATGGAAAGCTATATTTCTAGACAAAGCACTTTCAACAGAAGAATTCAAAATGCTTCACTGCAGAAACATCAAAATAAAATAATTTCAGCTTCTCAAAAAGAAATCCCACTCCCACTCCTGTACATATTTATCGTGGCCAGAAATATTTACCAAATTTGAGATGAATTCTTCACTGAGTCAAAACAAATGCAGAGGCAGATTTATTTGCTTCTAAATGGGAAATCTGGCAAATAAACTGTTTTGTCCAACCCTAGTTACAGGTCACTCAAGCCCTGCAGAGACTTCAGGGCTGATACGTGGCTGAGCAGACGAAGGGCCCTCCCTACCTGTGCTCCATCCCCAGCTGGATAGAGGGCTGCATGCTGTGCTGGTGGAGACAGACCCAGCCATGGTTTGCAACTCTTAACTCTGCAGCTGCTCATTTCAATACTCAGTACCCAGGAAGGAAGGGCACGTGCTCTGAAAAGTTGTGTATTAAGGAGGAAAAGACATAGGGAATAACCATCCCCACAAAAACTAAATCAAACTCAGGATCTTTGACACAACGAGTTTAACCATGACACAATACTCTAAAGGGGAAGAAAAGCAATCACATGATTTGAATGCAAGAATTCGTGAAAGAAGTAAGAAACCACTGCCCACATTGCCCACAGTTACTTTCATATCTCAGCCCTTCAGCCTGAATTTGTCACATCCTGATACAACAGGGCATTGCAGCACTCCTGGCTGAAAACACGCTCAACTGGCAATGCTGCTTCCTCTGCCAGTGAAAACAGTTTAGTTCATTACTTTTGCCTGTAATAGAGAGATGCTCAGATACTACAGAAGTGAAGTGTGTAAGAGTAAATAGATAGATACACAGAACAAGAGAGAGAGAGAGAGACAGAGAGAGAGAGACAGAGAGAGAGAGAGAGAGATGGATGCTACATGATAAAATAAAACCAGATGTAGAGTCATATTCAACGCAGAGAAGAGATAAAGGCATGTTCTTCCAAAGCCAGCGACAGTGAGCCTCTGACATGGAGCTGCAAGGTCAAATCCATTGATAGATGGGGAAGATGAGATTAAAAGAAACAAGGCTTTTTCAGATTACCAGATCAAGCTCTCAGAAGGTGTGTAGGTGACTCTAAAACATCCCCTGCTACCCCTGAGTGACATGCAGCCACGTGTCCAGGTGCTGGTAGGAGCGTGTCACACTGTCTTAGCCACCTTGTCTTTGCAGGAGGTTTCTGTGGCTGACCCATTGCTGTTGCTGATAAAAGACTGGAGGAAGGCAGTGAAGCCTCTTACTTTTTGCTCAACTTACACATATTTTTTTCCCTATTTAAAAAAATCCTACTTAGGTAATAGGCTCCAGAAAGGGGAAAAATGTCCCATTAATGAGGAACCAATAGAGACTTTTCAAAGCACCTGACAGGGCTAAAGCCATAAATTCTCTGAATTAACTAGAGTGGAGTTATGGATGCAAGTAGGAACTCAGCCAGGAATGAATTAAAAGAATTCAGCCTCAAATTCATCAATGTCCTGGTTAATATTTTAGTCTCTCAGTGGTCCAGAAATGACGAGGGAGAGAACAGAATTGACAGTAATAACAAGGCTGCTGAACACTCTTTGTGAGTCTTATTGGCAAGGAGATTGGCGAGAGGTGTAACAGCTCACAAAGTGCGTTACTCCTCCCCGGAGTCTGGATCGCTGCCTGCAAGCAAGCGTCTGTCCTCCAGCAAGTGCTGCTCTCTGTCATGCCTCGGTCTTTGCTGGAAGAGAAGAGTCTCGGGGCCGATTTGCTCAGAGCCCATGGGAGAAATACAAGAGTGAAGGAAAACGTGCATGCGTCAGGCTGCCCAAAAGGCTGTTCTTCTAACGTTTGTTTTTATCCACAATGAGAACAGGAGGAGACAGATGTAAAACAAGAACAAAGATGTTCCAAAATGGACTATTAAGAGAAAAGAAAACACTTTGCTGTGAAGGTTGGAAGCTTTTTGTTTGCAGCCCAAGCAGGTCAATTATCCCAGCGCAGAATTGTTTGACTTCATTTGTGAAACGGTGCTTTGGCCAGGTGGACTGAAATGTTTCATTTCAATTTTTCATCATGATAAATGACCCTCCATCATTGTTCATTTAATTTAAATGCAGGCCCATGGTTACACATCCAGGTTTCAACAATATATTAACCCATCTGTGTTAAAAATGTATGATATATTTTACGTATTTATTCATGTAACTTAGGAGAAAAATGTCAAACGACTTATGAAAAAATCAAGATTAGGGAATTTTCTTACAGCCAGTTCAGGTAGGATCCTTCACTCATTGGTGTGGTGGTCCAAAAATGTAAATGCTCCCTTCTGAACTAATTATCTGTAGTCTCCTGAAGAGACAGGCAGCTCTAAAGCATGATTTACTTCACGCATTCCAATACTGACCCCAAGAGAAGAAAGAAGACATGCCTATTTCTTTCAGCTTTCAAGTCCAGACAATCTGTGCAAACTGAACTCTACACTACAGACACCTAAACTTAGATTCAATGACACGCCTCTCTTGAGACTGTTGCAAATCTTTACAGGTCACAGGGCTCCAGCACAGAAAAAAAGCAAACTCATTGCTTTTTAGTCACACAAATATTCTCAGCTACATCACCAGACAATTCAACCAGCTCTAATGAACACTTGCCTTTTTTTCTCAAAGAAAGCATATTGGGATGTAATATGCAGCTCAGTAAATTCACTCAAAGCTTTTGAGAGAAAATAATTTGGGTTTTTTTCAAAGTGTTAATAACAGACTCGTCTATTCTGAAAGCATAACTGACATTAAGGGTAGCAGGAGTGGAGGTTGAGGGGGGGAGATCAGCTACAACCCTTACTTTTTTACAAAGAAGTCGCTGTCTTCATTAAAGAAGCAGCTGGCCAGCGTCCCATCAACAATCCTGCTTGTGTCTTACTGATTCCTGGCCACAGTGAAGCAATCCATCCATCACCTGCCATTGCTATTCACTAACATCAGAAGTCAGAAGGCTCGAAGGAGGCTCTGCATGCTCCCACAAAGCTTTACAGCCTGGGCTCGGCGCAGTTTCCAGGTTTTCTCCTGCACTACAAACACCAACATGTGTCAGATGAACCTCACTTTTCAAGAGGTTAAGTAGCTATTGAAAATGCCAATTTCCCTTCCAATTCTGCATTTCACCCAGCACGCAGAACTGGAGCTGCACTAAACACATCCTGACTATCTTTAGCAGACTTAGGTAGCAAGAACAGCAGGATGGGCTTCAGCCCTGCCTGAATGAGCCCAGAGAGCACTGTGTGGAGTCGCTTGTAGACAACGCTTGTCAAAGTTTGGGTTTATTCACTTTTTGTAGACTTTGTGTCTCTTTACATACAATTTCCATCAGTGAAGAATTCTTGGTGCCTTGCCATGGGATGTAAAACACATACACATGCACATTCCTGTCATTGGAGATGGAGTCAGAGTAGCCAGCGCCTTACAGACACGGCTCACCTCACCACATTTAGCTGTGTAGTTATGGCTGAGCAACCTGTGGCTCATCATCTTTGCTCTCCAGTGGTTGTGAAGGGAATCTAGACTTTGGGCATGGACACTTACATTGCAGACAGCAGAAGTGTGGTGAGACGAATCGAACGCCTTTGTCTCTTCTTTGCTTACCAAAATGGTGCCTCCCTCTCCCACTACCCTGCCTGGCTTCTTCTCACTGAAAGCTGCCTGAGCTATTTTAGGTGGGTTTGAATGCCTTGGGCATCCTGAGGGATTACATCCACCCTAACACAAGGAAAAGCCCAAGCTTGAAAAGGGGGCTACATCCTTGCCTGTGAATTCAGCTTATTACCAAGAGATCCAGGCTCTAGTGTATGACGGGACCCACCCAGGTTTCCACAACACACAACTCTGCTTGTACTGTAGACATCATGCAAACATTGTATCTGCATACAAATTTCACTTCACTCCTTCTCACAGGCCATTCTTCAGGCTGGTGCAGCAGTTTCTGCTTGGATATAATTTCCTTTTTTCTTTTTCCCATTCTAATCAATCCTTCAGATTTTGTACCCTGGACCCTAGAGACGATGGTTGTCTGGTAGGTCAAACACCGTAAAGATAAGGTAATATTAATCTCAGTAATGATGTATAACGTTGCTCTTCTGCTCTAGAATCCAGCTTTATCTACCTGCTTCCCTGCTCCAAAGAAATATCTATCTAACATCCTCAAATGTGTTTTGTTTTGTGTCTGCTCTTGATAATGCTGACAATGACAGACAATGTAATTTCTTTTTCAGGCTTCAAATACAGACTTACCAGAGCTGGCACCAGGCATCTGCCCAAGCATATGACTTGTCAGAGCTTCACTGCAGGAACAACAAATTGTTTCTCATTGATTTCAGCTCCTTACCCAGCTGGGGATTTAAAATTGGAGGAGGATATAGCTAGAAAACATGTTCTTCAGACTCTAAAGGGCAATTACCTCTTGGTGGCCAGATCCTAAGGAGCAAATACACACTCAGATATTTCAGAGGTAAATAAAAGTACCTAGAGACATAGACTTGATTACGTTAGAAATAGTTGTTGTGGTTGGGTTTAAGAACCTGTAGTGTCAAGCAGAAACACACAGAATCATATGCCAGGTCCCTAGCCCCTGTCCAGCAATCAGGATACTGCCTGAAAAATCATGAGGGCTTAGGGGATTTTTAATCATACATTTTAGGCTCCATTCACTTGGAATCCGGTTTCTGGCCATTTGGAGGGTATATATTTCATGTTGTCAACGTTTTCTCCACTAGCATTTAGAAATGTGTGGAAGGGGAGAGTCTTTCTGAATCCTGGAATTAAAAGATACGGACTTTAAAACAAACCAACCAACCAACCATTCCATAGTATAAGATTGATAACAATTGTAAGATTGTAACTGGCAACTGTGAAGAACTGACCTAAACTTTTTCCATGAAATTTAAGCTCAGTGAAGTCTAACAAAGATTTAGTGTAAATAACACCTTTTATATGGGGAAAACAAATATTAAAAATGTGTCTGTTGATTTCTTCCCTAACATGAATCACAGACACTTTGAAAGTTTAAGTTGGTCCTTGCAAGTTTTGGGACTCTTGTTAGCTACTTTATCTGTCCTTAGCCAAAGCAACATCAAGGTGAGTACTGCTGCCACCAGCGAGCACAATGTGACAACAGTGAATCACACAAGCCCGCAAGATAAGGTACAATAATAACAAAAAATTATTACAAAATTTCCATTAATTTTGGGGAGGAAGAGGAGAGAGAAGGGAGGAAGTTAGGGATCAAAATCCATATTTAAGTAGATATGTTATTAATTGTCCAGACATAGATTTTAGTTATTTGACATCAGTCTTCCAAGTCTGAGAATATGGCCCTGTAGCATTTTATTTTATGTTTAAGCCAGCTCAATGGGAAATCATTTTCACATACACAGAGGCACTGGGTGTCTCAGGCAGAGATGGATTTTTCATTCCCGTCTTTTTTTCTTTCTTTTTTTTTTTTTTTAAGAGAACTACATCAGTGCCTCAAAGCTAAAGGAATGTCAAGGGCCATAAAAAAACTTTATTTAAACTCCGCCTGCTTCTCCAGGGAATGTGTCTAATCCTGGCTCTGTGACCTCCCTATGCGCGGTACCAAGAGAAACGGTGCCAGCTTACTCTTCTAAGTTTTCATTTCATAATAAGCTTGCACAAAGGATCAAAGAGAGAGCACCCCAGATAGACAGAAAAGCCAACAGACAGAGGAAAATTGATACAGTACAGTTCTCTGTCCCGCACTGAATCCCTGAAAAAAAATCCTTTTTATTAAATTTTTCTTCTACTAAGCATCTTCTTGGTGATTGATGTTGCTGGCAGCCCTGGGGACAAGAGCTCCCTCTTCTCTTGCAGCAAAAACAACAAGGTGATGTATTCCACACGGTTTTTGGAAATAAGTCTCTTCCGTGACTAGGTAAAACAACCATTCACTTTATTTTACTGGGCATAAAGGACTCAGGCAGAGAGGAGTGGACAGGCCAGGTGAGCAGGCATCTTTCCCTGAGAAAACTCCCTCCAGTTCTGAATTCTGCTTCTGCTGAGGACTTTGGCCCTGCAGGAACAAAAGGTGCCACCCTGCTGTGTGGCTTCCTTGCTGCTTACAGCAGGGCTAAAGAGACTAGATCCTGAGGAGGGGAGCAATAATTCCCTTGAGCTGTGTGGAAAATGCCACTAAACCTAACAGCATTCCTTCCTCTGGATGACAAGGGCGGCCAAAACACTTTTTGGGATGCAGTAGTGTCGTACACTGAATGTACTGGATGTGCCGTTGTGCACAGAATGGGGGAAAGAGGAGACATTGTTAAACCTCAGGGGAGCTCTAAGCCTGTGTTTCCACACCAGCAACTGCCAAACAGATCCTACTGCCTCTCTCTCCTCCCCTTCCAACCCAAAACTTACGTACATACAATATACGTATATGTATATTTATGCCATCCCAGGGCCCCATCTGCTAGCAAAAGCACATTCAGTGCATCCTTGAGTCACAACACGAAGCCACATGCCGATGCTGAAGAG
The DNA here is from genome assembly GCF_030936135.1 of Gavia stellata. NCBI lineage: Eukaryota > Metazoa > Chordata > Aves > Gaviiformes > Gaviidae > Gavia > Gavia stellata. The sequence continues at coordinate 4,788,276 of NC_082621.1, read as the reverse complement.
AAGAATCAAGTTCCCACCTGCCTGTCCATTCCCACTGCCACAGCCCTTCCTCTGCCAGCACCACCAGATCGGTGGTGAACCTACCGTGCAGTGACCTGGGAAGTGATTCAGTGGAATCAATCATTTCGTTTTTCCCTGGGTTAGTTTTAACCTGGATCGGTTCTCTGTGCATCCTCACCAGTGCCTGTTGGCACCAAGGAGAGGGCTGTGCCTATGGCAGGAACCTCTGTCGTGGGAGCAGGGGGTAAGAAGGAGCTTTTGGGGCTGGTGTGAATCTGCATCTATTGGTAGCAGAATTATAGCTGTAAGAATGCCCTGGGTGTAAATAAACAGATCCCAAGCACCACACAGCTCAGTTGGAGATCTGTGCTTGAATTGCTCATCTCTATCATGGTACTAAGTAGAGCTCCAGATTTAAATTACACTATAGAGCCTTTTTTCATACACGTACACTCTCACCCAGAATAAGATACACTGTCTGTCTGACATACACATGCACACTAAACTAACACCCATGTGCACACACACTCTTGCAGACTCAGTCTGTCTTTCATGTTCCCTCCTTTCCTCACCTCTTTGGGTTAAGGTGCTAACGTTCTGTAACTCACAGAGCAAAGAGACAGGCTGTCCCTCTCTTACAGATTATGAAAAAACTAATGATATATATTTGTTTGTTTAGAGGTGTGGTGGGTTTGGAGATAGGGGGCCATTACAGGTCTTTTCCAACCTTAGTGATTCTGTGATTCTGTGATTTACCTCTGTGCCTTGTCTGTCCAACACGGAACCTCCTTCTTAATTAAAGCAATGTCTCTCAGATTGCTTTCTAAACACAGAAACTCGAGCTTAGCTCATTGGAACATGCTTTGGGAGGCTTGGCGGGGGAGAGGGGGAGTTGCAGAGATGACTTGATTTTCTCCTTTACCAGTCCTGTAGGATGAGGCCACAGGGTGCCCAGATTTCCGAAAAATTGCTGAGGCACATGAGAGTCCTGACAGTACATTCTTGAGTTCTGTTCACCTGGACGTGGCTATCCTTCAGTCCGAATCATCCAGGCAGCACAAAGCAGCTGAAATCACAACCTTGACCTTGGGAATTTTTAACTTCCCCTAAATTAATGGCCATGGTAACTCCTCCATGGCTCATCTGTGGATCCAACAGCAGGACTCTGGGAAACATTTCTTTAGACCATCTAACAAGTTCCAAGGGAAAAGCATGAAAAATTTTGCTGGGGTGTCTAACCTCCATGAGATGAAAGGTCTTCCAAGCCAAGAGATTTGCCTGAAAGTAGCTTTTGTCCTCCAGACCTCATCAGAGATGTGGTAGCCTGTGGAGGAATGGCTTAGTAACAAGGGACATGATCTGATTCCCATGAGCAACCCAGTCTCTGATGAGAGGGAAGGCTCGGAGGAAACCGTTAACTGTCCTTGAAAGCCTGTTGTGATAAGAGACAGTGGAATGGTAAACAAGAAGAAGGAGCTACATCCACGAAGAGGAGAAGTGCTCCTGTGCGTGCACAAGAGCACTGTACCAATCACACTCGCCGCCCTGGCGCGTGAACAGAGGTTGTAAGCCAATCATACAACTGTTGCGGACGCGTGTTCTTGGCATCTGTCTATATATACTCTGTAAGCTTGAATAAAGGGGAGAACGACTATACTTATATTGAGATTTCATCGTTACTCCGGGTGGTTCTCCCTCTCCAACAGTAGCCAAGCCAACATGGTGAAGTATCACAAACACAACACAGCTTTGTGTGAAAAGACCGAGCTTCTCCAGTGAGTGCCTGACATTTCTGGCCTTGAAGCTCTCTCTAATGATACAGAGAAAGGGGACTGATGGCCCCAACTGTCAGTCTGCGATACTGTGCCTGAGATGAGTGCTCTCTGCTCCCAGACTGCCTCACGGTTGTTGCACAATATTATGAAAGAGTCCGGCTTCCCAAGGCAATTTCCTTTCTAAACAGTAAAAAGATGCTTTGCAAGAGCCCCCAGAAGGAGGTTTTCTGGGGAGGATGAGGAGGGCTTGAGGGAGCGAAAGGTTCTTTCAGTACAACAGAGATCTTTGTGCAAGGAGAGTTTTCCCAGGAGATGTAAGGGCACAGTGCCTTTTTGCCTTCTGCAGGTCTCCTGCGAATGCCTGTCCCAGGACGCTTGCAGAGCCGAGGAGCTGTGCAGGGCTCCTGGCAGAGGAGGAGGAAGGGAAGACAGTGCCTCTGTGCTGTGTCTCAGGATACGTGGCCTTCCTCCCAGCCGGAGTGGAGGCTATGAAGGTGATCACCACATTGGCTTTTGCCTGGTAAGTGGGACACAATCTGCCTGCTAGCAGCAATGGACTGGGGTACTTTCCAGTGCAACAGCCAGCTAGGTGTCTGGCCGGGAGTCCAGAATGAGCTGTAGGCTATAGACCAGCTTAATCACCAGATGGCCAAGGCCCTTGGTAGATGTTATAAATTACTGCCTTCACAAGCAATTTGCACTCATCATCAGGTACTGAATGTAGCACAGGAATGTACTGTGTATTTGACACCAGAGATGTGAAGCAGCACGTTATCTTTACCCCAGAGACTAGCACTGGCAATGTTTTCAATGGAAAGAAATCTCACTTCATATTTCCTTTTGCTCTTTTAGTATTTTAAAATTAAACACTTCATTTCAAAGTCTCTCTCTTTTTCCTTTCTTCATTTTCTTTCCTTTGAACTGTTCCTACTTCCACCTTGTATTTCCACTTTCTCCTCTTTTCTTAAGGGGAAAAAGAATGAGTGAGAGAAACTGAGGCTGATAGATAGTCCCACACCTTTCCACTGAGAGTCAGAGGAAGTCTTGTCTTTTTCTCCTTCCTCAGATCACTTATTTTTTACTTCCCTCTTTTCTGGATCTGTCCCCAGTGTGATTAGCTCAGAATCGTTTTCTTCTCCCACCCCTCTTCTTTCAAGGAAACCTTGCTGTACTGGGGCGGGGGGGAGCCGCTTTTGCAAAAAAAAACCCCAAAACAACCCAACCTGTTTGATCATTTGTTCTTGCAGATTTTGTTCAAGTTTGTTCTACCAGATGTCTCCCAGGCCCAAGGAGTGGAGAGAGGACCGACACTTCTGTCTCTAAATTTGGGGCTTCAGAGAAAGAGGAGCTTTTTTGGGTGACTTCAAGAGAAAGGACCTCATCTGTTTTCCAGCTGTTCTCTCAGTTCTGTCCACCTGTGACTAAGACCTTGTGAAAAATGAGCATCCACTTTTCTCCAGAGACCTGAAAGGGAATTTCCCATACCCTCAGCAGAAATCTGGCACCCACCAAACACCAGGTGTTCCCAGCGTATCTGATGCCTGCGAGCTTACAAGTGAAACTCAGATTCTGCCTTTCTTCCACAAACTTCTTAATTAGCTAACCGTGCAGTTAGGTACTCAACAGCTGCCTTCTAATGTGCCCTAGAGATGTAGCGTGTCCCCAGCAGCTGACCATTTTGCCAAGTATTCACCTTCTCTGCCAGAGTGATGAATCAAATGAGGAAACTTCTGCACTCCCCTCAAGTGACCTGATGTGCTTTGGAGGTGAAATGCATGTGAAAGAGGAAGGCATCCTGCTGTGAGTGGCCCATGCCTTTCCACGGGGAATTAAAATAAGCTCCTTTTGTTCTTCATGTGAGGTATAGCAGAATGAAAAGCTTCTCCTTGCGGAGCTCAGAGCCGTGGGCAAATGATGTTTCATAGTGCCAGCAAGATGTACAGGAGTCCTGGCTCCTCATTGAGTCAAAGGCATTTAATGTAAAGAGAAGATGATTCATTTTCCAAGGGACTTAAAATTGAGGGTAAAACTCACATTTGCACTGAGATCACCCTCTGGGGCTGGGCATTCCTGGAGTCCATCAAACAGCCTCTACATTACAAAGGGTACAACTTTGGTGAACACTGCAGGACCAGTAAGTGTCTTGACTTCCACTGGGCCAACACATAGTCTTATTTCTGCCATCCTTAGCTATTACTCAGATATTTCAGGGGTCTGGGGGTTGGTGGGTTTTTTTAGAGTGAGTTTTCTTTCCATTTCTGGAGTGAATTTTCTTTCCAGTCCCTTCATACCATCTAGTGGGGGTTTTGGGTAAAACACATCAGCAAAAGATAAATGCTTAGAAAATACCAGGTGGTGCTAGACCACCTGATATTAACATTTCTGCACCTCTAATTAAATGCAGTGGAGATGAATGTGATAAGTAAGAAGCCCTCAGGTCATACAAACATAATCACCTTGGTCTGGAGATGGAAACTGAGGGGAAACACAAAATGTGTGGGGTTTATTCTTGATTTGCAAGAGGAAAAGCAGAAACATGAAATGTAAAATGAAATAAAGATTGGAAACAAAACAAGAGGGTGAAAAGTGATTTTTGGAAGTGAGTGGATGTATTTGATCTGGAAATTGTGTGAAAAAACACAGTCCCAAAGGGGTTTTTCGTCCTAAGATTGAGCTTTGGTTTTACTCCCTGTGCAGTCTGGAATATTGTTGCTTAAACTGTATAAATATACTGTGAGAGATGATCCATATCTTCAGAAATCTTCACCAAAGATGGAGGAGAACAAAATGGTCCTGGCTTAAAGGCAGAGATGGAAGTTGAGGCACAAACAAAAATAACTAGACAGCTTCAACTCATGCAGAAATCAATCCAAGGCCAGAACATGGAACTTCCAGCTGCTACTTTTACCATCAAATTCCATTTTCCTTTTATTTTCTGTTCTTTGAATGGCTTGCAAAGCAATCAAATCTGGAATTTGCATGGCTACATCCAAAAACCGTGGCTCTGTCCAGGATTGCCAGGAGAGCCAGACGCTTTCTGGAGGCTTTCGTGAGCTTGTGTTTTGGTGGTTTGAATGATGCTTTCCATGGAGGGCTGCATAGCTATGAACAACACAGGGAAAACAGTAGATCTGATGGAAATCTTTTGACAAGTTTACATGACAAAACACAGAATATTGTCAAAACGGCTATTTCCTACAAGAAGACTCTAAAGTAAAGCTTTTGAATCAACATTTTGAAATTTCTATCTGTCAAAAATGACAGTTCTCTGAAATGAGGTATTTATTTTGCTCAAAACAGACAACGATTTTCAGGTTGCTGTTTCCAAACCAACATTTTCCTGAATAAGTTTAATGCCACTAAAATGTTGATATTTTGGCTTTTGATCCAGTTAGCAGACAAAACTGCATGCCAAAATAACGGCACTCGGAACTCCTAGTTAGAGAAAATGTCTTTTTTTTTGTTCTAGAGAGTGAAGGAGCTGCCAGTCTGAGGACAGACTGTCCCTTGGGTGGTCAGAGCTCCGAGCAGTGCAGATTTTACCAGCTGCTGGGCTGGAGAACTAAAAATGAAACTTTGCGTTAAAGAAAACCATGCTGGCAATTGTGGTGTCTGAAAGGGGTGGAGAAAAGCTAGTTTTCTGCCTTTAGAGGAACAATTCAGTCCCCAGCTAATGGCAGTTTTACTTTAGATTAAAGGGATTCAAATAAAAAGGCAAGAGAGAAGCTGGTGTGTTGGAGGGAATGTACCTGCCATAGTTGCACCTCATGCTGTGAGAGGTGCTATGCTGTTTTCATCACAAATGCAAAACACAGCACTGTACAAGCTACTATGAAGAAAATTAACTCTATCCCAGCCAAAACCAGTACAGATGCTAACCTCTACTGAGACTTCATGTTCCAGAAATGTCAAAGGCTATAGACTGAAGCAAACAGGCACTCAGATCCACCATTACATATTGTCCACCCACTTGTCTGAGAAGATAATTCGACAGTTCCTTTCTCCGTGCCTGGGGACCCAATGAAGAGGTTGGGAGCTTACAGCAGAGCCACTGAGTAAACATATGAGCTGAAGCCAGAGACCTCCACAGAGAAACGTGTGCGGAGCAGATCATCTGTCACTTTCTTAATTTCTGAAACCCCATGACTTTTTTCAGGTCCCTAAGAACTTCATAAAAGCAACCATTAGTCCCATTTCTCACTTGCACACCAGGAGCCACGTTCAGACCACACAAAGTGAGCTGACCCACTTGTCATCGCAACCGCTCTCCGTCCTCTGTACAAGAAGGCCAGGGCTGGCAGCCTGGGGGAAGAAGCACTGTGAATTCTTTATCGATCTCATGACCTCAGATGTCATGAGTACTCACGGCAGCAGGGTTTGGTTCCTAGAGAAGATGGTCAGAGTCTGACCCTCAGGTGACTATGTGCTCCGGCTGGTAAGCTCTGGCAGCTCTAGCTACAGTCGTTTAAGTCTTTTCTCTCCCATCCCACAGCGGAGCTGACAGCAGGGAATACGTATGTGCACTACAGGCCTTGCTGTTCTCAACCCAATGTGTTAGCTTAAACTGCTGAAGAAAGTGAGTTTACGCAAGTGTTTCAGACAGAGCTAAAGCAATGTCATTTCTGTCAGTTCTGTGACGAAGATAAGGACAGAGCAATAATTTCTGACTCAGAGTTGGAACAGACAGTGGGAGAAAAGGAAAATCTTAAAAACACCTCAGCTGATTGCTTCAGGGCATGTGAATCAGAGATGCAAAACTTGAAGCTATTAAATGACATTCTCAAGAGCCCAAGTCACCCTGAAAATGCATCTTAGACTCCTAAGTCACTGTTGGGGATTTTACTCCACGCCTGAAACCTTTCAGCATGTTCCAAACTGACACAATTTATTCATGAATGTACTCTAGCCACATCACCAGAGAATGATGTCCTGTGGCCATTTTCCCACCAGATACTATCAGACTAATCCAACATAGTGCCAAGCATCAGTAAATATGGAAATAGGGACAACCAGAGCCACTGAGCATTTTGTTGGCTGGTTTGGGGTCCAGAGCAGTGAAGCCATATGCTGACCCACTTCTTTGGTGACTGAGAAAGTTAACTGAACATAAACTGTAACTAACGGGTAAATGATTGTGTATTGTCGACCCCTGTCTAAGACAAACCAAGAATCAAGAGCAATCAGTTTTATAAAACAGCTTTTAGCAAGGTCTCTAAAAAGTTATTTTTAAACCTTAACTCACCTGGCCCACATGGGCATGCTAGGGGCATTGCTATGCTGGGAATAGCAGAAATTCTCTTTAGAGGAAAAAATCTTTCTTCCAAAATCTGACACTAACATGTTCTCAGGGACCCTTCTTCAGATCACATACAGGACCAGAAATTTTCCAGACAAAATCTTACTGTAGGTTGCCATGACAGGGTAATTTCCACAGAATCAAAGACGATTTTGCTCTTTATGCCAAATTACTCCCTCAGAAACTCACAGCAATCCATTTAGTTCAGATCAACCCAAATGAAAACACTTTATTTTGGGTGTCTGAATACCAGTTTGCCCAGTACCTCATGGCCAATTAACTTGGTCATCCCTCAGCCACCCTTTGCACAACCTGGTTTCATGTTAAGGTAGTTCCTGTCCAAGAATAAAACTGTCCTGTCCAAGAAGTCACCGCTGAAGCTGTGATTTCAGATGTAAGGGAAGAGGCCAATCCACCTACACTCCTGCAACCCTTTCCAGACACGAGGGAATTCAAATGGGATCTAGACGGAACAGGCTGCCTTGCTCCTCCATAGAGACAGCAACTCCTCCTGCACAAAGGCCCCAACCAAAGAGACAATCAGCCCCCACCAGCCCTCACACCCTTTAAGGAGTTGGGCACCTGAACTTTTTTAAAGGCACTTACTGGCTGAAATGTTAGGGCGTAGGCAAGGAGAAATAACAGGGAAGGATGGCAATAGGTGACCAGATGGCTAGAGAGCACAGAGGGAAGGCTGGCGATGTGTACAGGCAGGCGTGTAAGCTGTGGGACAGCCGTGTCTCTTCAGAAGAACAGCCAGTTGGTACTTCTGTCTCCTCTGTGAATGTGCTGTCCCAAAGGATTTCCCTAACGCTGCGGTAGTTAAAAGCAATGTTCAGGTGAGCTGATCAAAACCAGACATGAGTATGTGGCGCCTTAAGGGTTCTGGGAGCGTCCTTGGGCTTTGGCATGTGGAATCAGTTCTATGTAACTGTTTCTGAAGTGCATCCTGACGCTTATGTATGGTGTTCTGGAAAGCAATGGGTTTTATTCAAGTGTCTTAAAAAGTGTAACATTGGGGCTGCATTCTAATATGGCTTTCTATATGACAAGCACACAGCTTCTGAATCAACATTCAGCTCTCATGCATTTCCAGGCTAGGAGAAAAGTGTGTTTTTCAACTTAATAAGTGCAGGGGACTGTTCTGGCTCATAGCAGGAAAATACAGGGCATTGGGGCACTTGGTGTCAATGGCGAGGGCACAATTTGCTGCTCGAACAGAGATGCTTATCTTGTATCTATAGGATACAAGAATAAGCATTTCTATAGCAGCAGATCACGTAGGCACACACAAGCTTGCTGTAAAACAGAGAGCTTGGTAATGCCACGCACAACCTTATTAGCTATCAGGATTTTTTTTGCTCAGGCAGTGCCACAGAACAAAGCCAGTCAGAAAATTACCATGCAAACTGTTTTTCATTAGGAACCAGAGTTTTTAACTGAAGAAATCTTTTGGCCAAAAGTTTCAAAGATCCTTTGGAAATTATAAACAAAACAACTCCCCAGATGTCAGAAAGCAGAAGGAAATTTCTTTACTAGCTTAAATACTGTGATTTTAAGATGCAACCAGGTTCCCTCACAGGAATTACAGCTGTCTCCATCACTTCTCTATTTCTTCTTTATGGTCCCAGCAGAAATAAAGTGCACAGCATCCCTCAGTGAAATGCTGGTGAGTGGTTAGATGTAGCCCAGATACATATCAAAGATGGAGCACAAGCCAACCACACTACTCCCTATTTCCATTTTAACTTCAATCCCTGCCTGACCTGGTCATTGTCAGACCAGATTAGATCTCTGTATTATCCATCCTAAAATGCCATCATGCCATCTCTAGCCATGGTCAGGTCCAGACACTTCAAAAAAATGCAAGGAATTAGAATCTTCTGAGAGAACCTTCACTTCAAAAAAAAAATCAAAACACATCATAACTAATTGTGATTTTTTAATCTGCTATTTCACTTACTTGTTTAAAGACTGCTATCTGATCAGAAGGACATGTTTTCCTTTGCAACTTTACTCCTGTTACATCCTATTTCCTTTATGTGATTCAAAAGTTAGTTTTAAGTAGAATTTCCAACATTCACATACACACCTCTAAGTTTTTGTTTTGATTTCCTGAATTTAATCTTAATTTAATGAATAGTTGCTTATTTGGGTAGAGCTCAGGAGCTTGAATCTTAAGATCCATCAGTATTATTGTTCACTGATCCAATATCTGATTGAGTTAATGGAAGTCTTTCCACTGGAGACTTAGTGACATATTCAAAGGTCTAGTTAGCATCTCTATTTCTCTCTGTATCACTAAAAGTACAGCTGAGCTCTGATGTGAGTACAGCAGTGGATTAGTCAGCTTTCACTACCCACATCTGCCCCAGTACCTGCACTCTTACTAGTGCCAGTCACCACAGGTTGCACAGGAGGTTTTTCTGGTTTTGTTTTATTATGTTTCTTCACCAGAAAATTTCCATTTATTGAAACCAAAGCTTTTCTTCAGTGAGGTTCCTTGGATCCGAAGGGAATTTCTCATCAACAGCAGGAAACAGAGAAAGAATGAATCAGCAGTTACAGGCTGCATTTCTGATCAGACCATTTCCCTCGAGATTTCTCAGTTCCTGGTATTGTCACTGGCCACAGAATGTGATGGGAAACGAGCCTAGTTAAGGAGTCAGCAGCACAGAAATGTGGGATTATTATACCGACAACAGGTCACATAAACTCTGTAAGTGATACACGTGCCAGTTTTAAGGTGTGCAGTGTTCAAATGAGAAATACATATTTTTAAAATTCTACGGCAAACAGACACTCACAAACGTAACCAAAATCTCCGGTTTATGTCAAAAAGCAGCTGAGGAGGGAGAATATTTACCCAGCTTTAGTATAAAACAGGTGACACAGAGTCACGCATGGTTCTTGGCATAGGCACTACTTCTAGCTGCCTAAAGATGAGGGTAATGAGCCTCTGGGCATACCATTAGCCATTTCTCCAAGCAAAGGCAGATAACCACTGAAGGCATCTGCATCATGGCAAAGCCCCCAGAAGGCCTTACACAGAGATCGTGCCCCCACGATTGGCCCCGACGGCCCCTGGATGGTGCTGTTGCCTCACAGCTGGGTTTGCTGCCGGAGAGCACTTCAGGCATTGCCATCTCCGAGTTTTGCTGGGAAAAAAAAGATGAAAAGGGCTGGAAAAAGCATCAGAGGAGGCGAGGCTGTAAGATAGGCAAGGGGACAATCCGTCCTGGTGCTGAGGTTTAGGGATCAGCACCTGAAAGCTGTGATTTCTCACCTTGGGGACTTCATACAGCTAGAAATAGGAATTGCTGGGTCACTAGGTGAGCTAACAGCTGAGAGTCGAAGACTTTAAGTGCCACGCGGTTGCGACTGCCACCCTTGCCTGTCAAAAAGCAATTAACCAAACTAATGCCTTGGGGGACCGCAAGAAGGTCTTTTCGCACTTTTGTAAGCAAGGAAGAAGCAGTAAGTGGAGCTGGGCAGGAAAAGGAGTTCTCAGTCCAGTAAAAACATGTTACAGATCAAAACAAAATCCTCCTAGAAGACGCAATCACGCATCAGAGCAAACTAGAAAACTGGAGACATTTTCACACAAAAGAAGACAAAACCCATCAAACAACAGAAAACAGGAGTTTGGTAAACACGAGAGGTCAGACCGCTTCCCTGAGAGGTGACCACCTTGCTTCAAGTATGGCCTAATTCAGGAAAACAGGAAATTAAGCTTATACACTGTAAACTCATCCACAGTTAAATTCAGTTATTGCCTAACAGCTACCCTGGATAAGGCTTTGCTTTGAAGCTGTTGTGCTTTGTAGGCACCATCAAGTCAGAGGAAGACAAAGTTATTGGGTAAATGACCAGGGCACTGGGTTGGGCACTGGAAACATGCTTTTTATATATAGTTTTTATATATATTTATAATTTTACATAAAATTTATATATAATTTAAATCCATGATGGAATAAAGCAACTGTTTCACTGGTAGAAAGTCAAGTAGCCGCTATATGCCCGATCTCTTTGCAATAGAGCAAACTGTGCACTTGGCACATTTCATTTCTCCTTTACAGGACACGAAGCTTCATCTGCACCCTGAATTCCTTCTTCGGCTATATATCCCACGGGCAGGAGGCTGTGGGGAGAGAGCCCTGGCACACAGGCTGGCTACAGCAGCCTCTAAGACTGCAACATCTTTGAAATTCAGCTAAGGCAGCTGCTTGGAAACAGTCTTCCAAGAAACTTCTGTTCACCATTTCTCACCCCAAAAGGCAAGGAAAAGGGAGAGAAGAGAAAAATCCTTTCAAACCCATCCCATTGCTTGGCTAATACGTGTCAATTCCACCTGGCTAAAGGTTTATAGCACCTTGTGGGATGGATGTTTTAATGCAAATTATGTAATACGGCAATTTTCCTTGCTGTAAATACCCTGCATTCAAATCCATCTTTACAAAGAGGGAAGAAACAGGTTATGGATAAAAGACTTCTGCTGATGAAAGGAATCTGGTGATGGTTGGACTTGATGATCTTACAGGTCTTTTCCAACCTTAATGATTCTGTGATTCTGTGGTGTATGCACAGAGAAGCGGACGGAAGGGGAGAGTGCTCTCTGCCCTGCATCCTGCAATGCCGCTGCCTGCTCTGACGGCAGGTCTCTGCCCAGAGCTGACTTAGGCTGTCTCCCTGACTAAAGTGCCTCTTCACCTTTCTCCTAAGTTTAACCAGTCTCGCAAAGCTCGTGGAAAATCATGAAACAGCAAATAGAGACAAGCTAAACTCATTTCATGGAAGAGATTCAGCATATCCGTTAAAGGCTGTCAAGCTCACATTTTGCTAGCTAATGAATGGGGGGGGGGGGGGGGGGGGTGGTGGTGTTATTGTCCAGTCTGGAGCATTTCCAGATGCCATCCCAGTTTCATGCCTCACATTACAGAACAGCGGAGCGGCTGCAACACAAGGCTTCGCCAAAAGGAAGGGTCTTTGCCTAGACTCCTTTGAGGGTGATGTGTCCTGGGGAGAGTCCCGTTACAGGGCATGCACAGTGACACAGTAACCTGGGAGGCTGATTAGGCATACATGAGATGAGGGTTTCCTGGGCCAAAAAGCCAGCATTTTAGCCCCACACAGGATGCACAGCCAGAAACAACATTCTTCATCGGTAGCTTGACAAAGAGATACGTGCAACACAGGGTGATTTGTATTAGCAGAACCACAAAGCTCTTTCCTGCTTCTGCTCTGTATTAAAGGTCATGTACCCGCTGCACAGAAATAGATAAATTACTGGACCCCCAAGGGCTGCTGGAAGAGTAAACACTGTTCAGAAAGTGTCACGCTGTGCAGGTGCTGGGCAATGCTGCTTGTCGGGATTGATAGGTCATTTTGTGCAAAACAGATTGTTGGGCTCTACAACTGCAGCAGGAGAAGCAGTCTTGGGCTCAGAGGCCTCTGGGTTTATTTTGAGCTCAGAGACTGTGGCCCTTCTTGGCTCCTCATTACCAAAACTGAGAGAACAGTTTTCCCCACCCAACACAAAAGATATTGGGACAGTGTTTGACCAAGGGACTCTGCTATCTCCGAGAGACAACTACAGATGGTCAGATACAGTTCATTTGCTTCTCCCTGTTTCCTGTGGAAGATGCTGACTCTGAACTCCAAACCCACAGAACTGATAATTTCCATTTTTCATCACAAAATACCAAGTTTACAAGCAGAATGGCATTTCCTCATTGTGTGAAAAAATAACCTTTTCAGTGCAAAATATTTCGTTGAAAAAATGTCATGCAGTGCAGCCTGGTTTCCATTGCTGTATGGTCCTTTGAGTTAGGTATCAAACAGGAGTGAGTTATGATTGAGGCTTCCTCTCCCCTGTTTGCTGTACGGGATAAGGGTTAGACTCTATGTTCTCTTATAGGAAACACAGAGCAGTTCTTCCCACAACTGCAGCATGTACTAGCTCTCCGTCTCCTGCTCAACCACTTATTTCTACAGTTGCAGGAACATAATCATCTTTACGTCTCTATTCTGCAGTCATATTCACCTGGAATTGGCCAATTTGCTGCAAAGGTGGCAGAGAGGAGACAGCACAATAAAAGTGGAAAAAAAGAAAGACAAATATTGTTAAAATGCAGCCCTGCCTGCACTTCTCTTTCCTGCTGCTGAACAGCCCAGAGGTTGTTGCACGCGTGCTCTGGGGTCTCCAAAGCACTGGCAGTCCAGCTCCTGGTTTGATCAATTACTGCAGCCCTCCTGCGATTAGTGTCTGCGTGTCAGATGCTAATCAGTTATCAGCAGTTATGCACAGCAGGAGAGAGAGAAAGATAGGTGTGTGCTGTTGAGCTCATTAAACTCTTAGATCACAGCTGATTAACTTGGGTGTGAGGGTCTTCTTTCCAATACAGTGAATAATTTACACAAGATTGAAAGGAAAGAATCAAGACCTGGACTGCTCATAATTTTTTCAAAGAACTAACTGTGGGGTTCTTTAATTCACTACTGCTCCTGCGTGTTCAGCAGCTGACCAGAGCAAAGACACTTGACTGCGTTTTCCATTCCTCTCCCTTTCTCCATCCAGCCATCATCCATCCATCTCAGTCTTCCCAAGGAGGCTGGCAGCCCTGTTCTTGTAATGGAGGGGCAGCTGAAGGGACATCTCCAAGCTGGGGACATCTCCAAGCTGAGCACATTTCCAAGCTGAGCACATCCCAGGGGATGCTTTAAAAATTACTTTGAGAGCTCTGCAAGAAACAGATCACTGCCTTGCTTTTCTGTGGCATTTTGACAGGGAACTGCGTAAGTGAGATCACATGGATTCAAAGCAGTGGTCCTCCTAGCACAGCCAAGGACAAACATGTCCTGTTTAGCTGGCTCTATTCCCTTTTCCCAGCTGCTTCACAGGTCTGGGGTTTATTTTACTGGCCTTCTGGTCCATTGCTCCTCTACATAGATTTGCCTGGAAATTCACACGGCAGACATTGCAGGAATTTGGCTCCACCCAATCCAGCTCCCTTCTTGATTATACTGCTTTTCTACTAATTCCATTTTGTTAGGTTTAACAAAATGGTCTGCTACACTTAAGTGTTACAAGCCACAGGAAAGCGAGAAGATAGTGGACTGGATTCATCTCACCTGACTTGATCTGAGAGAGATACAAGCACTGCAGGGATTTCGAGTCAGCCAAAGTCTAATCTCAGAGTCAATGGAGGGAGACAGACAGATGATTTGCTTCATTCAGACATTTTGGTATGAAGCAAATCTTGCCATGAAAGTGCCTATTTCTCTCTGCTGCTCATGAAAAGGCTGAAAGGTTTCATCACTCCCTTTCCTCTTGCACAGAGGAAACTTCTGGGTTTTGCAGTTCAGACACTGAGGCAGGAAGAGCTGAATTCAGCCGGGATGGTGAACATGGGAGAACATCCTCTCACCCCAGAGCGAGCAGCCCCACAGAGGGGTTTTCTCCATCACTTCAGGGATGCTAACATGTTTCCTCAGTTGGAAATCCAGTATGTTACTGGCCAGTGCATGCACTACAAGGAGATGCAGGTTTAAATCCTTGCTTTAAAAGATGTTTAAATAGCTACATGCGCTAGTGGGGAAGGAGGTATCAGTCCCAGAGCAGAGCATGGTGCCCAGAAACCTGCAGGAGGCAATCACTGGACCACTTCTCCAAGGACATGGTGCAGCCCTGACTGAGAGAGCAACAGGGATCTAGGAGGTGCAGCTTCTTAGTTCTTACTAACAGAGTGACACAAAGGTCTTGGGAAAAAAAAGAAAGAAAAAGAAACATGCAGACTGAAGTGATATGTCTCACTTTGTGTCTGAACTGTCTCCTCCTGAGGTCAACCCTGTGACCTCAGTGCACTTGGTGCCTTTGGCTCCCATTTCCCTCTGGCTCAAACTGGGGAAGGACGGGATGTATCTCATCGAGAGTTGGTGTCTGCCAGCTCAGCTTAGATCAGTTCCCATCAACCTTGCCTGCAGATCAAAGCAGCCTGCCAGCCTGACAGGAGATGCTCCAACTGGAGATTCTGCTGATTAAACAAAAAATCTCATTCAAACACAAACAGCAGGAAGAACAAGCTTTCTCAGCCAGCACCTGCAGATTCATTCCCTGCCTCTTGCTGCAGTGTATGAGGGAAGAGAGGTAATGCACACGCAAGGGATGAGGGCCAAAACTGGCTATGCTCTCGGTAGGAGATGCTCAGTTTTGCATCACATGCCTGGCAGCGCATGTGAGAGTAGAGGGCTTTGCTGATGTGGGTGCCTCAAAAGGAGTGCTGTGGATTAGAAAGCCTAAAGGGCAAGCAGAAACTGCAGAGGCAAGTAAGGGAATGCTGCACACGTATACCTAATTGATTTAGTTATTGCAGAGATCAGCCACAGCCCTGTGATCAGTTAAACCTGACACTGGTTCCCACTTTGCCCTGGCATTCATAGCTACTTGGCCTTGAATCGCCAGACGCAAATGACTGCCTTAAACTCCAATCCTTTAGTTTCCAGCATTTTTTTTCCAGGCAGGTTTCTCGCATCTGCTTTCCTTTTGTCTCCTCCAAAAACAGTTGCAGAGGAATATAGTTCTGCAGTTCTCTTGCTAACCCTAGATGGTGCAATTTAGCTAGAAAGCCTGAAGAGAAGAAACATTGACTATTAGAATTAGAAAGGTTTCTTTCCAAGGCAGGTAGGACATGTGAAAAGGTGATGGCAAGAACACATTGGACAGCCCCCACCAGGTGCAAGAAGTCATGGTATAGTCAGTAGATGGGCCAGTATGTCCATCACTTGACTGCCTTACATATACCATGCCTGCTGTCCCTCCTGTGTCAGCGTGGGATGTGGAAGTACAGCTCCATTTGTAGAGTTGGTAGCAACTGTTGTTGCTATACTGTTGTTGGTCAAGCAGCTGAGGATCTGACCTTCAATGCTAGGGAACAACCTGTATGGCTCAGCTCTTTCCCTGTGATTTGCTATGGGATAGAAATCCCCATGCTAGCCAAGATCTAAACTTAAGGACTGACTGGACCTCTAAGCACCAAAAGATATTGCTCATTAGGAGTTTATGTTGTGCCAGTAGGAATTCTTAAATAAATAAAAACCATCAGAATAAATGCACACTCTAAGCATAGCAAAGAGACATAAGAACGTGAGCATTGTAAGAAGCCAAAATTACCTGTCCAACAAGCTTTTCATCCTCCTCAGTGTGTCTCTAAAGCCCTAGCTCTGGAACCTCTCTTGTGTTTATAGTGCTTATTTTGTGAGTACAAAACACAAAGAGATGGAAAAGACACAAATTAATTCCCCTTCCCAGTGGAAACAGAGCTGTAAAGTCAAGCCCCTACTCTAGCTCATCTTGTTTGGATTCCTTGGGGGATATGTTCGCAGCATGTTATCAGGGAACTGGCGCTAACACCATCGCCCGCCTGATAATGCAGACGACCATTGAGTCTTGATTTTAAGATCTTTTAAATGACTAAATACCAAATACTATCCTTTGCTGCTGCTATAAATCCTTTCATGGGAGATGCACATGCTTATCATACACCTTTATCCACCCCCTCAAAAAAATCCACAGCAAGAGAACAGGCGCTGAAGGGTTGTGGCTCTGATGACCGCTGCTCAGACCCTCCTAGCAAGCACCAAACTCTACACTTGTGCCAGCTACTAACAGGACTTGAATTCCTCAATCTCAAAGTGACAAGAGCACGGCTTTGAAAAGGTTTTGCAGAATCTCTGGTGCTCCCTTCCCAAGCGTTTGCAAAGGCTGACCAAGGTCTGGCATAAGGAGGTTCAGCTTCAACACTGAATCACACTTTCAGTCCAATGCTAAGGATAGGACAGTACCGGCATACATTGCCTGGGGAGGCTGTGGAATCACTGCCATTGGAGTTTAACAATATAGACATGCTTTGGGTAGAGATAATGTGAATTTAGAGCAAAATAGATTACATTAAATTACCTCTAGAGACCTCTTCCAGGCCTGTCTTCTTTCAAGTTTTAAATTAATGGCAACAGCCACCTTACTATCTGAATTTAATCCATGGGTCTAAACCTGCTTTGGACCTTCCAGAGAAAGAATCTGATGGAAGGTTTGGAAAATGCCATCATTTTTAGGTCTTACTAAAATAATACCCCACCACCTCAGGGTTTCATGACAGACAACAGCATGGCTAGGCAAGGATCCGTGACCACAATCAATAGATTTCACCCTAAACAAAGACAACAGATGCTAACAAGAAGCAAAGGAAGAATATGAACTGCTAGCACAGAGAATGCACAGTCCTTCTTCTCTAATAGATTCTGTCTTAGCACAGCCACAGCATACAATAAAGAATAACTCACCATAAGAATAGTGGGCAGGCTCTCCAGTACAAAAGCATTTAATGCTTCCAATAATGTACCATTGTAAATAATTTAATAATAATAAATAAATAGTTAATTACAAGAGCTATTTAAAATCACTTTTCCTAAGATGAGATATGACATTTTATACAGACACGAATACATCATTTTAAATGCTTATTAAAAACCCATTTCAAGCTACTTGTAAAATGGAGTGCATAACATTAGTTTTATGTACTTCTATAAACATTTTGCCTTTTTTAGTCATTCATACATTCAAATTGCTGTCGTATCCAAGTCACTAAAATAAATATTAAAATAAAGCACAACTCGACATTATTATTAGCATAATTGCTCCACTATACAAACAATAGACCCTCTTAGCCTGAATGGCTTTTTCAAAAATAGACAGAAACCAGTAACAAAAGTAGTCTCCAGTAGAGAGAGCAATGTATGTTTACAACTTCTGACAGCCTGCCCTAAACTGAACTGGAAGCCAGCTGCCTGTCTCTGCAGAAAGGCATTAAGGGCAAAACCAATTTGCCATTTTAATGATGAGAAAATTCGTCAAGTAATCCATTTCAGTGCGCCACTACTCACAACACTAGAAAGACTTCACTAGTGTCTAAGCTGAATCTTGCTGCAATTTTGTTTCACTACAGGTTGTCCTATGTAGCAGGGGCACAGAGAAGAGACTTTTTCCATTGAAGACCACAAGAAGACTATAAAAATCTTTTTAATTAGGCCACAATATACACCAAGAATTACATGTAAGGAATGTAGGATAAGGAAGGTGATTTATGCAAGAAGGTGTTAGAAACTGAACTTTTGACACAGAACAGTGTGATCCCCATTAACTACAGGATACACAATTAGGTGGCTAGAAGGCAGTGAAACTGGTGCATGGTATGGTAGTGAAGTTGATATATCGCTTGCTAAACTGGCCTTTCTGTAGCTGTAATCAGCAGTCAAATTACATTAGTCTCTGCCCAGAGATGCTGTTCGTCTGACACACAGCTTCTCTTGATATCAGGGTCTCTACCCAGAGGTGTAGGAAGACTCTTGCATCCTTGTAACTTAAGCCATAGTCCTTGGTTAAGATGTAACCCCAGCAGTTGCCTTAATTGTTGTCATTGCCTAGAAATGCTAGGTGTTAACATTCCTCTCTTCCCATTAGGCTTACAGCTGTTGGACCATGCGTATGCACAGTATTCCCACTGCAGTATTCATCATTTGCTGGATTCTTGTTTAAGATTTTTTGCAAGGTCTTTTCAGCTTGCATCTCTGAAATGGTCAGTTCTGTTGGGGTTCCTTGAACTCCTCTCAATTTTGAAATGAACCTTTGGTGGTGTGGAGAGCCCCTTTGAACAAGTTTTTCATATGCCTGAAGGATTGTCATACATCTCTCCTGAGCTTTTCTTTACACTAATATCTGTTGCAAACTCAGCTGCTCCCCCCTCCTATCCCAAATCTGTATTCCTAAATACACAATGGTGCACCTGATGGGTGCTGGCTATTTGCTTAGCAGTAGTTGCTGTGTCTTTGTATTCTAATGAAACCATTCCCCAGCACGCTATTTGTCACGATCATACACACAGTGTTCCTCCCAGCCTTCTGAAAATGTAATAAATGCATCCACTATCACATGGTTCAGACAGTTAATGGAAGTACTCCGCAGAACTGGACAAAGGACAATTCCTAATGAAACCTGACTCAATTAATTCTTCCAACCTCCTCTGGCCCACCCTACTGTAGTTTTATCTAGACTAGATTTCTCTAACATGCTTATGAAAATGTCATATTTCCTGCACTTAAGTACATTGCCTCCCATGACATCTGCTTTTCTACTATCCAAAAGGCTTCTCTCTGTTGTAGGAGTAAATTCAATTTATTTGACGTGATTTATGCTTTTCTAATCCAGGTTGGCTGAAACTCATCTTCTTGCTATCTTTCATATGCTCAACAAACAGTTATGGTTATTTATTCAGTATTTTCCAGATATTGAGGTCAAGCTGAAACCCCT
This sequence comes from Gavia stellata, assembly GCF_030936135.1. NCBI lineage: Eukaryota > Metazoa > Chordata > Aves > Gaviiformes > Gaviidae > Gavia > Gavia stellata. The sequence continues at coordinate 4,768,844 of NC_082621.1, read as the reverse complement.
GTCTCCTCTTTCAAAAAGAAAGCCTTTTTAAAAAGCACCCCAGGTTCAGCTAACTTCTCCTTCTACTAACTGCTCATTTCTGCCCCATTGAATGTTGTTCTCTAGCCCTTTGCACCATACAGCTTGCCCCTGTAAACTGGGTAAATGAAAAGGGTTTGCTTTCAATAAAAAACCGTCAGAATTTCAGTGCCAACCAGTGTTATCGGGACAGTGGAACAAAGAAACAATCTCAGTGTGGAAGTATGGATGCAAGGCCAGGCTGGGGGGCTCTTAAACTGGCTGTGCCCATGCAGGAAAACTGGTGTCAGGCTGTAAGGGTCCCTTCGAGTTCTCCAGCATGTTTTCATCCTGCAGAAATTAACTCTCTCCTCCTCATCCCTTGATGAATTTCCTTAGCAGCACCTGGTTTGACCTAAATTGCTTCCCCTCTGCTCTTGCCTTGGTCTCGGCTTTGTTGCCATATGAGTTTTACCAACCACTTCCTCACAGACAGCGTTTTAGTGAGTGTCTCTTTAGCATTGTGGGGCTCATTTGTGAAAGGTTTTTCCATGGCCTCTCATAGTATTCATTATATGATTTCATTTAACCTGGGATTTCTCTCACCTCCTGTGTCTTATTTAGTGTTGCCTGTTCTGACTGTGTCCCTCCACACACTGACCATTCTTAAAGTCCAGCTTTTCTCATCTAATCCACTTTCCACTTTCTGTAAACACAGTAAGGAAACAAGAAATCAATGGAAAGCTTATATTTTGTCAAGCTGCCTTTTATTGAACCTTCTATTCTTCCTCTAAATTGAGATGATTTGTGTTCATAGTCCTGCTATGAGATGAAAAATGCCTAGCCTTCTCCTTGGTTTCTTCCCCCCTGGATCTGTTTCCCATGAGATCTCATCTCCTGTTTCTGAGTTCATTGAAAGTTACATTATTCCATTTTCTTCTTTCTCCCCCTTGTAAGCATCACGCTCACTCTCACCCTCACCCCAGCTGTCCTTCATCTTCAACTTTACCAGTTCCTTCTTCTATGGGTGAGAAACCAGCCTTCTCTTGGCTTGCTTCTGCCTCTCTGTGTCCCAAAGTGCTTCCAATCCTGTGTTCCAGGAACTTGTTCTTGCATCAGTTTTCTGCTCTCTTCCTTTCCTAAAAGTTTATACAGATAAAAGCTCATTTCTATCCTCCTTACCCATCCTCTCTTTTCCATTAGGGGTAAAGGAGAGTAGGAGGGGAAATCAGAAGGAATGAGGGCAAGAATGGCCTCTGTAGCCCTTAGGGTAGGGACGTTAATTGAACATTTCTGTACACCAGACTGAGGACTGAAGGTCGCTGCCACTCTACATAAGCAATGTACAATCCAGCCTGCTGCAGTGCCACACTTTATTGTTATGGTTCATAGAAAGGTGAGTGCACATTCATTTTTCAAGCTAACCCAAATATTTCAAATAAATGCTGCTTCCATTTTCTATTCAGTACTTTCCTTCTTCGGTTTAAGTAAACACTTCCAAAGAAGAAAAGAAAAGTATCACTAGCAACAAGAAAACCAGAAACCAGCTGATCAGATGAGACAAATACAACCGGATCGGACATAAGGGTCTGAAATTAAGGGTAGTGAAGGGAACACTGAACAGTATTGCTCCTTCCCAAACGCACAGAGGCTCTGTGCATGCTGCCTGGAAGGCTCTCGTGCGGCGTACAAACACCTGTAGCAAACTGGACCAAGCTGGGAAGCTGCCAGAGCAGTCCCGGAGGTTTGCTTTCCATGTACACAGCCATGCTCAGGTGTCTCAACCTGCAAACTCAATCCCTCCCTTGCACAGCCTTTGCCTTTTCCTTCCTGAGCACCTCTTATGGGACTGACTAACAATGAGGACGGCCTTGGGAAGCCTGCGCTTATGTCACGCAGCAACATTTCTGTTCACATATTGTCTTTAGATTATTTTATGTGCATGCCTGTTATCTTCCAGCCATGAGTTTAAATATGCTATAGCAAACTGCTGTCCAATGTATCAATGCAATCTATAATGTAATCTTTTAATTAAACTACCTAGGAAGAAGCTCTTAATAGGGTTGTTTCATCCCAGGCAGCAGATTTCTTCCCATTTTCAACTCTCACATCAGGATTAGTTAAAAACTTATGCAGTCCCAGCTCTATTTTGGAGCTTAAAACAAGCTCAAAGTCAGAACTGAAATATACGCTTCTTGTTCTCTTATCTGAAGGAATATTAAGATTTCTTTGGCATGGATAAGGAAGACATTGAAATGCTTACGTGTAAGAAAATAACATTTATCTGCACTGAGGTGTTGGTGAAAAGCATGATTTATGTCAACTTTTTAACTGGAGAGTGAACTTTTTTCAGGCTATCAAGACAGCCTTTCCAATACTTAGGGTCAAATACTTCCTATCAGATTTCTCTTATTTTCAGAAGAAGCATAAAGACTTGAGCCCACTGGATTACTTCATTTACATTCCTTGGGAAATTCTCACCTTTAGAATAATTTAATTTCAAGTAAAAAATCAGCAATCCAGATTTAGAAGTTTCACAGAATGAACTTCCCCAAACACGCAAATATCAGTATATTCCGTGATAAAGTGTTTTCATTTTGGTGAAAGAACTCATTATTAAAATTGATAGCTTGAGTCCCCCAGACTGAAAACTTATGATCGAAACATGCCAAGTCAGTCATATCTATTTTTCCAGGCTCTGAAAAACACTGGGACACAGCTTGTTGTGTCATAAAATGTATTCAGTTTGTGATTTGCAAGGTCTTATAAAGCCAATAAAATTTTTCATGTTATAGGATGGAGTCATAAAGCTATTTCAATTTACTTCCTAAGCAGAAGGATAAATCTAAAGAGGTAAATACCCGTATTGAAGGATATTTTTGTATTGATGTGAATCATTTCCAGGCAAATCAGCATTGTTTTATGCGCATTCTCACAAACAAGGAGAGGTCAAAGCAACAGTGCAATAAGTCTTCCTTAAGTAGTAGAGAAGGAGGGAAGGTTGTCCTACAGAAGTGCTTTGAATATCTATTTGCATGCAGCAGCATTTAGATAACCTCAGGTACAACTGGAGTGGCCAGCAGGCAAAAAGGAGGCAGTAAAAGAAGATGTTGCTCAGGAGGTAAGTGCTGCTGAGTGAGCTCCTTCAAGACTTCCACCCTTGAAAGGGGTGAGAGGAACTGTTGGTAAGGACCTGGGAAAGACTGCAAGTAGGTTATTATACCTAAAGTGTATACATCTTATGTTTCCCTTGGAACTTACTTAGTAATGAAGAATATAACCCTGAATTTTGCTAGAAGAGACTTTTTGCTTAATTTTGTTTTCAAATAGACTCCAGACTCTGGTGTACTCAGAGGTCTGCAGGAGTAACAAATTGCTTTATTTGCAACTGCTAGCAAGCACTTGGGTTAGGATGTACATGCTACCAAGTTTCAAATCCCAAAACCTGGGAGGAAATTTCCCAATAAATACCCAGTAACGAGATAACCAATGGCTACAGCTAAGTGTATTTTGTCAGAGAAACATTTGTTTTAAACATTAAAGCAAACACATAGGAGCAGCCAAATTAATGTAGCACAGTGTAAGAAGTACTAACAAATACCATAGCTGTTTATACTTCTTACAGCAAGTAAAAACTTGTGTTACTGCAAATGTTGCAAATTGTATTTCCTGACCAAAAACTTTTTATAAAATATATCCAGCTGGGTTCAATAAGGACAAAAAACAAGAGCTAAAGCAGCTGCTTGGGCTGAGCTGCAGTGCTCCAGCAAACTGGCATCATTCACATTCTTGGGTTAGGAGGAGAGTGAGCTCAAGCTCAGACGTACCTACATGGACATACCCCAAAGGAACGGACGTACCAGACCTCCAAAAAAGGCACTCAGCATTTGCAGCTCTACTTTTGGGGAAGGAATGCAAATGGTTTGGGGTAGATAAATCATCAATAAGCTGAAATTAGAGAGGTTTCATTTTCAGTCCCCCATTTATATGGAACACACTCTCATCCCAGAGGCTGCTGAAGTGAACCATCACACAAGCAATGAAATGCCAGCTTTTGAGCAAGAAGACAAATTAATCACTGGAACAAGCTAATGCAGTTTGGCTTGCAGTTAAAGTGAAATCTATGGGGTCACTTCCTCTGGTCCAGCTGATAAACAGGAGTAACTTAATCATTTGCCACTGAATATCTGTACTCAGAGTCTGATTAGAAGCTCAAAACTTACGGTTGAAACCTAAACATCTTCTGATAGGACTGCCGGCACAATCTACATCCATGTAGTGACAAGACTACAGCGAGCAAGGAACAAAGCTTACATATATCTAGCACTTTTCGTCCCAAAGATGCACAAGGTACAACGAGGACAGTACAGACTGCAGCCTTAGCATACGACTGCTCCTGGAGGGTGAATAAGCAGCCAGGGCATGGCCAGGCAGAGCCAGAAAGAAGGTGCTTAGCTCTACACATGCAGAGATCCTGATATTTGGCACTCAGACAACTGTGTGCATGGCTGGGCTGAACAGCTGCAGAGACCAATCCAGTCTTTGCTTCCTATGGTCTCTTTGGAAAAAAGACTGATGCTTCTCAGCTAATAATTTGTCCAGTTTTAGAGGCCGAGATCCTTCCTCTCACGCCTGCTTGGAGGAATTGAGTTAAAAGATGTATGACTGCATTGGGGTGGGAGAGAAAGGAAGAGGAAAATGAGAGATCAAATACAAATAACCCCAAAACTCTTGGCTCTAAATTATTCAAGCTTCTCTCAGCTAAAACCTGAGCAGAGACAAAGCAAGCTTTGCAGTAAAGCCACTGAAATGAATAATTGCTCAGTGAGTTAGGTCTCTCAAGAAAAACAGCCTCCTTTTTCTCACTGCCATTGCAGGACGGGGGTTTTGCTGTATGCACCAGTGCTGTGCCAAAGAGCTACTTTCCTGCACAGGCTGCAGTGGCTGGTTATTAAGCAGCAGGAGGATATGGGCAGCTGTGTTACTGGGCCCTGATTTCATTAAAGCTGACAACCATCACACAAGGCCTGTTCAGGGCTGAACTCTTAGACCTCTTTCAGCACAGCTGATCTGCACAGAGCAGAGCCTGGAGGTGTTTATTTCTCAAGTATAACAGAAGATCACAAGGAAGCTTCTTGCTGAGCTCTAACTCCCTTTCACAGCCTCAGGTTTAGACAGCAGGATTCCAGGTACTGTCCAGCCCTCCTGATTACAGAGAGTGTCTCAGAGGGGCCAGGGATAAAAAACACCTTTGCCCTCATCAGGACCCTTGAAGCTTTAATGAAGAAAGAAGTAACTGTCACACGTCACTGCTGTAAACTCAGAACATAGGAGGTCCCAAGCAAATGCTCTCATAATGACAGACACCTTTTCTGCCTGCTGAGGCTTAAATACTCTTCAAAGTAGGACAAGGCTGATGGGACTGGTCAGGAACATGGACAGCTGTCTAGGTCCTTTCCTTTCTAGACAGCACCAGTGTCCTGGATTCTCTCCCACATGTGCTCCTCTCCCTGTCTCAGGTTTTTCTCTAAGCTTGCTGCCATGTCTCTCTTCCCCCCCTCATGCTGAGCTTCTCCCTGCAATTCTGTTAGCCCTGGCCCATGGCAGGAGGAAAAAAATCTTCACAGCACCTTTTCTGGATCTCTCATGTGCACTATGTCTCTCTCCATCTCCTCTTGCTCCCTCACTTTGCTACTTCTTGTCATTTGCTGTAATTCAACAGCTGCAGAGACATGAGGGTGGAGTGCACGGACATGTGAATAAAGACTGATAAAGGAAGCTCCTGTGTTCACAGGGAAAATGAAGTGGATGGAGCAAAGGACATGTTTCCCTCTCCAGGAGGTGGCTGCTGCTGTTTACCAAGAGGTGAAAGTTTTGAGTGAAAAGATTTGAGTAAATTATTTGCTCAGCTCTTGAGCAAATGAACACTGTGCAGGAGATATATTCACCAGCCAACCAATGCAAAATGGTTTCCTAATATGCTTCAGAAACCTTACTCTCTTCTACTGATTCCCCCCTGATGAAGAACTGACAACATCATATATCTATTTCTTGACTTTTAAAAGCATCTCTTTTGTAGAGTTCACGCATAGGGCACATGTGGCCAGCCTGTCCAGAAATCTCCTCTTTCCCCAGCCAGCAATTTTATACAAGTGGGTTCTGTGGGTGGTGTGCGTTTGGCTGAGACGGAATGGGTTGACATGGCCCCTCAAAACCTAGTAATGGGTGTGGATTTTTCTGCACTGATCAGCACATTCCAGGGGTCATGACAGGAGTCAGGGGGACAATAAATCAGCCAAGAGCATTGTGACAATGGAAAATGCTTGATAAAATCTATGGGCCTGAGCCAAGATGGAAGTGCAGCATGATTCATGCCATGGTTCCTGCACTTGAAGTACCTCACCAGTCTTGCATGACATACAAAGTAGCATAAAGCTATATACCAGTTCCTTGTAACTACAGAAATGTGCACACCTCAGGATATTGATGCAGTTTTACACTGGTTATACGTTGCTCTTTCATATGCAATTAGGTCTATCCTGCTAATTACTTCCAAAGGTTTGCCCATTGCAGTTTGACCTCAGCATTGGCTGAAACACACACTGCTCATGTGCTACAGGCTGTGTGATGGCTACTCTTGAAAGAGTCAAACAGGAGATCTCCAAAGCTGAAAACATGTGCAACTTGCATAAAAAAGCTAAACCCCCATGTCTGTGGTTACTAGCTGGTATCCCTGTGGGTTGGCTTCTAACACAGACACGTTGTGGGAGCTGTAAGCCCTGCCAAAAGCTCGTTACACAGACTACTAAAAGTGACATGATCCTATTCTTAGGTACCATGAGCCTCCTGATAGGTTTTCTCATGGTGGGTTGCAGACACTTGCGGAGTCTGGGAAATCACCAGGAGTTTTACTTTGTTGGCATCTTACATTTTACCCCTCAATCCCTCGGAGAAACCCCTGATCCCTCTGCTCTGGTACAAACCTACTCAGTAACAAGTCATTATCACAGGTTTCTCCCCCTGCCCGGGGCCTCCCGGCGCTCCAGCCCCTGGACAGCAGGTGCTCACCCACCTCGGCACCCTCCGCCAGTGGCACCAGCTCTGTTTAGGCAGGTCTGCCAGCAGATTTCACGCTGCCAGAGAGCATCAGAAAGTAGCCAGACCGCGGAAGGCATTGCGCATGCCTCTCCCGCAACCTGCAGGCTGCCTCAGGGCTACTGTCCGTCTGGGTCGCTTGTGCAAAAGAAACAGCAAGGGCTCAAAATGCAGAGAATCAGACATTATAACAACACGAGAGTTAGAGAGAACTTGTCAGCATGAGGATAGGGAGTAGAGACACCCCAGGCTTACAGATCCTCCTTACAGATCCCCTATTCCTGCCTTGCCTTCACAGCCACCCTGCCCTCTTGTGCTTTCTGTTCTCACTAAAGGCTTTTCTCTGTTCAACCTCCCTGTCTAGCTCAGAAGACCTTTCCCTTACATACAGATGAAGAGGGCACATCAGAATGGAGCTGTGTGAACAATGGCAATTTTAGTTCATTAGCTGCATCAAAAATGGCTAGACAGAGACAGAAGAAAAGAGAGAGAAAAGAAAGCTTTTTTCTGCTCAACCTGAAAAGAAGCATTTGGGGTTTTTTTTGTTGTTTAATGCAAACTGAAAATAAAAAGAAATCCTTTTCACATTCAACAAAAACTTTGAATTCCCTTAAAAATGCTTTTTTTTAGCCTATTATTTCCTAATTAAACTGGAATAATTTTTAGAGTGAACAGCTCTTTTGAACTGAAATAATGAGAAACCCCAGTTCATGAATACCTAAAAAAAACATTCTCATGTTTCAGAATTGCTCAGTCTCACTTTTATCCCACATTTCAGAGTTAACCTCTTGGTCACTGTCCCCTTCTCACAGAGTGGGACTGGAAGGACCTATAAAGATTTTCTGATGTTTATATACTATATATACTATATACTTATATACTATATTATATACTTATATACTATATACTTATATACTATATTATATACTTATATACTATATACTATATATACTATACTAATGAGTTTATCTTCAACAGTTTACCTGTACTAAACCATCTCTGACTACTTTTGGGACAGGATCTGAGGCCAGAGGAGGTTTGGTGGGTTTCAGTGCAGTATGCAGGTCCTTGGGAAGGTCTGTCTCTGTCTTTGACTCCATCAGTGCAGACCTGGTTCCCCCGGACTACTGCCAAATGAGCAGCTGGATAGAGGTGGTAGATGTCTCTGCTCTCCCACCCTGACTCTTTATAAATTAGAGTTTTTGTTCCTAGCCTCAAAGCTTTCAAGCAAAACAACTGGGAAACCAGCTCCCCCCACCAATAAAACACAATTTCCTCCATTTCCCTCACCCCCTTTTCTTGCGCCAGTTAAAAATTCAAATAACACGCGGCTACAAACCCACAGCTAAATCCCTGAGAACATATTATAATAATTACCTTAAGCAGTATTTCTTTTTCTTTACACCATTCATTCATATTAAAAGACATCATGGGAGCATTTAAGCAGTATGAGCACAGAGGTAGCAGTCTTGCCCAGCCACATGAGATTTCTTTCCACAAAGGCAAATTCTGTAGTGCAGTCCAGCAGTCTGGGGAACTACAGCTCCTGGAAAGAGCCTGAAAACCATGACTGGAGTGTATATATGGGTATTTTTTCCCCTTCATCCATTCCAGTAGTACTAAAGAGCTGTCAAAGATGCAACGATTTGCCCTGTCAGTGCTATTTCTACATATCAGCAACTGGTAGGGGGAAGAAAAAATATAAAGGAAAGGGAAGAGAGGAAAAAACCCAATGTGTTATCTCATTTCAGTAGCATCTAGATACTGCCCATTTAATAGCCGTTATTTATCCAAGCATTTAATCATGCTGTAAATATGGTGAGTCCTCTGAGCCACAAAACACTTCGGTTAATGAGATTAAAGAAGGATTTACAATTCAGCTCTGCCTTTTCATTCTCTCCCCTGGGCTGTGCCCCAGCTTTTCAGAGTAAACGTTAGCCTCTCTTTTGGGGGAAGCTCTGAAACCAGCATCCTATCCCCCAAAATCACTATGACTGACTACAGGAATAAAGATGTTTAATACTTGCCATTTTGCATTGCAACTGCCTAGCCTCTTAGGGAGAGGCTGGGAAGAGGTGTTTAAGGCAAGACAGTGCCTCAGAAGCAATGGGACAACACCTACAGCAGCCCAAAAGGCAGGAAGGATCTTCAGATATTACTGCAAGCAGTTGGCGGTATGGCCTTGCTGGGGTGATGGGGAAACTGGCACAGACCCATTGAAAACCACAAGGATGACACAGAAAATGGCCAAATTCTGCTCCTGGTTGTTATAAACGCATCTAGAATTGTGCTTAAAACCCTCAGAGCTTTTCCCTGCTTACCCCACCACCACTGAGTGAACAGGTTTTGGCCACAGGACTGCGAGGCTGCCACTGATCCAGCTCTTTTGCTTCCTACGGATAGAATTGTGGCTATCACAACACCGTAGCCTCCAGCAGATTTAATCTGCGTTTACACCACTCTAGGAAGGATGAACCCTGCACATATCCTGACCATATCTGCTGACACAATGATCCATTTTTACCCCTGTCAGCACCATAAAAGCAACACAGCTCTAGAGCCACAGTACCCTCTGCCTCAGGCACCCTCAGCACTAATGTGTCAGCAAGTTTCTAATCTTGGAGCATTTATTGCTAGAGATGGGGCAGAAGAAGCAGCACAGCTTGATTCATTAGCTAATGTTTGTTCAGTGCTCTGAAGGCTCCAAAGTGCTGTATAAGGACTAAGAGTTACTATTATTATTTTTCTGATCTCAGGATGAGTTTTCCTTGCTGGTGGTTAGAAATATTTTGCCATGTAAATTGAACTAATCTGACTGGGAATAGCAGAGATGCTCAGAGGAGGGATGTGCTGGCAAACATCCTCCGATGTGCTTATACTCCCAAGACTGCAGGCAGTTACAAAGCCTGCCTGTAAGCAGTTTCTCCCTCCCCAAATCTGTGCTAAGCCAGGGACCCCTTTCCTCTCTGCACATTCCTGGTGGCCTTTCCCCACCGTGGTCCTGTGCTGGAGTCTAAATCTAGGTGCCAACTCCTCAAACAAATGCCTGGAGCAGAACTACATATCAAAGCACTCTCGAGGGACAAGTCAGTGCAGTCACAGCTTTTTCCCCAAGCTGCCAGTCATTTTGATACCTGGTGGCTGAACTGACATGTTGTTGCTTCTCATCTTTTGTATCACACAGCCTGCTACAGAAAAATTGCAAAGGTCCTTCCCAGAGGACACATTCCTGTGCAGACCCATACTGCTGATAGCAATACACCAATACCACGGTGACAGCACAGGTCTAAATGTGACCTAGTGTACATGACATGCCGATGAGCAGGCACTGGTACCACTGCTGTGGCAGTGTGGCATCAGCAGGAGCCACTCTGGTGAGTGAAGTCTCCCAGGACAAACTGCAGCATCCTACCAAGCAGCATGGAGGTGAAGAACAGGCTAGAGAGGAGAAAAGGATCTTTGCCCCACCTCACCAGCCCTGAAGGCCCTCAACTCCTTTGTCCAAAAGATTAAACGGAATTGAAAAACCTGGTGGCATCATCAAAATTTAAGTAGCTGTGAGTCAGACACGCCGAGCTCAGAGCTCGTGTGGTGCTCTCATTTCCCAGAGTAGGAAGGGCCAGTGGCAATCTTGGGCACAGTGTCACTGTTTCACGGCTGTCTCCTTCAATCAACGTCCTGCCGCAGAGTTCAGAGGCAGGTCTGCACACCCCTGATGCTCTGTAGGGACTTGGGCTTCCCTGAGGTTTCCTTTTCTTTTCTTCACACAAAGCACTCTTCTGAGGCCCGGAATGGGACTGTGAATCTCAGAGGCAGCCACCAGCTTTTCCTGGTTAATGGTAAATGCAGGGATGTTTTTTTTCTTTCTTGATGCTCCAGTCTGCTGAATTATGATTCAGTGCTTGAATTTATATCAAATTAAAATAAGGAGAGGCAAACACATTTGTGTGCTAAAATGCTTCAAGTTAATTTGATCAGACTTTGGGGTATAGGGTCCCAGTAGACCAGCACAGATTGACTGGAGCTCATTTATATTCCTGTACTTCAGATGGAAATGAGCAGAAAATAGTAGTTAGGTCCAGTCAAAAGTGCTTTTGAGATCTCTTTGCTGGAGCCAACAAAACTATAATATTTGAAATAGTTCCCGTATCTCCATAATAGCCTGCTGAGCCCTTGATTGACTATAACAGGGCTCTGGGCTGCTGACCACAGGTTAGTTATAAGCTTGCTGCTGGTCTAGAAAGTTGTTTATACAAAGATGGGAGGTTGCAGTCCTCACATAGCTGTTACTCATTTACTTTCACCTGCCACAAACTGATTTTTGGCAGCTAAAGCTGAAAAAGCTTTTGAGAATCTTGGCAGGAATTTTCCTTTGTTGGAAAAGATACCATGAATCTTCTCCAGCTTTATTGTGCTCCATAGGGTCAACCAATGGGCAGAGTTTGTCCATTTATTAATAGCTCCTTTTCTTGCTGTTTTATTCTGTCGGTGACAAGCCTGTTCTGGACTACACTCAATCTCTTCTTAAATTTATTTTTTGAAAAGGACCTGGCTTTAACACCCAGCATTTGTATTACTGCTTTGCTTTAGTGCCTAATTGCTAAGTGATGTTTTCTAGGGAGACATCAACGGCCTCTAAAAGGCACCCCACAAATGATAAAGCATTTGTTCCTCTGCAGGAAGCATATGGCTGGGAAGGAGTAGCTCTGGCATTGCACGTGATTACATCCTCTCTCGCATTTGCATTGTGCTGTCTTGGAGGTTTTCAAGATCCAGCTGGAGCCAGCCCTAAGCAACCTGGTCTGAACTCAATGCTGAGCCTGCTTTGGGCAGGAGGATGGACTAGATGTTTTCTTGTGGTCCCTGCCACCTTTCCTTCCCACCTGGGCCACTCCACCGATCTCAGAGTCCCAGCAGATGCTAATAAGCCTGTGCAGAGTTTTTATCTGGATTTGCTTTCCAGTGATTTAGGGAGAGCTACCCTGTCACACTTTGCAGTGGCCTTTAATCTGAGACAGTTTGTCAGTTTGACAGGGAACATCTGAGCTGGCTGTCTTTGTGATGGATGAAGTTTTAGTTCCACAAATAATCTTTCTCTTTTTCTCCTCACACTAGCAGTCCATTAGCACAATGAAGCCAATCTCTGTGCAGAGATGTAACCTGCTCATCCTGCTTACTGTGAGTCAGTGGTGGCACTGGTCGTTATTCTCATAGAAAATAATAAAGAAAGTAAAAGAATAAAAAATAGCATAAGATGTTTTGCCTTGAGTTGCTACAAAAAGTAGTTGGGAGTTTTCTTGGCAGAATTTCCCGTGTTAAAAGACATATGTGAAATGTTTGGTTTTCAGGAGTTCAAGTTTTCAATAGGAAAAAGAAAAGATTTTTTGTGGAAAGCAGCCACTTTTTCTCAAAGGCATCTGCTCAGCTACAAATCCAGCACACTGTCAAAAAGCCATTTCAGTGAAGTAGTTTCAACTAGTCCTTCTTACTCACCTATTCCAGTAATTGATTGCACACCTCTGCAAAGCAGCTTTTTCCTACTCTACAAGCATTTATATTTTTGCTCTCAGTGCCCACAACTCAGACACTATTTACATTTCTCTTCAGATCACTCTGTTTCTTGAGTCTGTTTTTGCCGGCCTTTCCTGTCTGATGCACATCATCTATCATTTTTTATGTTCTCAGGTCTGGGGCTCTTTATTCCTCTGCTCTTTGCAACAGTAGCTACTAACAGCATGACCAAGATCCACCTTTCAGTCTGTAGCACTGATGTTACCTAACACCGATGATTTTTGAGGGAGTTTGTATCTGGATCTCACCATCAACACGCTGGTTAGGGCCAATAGCCCCCAGGGAGTACGAGAGAGTACCTTCCCTAGCTGGAGGGGGGACATACGTTCACTGATGGATTTCAGTGCCCAAATAGACTGTTTACAATGCTTGAACTACCGCATCTCTAAAAAGCTAGTCTCAGTGATAAGTATGCATACAGCCTAGCTACAGATGGGTCTGTGATTTCCAGGTTGTTTGATTGAATTCCCATGTATTATATTTCTTTTTAATTTTTTTTTTTTTTTCCTGAAGCATCTGGGATTTTACAGAGTACTCTGTTATCCTCACAATACTTTCAGGCCATTTCCCAACTCTGCTGTCCCTAATCTGGCCCTATGTTCCCATTTATTCTGGTCCTTATATCCTGCTATATCCGTTACATCTTCACTCACTCTCCGCAAGTAATTCCAGGTGAGACCACCCGATTTTTAGTGAAAAAGATCGAGGCCCTCCCATTACAGCGCGAGTTTTCAGTGCCACAAGAGTCCTCCTACAATCTCATTCCTCCTTCACATTAAGACAAAATCCCTTTCTAATGGGTCCAACTGCACGTACATTAAGAATCAGTCAATCTGTCCATCCACCATCAACATGCTCTGATGCAGACACAGTTCAGAGCAGGATTTTCTCCATGCACTGATATTATAACAGACAGGATTAAAAATGGCTCAACAATGTTGTACAATGGTCAGCACTGCTCAGATCCAGCAGAGCTGAGAAACAGGGAAGAAATAGCCCAGAACCCATCGATGTGCATAATGCTCTTCCCATGATTATACTGCGAAAAGTGGCTCTGCTTGAAGAAACAAGGACTCATTTTTCCCCAGAAACGGACTTTGTTGTTCCAAAATTTTCACTCCGTAACTTAGCAACATTTTTCCTCAGACAAGGAGCTGTTCTCAAACATATTCTGAAATGCAAAAGTCCTTGAATTTTGAGCAGTTTTCTGTTTCCTTGCATACAGAAATGCATAGCAGACAGAGAGACAGATGCATCACTGCTATAGACTATTATGGCTTCTTCCTCCAAGATTCAAGAGAGGCCAATTACTTCCAAGCCATTTTGCCTTCTATCTGCCACTGTTGCTTAATCGATGGTCTCTGTTTAATGAGGCAGAAAAACAGCAGAGAGAATTGCAAAAGCTTCATTCAATAGAGGAATATTTCACATTTAACAGTGTCTTGGAGGGAGGAAGATGAATTTGCCCTGGAGCTGGGACTGTAAAAGTCCTCAGACTGTACAGCACCCAAGGTGGACCCAGGCTCACTCTGGTAAATGTAAGCCGGGACTCCACATTAGTCTAAAAGGACTCTAACTGTAAATGGGGAAAACTTCTAGGATAGATAAAAATAATAATAATTAAAAAAAAAAATCCAACACATTAGTCACTTCACAAAGCATCTTCATCACAGGGCAGCCTGAATAGCATGACTGTAGACTGTGTTTTAGCCCACAGACATGACTCCTAGCTTCCCCCTCACTCATTATTCTCCCTGGAAGTTGTGTCTTTTATGAAGCTGCTTCTCCCTGTTCTAGCCCACACACAGCTCTTTCTCCGTCAGTGAGAGGTGCCAGGGCAGTGATGGTAGGCTTGGGTCTTGGGCATTGAGTGCTGCTGGTGAGCACAACTCCGAGCGGACTGCAGCATGTACAGGGATTTACACAGCACCAAAAAGGCTGTGATACGGCATTTCAGGGGATGGAGAGAACATGAAAAGGGAAGGAAACACCTGAGATTTGTCAAGTCTTGTAGCATAACAAAGAGGGTGTGAAGGTACTAGAAAAGCCTGCAGAATCCCTCTGCACAACAAGGAGCACAGGACCCTATTTCCTCTCTTTCCTAGGAAGGGACTCAGGATCCCTCCCACTGCTTCTTCCATCAACTTCCAGCACATAAAACAGGACTCCTCTTTGCTGGAGTATCAGGAAAGGCTTTCAGGGGAAACAGAAGAAAACTGGGAAAAAGTCATGCCCAGCCCAAAGCAGCAGCCATAACTTCCCAGCTCTCCAGCACTCCCACAACTGAATTTCTATTTTACAGGGATGCCAGGGGGCCTTGAGCTGATTCTGTTGGGAAGTTCCCATTGATCTCTGCCTTCCCAAATTCCAGCACTTTAGTGTTGCTGAGAATCCCATGAACAACGTGATGTCTAGACCAGTGGAAAATCACCATGTTCTGATTAGCTTACACCTAAATAAAATAAAATGAAATAAATTGTAAGAATTGCAACACCTGGGCTAGTCCTGGGTCCAGTTGGTAATTCACAGGCTGTAGCTTACCAGCTGCCATTGCCTCCAGTAAACATGCAGGGATAGCAATGAGTTGGTATTTAATTAAACCACAATTACTGTCTCATTAGCTCTAAACAAAATTCTTATTATGGAGCCTTCTTTTGATCACTGGCACCTACTTCCCCAGGAGGCTTCGTTTTAGTTTGGATTGGGTGGAGGGGGCATAGATGAATCGGAGGCTGTGCCGATGGAAACGACCCCTGGCAATGCCCAGATGCGAAGACCACACCAGTGTCTGGGCATCAATAAGAGAGATATTTTGAATACTTTCACAGATCATGTTTTGTGTGCAATCAGTAGAAACATCTACAGCATGCTTGGAGTTACCAGCCCTTTGTTTCTTGAGCAGTCAGGGGAGGGGGTGAGGTGTTTTGATTGGTTTTTTTATTACTGCTGTTGTCATGTGGTTGTTCTAAATACTCCATCCCTAGAAAGGCAAAGACAAGGGGATTTGTATTAAACCAAGTACACTGATAAGGCTGTTTCTCTTACACACAAGATAACTAATAGGTGTCAGTCAACCAACAATTCTTTAGCCACTAGCTTTCCTTTTGTTTTTCTTTAAAGCGCTATCATATCAATTACTTAGTGTCTGTAATTTACATTTTTTCCTTTCTTTTTCCTCTACAGCAAAAATAATAGCAGTAGCCTCATAAGTCACATCAGAAGGTAAAAAAATCCAACATCTGCCTATGGAAGTGAAGGGAGGGGGGGAAACAAACCCAAAAGAAGAGGAATGTTCAATTCACCTATAAAAGCATTTGGCTAGCTGATAATTCTCAGCACAAAACTAGAGAAAACTCACGAGCCTACTGACTGGGGTACTGACTGCTGACAGCAAAAAGCCACAGGTAAATTCTACCACTAATTGGAGTGGCTTTATGTCAGCAGGCAAGAAGTGGAAATCACAGTAAAGGAACCAGCATAAGAGTTATTAAAATTCTATGTTCCTGGATCTTTACTTTCCATATGTCAGAGAAACATCCTCTATTTTGGGGCTCAGTGAGTGTCTTTCACCATTAAGAGAACAAGAAATTAAAAGACTCAGGTTCATCCCAACATAAAATAAGGTAACTTTGGGGCTCCCAAAATTCCTGCAGGATGGGAAAGCTATTTTCTTCTCTGTTACAGGGCTAGGGGACACTGGTGTGTGATTATAGCAAAATTGAGTATTTTGTAACAGCACAGGCATCTCCAGAACTTAGAACTGAATCATGCTGTCATGGCTACGTTAGTTTTGGGAAGCCTGGGTGCACTTGAGACCATGCTGCTCCACCTACAAATTACATACAATATCTCTATCCCCGTGAGATACTTGGTCCCTTCTATACAGCAGCCAACTTCTCAGCTCTCTGGTTCCCTCTCCAAGATGGATGGGAAACACATTCATATGTAGGCAGAAACACAGTTACGTGTACTCTGATATTTTCGCCATATTTAACGTTTCCCTATGGATTCCTTATTTTGCTCACTGAAACCTGCCCCAAAGATATTTCTGAGGTTCAACAGTCTGAGTGTTTGGCAAGTTTGGTCTCTCAATACCTTCACCTAAAACATAGCTTAGCTGCAGTCAAATATTCTCCCTGACTTAGAGGTAACCACTTCTCTTAATTGACAATCTTTCACCAAAACTGGTATGCTTCTGGGAAAAGTTGATTTTTTGACAACTCAAGATTTCACTGAAAAGTCCTAAACCTCTCTGGAGGTGGGACCTGGACAAAATTCCCTCTATTGAGAATCACAGTTTGTGTTTTTCTTAATACCCTGGCTCCTAGAGTTATGAAATTAAATGAAGTCATCTGCATTTCACTTTAAATACTTAAATTTTATACTTAACTATTTTGAAAGAAACACAACCCTTAACCAAATAGAAAGAAAGATTCCAACAGTTTATCTTTTAAAATATTTCTTGATTGTTCAATCCATGTCATGAATGGTAGGCGAGCGTAGACTTGTGATTTCTGAGTGACTGAGTCTGGCAAATCTGAAACGACACATGAAGAAACCATTCCCAAGACAATGCAAAAGCTGCAATTCGTTATTTCAGAAGCTGTTCTATAAAGAACAAAGGCTCCAATTCAACACATTACATATGGTAATGTCTATCTTTAAAGATATGTGTAGTAAACCCCCTTGAAATCACTGGAACTACACATGCTAAAAAACAGGCACGTGCTTAGGTAGCTTGCTGAGCTGATGTCTAATGATCATGACAAGTTTAATAAGCATTCATCCTAAACACTGTGAAAATATAAGCTGTGAAATTCTCATCAGAAATAAGAGGCCTCAAGACATCCAGAGACGAATCATGAAAAACGAATTGGCAAGCCTCTTATTAAAGCAATAGAAAACACAACATCATGCAATCAGAGCAATAAAGAATCTCCAACTCCACATCAGCTGGAATAATCAAATCAAAGCAACATAAAAGAAATAATGGCAGACAATCAAAACCAAGGGAGCGCAGCACCTAATGACTCCTGCTTGGAATAGTATGCATCTGTTTTGGAAGCAAATTCTTCCCCACTCATCAGAAACACTAAAAACTGCTCAGTGTAATCCATGAACGACAACATCTGAAGGAGCTGTACATCTCAAAACCATGCTGGGCTTACTGTTGGCCCTCCCAAGCAGGGCAGGGCTTTTGCCCATCAATAGCAAATCTCTAGACTCTGATCCAGAATATGCACCAGCAAGAGGGTTGTATTTCTCTGAAGTAGCCAAAGCATGCAGAATTTCCATGAGCAAAATCAATTATCTATGGGTCCCTGGGTTGTGTTCCTAGGCTGGAGTGTTGCTTGGGTGAGGTTGTGTATTTTCAATGGAATCAAGACAATTTGAATAATACTGAAGAAATTTGTCAAGTTTCCCATTATGGGCTTTACTGACTAGTTCAAAGTAAGAAAACACAGTTTTCCTTAGAAAAGGGCCTGTCTGCATGAAAAGTCCACACCACATGAAAACTCTGCGTACTCCAGCCTTACCTGAAATGGGAGAGGTGGAGATTAAGAGTTACATTCCAACGTGAAACAAAAAAAAAAAATAAAAAAAAAAAATTCACAGCTCTGGAGGAGTGGCTGGTAATGCAGTGGTAGAGGATTAAAAAGTAGAGAGCCTTGGCTAAGAAGGGTAGTTGCAGCAGCGCTTATTGAATGACGAGTGTACTTCATGAAAGGGAATCTATCAGCTTAGCACTTCTTTGCAAGATCATGCAGTGAGGTTCAGTAGCTCCTATAATACAATTACTCTCTCCAAAAGACCAATTGAGAAAGCAATTACACACCATTAGCACTGTATTTCCAAAGGCCTCAGCTCACCCAAGAGAGCCAGCCACTCAGCTTGACTAAGCTACTGTTCTGGGCTATTTATACCTGTTGTTCCTGAGTCAGGAAGATACTACCAAGAGCTCAGCTCTGATGATTTTACACAGAGAGGTTCAGGTGATTAGAAAATGCAATAAAATCAAGAGGGACAAGGCTGGACAGGGAAACCCCAGCAGTTTAAGTGTATCACTTAGGGACCTTTGCAAGGCCATTTTTAAGGTCTGCCTACACCAGAGGCAAAATAAAGGGAAGGAGAGGATTATTAGGTGTTAGCTCTAATTTTCCTCACAGATGAGCTCTGCTACTGCATTTTTCCAAGCTAGTTATGTTTATTAAGCATCACTTTTAAACAGAATTAACACTTTCTAAAAAGACGTTTGAAATACAGGAGTTCACACATAGCTGGTCCAAAATAGCTGACCAAGAATGGCATTACCTGTAGACAAGCCCTCTGCAGCCGAAAGCATGAGCACAGTTAGCTAACCACAGATTAGCCTCCATCTGGGCACCTTGGCTAGTGTTGGCAATGAAGGCACGGCAGCATGGTTTTTATCATGGATTGCATAGTTTTCATTGGAAATGCAAAGGATCCCGGGGCAAGCTTATGCTATCCACACCCAAGGCTACACTTGCCACATGCTATGATTGCCCACCTCAGTATGCAAAAGCCAGCAAGTCTGCGTCCCTCCATAATACAATCGCTTCTCTTGCAGCCACTTAGTTCCACCCGCAGAAGCGGCTCACACCTCCAACTCAGGTTCACCGGCAAATTTAACTGGCAGTGTGGAACCCCATACTGGCTCCAGCGATGTCCCCCTACCCACATATGAGAGATGTGTCCCACACAGAAGCGAAGGCTCAGTGAGATTATCCACTGCAGAGCTGCACAATTCCTAACTCAGGGCATTTGTGTAAATTCCCACCGATTCCTATTAAAGGTTTGTTAAACTTATTTTAAGATAAAAAATACCTTTCACCTCTTCTACCCTTTACCACACATAATCATATAGACTGAATAACAATACATATATTTACATTCAATTCAATTTTTCCTGATTGCTTTCAGACTTCTGAACTGTAAGAAAATGATAGCACAGTTAAACATCTGATCCTTATTAGATTCATTCTTCATCAGAGTTATATGAAGATTATGAAAGTTACTGTAAGAAATATTATACATTTCCATGGTTCAAAATGCCAAAATAGGTAGTTTATACCCCTCGGTAATGTTCGCAATAGAAGTTTCTCAACCAAGCCATGCATTTAGCAGTTTCTATACTCAACAGTTTTCTCTCTGACTTGACAGAAACAGTTTAAAGGACATGTCAAAGATCTCTTCTTAGAGACAGGAAAACCATTCTGCTAACTACTCTGCTTGTATACCCAGACCATGGGAATTTATATATGCATCAGTAAACTCTATCTACTGGTTAGGTACTTCACGGTATTTCTCATATATCTTCCTCTATTGGTTTCAATTACACTTGCATTATAATATTACTAGAGGAACTCACTGTAAAGATTATAAAGATTAACTTAGCGAACATTCGGAAAACACAGCCTGACTTCATTAACGTCTTACAAGGACACTCACTGGACACCAAGCTGTCTCTACCTCCTACATTACAAACAAATCGGCCGCATGCAGCAGTGTCTTACAAAGTCAAGCGCTTTGCTAGCAAGAACCACCTGACCTCTGTTACAGCAAGCTCTTACCGATTTGCTATACTTATTTATCCAAATGTCCAAATTCTCATTTCCTTTGCAGAACTTATACAAGCTGCAAGGGAGGGAGCTCAGCAGGCTGACAGTTTTTCTCTTTCTAGGCCTATTACAGCAAAGCATAAAATATCTTGATGTCTTTAGCGAAGTGCTGCCAAATGGTAGCATAATGAGGACATTCATCCTTCAGTGTGACTGTAGTTATGCACGGCTTCTCAGCAAACCACCTGAGAAAACCTCTCCTCAGAAGTTCTCAAATAAAATGCAGCAGACTGAAGGGACAAAAAGTTTCTAGAGGAGTTTTCTGTGGCTCAGCTAGTGAGAACCCAGTGCCAATTCAGAAAATGCTGAAGAGCACCTCTTTTAATAAACTCACCTAATAAGCAAGAAGTAACAGAATAGCACTTGTCCAGAGCTTACGGACCTTTCTCCTGTTTTAAATGCTTTGTTCTGCCTTGTTCCAGAGGTATGTGGCTTTAAAAGCAATTGGGAGCCAGGGTATTGACACATAGGAGGTGGTAGATTCACCTGGGATGCCGACACTGTTAAATTTTTGCCGACACTGTTGAATTTTTGCCTTCTCTAAGAAGACGTGCTGCTCCTCCTCACAAAGATAATTAAGATAAGGTAACAGCAGGGAAGGGATAGGAAACCTATCTTCCAGAGCTCCCTGCCCACGAGCCTTACATAACTGGAGGCCTAGATGGGATGTACCTCTAAAACCGTTTCCCAGATTATCCTCCTCCACATCCTGCTTTCTACTGAACTCTGCCATTTGTGTTAACCCCTTCCTCACAGCCAAAATTAGCCTTTCCTGGTAGGAAAAAAAAAAAAAAAAAAAAAAGAGTTTATTCCCTGTGTCTTCCCAGCCTTCACTTTCAAGCCTTCTGAGGTTCCCTTGAACCCTGTGGCAATGTGATCTCTCTTCTTGATATTGCCTTTAATTTTGACAAGGTTTATTAAAGAAAAATTAAGGAAACCTTTTGCTACCATGAAGAGGAGACTCTTAAAGGCCCCAAATTCCCCATCTGTCATGAAATCCATAAAGAAAGAAAAAGCCCAAATGGCAGAGCATTAAGGATTTGACTATTTGAACCTTAGCAAGGTGCTCCCTGGTTTATGAGCCCACCCACCCATGCTATTATGTGTCAGAGAAATAGTAAAATGCATTGCTGATACACTTGCAGAAGCAACACAAATCTGGTTTTGGTACAAAAATAAACACAGCAGCACAACCTTCTAAATAATTTGTGGTTCCCAGATGAGTTTTCTGCACCAAGAAGGCAGGAGATCATTCAGGGAGAAACGAAATTATAACCCCAATCTCCTTCTGTTGAAGAGAGGCTGATACTTCAATTATTTATGTGGGCTTTAAATATTTAGCTTGGCACTTACAACCTTAAGGAAACTATAGTTACCACTTCGTCATTACAAGGAACCCATCATTTATTCATGGAATCAATAGGAACACAAAGTGGCAGTAATGCTTCGTTCCTATGTGTGCACCATAGGGGTCAGGGCACGCAGAGTTTCTGTCCTTCTGGAGGGAGCAACCTGATTTCTGTGGTCAGCAGAGGTACCCGTAAGACAGGTACTTTGTCTTGAAGCTGTCTGGTATTGAAAAAGGTAAGTCCAAGAAACAAGCAGCGATCCAAATAGGAGGCTGAGTACCACACAGGTATCTCAGTGTGCTCAAGTGAGCGCGTGATCGTAGAATGGAGAAAAAGCCACATACCTGCACTGAGTGTAATAACTGAAGTCACTGAAGATTTTTGGTGGACTACTGTGCTTTTACTGACAGGTGATGGTAGAGATGCTGACTGTGACCAGATTTCTAGCAGCAGGAACTGAACCTGGGACCTTGTAACCTGAAATCAGAAATATTTATGGCTTCCCTAAGAATCTTGTTTTCAGCAAAGCCTAAAGTAAGCCTATAGAGAGGTATACAAAAATGATTTTTCTTTGCCCTGGGTAACCTCATTTCATGGTAGGGTAGGAAATTCTAGTTTCCATTGGCATCCTTGGCACATTAACTCATTTTCAACAACCAGAGTGGGAAGGATCCTTCCAAAGCAATACAACGTTTACCGATTTTTATTATCCCTAAAGCCCTTTATGTCTCTTAAATTTTCTTTATAAACAATGGATAAGGTTGGCATAAAATGAATTCAATGCAATCAACCTTGTTTCAGGTTTAACTGAATGGAGAACAGCCAAGCAAAGGTGTACACTCAACTTTTTATACTGTCCATAACTGTGACATGTCCCCTTTCTCTTAAGAAACCTATACCACCACCCTGTTAGCCTACAGACATACCTACAAAAGAGCTTATACTGTCAATGTTCATAGAATGAGCCCTGATGTGCAGATAGCTATCCCTGCTCCTGAGCTGCATTGACTGAAACCTCTCTAACTCCCCACCTGCCCTGGCTCTGCCACCAGCACCTGCAGCATTTTCAGCTCCTCGGTTCCTGGTCTTTTTGCCTTGAAGATCCCTGACAACACCCCTGTTGCAAATGTTTGAGCACCTTTACTTTCTGCCATCATTTATCACAGCTGCTCCTTCTGGCAGCTATACAAATATAATTTGACATGCTGTAACATCTGCATTGCATTTAATTTGTATTATTTTATTTTGAAACATTACCTGCTCCAGGACTCAGATTGCTCCATGCCCCATTATAAACAAGACAGAAATATAATGAAAATTAATCATACTTAGGATGGGTCTCAGCAGATGCTAGGACACTATCAGGGGAGCTCTTATGGGGAAATAACGCTCTTATGACAAGAAAGGGCAGATGGATTCGTAACTTGAATAATAATTGCGTTAATACTCATCATTAAGAACTCCCTCGTTTCTGTACTGTGAATGGGGGTGGTGATTTTTCTAAGCTCACAACTTGAAAGCCACCTAAAGGCCTGCTGACTGGTATCCTGCATCTTAAAAAAGCAGCATATCCTATCCAATACAGCTGTGAAATATCTGTATTTTTACATGTGTCTGGCACCTAGGTACCCAGTAAGGCTTTTGGTGGATTTACTTTTAATGTCCCCTTTTCAAAGGGGAGCAATTTATTGCAAATTATTTATTTATTTTTAAGTGCCATGTTAACAAATTCACTCTCACTGTAGCTGCACACTCACTCCTGGAATGTAGATTCATGGAGGCAATGCAAATCACCAAAGAAATCCCTGATGGAAGAATCGCAGTCCTGCAGACCAACTGGAAATACCAAACAATGCCAAGAGACAGGAGGGCCCGCCAGAGCCCAGGTTCCTGCACTCCTGCTCTTTCCTTAAGTAGATTAGAGAGCTGTGCAGTGAGGGATGTGGGAACGCACCCAGACGGGTCACAGCCCAGCCAGCCACTGTACACGCCAAATGATTTAAAACAGCTGAACTTTAAAGCCCGAGAGCCTGTGAGAAGCCAAAATCTTGAATGTTTCTGATCCCCACCTTGCATCCCACACTCCCTCGCCCCTTGGTTTTGTCAAACATTAGTAAACAGTCTATCACTGACTCAGAGGAAAATCTCAAATATTTGCTAATTTAGCAACAAATACAGCAGTCTACAAAATGGTAAATGTTGATGAGGCCGAGGTTCCAATACAGGGCAACATGGAACACTTGGTGAATAAAGACTAACTGAACTTCATTCATTTTAAAGAAGAAAGACAGATCATATATCAAAGAACAAAGGCAGAAAAAATATACCTAATGCTTGCTGAGGTGATCAGAAACTGTTGTTACTGAATTGGATTTTACAATCTGAGACTGAATTCTCAAGGAAAAATCAATTGGGGTAACAAAGCATTCAAGCTTTGGTTCTCTGTGCAAATTCTAGATATACAAGCTGAACAGTAAGTGACATAGAGAATGATTCCCACCTACTTTTCTTTGCTTGTTACTCTATTCCATGTGTGGCAGAAAACATAAGAAAATTTGATGTTCAGAATTCCCAGTGTAAATGGAGAAAAATGAACACTTTCCATGAACATTTTCAAACAGTCAAGGAAGTCCTCATTTCATTTTCTATCAAAGAACTTCTTAATGAAGACTTTGCCTATGCCATCTCTGTATGTACTTATTCTCACATTTACAAAGAAAGAAAGTTGTCTGTAAAGAGGCTGCAGAAATATAAATATCGTTGACTAGAGCCTACTGACTGAAGATAATATTTACCCTGGTCCAGTCGCCCTCTGTGCTAGGCAGCAGTAACTGTCTCACTTTCCTCCCCCTGAAGCTCTCAGAAGAACCTCACTTGTTTTCTGTGACTGCAGCACCATCTCAGCTTGGTTGTGTTTACTCCACCAGGAAGTGGGAAAGTTTGAACAAACCAACATGAAAGCAGCTGTAAACTGAGAAGCAAAATTCCCTTCCTGTGGGAAGAACAGTGGTATTTTAACATTCTAAAATGCAAAAACTCTTGGCGTGATGAGAAGCTCGGAATGAGAATTTCTGTTCAGGGATGTTGGTGCATATTGGCTTTGATGTCTCTTCCTCTTCCCTTGCCAAACACAGCAAGAGAACCACTTATAGCTTGTATTATTCATCATGATGCATTCTGGTGACTAGGTTGCATCATGGACATCTCATGACCACAGTGTAGGGCAGAAGATTGCTTTTGGCAGAGGAGTTTTACCCAAAATGTGGTTTTAAAAATGAAAATAAAATAAAAAACAGGAGGCACACAATCAAAAACCCTACAACTCCCACGCGCTACTGAGAAAATTCAGGTCCAGACTGATGCCTAAATCAACACAATATAATTTGGTGAGTTGTTTCCTGGCAGGAAAAATCAAAGCTGGTTTAGTTTGTCAGCTTTGGCTGTATTGATATTTTCCCACATGAAAGTTTGATTTTACAAGAACCAAGTCTCCTGCACAGAAACACTGACCGAGCAAAGGAGCTACCTTCAGCCCCACAGCTCAGCCGAATCCCTGCCCCTGCGCAGAGGACTCCAATAACCCTCCTTGCCAACGAGGCTGAAGGGTGAACTAAGACAGAAGATGGAGGGAGGGGGAAATAGGCAGTTCCAGTGATTTCCACTTCAGCTTCTTCCTTTTGCTCAGAGGCGATCTAGGAATTCATTTCCTCAAATGCTAGTGTTTAAAGTATGTCCCTAAGAGTTTGGGTCATGCCTCCAAATTTCTTTCTCAATTCTGAACCACTCTGTCAGTGAAAGGAAAACCAAGGGAACATGACTGCCAGCAGGTTTAAACAAAATCTATAAAAACAGCAGTGGTTATACAGCTGGTTACATCCTTCCTTTCCCCTAAAGGAAATGTCTGCTTGTTGCATTACAGAACTGTATTCTTGCAAGGGGATAATTACATCAATATTCCTTCGTAAGACAAGCTGCTGTCACTGTAAATTTGACACAGATTAATATTAAACTGGATTTAAGATGCTGTTTTTACATGATGGGCTTGTAATTACCCAGCTAATAGCAATAACTGTGATAGAGCAGTATTGTTAGTTACTCAAGGAAAATTAAAATCAAAACCCAATTCCATATTCACTGAGAGCTTGTCTAGGAAATTCAGTTGAGTTCATGCGAAAGATTTGCTTTCTGTTGCCACTGAAAACACAAACAGTTCTTGTCCTCAGCTACCATTCTGCAACACCAGCATGGATGAGCCTGAATAACATCCACATAACCTTTCAGTGCTACAGAGCAGCTGACTGCTGACCCCAGGGCCATCTCCCCAGCAGTAACGATGATGCATCGTCAGCAATAACAACCCACAATGAGCAGAAAGGGACAGGAATATCTATAGGAAAACTGTCTCAGTGGAGCTCTGCATCTTGTCCAAAAGGCAAACTGAGACAACACCAGAAGCAAGAGCAGTGCTTGGAGGAAAAGAATCTAAATCTGACTTGCAAACCACTTGTAACGATTATGTTATTCCTAACTACAGTCAGAAATAAGGAATCAGGCTCAGATTGTTTCTCAGGTTTCCAGAAATCACTGGTAGCTTTTTATACTTACAGCTTGTCTTAAAAAAAAAAAAAAATACAAACACATACATAAAAGAAACTTTCTCTGTATTGAAGCACAGTACCATCAACTCCTGCAAAATTAGCTTGCAATATCGTCACCACCGCTGTTTACTTCTTTAGCATGTCACTTGTAACTTTCTATACTCAACCACCAAATTATTCCTTCACATAAAGAGAAGAAAAGAGAATTACAGTCATCAGCAGAGAACACAAATAGAAAGGAAGGCTGCAATTCAAAGAAAGCTTCCAAAACTCAAAAGTCATTAGCTCTCCTTTCTAGAAAGCTCCAAGAAAAGTTCATCACCCTCTTGTTAGGGTGACAGCAAGGCTGGGGCAGCAGCTTAGATGCTGATTTCCCGGTGTGTCCTATCTTGGCCTGACTACTTGACTCATACTAATTGTCTGGCAAGTAAATCCTCTTAGGGTCTTCACTCTCAACCTCCAGTGACACAACCCTGAGTTCAGTGTAGGTAATCTGCCCACCTGCCTTCTCCACATAGCACACACACACCACACACGCATGTCCAGGGAAGGGAGATGGCATTTGAATCGTTCACAACAACCATAGCAAACCCCAAATCTCAGACCCTTCAGCTTTCCAGCTTAGTAACAGTGGTCTCTTGGAATGGGGCGCATCCCTTGCCTTCCTCACCCCATCTGCTCAGCAACGCTAAATAGCTAGAATAAGACTATCGGAAAGCCTAGCTGACAACTAAGTGTTTTTAGAGCAAAAGAAAGGACGCAGAATATTTGGGCCATGCTATATTCCTACTTGATTTAGGATTTGACTCTTAGTTAGGGAAGAGTATTTCTTTCTTAATTAAACAAACATCTGCCAGCTTGGTAGATTACATCTCAAACTTTAAATGGTAAAAAGGAATTTGTATTTATTTTCTTTTTTTGTTGCATTTTAAATATTCTTGCTTCAGTTGAATCTTTGAAGTTAGGTGCCCTGTATTTAACACCTTTATTGCAATACCTATCACTGATATTACAAAGGGATCACTAAAAACCAAAACACAAACACAAGAGTACTAGACCCGAGGCTGAGCCAAAGCATTAACGATTCAGTGGAACTGCAGCGGTTTAGATCAGTACAGGATTGATTCCATAGCAGACATGGCAGTGCAATCTGAAGCTCAGACCAACTGTATTCTTGAGCTTCCTTCAGCGATAAAAAGAGTGTTAGAGATTTAATATGACACAACAGCAATATTCCGCAGCAAAAGCCAATGGAGATCTACACACATGCGCCATGCACTCGGATCTCTGCTTCTTCCTCAACTATTCACACACCAATCTGACAGAAATTTCTAGCCCTGATTATACCCCAGTGCTCACGTAACTGGGGATTGCTGCTAAATGCAGTGGTTCTGCCTTACCTCAGTGCTTCTATCACATCCATAGAGATTTTGTAAGCTGCTTGTTTCACTTTAGGCTATAGAAACTGCTGAATTTTTACTGTTACATATTGGATTTAGCAGGGATGTCAAACACAGAGTTGGAAGACCAGATTTAAGAACAATAGCTTTCGCTGTCCAACAACCAGAAGTGTCCTACCACTGACTGTATCAGCAGCCATTGGCCTACACAGATAGCAATACATACACCGTGAAAAGAGAGAAATTTTTATAAAACACAGATGAGCCAAATGGCCAAACTTTTTTTTTTAGTGCACTTGTATGTCAAGCCACTGTTTAACTAAGAAATAAAAGATCATCAAGCTGCAGTGTCATGAGGTCAAGGACAAAATTTTCTCTCCAATGTCCAATCATACAAATAATGATGCAAGGCCAGTAGCCTTGTGTAGTATCAGAATACTCTACAGTATCAGAAGTGGTTTCCTTAAAGCATTATACTTTGAAGAATCAGCTGGTTCCAGCAGAGAAAAGAATCTATGGTTTTCCATTAGCGTACTTACTACCACAGCATTTAGGAAGGTGTACAGTCTTCAGGAGAATGAATTGACTTTCTCAGAAGTATCAGGTATCAGCCACAGCTGGTGGTAGATATTAGATTTGCTAAGCCAGGTCACCGGTTGAGAAAAGTGGTCAGATTCTGCATTCTTGCACAGAATTGAAATGTAAGTACCTAGCTAGGGCCAGCCATAAGTACTGCACTTTGTTTTTCCAGAAATTATATTCATAATGGTTTGGATATTCAAACATATCCTAATTGTGATTTAATGGCTTGCACTGTAATTAGCCTCCAGGGAAAAGTATTTTCAATTAACCAATGTAAACATACCATCTAGTTACACCATTACATGTTCCGCTAAATTTCCTGATTAAGAGCTGGAAGTCATACAGCGTGGGGCCAGAACTCATGGCACAGAGGAAAAGCATGGCTGTGACTTGAAGTCACCCCTTTTCTCCTCTGCATGAGACTGCCTGGTAGTCCCCGATGTCTCCTGCTACCATGGCTAGGAAGGAAGTGGTGTGGTTCGTGAGTTTGTTGGTTGGCATTGAGCCACTAAACTCCTGCCTACCAAGACACAGTTCTCTGATGGATAACCTTGCTCTTACGCCTAGATCCCAGCAAGCACACAGCACAAAGTAGATCTGCACATGCTTACGCATAGGGTATGTAAGAGGAGTACTAGGGCTGTGAAGCACAGGAAGACTTCACTGCCTTATGTTCTTACTCTATTTGTCCTCATCAGCTGACAGAGCAAAATAACTAGGATGGGTCTCTCCCCTGGTGCCAGGTGAATGTATATGGCATCATTCTTCCCAGAAGCAATTAAAAAAAAAAAAAAAAATCAGAGTGAACATACCACAGGTGTAAGCTGCTTCTGAAATTTAACCAAGGGCCACCAGAAATTGAATCAGAGCTATTGACTCCAGCAGTCTCTGGATGTGGAAGCAGGAGCCCCTGTGGTGTCTGAGAGCTGGTCTAAGACAGATCTGATTTCCAGCAGGGTGCATTTACTATCTTGCCCCTCACCTGAGTTGTGTCAGTTCAGCACTTTTGTAAACTGCTTTTCCAGCATTTCACACATGCAGTTCACAAGGCAAAAAAGACTGAGAGGGGCTGGAAGAGGGACTGACTGAGGACTGAGTTCATGTGATGGGCAGGAGGTACATATCCCCAACATAACTGTAAATCCTCTTATCTGGGAGAGGGGAGGCGAGATTTGCCCCTTAAGCAATGAGCAAGGCTTACTGCAGGATGTTACTTAATTCTGCCCTTGATTTATTCCAGGCTATGCCTTTTTATAAAGCTTAGTTTAGGAGCCAAGGAAGGAGAGAAGTCGTCCAGCATACAGTCCTCCTTGCACCTGCTTCACTCCAAGACAGGTCTGCATCTTCTGCTCAAGACAACCAGGACTGCAGAGTGGAAAGGCCAATTCTGTAACATTTTCCCCAAGCAATTCCTTTCTAGTTCTGCACATAAGCTGAAAAGCCAGACTCGACAGTCTCCTGGAGCTACAGGAAAGTACAAGACATCCCACTTGGGTTTCTAATGTACCTTTCTCCAAGACAGTCAGCAACAGGTACAATTTACACACAGTGATAACAGCCCAAAGTCACTGAATAAATTGCTGATTTTGAAATAGCAAATGACATGTTAGCAACAATGCACACTGAACAACGTGCGAGATTAAAAGAATAGGTTTCATAGCTCTTTTTATCTTCTCATCATGTATATTTGTGTGGGAATTCTTGCTGCCAGAGCTAGCATGTCTAAAAGCATCTTGAAGAGTCTTTGACAAGCAGTTCCAGTTTATAAATAGAAAGTTTTGCTGGCTTTTTTTTCTTTTACCATTTCCACAAAATATGGAATTTCCATTTTCTACATTTCTACACTTTATTTTCTACCTATCTTTGATTTCCTCCCTCTAGCAAAAGTAAAAGTCTAAAAAAGAGTAAAAAGTAAAAGACCAGGACTAAAAAATAGCAAATGTTCAGGGTCCTATCCAGTAACAAATTTTTCAGGAACTGTTTTTACAGAATGAACCTGAAATTGTTTAAAAACAAACAAACAAAACCCCCACAAAACACAACAACAACAACAAAAAAACCCCACAAACACACATACCTCACTGGGGAAAATCTGCATGCAGAAGAAAAGGGTTCATGTTCTGCACAGTGAACTTTCTGAAAATGATTGATTCCCTCTGGAAAGTCCTCACTCTCCATCAAAATACTTAAGTACTACTTTAATCAAGGTTTTGTGGAAATCTGACTGCACTTCTCTACTCCAAGTTATTACTAGCTGAGCACTGGTGGTTGCAACTGGCACTCAAGACAGCTGACTCTTCACTCCTGTCCCCCCACTGCAGCCTTCCCCACTCCGCTGCTGTTCTCCTTCTGTTGTACCAACTGCCTGGAAGATGAACATCCGCAATGCACAACGCTGCTGTGTTGTTAGTGTTTGTTACCTGGGCTGTTGTTTCAAGCAACAGTTTTAAAGTGAGGAGATACAGTTGGCCAAGATCA
This sequence comes from Gavia stellata, assembly GCF_030936135.1. Taxonomy (NCBI): domain Eukaryota; kingdom Metazoa; phylum Chordata; class Aves; order Gaviiformes; family Gaviidae; genus Gavia; species Gavia stellata. Next base: position 4,738,134 of record NC_082621.1, on the reverse strand, counting down.
TCCTTCAGCAAAGCTTTCTTCCTCAATCTGAATGCCTCCAACTTCACCCTTCCTGAGCCTCAGCTACTTCTGTGCAAAATTTGACATTTTAAATTGCTGATGAAGCCATCTTGAAGGTGAAAATCTGGACTATGCATTGAAGATGCCAAGTGCAGGTGCATATTCCTTCCTGCCAACCCTAGCACAAGAATGCTACATCAGCCAAGGGACAGGATGGAGATCTAAAGGCAATACTACTCCCAATGTGCTTCTCAAAGACCAGACCTGGATTACACTGCTCAAAAGCATTTAGGTGTCAATGAGCCTCTGCTAAAAAGGATTCCGTGCCCGGCTGTACCGCCAGCAAAACAAGTGACCTCTTGTTTTTGTTCACATTTCGTGCCACGTGTCAGATCACCGCGACGGTTCTGAAGAGCCTTTGCCCTTCTCAGAGGAGGCTGACAAGCCCAGGGAAATTTCCAGCCTTTATGAGAAATTGCCAATAAACTGTCCAGAGACTAAAATATAGATTTTTTTTTTTTTAAACAAAGTAGTGCAATAATTCTCCTGAAGAGAGGAATCCTACTGAAAATAGTGAGCTCATATATATCCATTTGCTATGCAACTGCATCCTACTTCTCTTGCAAGATTTTATTTCACCTTCAATATGGGCTATTTAATAAACAAAATGTTAATGCTAAGTTTCCTTCCAAGAGATTCAAGATAATGCCTCTTTCAAGTATGCTTTCTTATGCCAACTAGAAATAAAAGAAAAAAAATAAATTACAAAATAAAATGAGGGCCTGGAATAGGTTTTTGTTCCAAGAAAAATGAAGAAAAAATTGAAGCCTTGAAAAACTTGCCAAAAGACAGTTCCCTCCACTGCCCTTGTATCCCCTGCCCTCACTTTTCACCTGCTCCCTCTGGTCAGCCGTACTCCAGGAATTAGGGAACACACTTGCAAGACATTTATTGACCGGGATTTAATTGCAGGGCCTCCTGCTGCACTTTATTGCCCTGCCAAATAATTGCATTTTATGAACTTCACACTCCAAACTAGGGGAAAAAACCCACACATCTCACATCAAGGGACCTCCAAGCTTGTGTCTGCTCTGATCAGGCAAGCAGAGCCGGACCTTGAACTTGCCTCTCCCAGAGCCCCACGGGTCTGTTGGGTGTCTACGGTCCCAGTCAGCAGGGCTGACCTTACCCCCCTGACCCCAGGCCCTGCACACAAAGCTGCTGTGCATGGCAGATCACTGCTGGAAGTGGCAATCTTGCACTTCATGACCTAGTTACGGATTTCTTAGATGTTCTTGTCTGACTTGACTTAAAAATAGAAATTTATCTCCAGCCTTTAGAAACAGCCTCTCCCTCCCTGGAAAAAAAAAAAAAAAAGAAAAAGAAAATCCCAAAGCCAACACTTTGGTTTTTCCCCTCATCCTTTAACCGCCTCTTCTGTTGTTTTGTATTCAGTGAATTACAATTCTATAATTTAAAGATTTTGAACTAGAAAAAACTCTTTTCAGTTCCAGTATTTAATAACACTATGACCTTCAGAATTCATTTTCAGTGATGAAAATCAGAATAAAGGATTTGTTTTTATCCATCTTGCTCCCTTGACACAAAGAAAACAACTGCAATCTCTTTTTTTTTAATCCAAAAAATGAAAATGACAACATTATGTTCATAGTTGCACCATCCCCCAGTACTCTCAATACACCAAGGCAAATTTAGGATGAGGCATAAACTATCAGCACCAAGAGTTTAAAGGATTTAATTTCTCACTCTCTACACAACATTGGAGCAGAGGATATTTACAATAAGAAGTCAGTGACTTACTTTTACTTGATCTGAAATATTCAGTTCTACTTCTCATAGAAGCTCTGTAGCTTAAAATAATCTGATCTACTGAGAGAACTATCCCCAAATAGTATCTTCACTTCAAATATCAGGTAACATGGACAAAGTGTAGACAGCTCATGTGAAGATGATACTGTCAAAGGAACTGCTTGACATGACAAAGATAAAGGGCAAGTAACAGGGACAGCAGTTAAAAAGTTTAAAGATCAGAGCTGGTTCTGATTTTCATCCAGAAATCAACCTCATCACATAGGAAGTTTCAAAAAGCTTCACTGACCATTTTCTGCAAGTGTGACATTTGCTTCTGAAGCCCACCCTACGATACACACTGACCTATGCAAGACAGCCCCCTACCAAAACTGCAGGGCTATATGCCACGCAGAAGCAGCCACAAATGTCTGAATAAAACAATGCACATTCTCCAGCTGTGTTTTTACATCCTTTTTGTGTGACAGGGCTTCATTGCTTCAAGTCAGTCTCCACTCGGCAGGTATTAGTTGGTCCTGTCTGTTCATTCATCTTCGAATCTAATACGTGTCCCCAAAAGCTTTCATTTGCAGGGTACACTTTGCAAGCATCAACATTCAAAGCAGTAATCCTAATGCCTTCCTTTCAAAGGATGAAAATGGCCCTGTTGGAGAAATCAGTCAATCCTAGTAAAGCATCCAACCACCTGTTTTTCATTTCTTTGAAACATTCTTACTTGACAGGTTGGTTTCAGTGTCAGCGCAGTTCCCCAGACCTATTTTATCCCAGTTACTACAATGGAAAACCTTCTTTGTCTCCCGTTCTTGCCTGCTCCTACTGACCTGCTCCTTGAATCTGTCTCCCTACACAGAGGATGGGAAATTAATTTCCTAGATTTGTCATCTGTTTGAAGTGTGTGCAGTGGCAGATCTAGCCTTATCACTAATGGGCCATCTGGTAAGTGGCATTATCAAAGGAGTTAGTTTCCTAGTCATGTTCTGCTCTTGCTTGAATATAGAGACATGAATACAAAAGACAGACCCTTTCCTGTTCCCTTCCAGCATAAATATGAAACTAAACAATTTGCATGAAGCATTACATCTCCTCCACTGAACTCCTTGTTTGAATTCCTAGAATGTGCTCTCTTCTCTTCCATTTATTATCTAGTAACCTATTCTGCTCAGGCACTGCCTTAATTTCGTTTCTCCTAGAGCCAAAGAAATTTTTGGCACTTAAAACAATAATAAATATTTTCTGCTCATTTTGACATTTTCATAGCACACACAAATCAATTCTCTGGCATTCACCAGCAGCAAAAACACCACGAGAAAAACAGAATTGACCTCAGAAGTGAACTTGCCACACCAAGGAGGGATGAATGGACACCAATTTGTTTCAATGGTTCATAAAACATGGCTTAAGTTCCTGCCCATCAACAAGATAAAAATAGTCCTTCAGGAAGTAGAAGCTTCCTGAACAAGGCATCTGCTTTTGCTGAACGTTTGCCTTCAGAGTAATTCTAGCACCAGCTGAGCAGTTAGAAACCCAAATAGTTCAATGTAAAAATAATTTGTGAAGAGTATGACAGGTGCTTCAGAGAATCTACATGGATGTAACACATATGTTTTCAAGTGACCACAAATGTCATGACAACTTTTGGAATTAAGAATAAGACATTTCACAAATCTCAACATTAATTCCCCCCCCGCCTTTTTTTTTTTGGTGCTTCCACTTGAGTAGAAGAGAAGCAACACATGACTCCAGCAACACAGTGCAAGGATGTCCATCTAGAAAGAAGCTGGTCATCTAGGTCATACGGATACAAGGAACAAAAAAGACCTAGATATATAGCTTGTAGTTCCTCATTAGGCAAAAGAAGATGTCAAATCAATAATACACATCATCCATACTGAGCTGTTGGAACTATATCACACATCTTTCCATTGGGAATGGAAGAGACACTTTTCTGGGTGACGCTTCCAGATGGTTTGCTCGCCTGCTGGATACAAATGGACCAGTTTATGAGTAACCCTTCTTTGAGCTTCACAGGATTGCTTATGCTTCACAACATATGGTCCTTGAGCTAACTTGCTTAAGTTTTAAGAGTCTTCAAATGAAGCTGGGTATGTTAAATCTATGACCAAGGATCATGACTTCCTTTCTGCTTTCTGTTTGTACAGCATTTGGCGCAAAGAGGAGACTAGTCTCTACAGAAAGACTCTTGGGCATCACAGAGCAGGTAATGAGCTGTTCAGACCTATGTCAGCAGATCCAGTACAGGTTCAATATCACAGTTTTAAATCTCATCTTTCAGCAGTTCCACACTCTTCGCTGCTAACTCTGTCCTCACACACATTGCAAAACATCATTCTTCTTAACTATAACTCCCTGATGCCGAAGACAGTCAGCAGCTAGCAAAGACAGACGACGGACTAAAGCATGAGATAAAAACAAACTCTGCTGTCCAAGAATAAGGAAGAATTATGAAGCAAACTGCCAGTTCCTTCAATCATGACCAAAGGGTCCTCTGAGCCCATTTGCAAGACAGAATCAGCAGCGCCCATAAATGCTTTGTATGCTGCCTCCATTTGCACGTTTCAAACACAATCTCTCCCTCAGTCACCCAGGGCACCTCAGAAACCTATTTAAGACATCACCACTGTTTTGGCAGTATTTGTTATTTCAAAGAGGATATTTATTCTGTCTCCCCTGGGCAGACAACATAGTTAATACAGTGGGATGGTGTGAAGGAAGCAATACAAAAATGAGGGTAGGGGATTATCTACTCTCCTAATTCTTTACTTCTCTGTGGACGTGCAGCAATACAGATGTCTTCCTTTGGTGACATCTCATTCACGACTGTTCCATTTAACTTGGTGTTCCTGTGATCATCTTAATTTCTATACAAACAACATACCCCTGGCAAAGTTCTGGTCTTTAATAACTGCATTGTAATTCTGATATCTACATCTATCACTCTTTATTTCCATTGTTTGCATCTCTTCAAAGGCAGAAAGAACCAGGGTCCCAAAGGATGAGATTTTCCACACATTGTTTCTAATGATATCAGTGGAGTCACTCAGCAGTGAGCAGAATTAGAGTCATGGTTATAAATTGCTCCTGGGAATGGGAGAGAACATGCAGGATGTCAGGTAATGATTGCTTGCTACCCTTAGGGCAGGGGTGATCTCACTTAATTTTATGCATCCACAGCAATCCTCAGTCAGTGAATGGAAACACACTTGTAAGGTGCAGTTCAGCTTATGCTGCAGCGGGTCAGACGAGCTGCAAACTAACATACCTATTCTCTTCCACAGCAATTAAGATATTCTAAGACTGTGCAAAAGGAAATGCCTAGATGACAGCTCAGGCATCTAAACTTTAGGGAATTTCTCTCCTATTTGTGACCAGTGAAGAAGATGAAGACCTTCTATAAATCTGTCAGTTATCAGTCTTCTCAGAGAGCAAGTCCAGCATGGCAGAACTTAATGGAAGCAAAGCACCATTACCTAGATTTAGTTTCCTAACCCTAACCTTATTACAGTTTGATGTCTGTTAGAGATTTCAAATTTAAGGGAACCACCCATTCTGCACACAGAGACATAGGTCATCTATACTCCCCGGGGGATGATGTGCCAAGGATTCAGGTCTTTAGAGCAGAGCCATATGCTAAGGTCTTACAGCACAACAAGCACCAGTAGATAGCAGAAGGGCACAGCTGGTACAAGGATGCTGAGCATTCTCCCTGTTCTCAAAAGATAAGCCTATTCAGATTCTTTCCACATTGTGGGGACCCTCCTGCCAAGCCCCCACTTGCTGGAAGATGTATCAAGGAAAGTTTGCCCAGTTTGTATTAATCCAACAGAGCCCCAGTGGGAAAGAGAGAACAATCAATTGTCTACCTAATGGGTTTTGAAAGAATGGAAACATCTGTTAGCATGAGGATGACAGCTTGTTGGCAGCTCCCAACCAACTAAATCCACTATCATAGCAGGGTATCAGGTCTGCCAGGCAAACACACCGCCCAATACATGCAGAGAGCACAGTGGAAGCTGGCTATGGCATCCGCGAGTATGAAATAACCCAGCACTGGGCAGACAAGCCTGGAGAAGCGTCGCACTCCTGTTCCCAGCTACCTACAACCATCACTAGCCTCTATGTCCTTGTGAGGTTGGCTGTACGACTAAGCCAGGCCCTACTTCATCCTGAACTTTGTAGGAGTCTTAATGGGCACAACAGGTCAAATTTCCGTCCCAAAGAGAACTGTTAGGATCTAAGTCTAAGCTAATCACAGAGGCCCCATCTGCAGTCAATGAAAAGAAACAGGTATTCCGGAGGTGTCCCGGGTAGGTAAGACACAGTACTCCCCAGAGAGGCTATTTCTCTTCATTGCCTATAGGAGGGGCATCAGTCTCAGTCATCCAATAATTAGACCACAAAAATCAGGTGAAATATCAGGAGGAAGTGGTGAGCTGCTACAGGAAACCATTAGCACGATGGTTACCTCACATCACTATTGCAGGTACATGTTTGTGTGCCTCTGTAGCAGTCCCAACCCCCCATTACTCAACAAAACCAGCAGAAATTATTCCTATTTGTAGGGCAATGCCAGAAAGAACTAAAGAACCAACTTCATGTTAACAGCAAGTGTAAGGTACTTATCTAAAGCTTTACATCATCTGAACATACAGTGGGACATTCCCCTCCGTATAATGAGGACTACAGGCTCAGTAAGTGACTTGTTCATTGTCGGACCAAAAGGTATTGCACAGTGAGGACCTGAGCCCTGCCTCTTGAACTACATTCACTCACCCTCTTCCTCTCCCACTGCTATAATCTGTTACTTTCAAATTCCTGCATAAACGAAATGAAACTCTGGCACTTTAATTAAGGCCAGCATTTACCCAAGGAATCTCCTCTCTTAGTCTCTACAGCTTTTGCAGATCCTCTGTATAAGAAGCACATAGAGTGCTGGAATTAAGAGGATGTAAAAATAATCCATACAGAACAGCACAGCAAGAAACACGCTGAGAATCTACCAGTCTGAAATGCATCTGGATACCCTCAGCAGGGATGGCAAAGAAAGATGGAATTCAACAGACCAATACTTAAAATTCAGTTTTCATCCAAAGAGCAAAGCACTTAACAAATTAATTGAGCTTAGCATCCATGTTGAGAGCTCAGCACTGTTATAATCATCACAGGAGAAAGTCTATTTTATGACTGACTGGAAGAAACACAGGACCTGAACAGACTAATCACTACCCCTTAAAGGCCAGTAAGATAGGAAAAATGGCAGACCTTGCAATTTTGGTACAGCATAACGCTGGCCTTTTGCTTTTTACCCAAACATTGAACTCGACACTGTCCCAGTTCTGTCCCCAAAAAGCAACACGTCTTACCTAGTCAGGTATGTGACACAGTCTCTAAGTCTGCCTTATTTTTCCTGGTTGTTTATCAAAATATAATACCCTGAGCACCAAAGGCCTTTTTAAAGGATTTTTTTTGTTTCTAGCTACACATCCTAACTGGCTACCACAAGCTCTGAGAAGCTCAGTAGCTCTCCTCCCTCACAGTCTACCTCTCTTCTTTTTTCCTCATCCCCTGCCAGATGCTGGTGGAAATGTGTGCAGTTAGATAGAAATCCTCCCCATGTCCCTGCCACATTGTTTGAATTAAGTAACATCAAATAGATGGAACAATAGGGTTCTGTTCCAATGAACAAGACTTATCATCCCTTTTTAAGGAGCTACTGACTTTGCCTTTGCTCAGTCAATAATTGTTTGCAGTGACCCACAACTCCCCTTACAACCTGCAATCCCACACTTAACCTTCCTACCTCCAGTCCCAGAGGAGCTGAGCTGTTAACCATTTTTTCTGGATCATAGAAGGAGTAAAATATCCTTTCCCAAAAAGAATCATCTCGGAAGGGATAAGAGCACCAGGCTGTGAAAAACCCTAAAGTATATGACCACTTAGTGATACTTGGGCAAGTTTTCCTACTTCGTTGTGTTAACTATTAGACTGTATGCATCTAACCATAGAATATTTTTGATGTGTTCTGCAAAGCATTCAGTATACAAGGATAATTCCATACTAAACAGTACATTAAATAAACATTAATATTCCAAAACAGCCTGCTGAAAGTTGATAAATGCTAGCAGTAAGGTCACTGTGGCCGCCCTTTCCTCTCCAGCTACCTAATGATATATTTTCTCCATGTCTCATTCTCAGAAATGACTGAGACTGTTCAAAATAGCTCAGATGGAAGCAGACACAGACAATTTTAACCCAAACGTGTTTGGCAGAGTGATAACTGGAACTCCAATAAGTGTAAATCAAGTGTCATCGTGTAGTACAAACCATGTCAAATATCCACCAATTCCATCTACAGTAGGTAATTACTGCAGGGGTCACTGACTCGCCGTTTGTAAACTGAAGCACCGAGCATTTCAGCAATTTTCCCATTATGACACAGATGGCAAAGGGACAGCAGGGTAATCCCAATTCTCAGTCCTCCACAAACACAGTGAGTCCACCTTCCTTCTACACAGGTCTTGGAAAGGCAAGTTCCTAAACCGTGAAAGGGATTCTGTGGAGCAACCAGAACAAGAGAGGAAAAAAATATCAGCTACTAGGAAAACCAGGCTCCATTTCCCAGAAGGAAAGAAAGATCTGACGTAGGGTCTCTGGTGTACTCTGAAGCCACAGTATTGAAGTGCTGCTTTCACAGCAAAGTGGAAGAACACAACAGCAAACAAGAGTTAAGAGGGTAGTGCACATCAAACCAAACTTTCAAGCCCAAAGTGTTTTTCCTTTCTGCTTCCTCAAATTCCTGAAACCAGTTGGGCCACAACATATTTTCTCTGTTTAACCCTGTATGCAGGATTTATTTTCCACATCACTGCTGAAAAAGCCAACTGCATACAAGTGATAACAAGCAGTGTTTTCAGGATGTCTGGAGATGCTTATCATAAATACCATAAAATCCGTTCTGGTTTGATAGAAGACAGCAGCTCATCTCTGAGCCACGATTTCAGGCAGTTGCAGAAGATTCAGCAAGAGCTATTCAGCAAACATGTAATCTCCCACGATAAGAAATACCAACTGTCTGGAGCAGGATTTCTCTGTGTAAATTGAAATAAGGTCTGTGTAAAGCTGAATTAAACTTTTGTCACGAAACTGCAGACCTGTCAGTTATATTCTTCCAGGTTAAGCTAGCAGCATCCATTGGGAACACGGCCTTTGAACAGTAGTTGCTTTTAGAATAACAGCAACAATGACATGATCTGTTCTTCAAAATCCTTCAAGGATATTGATTTGCAGCACAAAATAATAAACTGCACCATGCTCTGCTTAGATAACTGTTTCACAAGCAATACTGATTTTCTACAATAAAGCTGCTTTGTTTCCATAATTGTCCCTCTTGAGAAATGTTATTAATTGTCCCTCCCTCTTCCCCTAGCTTTAATTCCAATTTTCCCTCTCCAACCTAGGGGAATAAAACCAAACAGTTTTCATCTAGAGTTTGGAAAGCTGGTCAGCTTTCATTATGGCCTCAGTCACTTTTAATCAGCTGCCCCAAAAAAACAATTGAAAGTAATTAACTGAGCTTCTCCTGGGCTTTCGGGTTCAATAGAAAGGTGATCAACTGAAGATAGACAAAAGGACAATGCTCCTATCAAAGTCTGGACACTTTCCAAGGTCTGAGACAAGGATATAACACCAAGCTTCAAAATTTCTGTCCAAAGCAGTTAAGAACCCATATAAAAAGTCTTGCAAGTTTTGTACAAGATTTACAAGAGTAGCTTACACTGCTGGTTCCTCTGGCTTTGTCCTGGGAATTACTTCTCTAACAACATGGGTAAAGTCGGTCGAGTACTCCTGCATAGAAACATAGCCTAATTTTCAAATCTCCCCAGTGCACACTGCAATCATTTACCTGTGCTGCAGGAAACTGATAGCTGAGGGCTGAGGTGTTTGAAATGAAATGCAAGGCCTATGGTGGCTATTCCACATGGAACAACGCACAGAAAAGATAAGAGCTCCAGAAGCAGCAGAACAGTCACAGTTTCTAAGAGCAACAGGGAAAAATACAGCATTGCAGTACTTAACTTAAAGGCTTTGAAAGCTTCAGCTTCACCAGATGGGATGAGCTGATCTAACAGCTCCTAAGAGCAGTCTCTGCTTCCCCTTCTCCCTTTGCTCCCAGATCTCTCATCTCTCCCTTGCCTCAAACCAGCTCCAAGCCTGGAGCAGTCCTTCCCTGAGCAGATTCATCTCACTAACTCAACAAGAAGCCTGTTTTCAGCTGGCTGAACTGACCCATCAGTTAATGAGCATCACCAGAACTAGCACAAAGGAAGGACGAATATCCCGTTCAACAGTAATGAGTCATGAGCTCACCCAGGTGATTGTGAAACAGGCTCCTCCTGTGCAAGGTGCTGCATGCAGAGACTGAAGGTGGTGATGGGGTAAGCGATGCACAAGCAAAGGAAACCAAGAGACAGATCACCCATGGAAGCTCTGAGACTACTGTCCAATATTATTCCTCAAAATTTAGTTTTATGCTTATGGAGGACGGGACTTAATCATCATCTCCATGTCTGTACTGCAAGTAAGAGATGGTTACAATAAGCCTTTTGTTATTCAGAAGCAATGTTCTCCGGCTGCAGGATCTTTGTAGCTGTGGTACGAGAAAGGCAGGGGCCAGCAGGACTGCTGTTACCCAAGGGAGCAGACGGTGCTTGTAGCTAAAGGGTAGTGCTACTTTTCCTGCTAGCTGAGCATGTTCAGAGAGCCGGTCATGGGGGAAATACCCGTGGAAAAATGAAGCAGCCCCATGGCATGTTTATATGGTGTTATTATCTGAGTGGAACTGTAATAGCAAACTCCTATTAAATGGCCTTCACAAATGGGGAAACGTGGGCAAGGCAGGTCGGATCCCCCAGCAGAATCTAGATTAGGACTAAAGTCTACCAATGCTCTTCCCATCACCCACCCATTACACAGCCCTTGATCACCCAGTGTAAATTTGCTCACTGAATTCCTTTGCAGCAGAAATAACACACTTAAAAGAATCCCCATTCCCTCTTATGTTTCTGCCTTCTTCACCATGAAAACCTTTATTCCAGTGAAGAAAAGTCACTCAAAAGCTCTTGGCTATTGCAGTGCAGGAACAAGAAGGTCCAAAGGCAAATGGGATGCTGGGGGCATCTTCATTGCACTGTCAGCCAGAAGTGCCTCCCCAGAGCAACGCACCACGGTGGCTGGAGGGGAACAGCTCTGTTCCAGCTGCCCATCACCTTCCCTCAAAGCAGGTTAAATGCATATACAGAAAAACCTATCTCGATAGACTGTGCGCCTGGCTTACCAGCAATTAAACTGCAGATCAAAAGAAACATAAATGTGGATGTTGCTTTGCTTATTAGTATCAACTCTGTCTTTGATTGCCTGAAGGCCTTTCCAACAATGTTGACTTTAATTACTTTAATGAGAGAGAAAATGATCTGAGGAGTGTCAGCTCAATGGGGCAAGGTCCCGATGAAAATGCTAGGTCTAGGATCATTAGTTTAGCAGTTAATAGTACATTATCTTATGTTATTGGAGCTAAATGTAAACAGCTACTGAAGCCCAACTGCTGTCAGGATCGAAGCTGGGGAAACAAATGAGAAAAAGCTTTGAAATAAGCTTGTATTGGTTCTGCTACCCACTTTCAGCAGAGTCTGCTCTTTGTTGATCCCTTGTAGAAAAAAAATGCTTGTAGAGAGAAAAGAAAAGCAAATTTAATATGCTGTGGGCTTGTCTTCAACAAAACACTCATGACAATTATTTAAAATGAACTTTTTGAAGTGACTGAGTTTATCTAAAGCAAATTAAGATAAAGCAAATCAAGGCCACTTCAATTCTTAAGGGAAGCCCAAGCTGCTAAGCAAGAGACCACGCATCTGCTCAGCAGCATTAGCTGTCCTGTGTGCCTCCTTTCAAGCCATGGGAAAGGCAAGATGGAGCAATTTAGCTTCGTTTGCAATGAGAAGGGATTAAATTGCAGTGTATGACCTGGTATCTGCTGCAGGTGAAAAACGTGCACACCTACCTCAACTCAGCTGACACACAATTAATTTTAAGCAGAGGGGTAATGTGATTATGATTCTGAGCCATGAATACTTGATACAAGGATATAATATGGTTAAATTAATCCCATTTCATTTTTTACTAGACTTGATGGTGCCTGCACTTGTAAGTACAACCATTCCTTATGTTCCCATTGTGGAGAATTAGAATTGCTGGTTGTCTCAGCTTGGAATTAGAAAGGGAATTGCATGAAAATAGATGAAACTGAGAATTTTACTTCTTAAGGAAAAATTCCTTCCTGAACTTTCCTCTGATGGCGTAGTCCAATGCATAAGCCAGGCGCAGCAGGCATCAAAGACAACCGAAGCCGTCCTTGGAGATTCCAGCTCATCAGACACGCAGATTCCTATTTCAGGCTTCATTTTTTCTCTGTTTTAGGAATAATTTTGGTTTTTTGTACAAGTCCTTTGAACAACTTTACTGGTTTGTGGCTTGTGGAAGCAAGCTGCATCTTTTAAAGTCCTCATCTATTTCGAAAGCCCCCTTAGAGAGCAGCCCTCAAATACATTAAGAAGCACAGCCAAGTGGGTCATTACCAAGAATGAGGACTCTTCTGCAGGTAAGTTAATTCATTCAGCACTTTAGAGGCCAGGGCTATCATACTCTTTCCCAAAATAAGGAAGTTCAGTCTTGAAGGACTGAGATGAAAAGCTAAGCTCTGGGCTTAGTATTCCATGTTTTTCTTCAAACAGGGATTGTAATGGCTATTTAGCATATAGTGGAAACAAGAACAAGTTGTCAACGGGGAAGTTAAGTAGTGATGTGCTGACCGCAGAGAGGTAACTCTTTCAGTTCTTGCTTTGAAAATGGCTGATAATTGGTTCTCTGGCCTGCTCCAATCTCTGCTGCAGGTTCACAGGGAAAACAATCACACTTCAGGCTTCGCTGCCTCTTCCCTGTCTGGGAGAATGGGTCTCCACAAATAGTTGTCTGTCCCTTAAGATATAAGGCCTGTCCAGGTCTCCCTGCTAATCCAGACAGCACCTCTTCTACAGTTTTACATGCTTTTACATTTACTAAAAGGAGGGGCAGTATTTGTTTGGCAGGTGTGAGGAGGAAGAGGAGCAGTCCCAGGTGCGGAAGGTCTGACAGAAAGCATGTGAATCTGAATACATGACAGAGTACAAGAGCAGAGTGCTGGCTGCATTACCCCTGCGGGACAGCTATAATTGAATTATACAGGCTGCCCCCATAGCTGTCATGCAGAAAGACGTCTTGTCTTCCTCACACGAGCACCAGCAGAGACCAAAGAAGCTGCTGCAGCCTGGACTAATAGGGCTAGGCATTAAAGCTCATGCAATAGAGACTAATTCTTCTATCTCTGGATGGTGTAAGGTTTGTACTCCTGTTGCTGCGAAGCTGCCTCGGAGCCCAGAGTGGCCCGTGCCTTGCTTCCACATGGTACTGTAGATGCTCTGTGTGGCAAGTACAGCACTCCAGAAAAAGGGCATTTTGAAAATCTATTGGCTCTCTGAAATTACACTGTCAAGATTATTTTTGGGTTTTGCCATTTCCATCCATCTATAAATCCAAGAGCCTGAATTATCACCAAGAAAACTACACCGGCTTTGCAAGGAGCTATAAAAACCTCTTCAAATGACATAGTGCAGCTTTGCTGATGGGAACAATGGCATGATTTTACAGCTGGATAGCTCTAGACATTCCAGGAAAGGAAGCAAGTGGCCATGCACCTCATTAGGAAGCCAGTAATTGGCTCATTCCAGTGAGCTTAAACACCTGTTACCACCTCCACATATCAGCGAGATATGAGCCTTCTGTCGCAGCTATGCACTGCCTGTGTTGAGCTTCAGGATAGAGACAAGACAATGAAGGAACTAGGCAGAAATGAGGGAAGGAAACCCTTCTGCAGATTCATCACTGTAATAAAAGTGGCTGTCGAAGTTTCTGAGTGCTTTTGGAAGGGGGATGGTGCCAGAAGAGATAGATGAACACGCAGAGTGCTGGTGACCAGGTCAAAGCATACTAAACATAAATATGCTGCCCAGACCACTGATGCTTCTCGAGTGCCTAATACCTTTGGCCATCATCAATCCTCGAGCACTTTCTTGCTGCTGTAAGAGGAAAAGCCAAAGCTGAATGCTGGCTGTTACAGTCTTGAGAGGTTTATACTGCAGCTCTGAACTTCATCACAGGTCTATGTGAGTGTGTGTGTTGCCTACTGCATGAAACGTAAATGCTACTGTGACAAAGCAGTTTACCTCTCAGAAGTATGGTACTTTTTAGGTTAACTCTGACCCATTTGTATTGTAGCTCAGTTTTAAAGTCATAATACAAGAGATAAGACAATTTCCATGGTGGAAAAGCTGTACCTTTTTGTGGTGTTTTGCCCACTACGTTGTCTCTTGTCCTCTGTTTTTTATAGATACTCTGCCTGATACTAGCATGTACTTACATGAGAGCATCACAGGAAGCTCCATGTTGAGACTAAAGGATGGAAAGGAATCGTATGTGCTTCCAGCAGTGTTAACGAGGAAATAACACATGGTTGTAGAAAGATACTGAGATGGACACACAGGTGCTTCTGGGGATTTCTAAGCTTAAGAGAATGGGAGAGGAAAGGAGGAACAGATTGCAGAGCCGAGCCCAAAGGGTGCTGCTATGCAGAGCCAGGGTAGCAGCACTGGAGAGCAGAGCCTGACCTAGAGTTTAACCGTGATTCCAGTCAATTTGAACCACCTTTGGTGGTTCTTATCCATAATTCTTAGGGATGCTTTAGGATCCCTCAGTGCTGATTGTCACCACAGGGTGCTGTGTGCCACCTAATACTTTCCTCATCCAGGTGAAAGAAAGAAGACACAGAACATGGCACTACCTCTCCCACACCTAGCACTGTGAGTGGAAGGAAGAAGCGTGGAGCTAGGGAACATGCAGGCATAGCACGGCCTGTAGCTTTTGGTACAAAAGCAGTTTTATTTAACGAAGGAGCTCAGACACGTTCCAGCCTGTCCCTTTAAAACCATGTTTGCCAGGGGAAAGACAAACATATTGTTAACCATAAAAAACAGAAACTGAAACCCTGTGATCTGAAACATGACCCTGATTCAACAGTCAGGAAATCCTGGGAAACCTCCAGAGGCAGCCTAAAATCCCCTGCCTTGGGGTGAAGGAGAAGGAAACAACCAACATATTTATGCAGACTCAGAAAGGATCAGCCATTTAGTGAAAACAAGCAGAGCATGTGCAAAGACAGGAGTTAGGATCATAATTACTAGGGCACCCAATTTTTCTGCTTCAAGGCATAAGCTGATCAGCAGATGGCATCCAAAGGAGCTCTCCCGTTCCGGTGGCATACACAGCATAATCAGCCAGGGCGTGGAAAGTCTCTGACACAGTCACAACAGCCCTAGAGACAACAAGCGACATTTTCTGATGCTGAAAACCTGACTGCAAGAGAAAACTGTACAAATGCAGCCATGCTTGAATGTGGAGCAGCAAGAGGTTGATGACCCAGCCATTTATTCCTGCCTATGTGGACTGGAAAAAAACCATCAAATGATGAATGTGTTGGACTGATCCACTTAAAAGTAATCTGCTTTACCCATAGCAAAATGGAAGTTCATAAGTTGACAGCCCTGGAGAGAGTTGTACCAGTAATCTCACATATGAGAAATCGTGGGGCTTATTGATGGAAGTGAGACTAGAGAGATAAGTTAATTTTTGAGAGGCTGGAATTGGGCAGTGTTGCCCACTTCAGTGGTAGTTGATTTTATTCTTGGAAACCTCAGATAATAAAACTGAATGGAATAAGAAATGTATATTTTTTTTTTCTTCTTTAATTCAAGTCCTTACATAGATCTGAATGCAAATGCTGCTGTACTTACCACTGGAACTGCTGTGTATGCCAAGTAGTACTCTCTGCCAGATAGCACAAGGATTCCAGACGCCTGAAAGGTGCTTTATAGCGGATATGTCACTGCCTCTTTTCTTTTAGATGAGGGAGCGAGACTAGACCTTTCTGAAGTGTCCAGAGATCTGAAATGTTTTATGTCCAAGAAGTGCTCAGCAGCCTCAGTTTGTCTTGACTTCTAAGCAAGTTCTCTGGGCCTCAGAGACAGCTCTAGACTTTCCTCTCTCAGGCTACATCTTTAAACTCATCAGAAACCAAGTTTCTATTTTGCAGGAAATGCCAGTCCTTTAAACCCTACTTTCATCTCAAACCCAAAGGAAAACTAGCATTTCCTAATGAAGAAAAGAAATGGCTTTTCTTCCACGTAGAGTCATCAAGCCATTTCATATGGATGGTGCTGGCACTTTCATGCACATACTGCAGCACCATTTTAATCTGAATGCACTACACAGATCGTATCATATCCATTTTGTTGGAATCAAACGAAATACAGGATTACTCAACCACGATCGCTATCGACGTGTTCTCCTGAACAGCTTTTATTTCAACAAAATGGCAGCTTCTGATGAAAAAAAAGACTATTGACAGTTTTCCTTTTGGCTCCTCTATCATTATGTGTAGCTGTGCCAGCTCTGCATTCGAGCTAATGAATGGGAAAAAGCTGTACCAACTTAACCTCTCTGTAGTCCCAGTATCTTCATTCACTCTTATGTCCACCATTATGGTTTCCCCAACCATTTATCAACCACATTTAGCAGAGTCCTGATTGGCATGCCAGGGCTGTACACGCTTGGGCTCCTGCGGTGTGCTTTAGGGCAAGCAGAACATCCTTGACAAAAGTTATTCCCTTGTATTTATGCCTTAGGCATTGTCTGGTTCCAGCAGTAACTGCAGGTTCTGCTGTTTTATTACTTAAGAACTTTTACTGCACTAAATTCAGGACATGATTCTCATCTCAGGAGTTTAATTACCTCTTTGATTGAAGTAAATGTTGTATCAAGTGGATAGAGGGAGGTCATGGTTGAAATGATCTCCTCATATACAGATGAGAAGCACAGCCTCCTCTATCTACCACTGGCTTCTAATGAGGAATTTCAGATTCACCAGCTTCAAAGTAATCTCAAAAATACAGATGAACAGTGCCGGCAGAGGAGATTCTACTTCTTTGTTACTCTGAATTTTGCCACCATACCCCTTTTTTAGCTGTTTGAAATAGTCTGTATTCCTTGTGCTCCAGAAACTCTGCATCAGAGACTTTGGGAGCAGCAGCTGGACGATGAAAGAGATTAAACAAGCCAAAGGAGTTGGTTTCTCTCTGCTTAGGTTTGGACGAGGCAGACAAACTTGGCACAGCATCATAGAGGAGGGGTTATTAACAGCTCCACAGGGGAGGAGGAACATCTTGTTGACATTATTTATTTAGTGTCCTACCTTCCCAGCTGTGCCACATTCCTCGTAACACCAAATCCAGCCTTATCTCAGCAAAGGGTGAGTGGAGAGAAAAAACACTAAGAAATGTTGCAACAAAATAAAGGGAGGAAATGCAGCTTCACAAGTTCATTGAATCTGAAAAGTTTCAATGCAAATCTCCGGCAGTCTTGGTGGATCAGGCCAAGGGCTGGAGACTGGAAAACCAGGTCTTAGTCCACTAGCTGGTATGCCCAAAGCTGAAGTTTTAGAAGATGTAGCTTATCAGCCCTGGGTCAGACATCCTGAAAGGTAACGGTCTTGAGCTCCAAAGTAGGCGCAAACTCACGCTGAGCACTGTACCTGCTTACAAAGTTCCCTTCAAGAAAATACATCTTCAAAATCAGGGAGGAAGGTTGTTCAGCAACAAAACTTGCCCCTTGGTTCTCATCTTTAAACTTCTTGAACCAGGTCCTTCAGAGCTATAAAACTTACTGCAGAAAATTCAAACCCCTGAGTGCCTCAGGCTGGGAATCTAATAACCGAAGGCACTTAAAAAGTGCCTAAAAGTAGGAATTTAATAACTGAAGTCTGGTTTTGATCATAACTCTGGAGTGTGGGTACCTTCAAGATCAAGTTATTCAATAAGAGACATCCTGGAGGATGGTGTATTTCTTTTTCAGAAGTTTCCTCAAGTATTTTATGAACCAGAATTCCCCTCCACAGATACCCAAATTTCCCTCTGTTTCCACTCTAACACACTGCAGCAGGCTTTCACCTGCGATGCATCAGTGCTTCTCAAGAGTAAAAAGCTAATTCCACTGACCTTTTAGAAAGAATTCAGCTCTTCCAAGTGGATGTTTTGTCCTACATGTAGCCCCTCCCTTGTGATTGCCCTTCTCCTGCCAGGCTAATTTTCTGAGCAGAAAAGCACAGCTGAACAAAGGCACTTCAACTCAGGCTTTTAATGTCCTCTACAGAGAATGTGGAGACTCCTTTCAGCTTTAAAGCCACTGCACATCTCCACGCCACTGAGTATGCCCTTTCCCTTCTCCATATTATTCTGCCTGTGCGGACAAGGCCAGGGACATCCTGCCTGCCCCAAGAGGGCAAACAGTGGAGACATATCCTGCATGAAGACAAATTATTGCAAAGCAGGTTGTGATGACATCAGAGCTCCAACCCTAGCATAAAGCAGGCCTGAATTCTCCCAGAGTGCTCCTTCTCCCCCACCAACCTGCTCTCCCTCCAAACACAACTCCCCAGCACTCTTCCTCAAGGAGGATGTCAGCTAGGGCCTAACACATCTGCTTACCTCCATGCCACATTTGCTTGGAATAGGACCAGCTGCCAGCAGAGACGCAGACAGATACTAGACTCTGTGGGCTGTCATCATACATGCTGTTCTGGGTTCAGCTGAGGTAGGTTAAGAGCTTACCAGCCTCTGATATCAGCTGGCATAACTGATCATATAGTTGCTGTCCAACCTGGTTCTGTCAAAATGGGTTTAAAAAATTCAACAAACAAAAACCTACTATTAGCAATGTTTTAAGCTAATCCAGATCATTTTGATAGAATTGGGCTAGTGAACAATTCTAGTTGTCAGATCAGAAAGTGCTAACCTCTGGCAAGGGACACAGCATTGAACAGGTGGAGAAGGGCAGAGATCTGTAACGTCTCACTCAGCAGCTCTGAAGAGCACGCAGGAGGACTAGGTGGCTCACACAGCCTGTTTCCAAACCCTGGCTGCCCGGTTTGCTGCAAAGCATATTCCGCAGACAGGTTCAAAGCAAGACTGCATCTAAATTAAGTGTAGAACAGGACAGACGGATCTGATGGAATCAGTACAGGTCACACACCTTGCTTGTTCCACAAGCCAGTGCTGAAGTGTCCTCAGCCAGCCAGGAATCATGGCTGTTACAGAGATCTGCCCTGGTTGGTCGGAGCAAGCTCAAAGGAATGCATGTGTGGTTGTGACAAGGCAACGAACCATGCCACAAACACTATTCTAACATAGGGTTTGTAAGGTATTATCAGGGTGACAGCAGCATTCTGGTCATGATTCAGCCTTGGCCCATGGGGCTGAATAATTCAATATTTCAATGATACCACACAAGAGTTCAAGCAGATCACCACATACTGCCTAGGACTGAAACACTGGACTCACAACTCCCCAGCCCTGCCGTGGGACCTGCATCTAGGTGATATTTCTTGAGAAGCCCAGCCTTTCCCACCACCATGACTAATAAAGTATTTGGCTATAATGAGAGGACAACCTTGACCCAATTAACAATCTAGGTAAGAGAAAATGTGCAGGGAATATTTCACTATTTGCAGATGGGGCACTGAAGCACAGAGACTTCAAGGAGCAGACTTCTAGCTGTGCATTAATCAAAAGTGGGGACAGATATTTTTTTAAGTGACAAGTTCCCAGCAGCTAAGCTCACATGAGTTGTGGAGAGATTTCCAGTCAGTTACCAACTGGCATGTCAGTGCAGGACTGTATTCATATATCCTCAAGTGACTTCTAACTAATAGCAACCTCCATTCAGACCAGACCGGCTGTTGAACAATCTCCAGTTAGCCATGTCTGAACATCAGTACATGGTAGTGACCTTGCTGTGATATTGTTAGGTCTTGGATAAATTCCCTTTGGCTCTGACTTGAGAGTGGTTGTGCCAGTGCGGACACTAACCTCACAGACAGTCGTAGCTGAGCACAAGGAATACCTGTGCTCCACAAGATGACTCCTTCAGCATTCTCCTTCAACCCCTCCGTGGACCCCATTTTAGTCCAGTGCTGCTCTCACTAGGAGTTACAGGCTTTTAAGTGGATGGTTTGCTGTGAAGTTGAGCTCCATGGAGAGCAGATCTCTGCAGCTGCCTGGGGATAGCAGATGCGTCCCCAAAGCTCTCTACCTTAATAGGTACTTCAGGGGGTCTTTACTCAAGATCCTGCAGAGATTTTTTACATGCAAACAGGCCTCCCCTGTTTTGTTTATACCTTGCAAACACAAACGTGTCCAGGAAAAATTGGCCTTCTTGACTTGAGTAACTAATTTGATGTCACAGGCAATTGTCAGACACCATGGTACCATCTGCCACATTCACATGACTATAATTTGCAAGACACTGTGCATCACCTCCCTGTTTAAAATAATTCTGTCCTCTAAACAAAGACTGTCTTTAACATATGCACGGTACATCTAAAGGAAAGGAAGAATATGTAATGACTATTTACCATTATCCACAGCAATACATTATTCATGCTTGCCTCTGCTAGCAAAATCTTTCCTTCCCTAATATTCAAGTGGTACATATTGAAGTAGAATGGCAGACCCTCTGGGATTCCAGATGACTTTGCACTGGTCTCATTAGCATAGGCTGTCAGATTAATCAGTATATTCATTATATAGCAATTTCACTACAAGAACTTATCTGGGAACACGTGCCATGCTGTTTCACCTGGAGGGAGAGCACAGCACCAGTATCAGCTTTTATGGCAATCGCAGAATCAACTGGCACCATAACCCACTGATTGAGATAACCAAGTTAGTGGCACACCAATTTCCAGGTGGGGTGCTGAGAGGCTTGGCACTTTAGATAGTATTGGTAGTTACTCAAATCAGGAACAGTTCCAGGAGGCAACAAGACGCTGGGAACATCATTCATATGAGATGCTATGCAGGTCCTGTCAGCTCAGGATTATTTAAATGGAACTTAATTTACAGGAAGTTAAATCCTTGCCCCGCTGTCTTGGCAAAATCTCGGCTTCCTTCCTCAGTTCCTGATCTATGGCATACCACCTTCTTCACTTTCTATCCCAAAATGTTGCTGTGACATACCTCTACTGTGTTTTGCTTTAGAGCTATGTGATCATGGGGCAGGATTTGATTGTATGGACTCCTGCCCAAGTTGTGGTTTTGAGAAAAAAGAACAGCATATCCCCTTGGGCATGCTGCAAAGCCTCTGGAAACACACGTGGCCTGTGAGCCAAGCTGTGAGTCAGGTATGCCAGAAACCCAATTCATCTAAAATTATCCCAGGCTGGATCTGGACAGTACCAGCCATTGGCTGTGGGATGGCAGGTGTGGCCCTGGAGTGGCTGGGTCACAACAGCGTTTCGGGAGTTGCTCCCACTAGCAATCCAGACCCCTGATTCTGATCTTGCATTTAAGCTGGAAACGTTCATGATACACATGGTGGTGAGAGGCCAAGATGACTTATCCAGAGCAAAGCTCCAAGGGCAGCAGTTCTCAGCACATGAGCCAGCGAGACTGTCCTATATTCCATAAAGCCACTACAGCATCACTTAAGTGGACAGAAATAGCCAGATATGGCTTTGCCCAAACACATTGCTACTAACACTGTTAAAATAATACATTGTTATTTCACTTGCTGGTGCACCAGAAATTGAGGTCTGTGTCGCAGAAGCATTTCAGGGATGTTCCCTGGTGGCTATGGAGTGGGACCTGGTGCAATGGAGTTAAGTGAGAGTCTGGATGTTGGCATCTCATGGATTTCTCATCTAC
Organism: Gavia stellata; assembly: GCF_030936135.1. Taxonomy (NCBI): domain Eukaryota; kingdom Metazoa; phylum Chordata; class Aves; order Gaviiformes; family Gaviidae; genus Gavia; species Gavia stellata. Next base: position 4,716,385 of record NC_082621.1, on the reverse strand, counting down.
AGGGGACTGCCCACTCTCCAACCAACACAGCGCCACTCACTGATGACTACAACCCCAATGGCTGCCATGCAATTTGGGTTCACTGGCTCCTGTAGCTCATTAACGAATCCAGACTGTTGGCTGTCAAGCAGCCCAAGCAGTGACCCCTGCCTGTGATCATCTAAGCACAGCCTTGGGCTCCCCAGGCTGTCTTCCTCCTGATCTTGAAAAACCAGCACCGCACTGGCAGTTTTGGCCCCCTCTGGCTCAAACACCAATACACAACATACTTCCAGCTGTATCCAAAGCCATCACTGAGCAGGGCAACCACAGCAGGGTCAAGAGGTGCTCCCTGGTGCCTTCATTTTGATCTTTCATCCATAGACATTAGGTGACAAAGATGTATTTATCAGCATTGTAATAGTGAGCTCTCATAGCAGTGTTGCAGCTGTGACAATCTTAGGATATTAGAGAGACAAGGTTTTCAGGGAGAGGTAATACATTTTATTTGAACAACTGATGGATTTGGTGGGGGGGTGGGGAATACGACAAACTTTCAGGTACACAAACATTCAAGGATTTGTTTGTTTTCTTCCAGCTGTATCAGCAGAAATAATAAAAGATATTACCTCTCCCACACACTTCAAGGGCTGCATGCCTGAAAGCCTGTCAGTCTTTTTTCTGTATCTACCAGTTACTGTCACCTCTTACAGCTTTGATTTGCACTTTCACAGAATCACTAAAGTTGGAAAAGACCTGTAAGATCATCAAGTCCAACCACCAACTAACACCACCATGCCCACTAAACCATGTCCCACAATGCCTCGTCCACACGTTCCTTGAACACCTGACCTCCAGGAACACCTTTCGCTCCAGACCTCTCAAAGACCATGGTGAAACATCATTATTTTCATTTAGCAAGCAGGGAAACACATGCCCAGAGCAGTGATGTGACTTGCAGCAAGGGCAGGAATACGCTGTGAATCCCAGGGCATGCCCTATCCATCGCAGTATGCTGTTGCAGCCTGGACTTGGGGACTGAAATTGCTTTTCTGCTCCATGTCCTGGCTGTGGGGTTGTCCAACGAGTGTGCATGTTCTGACCATCTCTGGGTGCTGCTGCAGTCCATCGCAGGGCTGAAAGAGGGCTACATTACTGTCCACAATACCCAGAGTGCAGCAGTTTCCCTCTCTCTGGCATACACTACAAATATGCCCTCATTCTGTAACTGCTGACATGTATAACACTCAAGTAACTTCCAGCCTTGACTCCCCACTTTATACCATTTCACAGTTCTGTGAGACAGTCTCCAGCGATGTTAGTACTTCCCATGTTTTTGATTCAACCCCTAAATGTGAACTGCAATAATGTTTGAATTTTAAATCCTGAAGTAGATTTTGAGTATCAGTGCATGAAAATGTGTGAGTCTTCTCTCAAAGCTCACTATCTAGAACACAGTTCACAACAAACGTTAGCTCTGATACGAAAGAGCAAACGTCTCTCAGCAGATAGTACTTACCTGCCTTACAGGAGCAGTCAAACGGTAGAAAACACTTCTTTGTGAATAATTTATTTAAAGTGATGGAAAAGCTTTGTTGCAGGTCGTGTTTTTTTTTTATTACCCAAACAGCTCCTGAGCGATTCGATGTGAATTCTTGCCATTTCATGACCTCCTCCTCTTCACATGTGCAGAGAGACGATGTAGTACAGACACAGGCAATATTGAGCTATCTACAAAGGATTTTGTATCAGCTAATCCACTCATAAAAAATGCAGTCACCTCCAGGAAGTGTGAATTTCTCCTTTATTTCATCTTCCCTCCTTTCAGTTCCACTGGGACCATGCATTTTTATAGAGAAGCTATTTTAAAATTGGTTTTGGTAACAATGTTTCTAATAACATGACAAGGTCTTAATCTCTTTCAACTTGCAAAAATCAGCCCTTAGCAAAAATACTAGTGAGGTGCGGAGAAGGGGGGAGTTCTTGGTGAACTAGCACGAGTCTCACAGGGACTTCTTCTATGACCAGACTTTTACAATTTGTCACCACGCTCCCCTCAGCATGTAGGTCCCTATCCCACTCTCCAGTATCAAGGCTTCTCTCTTTCCTTCAAGGAGCACATGTACCGGACACAACTCATACCGCTATGATTCACCAACCCACTAGGTCAAAGCCTGCAAGGTGCCTGAGGAGTGAACAGCCATGGAACAGCACTCCACTAAGAGCAATAAGAAAGTGGCAGCCAGGTGCAAGAAAAACAAATAAAAGTAGTCAGAGAGCTGGAAAGCGGATTCCTTAAGCCAAGCACTGTGTCTATCAAGGCTGTTGCATCTATGAAAAAGAGATCAAACAGTGGTCACATGAGATAACATGCACAAAGACACAACACCGGGTCCATAAAAAGTCTTGTCTGGAAATGAAAGACCTACTGAATCAAGACAAAAGCCAGAAAAATTGTAAGGTGAAAGAAGACCCATATATTAATGACAAACTGCAAAGAAGAAGTGATCAAGGGAAGTGGTACATTCCAGTTTTTGTGATGCCTCCAGCTAAAAAGGAGCAGGCTTCCAAGTTTTAGCCCAATATCCATTCCTTGAGGAGCCAGATGGATTTTTACAGTTTCCATTTGGCCAGAATCAAGGTGGGAGGGATGATGGAGGATGGTGTGGTCCGTCACAGCCTTCAAGCCTCTTCTAACTACCACTTCTGTGGTAGTTATAGACTTCTCTGTAAAACATTAAATGGTTTCTTCCTAAAACAGAGGGTCAAGGACTTAAAGTATAACAACTGGGACCTTTCACAGCCAAACAAATTCCCCAGCCAAATGAGAAGGAAAACTTTCAGCACCTCCTGGATCCTAGAAGCTTTTTATGTATACAGCCTTATTGCTAGGAATAAGTCACAGTGCAATTTTTTTCTGCATGCGTATTCTTGCAAATTGCAAAGATGGTTGTTTGCAATATGACAAAATTCCACCACCTTTAACCAATTCCTAGAAAAGACGTTTTAGTAGGCAGTGTTCAGACAGAATGACCAAAGCTACAGTGACAAAGGCTGGTGCCTCTAGCTGCTACAACGTTCAGATCACAAATCTAAATCCAGGAAAATCAGAAACTACGGAAAGTGCAAATTGGTCTTGTCCCTCCTGCCAAGCCTCACTCAGCAGCTTCTAAGCCAAGTACAAAGGAAGAATTGCGTAAGGTTTCAAAGCAATCTAGCACATACAAAAGGGATCTTCTTTAGAAGTGAATGGTAGAGGTGAAACAGAATTGCAGCCAGTTGGAAAATAGTGCCTACACCCCTCCTGGTCCCTTTCTGTCTCCATTCTGAAAATTTCTGATCTTATAATGAAACTAAGAAAACTTGTAAAGGTGAAAGCTTCTATATATTAAAAAGCAAAACTGTAACTTTTCTGCTAAAATGATTCAGTTGGGAATTTATGCCAAAAAACAATACAATGCAAGGAGAGAGAGAGAGAAGGCACTGTGTTGTTAAACAGCCAGCTTGCTCTAATCTAAGTCCCCTTAGACTGTTCTGAAAACCTCAATCCAGGTTCTTTCAAGTTCCACCTTGTAAACACACAATTTATTGAAGCTTTATTAAATACAAACTAGTATTCCTGCTCAGATCTGCAAACCTTTTACAAGTTGCAAATGATCTTTTATTGATTTTTCTCTTTATACAGTTATTATTTACTTTTTTTTTTTCAAGAAAGCCTTTACCCAGGAGCTAATGCCCTGCTGGAAAGAAGGTTCATTTCACCGCAGTTTGGATGAAAATAACTCCAGCAGTAACTACTTAATTGTTTTGAATTATTATTGTTAATTGGAATTGTGTCTTTGATTTGCTGAAAGGCAATGATCAACGATTTAACTTGCGCTGCAGCTAATTAGTAGCATTTATGATTACTGTGAGCTTCAAGTGGCACTAACCGTTTGCAAACAGATTCGAGTGATTATTTTGCCAAACACCACGGGAGGAGACAATGGCAAAGCTGACGTCAGGGGAAAGCAGAAGGACATCCAATCGATGGAGAATGATACTCAGAGAGTGGCTGAGCTCTACAGACAGAAAAATCATCACAACCAGCAGAGTTGCTGATTGCATAGGAAAGGAGGAAGAATTGTGAGCTGTAGTGCAGGTATGGAGATAAAGTTTAGCCCTTTATATGCACCATGCCATTAAGTTTGGGAGTGGAGATATTTTTCCTCACTGCAACACTCATGTTTAAATTTCTGTGCATTTCAACGGGAACATTCCTAGAATCTGAGTGAAAGGGTTTGGCTCCATTTTGAGGAGATCTAGCATTGATGGAAGTGGAGATGTAGTGTGTAGGAGGTTTGAAATCCAGACAGAAACAGGATGGAACAAGGCCAGCTCTACCCTGCCAGGAAATCAGCACAAGAATCACTAGGAAGAAAAAAAGACATATATCCTTTTTTTAAGATCCTGTATTTCCTCTCCACTAACAGCAGCTGCTGCCTCCATGTGTGCTTTTAAACTACCTGATCAAGAATTCTCAGTGCTTGCTCCTGTCATATACAGCATGAGTCAGCTGTGCATCCAGAGCCACGGCAGGGCCCTGGGGTTGCGCTCAGCACTGGAAAACTTTTACAATTCATGAGTGGTTTCAGGGTGCTTCTATTAATGCTCCAGCTCCTGGGATCACACAAAGCAAGTAAGAATTGAGTTTTGAAAAATAGACGTAAAAATGACTGAAGTAGGTGTCTCAGTTCCTCATCACTGACTCGAAGAATGCGTTTCAGATGTCTCAGAGTTATTGTTTCAGGCTGTCTGCAGATTCAGGACGAGAGCTCTGCATTGCTTCCAGTCAGGTGACAAACTGGGGTGGGAGAAGAGAGCAAACATTTGACCTGAAGATTTACTATCTTTTACAAATGTCTAATTAAGTTTTTGGAATTGAGACAGAAGAGGACAAATCTTCATTCTGGTGAGTTAGCTGAGAAGGGAGGGAACATCTTTTCTTCTTTTGTACTGAAGGGGTCTGAATTTCATCTCCATGTGCTCCAGATTAGCCAAGAGCGGGGAGCAAAGTCACTGCTGAGAGTTCTCCATGTGCTGAACTTTCCACAGCCAGCCCTCTGGCTGCAGAGGAGCTCTGTGCTTCCCAAGTGCTGCTCCTGGTCCATGGGAAGGGGCAACTTCCACCACAGCGCCCAGTTCACAAAAGGTGCCAAACCAGAAGGAGCTCTGGATGGATTAGCACTGTAACTTTTTTCCCACTCTTGCTTTTGCCTCCAATACAGCAACCCAAAAGACTGGCTTGTATCACAACCAGGATTCAACATCCTTTAAAGTACTAAAACAAGAGGCAAAGAAAAAGCAGCATGACAAATACTAACTCCTAAATCATTACTAGGCAGGACGAGGAGTACAAAGTAGAGCCACTGTGCTCAGTCCTTCATTGATGTTTCAGTGGAAACACTTGTTCAGGGAAGACAAGCTGCCTTTGGAGCCTGATTTTTCATCTATCATGAGGACACTGTTTTTTTCCATATGAGCTGGCAATATCTCAGCTTCATTCTTTGCCAATTAGATATAGGAAATATTTTTTGGTGGGTGGGAGGGAGGAAAGGAGACTGAGGGAGCATTGGAAAGCTAAAAGAAAAAAAAAAAGCAATACTGAAAGCTGTTGCCAGGTTAAAAACATCATCTTGTCAGGATGCTTGAGCATTTTTTCAGTAAATCCCAAAGATCTGCAAGAAGCAGGGATAAGGTAGTCCAAATGCCTGACACATTAAACATATTAAATAGTTACTTTAGAGGTTAAAAAGGCCAGTCTGAGAAATAGTTTGTCCTCAAGATAAGACGTCTAACACTTGTCCATCCTCTTCTTCTGCCAAGTTCAGTAGGTTCAGGGCACAAGAAGGGTGAAGGGCCAGACAGGCTTTGCTTTGTTAAATTGTTTTCTGAAATCTAGCAAGAAAAGATAGTGATTTGGCCTTGTAACTTATGCCTAATCAAAATGGGGACTGTGATAACGTGAACATGATTCACTTTAAAGGACAACAAGCTGCTCTGAAGCAAAGGCAAGCTGCATTAATTGGCCCCTGCCCATTTTCAGTCCACTCTGACAGTCAGCTCTTCACAAGTTTCCTATTTTCAGTGATTCCTTGAGTCCAGTCAGTCAGTGCAGGCACAGAAGGAATGAACAGCCAAAGCACTGGGTGTTACATGATGCACAGATGTACAAAACACAGCTGTAACTGGGAGCATGCTGTAGGTGTGGGACTTGGGATTTATCTGATGCTACACTGCTGCTCTGCAGCCTCTTCTCTAGGCTGCACCCAACTCAACAGCCAGAGAACAAATCTGTCCGCTACTGTGCTCAGAGAGAGCAAGAGAAGCCACAGAGCTGTCTTCAGTGCGTAAGCTCTAACTACAACTATGCAGAGACTTCAGTGGACTGATGTTCAGTGAGTGAAACGTGACAGATCTCTTTGCAGTAACATCACCACTTCCCGAGCGTTCCTCAGAACAGCGCTGTGCTAGGCACTGTACATACAGTTCCCAGTCCAGGCCCCCCCAGAAGACAAGCAGCCTAAATTGCACCAATTTTAAAACACCAGAAAGTAATTTTTCTCTGCAATATAAGTTGTTTTATAATTCACTAGCTAGCACTGCTGTGTTTAAGCTGCACCTCAGATGATTATAAAAGAAGGAAGCCACAGAGAAAAAGGCCAAATGTGTCACAAGGAACGTCCTCAGGGTTGTATTATTTGTAACAGGAGTTGCCTGGCTCCTATCACCAAAGAATCTCTTATGGGAAAGAAAATATAATCACCGCAGTATTGAATTTCACTGAAAGATTTATGACCTAATTTAAAGGTATAGGGATTTATTTGTTAATTGTAATAAACAGCAAGTTCATTGCACTCCAGCTTCCAAAGAAACAGCATATTGTAAACAGGGAATAAAATATTAGTTTCATTCACTTGCAGGGCAGAAGTTAACCAGAGAGATGCCAAGAACTGAGAACAAACACACTACTACCCCTCTGTCAGTAAATTGTCTTTCAATGTGAACCACACACACATGAAAAGAGGCTCTTCCTTTGAGTGAAAGAAATACCCGATTCCTAGATAGCGCTTTCATCTTGAAGCACCACGCAATGAAGGTAGCTATTGTCCTCTCCTTTGTACAGACAGAGAAACAGAGGCACAAACATGGTGAATCAGGCTAAAATCAGGATCCTCTGGGATTTTGTAGAGATTGAGACACCAGACTATAAAGGCCTGACTGGAAAGTTGAGCAGGGTGTCCAGTCCAGAGGACAGCATTTTACCTGGCCCACATCATCCTTTACCATAGCATCATATCTCCCTAATTCTCTGAACTTATCCATGGGATCAATCCTACACGTTGCCGTTTTGCCAGTTTAGGAGGAGGGGTTTGCGATGGCTCTGTGCCACTGATGTTAGTACCTCAAAACAGAAGAGGAGCCCACGGCATAGACCTTTACCTGAACTCACCAAGGAGCTATTCAAGTCACCAGTGGGGAAGGACTAGATCTAGGCTTGAGCATTCCAAACAAATTTTTGTGAGTAAGACCAAACTTTTGTAAGGAAACAGATACATATTTCCCTACATGCTATTCCTCTGAAAAACATTACTTTTTTCAGAGGAATGGCACCCTGAGAAGCCTTCCCAGCTAACTCACTTAGCCACTTCGGTGTTGCAGCATACTATTGCCTTTCTCAGCGCTCAAACCGTTTTGAATATATTTATATATGTGAACTTCAGCTCCTCCTTGCAATGCAGTTAGCCTTGATGATTAAATACTTTCACCTACCTACTTTTATTCATACACTTTTTGATGTTGCCTGTTAACAGCACATTTTCCTCTGACCATGAATATTCACTGGAAAATGGCATTGGCCTCTTACTTCAGTCTGAATGCAAAGATTTATGAGCTGGTTCATTCAAGAGCTCGATTGCCTCAGCATCTGGATGCTTGGCAATGATTCATTATTAAGGGGACCTGCAATTTGTCATGGGCTTTTGTTGTTGACTTGTGCAATTTGCTGATTATATCTACAAATCACAATTTAAAGTTTAATCTGATCAAGGGGATGGGCTCCATACGACATACTGGTGAAAATCAAGGAAGCCTTTGAAGTAATTCAATGAACAAAAAAAACAAAGAAAAATAAAGATATCAATCAGGTGCTAAAAAAATGAAACCTCTCTTAAAAGTTGAAATACTGCTTATCAGAATTAATTCAGTTCCCTTAGGAAACAGTAGAACACTGTGCCTGGAACATGGGTAGTCAGAATTACTGCTGGGTTGAAGACCGAGGGTGTTATTATTTTTTTCCCTCTGGAGTTCTTGCAGGGAAATTATAATTTGAATTTTCCCACAGGGAAATGTCAAACTAGGAAAGCACAGAGAAAGAATAGACCCTTCCCCCATATTTTTCTGGTCGTCTTTACAGTTTTTTGGCTGTCTGAAACACAGCACTGAATGGTAACAAGTGGTTCCTTAACTTGCTTTCAGGCCACCACATCACTTTTAGCTGGGTTTCCACTGGGCAAAACCTGGAGACACATCAGCAAGAGAGAGGAATGTACATTTGACAGACTTGGATGCTTTTCAGTTCTTCAGACAGATGTGGACTTGCCAGCAGGGCCCGGGGCTCCTTGCCTCCCCATTCCTTCTTTTTCCTGTCTCCCACTCTTGCCACACAACTGGCACCATTCCCAGGACCATGAACCATATTAGTTGCATGGCATGACAATGAGCAATGGGATAAGTGGCGAGGGTAGAAGCCTTTCCTTTCTCTGCAGCCAGGGAGGAGGATTCGTTTCTCTCTCCCTTCATTAGTCACACTGAGTTTGCATCTGCCCTGAGCTGGAAAACACTGAACAGTGATTGCAAGTGTTATTTCTCACACTTTCACCACTTAATATCAATCAGATTCTGCAGTTTAGGAAGTGAAAATATTGTTCTTAAAAAGGAAAGCAACATCCTACATCTCCTTCAAAGATAAGTTTACCCCAACTTTCCTAAGAAATTAAGATGAAAAATGTTTTCTTTCTTTGGGAGATACAATTGCTGTCCTTCTTCCCAGTATTTTCATTTGATTCCAAAATTTTGCAAAAATTCCAAATATTTTTATTCTGTTTTCAGTAAAACTATTTTTCAATGAGCACAAATTCACTGTAAGAGAAACAGGCTCTCAATACTGAATATGGAGGGTGGATCCACCATCTGGACAACAGACCCAGTAGCCACAGAAAACAGAAGCAAAATAATCTCGTACCATCACTCTTCAATTTATCACCATTTTTCTTTTGCAACTTTACAACTAACTTAGGGAGATTTCTGACCAGACAGAGGGAGGTTTGATGTTGAAAATTCAGGTACTGTTCAACTCTGCACAGGGTTTTTAACAGGCATCCATAGGAGGACCATGGACTACACGCTGAAGTGAGAGCTTCACTTTAAAAGACAGAGTTTGGTTTCACAGAGATGTGCACAACGGTGCTCAGGGCTCACTAAGCCAGCCCTTGCTTGTTTATAGGACACTGCTTTGACCGTATTAGTGTGCTACCCCTAATAGTATCGCAAGTCCAAAGAAATAAAGGTCAGGCAATACTTGGAATGGGGTTTAAATGCATTAAACCTCCACCTCTGTTGGATTCGTTTTCCAGCACATTTTCTACCTTTACTCAAAGCATTTTCAGCTCTTTGAAACTGTATTAAGTAGGACCAAGTCAGATGTGGCTGTGATTGGGAAGACCATGCTAGCTGCCACAGAATGTGCTTACAAGAGTGGAAATAGATAATCTTCTCTCTGAATCAAAGCTGGATCAATGCTATGACACGGAGCTAGAAGGTGCTGTGCTGTTACAGATGCTGTAGTTCAGACAAAATGTGAAAGCAAGGTCTGCTTTGTTTTCATTTGTTATGGCCTGTGGCAGCACCTGTATGAACTCTGGTATCAAACCTGCCCAAACTCTGTCACAGCTAATCAGATTACGTTTATTAATCTGTCTATCACAACAGAGGAAAGACAGGATGTAACAATAATAAATGCAAAGGTAGGAGGTTACAGAGGCTGCTGAACTAAGACTCATCCTATGGTTCTGCCAGGTTTTCTAGCTATCTGAGTATCACTGCCATAAAGCACTTTTTCCTTGAATCCTCAACCATATTACATGGGGAAGAAGATACTGAATAAGAGAATCATCAATATTTTCAATTAAAAAGATGGCTAAGTGGAAGTGCCCGAGAAGGTACTCACACACCATAATCAAGTCACCTCTTTTAACAGAAATCCCAGGTAAACAGTTCAGACTCACAGCTGAAAAGAGTAAATCAGAAAAATTGTTTCCTTAAAAAAGCCAAAATACAAAAATATTTACAGAAAAAAGTTTTTGACTTCTGCTTTTGGATCAAAAATGTCTTAAATAAAGCCTGTAGGAAAAAAAAAATCTGCTTTAGTGAAGTTGGAGAGAAGTAAACTAAATCCACCAAAAAATAAATTAGAAAACTAACAATTAGCATTCTATAAAGCACTCCTCCAGGCCATAAAGTCAATCAAAATTGTGTGGGCAAATCCTGCTTCAACCCACCTACTCACATGGCCCTTCTGTGACATTCTCTCTCTGATGCAGCAGTGCTGGTCACGCAGAGAAAATAACCTGAGACTGCCCAGGGTTCATGGTAGGTGAGCAGCAGTTGGCCAAAGCACAGCTGCTATTTAACTTTGCACAACCTTTAAAATATTAACCTGCTCCAGAGATCTACTTAACTTGCTCTGTATCCATGATTGCTTCACCTGCAAATGGAGTTTGTGAGGAGCTTGCTAAATGGGTTAAGAGGCCACTTCATATTTCACTGTGCCTCCCATATGCGACACTCGCTGTCCCTTCTGCTGAACAGTTGTTTCATAACCTTTAAGAGTTCATTACACCACAAGACTGCTTAAGTCAGCCTCGCTGTCTAGGAATCTACAGAAAGGTTAGTATAGAGCTATAAGGAGACAATCTAACAGCAAAGGAGGAGGGTTCACAAGTCCCTGAAGGTTGTGTACAAAGGGCAGGAGCTGGCTCTCCAGGGCACGATATTTTCAGGTGGCTGAGGAGGATGAAACCACTCAATAACATCAAAAGAAAAAGCTTAGAGGAACTCTACACCAGGACTGTCCCTGCCTCCAAGGTCACAGGCAGAGGGAAGAGCCAGTCAAAAGAATTTCCTCTAGAAAGGGTGTTGTGATGAAGAAAATCCTTAAAGAATCAAAGCTTTCATGTGGGAGAGGGAAAGACATTACATGCTTGAGCAGGTTTTTTCCCAGCACTAAAGTGGAGTATATAAAAATGACTGAGGACCTTAGATGGTTTCTGGGACCTTTGTGCATGCACATCTTACACAAGTCATATATTGTATTTCTACACAAGGGTTAGCAAATCACAAAGCTACTTATGATTAATGATTATTACTAGAGCTGACGGGGACTCTACAACCATGGCACGTGCTTTTATTCCTGCCTCAGAGGGCCCACAACTTAATTTTGGGTGAAAAAAGACTAGTAGGGTGCAGGGAAGGAGAAAGGCGCAGCAGCCTAGCATCCTTTATGTGTATGAGTGCACTAGTCGAGAAAAGTAAGAGTGGTGGTGGGTAACAGTCATTTGAAATGCAACACTTCTTCTTCAGTTAGAAGGACGTCATAATTCCTGCCATATGTAGCAAGTCCTAGTTCTGTCTTCATTTTCCTCAGTGTAAGCCAGAAGCGTTGTTGAAATGATGAAGGTGATACAAGTATAAAACTAGTTCATACATTGAAGCACAGCACAGGGTTCACTGGGGCCGTTGGCATTGCTGGCACCAGGCAAAGACCTGAAACTGCAGCTAAACCCCCTCTTCTGCCAGGTAGCACATGGGAAAGGAGTGCAGACATTTGTCAGAATTTTTTTAGATTTTGGACCTGATTAAAAACAGCCCAGAGAAGCTGTGGTAACAGCTATCTAAGGCCAAATGTACTGCTCCAAGTGGCCAGGCCACCCTGCTTTGGAAACCACACCTGAACTCAGGACTTGCAACCTATAGGATCAGAGACTGTCTTAAGATGCAGATCAGAATTAGACCCTAACTTGGGGAACAATTTCTCCCCTCCTACAGTGCAATAAAAGCAACCATTCTCCGGATACATACTGTCAGGTCATTCAAATCTCTTCTGGAAGCAACCAGGCCAGGATTGCCCTCTGCTCTTGTAGAGGCAGAGATGTTTGCTCTTTCCTTTCCTCTCTTCCCAGACTTCAAGAAAGCCTCAGAGCAAATGTATCAGTTTTTGTCTGGGTATTTTTTTTTTTTTTTCAAAAACTGATCACTATCAGATTACAGGGCAGAGCTGATGGATAGATACTTTCAAGACTTTCTTGGGAAACCAGGTGGAAAATGTCACTGAGCATAACATCATTTGTACTACAGATGCAGGAGCTGACCTAGCAGAGGAGAAAGGTAGTTCAATGAGACATACCTGGCAGCAGGATGTAACTCAGATTTTTCATTTGGCCACTGGGCAGAGGGGAGCCAAGGTCAGTAATTCCTCAGATCAGAATTTCATTATCAGACCAAAGCCCTCTGCTGTGATTATGAACTGATGTGAAAGTCTGAATATCTGAATTCAGGATAAAAGGACTTAAGAGAGCTTCCAGACAAGATTTTCTGCCACTCTGAGTCACAGAGAAAACGGGACACTTCCCTTTTTAAATTCTGGGCAATGAGATGGGCTGTGCATTGCTTTCTTTGAAATTGCTCACCCCATCTGTTTGCTGCTTTCTCTGTAAAGTATGTTTGCCTGGTTTCCAGCCTTTTCCATTTTCTCAGCCCCTGCTTTGAGTATACAGCTCCTCATGGTTTCCAGCTGATAACAGCAGCCCTGAAGACAGCAGCAGGCAAAGGTCAAGCCTGTCCTGAAAATCTGCCAAGGACAAGTTAATGCATAAAGAAACAATAAAACCCTTCCTTTCCATCTTGTGGTTTTCCTAGAAATAAGAGACAGAGGGGCTTCAAGAGAGTCACTCAGCAAAAAAAATTCCATGAGAAATCACTGCCTCAGAACCATCTACTTCTTCTATCATGAAAAACACCAAATAATATTTGAGAACATCCACAGATCATTCAGCATTAGGAGGTGGGCAGAACCAGTGGGTACAAAAACTTTGGGAAGAGCCACATCCTTATACCTGGGGTGAATATTTACTGACAAATAGAATTAATTTGCTTAAGCCCGTCAACATGCAAACAAAGGGACAATCTACGTGGAACCAAGAGGTCTCATTAGCTAGAGGCTTCAGGTGGGATTTTTTGTTTTCAAAGAGAAATAGTCAAAAAATTAACATATCCACCCCTCCTTCTGCCACATACATCATTGTATTATACTCATAGACTTTGTGAATTTTGCTCTGCAAGAATGGAAAACAACAGATCTTTGTGGACAGTGAAGGATGGCAAAGTTCATGTATTTCAAAAACAGGCGCTTTGATCTGAGCACAAATTGGTTGCCTGTCTCTCTGGACATTTGCTAAAGATTGACAGCAGTTCTCTAAGCAATTACACCAAGCTTGGTCCGTATGTTTAATTGCACAGTCCAAATTCACGTGTTCAAATGCTTATGGACCCTTCGCTCCTTCTCCACCTGGACTGCTCAAAGTATCTCTCATCTCTTTCCTGCCAACTGTGTCCGCTCAGCACTCTGCTCCTCACTTCTTTGCCCTTGAGGCAACCAGCAATTATTTCTCCTGAGGCTCTTGACTGGACAGGGCAGTTCTGCTGCTCTCAGAACTGGTGCCCAGCAGCTGCTGAGACACATATTGGCAGGAAAAGTCCCCTTGGGCACCTGGGTGCTGGGGTACCACAGGCTCCATCTATGCATGAGGCTGGCACTTCACACAGTCTCGTCACCAACCTCACAGCTGTCATGTCACAACTGCAAACGTGATCTTAAAAAAGGAGGAAACAATGACATAACTTCCACAGCAGATGCTAATCCCTCCTCAGATCCACCAGCAGCAACTCTTCATAGCTGATTTCTTTAATGTCAACTTTTTTTTATTTAATTTAAAAAGACACACAAAATGACCTATCATTCAGGAGTTTCACTGTTTTTTTTTTAAACTTTAATCCTTTCCCTTGCCTCTACTCTGTCACTCCTTTCTCCTTCCCCACCTTTAAGTAGCACCACACTAGCACATCTTCAAAAGTCTAATGATATTTTTCTGGGTTAAAGTTGTCTGGTTGCTTCTTGTATTTTAGCCAGCTCAGATGAGAAAGCAGACAAACCATTTTTCATTCCCTATATAGAGTCTGTTTCACCATAGCATCCTCAGTTTCTTAACAGCTTTATTTTACCTGGCTTTCACAGAAGCAAATGAGTCTTTACATATTTCATGTGCATTATTCTTTAGAATCATACAATCACTAAATTTAAGTCTTAATGCTTTGATTAGTAAAACTGAACAAATACCAAATAGAAAGGCATCATTTTATCCAGGGGGTCTTGAACTTTTCAATGTTTACTTTTTGATTTTGGTTTGACTTTTTTTTTTCTGAACGAAAAACAAAACCTTCTGTTTAAGTGTAAATTAACTGGCAGGACTCCTTTCAACATTCTCCAACTCTTCACGTAGCTCTCAGCTGGTAATATATGTTCTACATCCTTTGGACTTCTATACTACCTTTCATCTGAAAATCTCAAAGTGCTTTGCAAAGGACTAATTAATAAGTTTCAGCATAGCTCTCAGTGAGGCAGGTAAACTTAACAAGTAAAAATGCTAACATTCTTGCAAAATCAACACTGATAAATTCCCTAGACATCTTGGGCAATTGTTAGACCCACAAGAGTTTTTCTGCTCTTTGGTTTAAGGTAGTATGTTTGACCTTGCTCTGTGGAACGCAGCACAAGGGCACCCTGTCTCAACACACAGGTCTTTGCAGCTGTTTCGGTCTCTGTTTGAAACGTCTGCACTAAAGTATGTATTGAGCGATTCCCAAGAAGCCAGATGCTCTAACTGAACAAATACACAAAATACATGATTCTCTCAAGCCAAACAAAAAATTTCCAGCTATCTGAAAAATGTAAAGATTGACTCCAGCAGATTTTCTGGGACTTCTGCAGAATTTCCAGCCACAAGCCTCACACACTCTTCTTTTTTTATTCATGGGTCTTCTCCCTACCACACGTTATTTTACCTCAGGCAATACTGGACATAGGAAACTCAAAATGCCAAAAGAAAAAATTTCAACATGCTTTATTCAAATACTAGTCACATTTGAATTTGATCAGTAAGGTGGGATTCCTCAAACAGGGTTGCCTGCAATATGACTCACTGAACGCAGACACCTACCCTATGAGAACACAATACTTACTCTGAGCTGCACTGACTCCTCACTCAAAATCCCCCTTAGCACATGTCAAATTAGAGTAAAGCTATTTATTATTCGAAATCTCAATATAAACACCATTGTTTCAAGTGTCAGGAAGGATATGAACAAGCACTAGCAAGCAAACATCTGGTATCTGTGCATCAAAAGTGGCTATCTAAGAGACTTCTCCCCCTCCTCGTTATCCTGCTGACAGCTGTTTGGACATTTATATAACCCTGTAGTTACCATTCCAGTTCTGGTACAAATTCACATGCTTGGGTGGCATTCCCAAAGGAGGATCTAAGCTTAGGGGAATAAACTTGGTTTTATACTCACCCTTTTCCTTGTGGAGATGTTCCCCTGAAGTGACGTTGCCCATGACCAAAGTGCATGGGCCCATTCTACAACCAAGATATAAAGGCTACGCCTCCCATCACAGGGATATGTCTTCCCTATTTCACAACCCAAAGACATGAGATGGGCCCCTTTTATACAACCCTACACTTGCCATAGGTTCCCTTTTACATGACCCTGTGCCTAGCCCATCATCTTTTTCTCCTAAAGACAAACTGGTCAGTTTAGTTAAGTCCATATCTGGAAATGTGCTTGCACAGAATACAGACAGTGGAAGAATCTGGACAAGTGGTCTCAGAAGCCTGAACAACTTGAGCGTAGATAGATGCTCTAGGATGATTCTTGCCCTAGAACAGGAGGCCCCAGCTTAGAGCTGCTGCAACCCATTAGCAAGTGTACTACAGTGAGCACGTGCCTTGTGGTAGCAAACAGCCCTTCATCAGAGATGAAGCAGAGCACAACAATCTCTTGGTACTCTTTCACCAGCAAGACTTCCACTCAGCATCCCAATCCTATAACCATTATCCCTAGCTCCAAGTGAGTTAGCTCTGTGTCCTGACCCAGCACTCTGCCCTGGTTTTGGCTTACAAGCCTCCGTCATCCCCATCACACCTCCAGAGTCTTTTCAGAATCAAACCTCACTTCCACTGTGCCCTTTGCACTGGTTACAGTTTGTGTGTTCTCACTGAAATCAGTTCATCAGAGCCCTCACTGGTTTAGGCCAAATGGGGAGTGACAGCTCCGAGTCTGTTGAGGAAGCGGGGTTGTCATCTCCAAGCAGTTTGGCTTGCTGACGATGCCGTGGGCTAGAAGACGCTCCTGTCACTTTGAATTACCATCACCCATGTTCCACAGATGCAGAAGCTATTCACAAGAGATGACCCTTAAAGCCCTGCTGTGGCAGGAGATGCTTCTCCAGTTGTTGAATACATAAAGTCACTTTTGAGAAGCAACACGGCAAAGTGCAGAATAGCTTTACACATGCACGCCCAGTCTGCCATACACACCCTCCTGTGTCCTCCAACATGAAGAGGAATTGCAGCTACTCACACTCTGTCTGAACAGCCACCTGCCTCACTGCTTGCTGCTTCCACTTTAAGAATGCAGATCCTTCCCATGAAGGTTAGTTATAATTCACATTAATGTCTCCATCCTGGAAGGACTGCAAATGAGGAATACCTGCTATAACCATCGTTTAAAGAATAGCTGTTGTGTTTATAGGTTGATCCAATGCTCTTATATATGGCTTGACATTCACACTTGTGGTGAATGGAGATCTGTAGCACCATGTTGCGTAACCCATTCCTGAGCGTCTCTGTCCATAGGTGGATAAGAACCAGTGGTCTGTTTCCTGGGACCCCACAGCCAGAATGGCAGAACTGGGGTTTTGAAAGTAAACCTCCTGAAAAGGTGGGATTCCTATTCTGAAATTTAAAGCTTTCCACATTTACTTTAATCCCAGTGCAGGAGAGGTTCTGTGCAAATATTCTAAATTATGCTTGGCTTGCTTCCTCCTATACAGAGAATGCAGACACTATATGATAAAGCCAAAACATATTCTCATGATTTCCCAAAGAAGTTGATGAATGTCAGCATCATGCCATGAAATGCAGAGCTGGTGTTTCTCTACAGAAAATTGCTCAAATGGAGTATTTTTGGCACACCTTTTTAAACACCTCTGGTTCTGCTAGGCAACCTGAGAAAAATGAGGTTTGCTGTCTCTGGACCTGCAATGTCTCCCCTGAATGAGCAGTTCTATTGAAACCAAGAGAACTCCTACCATGAACAGAATCCCCTGAATGAGCGGGAGGCTGGCAGCACTAGGCTTTGTGTTTTTCATGCAGCAAAAAGGAATTAAGCTTTTTCTCATCAGTATCTGTAGGAGTCTGATAACTAAATCTCATGCTGGGCTTCATATCTGAAGCTGTGCTTTGGAACGATGGACAATTTTTGCTGAGATGTGCTAGAAGATGGCACCAGGTATCCCTGCCCACAGCAGGGAGGTTGGAACTAAATGATCTTTTAAGGTCCCTTCCAACGCAAACCATTCTATGATCTATGAAACTGGAAGAAAATAGGGTGTCTTAATTTAGAAGTACCTGAACATTTATTACTTCAGAGGACTAAAACCTTTCATAGGATTCACTAAGACCTGCAAATTTTTATTTTTATTTTGTCACCTTCTCCTTAATTATACATCCACAGAAGGTTAGAAGAATTATTGGACTTGGAAGTGCCTATTTCCACTAATTCTGAAAACAGCATCATTCTGAGGTAGATGCCTTGCTGCTGGCATCTGAAGTGAGATGAGTTGAATCCCTTCCTCACATGTAAATTCCAGCATAAAACCATTTCACAAGCAAAGGAACAATGTAAGCCTGATTCCCTACAGACTGGCACCCTACAAGTGGAACCTTCTAGCAATCACAGAACATACCTTCATGCAATCTTTTTCCCCTTAAGAATCCTATTATGACTAATAAGTGAATTCATGTCATTGCCATCTCCTCAGCAGAGACACTTTAGGGGATCTCTTGCCTTTATCTAGCTTCTGATTTTCACAAAATTCATAGGAACTTTATTATCTTCAAGACCTCTAATTCCTCACCAAATTCACTTGAACTTGACTGATGGGGTCAAAACACCCTAATGGAAAGAAACAGACAAGTGCACAGGCAGCCCAAACACATCAGCCTCATTTTCTTGGAAAACTGGGCTAAAGAATCTGAAGAGAGTCTTATGAAGTTCAGAATTTCTATTTCACCAGAAATTAACATTTGACAATTAATTTTCAAGCTATAATACTTCATTAAACAGAAATTCTGTAAGATATCAGCTTTCTAAAAATACTCCCTTGTTTCAGAAAAGGAATTATGTTCCATTTTATATTAGTTTTATTATTTTCCCATTATTTCATGAAACACACTGCTCCCACTGGCACAGATCATATGACATCATATAAGATTTAATGTAGTCTAGTTTTTAGGTTTTTTTCACATCATTAAGTGCTGCTGCTATTCAGCACTGATTGAAATGTCTCATCTCTTTCTAGATGAAAATGTCTGCAGCTTGGTGTAATCAAACAGTTTGACACTTTACAGTATAAACAGGAGATATTTGGATGTAGAAAAGATGAGATTTTCAATCAGTGCTAAGTAACTGCTGCACTTATCTGAAGTATTAGACACTTTTTAAATAGTTGTATTGCATATTCATTAATAGTAGCGTCTGTTAAGGTCTACTATTGACAAACAATGAACTACAAAATAATATAAACAGGAAAAATGCACAATATAAATGCTGGAAAAGTGAAACACCGTTGGAACATGCTTATATGAACATACACATTTATTAAATATTTTCTCATAGGAATTTTTCATCCAAATCAAAATAGGCTTTTACATTGGGAAAAAGCATTCAGCTAGCTATAGCTGCATGAAACACGACATTGTGCCCTGAACTGGACAATTGTTCAGAGAAGCTGGTCATCTACTTGACCTCGTTTCTTCCTCACTTGTGGAAAACCTCCAAACATGTCTGGAGCTTGGGCTCCACTGACTACAAAGAAAGCTGACAGAAACAGAAGATCAAGGACATAATTAAAGCAGACATCTAAACAAGGAATGTCCCCTAGAGACAGTAACCATCAGCATAACACCTCTAATTCAGCGCTAGTTCATCAGTCAATACCTGTTCCACTATTAAAGAAACTACCCGTGTGTTAGATTGATTTGTGCCCAATGAATGTAAGGAGCCTTACAAAGAAACCTGCAAAGAATCTGAAGAAATACGAGCTGTGTAAATAAACACAGGTTCACCTAAGCCCATTCTTATAGTTCCTGAAGGTGTCACAGCAAGCACTGATGCAACAACCCTTCTGCTGGCAGAAGACTACTGCAGCACCAGACATCTCTTCAATGTTTATCCCTTTGCAGCTCTTAACACCTTCCTCAAACACCCATCACCTTCTGTATTTCAGGGATCTTAAAGTCAGCACCGTTACTACAGTTGAAATAATTGGCTCCGGTTGATTTATTTCCCTCACACTTTGAAGAAAATCCCTTCCTGAAAACCACATCTCTGTCAACATGCTGTGTCCCAAACTTGTAACAGCCAGGTCCCTAGAGTCACAAAACACTGGCCAGGAAAAGGGGCTTTTTTTTTTTGGGGGGGGGGGGAGATAGAGCCATTTACAAAGACACCTTAATCACTTGCAGCATGGAGAGCTGTCAGTGCAAAAGCAGCTCTAGGACACTTGCAAAGGCAAGAGGAAGTGTTGGAAGGGAACTGTTTATCACCCAAAAGGCACAGGAGCATCTTGGCATACACACAGTGGTGAGAAGAACCAGGTATGAATGATTAGAGGATTGAGAAACATGTTGGTGGGGGTCCTGTATCACTCAGAACGATGAGGCTGTGCCTATGGGGGAGTTCCTGGGTCAAACGTGGGGAAGAGCAAGGTGCAGATCCAGTGCTTGCTGAGAAAGGAAAGGCTTGTTCTGGAAAATCACAGCTGGCTGGGAAGAATCAGAAAGATTGGGCAAACCTAATGAGAACCGAACACAGCTGAGCAACCTGCAGGTCTCCTGCCTTTATGCAGAGTCACTATGGAAACCAGCAGGCTAAGCCTGCTGAGGAGCAAATGAATATTCAGGGTGCTAAATCCCTCAAGGCTTCCCCTTTGTGTCTAAGCACAGCAGTCATACCTGCAAATTGTCAAGCACACATGTCACCTGGGAGCAGGGATATACAGGTGAAGGATGAGACATGAAGTGTGACTATGACTGCTCCACAGACAGGCACAGATTATAGATGGATCTTGCGTTGCCTCCTGTAGTCTAAGAGCAGCTTGTCCTGGGCTCTTCTTGCAAGGAAACCCAGCACTGCAGGACTGTTCATTCGGATGGGACCAACAATCAGCATGCTGCTATCAGGTCCTCTCTCCCTGTGGCACTACCCTACCTGTCTTCTGCAAACACAGCCCTTCATACATCCCAAGGGAGAAAAAGCACCTTCACCTTTCAGTGCTTCAACAGAGGATGCCAACTTAATGCAGTAGATAGAGGAGAGAAAAATTACTGGCAGTTTTTAGTGTTCCCGTGTGAAACAAAAGCAAAACTTTTCAGTACTTCAGAAATAAATTTAAAAAATAAGTCAAATGAAAAGTTTAAATTTTGTACGGGTTGCTCTTCTACAAACTTGCAAATTTTTCCTACACTTTAGCATCTCTTTAAATAAGGATTTAGAAAGATTAAACTCAAAAGTTTTGGAATGAAAATGCAAGTTAAAATATCAAAACATTTGGATTAAAGATTTTACTGTTCAGTATTTCCATTTATAAGTGCACATGCACTCCTCCCCTCCAGACATATTTCAAGTGAAAAGCAAAAAGCTGTCCCATAAAAGGGTAAGTTTACATTAATGAAAAGAGATTGCCATTTATCACTGTTAGCAAAATCAGCATCTTTGCCTGAAGTGAATCGCATTCATGAGTTAGCAGTTTCTGGCTGAAGTTTCCAATCTGCTTTATGTAGTTTGCAACATAGAGCTTTACTGCAGTTGAGACAGGGTGCACAGAACCTGGGAAGGCTGTGATGCAATGAGTCTCTTTTAATTGCTTTTTAAAGGCTGAAGAGCAACACATACTCTGCCTGTGGAGTTTGAGTAGTCTGCTTAAACGTATCTCACAGTGAGAGAGCACATTATCCATGACAAATATGGAATAGTCAGGAGCACTCGCTAGAAGAGGGGCTTCTTTGGGGAAGCACAGTTCACCATTCATTTGCCTTGCCAATAATGCACCTACTATGTACATAATTGGAGTAAGAGGGTTAATGTATTTTCTGACTGGTGTATTAGACGTTTCATAAGTGCAAGCTGAACTCCAGCAATGGCAGGTTCAAGATGGCACAGTGTTTAACAAAAACCTGCTTACTGTGGAACATGTGTCTATAGAGTGAAACCCTCGTCAACGATGAGCTAATCTAGTTAGAAGAGCTGTTCCTTGACTGTCACAACAAGCCAAAGACTTACAGATTCTCTCTGAGTTTATGGGAATCTCTTTGGTTGAATTCAACAATATACAGATTGACATCATTCAAAATGCCTAAAGGCAAAGGGGAAGAGTTTATAGCTGAAAACACTGCCATAGGTGAGAGAAGAGTTCATTTCATGCTAGAAAAAAATAAAATAAAAAGTATCTACTCAGTCAAAAGCTCAGACACTGAAGATTTGTTTTAATCCCACAACTGGGGTATAACACTGTTTTGTGTGTATACATATATCTACAGACTGAAACGGACATTTCAAGCTTGTCTGCTCTAAGTGTCATGGTCTGAATGAGTCCAGCAGTGATTTGTTATTATCTTCCTGAAAGAGTTATCGCTTATGGGACACGGTTCAAAAGCCACATGCCCTGATTTCTGCAAATTGGACATTTTCTTCTCGCTGGACTAAAGTCCCTAAACGCACAGACTGCACGATAAACTTCAAAATGGGCTTTCAGAAGAAAGCCCATAGAAAACAGTTTCCCTACATAACCAGCCAATCTCAATAGGAGAGAAATAACAATTTAAACTACAAATCTCATAGGTAACAGCTGGCAGGGAAACACATTCCAAGTTCTGTCAAAGCAAGTCATAGACTTCAGGGCAAAAAGGGATGACAACGAACATGAGATCTGATTTTCTGCATAATACAAGTCATTGGCTTTGCCTGAATTATTTTGTATTTCAACTGGAAAATGTCCTTCTGGGAAAAAAGTGATTTTTTTTTACTTAAAAATTGCCAGTGGTTGAGAATCCAACACTGCCTTTAGTGAATAGTTCCAAAGCTTGATTAACCTGTGTTCAATATTTATGTTCTACCTGTAGTCTAAATTTGTCTGGTTTAACTTCCACATGCTTGGTCTCCTTATAACTTTGCCTGCCAGGCAAAGTTAAGTCCATCAAAGCTTTATGCCCCACACACTTAAATTCAAACTTAAACATTTGAAGCATCTATCTGAGTTTTATAGCCCTGGCTCCTCTTACGCCTTGATTCGCATGCATGAGACCTGATTACCAAGGCTTTCAACATTTCATTTTGCTAGAGGTGTTTTGTTTTGGGGTTTGGTGCGGTTTTTTTGGGGGTGTCCCCCACCCTTTAATAGACTAAGAGTCTAACTTTGGGACATTTAGAACAGTCCCTTTGTAGTCAACACTTCCTTCCCAAAGACCGTATTTCTCTACTGCGAACATTTACAAGCTCCCAAAAGGAGACAAGGAAATGGTGAACATGAACTATTCTTGCAAGTAGTTTTCTTGAAGTGACAATGCAACAGACTCTTCACTAACATGAACTAGTCCCATCCCACAATGCTAAGCCAGGCATGACTGTAGTCCCCTGTGCCTGAGTTACTGAATACTCAAGCAAAATGCAGGGGTCTATAAAGCAGAGTCCTCCACACCCAAATATATTCATTTGTTTAATTCTCCACAACTGGCCTGCTCTAGCTGGTGAACAGAGGGCTAGATCCAGCCTAGGCACAGCACCCATTTTATGCTTGCATCACTTAACACCTCTTAAAGGTTTTTGGTTTTTTCACTTTTGGTTTTAAGGTTCCCTTCCACCATGGTGATACTCTCATGTCCTAAAGTTGTTCCTTCTGCATCTTGGCTGTCAAGGAGTACCTGTACCCCTTACCCAGCTGGAAAGCAGTGGGACTACGTCCATGTGCAACTGGTCTTAGGGAACAGCTTAATTCACTTGCTATAGCCCTTAACAGCCTGCCCAGTGCTGAGCAGTACCCCAGTGACGACAACCCGTCTGTGTCAAGCAAGCAAGTTTCCATATTCCTCTGATTCCACTTAAGGTATTATCATTACCCAAGAATCCCACAACAACTATACAAACAGAAGCTGCAAACACCAGATAACTGAGCTTTGACTAAGCTGCAGTTTTAACAGAATTTACTAGAAAGGACTAAAGCTATCTGGAGAGATCAATAAATACAAATCATTCTTTTCTTGGGCAGGTGCCGAATCAGGAAGGAAGGCGGCGCAAATAGGTTTGTTCTTAAAGTTGCCAAGGTCCTGTGTCTTCCTGCAATGGGAGCAAAAGCCCAATCCCGTATCTTTGTTTCTCAGGAAAGACAATATAAATACACACAGCAAATAATTCCCTATATTCAATTACATCAGGAACAATAAAGACAGTGCTCTAAAACCAAGCTATCTCCATCATATAAACTCCCAAAGTATAGTTACCAATCTCTCTTCTTAATTACAGAGCACCAGTAAAGCAAAATAATGACTCTACTTAGACTGCATAAAGCTTAGTCTGATCTCAGAAAGCTGAAGTCAGTATTAACTAATGCCATCAAAAACATTGAGACTTCAATCCATTTTCACTGGCTCTGCATCGCAAAGTAATTATAAACCAGTCAATCACTTTGGGGAAAAATAAAATAAAATAAGCGATATCACATTAGCATAAATGAATAAAATAATATGTGCTCTTGTAAGTTATTTGAATGGTCTTTGTAAGACACGCAAGCACGGTTTAGCCTCATAAGTTCTGCTCCAAAGGTTTGACTAAGAGCACAATGAAACACAACCAGTGCAAACTTTCCCATGGCCATTTCTCTTTGATTCTACGCACCCACAAGTTTCTCAAAGGCTGCTCCAACACAAGCCCGCATGCAGCTGTGTGACAGGGTGCATATGTATGCACGTACACGCCAAAGGCAGCATGGCCATGTACAAATTGACTGGAAGGATACCAGCACTTTTGCTTGTGTCTTATCACCAGAGTCAGATGGGCCAGCTGGAGCATATTCCAGCACTGATAATTCAATGTTTTAGCTGCTATAGAGGGAGTTTCATTTCTTCCAGCTCAGCAGCCAGTGGAGAAGAGCTGACTCTCCAGGCCAGAACAGCTGTACAGCTATGTATCAGCTCGTGTAACACAGATGAGAAGTTGAAATGTTGATCATTTTCATCAGCTGGAAAGCCAAGAAAACACTGATTTGGTTCAGTCTAAATATTTAATTTTTATAATCTAGAAATGTTGCATTTCACATGCAACTATTTTTCATGTAGCAAAAAATTAAATTCAAACACTGGCTTCAAAAAGGAAAAACCAGGCCTGGGCATTAAAAATCATCCACATTTTAACAATTTCAATCTCCCCTCTCCACCTTTTTTTCCTGTGTTGAGAAGGAAGTTAATTGGACTACTAGACTAATTAACTATTTGGTTAGACTGAATTCATATTGGTTTCAATAAATTCACTTTGTTGAAGTGGAAGTTGGCACACCAAAAAAATTACTAGCCACATCCAGCAATGTTCTCTTTTCTAAACTCTTTGAAATCCACACATAAAATCTACCAGAAAGGCATGCTTTATGATCAAGAACAGGATTATCTCTTTTCAGCCAAGCTTTGTCTCTTATTTTTAAATTATTTCTTATAGGCAGAAATTTCAATTTCTTTCAGCTCTTGGTCAAAATTCTCCAAAAGAACTCTAAAGATTAAAAACACAAAATGAAGAGTCTTACCAAAAAATAATAAGAAGAAAGAAAATAAAGAGGAAAGAAACCATAGAGGAAGTTGAGACATTAACTTTGAAACGTAATAGTTACAGTTCATAAAATGTTAACATAATGCCCACCAGCTACTTCTGTGAACAATTAGTTGTGATTAAGAGGTACATATTATTAAGAAATCGGATATTTCTTCTGCTGCACAGAAGCTCCATCCCTGAATGTCAGAAGGATGCTTTGAAAATACATCCTTCTAAACATCTCACTCTCTGCTTCTGATTTAACAAGACCCTAATTGCCTGATTATTGATTATCTCTTTGAAGTACAGTAATCATGATATTGCAGCAAATTTGCCATCTGCCTGTCTTGTTAACAACCCGTCTATTTTCCCCACAAGCTGTCTTACCAAATGAAAACACATATGGTTTCATTGCAGTGCATGTCCTTAAAAGGGTTGCAAACACAGATGGCTTTGGAAAGGAACACAATGGGGTGACAGCTCAAGTTTGCCTCTCCTCTGGAACTGTTGTGATCATCTGCCTCATATCAGTGGGTCTCTGCCCTCCTCTTGTGGTGCCTGGGATGCCTGTGGAGGTTGCTAAACTTCCAGGCTTGGTCATCAAGAATAGGGAATTGTGGTTTCAACCATAGTTCTCATAGATCACATATAAATATCCAGAGACCCCTCTGGAGGTGAGCAATTGACTTAAAAGGATTAGGCAGAATCCAGGCCTACCACCTATTTCAGACCTATGAAACTAGATTTCTTTTGGTACCCTCATTACACTCAGAAGAGCAATGATTTCCTGAGGATGACCACCTTTTGCATGGGAGCCACCACCCTAGCTTGTCAAGAATTATTTCAATAGAAAGGGCATATTTCTAGTAAATCTTATTCCTACATACCAGTAGCTCCTCCAATTTAAAAGGCTTTTGTACCAATACGGTTGTCTTCACGCTGAGGCTGGGATTTCTCTCCATTAAGATTAAATGCCTAAAATATAGCCATCCATGTCAGAGTCCAGCAATTCCTGGACACAACTTATCTCATTCAAAGGTAGATATCAAAGATATGCTCAGTTCTCAGTGTCTAGATGTCCAAAACAACTCCAGAAAATACCCTAGGTAACTCACCCAGGTATTCCCAGCCCCAGAAAGACAAATTCCACCACCAGTACTTTTGCTGCTACTGCCAAAATTATATACTTTGCACATGTAGACAAGCCTTCAAAGAAATTAAAAGAAATTGAGAAGCAACAGGCTGATGGTAAGCAACTAATAATTAGCAGAGTAATTAGAGGAGGCGGTGTGAGAAAGGAACTTGCTGGCTATGCTACATATGACCCTGAACGGTCAGGACCCTAGAACACAATTAAGGTTAAATGAGAAAAGAAAGCAGAAGTGATCCATGTGCAAAGCAGAATGGAAATACACCCAACTAGCAGCATGGTTTCCCAACACCAACAGCAGAGCTGGGGCTGCGTATGCTGTTTTGGGCCCACCACCAGCCTCCTCAAGATGTCATTTTGGGAGAGATTTAATCTTCACCCAAAACATTTCTCCTCCTATTAGGAAGAATTACCTCGTGCCTCCATTTTCATTCTAGGTCCACTACAAAGCTTACTGAGCAGGGATCTGTTCAAGACACTTTTTTCAATTACTCTGTGCTCCCTGCAGTTTTCCCCTTTTCCAAGAAGAAAGTCTTTGGAAGGATTAGTTCCACCGCTGGCTTACTGTTCAGAGCTAGGTGGTTCCAAAATGCGTGTAAGAGATTAGCTTGCTCTGGGACTGAGCACTCTACTGGGAGATTCAAGTGGCTGCCACCAACCTTACGTGATGCACAGGAGCAAGCAACAGATGCCAAAGCAAGGATTTTGTTTTTATTACAGTTTTATCCAAATGTCAAATAAAACCTGGTAAACTTAACAGCTCTGAAATGCAAGCTGCCAGGAAAGATGTATGTAAAAGCAGAAACTGGTGGTCAGTGAGGTTAGCAGAGCATGTTACAGCCATCTGCAGAGCACGAGCTCGATGACTGTATATGAGGAATTTCTCTATAAGCAGAGCATGACTTTAGGAAGAAGGATCACCTAAAGTTGAGAACCATGCTTATAATGGCAGTGTTTTCCAAAGTAGGCATCAAACCTGTGCACAACCAGATGATGCAGCCAGGATTCTGTTTTCATGGAAGTCCTAAAGATTCACAGCTGAACATCAGGCTATCCCTTTCCTAGACAAAATTTCTACCCTCAGAGTACATTGTTCACTAGGCTGATTAAATCAGCCCCAGTACATCTCAGTTCATTTTTCCCTTATCGGGAAATTCAAAGAAGAAAGGCACCCTTGAATGTTTCTTAGAGATCCCTGGCTGCATTCTTGCTCTACCAATAGCAACAGGAATTTGGAGCTTATGACAATAACATAACTGCTGTTGGCCACATCAGGAGATATTAGAACCTTTCTCAGAATACCTACATTTTAAATCGCATTTTGCAAACATCTGACTCTCTCTCCATTGACCATATGGGATACACTATTTCATCTCTTTGGATATAAGTAATTTTGGCAGAGACCTCAGGCACCTGGGATCCTATGCCAGTGTGACCTATCAAAGGTCACAAAGAAACTTTTCAGAGACACACACTGCAACCAAATCACCAAGCCCATCAGTGCTTCAGTCTCAAGATACTGTTCTCCTTTCAACAAACCTCCTTCCTACCCCTTAGTTATCCAGCTTGCCTATCTGGTACTTTCTACCAGTACTTATGATTACAGGGGAAAATGAAGCTGTCAGACTTCAAATGGACTTTCATTGTCTGAATGGATTTGCCAAAGCAGCTGTGCTGTTTGGAAAACTCTCATAAAGGTTTCATATAATCGCCTCTTTGAACAACAATTTCTCAAGCCCCAAACCAAATCTCCAACACAATAGCCTAGATGTAGGCATAAATTCGGAAAGCACGGTCCCCCAACACCAGTGCTTGCAAACTATACACAGGGGACAGGTTTACACCAGAAGAACTCCATACCCACAACTGTCCCCTCACTCCCCCACCTTTTCACTCACTCCACACACTGGTTACTAACCAGTAATCCAGCCGTCCTCGGTCAGCTTCAAGCCCTTGCACGAATAGCCAGTGGCTGGATGAGTATATGTTACAGCCTGCAGCTTTAACAAGTCCTGAGGCGCCTTCTGCAGCTGGTAGCCTTCAAAACTAGGTTTCCTGCTCTTTATATGAAATGATGCACTCTGGATCAGCCTTAAAACACCAGCATATTGCGCTGTTTAGCCTTCAGAGAGATGTGTCAAATAATTGCTGCCCTCTTAAATCATTGCTGAGCACTTTAAGTATACAGGCAATTAGCTTATGCATTTGAGACATGGGTTTTAGACAATGTTGTGGAAAATGTCCATAATACAATTTGCCGTGTTAAAACAGTCACAGTTCTTCAGGCAAGAGAATCCAAAGCCCCTGATTCTTGGAAGAGACAGCACAAAGAATGTAGCTCCAGTGCTCCAAGTGAGTTACTCCAGCCTTGAGCCTCTAAACAACTCCGTGTGGGAGAAAGCCTGTTTTTCTGTGGAGCTCTGAGTATCCAGGGCCCATCTCCAAGGCAGACTGCAGCAGGGATACCCAAGCAAGCTTTCCATTTGTTTGCTGTAATTTTGTACCAGTTATGGTATGTAACAGCTTTTTCTGAGGTCTTCTATGTGTTTGCATTCAGTCTGGAAGCTGCACATTACCAGAGCTCCAGCCTGGGGCTTGCTCCTTCTTGCTATAGCTAACCTGCTCCCAATCCTTGAGGCTTTTACATGAAAACTGTCCCCCATACATTTCTGCAACACCAAGTCTCCAGCATGATTGCACAGCTCACTTGAAACAGAAAAACCAGTACCTTTAGACCTTCAAACACTCTCTGATCGAAACACATCTTATCTCAGGTTCCCCGCAATTTCTGGCCACCATGCCATGAGTGATAAATGAAGCATATTAGAAAATAAGTCTAACCAAAGTTCATTATAATTTCTCATTAGCCCTGGGGGAGAGCTGTAGTGGAAGACGTGATGCCAGCGTACTTCAAACATTGGCATCTCCTTCCCACGGGGCCCCTTCACCTGCTATTAGCCAGCTGCTTCTCCACATCGCTGGCAGCAGAGTCGCAGATTAGCTTCTACTCGGAGATCTCAGGTACTTGCTGGAGGCTGTCAGCACTGAAGATCAGGCACTTGCATTGTGAACTGCCTGTCCATTACGAAGCTAGAAGGGGAAAGGGAATCAAATTTGTCAAGAGAGGTAATTCGGCAGCAGGGAGGTGATGCCAAGAAAAGACCAATGTCCTTCCAGTTATGCCAATTAGCTGAAAAATCCTCTTTTAAGGGTGACAGGAGCACCTCACAGGATTCAGGCAAAGCCAAGGAGAGCTTTCCATCCATAGGTGTTTTACAGCACCCAAGAAAGCATTTGCTGCTCTTCGAGAGGCATTTTACAACTCTAAGGCCAGACTCAGCCTGGAGCTGCGCTTTCATTCAACAACAAAAAAGGCCCAGAGAGAAAAGCCCAACAGAGGGATTTCACGCGAGGACACTTTACATGTTCTCCACGAGGGCGGCCACACCGACGACGCTGAGGAGACCCGTGACCGCGCTCATAGCTTCGCGAGCGCGGAGGCAGCAGGGCCGGGCGCGGCGGGCGGCCTCCTCCGGGCGCGGCTCCCGCGCTGAGGCGGCGCTCCTCAGGGGCCGCCGCGGTCCGGAGCGGCGGGGCAGGAGAGGGGGCAGCGCCAAGAGCAGCCGAGCGGCCGCTGGCGGGGCGCTTCAAACAGGCGCGCGGCGGTGGGCGGGGCGGTTCAAACAAGAGAGCGACCCTTGGCGGGGCGGCTCAAATAGGCGCGCGGCGGTGGGCGGGGCGGCTCAAATAGGCGCGCGGCGGTGGGCGGGGCGACTCAAATAGGCGCGCAGCGGTAGGCGGGGCGGTGCAAACGAGGAGCGACCGTTAGCGGGGCGGTTCAAGCAGGTTCGCGGCCTTTCAGTGCACGCGGCAGTTCCGGGCTCCGCTCCCCTCAGGGCCCTCTGGATCTAGGCCGCTGCTGAGCAGGGTGAGGCATACACCACACACCAGCGGATAGGGATGTGGCTGTTGTCACAGCGGGGAGGGGAAGGCTGGCCTTCTCCTCGTAGGTTGTTCCCCTGTCACCTCCTTTTCTAGTTTAAGCGGGTGACAGCACACTGAGGGGAGCAATCAAACGTGCTGGAGGGCAGGGTTGTTATTCAGAGGGACCTGGGCAGGCTGAGCAGAACCTCATGGAGCTCAACAAGAGCAAGTGCAAGATCTTGTATCGGGAGGAATAACCCCGTGCAGCTGTACAGGCTGGGGGCTGACTGTCCAGAAAGCAGCTCCTCAGGAAAGGATTGGGGCTCTTGGCGAACAAAAAAAGTAGAAAAATAACTTGAAAACCCCCCTTAAGCTGTAAACACACCGTCAATCCACGAAGAAGTGCTCGTGGGAGAGGTGATTCCCTCAGACTCTAGGTTGTCTCTGAAAGCACCCCGAAGGAGCTGCTGTGGTCGCTGCCAGAGAGAGGTGAGACATGAATGAAGCAGCTGCTGCACTCTGCACCGGTGGGAGTGCCTGGAAAAACTCCACAGACACAGTAGCTCTCCCTCAAACCACAGTTGTCACACACCCAATTAGGGTGATGAGGTTTCAGACACACTATATATGTTGAAGAGCTGGCGTTATTTATGTTTCCAGGCATGGTGCTACTCATTTGCATAAAAGATTCCATGTAGTGAGAGCATAGTTGCATGAAAAAAGTGTAATTATGGAACTGCTGAATCATTATTCCTGACCTTAATGTGGCTGCAGCACGAAGTCGGTATTATCACAGGTTGCAGGTTAATTGTCAGCATCCCTGCACTGAGTCATTACTGAGGAACTGCTGGGACATTTAATTGCCTAAGCAATTAATTACTGGGCAAAAATGGAGAGATACATGCTCCCATGGGTGACTCCCTACAAGTGTTAAAAGTTATGGCAACTAACTGTAGAATGAACCGTAAATGTGAGCAGTCACCATCAGTTATTACACACTGATACCGAGCAGGGAATTTGCAGCAGAGTTTGGAGAGAGCTAGGAGGAATTGCAGTGTGGAGAAAGTCTCTTCTAGGGCCTCCTCAAGGAGGAGAGACTAACATTTGCTCCTCTGCCTCCAGCAGCTTGGATGGGAAAGACTGAAGCTGATGGCACGAGTTCTGATGTTCACA
The DNA here is from genome assembly GCF_030936135.1 of Gavia stellata. Taxonomy (NCBI): domain Eukaryota; kingdom Metazoa; phylum Chordata; class Aves; order Gaviiformes; family Gaviidae; genus Gavia; species Gavia stellata. The sequence goes on along the minus strand of NC_082621.1, from coordinate 4,684,872 downwards.
GGGAGCACAAGGGGGACCTTTCCAAGACCCTGCAAGCAGTGCTGGCTACTACTAGGAATGCTGCATCCACATATTCCCCAACACTAAGGTCAGCCAGAAACCAAAAGTAGCCTTGGCCCTTTTCATTTAGTCTTAAGTGATTACAACTCCAATGAGTCACTCCACAGCCTAGAAACGCCAAGTTACAGGGCAGTGCACTCATGCCCTCTGACACAAGTGTGCTACTTCAGATAGACACCACTCCCGTGGGTGGATTTGTAGAGGGTGAAATTCATAACGAGCTTGCTGCCTTGTGCTGTTCCAGAAGCTGCAGAGGAAACCAGAGGCCAAATTCTCCATGGCCTCCGAGCATACTGTGCTGAAGCTGGATAATCCACTCATGAGGAACATGCTGCACGGCTGTAAATAGCAGTAAATGCTCGAAGATCAGAACAGCCTCGGGAAGTAGATAATGGCTAGTGTACAACAGAGATCCTCTCTGGCATAACTACACCGGCAGACTCTCCTCACGTAGACTCAGTGTATGGCTGTTGCCAGCTTCATTATACAATGCCCCTAAGTGCCATGAGTTGAGCTGACAAAAGCGGTCTGTTGCCAGTATAGTACCATCCATGCTGGGAGTTTTGCTGGCATCAGCAGGTTGGTTATTTTTTTAAACATTTCTTAGCTAATGTAGTTACGCCAGCCAAATTCTGCTGCAAATATCAATTCCTTGAATTCAGAATCACATCTAAAGTATCTAATACTCTCCTTCCTGCAAAAACAGTTTTCAAGCTCTCATGCTCTTCCACTGATCAGCAACACCGCATCAGGGGTCTGGGCATAAACACCACAGAAGGGAACTGGGCATTTCAGAGCCACTAGACTTAAGTTTGAGAAAGAAAAATTGGTGGTGGTCATTCCTCATTTATTTCCGAATGCAGTGATCTACCATTCACAAGCTAATATTAAACTAAATTAATGTACTGGTGACAGTTATCCCAGCAGTCACAAGTAACATAAAAAAAATTTGGCTTTTAGTAAAAAATGGTACCTTATATGCCTATTGTGAAGGAAGAGCTGAACGCTGAATCGAAGCACATCTGGGTCAGACCCAAGTGCTATTCCCCCACCCCAAGGACTTGCTCAGAGTTGATACGAAGAACTGCAAAGAAGTCATTTGTAGTAGGGGAAAAAAAAAAAAAAGAGGATGTTTTCAGTTCTTTTAAAGCCTCAAGAACAGTTGCATTCTTTAAATATCATTTTCTAGCACCTTAGCTATTCGCTGTTTAAACAAAGAGAGGCAAAAAAACTCCTGTAACTTGGCTCAGCTCAGTCAATTGGTTTGTGTTTCTTGGCAATCTGAAAATAAAGACTGAACAATACACTTTTTGAAGTTTCTCTTCTGGTCATCCCTCATGTGCTGTGCTAAAAAAAAAAAACCACAGAGGAAAAAAAAAGAGAGCACACAAGAGAAAGAGCCCAGGTGTTGTATTTTACTTTAGTGAGAAGGGAAAAGTGGGGCCAGCTTGTGAATGCAATTAAATCAGCTAGCAAAAAGCTGAAAATCAGCATGTGTGAAGAGAATTTGAAACAGGGAGTGTGGTTCTATATTTAGTGGAAAGTTTCCTTTTTCCTTTCAGCTTTTGCATAAAGCCCAAAGGCATAAAGAGAATAGATCTGTCTATAGCAATCTGTAGCCCAAAGTGTCAGAAGTCTACAGTAAATATGTAATGCCACCAAAGGAGGCTTTTAAAAGATGAATGCCCCAAAGCCTCTGAATTCAAAGAAATGAAATCTTTGTAGTGCACAATACCACATCTGTACAACTCAGGGTAACATTGCCTAAAATAAATCTGTGTATATGACTCACTAACTTCCTCCTACTTACACTAATGGGTTACCAATGCATACGGTGCAGAAGCCCCATCTCCATAGATAAACAGATATTCCAGGAGCATACAGCATAAACTCAGATTCAGAAGCAGACACTCGCTTTAATCCTGGGTCATTTCTTTTGCTGGTCGAGGACACAGCCCCAAGACTGCTGTAACATTCTTACTAGATGGTTATTGTAAGAATTTTCTTACGTACAGCTTTGTGTTAAATTGTTTTCTGAGGAAACTGCACCATAAGATTCTCCTGTCTATTTTAGGCAATATATCAGATTAGCTTATTACCTGTCAAAAATAATTGTCCCACTGATTAATGATATTTTTTGTAAATAGGAATTAATGAGAAAAACAGGAAATCAGATTACAGGAATGTTTCTGGCATTCTTACTGTCTGACTGTCAAACACAGGCCATGCCATGCTTGTTTGATCAGGCAACAGTTTACTCAAGGTCTAGGAGCTCACTGTCTCATGTATCCTTTCAGTCTTGCAGCAAACAGTGCTGTTACCCCCCGCCTTTATGGGAGGATGGACAATCATAAGGAAACCTGCTGTTATGGAGGTAATGATCTTGCTTGATTTTGGCTATCTAAGACCTAGGAGTCTAGGTTAATCTAAGCTAGGCAGATACGCTTCTTGGGAGAGAAAGATCCAGAGGGCATTTCACCGCACCCTAAATGTCTAACATAAGTGAGATGTGAGAGATTGGAAAAGAGAGAGAGGTTATGGTGCCTTCGTGTACCAGGATATTCTAAGTACTCTGAACCTACAAGGAGGAAGGCCCATGGCCATATACACAGAGCCCTTGAACAGCCAGACCTAAGGTCCTTTCCTGGATCCCCATCTGTTAGAGTTTGCTTTGAGATTTGCTGGGAAAGTGACTGGGGACCTGTCACCTTGTGAGGTGCAATGTGGTGGCAATGCAGCACCCCATGAAAACACATCATGGGGATTTATACAGTAATCAGACCCAAATTCAAAGCCTACCCTGTGATTGACCTTCAGTGCACCCCCAAACATGAAGGCAGTAAGGGAAGGCAGCAAATTCAGTTGGTAGGTGTGGGTTTGCAGCTGTGGACACAGGGCAAATACTTTAATGGGCATCCTTTCAGGAACTCTACCTGAGCTGTGTTTGAACCAGGGCCCCTAAAGGGACTGGCCTGGTCACAGTAATAGTCCTGAAAACCATTTAGATCCCACCCTGAAAAAAGGTCTTTGAGCATGCGTATCTCTGGGAACAGACTGGCATTCTTCCTCCCACTCCACAGCTTTAAATGCCTCTGGCCTGCCCTGAAAGTTTGCTCGGTAGCCAGTCTCACACCTCTGATCTGGCAGGACTCAGGGAAGCTGTGAGCACTGTCGGTGACTGCCAGACATTGCAGGGCTTCATTTAAAATGCAATTAACAGGCTCTGCAGCTCTCCACAGAGGAGAGAGAAAAGGCTGCATTTAATTCTGCAGACCTGGTGAGTGAAGAAGTTGTAAGTAAAAGTGAGCACTGGTAGAAAGACTTCTTTCAACTAAACTTCCTCCTGTTGGAGGAAGAGGGAGAATAACAAAACATAATTTCATGAAATCCTGTTCTTTCAATGAGAATTTCATGGGTAAGCTTTCTTTGGATACAGTGAGACTGATCCTTGGAGCAGGAAGCAAAGCAGTTCTGGAAAAGGAGAGCATGGAAGGAGGGTAGGATCAATGTGACAAGGCACAAGCCCCTCTTCCAGAGCCAAAATAAAAAGCACAAGGCTTTATTGCAAACTTACTGCTTGCTATTGCAAACCTTAGCTATTCCACTCATTAGAAGATGACTACCCAGCTCTGTCAGGCTTATCCTTTCTTTTCTTGGAGAAGAAAAGGGAGAGGAAGCTAAAACAACTGGCCACTGGACAACACTAGCCAGGCAAACTGCAGCATAAGTCTCCTACCGCTTCATCAGCTGCAAGGATGACATTAGCAATGGGCTCCATTCAGTCCTTTTACTGCATTATTACTTATTTACTCGCACACAACTCCCAGAAGACCCCAGTTCAATAAGTACCATTAAAGAAAAGAAGAACATTTGGGAAGAAAACTCCTTCCCTACTTCTCATCAACTCCCACTTCAGGCCAAGTTTTCTCCTTTTAATTCTTGAAATCAGACCCAAGTTCGTAGCATGCATAATATTTGCCTGGTCACACAGTCCCAAATTATTACAGTGACAAAATAGAATTAATTGCATGGGGGACTTTCAAATGAGCTTTAACCAGCAATTCTCATCCTCCTGAGACTATCTGAATGCTGTATGCTTCTTCAAAAAGATAAAGGTCCTTTGTCTCTCCTATGTTTTTAGGAAGCGTGGCTGTCATTTGATCTGAAAGAGCCCCTGCATTGAGCAGTGTGGGTGTCAGCAGGCTGCTGCCACTGGAAAACAGCTTGAGAAACACAATAGGAATTGAAAGAAAGGGGAAGAGGAAAGGGGACTTGAGCAGAGAAAATGGGATGGAGAAAGCAAAAAGAATCCAGAAGGGAAAGAGGAAAAGTGGTGGATGACCTTGACTTGGAGAAGTGCTGAAGGATCTGAATTCCAGCACCTTGTCCCAGGAAGGAGAGAGGCTGCTTCAGGTGACATACCCCCAACTCCCACAGGCTTTGGGTTGACTTCTCACAGCAGAAGGTCCTGGACAGCTGGCCCATAGCACCCCCAGGGCTGCCACAGGGCAGCCTGGGCTGACAGATTCAGCAGCTACATGAGCAGAGAGGGAGCCAAGTAGCCCAGCAAGTAGATAAGGAAAACAAACAGGAGCTCATCTCTCAGTTCTGACTCCCTTGCTGGAAGGGGAATGCGTTTGCTCATACTAGCCAGCAGAGCTGCTCTGGTGCCATCTCTGTCTGCCTGCAGAAAATGTGTATTGTCATTTTGTAGAAGCTGAAAAACACCTTAATGCTGTATCACCCTGCATTCATGCAGGGTAAGTCTGGTACCTAGCTCTGTTCATCCTCCATGCTCTGATTTTGGGTTATCTGTCATTTCCAGACCAGCAGCTTAAAACGGTCCTTCTTGCAGGGACCCTACTTGCAAATCTAAGGGATTAAATATTACTGGTGAGAGAAAGAGGAATTTAGAGATACACCTGCTGCATTTCTGGTGCTTGCCAGTGGGCTGGGTTGCTTAGCCAGAGTCTGCAGCTGTACCCTCCCAGAAGCAAACAAGTCTCCCAAGGGCAACTGTGTCAGAAAACTCCAGATTTTGGAGTCATGTGGCCATGGAAAACTCAAGAATGTGCTCTTAAACTAAAAAATAACCTAACAACAAAATAATTTTTTCTGCAAAATTAATCTAAAGTTGAAGTAAGTGTATACAGGGTGAAAGTCAAATCAAAAACTATCAAATGACATGAAATAATTTTACTCTTCTTGAACAGAACACTTGGATACTGTAAAGTCAAAGATAAAAGTTGGAATAATTTGTACTGATTTTTCCTTTAACAAATGGTTATGAAAAAACTAATGTGTTCCCATGAAATTATTTGATTTAAATGAATCTGTATTTTCTAACAGAAAGACATTCTGTCAGTGTGTTTTCCAGGCACCTCTGACAACAATAATTAATGCAGTGTTGAAGAGAGGGATGTTATGACTGAGCCATACTGAGGGCTCATCTGTGGTATATGGAATAAAGAGTATATATGTATAGAATAAAGAGGTGCAGTGTCTTTACATTGCTTCAACTTTCGTTGTGCTTCCAACCTCTCAGAAAGAGAGTACATGACCAGGCTGTGACCACCACAAAATGATAGTCTCTACTTTCTACTTCTATGACTATTTCATTGCAGCCCACCCATGGGGACAAGTAGTAACAGTGGTAAATTTTAAACTACTGTAAAATCACAGCAGTGACACTGTCCTGCTGCCACCCAAAACATTGCTTGAAAATCCAGGGCCAGATCTCCAAGCTCAACACTGAGCCATTCAACCTGGAATCAAACCCTCACACTGCTAGTGCTAGATCCTCACAGGAGCAACTGATGATCCCCAAAGGGACTGAACTGTACATTTAAGAGTACTTTTGCTAAAGCCCTGGTAAGAGTAGTTAAGCGGTATAGACTGGAGCCCATTTTCAAAGTGCTACAAGTTTTATGCATGGTGACTGATACAGATAAAATCAAACGTGACCGTATATATAACTGTAATTATTGCCCAGATATGTAAGAAGTATTAGAAGTATCAATGCTGATCATTTTAACTGAGGAAAAGTGTGAACAGTTTGTTCACAGTCACGATATAAAAAGCCACTTATTTTCTCTGCAAGGAAGATTTGTCAGACCAACAAGAGACTTGTAGCATAAACATGGTCCTTGTACAGCTGCATAAAGCCCATGGAGATTTCTCTTCCTGCCTCCTGTAACTACCTGTGCACAACAGCAGACCATCTCTTGATGTCCCTCCCTGTTCTCTTCATGATTCACACAATTTCTTCCAGCAATGCTTTCCTGAATTCATGCTCCAACTGCACTTGCATTTTCTTGCTAGGCATAAAAGAGTGTGGCCAAGTCAACAGCTTGTGGCCCAAGGGGTTCAAACACTAATGGACATGGTCCTGCTCCAATTTCATTCTTTATTACTTAGGAAATCCTGGCCCCACAAGCCCTGCCCTCCAGAGAGATCAAGTTTGATCTTCTTATTACACACCAAAGAACAGCTTGGGAAGGGAAGGATAGCGTCACTGAAGCTCAGAGGGTTGACATAAACCCCGCTGAGCTGAGGGGACTGGATTTTTGGTTAGAAATTGTCATTTTATTGGGCTCAAGGAAGAACACAAAAACACATTTGACTATTCCCTTCATCTGTGTGTGAGAGAGAATTGTATTATCAGCAGTACAGGGAACTGGGCTGTCGTTAAATCCTCTTGAAATGTTCTGAAATACAGGAGCATGAGTGACTCTTTCAGGGAACGTGAGGCTGCTTTGTTGTGGGGAATGGAGTGGGAATTCACGTCATTGCATAAAGCGTGCCAACCTTTTCACGGAATTTAAACACACCGGACTCCTACATCTTTGCCTAGCCTTGACATCTGGATCCATTAGGAATTTGCAATTCTAATTCGAATCAGCCACACTAATTGTGCTTTCTTTTAATTGGCTGCACTATTGATTTTACAAGATACGCGATGCTCTTCCACCTGTGTGCAAGGTTCCTGCTGGGAGCTGCTAATGCAAAAAAACACCTCAATTAGCAAGAATTCCCTCTGAAATCCTTGAAAATCCAATATTGCTGATTAGTTTGTTAAAAAATCTTATTAAGAAATGCTTGGTGACTTCCCTAATAATATCAAGAAGCAGATCCTTATGCTGGGTCCCTAGAAGCCTAATCCCTCCCTGTCCTTTTTCCTTCCCTGCCTCCAGCAAGGTTCAGAATTTGCAGCATGCAGGAATTAATTTCCCAGCCCCTCCCTAGTGAACCATGGAGGAGGAGAACTATGCTTCCTTTTTTAGCCCCATGCGGGAAATGTAGCTGTGTAAAGAAATTAATGATGTTAATCCAGATTCAAGGAGAGCAGTGAGAAGTAACAGAAAAAAAAGTCCCTTTCATCCCTTTAGTGCTTCATCAGGCAAATTAGCTGTATCCCTTGCTTATCCCTTTCCTAATTCAGTCTTGAATTCATATGAGCTTAGTCGAGTGTCTCCTCCTGACAAATGGAAAAGGTGTGTTCTTCCTGCATCTTCTCTTGCCCATCACCTTAACACAAGAGATGGCAGAACCCAGAGATAACAAGGCAGTTTGTGTTTGGGATGCGAGCTAGTGTTCACTCAGAGCTGAATGATCTCTCTCCCACAGGCATGAGTCTGGTTTCCTTTGCTTTAACTTTTGCCCATGGTATCAGGTAACAAGCAAATTAATACAATGCAGAATTAAGGCAATATATGCATCTGCACACAGTTTAGCCTATTCCTTTATTTTCAGATAATCATTGCAATTTCCGTGAGCCAGCCAGACTTTTAGCTTTCTTAGAAAAAGGATTTTTTCTCCTTTTGTATTTACTTTGGCTGTATCATCACTGAAGAGGCATGCTCGGAGAAATGGAGGGATCACAAGCGGGGCCTTCCCCTTTGACTGTAGATAACTGCAGCCAGAGGTCTGCAAGAGAGGTTTGGCTTCACAACGGTGCTCTCTACAGCTCCTTGATGTGGTTTGAACAAGTCTGTGTTGGTGCCCCTGTCAAGACAGTGGAGATAACAGCTCTATTTCCAGAAGCATTGCTAGGTGAAGGAGGACTCAAGCAAGCGAGCACAAACAGTCCTTCCCTTCTTCCCCATCTTAGTTAACGTATCAACAGCTTACAGATGTTTCTTTCACGCTGAAGACACATTGAAGTCCAAAAAGATCTAAAGCAGTGCCTCCTATCAGAAAGGCTATGCATTAGTCTAAGTGCATTCCTCATTTCCTTAGCCGTGGAGTTTAGCTGAAATATTTCCACAAAGTTTCTACAAAATTACATTTTGTACAAATGATAAGCTACCCAGAGTTTGGTAAGGACTCCCTGACCATCTCCAAAGTTTACAAAATACCATGCCTATTCCAGTTGTGAGTTGTTTTGTTCATTTGGTTTTGAACATAATATAGGCATGGTGAAAATGAAAATGGTAAGTCAACAGCTGGTTAGGAAGCAGTGAAACTGAACACAAAGGAGCCTTCCCTACCTTGGAGGAACCCAGGAGCTCTGGAAATGAGTGTGGGAACCTTCGTCTTTTCTAAACTTTAAAGCCTACCCTTGGTTGAGGAGACGGTGCTCCCCCCATCAGTTAATGGGGAAGGAGGACACTGCCACAAGGCACTTCAGAGCAGGAGCCAACTTTTGGTCTTTCTCTTCTCCTGTTACCCTTCTTCAAGAAGTACCAGCACGGGCAAAAATTGTCCATCTGGTGGAGTAACGCCTCTGCAGAGGGCAGGTAGGAGCAGCCACAGTGAGGAGACTATTTCCCTTCCTCAGACGTTCCTTTCCTTGCTCCCTCTGAGCCTCTGGACTGTAGCTAGGGCCGTCCAGCGTTCTCATTCAGCACATGCTAATTTTGACATTTCCGTAATGTCTGCTTGTCATCACCAACTCTTAATTTAACCTCATTGCAGAAATGCCTCCTGCATTTCAACCAGACAGGCTGGAGTTTAATTACACAGTCAGGCAGCTGGACTGTGTTGCAGTATATCCAGCCAGTTTCTGGTTTCATGTGTATAATTGCTGAAATACTTCATTTTCCACCCTCCTCTCCCCTCCCACCCCAATCTACTTTTTCATTTAGCAACCACAGTCACTCAAAAATATTTTGCTAGCAAAACAAATTGCTGCTGAGTTCAAGCAGGGCTTTTTTCCCCCTTGGATTTCTGTATCAGCCTGTTGACATGGAAAGGATGCTGCAGGAGTCACTGAGTTAACAGGGCCCAGAATCCTGTTTTTCCTCCTCCCCAGCTGACACCATGCCTCAGCACTGAGCACTGTTAGTCTCTCACGTCTCTTACTCCTTGACACAGCTCAGCGCAATTCTGAATGCCTCATTTTGAGATGAGTAGGCACTTATGCTGCTACAGTCTTTTTTTAAAATTCTGCAAAGATTCCCCTGCCTCTTGAGAGCTTTGTCTGTCTTTGAATCTGTGGCTCTGGGTGCCCCAAAGACACAACAGACTGCAGAACTGGGCAGCCCCAGGAAGGCAGGCTGCTCAACAGCCAGAAACGCAGGTAAGCATGAACCACAGGAGCGCTGCCGGAGTTCAGGGTTACCCAAGGACTTCAGCCAAATGAAACCCTTCTGTGTGATGCATTTTCCCTTTGCTATACTAGGAAGTCCCAAAACCCCAAAGCTATTCTAGGAAGAAAAAAAAAAATCTTTACCCAGTGACACTTTAGCAGAAGAAACATCTAGCTCTTACTGAAAGGCAGTAGGAGTCTAGCTCCAGTCTTTGCAAATACCACCACCCCAGACACCTACTTACATCTTTTGGTGGACTAAATCCATTCATAATTCTGGCTCCCACTTCGCAGCCAGTCTGTCTAAACAACAGTCCAGAACATTTTAAAAAAATAACCGTAGTACCGAGCTGAACACTGTGGGGTTCAGTGCCTGTCTCACAAGATCGACCGCCCTTGCAACAAGGGTAGAAATCTTGAGGGGAAGTGAAGGGCTAAACTGACAGCAGGATTGTATTTCTCTTAATTAATGCATCAAAACCCAGACTGAGGACCTATTAAGTACTTAGCGAGGCTCTTAAGACCTGACCTTATCCATGTGCAGGAGTTATATCACTCACCTGTGAACCAAAGTCGCTGCTGGCACAGGGAACGGAGACAGCATATCAGAGGGATGCTTGGGCGTAATAGGACAAGGAAATAGTGAAATATACTGTATCCAAATACAAATTATCAACTGTGTCCAACTGACCTGGTGTGTGGAAGTAATCACTCTTACACTCACCCTGTACATCCCATCCCAGATCACCTCTGTGTGACTCGGTACAGCCAGCTGCAACCATCAGGAGGCTATAACAAAGTGAAGAAAAGGAATAGGCCTATCTATTGTAAAGAGGAGATTTCTGCATTATTATTCAAATCAGCCTCAATCAGCCAGTGCCATTCCTTTGATCTACCCTGCTAATGTCGTTAAGGCACATTCAGACTCCTTAGGATCCACAGCTAACCATACTAACACCTCTGAGTGGCAGCTGGAATCAAACTGCTTAGGCAAAGAGGAGGAGGAGGAAAAGACAGTAAATGGAAAAATGCAATTGTCCAAGCAAGCTGTACCATTGAAATACCTGACTTCCCACTGCTCTGCCAGGCACCAGAGAGGAACTGAAAAGGGAATTAAGCTGTCTCCTATCATAATCTCAACTTGTGCTTTTGCATAATCAGCTGGAGTGACTATGTCTCTACTTTAACATTTTACTACGTTTAATCCCAAAATTTAACTCATTCCCCGTCGCTGCCAGGGATGAGAAGCCCCTCAGTGATACATTTGCTTAGGGCTTTATTTATTATAAAGATGTCCATATTTCCAGGAGACTCCTGAGAACCCACAACTACCTCCAAAGAGAGCCTCAGAAATGTATTAACATGCAGCTACCTCCAAAGAGAGCCTCAGAAATGTATTAACATGCAGCTACCTCCAAAGAGAGCCTCAGAAATGTATTAAGGACAGCAAGCCTTCTGTCAAGTTATATGGGAAGTCATACTGCTGCGTGGACCCATAGGCATTTTCCCATGGCAAAGGAATTCCTTTAATTAATTCCTGTTTAAGCTAGAGCACTGATTTTCAGAGCCAGTATCAGCCAGTCCCTCTTGGCCTTACAGCCTGTTACTGTATGAAGTCTTGAAACCAAGATTAAATGCCTTTCTAAAAGCTCTGTGGCCTGGAAGAGGAGAGCAATGGAACGGCATTTGCTGACCTGTGTTATTCAGCATTCCTCTAATGTTCATTTCTAGCTTTAAACTATGTAATTCTCTAAAACTGACTCACTCCACATTCCACAGTTAGGAAGTTCAGAAAGAAAAGATGGCTTTGCCCCAAGCACTCTGCACCTTTATCTACTGAGTCCTCTGCTTTCACTTGCATGTTTGTAGGAGTGCTCAGTAAAATCCCTGAAGACCTCAGTGGAGGAAGCCTGTTCTAGAGAGAAATAATAGTGCTTGTAATTGTTCTGCAGAATCCTGAAAAACGTCTTGATTCCATTTTCCTTTGCTAGTATTAAATTTTAATGCAGGAGTGTCCATTGATATTCATTATTCATCTGCCCTTGAATTTTTAACCAATAGGTGCTTGAGATTATTTCAGAAATTCTGTATTTACAGAGAGCTGAGAATGAACAGCTATTCAGCTGGGCTGATAACTGCTGTCACACTTCAGTATCTGTTTTCAGCAAAAAAAGGTGCCTGATAATGATAATCAGAAAAATTGTTAAATTTCACAAATGAAAGAATGCCAGGAGTCATCTGCTCACTACGAGTGAAATTCATCTCTTCTGGGGATCTGTCTCAAGAGCTGTGTGATGTCCGACACCCCCAGTGTGAAGAGTCTGTGATACATAGGCCTTGTGTTGGCTCTCAGGGTGATGATGAATTTCACTGTCTAAGAGCCAAGTTACACGATTTGTTACAGAGATTTTTTTTTTGCTCAAATATAGCTTATTTCTTCATTATTTTCCTCACGAGTAATCCAAGTGCAAACAGCACCTTTCTTTAAAACATTTGCAATGCAGCTTTATTTTTCTCTTTCCTTCTTTCACTCTATAAATAGTTTGCAAATCAGTATTCGCATTTCAGTTGTGTTGACTTGATGTCTCTAGCACTCTTCACTTTTTAAATAAGAATCATGATGTTTAGAGTGGGTTTTTTTTTTTTCAGCCACAGCTCTTGGAATCACATAACTGTGAGAATCTCAGTTTGCACTTAGAAGGGTATTTGTAGCTTTGTATTGCAAAGGAAGTAGGAAAATACCACACAAATGTGCTGAGAAGGACTGACAACTGGAAAGCAAATAGAAGAACTTTACATTTATTCTCCAGAGAAAATGTGCACAACTTTCCCCCTCCCCCCAACTTTTTCTCCTTTATTTATAGTTTTTCTGGGACAAGAAAATAGAAAATACATCTCTCCTTCTGAAGGCACCTAAGATATGTGGAAATAATTTTCTTCTGGAGCTGCCTGTTGCCTTCCACTGCCTATGCAGAAAGGTTAAAGGATGGGATTCAACCTACACAGCCTGGGGGGACCAGCCCAGATGCAGGAGCCTTTCTATAGTCACTGGAGATCTAGTAAATGGGGTTTGGGTGTTCTGCATTTCACCAAATGTAGATGTTGACTTTGCTGATAGAAATCTGCTCCCCACTGTAGTCAGTAGAGCATGAGTGAACACAAAGTGGCCTGGGGCACCTATGCTGGGGCAGATTGGTAGATTGGGTTACCCACTTTAATTGACTGAATGGGTAAAACCCAGAGCTTGCAGGTGACAGTTTGATCTCTAGGAGAGCAGAGCCATGGTGGAGATCAGAAGGAAGCTGACAGGTAAAGTTGAGTCTCCTTTCTTAACTCAGGCAAAAACACTGAATAAGGTGATTTCTAATACTTCAAATTCTGATACGTCAGCACACTTCCCTGTCGTATACCTACAGTTTAAGGACCGGATTTTAGACTGGGGCACAAGCCACCAGGTTACCCTGGTTACAAACAACATTGTGTTCCCTGAGCCCATCCTGCTTTAGTTTTTGCTAGACACCCTTCTGAGACGACTGTGACAAGCAGAACGCCTTGCCCCAAACAAGGAACTGAATGAAGTCTTCACTTAGAGAGGTTTACCACAGCAGCCTGGCACACTAAAAAGAGAAAATGGCAGAGAGGAACAGTGCAAAGATGCAGATTCCACCTGAAAGGCAACAGACTTTAAGAGGTACAAACAATAAAATTGAATGAGCAATTTGAACTAATATTTGCAAAGCTTTTATTTCAGAATTCATAGCATTATGGCTGTTTTCTTCTGATAATTCTGCCTTCTTCTCTTTGATAAAAACATTTGGTTGTTGCTGTGGGTAAACGAGTAATAAAAACACGAAGAAGTGGGCATGAGTTTCTTGGGGTGCTCTGTAAAGTCTACAGGCCAAGAATCTACTGTGCGATAAAGAGCAAACAGTCACCTTTGTGATTCGAAATGGAGACATCTGTTTAGTTTCAAGCATTCCCAGGAGCCATCTGGTGAATAAGAGCAGATAAAATTAATTACCCTAAACTCAGATGCCAAATGTCTGCTATGGCTAGAATTTAGACAGTACTAAAGGCAATCTGAATCTTAATCTGCATCTAAAGAGATACCCTATTTACAAGGGGAATGTGTTTGCATGTGAAATAGATAGCAACAATGGAAACAAGAGCTCTTAATAGACAAAACAGTGCAAGTGCATCTCTCCAGACACTGGTCTCATGCCTGTTGTTATTCACCGAAAGAACTATCCTTCCTCTGCCTGGTCAGTCTGAAACACTCACTCCACGGGCAGAACTAGCAGAGCTTGGACCCAGGGCACTTGTAGAAAGGCACTGATTTACTCCCTCATCAGGCACTGGTCTCCTTTCCCCAAGTACACTGCATCTCCCTCCATCTCTGAGGGGGTTCTTGGCCAGGCCAGTGATTGATTTCCACTCACAGCTAATGCCCTGCTACACCATCATTTTGTGACTCTTGAAGTGGTTTTGAGACAGCATTGCTCCCGAAAAAAGCTGCCCAGACCTCTCCATCTGCCCGGGAGTTTGTTCCCAGTCTCTGCCCTGTGCTGGGGCACACATGGACACAGGATGGACAGAGTCTGGGAATGGGTGGCTGGGAACCAAGGGGACAGACTTCCATTTCCAGTGGTGGTACTGGACACTGTCAGTGCCGTGACCAATGCTCACTGTAACCCTGGCACCACAGGGCAGCGACTCACAAGCACTGCTGATCCCCCAGGCTGATACTGGGGGTTACTACTGCAGCAGCCTGAGACCCCTCCTTAGTCTGGCTCATTTTCTAGCAGACCATAGCACATAAGGCAGCAGGCTGGAGAAACAGGGTCCGTAACTATGATCCCAACTCTGATCATCAGAGCTTGTGGGCCAGACCCCCACCCTTGCAGGGAAAGCCCACTGCAGCCAGCAGACTCTGGCCATCTTAATCATATCCCCACTACAGCTTCCTCCTCTTTCTGGGAACAACTGCAGTATTGGGGTTGGTTTAGACAGCACCTTGCACAGCAGGTACCATATTCATGACTGGTCTTTCTCGGTGTGGTATAAGCCACTGTCACCCCCAGGCTGTCCACTGTCACCCCCTCAGCCTCTCTCCTTCCAGATCCTCTTTTCCAGCTACTTCAGAATAATTCCAGCAAATACTGATTTCATCTTCCTACTCTCCTGGACTTCCAGTCCCTTTTTGACTGACTGCAGCAGCAGTTACAGAGATTAGGTATATGCTGTGAGCATATGACCGTCCCACACATTCCTGGCTTTTTAATATATTGCTCCTTTCAAGAAATATCAGGCAGGATTCTGTTGTAATGAACTCAGAGGTGACCCTTTCTCAAGGCCCAAATACTCAGGCGTAGATCCAAAAGAATTTATCTAAGTCATACTAAAAATCAATGACAATTATGCATTTAACAGCTTTGCAGAATTGGTCTTCTGTGATGACAGCTATTGAGAAATATTTGTTTTTTAATGAAAGTCTAAATTTTCCATAACCATAGCAATAAAAGGTGGATTACGGCTGAAGTTTTCAGATTTCTCTTTTCATTATTATTATTTCCCTGAGGTCAGAAACAGAAACAAAGTTCTGAGTAAGGAGAGCCTTTTCCATAAAAAGTTACAGATATTTAAGCTGTGTGGAGAATGGAAGAGCCATTCACAAAGGATTGTGAATATCTGGGAAGTGACTGTATTGTTTCTGACCAGAATGAAACCAGTATCAAAAATGTGATCTGAAAGAATATTGAGTTTACACGTTGCATATATTTGTTAGCATAAGCAGTATATATTTTAGATCAACATTTCATTCTGAGATTTTTTTAT
Source organism: Gavia stellata (assembly GCF_030936135.1). Classification (NCBI taxonomy): domain Eukaryota; kingdom Metazoa; phylum Chordata; class Aves; order Gaviiformes; family Gaviidae; genus Gavia; species Gavia stellata. Next base: position 4,669,448 of record NC_082621.1, on the reverse strand, counting down.
TTTTATTGTTTTGTACAATAGTACAATAGTACAAGGCACTTGCTTTGTACTGAACTTTAATCCACAGATGCCTGAGTAATTCACAAGATGAATGTGATCCAGCAGAAGTTCATTTTGTGTTGGCCTTCACAGAGTATTTTCTAACATTGCCTAAACACACTATTTTATGTTTCTTGGTGGATAAATACTCTACAGATCTTGCTGAAAGAAAAGAAAAGACGTGAGGTAGACATATAGCATGAAAAATCTTTGCTGAAATGTAGAATCAGACACATTCCCAAGCAGCTGAAGGCTGGGTACTATAATGAAGAGCATTAGGAAATATCAATATCATTACCAGAAGAGCACACAAGAGATAGAGAGCATCAGTTAACATGGAACAAATTTGTTCCAGAGACTGTTCCATGAGTTTAGTAACAATCAATCTTATTCCTATGAGTCTCTTGAATTTACTAGTATAGATACAGCCTTATTTTCTCAGATAGTAGCTTTTATTGCTCCTTGAAACGTCACTCTAAAATGGCTCCTTCTGTTCACTTTGAAATAATAGTGGTTTGTAAATTCATTTGAAAAGCACAACCGTTCCCATTTCCCTGACGTTCGGACTTGCATGTTAAACAAGACAGGTTGTCTTCCCAGGCCTTATCCATGCGTTCAACAGCAACATGGGACCACAGTGACACAGGAGAACCAAAGGAAGAAGACAGCATTTTTCAACAGCTCACAGCTACTTCAAGCATGAAGTGTTTTTCCTCGGACCAGCAAAATTGACTTTCTTGATGCCCAAATTATGTTAGAAGTGACAACTAAGTATCAAAATCCTTTTTCAAAGCTGTCTGAGATCTTCAAAACCAGTCAGAAGAGTGGACACTAGAAAGATTTATAGCTTGGATTCCTGCTGATCTTTGAAGAGTTTTAACACCTCCGCAGCTGATAACAAGCATTTAAAGCTGACCTTTAGGAAAAGTCTATGCTAAACCTGTAAAAAAATCTATTACTTGCACCTCTTACATCTACTCATGTGTAAGAGTACTCTGTTCCTAATCGTGTTGTTCTTTGAAACAGTCCAAACAAACATCAACTCATCCTTAATACATTATTTTCTGAGCTTGGCTAAATAAGCAAAAGATAAATCTACTGGTAATGCAATTAAGTCATAATTATACAGAAATACATATGCAATTAGTTTCCTATCCTCATTAAAATTGAATGAATGCTTAGGGGTTTAACTACCTTTTAACTACAGAGCAAAAGAAAGTTAATTAGATAGTTGTGAAATTTTACATTTTAACTTTTCCTAGAAGAAGTGTGACAATAACTGTCTTTGAAAAAAGTTTCTCTAGTTCTTGGAGAGGAAAATGCAGCTAAAGATTTTGTGCAAAGAAATTAAGAATGCAAGAAAAATGTATTAATAAAAATTCAATTATACACTTATTGCATGTGCAATTTTCAACTAATTGCATTGTGGCAGGATTTCTCTCTTGGATAGGCACTACATTTCCACCAGAAAAACCAGCTTGAGATGATATCTAATGAAGCTTCATTAAAAGAGTGCGACAAAGGAGATTAAGTCTTGTTAAGGGCATGCCAAATGAGGAGTTTCTGAGTGTCATGTGAGAGAGGTCCCTGAAGAACAGTGGTGTGTATATGTGGGAGTAAGTGCTTACTGAGTTATATTCACCCGGGTGGACACCGGGGGCTCACACAAGTGCTGCTAACATGGCTTTGACCTACTCACTTGTCCGGAAGCACGGAACGGGTCCTGCTACCAGGCATGTGGGAACGAGGATAAATTCTAGTAACACCCCCAACTTACACCCTACAGTTCTGGTTTTCTCTAGATCCACAGTTCTAAGTTTGTAGGTTTGGGGTGCCCATCCCTTGCATGATGATGAGGATGATACATTGTGCTCCCAGTAAGACTTTTACAGGAACTAAATTAAATCCTCTTAAATCCTGTGTTAGAACAGCAGGAGCTAAAGGGCCTGCAGCAGGGAAGTTGGGGCTTGTCAACTCATTGCTGTTCTTTGGGCAGTCAATCTACTGAGCTAAACCCAAGGAAAATTAGCTCCAGTGACCCCCAGTCTGACGGCTCTTGATGATAGGAAACACTAGATTTGGTGTGAGAGGCAGGAGAGCCAATTAAATACCTGGTAAAAACTGGCATGGTGGACAGGGAGAGGAAGAAGAGACTAATTTGAAGCACCTGAGAAGGCTGGCCACCACAAGAGTCTTCCCCAGAGGGAACACTGTAATTGACATCTCTTAGAGACATGGTTTGTCACGGAATTATCTTTCCCTCAGGCAGAAAAATGCAATACTTTATTATTCTTTCTCCCCCCACCCCAGCTGGTTAGTTGGCTGATGAAATTACATGATCAATATGTCACACACAGACTAATCCAAATCTGGCTAGACAAAATCAGTTAACGTGCAATTACCTTTGGGGTATTAGGGGTAATGCACTTCAGCAGGCCTTGCCTATGTTTTACAAGAGGGCTAACAGTGTCGTGTCACCTTTGCTTTCTGCCAGTTACCATCCTGTGCAGTGGTGAGGACCCAGCTCCCCTCTAAGCCCACCTGAGCTGCAGAGAGCAGGCACTCCTCTGCAGTCTCAGCACTGCTAGAGCAGCAGCTTTCAGTCCACTTGTCTTGCTTTCTGAGAAATGTATTGCACATCCTTTGACACCTAAGGAACAACAGTAGATTTGTAATGGTGCAACTGGGATAAGTATCTGACCCTTAGGTCCTGTTCTTTCTCTCCTCCACTGTCAGGTTCTCAGTCATCACCCCCGTCATCCAAGGTGCAGGTTTGCAGTTGCCTGCACCATTAGTGTGTTCATTTTCTATGTCCTTTACCAGGAGAAGATAACTTCAAAGTAAATCCAGAGAGGCAAGAAAAAAATCACAGCTCTTTGGAGAGCCTTTGCTGAAAGAAGCAGTAAGCAAATTGGGAGTTCCCTGTGTTAAATGTGTACCCTCTGTGCCTTGATCTGGTGACCGTGTCTGCACACAGGCGTGAGCAGCAAGCTGTCAAGCTGTTTTACTGGGATGACAGATGAGTCAGCCAAGAAGAGATGTTCATTCCCTTCTGGGACCTGAAGTGTGGGTTTTTCCAGAGCAAAGAAGCAGGCAACCTCCTTTCTTCCCTCCTGCGCCCCTGCCTCTATCCCTGGCTAAAAGGCATCAGGCAACCTGTCCCAGCAAGCCTGGCATCAGTAAACAGCCTGCTGAGCAATTCCAGGTTGGAGCAGGCTGTGATGGTGACAGAGGGCAGATAGGCTCACAAGGGTACAACATCCTTACCTCCCGTCCTCCTCACCCCCAGAAACTTGGGCTTACCCTCAGAGGAAAGGTGATCATCGGCCAAGGACACCGATCACTTTTGGTGACACTGAAAATAAGCCCAGAGGTATCCATGCTCTGTAGGGTCTAAGTCTTAATTTAAGACATCTAGAGGAAAAGCAGGGAAAGGCATTGAGTTACCACAGGGGTAAGGACAGTCAGCAGCTTACCGTGAGTCCATCTGTCCTCATGGAGCCTCCAAGGCCACCATATGTGAGCTATTCCCTGGTCACAACTGCAGGAAAAGAGTAAAACATTAGCTTTTGGCAGCCAGGTACTGTGACAACTGGCATTCCTGGGAGAAAGAGCTTCATAGATAGAGAGCGATAAGTCAGTCAGATAGACAGATTGTCAGCTGGGGGTGTCCAGCTAGACACACATGTACAGTCTCTTTCTCAGAGTCTGCCTCACTTCTAGCACGTTGCAGCCACAAAGTCATGACCAAAGCAAGTTTCCATCCCAGAGATAGCTGCCAACCAGGAAAAAAGTTCAGTGCCATAACAACAGTCTGAACATGCACTTTATCAGCTGTTCATTCCCGTTGGTATTCATCCTTTTTGTTCCGTTGGGTTTTCTCTGTTTTTTAACTTTTTGCCCTTAAACACCTCAACCCTCAGAACAACAGGTAACTAAAAGGCACTTGCCTAACCCATTTTTCAATCTCCTAGGGATCCTTCAGGTGGAGTGCTTCCTACTCCATCTGGCAGCGCAAAGGATAAATAGGAAAGGCCAATCTAACTTCTTTACACTGACATTATTTCATGCACTCCTTTATTTTGTTTTCTCCTGAAGCTCACAATTTCAGCCTTTCAGGCTTTTGTCATTTCTACTGCCTGCCCTCAGCCAGAGTGACTTGACTTTGGACCACAACAGCCTGGCAGAGTGAAATTAGTCTCTTGGTGGAGACAAAGAGCTAAATTGATTTGAGGAAAGGTAGATGATGGAAGCTAGTTCAGGAGATGTTTCTCTCGATTTTCTATGGAATAGCTTAGATGTTATGATGGGTAGCGGTGAAAGTCCTCAATGACAGCTATTTTCATGTGCATCTTTCATTAGTCACTTATATTACTGAAAGCCACGATATTGCTGTACTTTTATTAAAGCGAGTGAAAGCAAACAGAAGGAATAAATATCTTACTCTAACTCTTATCCACTCTCAGATCTGCCAGGAAACGGTTATTGCCTTTCAGAAGGTTTTCTGAGGCCAGCTGCAGTCAGTTCAGAGGCTAAGAGCAAACCAGGGCCACAGATAGATCGTAGTCACATGCGGTGTTAAACTATCAGCCTTGCTACAAACTGAATTTAATATATTGTCAAAAGCCACTTCCTACTTGCCCTCCTACTTCTCACATGCAAGTAGGCATTCATCAGCGGTCACTGGTAGCTGTGAGCTTCAGTGGCCCATGCTAAAATGGCTCACACTGCTAAATGGCTTGTTTTATTCTAGTAAAATAGCACTTTACTGGGCTGCTGCAAGGGTTTTGTCAACACCAACCTGCTCCCAGCAGCTTGTATTCCTACCACCACTTACTGGTGGCACTCAGCTGGTACCACTGCCTGGGCACGTACAAGTAAGCAGGTACAAGGGTGGTCCCTGTGCACATTCATTATGGTCTCAAGGACAGAGAAGTTTATTCCTACATTATTTAGGTCCAGTAATATAACCCTTTTATAGGAAGTGAAGGGATTGGTGTACACGTCTTCTTTCAGGAGAAAAAAGGCTGACAGAAACTGTGCCTTTGCTCTGTTTTCAATGTTTCAACATTTTTCCAGGGGAAATGCTGAATTTTTCATTTTTGGTTTGGGGAAGTTGAAGCACAACAATTTAGAGATGGGGCACTGGGGCTGATCCTGAGTCCATCAGCTACCTCACATGAGTGCCAGCATGGATACCATGTGTTTCTCTTTTCAGACCTAATGCACCATGGCAATACAGGACTGATGCATCATTCCTTAGAAGACCACAGGTTCAAGGCAGGAATGAGTGGGAATAAGGTGCAGAGTATCATTTCTAGAAGGAAACACGAACAATTGAACTGACTAGTATGGAAAGTGTTATGTGTGGTAGTGTCAAAAAGGTCTTTTTAATACAAGTCCTTTGACATTTTCCATTTTTATCCTTCGCCAAAGTACAAACAAGGGAGAAAATATTGGTGCTTCCTGCAGCAGGAAAATTCCAGTTTTCAGTCAGCTGCTTTGCTGCCTTTTACTCATGCTCTGAGAGATGCTTGGGTTGCTCCTTTCCCTCGCAGATCGAACAAGGGATGAGGTGCTTTGATCTTTCACATTCTAATGGATTAATTTGTTACCTTCATCTCAACTGCAATGAATAATTTGAATTACAATTAGCAAATCTCAGTGCAGAGTCAGCACCTGGCAAAGAACAATACTAGGAAAATAAAGGACCTTCTAGGTGAGACATGATGAAAATAAATATTATAAAGAGAAGGAGCAGCTGGGCACTCAGCACACTTCCCAAGGGATGCGGTGAAGGCATCATCACCACAAGGAGTTGTGGCAGGCAAGCTAACATGCTAGTCTGACTGAGATCAGAGCTATAAATCCTGTATGTCATAACTCATGACTGATATGCATTTCTACTTAAGCCAGTCAGTTTGTCCATCTCCCTACTCATTTGAAGTGCAGTCACTTCTAGGTGTCTATTAATGTGAGCAATGCTATGAAACTTGTTCCATTTCTGGGACAACTGGAGGAGGATGACTAGGGTCTCACAAGGCTGCCTGCCGTTGAACGTTCATTAGCCTCATGGTTTCCCTCGCTGCACAGCCCATGTAGCCCCTGGCAGCTGACGGTAAATCCAGCTGTCACTTATTTCTCCCTCCAGCAGCCTGGAGCTGTGAGGAACAGAGTTAGCCCAGTGAGTGACCCTGGCCTTGGATAAAGAAGCAGAAGAAATGGCAGTGAGACGCATTTCAGCTGAGAGACCCCCCCTTTCTTCCTTCTGCTGTTAATCCAAAGCCTTTCCCTAGGGATTCTCCAGGGGATCCTTGCTATGCAGCGATGTCTGCAGAAATGTACCACAATCGCTATCAGTCTGGATACTGTCGCTAAAAAAGCTGGGCCAAGAATATGCCCGGGCACATAGCTACTACTAGATGGGATGCTCTGAGACCAGACTGGTACTTAAACTTGCCAGAAGACCATGGGGCCTGGAGGAGGAGGAGCTGTATTCCTCTTTAGGTGTTTATCATCTGTGTAGATCAGGGGTATATAAAGAGGTCACAACAGAGGCAACTGCAGGATCTCCTTTCCTGGAAATGCTGTACTCCAGAATTTTCCTTTCTTAATACACTGTATCCAAATCAGAGTTAAAAAGCTAAATTTCATTGAAAATAATATTTTCAAACAAGTGGATAATGAGTTAGCAGTGACCATAATGTTCTTTTACTGTGCTATTCCCCATACAAAACTGTGATGATTTCCGAGAAAACAACCTCCACAAACACCCGACATAAATCTCTCATTCAGAGCAGCTCTTGAACCTGTGAATGAACTCTAAAAGGACTCGCAACTCCCCAACGCAAGCAGATTCTCCAGCACAGGGTTGAATCAGAAACTCTTTTTTTTTCTTGAAAGGGTCTGGTTTCAGCCTTAAATTCTGGGTCTGTTGCACAACAAAGAAGTCACTGAATCAGACAAAGACAATTAATTCTGTCATTACTTGGGGACAGGATTTCACACATTTTTGTGCATAAGCGTTCAAAAAAGGTTACTGCAAGTGTTAGATTCAATTCAGTGTCCTGGAAGAGACGTGTTTGTATGGCTGCCTAATTATAATTAGAACCATAGAGTTTAAAAAAAAATCTCTTCATTATAAGAATGTAATTGTCTTTATTAATTGCCATGAAGTTGTAGATCTTTCTCTTAGCTCTGGCCTCAATGCTTGTCTTTGATTTTAAATAGAGGCATTGTACTCCAGAAGCTTTGTTTAAATGATGTGGGTTTTGTACAGCATTTTTAATACTTTTCACAGTGACTACACATGAAAAAAATATAGATGTCAAGGTTATAAAGCATGCAAAATAATAGCATTACTGAGAGTTTTCTGGACTGTGATGCTGTGTCTGATGAGAGGTGTGGTTTGGAGGCCAAATCCCCCATTTTCCTGTAAGCGTGGGGCACCAAGTATTTCCCCTAATAAGCAAACTTGACTGCAGTCCAGGACATTAGAGATGGATTCAACTCATGTGGCCCTTGGTCAAGGAAGATGAGCACACACATCTGAGTGCTGATACCGAAGCAAAGCTATCAATCAAAGCTATATAGGTTATAACATAAGGACCTCATCAGAACGCAGCTAAGCTCTTATCCATCCTTAATGGCTTTGTGAGATGCTTCAAATGTGCACCTAGGGATTCTAATCATCTAAATCCTATTTATTTAGCTTAGTACTTCAACATAAAATAAGACAGAAGACTCCTAGAAATAAATTCAACCCAAATTGGAAAAAAAGAAAATTCTCTACACAGAAAAGGAGAGTAGACCTGCTGTGTCCTGCCCCTGCCATGCAGAAAACCTTCAATTTAAAGCAGCATTTAACACAAAACTATGCCAAAGGCAACCTGAAGATGTTCTGTCATATCTCATTTATGCTCTGATGCCACAATAAAAAGGAATAATTCCCTGTCAGCCCAGCAGTCCTTCTCTTTCAAAGGCTAAACAAAAATCACTGAGGAATTAGTCATTGATGAAGGCTATATGTGAAATATCCTTCTTTCTGACCCTGTGGAGAATGCCTTTCTTCAGACAGCAGAAAAATAATAACAGAAATTGTCAGGTTTTGCTACAGATATTGGTGACTTTCGTGCCATGGGAAATGGCTAGCTTGCTAATTTGCTTTCAGTTAGCAGGTTGGGGGGACACTGGCTCATGAGTACTGACAAGTAAAGCTTAACATATGGTTGCACCTCCCTACCGTAAGCTTGCACCACTCTCAGGCATTGCTGGAGCAGCGGAGGTGCATGGGGAGCTACTCCTGGGCCTCCACTTTATAGCTCATAATAGTCAACCTATGATACAAGGGGAGACTGTGAACTACTGGAGTTCAGCAACGCTTTGAGAAGGAATCACCACCTTGAGAAGGAATGAGTCATTCTCCAAGGTCCAGCTGCCATTTACCTCCCAAATACCACATATAACTATTTTCTTCTTATCGCTGAGGAAAGTTGTGGTGTCCTTGTCTCTAAATATCTCAGCGGAAAAGAAGTAATGCTTAGCTTCTTCTGCCCACTTCATTTCCATCAGACCACCAGCCAGGATTTGACTGAAAAACTGAACATGGTGAATATGGGACAATGCAAATGCTGAGCTGAGCTAAACTCTGCTGTGTTTGAATAGTTGGGGTACCTGCCATGACTGTTAGATGGAACAATTATGTTAGTCCGCTAGAAAATACTTTGTATGAAAATTATTCAAAGGCTGTTGTGTTATCCATCAGCAACAAATCTGTGCCAACAATGTAGATTTCTCCTATGTCCCGAATCTTGCTGTTTGATGCATTGAGAAAACATGTGTACGTGCATGAAGCTGCCAAAAGTATTGTTGTAAATGAGCAAGCAGAGTTAGTGTTTCATCAGCGTGTTTGTTGGCTGTCAGGGGAAAAGTCCTTTGAAAGGCTTCAGGAGCAAAGAATTGGAGAACCTGCTGACATTTTTAGGATGAGAGAGGAGAGATTATTGAAGACAAGGCCTGAATAAACAGTCTGCATTTATACTCTCATATATTTTTCTATGAAAACTCAACCATATCTTTTCTTGTCACTGCACTGATTAATTAGCCTGCCTTTTTTATGTCAAAACTGAGACTCTTTCAAAACAGTTTTGCTGATAATTTGGACCCTTCATTCCTTTGCAACAGTTAAGAACTGATGACAAGGATTATGAGAAATATCCCAAAGCAATCTCTTCTATGTTAGCTTCACTAGAGGAGACACTTAGGAGTTTTTAAGCCAACAGTGGATGGCTTGGCTCATTCTACATAACCTTTAAAATTTTCTGACACTGACAATGTCTCTTAGAATTTTGTGTTGGAAACACTGATAGGGAAAATTCATCCTGGCACTGAAGGTAAATTCAATAACTATGAATTAGAATCTGGAAATTTGTCCCCTAAACTGTCTCCTCAGATGCTTGATCTCTGCCTGTGAGCAGCAATGGACCAAATGGGTTTGAGTAGTCTTCTCCTCTAGACTTAGTTGTACAAAAGTACTTCCAACATCCTCAATTCCCTTCTCGATTCCTCATGTCTAATGGTGCCAAAATCAGGTTTGCATGATGTCATGGCTAAAAAGGACATCCAGAAATCCCACTAGACTGCAATCAAAACATCCTGATTACAGTCAGATTTATTCTGCATTAATTATAATATAGTGCAAACTAACTTCCTACTCACTGCGTTAGTCTTTTTAAAAAAATAATCATCGTAACATCCAGCAAAAACAATGCAACAATCATACAGCAGTTCAAGGGTCATTTCAGAGTCTGCCTGGCAGGCAGAATGGCCACCATTGTTTTAATATACGCATTATATATCTGAAGAATAGATCTGAAAATCCTCTGAAATTAAAGGGGAAAAAATCTTTTTCAATATGATTAAATGACCAAAATGTCTACATCAGAATTGGAGCTAACAGCATTAATAACGACTTGAAATCCTAGTACAACTGCCTAACCGTAAAAAGCCATTCTGTTTGCCACACTTTTAGCAATGCGGTAACGAGCGCTAGCAAGTTATTGAAACAGCATACTAGGGAAAATAAAATAATTTGGGTTTGCTCTGTCTTCTGAGCCTGTCAGGCTGCAAACTGCGTACCCTGGTTCTCTAAGTGGCCAGTTATCTCACAGGGTCTTGGCAAATGGTTGTGGCGGCTCGTGTTCCCTCCGTCTCCCTGCTGCCGCCCTTGTTACCCATTTCTCCCCTTCTCACAGCGACAGTGCCCTGCAGTAAGATTGGCAGAGCGAGTGTGTAACAGCATCTTAGTCATTTCAAGAAAAAAAATCACCTGCATGAGCACAGGGCTCTACTCAAGCCGGTAGTCACCCCAGCTGAGAGGTACAGGGAGGGTATGAGAAGAAGAAGGGCATAAACTATCATTTGCACATGGAGAGAAGACCTCATTTGGAATTGGGAAACAGACGATTACTTTCCTAAAAAACTCGAAAAAAGCGCTTTTTTTTTTTCTTCTCCTTTTTCTAAGTTCAAGAGGGTCTGTTTCCATCCTGGAAGTTTCTGAAAAGGAACTGCCCTATTACCACAAAAGTGCTTGTCTTGCTCTTCTCCTTGACAATAAATCCTCTCAATGTGTTGTTCTCATGAGATTTCCTAGAAGGGAATCTTGGACAACTGATCTCTACCTTAGGAATCAGCTCTTTCCCCATCACTCACCCCTGACATGTTGAGAGAGCATCAGACTGTACCTGCACGCTTAATCACATTGATGAAGAGACCCCTCAAAGTTCTGCTGTCCTTCATGACAAGATAAGCCCTTTTAATCTTCCAGATCCCATCTCCACTCAATCATGTCTCATGCCACAGGAAAGCCCATTCTGGAACACTTTTCTTGAACATTAGAGACAGATCTCAATGTGACACAGATAATGTATGATTTTAAAAAATTAAGACCATTTAAATATACTGAGAGAAGCAGAAACACATTAAAGTGTGTTTGCAAAGCACCTATTTATGTCTGGCATAGATACAATCAAAAATTGCATTGGCTGGTGAAGTACTTGCATTCCTTTTCTCCTACTACAGTTCCCCTAAGCAGTAAACTTGGGTCTATTGAAGTAGTCCTTTCCATTTGACAACTACTTCGACACTGACTAATGTAATCAGATATATTCAGAGAACTACAGAATGTAAAGGCACTGCCATCACAGCCAAGCCTGTGGATGTATTTTTGCAAATTACATAGCAAAACCAAGCAGTAATCGGTGTCTGATTAGCTCTGGGATTTGAGGAGGTTCTGATTTGAAAACTGATGAGAAAATTCCCCTTGGGAATGATAAATGGACTAACTTGTAATGTCTTTGTTAGTTTTTGGGAGAGCAGACTGTATGAAGTGTCTTCCCAAATCACATGGCGGTGGTTAGGGGCTGGAAGGTCTTGTCATGTGTTTTAACTCCCAGGGGACATGGGAGCTGCAAGCATGGACTAGATGAGGCAGGACCTAAAGCAGTGACCTTCCCCTATCACTGCAAGTTTGGTACCTAACCTGACACCGCTCCCAGGGGCTGTGGATGTGCCCTTGCCTGAGCTTTGACTTTGGCACTAAATGCATCAGGGTTCAGCAGTCTGGAGTCTAAGATATGCTGGGTCTCAGCTCAGTCTTTCCAGCGCCTCAAGTTCCTGCCTGGTACTCGGACAGCAAACTCGTAGGACCTGACACCTTCTTTGTTTTCTGTTTATCCAGCATCTCAACACCCTGGGATGCTGCTCCAGTACTGTAACACTGCTATTCATAATAACGAAAGATGCAAATTACCCCTTGGATTTCCCCGGAGCCAAAGCTTCCCTGCAGTCAGAGATCACCTCACCTATCACAACTAAGAGATGATTCACCGCTCTCCTGTAAAGATCACATGCCGGTTTAGTCTTCAGTCGCTGACATTCTACCCTATCGATATTTTCTGAGTAGTCCTCCCTGTTTTGGTGTCCATGGCGACAACTGCTTTTCTTCTGCAGCCAGAATCCCAGTGCCAGCGTGGGAGTGCTGATGAGATCCCTCCGACTTAGCAGTCACTCACACTTACTAACAGGGGCTGATCTTCCCCCGTGCTCAGCACCTGGGGAACCATGCAAGATCAAGGGAAGCAAGGAGGAGGCACCCCCAGCTAGCTGGGCTTATTCATTTAACAAGCCAAGTTCAGCATTAACACTTCACAGCACATTCAACAGCCTCGAGCATGTTTTGGAAAAGCAGTGGAGACAAACAGTGTGTGTTCGCTTTTACCTGCTGTCTCCTGTTAAATAGTTGATGGAAAGGAAGAGGGAGAAAGAAGAAATCAAATACGAGCATTTTATGGTGCCTGCTTTAGTTAATTGGACTGACAAAATTTCCACGTACACTGGACTTTTAATTAATGACGGTGGGTGAGTTAATACAGCTTTGCAACTGTCTTTTCTGTATTTTATTTAGTTATTTTAGTGCACCTCAAACGCTCACTGCTCAGAAAAAAACACACTTTGAAAACACTAACACCTCCTGCAATGAAAAAAAGGTTAGAAGTGTTGATCAGAGTTGGTCTGATCAACTCTGCAGGATCTCAGCCAGCCAGTCAGATGCTAAAGAAAAACATCAGCATCATTTCTAGCTGTGCAAGGCTCCATAACCAAAGTATCTCAGTGCCTTCTCAGGAATACATTAATGTTCAGATGGGTAAACTGAGGCGTCAAGAAATTGAAATTAAGTCAGTCAAAAACAGGCGTCCGAAGGTCCAGTTCCCAGTGTCATGATGTTTCATTAGACTGTTTTCCTGTTTAGCCAGGCATTCTTAGAGGTTTTCTGAGATGTCAAGTATAAAGCAGCCATCACATATTAACATAAAAGATTTAAAGCATGTCTACAGTAAAGACAGTGATTATAAAATGCTGTTCTGTGCATGTGCTCTATGAGCTGGAGATATGTCTCTAGAACATGCGTGACCATTTTACAAAGACTTGTTAGAGTATCAGTACACATTAAATGGAAAAAACCTGATAGAGACTACAGGAGCCATAGCATCACTCTCAGCCCACCATTCAGCCATTCCTCATGGATTCCCCTACAGAAGGGGAAAGAAAGCAGGCAGTACCATTTGTAAGGCAATAATACTTGTCCTGCTACCTGGAACTGCTAACAATATTTAGAATGTCTGAAAAGAATTGCTGCTAAGCACTCAAGGAGAATGAATATATAAAGAGACATTTGTAAGAACAGAGGCAAGGGGAGTAAATAGTTTCTTTCCTCTCTCTAACATGCTCTCCAAATGAATTTTGGATTTGAGGAATGAGTTTAAAACTGCAACAGACAGCAGCCGGACCGGGGCAAAACTCAAATGCAGAGGTTGGTTCAACATGTAGCTCCCCATCTCCAGTGTCTGAACAGCGATGCACGCAGCGTGGGAAATGCACAGGAGGAGTTGGAAGGTTGTACCCAGCTGCAGAGCTATGACCTGGCTGGGACGACCAAGAGGGGCTTCATGGCGGGAGGGCTGTAGTGGATGGTTACACCTCCCTTCATCATCGAATAAATCTCCTAATCTTGGATGAAGCAACTCTGACTTGGGAGAAATGAGAACGGCCCAAAATCCAGGGAGGGGAAGGAGTAGCAAAGACAAGCCCCATGAAACCATCCAGGAAGGTGAATTTCACTGAAATCTTTTGTGAATCCGGGTCCCTGCCTCCTGTTCCTGCTCTTGACTTGCATGATGTCATTTTCAAGTTGATTTGATTCACCAGAGCATGTACAGTACTTCATAGCCCTGCAAGTGCTTTAATTCCAGAGCAAATACTGTGAGTGCTATAATCGCTCATCTGACTAAGTAATTATACTTACAGGAGATAAAACAACAGTTTTTATATTTATATGTCATGCCCAACACAAGCAAAGCCTTTCGTCGGCTTACAAATCCTCATCTGTTACTGAACCAGAGACTTTGTGCAATTGTTTCAGTCTTCAAATTGCTAAATGAGGCAATCAATTAGCTCGGTTCTGCCAATTGCAGAGTCCTCTTATGCCCTGCTGTGAAAATCAAGAGAGTAATGGTGCTACTGGAAATCTGAGAGAGCAGCAAGTTGCCGGCTTTGGGTAGCACCAGGTAATCGACACAAAATGAGCAAACGGGAAACCAGATGCCAAACAGCAGGAGAAAACATGGGAAGGTTTGTTATTTAAGGGAAGATAACAAGGACGGCCAGAAACAATAATATTTTCAGGAGTAATTGATACTTGTTGCAACTTGAGATGAAAACAAGCTTCGAAAAGTCAATATTTCTCATTTCCTGTGGAACAGGTGTCAACTAATTCATGTTTCATTTCAAACTTTGTTTAAATAGGAAAGTTTTATGGCAATATTTACGTATCACAATATTGCTTTACATTATAAATGCTCACAGTGATTATACAACATTCATCACCAGTAGTAAATTCACGTTTTAACAGCATGCAAGTCGTTTTAGCAAAAGCCAAAATAAAGCCTTTTAACTCATCGCAGTGAACCAGCAGCAAGAGGAAACCAAAAGGCCAGAGTGCACATTTCAGTGTGCTGCAAACAGGCAAAATCTAAACATCCCCACAAAATGTTAATTATTTATTTATAGTTTTAATGGAAATCAATTGGAGGAATTTGAAAGGGAAAAACCAAACAGAACAAAAGAACACAGAGCTTTCCATTAGAAATACCAGACTCCTGGGGAGCTGAAATTATCCCAAATCTGCCAGTGCTCGTCTGAACCGGTGAACACAAAGCAGCTGAGATCTGTCAGTCTTCTAGAGGGATCTAAGGAGCACAGTGAAATCTTAACTCTTACCTATATCCATTATTTTCCGTAGTTGACATATTTCAGGAGAGTCAGACCCCACACTTGTGCCCGATCTTGCAAACCTCTCCTCTCCTCTCTGGGAGTCACTATTTAGGACTTTTAAGCCAGGTTTGGAACACGGCACCTCAAAGTTCCCCCAAAGCCATGCTCTGTCCTCAACAGCAGCACCATTAGGAAGCCGGAGAAAGCAATAAATAAGCATTGATGCCAGCCCATCACATTCTGCTCTTACAACTAATTCAGTCCTTTCATGTTTATATTGTTGCTGAAATTAACTTAATGAGTGTTCACTTCACTAGAGGCATAATCAGATATTAGCAGCTGAATGGGATGAAACTCCCTGCCAGGGCTCACCATAGAGAAAGAAATGGGTCCGTAAGCAAGACAGATCAGCTGAACATCAGCGGTGGGCACGGATGACTAAGGGGGCAGCGAGGAGCCTGCGTGACCTGGGGCTGGTGGCAGCAGGAGAGCCTTACCCAAGGGAAGCTTTTTGCTGCTTATCCCCCGGTGCCTTTGTTCCCTGCGTTGTCTTGAGGCAATGGGGATGTTCCCCAAGCAGCTGGCTAGTGAAATCCGAGGGACAGGAGGAAGAGGCCGTGGTGTTTCTCCTCCAGTCCCTTGGCTGCCCAGTGAGTCTGGTGTTCCTGGCAGAGCGAGGTGACTGAGCAGAGACCGGCTGAGAAAGTCCTCACCCCATTTCAGCATAACACTGTGTTTGCCAAACCTGATACCCGCCTTCGCTTCCGTTTCTAACTTATCTTGCTGATTTTCTGAAGCTCGGCTGCAAAGAAGGTGGGAACTTTTGCTTCATCATTCCTTTTCATTATTTTTACCTACTGGGAATGAGACGTGATCTGCTGAAGGCAACATAGTTTAATACAAAAAAGGGAAAAACTTAATTAAGTAAACAAAGGTGCATATCAACTTTTGCTGAAAGGACAGAGTGTGCAAAATGAACAGGACCATTTACTGGCTGTACAGGTTAGATAGGGGTGCTTGCTCTTGCATTACAGAAATACAACCGCTTTAAAAAAAGAAACTTTTATTTCAGTCTGAGCATTCCTTCCTCATCTGGGAATGAAATAACTATAGTGTACCAGCATCCTTCTGTTTCTTAGTAACCATGGAGCCAGGCTAATGCATTTAATTTCTGTTATGTCCATATGTTTCTACTCCCATTAGACAATGACCACAGCTCTATTAGTAACTCAAACACACATGCAGCACTTAATTTCCACAAGGATGTTTTTTCTGGTCTTGTAACAATGGCAAACATGGAAGAATCTCTTTGCTCCTGGAACAGTTTGTTAACTGGATGTACACGTGAGCCTTGCATAAAGCAGAACAGAATGGCGGGGACTGAACATTGTGTCCAACTGAGAATGGAGACCCTTCCTTAATTAGGAAGCCACATCCGGCAGCCCTTCAGCAACAGGGTTGCAAAGACCACAGGACTGCTGAAAATCAAGAAATGGATGTCACAGCTGACATCCTTCAGCATCACAAGATGAAGGTTTATCCACCAGACACTGGGCAGGCAGGACCTAACCAGCAGCAGCAGCATGGGCTTGGTCAGAGGCATGATCTTTGCACTACCTCTCATTTATCCATGGAGAGAGTGGAAGAAGGCGAGAGTTACAGATCCAAAGTAAGCAAGAAGCAAACCCCTAGTAAGAAACCCAGCTATGCCACTGAAAAGATTAATGACACACTCCAAGAACCTGGCATGGCTGGAAAAGATGAATTGTGAAACTATTTGAGGTTTGCACATTTGTTTTCATTTTGCATCAGAACAGTCAGAAGCTTTTGAAAAGTTTCATTAAGAACAGAAAAAGACCAATCCATCCTAAAACGAGGAACAGCCTGAGGACCGGAGTGCTCGGCTGGGGTATGGGAGACTCCGATTTGAGCCCTTGCTCTGGGTGCATCGAGAAAACACAGTCCTTGGAGTACTGAGTGTTTTGAACGTGGTGCCATTCCAGCTTCAAGCCCCACATGCTGCAATATTAGTTATACAGATGTGGGAATTTCTCATCACTTTGACCAACGACTTCTTCCAAGGATAGGTTTAGTGAAAAGAAATGATGCAAAGAAATTTTTCATTTCAACTAACAGCGCTTTCTCTACAGAACACAGAAGATCCAGGCTTTTAGTTAATTTATCTCTCTTCACCTTACATTTGCCTTTGTATCCATCCCCACACAGTCGTCTATTTGCTTGCTGCAAAGAAATCTCAATTTTATGATCCCTCTATAAATGAAAACTGTACTGAACTGAGTCCTTTTTTAAAAAACCAAATGAGAATGCCACAATTTTTACAAAGGTTTTTCATGTCACAAGATCTTCAAGATATCTGGATTTTTATCTGATTGTTCTCCTTTATACTAATACTAACACAGAATTTAGAGATAACCTTAAACTGCATTGCAAAATCTAAATTACATGAGTGAATGAGACTTGTGTGTGCATTTTCCTACTGATCTGTGGCCAAAAATGGAAAACTATGAATAGCACGAGAGGAGTAATTCAGAACTGAGCAATTCAGGCCAGACTTTACCTGTGTAAGTGAGATACCCCAGGCACTAGATTTCCCAAACACCCATTTTTAAGATTAGGACTTGATCTGACCTTAGGCAAAGTAGGCAGCTGCCTGGAGTGACAAAGTGGCCCCCCAGGACCCCATTCCTTGCTTTACTTATACCCAAGGAAGTGGTGGCCAAATCTTCATACAGAATAGCTGATTTATGTGTTTTATATCAGAACAGGGAACAGACATGCAGCTCTCTGATGACGGCTGCCACCAAGACAGAGATGGGGTGCAAGGCACGGAGGTGTGATGGTTTCCCCAGAAGCTCCACTTCTACTTCTCTGCTGGCAGAAAACCCAGTTCTCCACAGCTCATCCCAACTTGTTATCCTAGAGGAATTTTGTCTTCCTCTGTGCAGATCCAAAATTTATTTTGCCTACAGAGCCAAAAATCCTTTCACCAGCTTTCTGTGAGCACAGGCTTTGTGTTTCATAAGTTTGTAAAATGCAAAACCAGACCCCTTCCCAAGCCTTAAATTTATCATCAGATTGATAGGGCTCATTTAGATGTCCTGATCTCTCGCCTCCCCTCCTATTAAAACCAGTAACTGATGAATCTCCAAGGAGACTTTGGGTATATGGGGAGGGCTAGGCATGGCTCTGCCAGCTAAATAACATTGCAGTTAAAGCGTAACATATGGTGCTGACCTCTTTGCATGTAAATCTTTGTGATTTATGAAGATTAAAAGGCAAAACAAACTTTCTGTGAACAAATGAGATATTTCAACTACTGCCAACCACATTGGCTTCTTGGACCTCGTGCATTGGTGAGGGGAATCAATAGATCATAGAATCATAGAAGGAAAGAATCAATAGGTCACAGAATCATAGGTTGGAAAAGACCTTTAAGATCATCGAGTCCAACCGTTAACCTAACACTGTCAAGTCCACCACTAAACCATGTCCCTAAGCGCCTCATCAACACGTCTTTTAAATACCTCCAGGGATGGTGACTCCACCACTTCCCTGGGCAGCCTCTTCCAATGTCTGACTACCCTTTTGGTGAAGAAGTTTTTCCTAATATCCAGTCTAAACCTCCCCTGGCATAACTTGAGGCCATTTCCTCTTGTCCTATCACTTGTCACTTGGGAGAAGGGACCAACACCCACCTCTCTGCAACCTCCTTTCAGGTAGTTGTAGAGAGCGAGAAGGTCTCCTCCTCCTGTCACCCACCTCATCAGTTTTGAATCACTGATGCAAAGAAATAAAGAAATCAAGGACTGACGGATGGCAACTGGCTGCTTCCTCTATTTTAAGAACTATTTCTGTCTTCTCACCTTTTGCAAACTACAGAACAGGGAGGAGGTCAGAGAACAGCCTGACTGTCACCTCTCTTTCTTTTTTTCATATTACCCCAGTGCTTTTTATCCTTAGAAGCTCTACAGTTGTTATCACTAGCAGGTCCAGAGACAGGAGTCTGTGAGGCAGATTAAAGCATCCTTCAAGAAGCTACTCCCATGACAGTTACCCAGGCAGACACAGCCAGTGTGAAATGGTTAATTAATGCAGGTCTTTCCTTCTGCGATGGTCATCCTGGGCTCTGTTGAGGGTTAGTGAAGAGAAATAGGTAGTTCAGCTTATTTTACCAGGGACTATTGAGACCTTGGGGAATTTGCCCAGGTCTATGAAGGAAGCATGGATTGATAGCCCAAATGGGTGGGTTGCTGCTGGCGGTATGGGCCAAAGCCCAGGAAGAGCCATAGTTCTGTACCAAAGAACATGAAAGGCACAGGTAAGATAAGGCTGGAATAGGTGCTAGGTGACCAACTTTCACTTGGTCTGCATGAAATGGCTTGTACCATAGAAAAAGTAGGTGGCAAGATAGCCATTCCCATGATACAATAGAAAATGAGGCATGAATAGTAAGATGGATATTATCATTTCTAAAAAGTCAATTATTGGTGGCCTATAGCAATAAGAGGTTCCAGCAGAACACAGTAAAAAAAAAAATCTCTACTGCAATTTATCTTCCTCCTGTCAGTCAGAAAGAAGCCACAAAATAAATGCACATGAAGATAGAAGTCTCCCCCAGAGCGAAGCTCTTCGGTTCAGGTAGAAGAGCCTTTGTCAGGAACATGCCTACGGCAAGAGCTTTTGCCTGTGAGCCCTACTTTGAGTCCTGCTTTCAGCAGGGGTTTAGACTAGATGGATCTCCAAAGTGGCCTTCCAACCTAGATCTTTGTGTGATTTTAAGTTAATTGCAGGGAAAAGAACAACAAATGGCACTCTAGAATATATCATAAAGCTTCTGGGGTTTAGGACCACTAAAGCAGGCAGTCCTGTACAATCTCTCTCTATTACTTCTTAACAAGGCTTCAGCCAAAAAGGGCCCATGAAACAAACTCAAGGCTGAGCCAAACTCCAGGGCATCAGTCTAGAATTATTCAGCCACACCAAAACACACAATAAAATAATAATAAAAAAAGATTTAATATACATTATTAGGTGAAATGCAAGTGGAATTTTTCCCTCCCCTTCTGTGGCATTAATGGGTATTGAAATCTGTGGATTAACAATGCTGTATAACAACCAATACCCTAAACCACCTTGTCTCCTTTTAGAAGGAAATACTGACTCAATCCTTTCTGGAGTTAGAATAACATAAATTTGGTCTAAGTGGAAAATCAGGCCCATTTTCTTTCAAACACAGTATCTTGCATGTACTTTTGTATCACCTTCTTTGCCAAAGTCTAAGCATGTGAAACGAGACCATGTTGACTTTACCCATTATGGTTACAAGTGATGTTCAGCTGGGGCTACATGCTATTCCCTTTCATAACAGCCTAGAATTATTCGGTTATTTAAGTCATTAAACATTCAAACATTTTTGCCAGGGGTCAGACCGCCTGCTTCAGATTCCTACCACATGGAGATTGTTGCTAAGGTAACAGCCAACATCAGCTCCCTCTGTATCCTCTGTTTCCCCCCCAGCAGCATACTCAGAGGCTTATTTCTTTCTGAGGGAGCTATTTGCAAATTTAGAGATACGGATGCCTGATGTGAGTGATGTATTTGCTGCTAAACTGTTGTGACAGGACATCAGAGTCAATAGGGCGTTGGATTTTGGTCTCACTATTGCTAGAGTCTGGGGAAGTTCAGTCATCAGGTTCAGAAGGACCAGACTCCGGTCTGATATTTTTTCCCTAAACCATCAGTAGCAGAGCAGAGTCAGACGAGCTGCTGACAAATGATGATGTGTAACCATAGACTTGTGCTTAGCCATGGCTCTGCAACTGTGTGAGGCACCTCAGTTAAATCCCACCCTGAGTCATCTGCAAAATATGTATTGACATCTCAGCTAGCCACATTGACTCCTTTTATAGCCAAAGGATAGATTAGTCATCCTCTCTTTCAAACATCTGAGGGTGAGCTGCCTCTGTTGAAGAAGAAAAAAGACTAGATGCCTTGGCTCAGCTGTTGACATCCATTCTCTGGACACCTAAAGCGTGATGAGATGAATCTCACCCCTTAAGACACTCTGGACTGATATTCTTTGTCCAAATGTATATGTCCTCAGTGTTGACATCTCCATCTGAACAAGTGATCTGGACTCCCTTGACAGTTAATGGAGAAAAACAGGCACCCACAGGACACAATTCATCACATCGCAAGGGAGATGTGTAAAAACAGGTTAGACAAAGCAGGCAAGAAATGCCTAGTGTAGTTAGGAGATAAAGACAGGAGAATGATAGGAGCCAAAATCAGCTGTTGGTGTTCTTCTCTTGTCACCCATTATAGTTTGTGGGGGAAATTTAGCAAATTGAAGGAAGAAATGGAGAAAGAGGGTTGGATTTCCAGAAAAACCTAGTTAGCAGTGATATGAGCCACAGGCATGGAGGCTAATGGTCAACCTGTAAGGGAAGAGACACGTTCCCCTCTGTAACAGCAGCTCCCACAGACATTCAAGGACCCTTCCTACAACTCTGGGTGACCAATCATTGAATGTAATACAGAAAAATAGTAAAGGTCTCTACCAGCTCACTTTTCATTCCCTCTTGGTTTGGTCTCGATCTGCAGGAGGTGCTGGTTGAAGACACAGAAAAAACAGCCAAAGTCCGTTGGAGTAGGTTGTATCGGTTTTTTCAGTGATGTTCCTGCCAGAATCTGTTTCCTTGGGCAGTGAAAGAAGTTCGAATTGTCTTGTACAAAGAAGAGATTCTTCCAAAGTCTTTAAAACTTGAGTGGGAGGCAATCAGAGGGTCTGCTGCCAGCAAAGGCTGCTGGAAATGGAAATGAAAATGTCAGCGAGGTTTATGTAGTGGCATTTGGCCAGAACTGGACTGAATTAACTCAGCCAGGATAAGACTAAACATGATGTACTAATAGGCTCTCAGAGTATATTTCAGACAGATGAAAGCAATTGTCCCTTGACCTTATGCACCACAATTCACCTATGGTATTTACAATAGCCCAATACGCATTTTGGAGGAAGGTTATTGCTACCTTGGCAAAACTATTTCACTCTATCCAGAGCTCTTTATAAACTCCACAACACCATGGACTTCGCTTGATAAACCCTGGATGAAGCTTCTCTGTGCTGAAGACATCACACCCCGTGGGGGCCATCTAAACATCATCCTGTTTACTCATGAGGCTCTTTCCATAGTCTATGGAGGAAAATGAGGTGAATTCTGCACCTCTGTCTGTCCCAGACCTCTAAAGGTTAACCTCTAAAAGTTAACTGCTGGACACAACACAGAAGAAATGCAACCAGAGAAGACGAAAGTCTTGGGTTGTTCTTTTTACTGGCTGCTCACAGCCCAATGCCATTTCTCCAGTGTTTCCTAGGGTACTATTAGTGATTTCCAGGTCTTCCCTGGTGATGAAAGCCCTCTGCAGAATCACTCAGGGGGACGCAAGATAAAACCTCTTTGAAGCATGCATGAACCCCTGGCCTCCATTTATTTACCTCCTGTTGTGATGGTTGTTACTTTGACATTATCTCTTGGAGCATATTTATAGCTGATATTAACAGAGTGGATCTGGAGTGGACTCACAAGTGGTAATGGGCATGATTTGTTTTTACAGTGAAGACTTTAAGAAACTCACAGTCTGCAAGAGCTGCGTGTTTGGAAAAGATGTTGTTCTGCTCATTTATCCTAACAGTGAAGCAGGCATCACACGTACAGATTCACATTCAGTCTCCAGCTCAGTTACACAACTTTCCTCAGGAGATGCTCCATGAGCTCGGGAATCACTCCGACCAGGACAGAGGGTTGTGAGTCTTTCTCAGCACAGTCACTCCCTGGATTTTAACCCTCTACAGAGTCATTAACATTTGGCAAACTTGACCAACATGGACTGAGGCCAGTGAGAAAAACAGCTGTGGAAGTCTATTATCGTGAGCGATTTCTGTGAGCCTGGAGGTACCTGCTTTGCAAACTCAGTGCTGGTTCAGTGTAGAAAGGTGGAGGCCCTCAGGAACTGCCCTGAGCTAACATGTAATTGCAGAAGACTCCTCTGGCTCATCATAGCAGCTCCTCGCCGGGATCAGAATCAGAGCTACCAGCTCAATTAAATTGAGACAGACTTACTGCTGCCTTCTAGCCTCCAATGGCCAGCACAGCCCTGGGAGAGGGACCTCACTGGAAGTTCAGGGGTATTGGAAGCAATGCCACAAGAGAGACTTGAACTTTGAAAGACCAGTTAAACAAAACCAGGACTGATGGGATACTGCAGGTACTGGGGCTCTTGCACTGCCTGGTCTATAATCCTGTTACAGCACAGAACTCCTGCATTTCCCACAAACTCTCCTAAATGCATCATTGGTCTCTGTACCCTTTGCGGTTTTCCTTGAAAAATATTACCGCATGCAAGTCTCTGTGAGAAAATAAGCCCAGAGGGGTATAATGGCAGTTGGCATTTCTCATCAGCTCCTGCTGGCCTTGAAATTGATTTCATGACAGCAAAGTTAGGAATAAAAATAAGAACTCTAATAATCAGGTATTCTGTAAAACTCTTTGGTTGAATGGACCTATATAGCTGACATATTCAAGAAGCAGGAAAAAAAATGACAAAATTGCAGAAGTCTTACAAAAACAGCCAGGGACAAACCTTGGCCAATTCAGGCATTACTCAGGTCTGGCAAAGGGCTCGGGCGTCATTTAATTTCTAGGTCCCAGAAAATATAGGTTAGTATATCCAAACCTGTGTGAGAATGTGTACATCAGAGATCTCATGCCAATACTTTAATTGGGCAACTCGTGCCAACAGGGCACCTTGAGATGTTTCTCCACTATGGGAAGGACTCAGCATCATTTGTATGTTGTATACAGCTTTAGCATCTCCCTATGCATCCCAGACCCAGCAGGGAATGTGCACATGCCCTACTTTGAATATGCAGGAGCTTTACCTTGTGCTAGGTGGACCTCAGGTATTCTGCAAGGATAAAGTCTGCTGAAACCATTCAGAGTACAGATCAGCCAACAAAGAAGTTTATAGGTATTTGTTTTGCTAGGACAACTTTTCTTGGTTGTGCTTTCAGATGGTTTGAATCCTGCGAGCAGGGAGCTAACAGACTCCCAACCTAATCTATGCCTGAACAAGAACAGCAATTCCCATGTAACACTTTTCATGGCTACACCTCCCAGAAAGTTATAGAGGAACATAGCGCTTATCTCCATTTCACAGATGGAACAATTGAGGTGTCAGATCAAGCCATGGAGCTTGGCACATGGCAGATTTAGGAACAGAAGCCGCCTCAGTGGCTGCTCGGCCTCTCTTACTTCATGCAGATGCAGATGACAAACTCTCACAAAGCAATTACTCGGCTGAAGGGAAGTACAGAGAAAAACAACTTTCTGTGCAGATCTGGCAGGATGACCCAGACACATACTGGCTCAGTCTTCGAGCACGATGCAGTGCTCCGTCACACAGCCATCACCCTGCAGTGGCCCGTGGCTGCATGGACACTGGCAAAGCAGTCATGTCCCAGACTGTCCTCTGGCACAACAGCAGGTGATAGAGAACAGCCCAGGTCACTACAATTTAACTCTTACTCTCCACAGCATGGTGGGAATTGTTCCTTGAACTGCACTAGGGATTTCTATGAGAAAAAAACCTTGGGACTGGTCCAAAACCAAGCTAGGGACCAGATGTAAATCTACTACTGGGTATACTTGAGTCCCTATGCCCAGGATTGTTCCTTGACATTGTAACTCAGTAGTTCAGGTGTTGGAAGCGCCACACAAAAGTGCAAGAAAGCCCTCATGTGGGTAATCAGAGCAGGAGTTCTTCCTGCCAGCCTGCCCTTTTCACCAGCACTGGGCAGATGATGAAGAACGAGGAATTTACAGCCCAGATTTGTTTTGCATCCTCCTATCCAGGAGGAGTTTATTATTTTGCTGGATTGACTTTTTCAGCCTCCTCCTTTTCCTGCCTTCTCTCTCCTGGGTGATGTCTCCCAGCACTGCTCATTGCAATCGGGGTGTCTGCAGTTAATTAACGGAGTGTTTGTTTGTTTGCTTTTGAGAGGACAGGGAAGGTGAGAGGCTGGAGTTCACTGGCTTTGCAGTCGGTGCTCGCTATGTCTGCTCTGCAGCTCCCACGCCGAGGGCAGCTCAAGGCTAAAGCACCAATTAAATTCCACTTAATCCCTCTAATAATACTAAGAAAAAAAATTAAGTAGCTTTACCCTTGCACCATGCACCACATTGGAGGGATTTAACCCTGTCCTTCATGCTCTGTGGCTATCTATCACTTCTAGCCTCCCACACCCACCTCCTAGCTGCTGCATAAAAGCCAGCTCCACCTCTGCTCATGTTGTTTGGCTGGACCAGCCCTCTCAATTAAGAAATGAAGATGCTGGAGCAACCACTCTGCCATGCTCATGGCTCAGGCTGAGCCCAAACGCACAATGAGCCTCTCCTGCCTGGTGGGCAAGCCCTTCTACGGACTGCTGCCAACGACAGAGCATCTTTCCCTCTCCAGAAGAAGGAAAATAACTCTGGGGCTCAGAATCGGAGAAAAAAAGTCATAACAAAATGAGCTGAGAGCTGGCACTTGCACACAGACTGTACAGCACCTGCTTCCACCCGCAGCTGCAGACATGTTATTGCACCTGCAGCATTTGAATTTCCATCATGGTGTGATCTTACATACAAGGATGCATTGAACAGATGCAAATGGATGCTGAAACAGGTGGAGAACAGCCAAAACCAAACCTCAGTGTCTATGCAAAGACATGTAAACCCCCACGCATCCAGAT
The DNA here is from genome assembly GCF_030936135.1 of Gavia stellata. Lineage (NCBI taxonomy): Eukaryota > Metazoa > Chordata > Aves > Gaviiformes > Gaviidae > Gavia > Gavia stellata. The sequence continues at coordinate 4,643,767 of NC_082621.1, read as the reverse complement.
ATTTATGCTTTATATTTGTATTGGGTTGTTTTGATACATGGAATTGTCTTAACCCTTCAAGATCATCTCTATGAAGCCCAGACCATTAGATAGATGCTGTCCCTCGTGTAACTCCAGCAGAGGCTGAATCTGCCTGTGTAAGTTGGCAGTGGATTTATGCAAGACTCATTATACTCAGATTGAGCCAAACATGCCTTTTCTCCTACTGAAAAAATACTTGGGGAAAGACATTTTGTGCAGGACATTCTGGAAGTTTAATGCATGTGAACACCGACACAATTTTTGTTTAGGTATTATTTATATGCAACCATCCATCATCTGCCCCATTAATAAAACCTCAAGCTGCTTTCCTGGAAAGAAATGTGATTTTATATATGTGTAGAATGTTTTTCCCATATACATTTGAATTTCCATGAAATGGCCCATAAACTGCCCTGCGTTTTGCCTGGCGCACAGGAAAGGACATTAACTCACCCCACGAGAGAGGCTGCACCAGCTCGAGTCCTCCCTGGCGAGTCCACCCTGACTTGCACAAAACGGCTGAAACATGTGAGAGCTTTGACCTTCCCGAAGAGTTCTGGCAAGTCAGGCCCTGGCACTTGGATCACTTGGAAAAAACCAGCCCTCGTTTTGTCAAAGTGCCATCTTTCCCCTGCAGAGAGCAGTAATCATATTTCTCATCTGAATTTCCCCTAAGCAGGAGTTATTGCCCATACGTTTGATTTGTGAGGCAATTAAGCAGGTTGGGATTCTCTCCTCATACTTTTCCCATTTTCAGGCTCAACTGCTGACTCGGGTAGACGCAGCTTATTTGGTCTTGCAGATAATGTCATTTATACTGCTAAAAAAATAATTTCTGAGCACATGGATTCAATGGCCCATAAGCTCTGATTGTATTTTCACAGGTGCATTTTTTAAGGCCAGAAGGAAATATTATCATCACCATCTAGCCTGACCTCCAGCATAACACGGGACGTAGAAATTCACCCCATTATTTCTGTGCTGTGCCTTGTAATTTCTGCTTCGGCTAGAGACGTGAAGAAACATCCATCCTTCCCTTCATTTCTTTGCAGTAGGAATACACTATGTCACCTAGCAAGGTAATTCAACCACTTTGATATTGAAAGAATTTGATTGACATGTGTGAGTATATTTATATCAGATATATTACCTCAAACTTTCTTTGACATATATGGTGCTTTTCTGTGACTGATGAAGATTCAGTGTAATATTTTTTTTCCTCCAGCAAATTTATGACATTGAAATTACTAAGCTAGAGCTGGTCAGAAAATAGTTGCATTTGTTTTGCAGGCATGATGGCTTGTTCTGCTACTTGTTACTGAAAAAAGTGTTCATGAAATCAAGTTCAACATTGTTCATTTCTCCTGCTGGAACTTTCCAATCAATATGAAATGAGAAATTTCATGTAACAAGGATTTTTCTTCCAGTGTGACATTTTGATTTGTAATTGCCAACATTTGAATGTGTTTATTCTCACCTTTAAGAAAGGGAGCAGAAGGAAGTTGACACCAACAAGAGATGTTTCCCTCTCCCTCTGACCGGGACCCAGTGAGCCCGACGGTCGTGCTTAGCAGGGTCGGTGTTTCCGGCAAAAGAGGCTGTTGAACATTTTGCTTTAAGGTAAAAAGGTGTAGTGATCCAGAATTCTGCAGATGGCAATATGCTAATACACACAGGATTTAAGTTTGGTAGGATTATTTTCTTTTCCTACATAATATTTTAATTATGCTGTAGCTATAATTACTTGAGTTAAAATGGGATTTATAATGCGTTTAAAAGGTCTTTTCCTGCCTTCTCAAGTTCGCCTAGACTTCTCAGGTGCTTTAAAAAAAAAGCAAAAATCAAGACAACTTAGTACGTGTGTACACTTAACGAAGCCAGTGCAGTCCCACAAGCAGTGCGGTGGGGTCAGGATCCATTGCATCTAAACCACAGAGTAACGTGCAGTTAGAAAAAAAGAGTCCGAAGAGCCATTTAAAACACTGCTGTACAAGGCATTTTATTGCTCTTACATGGATTCCAATTCATCTCAGCCTGAAAAGCTCTTGAGTCTATATCAGAGGTGAACAAGGGAGCTTTTTAAATTAACAGCAGCTTAAAGACTGAAAGTCAATGAAAAGATATATGACATGCCAAGGCAGAGAAGACCACAGTCATAACACTATCCAGCTAGCAGGAGGCTGCTAAGGTACCGTCATGTAAACAGTGTTCTTGCAGATAAATTGCATGGGATTGTTTGTCTCGGGTGCTTTTCCACCTCGAGCTGCTCTCCAAAGACTTGATCTCTGATGTATTTATTTCAGCTCATCACCTGTCTTATGGAAGTGCAAACATACACCAAGCACACCAAGGCTTGAGTCCATCTTGCTTTTAGCATGGACAGCTCCTGCAGCCCTAAATATTCCCTCTGTTGTAGCATGTTGCCCAGCATTGCCTCATAAAAGATTCACTGTCCTGAAAACTCAGTAGCCCAAGCATGCCCCAGCATCAGACATGGCCAATATCCCAATGCCGCATGCCAGACAGACACCTGAATGTGGCATAGTTGAGAGCCATGGGGTAACTGAAGCAGATCTTTGAGAAGATGATGGAGACGACCTGTCCCTGTGAAACACAGACAAGTTGAAAGAGGAAAACTGGTGCTAGGGTCAAGTAATTGCTAAAAAAGTCTTACGAGAATGGGTCCCAACCCTAGACTGGCTCAAGTCTATGTGAAACGCAAGTTCTTTGGAGCTCTTCAACTCAATTCCTAAATGTCCCTTTTGTGACCAAGGCTCACAAATCACCTTCTGAGAAATCTACCTTCAGTACCTCTTCATGCTTCAGTTACCCAACTTCGAATAGGGCTAATGCTCTCTCCTTTGCACCCTAGGGTGGCATGAAGAGCCCTAAACCTTACAATGACAAGGTGCAAACAAAACCCTTGCAACTGAGTTGAAAACCAAAAGCTTTTCAGACAACAGGACTGATTTGTGGAACTTTTTCAACAGTCTTTGATCTTCATTGTTTTGGAGCAAATGGTGGAGATTTTAACTGCTGCTGCAATGGCAATTATAACAATGATGTGTCACTTTTAGATTTACTGGTTAAAATCATGCTAGCTGACACTGGCAATTTCTTGTGTGATAAATTCTAAAAAAGCATCTAAAACAAGCTTCTAATTATGTACAGATCCTGCTTTGGTGTTGATTATAATTCCCAGTCCTGCAGAGCGGGGTGTAATTATTATTTTCTCATATGTTGACAGGGGAATAAAATATTAGAAATGTTTATCGGAAAGGAAAAATAGTGCAACTCCTCTGTGCCAAGAATGTGAGCTCATGGCCACGGTTGCAGGGCACTGACATTCACAATGATGGACCTCATTTAAGATGATGCTTCCAGGAGGCAACAGCTGAGACAGCCCAATTGCACAGATGGCCATATGTAGCAAGACCTGAGACCCAGAAAATGGTTGCTGTAAAGAAGGAGAAATGAAACTGATGTTTTGAGAAGTTGAAATGGACCCTGGAGAATCTGATTTACAGTTTATCGGAAAGACTGTAGAGAGGAATGGAAATAACAAAAGCAGCAGACTTGGTTTTCATTAAAAGTTTTTTAGTTTCTTGCCTGAACTTTGTGATGTCTTGTTAAAAGAAGTCTGTGGCCTTTAGGATTTTTATTTATCTGGAGAAAATAATACAGTCAGGGAAGTCAGGCTCATTCCGTGAACATCTCTGCCTCATTAAAACTCCTGGTTTTCTCTTGAGAAACATCATTCTCCTTTGAGTAATGTCGATTTGAAGTACTTCTTAGAACCAGGTCTCCATCTAGTAAATCAACTTCGGGCAGTAACTTTGGTCACCAGACCATCCAGAACCTGCATCCAGGACATCAGCTGCATTAGTAGCACTAAATGGTGTTTCTGACAAGGATTTCTGGCTTCCCAATGAGATAATCCTCACTCTGTCCTGAATTTTTAAACTGAAAACCGGGTCAGAAATGTCCAGCCCTGGCATAGCCCAACTGAAACACTTTCATCAGTGATGGGTATTTTCTTTTTCAAAAGCACATTTAGCACAAAAGTGTGGGTAGTCCTAACTGAAAAGTAAGCTCTTCTTATCTCTGGCTCTGAAAGAATCAAAGGATTTTCTCCCCAGCCAAGTAAAATCACAAAATCCACAGATCTTTGCATTATTCAATGTTTTCCATCTTCAGACTGCAATCACTTATCTCTGCTATTTTAACAAGCATTAAAGAGCCCTCATCTGCTGGAGTGGAAAGCTGAAATACTAAGCTATGCATGAAGATAATTTATTGACCTAAAATATCTAGCAAGGTTACCAGGTTTAGATTTCACTCATTTATTCTTCTGCTTGCTACTTCAAAGAGAAAATTAAGACAAATTATTATTTGTGAAAACAGTAAACTAGGTCATTGCAAATGTCACAGAGGAAGCATTACAGCAAAATACCCACCATTAAACTGCCAGAAGGAATTATTTAGGATAACTTTAGACTTAAGAGGAGTGGAGTGTAGTTTTAAACTGGACCTCTGGGAATTCATTTGTACATTTTCAGCCCTTTTACTCAATGTCATGCGTAGGATTGGGGTTTGTTTTTTTTTTTTGTTAATTATATGAGTGGGGGCATTCATCAGCTCTGACTGAGCCAAACAAAAAAAGCATCTAGGTCTGAGTGGCCACCTTTGTAGTTAACAGGGAGAAGGAGGCAGCCCTGAAGGACAACAGATGCCTCTCTTGGGAAGTGGATGTAGTACAGCAAAGATGAATTGCTCTCTAGGAGCATCTCTCTCCTCAATAACTACAAAGCAAGCCTAGAATGCCTACTTCAGACTTACACATCTGCATGTAGATGAGATGAATCCTGTACTCAGGAAAAGAAAGTCTGTGAGAGTCAGGGCAAGGCAGGATCAAAGCAGGAAAGCAACAGCTCAGCTGCATAGTCTGCTTCTGAAATACTGGTGACTGTGAGCTAGTGCAGAAGAAGAAAACACTGGCAAAGGGGGTATGCTGTGGTGGGTTTGAGTAGTGCAAGCTGACCTTGCTTCTTAGAAGTGTTTTTTGGTTGGGATAAAAGTGATGTTCTCACTCAGCAGTGTACACATTGAAAAGATGAAACCTGAACACCCATCCGCTTTGAAGGTCCTCCGGGCATGAACAAGGCTGTTTGGGGAGGAGGGGAGGAGTCCTGCGAAGTCCAGAGCAGCAAAAGAGCTCTAACAGGATTAGACAGAGCATGGGCTCAGGAAGGACAGGGGCTTTGTGGTGAAGCTGACAGACAAAGCAACACAATAACAAAGATTCCAGCTTGCAAGCAGTTTTGAAGTTGGTTATTTTTCTTACTGTTAGGAACTATATGTCTCTATAAGCACAAGAGGTAAAGCCTGCATTCCTACCCTTCTGTCTCCTGGACAGGAGACATTAACACGTACTATGATACGTTCCTGCTTTTTGGCCAACTGGCAAACAGAGCAGATGATAACCATTAAATTTGTGCCAAAGCTTTTTTTTCCCAGTAGCGAAAAGGTCTCTCCTGAAAATCTAGATGGGTAGCTACGTAGGAAAGCTGGACATAAAGAGAATATTGCAAAAGACTTCTGCAAAAAAAACCCTAATCCAAGAAAACTCAAATAAAATTAAATCAAACATCGATGTTTTGAAGCTATTTTTCATCAGTTTCACCGGCCTCTGTTATAGCCTAGCTAGTTACAGCATAGCTAGCGTGGCTGGACCGGGAAGGCTCAGAAACGAAACTCATCATTGTGCAAAGGCACATGAAGATCAAGCTTGCTCCTTTCAACCAAGAGATAACAAAAGATGGAGCTTGACCACACCCTGGGTGGAAAGACAGAGTCAGAATGAAATTGGTTTGGACACTGTAGAAATAGAAAAATAGATCTGCCCTTTGTGGATGGGTAGACTGAGGGACAGTGAGTTAAATGGGCAGAGAGTTGACCTACAAGCGGGAGCCTGCAGGACAGATCTTCAGCACGCATGATGTTTATTACTAACCACTACGGCAAGTGGTGATGACACTAATTGAAAAAAGACCCAGCTGTAGTGGGGGAAGCTGTCACCTGTCACACCCAAGGGCATCCTGTGTCAGGCTCAATGTGACAGTGGGTACAGTCTTAAAGCAAGTGATCTACCACAGGACTTTCTTGGCAGTCACTGAAAGAGGGTGTCAAACCTGAAGGAGAACTTTTTGCCAGCAACAGCTTGAGAACATCCTTTGATTTCATTATGCCCCACCAGCCTTGCTGCCCTCAGCTGTACTTCCCTCCCAATAAATCCTCTTGCAAGAGCTATTTTTTGCCTTTAATCTACAGATTATTCAGGAATCTTTTCTGGTAACCAAAACCCTTCAATTGTAACTTTTATTCCTGAAAATAGACTTAACCTTCAGGTGCCTGCATTGTCTTGACAAAGTTCCAGCCATAAAAATCTCTCGCACAACTTGGGTGCTGATGGATTGGAAGCCATAAATCTTGCTGTTATTAGAGCTACAGTTCTCCACGCTCATTGCAACAAGTACTCACCAGCCATAAATCCTTGTCTCCTTTTCTAAAAGAGCCCATTTTGAATGCTTCAGTGAGATCTAGATTATTCTTTAGCTGTCTGGATGCTTCTTAAAAAAGACATTAGAGGCAGTCTCAGAGAGAAAACGAGTCTCCTGGTAAAGCTTTCAAAGGAATTCCAACATTAACACAAACACCATTCCTGAAGCCGCAAGGGAAGCAGGTGAAGGATTTTCTTCCTTAAAATATTTTCCTTGTTCTCTAAACACCAATTGAACAGAACTGGAAACCAGACACTTAGAGATTCATTGCTTATTTTCAAATGAAGACACCCAGAAGTAACAAACAAACAAACATACAAATTTTGACCAGATGTAGAGTGGTATTTAGATATGGAGATGAAAAGGTGAGATTGTCTTCAGATCAGGGTAGAAATATACTCCTGAAGTGATTTTCAAACCCCAAAGCGTTCTGTGACAAAACCCCTTTAAAGCAGCATTTCCTTATCTTTTGTAGACAATACCAGAATGAAAACCAATTGCTCATAAAGCAGATAGGGCAAGTTATTTTTTCCAGTAGCAATATCAAAAAAGAGTTAATTCAGTTTATGAATTGAGAAATGCATTGATCAGTTTTGAATTCTGGCTTGTTGCACTGAGTAAAAAAACATTTTTAAACCTTTACAGAGCCTGAATGATGCTTGCTTCCAACTCCACGTCCCTGAAGAGACACAACACATCCCAGGTTGTTCCCAAGGCCAGAGCCCTGAAAAAACTGTGTGAATAAACCCTTCAAGACAGACGGCAGAGATGGAAGGAATGAGCAGCAGTAGCACTGACATTGAGCCACAGGTTCAGGTATCATCCTTAAAGATCTTGATGAGACCTTCAACGAAACCCAGGATCACTCTTCCTAGTTAAATGGTGATGGAAGACTTCCATCTCCTGTGTGTATTCATACACTATGAATGTATGAACATTTATGAACACACAGCGAATCACAGAATCACTAAGGTTGGAAAAGACCTGTAAGATCATCAAGTCCAACCATCACCCCAACCCCACCATGCCCCCTAAACCATGTCCCGCAGTGCCACGTCCACACGTTCCTTGAACCCCTCCAGTGATGGTGACTCCACCACCTCCCTGGGCAGCCTCTTCCAATGCTTCCCCACTCTCTCAGGAAAGACATTTTTCCTGATATCCAGCCTGAACCTCCCCTGGCACAACTTGAGGCCATTCCCTCTTGTCCTGTCACTTGTCATTTGAGAGAAGAGACCAACACCCACCTCCCCACAACCCCCTTTCAGGTAGTTGTAGAGAGCGATGAGGTCTCCCCTCAGCCTCCTCTTCTCCAGACTGAACAACCCCAGCTCCCTCAGCCGCTCCTCATCAGACTTGTGCTCCAGACCCCTCACCAGCTCCATCGCCCTTCTCTGGCCACGCTCCAGCACCTCAATGTCCTTCTTGGAGTGAGGGGCCCAAAACTGAACACAGCATTCGAGGTGCGAATGCTCACACCTGTTGAAGTTCACATAGGTATGTGCACACACTATACACTCTGAAACATCAGAAATCTCAGTGCCAGAGACCTAGCCTCAACCTCACCAAGATGAACCTTCTCATTTGAAAGGTGATTCATTGGGACCAAAACCAGGGAAAGAAGAGACTCAGTGTCATCTGCTTCCCAAGGTAAGCGTCCCTTGTACAGAAGAAATAAGAACCCAGCCCCAAGTCAAGGCAAGCACTTGTGGACGACTCAGCTGACAAAAATATGGGAATTTTTGTTGCCCTGTCAACACATTGCTTGTTAAATGGCAACTGAGAGCCTTTGTAAATTCCTGATGTGTTTGGGTCTTTGTCAAGTAATTCTGGGATGTCAGCTCTGGTGGACGTATGTCCATATTGTAGATACAAGCATGGTGATCTCTAACATCTTCCATAAGAGGCTCACTGGAGACACCAAGAGCAAAGTCATGCTGTAGCCCAGCAGGTCAGGGTTGGTGCATGGCAATAAGGTTAGGAGAAGGACAGCAACTGGGGAACCACCTTACCTCTGCCACAAGGACACAATTACAGGGAAGGAAACCACCCACCCAGAAAATTTGAAGTGTAATTTAATTGGAAACATTAATGTCTCTAAGCTCAAAGTTCTTTCAGACAAACAGACGCACACCCCCAAAATAGCCATTACAAGTATTTTCTTCCTACTCAGCAGGAAAAGGGACCAGGGATAATTTAATGGCTTGAGTCATTAGTTGCATATTGATGACAGGGGATGATGCCAAATCCTGAAGCTTGGCAAGGAGATGGAGGTCACATTATAGTCTCTATTACACTTGCAAGACCAGAGTGTGAAAGCTCCTTACTATAGCATTAAAAAAGGTTTCTTTTTCCCCAGTGAATGCTCTTGCTGACCAAAATAACATCTTCAGCTAGTGTATTCCTTTTTTTTTTAGGGAGGGGAGATCAATGTATTTGCAACCTCCTGGTGCAAGTCACACAGCAAACTCAACAATCCCCTTGCACTGAGCAATGGGCAGCTCAGCCCCTGCGCTTTGCACCAAGCGTGGTCAGCAGATCTCTTTCTCATTGCCAAGACTCTGGGCCACAGGGCAAAGAGACAGTCAGGGCATGGCCCTACAGTAAGCAACAGTTGTGTCCCCAGAACACAAGACTGTTGAATAAGTATTGGCTTCTCTTACTTGTTTTCTGGTGCTTGAACTTTCGGGTCATTCTTGGGTCTCAGTTTCAAGCTTCCCCTAGCAACCAAGTCAGTGGAAAACTCACTGTTGGGAAAAAAAGCAGCATTTCTCACTGATTCACAAAAGCATTCAGAAAATCACCTGTTATCACAAGGCAATAAAACCATGAGATTCAGCGAGGGGCGGATTGCCATAGGATGTTGCCTGGAACCCATCGCTGGGCACTATTTTCAATGACCATGATTTTTCCCCTGCATCAAAAGCAAGCCCCTCACCTAAGCCATATCAAATTCATACCCAGGACTCAAATTAGGCCCTTATTCATTGATAAACACAGATTACCAAGCAGGTGGTAACTGAGGAAGAAAATTCTCTGTTGATAGCATATGTGGAACTGCCTGCGACCCCAGCCATATCGAGAAGGAAGCAGATTTTCTCTCCAGATGGCAAGCCTCACTTATTCTAATTACAGATAGGTCCCCAAACACCTGAATGCTCTCCACATACACACTGAAACATCACTTTACAGGCTGGTGATTTGAAGTAAAATTTATTTAGTTATTTGGCAATTTTTAAAATTCAAAACTTCAGCTCTCTTTGCTGCCTTCTGTCTTTCTCCAAGCAGCCTTTTGCAGCCACCGTGTTGTATAGGTCTCCTTGGCTGCAGCGTAGGGCATCTCTGGAATAAAAACTTTCAGAAAGAGGGAAATAAGCTTTAAAATTAATCCAGGGATTAATTAGGAGGGAGATAGAAGTATAGAGTTCCAAACTGCCTTACTTCCTAATTAAAGACTGCTCACTTCGCAGCCTCATGATCCTGAAGCAGTAAAGATAGGGGCAGGTATTTAGCAGTACAAGTCGATATATCCCCATTGACTTTGCAAAGTCAATTTATGCCTCTTCTACCCAACCTGACATACTCGGAAATCAGTGATGAGGCTTGCAATGACTTCAATGGCACTTTGGGTCAGGCCAATAAAAGTGATCCACACTCATTAATTCTTAGAGCATTTGGCTGGTCATTAGGAGATTTTCCCCCTTGCCTCCCCCGCTTCCCTGTTCAAAGTCCACAGAGGCAAATACTACTTTTTCTCAGCCCTGGGCTATTTAAAGGAACATGTTTCATTTTAATTTATCCCACTGTTTGACAGGATGAGCAAATATAAAGCCTTATTTCTCTGTCAAATAACAGCTTTACTCAGTTCACAGGAAAAGCCCGAGGTTTGCTGAAAAAAGGGTAATCATCTCAGGTTGCATGATATCTGACAGAGATGCACAGAGAAGAAGGAAATGCCTTCCTCGTTTGAAAGGATGCTTGAGATGTCACAGCAGATTTTTTTTTCCTCCTTATACAAAGTGGTAACTAAACTTTGAAATCTGAAAAAGTGTTGTGAATCCAGTCAACCCAAACATTTTCCAGGACATGGTGCCTCAGGCTGTGATTTCAAACTGTGTGAAATAGAAGTTTTGCTTAAATTAGTGGCTGTGAGTTTAAACTGAGGCAATTTTTTTTTTTTTTATCAGGACAATGATGATTTCATTACATCTCTAAAGGTGCTCTCCGTTGCGTTTTCCAGAGGGGGAGACAAGTGGAATTCATCAGCCACAGTTCCCAACCACGCTGACAGCTCTGAAGATGATAGACACAAAACACCAATACCCGAAGTGTATCCAAATGGGATAAAAATCAAGGAATTTTGTTATAACCCAATGCACGCACATACCCCTCTTCATGTCTAATGCCAGGCATTACTTTGTGGTGACTTGAAATCCAGCAGCAGTTTTTATTGACTGAACATATGCCAGAAAATCATTTCACAAACGTCAATGAGCTTGAAAGAGAAAATGAAAAATTCATCTAGGGGAAGAGACAAATGAGCTTAACTCATTTCTTCTCCCAGGGTTAACAAGTGTTTAAAGGATTTTATTCACTATTGCCAGTGTTAAATCTGTGCAATGTGCTGTAATCCAAATGTACCTACTTTTTAAAGCCATTTTACAATTATGGGACCTGTCCAGGAGTCTAACAAAATACTTGGTCAGAAAGTGGTCAAGTGCAGAACTCAAAATTACTTCCATGCATGAAGCAGTTATGGTGAAAACAAAGTGGGGTTGCAAGAACTGCTGAAATGGAACATTTGTAACATTCCTTTTAAATCAAAATGTTTCATCTCAAACTTAAAAGGACTTTTCTGTGAAGCATTTTGGAAATGAAATATCATTTCAAACCCAGACCGAGGTGCCCTCGGTGTCTAGGTATGTGAACCAAATCCTTCCGTCTTCCTCTTCATTTCAAGTTGAAAGTGAAAGCTTCACAGCGATTTAAGCAAAGTTTCATCGTCAATGAAGAGAAATTTAATTTAATGAAGAATGTTGATTTTCATGTTTTCTGGTCTGCTCTGAATGGGAGAAGTATTTGATCTCTCTAGCAAAAATTAAAGTGAAACTGTTTCAACATCCAGCAAGGATCTTGGGTGCAACACATTTATATTCTATCATCAGTCATGCAGGGCCAATGGGCTTTACCTTTTTAGGGCAATTCCACTTCATGTATCTAGTCCTGGCCTCACAGACCAAAGGTAGCTTGACTATAATGAGTTTTTCAAACTATGGCTCTTGTGCTTCACTAGGCAGAAAACTGAAGTATTAGGGTCAAGTACAGCACAGTTCATTATCCATCCCTGCCCTGCTATGGCCTTCATGATGCTAAAGAGTGACAGCAAAAAATGGATTGGCCTCGTGACAAATTTAAGCGATAATGGTGTTACTGATTTTATGGCTGATGACATTTTCCATTTGAGCCTGGAAGGATTGTCTGGCCTGATTGGAAAGCAGCAGAATTAGCTATGGCCCACAAACAGCAGAAGCATGAGATCATCTGATTCTAGAAGAAATATGAATTTTCCATACTGTCACCATCTATGTTTGTCTACAGGCGAGTTATTTACTATCTCTGAGCTTCAGCTGAAGCGTTTCTAGGAAGTTGGGAATTATCTAACCTTGACAAATGCTGCTAGTCCAATCCCTCATCTCTGATCCTGGCACATAGCTGTTCTTCAAAAGGCTGAAAACCCAGTAGTAGGCACATCTGGGGGTTTTTTAAGTGCCTCATTAATTTTCAGAAAGTACCCTTGTTCTTATGGTCTGACCAAGGCAGAGCAGAAGCTCCTGTTTCCCAAGGCAGCAGCACACATTTGCAGACCCATAAAGGAGCTATATTCACATTTAGCAACACCATGGGGTCTTAAAAGTGTTGGTTAATTAATGGATATGAAAGGTTTTGAGGCACCCAGGATAGCGGTTTGTTATTTTTGAGCTCCATGGAGCTAATGAAGGTGCAAAGACTTGTAAAAGCACAAGGATAGCCCATGGTAACCTCATCTCTTAAACACAGGAGAAACACCAAGATATAATGGCTCCTGGCGATCCTCAGATTATTGCTCTGGACATGGAGAGCCAAATATTTCTACCACTCCTACTAAGAGCAAAACTTTTGCCATCAGGAAAAATATATTTTTGTGTAATCGGGGTTTTCTTAGGAAACTTCTCAGTTTGGAGAGCAGGGGGAATGGACTACAGACAACTGTCGTTTGTAGCTTCAAGTTTACCAAAACTGGAATGTTCTTTTATTCTTGTTTACATCATAAAAAGCAGGGAAAAAACCAACCCTGAAACAGTATCCTTCCAGAGCATTTTCATTACTCTTATACTTAGGTTGGGTGTCATGATTGCTGAAACTTCTTCCAATCCCAGGCGCCAAAGCCAGCTTGAACAAGCTGCGCTGGAGGGTATAGCACCAATGAGCAAAGCCCTAAAAGCAATTGTCTGTAAATACCATCTGGAGCTACCTCACGTGGCAGCCAAAGTTTAAGACTTGTCCACTCTGTGCACCACCCTCATGTCCCTCCCTGTCTAGTAATGAAGCTCCCCAGGTGTTTTTGGAAGTCAGCTCCCCTCCATGCAGCTGGGGTTGGTGGAAAACACTGAGCTTCCCTCTCTGTAATTATCGGCTCTCAGCCTGGCTGAGCAAATGCTTTGATTCCCATTCCTGAATGTGCTGTGCATCAAATTCTTCTGGTAATCACGGTTTAAAATGCTCAGAGCTGGAGATGAAAGGAGAATGTGCTCTCTCACAAAGGAGCCCTGGAAAGGTTGTAGTCATGCTCATTGAGCCCCAGGGCTGGCTATCAGTGCAGGAAAGCATGGAGGTGAGCTTCAGAAAAAAAACGTAAGAAGTAACAGGAGTGGAACATGATAAAACTCACAAACTAGATATGACCAGGGCACCTGCTTCCCAAATGCAACATCAGAAGGGTCTGGAATACCCCCAGAGACCTCTCTAGGACAGTGGCAAACCTTCCTCCAGTACACAATCAAGCTGCAGCACTCATTGACACAGGATCTGAAGGACCCAAAGTTGTCTCAGGAGGGGATTAGACAGGCTCAGAGGCTCCTGGATGGAACTGAGCAATAGTCCAAAGACAGCTCCAGCAAATCTGTCTGAGCTGGGGTACGGGGGGGGGGATGACAGACCACCTACTCCTTGTGCTCTACCCCAAAAAGCTCATGGTTTGCAAGTGTAGGGGTCCTGCCTGTGCTGGTGACCTAACCAGAATCAGAAGGATCCAGATCACTACAGGTGACAACACCTGGAAAAGGGAAGACATGTATGGGAATGAAGGGGTCAAAGCACAGAGGGGAGGACTAGCGGTTGTCATTGATGACTGATCTGGATAGTGCCAAGATCTGAACCTGCACAGACATCCTTGTGTGCTCAGGAGCAAGTGAGGAACGGTTCTCCTTGAGGATGGGGCAGATCTTCAGGAGATAATGAGCCTAGAAACTTTCATCTAGACCCAGCAGCCATAGGATGTTTCTTGGCCCTAACCCACCAGCCAGTTCGGAGGATGAGCAGGGGAGGCTTGCATCGGTTCACGACATAGACTGAGCTCGCTTCTGCCCACAAAATAGCACATGGACACCATGCAACGCACAACATGGCTTGGAGCATGTTGCATGGCGGAAAACCCTTCAGCTCTACCTATCCCCTCCACTATCGGTGCTCCCTTGCGGTCTGCTCACTCCCACCCAGTCCCAGCTTTCCCATCCTCTTGGCCAGGTGAGCTCGCAGCTCAGCTCACTCGCTAGTTACAATGGATTAAACAGATGCCAAAATACACAGATGATCTGGAGATGAAGCACCATCTAACCCAACCTGGGCTGCGTGCTGGAGTTTCACATGCAGATGGGCTCCGTTTCACCAGGCACAGCAGAGCATTTGGGGGTTATTTGCTTTTGGGAAGGGAACTGGGCAATGAAAAGCATCTAAAACTGTCAAAGAAAAATGCAGCAACTTGAATGCAGCTGTAAAAGCGTTAATAAGGGAAAAGCAACTTCCCCTCCCAGCTCAGCTGTGGGACAGGGGGGTTTGCATCACCTTCAGCATTTAACTTCTGGCAGCTATTTGGACTGAATAAAAAGCCACCCTTCCCCCATATGATTACAGGACCCTTTCCTGGGGTTTCTATGGAAACTCAGCTGCTTTTAAAAATATCTGCTCCTTCCTCCAGTGGAAGAGACCCAAACCACTCATTTCCTCCTGACCAGTTCTCCCCTTTGGATGGGCTGTTTGCTCATTGACCCACCAGATCAAGGGCTCTCCCTCGCTTCGGCTTGGCGCTTGCTTTGCTACAGGTTAAAGTAGCAGCTAAATTCAAAAAGCCATCACAGGGCACAAGCACTGGAAACGTGGACCGTGAAGAGCCCCCAGCTCCCAGGAGGTGAAAACCAGGAGCTACTTCCACAGTCCTCCAGCGCTTGGTGAGGCCATGGGCTGAAGATCCCTCATCCTGGCCAGTCCCGCACCCACGTGGCAGCTCAGCTTCATTCACTGTACTGTCCAGTCACTGGGCAAAGTCTGAAGGACTTTGGGGTCTGGCCCAAGTGCATCTTTGCACCTCTTTTGCATGAAAGCCTGCCAGAAAATACCCTGATGTGTCCACACCTGGTGCACCGGAATTGGGTGCAGACGGCACAGGCAGCATCCCTGCCTCTCCCAGGCCACGCGCAGCATCTGACCCCGCTGAATTAGGCATCGGGAAGGAAACCCCCCAAGCCTGCTGGCTTCCCGACACTCATTACTTCTGACAGGCACCGCTGCCTGCCCGTGTTTGCCATAACAACCGTTTCCAGGCAGTCGTGCATCCTGGAAGCACAAGTCCCGGCGCTTTAAATCAGTCTAAACAGTTTCACAGACAAAACATCTTGTCAGCATCTACACAATCTCTCCTGATTGAACCAGTGATGGATGTGACACATCAAAAACACAGTGTTTATACTTTTTCTCTGCTTGCTAACGCTCTCTCAGAGGGACCGGAGAAGCAGCTTAGGGACGCGCAGGGCAGGGGACCCTCATTTTGCTGACACACAAAGCACATTCAGAAGATGTCCTGTGATTACTAGCTTGCATTAAAGCACAAATTGTTACTTATCTTCCCATCTTCTCACACAGCCCTCACAGTTTCTCTAAATAGCACCAGAGATGATTTAGCAAGGGCTGCAGTGCTTGGCAGAGGTTGGGGGTAGTGGGTTTTGCAGGTGTTTGCATGATATTTTGCCAAATATTTGCTCTGTCTGTCTCTCCAAATTTTGGGACAGAGTGAAAAGAGAACCCTGGGACAAGATCTCTAGGGATGAATATCAGGTTTTGCATCATTTAAAGGTTGGGACATCTGGAGCTAGAAACACTGCAGTGAGGATTCTGCTCGGAGAATTGATCGCAGCACTGCAGAGACTCAGCGAGCTGCTTGCAGGGAGCGGAGGGGTGAGCAGCTCTCAAGTGAGGGTTTGAGGGCCAGCAGAGGACTTGGCGTGTTATAAGGGTTTTGTGGGCAAGTAGCACACTGCTAGCCCTACTCCTCTCTCCTGCTAATAGCTCAATATGCTCACGCATTTGCAGGTGCGTGTGTACATATGTATGTCTGCCTTTACCTGGGTAGGTGCTGAGCTCTCTGTCCCTCCAGAAGCCGTACCTCTAACTGAGCTAGCTAACTATCCACAAAATAATGAGATTTTGCTTTAAAGTAAGGAGATTCAAATGAAAGAACATGAGTACCTTTCATTTACTGGCTGGCTTTTCAGCCTTTTCGGTCACACTTGCAACCTCTCCTCTGCAACTCAGAGCCCAGAGCCGTGCTCTGTAACGACATTGGTGCACAAGTTCACATTTCATCAGGAGAGCTGAAGCTTTAAGGAAGACATTAAGTTTTGCAAGATTCATAATAAAATGACTAAAGCTGGCAACCATGTAATCTGAAGTGTACATTTCCAGCCCTTTTCCCTGGCAAAGACAGCTGTCAAGCTGATAACTCACTGCCAAAGCTAAAGTTTGTCCAGATTATTTAGCAAATACACACAAGTACTTCAGGAGAGAGTCCACAAACAAGTCACTAATTCAAAAAAGCTGAATTCAGAAAGGTGACTGCAAGTTTGCTATTCCTGGCATGCTTAGAGCATAGAGATAGGAGTAATTCTGGCAGTAGGATTAAACACAATTTATGCTTTCCGTCATGTGATAGAAAGCATATTAGGTCTGCGAGAAAAGCAACACGACTGAGTTTTTTTCCCATTTTAATAGCATGGGACTTTCACCTAATGCTTTATCCTGACTCTTTTAGTATAGGGCAGCCTTCCTGCCAAGCGCTTGTAGCACAGGAACATTGCGTATACCCAAATGGGGGAGAAAAATGTTATTTGCATAATAGGACAAGACGCTGTTGTAAATAACTCCTGATGAGCTGAATCCCAGGGGAGCCCAGGGAGTGGGGCCGAAGCATAGTACCTGTTGCATGGCCCATTATATATTGCTTTAACATGTCATTAATATGCACGTCCCCAAGGCATTCCTGTATTTTCTCATGAAAGATTAAAGAGAAGGCACTTTCTACTAATCACACAATTTTTCTAGATTGCTCTCTCACATTTTGCTGAAGGGGAAAGAGAGGACTGCGTCTTCTCTCTCCAGACATCCCGGGGTTGGGGTTTATTTCCCAGTGAAATCATCCCGCAGCAAGGCATTCCCGTGGTGCACCAAGGGAGCGACCCAGCTGCCTCTGGAACAGCAGACGTGTGCCGCTATGGTCTGCGGGCAGCCCCTCTGCTCCTGCCTGCTTTTCTAAATCTTTCCACTTCTGGGCCCCCCCCAGGCAGCATCTTTAGGATGGAAAATCCTCCTTCAGCCTGTTAGTACAACACTGAGCCTTCCCGTCATAGCTCTCAGCTCTTGTTGAAGTTACTCAAGGCTTCTTATTGGGGGGAGGGGGCGGGGGGAATAAAGGCAGCAAAACCACTTTTTTGGCTATTAACCTGTTAAAAGCTGTTTCATGGATAACATGAAATGCTACCTGAGGAGAGGGACCTCAAAGCACGGGGGTGCGACCAGCTCTGGGTGCGAGCATCCTTGGGGCCGAGAGCGCTTCCTGTGGAGGTGGCTCCGGCTGCGAGCACAGGGGTTTTGCCTGACCGTTTGACAGTGGTTTTGCCTGACCGTTTGACAGTGGTTTATTTGCTGACTCCCGTGAACCATCTTCCCCCCACAACGGGGCAAAGCCAAGGGCAGGGGAAGGCTAATGGCCAACACTCCTGATGCCTCGGACTCCTTCTCCTGCCAAATGTGAAACAAACTCACAAGGAGTGACAAGGACTTGCTGAAGGGAAGTAAAATACAGTGCAATTCTTTTGACATGTTTTTTCCCATTAAGAAAATGTCAAGTCATCAAAACCAAGCTTTTTTACATCATAAGGGTGGCCTTTGGTGCACAAGGGAGGATTTCTTTTAAATTGAAGCAAACATTTTTCAAGCTCTATATGCAAGAGTTGAATCAGAGTAACTTTTTATTTAGCCTAAGTGAATGATTACATCAAAGAGGTAATGATGGCACCTGCAATCCCAATCCAGCCGACTCCAGGCCTCTCATGTCCATACCCCAAGACCGGCTGTCCCTGCAACACCATGCTCAGGACCAGGATCGGTCTTTTCTGCTACGTTGCTTGGAAGACACAAACTTCCTAGACAAGGAGGTTTTTGCACATGATTCCTCTTTCTGCGACAAGCTCTGAGCAGGAGGTGCTTCTGCTTCAGCCGTGAGACCCCTGCCTTGTTCAGCGTGCAGCCCAAGGGGGAAAGCCCTTATCTTCAGTGAGCACCATCCCCTAAGGATCCAGATGGAAAATCAGTAGGAGTGCAGAGATTTGCTGGCTCTGAAGTGCTAAGGAGATAGGAGCCCATCATACATGATTAGATGTGCTGATTAGCTGCTGATTTTTAGCAGAGGGATTCCTTTAGCAGCTGTCTCTGGCTCCCCTATCCCTCATCTGTCTTTCTCTGCCTCTACTGTCACCTTCCCTGGGTCAGTACCAGGTGTGGTTCCCTGTTTTCACACATCCCTGAGCTCTGGGACATTGTGCAAAGGTCTGTTTGTGTTTTTAGAGAGAGCAAGGGAGCAGAGAGGAGAGGCGGGTGCTCCTGAAAAGGTCCCATTTTGTATTCCCTCCTGGGATGCCACCTCTTACTGAAAATCTTGCGCCCATGTCAAAATTCGACACTAAAGGCAAACTGAACTAGTCCATTTTAAACTGCTCAGGATTCTTGCTCCTTGCTATTTAGGATGCTTTACCAGGTTTCACCCTACTCCAGTTTAAGCTGCTTCCCAGACTTAGTATTTAGTATTTCCCTGAGTCGAGATGCCAATGTTCCCTCATGGGCTGCAAGTGACGGCCATGATAAAGCAAACAAAGGCTCCCCTTGCAGGACAGGTTTTTTTAGTGACCAAAGCAATGGCAATAATTGACAGCAACATGGAGCTCCACAGCTGGTTGATGCAATTAGTCCTCTACTTCCTAAATGGAAGTTATTAGCATATGTGCATATTCATTTGCATATGTAAATGCTATCTCTACATGAGCTCTGCAATCAGTTGGATGCAGCTACTGTGCAAAGTGGACAGATTTTTGGTTTCTACAAGTTGAGGAAGATGCCTGGAACAGTATGATCCACACCTAGAAACATTGCAGTCAGATTTTCAGGAGCTTATCATGTTTCCAACCAGGCAGATCTCCAAGGTCTTCCAGAGAAGCTGCAAAGGAGGAAAAGCATCTACTGGTTTAGAGTTGCTTGTTACCTTTCTAGCTTTTATCTCACCCTGAGACAGTTCCTGATCCCACACAATCTTCAGGAAAGAGGAATAGTAAATGCTCTGAATAGGAAAAGAGGGAATTATAAAAATTATGTATCTTAACAGCTAACAGCAACATGATTTCAATTGTCTTTAAGCTTAATAAATTCCCTCTCTTGACATGCTGGGAACACTGGAAAGAAGACAGCATCGAGTGATTAGACAGAGCAATCCACTTAAGCCTTCCAGCTGGGCTCTCCTCTTGGCTGTATCACAGACTCACGGTACAGCCTCGCAGCTTGTCTGAACTCCCCTCGTCTCTGTTCTCCTTCTGCAGCATAAGGTTGGTAACGATTAATCAATCCCCATCTTTTCCTTGCCTTCTCTACTTAGGCTGCAAGATGTGGGCAAGAGGCTGCTGTGGTCCGTATTTAGTACAGCTGTGCTCTGCAGGGCTTTCAAACATTTTAACGCAACTATCAGGGAATCTATAATTAGATCTGCAATCATTCCTAATAGTGGCTCATAAAGGCTATTTTGTGTTTCCATCACTTTTGTTGCAGTGCTTAGCATTGGACTAAAAGCAGTGGGGATGGTAGATAGCAAAGCATTTCACTGCCAGTCAGAGGTGAGAAAGAAGAGGAAAACAGTGAATTCTGCTTTTATTTCTTCTGCAGTTCATCTACTCTTAAATATTAGTATGAGAAGGTACAATCTGAGTACAGTACTACAACGCTTTTGTCTTTATGATGTTTACAGCTGTAAACCAGCCAAGTATGACATGCAATTTCCCTAAAGAGCTTAAACACTTGCAAGCCTAGTCACATCCACACGAGCCTCAGCTTTTTTCAGGATAAGGCTATTGCAGTGGAACATTGCTACTGAACCCCAAAAGCATTGCCCAGGACCAAGCTCTGGAAGAAGCAGAAGACTCACTGCAGGAGGAATAGAAAGTGCATGCCCTCAGCTGAGCTGTAAACCCTGGCTCTGTTTTTTAAGCTAAAGGAAATGATTTTCTTTTTTTACATTCTGGAAAGGCAGGAGTGCTATGTGGCTCACAGTACATACGAAATTAGGCAGTAGAGGTACCTACTTCAGTATCCATCTCCTTTACCACTGTTGTAGTCGTTAAATGGAAGTAGGCACCGCCTAGCAGTTTAGGTGAGAAGGAAGCTCAGAAGGAATAGTTGCAGGTACTTACAACGAGTATGTTAAATAGAGATAGCTAGTACCAAAAAAATTTCACCCTAAAAAAAGTTCACCCTAAGGAAGAGCTTAGATATAAGCATCTGTAGCTGGATTCATGGATAGAAGAAAGAGCAGAGAAATCAGAGCCTGCAGCTGAAATCCTGAGCCCCAGGAGGGAAAGGGTCCTGCCAGCACGCTCCCTGCCAACCCTGAGCCCCCCCAAACTCCATCAACTGCCTCAAAGGAATGAAACTTGCCCCTGTTCGAGTCTGATGTACCCTGGGAGGATGGGTGTGCCTCAACGGGGAAATACTGAAAGAAAAGTAGGAAGGACTAAGAGGTCTCATTAGCAGTTTAATTGCATAAAGAAAGTCCCTAGGATTACTAAAAGAATTTTTGCCTAGTGAATACCTTTTCTTTTCAATTACTGGGAAATATCTACCTGCTCAGATAAGGTGCGTGCCAGTGGGATGCTCATTAACCTAGATGTATTTGCTTTGTTGGACTTGGCTGATAATTAAAGTCTCCTTTTGCTTCCCTTGGGAATGAAAGGTCTTACTGTCTCTGCATAGCTCTGTCGTAAATAATCCTTGAGGCAACAGGCTTGTCTGGGAGAATGTATCTATAACAGGCATATTGCCTTTCTGCGGAGGAGCCTAAGCCGGGACCTGCCCTGGGCAGTGTTCCTTGAAGCTGAGCTTGGATGAGAGCAGAAAGAGAGGTTGGAAGGAGAGTCTCCCCTGTCTTAGCAGGGGCTTTAGGGTCTCTGTCCTGGCTCCAGGTGCTCTGCACAAAGAGGCAGCATCCTTCTGCTCAGGGATGCTGGGAAAGGGAAGGTTCGAGGCTCTGACTTGATAAGCCAGGATTGCAGCTCCCTCTTGCAGGAGCTGTGGAGCCGTGATTGGTTTATGAGGGCTCGAAGTGGTGCGGCCCTCGGTGTGATGGTGGAGGAGGTACAGATCAGCTGAAGGATTGGAGCAGGTTCCTCCAGCATCCCCACCTCCCGTGCAGGCACAGCGGGCTGTCCGAGCCATGCGCACGGGGTTGTCACTCCCCGGGTCGAAGTGCCTAGCCTGGCTGAGCCATCCCCATCCTACCGCAGCCGTGGGACAAGGTATAAGGGCTCCTCCCTTGCCGCACCCCATTCCTGCCATCAAGGGGGTACTGTCAGTGTCCTGCTAGAGAAACCTGGTCTTCAGAAGGGAGAAAACACCCTCTATTCCTCCTCCCCTTTCTCAAAATGGATGGAACTCTCTCCTTTCTTTTTGCCTATTTCCTGGCGCTGGCAGGTCCAATGCTGATTTGTCCTGACAGTTATTAGCCAAGATCTCTAGCAAAAACCACCCTCCCCAAGACAGAGCATGAAAGGCTGCCAAAGAAAACAGCCGGTATTTTACCCTGGGAGTGTGAGTGGGCTCCCACACTGTGGGGTAGGCAGCAAGCAGGTCATTTGAGTGTTCCCTGTGTCCTTTAAACCTCAGACTATACATAAAGAAATGGTTCAACACAGTCTCTGGGAGAGGAAGACTCCTGTTTCCCTCCAAAGCAAAAGGCCTTCACCTGCATTCAGACACCCTCATGCTACATCAACATGGGGATCGCTGATGAGGCAGCCCCATAAATTGATAAGCCTGCAGGGTAGTGCCTGTGCATTCACCAGTTCAGCAACCTCTCAATTAAAAACTTTCCTGCTGCGCTTGGGCCCCACTGAGACACAATTCTCTATTTATGGGTGAGACTGTCCTGCTTTTAATTGAGCACTGATAGTTGCGCTTGGGCTTTGCTGCAGTAGCTCAGCACTTTCCTGCCAGCTAAGAGTGGCCGTGTTGCTCGTGCAGTGATTAATGATGCTTAAGTGGACCTGGGGTGGGAGTGAGGGCCAGTAAGTTCTGCCAAGCTCTCTTGGGTCTGATTACCCCAGCTGTAAAGTGGGGAGGTCAGCACGCTGCTGCCATGGGGAGGAGGTGCTAACAGGGTTACATCTATTAAAGGCTGCAAATGGCCCCAGGCCTGCTGTGGGTTGTGGCTCACGCAGGTGTGGAGGTGAGCTTGAGGATGGGGCTGAGGCAGTCTCTCTTCCTGCATCCCTGGAGGCACCTGCCTGTGCTGGTCTTTTGGTAAGCATTTCAAAGACTATGTTCTCCAAGTACTTCTTTGCCTGGCAGACCCCTGTACTGAGATGACTGAGCATATTCATCAAAGACCAGAATCCCATAACTCTGATACCAGGTTTTTCATTTTCTTGAACAGTCCTTCCTCTTTCAAGCTTTCCAAAGGCACCACACTGGGGAGTTCAGCACTGCCTCTGCCTGTTCTTGCTGCAAAGAGAGAGAGGGATCAGGCCCAGAGAGTTTTCCTGTGTGTTTGCTCAAAACTGGCACTCCTGCCTGCATGCTGCTTTCCAGCTCAAGGACTAATGCTGAGAAAGGCACTTTGAGAACAAAGTTAGCTAGATAGCTTTTGTGCCAAACTTGTGACTTATACACAAGATTAATCCTTACCTCCCAAATCTTTTCATGTTAAGCAGGAAAAGAAATGTTCTGTCAATGTCCAATAAATGATTCCAGAGACGAGCTTTCCACTGGAGGGAAACAAATAAAATAGAGCAGCCCAGGATTTCAGTATCAAACATTTAACTCCTTCAGAGCTGGACTGCTCAAAAGCCATCAGAGGCATCACTCACTTACACCCAGAGCAGCTCAGCACCTCCTGGTCACAAATGCCATCTGGGTGACAGGGCAGGCCCCTTGGCAGGGCAGAGCAGCTCCTGTTAACCTCCAGAGGTGGAAACACCTCCATCAGTCAAGCTGCCTCTAGCTGATGAGCACCTTCAGCCAGCTGCTGAAATTTGGCACAGCCAGCTCTCAGCTCTCCAGAAAGCCTTGCTCACGTGGAGATGTGTCTCACACACAAACGTGCCCGTTGTAATGCCCGTGGGTGTGTGGAGCGGCTGGGTGCTTGTGCAGGATCTGGTGGTCTGCGTGTTGCTTGCTCTGGCTCAAATTCTATGTCGGAGGTTCCTGGACGTTTTTGCACAGGTACCTACATGCTGCAGCCCCTGCAACACAGTTGGTCAACCCTTCCTCTCCTCCTCCCCTTGCTCTTCAGGAGCAAGACACCTTTCTGCTCTGGATTTTAACCCATTCCTCATGCAAATCCAGGGAAAAGGCTAATAGGCATACACATGAACACACACATACCTACTTGTCTGAGCTTTGCTTGAGCCCATGCCCTGGGCTGAACCAAGGGAGCCAAAGAGTTACCAGAAATTTGTAGGTGTAGCGGAAAACCCCGTCTCTGTCCTCTCCCTTGTCTCTGCCCTCTCCTGTTGGGACTCAGTGCTGGTGAAACTTAGGCTAAAGTGACGTTTTGCTCAGCTCCTTGTACATGCCACGGCAGGCACTGTTGCTTGGCAAGGAGGTGAGCAGCCTTGGGGGCTACTTCTCTGCTTTTTCCCCCATCAGGTGCAGGGTTCAAAGCTCCCCTCCTCACTGCCCTCCCAGCACTGCCAGAGCACTTCCCTGCCGTGCCTTAGTCTCTCTGAGCCATTGGGTCAGACCAGGGAGCTCTGCATGCCCACGTCTGTGCTGATTCCAGCTTCTGGGCCATGTTGTTTCTCAGACACCTGCTATTTCTGAAGGGATTTAATGTCAAAATCCCCAGGAATTCAGAGGAACTCAGACTTCAAAAGCTTTGAAAAAGTGATCTCCAGGTAAGCATGAACTCGGGGCGATAGGGCATGGCTACACATGCCCAGACCGTGAGCATGTTTTGCTTGCATCTTGCTGAGGTCCCACATGTGCTGACTCCAGTTTTGCCCAGTTCCTCTCTATCGCCCTCCTTCTCTTGACACAACGCCTTCAGAGTGGGCATGAGGGAGCATCTGCAATTCCTCTGCACTGCTACTTATTTCTAAGCCTTGAAGTGTTTTTTTGGTGAAAGAGTGGGAAAAGGCATAGGAAGAGTGGGGTGAAACGTCATCCCCGGGTATTTCAAAGCAAGATTTAGCTGAAGGCACTTACCAGACGCCTGTTACCAAGTCCCTCAGTCTGTCTTATAAAAACGTGAAAGCAGAGTCTGTAGGATTCATGAGGTCACCTCGGCAATCCCACCCCCCGGCAGGCTCAGCTCTCCCCAAAACCACTTCAGATGTTTGTCTAACATATTGTTAAAAACCTGAAGTGATGGAGACTCCACTTCCCAGGCAACCGATTGCAGGGTTTCATTTTCCTTTCCATTAGGAAGCTTTTCTTAACATCTAACCTAAATCTTTCTTCCTACAACTTAAACCCATTATTTCCCATGTTATCCCCCATGGACAAGGAGAACTCGTTATTGCCTTCCTCTTCGCAGTTCTCTCTTATGCACTTGAAGGCTATATTTATCTTTACATCTCTGGAAAATAGAGCATTGCCATTATCTCTAGCAAACAGATGGGAGCAGAGGGGCTAAGGGTGGGGTTTCTTGCTTAGTTTTAGATATCCAAAAGTTAGAAGTCTCAACTAGTTGTGTGATGCTTGCTATTGCATCTAGCGCAGATTTCTCCAGCTGGGATTAGCCTGAAAGGGCTTCCCCGTGCCACTCCTCAATCCCACCACTTTAGTGCTGTGATCTTTAGCTTCCCCTTCACAAAAATATTTGTTTCAGGATAGGACGAGGGGAATGCAGGGTGCTGCTTTAGAAAACGTGCTTCAATTTCTGTAGCCCCAAAGCACCCATCGCTACTAACGAGGGTGGAGAAGGGGGTCTATCAAAGGGGTGCAAGCACAGCAGTGTTGTGGCAGTGAGTGCCATGTGTGCTGCACAGCGTCTGGGAGAGGCATCCTTCGGTGCAATATCAATTTCGAGGCATGTCACAGGAAAAAATGTTCTTTTCAAGTTTACTTATGCTGTCTTTCGTGTGCAAAGCAACTGTCTCACTTCATCAGAGCAAACAGCATATATTGGTTGCTCCTTCCTTTTGATTACTTTTTAACACTAAGTTGGTGTTATGTTTGAATTTTGGCAGGAGTGTAAGACTGTAACAAGTAGGAGGTAAAGCTCGGTTAGTTTCGAGAAAGGGATATATAATCATTTTTTCCAGTTTAAAAAAAAATTAGTTTGATACTAATACATGTTGTAAATTCAAGCTGTTAACTGGAAAAAATGAGAACATAAACATTTCAGTCCTTTTAGTGTTTGTGTCAATCTGCCACTTTAAGAAAAAACAAGCTTTGATTATTTTTCATTTGAAGTGATGTTTCATTTGAAAACTTCCTTCAATTGGACGTTTTATTAACTGAAAATCACTCAAGAAATGTTAGAATTGTAAGAGATGTATTCAGTTCATTTCTAAAGCATTTTTAAAATTATTTTTTCAATTCATTAATACTTTGAAGGTCAGGTTTTTTCCCCTCTTCCTCTAGAATCACCAGCCAACCATTCAATTGCTTCTTTACTTAGCTCAACACAGGTGTGGGTTGAAAGGGAACTTCAGGTCCCGGCAAAGGGAGGAGCAGGAGAGCTGGGGTGGGCAGGGCTGCCGGAGCTTGCAGAGAGCTGCCACATTTTGGCTTATAAAACCTTACCACCCCCTCTCTGAAAAATCCCAGCATTTTGCCGGTTGCTCTTTGCCAAGCTTGAACAAAGTAAAACCAAACCCAAATTAAAAAAAGAAAAAAAAAAATGGGGAGAGGGAGAGAGAGAATTCTTTGAGGTGGAGTATTTTGTTTTGAGATGCTTTATTCTGAGTAGGGGCTTTCTTAAAATAAAAGGGAGGTTTAAAAGAAAAAGGAAAAAGCTCACTTAACCTCTCAGTAAACCAAAACCACCAAGGTTTTGCTGTACCAATGACAAATAGAATATTCCTACTCCAAACTTATTTTCTAAAGAAGACTTTTCTCAAACAAAAACACATTGCAGTTTAGCCCCAAATCCCAATAAAACAGACAAAAACTAATTGAGCTGGAAAACTCTGAGCCAGCTCTGCTTGTGAACCAGAGAACCTTTGCCAATGAAAGCTGTGCAGGATGACAGTTCCAGAGCCCAGATAGCTCATATGGTTTTCTCTATTGGCACATGATAATCTCTGAATCCCAGGACCACTAGCTTTTGCTATGCAATGTTAATACAGTCTTGTCTGAGAGTGGTGGTGTATCCCTTCCCCAGAGCCTTGCTAGGGCTCCCGTCCTGTCTTGTCTCTGGCAAGCTGCCCCAGGAGGAGACGCGCATGCGTTTGCTGGTGCCATAGGATGTTAACACTTGCCTCCATCTGCTAACGTGACCCTCTGCCTTCCTCTGAGTCTCCTGCCCGTCGCACGCAAAGCTTTGCAGTGCTTCAAGTACCGAACAAATCTGGTTTAGCAGGGCAGCTTGCAAACCCACTTAATGGGCCCTTGTTACCCAGCTGACCTGCTTCCCTGGGAAGTTTGCCAAGGAACCCGGATCAGGGTAGTGCATTTCAATGACTGAGTGACAGCTCAGCATCCCACCAAGCACAACGATTTGTGGTGTTCACGTCTCTTGACTGCACTAGCTGCGAGTACTGTGGAACCAGGACTTGGTAGCAAGAGTTTATGGCTCTTTCTGGCTCACTTCCCAGACCCGGTCCAGCTAATGCAAAGACCACTGCCATGGCAGGACATCTTTTTTGATATGAGTTCTATGCATTTACTAAAATAATTGGGATGTAAAGCAGAACAGTATCTTTCTGTTCCAGAACCAGGCACAGAGTGCTTGGACGATGCCTCCCTTTCTCTAGGAACATGAAATCTCTGCAGCACCTTCTAGCAAGTGTAGTCCTTGGCCTGGGTCCATGCAAAGATTGGCCTGGCTGGTTGGATCCGTATAAAGTAACTCTAGAAGGAAAACAGCCCTGTGAGATCTGTATCTTCTGGGATGGATTGAGATGAGCTTCAGAGCCTGCATCATCTCCTCTAATACTGCACTGACAAATAGAAGGGTTGGGAAATGTCTGTTCCCTGCAGCAGAATCCCTCCAGATGATCATGGGACAAGAGAACCATGCTCCTTATTTCCACAGCTTCCTAAAATATTAGGTGGTAATGACAAATATCCTCAGTTTTTCCCCATCCTGGTGTCAAAGATCCGTCCTTCTTTGGTTCTGTGTCTCGCAGCTGGAGGGATGTTCCCCAAGACTGATGAAGGTCAGACTTCTGGATCTGAAGAGGCACCACGCTCCCTATTTCCAGGTCGTGCTGCAAATGACAACAGACTGTGGGACTCAATTTGTTGCTCACGATGAAAAAGCAGCTTATGTGTGGTGGGGAGATACACAAGCATCATCCAGGAGAGAAAATTTTTAGTGAAGTCCTCTGCAGTTATCATCAGTGTTCATTCACAGCAAGCGTTTTTTGCAAAAGACCTGGATAAATATTCTGTGTTTCCAGCCCAATCTGTACTGAAGCAGGGGAAACTAAATTGCTCCCTTTTAGCACATACCACAGGTGTCTGAGCAGAAATGAAAGCAGATTGCACCCTAACATCTCTAAAGAGGAGTCTCAGCCACCTTTACTAGCTAATTCTGCAGGGTACATGCTCAACCCAGGCAGGAGTATGGTGCTATGGAGTAAGAGAACAGTCTGAAATGGAGAACCTGAGCAAGAACCAGATACGCCTGCAACCATCGATCAAATCTTGCAGCCATCAGTCAAATATCACCACCTAGAAGCAACACAGGAGATGTCTCACGGGAGACCAGCTTCTCCTGCGCACGCTGCACCTGCAGCACACACGCTATGACATCATCAACCCAATGTATAATAACAGTGCAAGAAATCCTACTAAAACCATTGAAATGAAGAACAGAGGGATGCATTCAGGAGTATTTCAGTGTCTGCAATTTGGAGGCTGCATGGCCAGAAAAATGATGCTGAGGAGCTATGTCTGGGAAAAGTTTTCAAATGAGTTTTAAGTCTGTCGTGCAGTGGCTGGGTCTTCTGGAAGCTGGTGGAGGAGGTCTTGCTTTTGACATTGTATTTTTTTAGGTATTTCTTAACCTAGAGATGACAACTGTTTCAGGGAATAGGGAAAGATGACATCCAAAGGCTGTCTGAAATCCAAAATTGAGTCTAATGTTCTCTTCTTAAAACACAGACTGTGAAATGATTCTTCACAAGACCATGAGGTATTCAGTGTTGTGGGTGCTCTCCTCCTCATGCAGTCACTCCTGAACCACTGTCCTCTTCTTATGGGCAATGACTGAGTAGGTGGCACCTCCTGGACAATGCCTATTGTAGAGATACCCATAGCGACATCCCTTTTGGGGATGGCTGGTCCAAGCTTGGGCTGGTGACAAGTATCGGGTTCAATGCTTCTCCTTCTCCCTGCATGGCCACACCACATAGCTATGGTGCTTGGTGATTCATGTTACTCCCATCCAGTGGCAGCTGTGGAGAAAGGAAACACATGACACTGACATAATCCTTGCTCCTCCCATGCCAACATCCCGTTCTGCCTGGCTTGGGGGGTATCCATAGTTAAAGGGTCACGATCTCCTTTCCCTTTAGCGTAAAGAGCTTTAGCACTCTTCCCTTCCATCTCTTCTACCTCACCGCCCCCTTTCCCTCCAGAGCAAGCAACATTCAAAAGATTCGAGCCGATCTTATTAGTGCTTCGACACTACCACAGTGTTCTGGTCTAACACATCAAGGACAGACTGCAACCGCGTCCCTGAGACGCGTCATCAAGACAATGTCAAACACATCAAGACTTAACTCCTCCTAGGATATACGTTACCACATGCACTCTGCCTTTCACCTCCTCAGTGTGCGTCAGGACCTCACTTATGGACCTCAAGCTGCAGAATAGCTGAACCTTCAGAAGGAAGTGGAGAGGTTGGCTGCCTACTGGCTCTAGCATTTGCTGAGGGGGTGTTTGGCTGTTCCTGCCAGAAGCAAAAGCTGCTCTGCCTGCACCTGTTAAAAAAGAGTAAGTCTGGCTGTAAATAGGCATTTCACCATGATCACGCTGCTTACAAATGTAATTGAGGAGAGGTGACTTCTCACCAACACACATGCAGAAAGAAGAGAAGTATCCTAATGGAAACACAAAAGGGATAAAACTTATTCCCCATCAATTATTTGCCCAAATGAACACGACAAGATAGTGAAGCTGTAACAGTGTGTACTACATCAAGAACAATCCAAACCAGTGTTACTTCAATGAGAAGGTCCTACCAACAAAGCTCAGAGTAGAGCCTGCCAGCCACCTCTGAGGCAGCGGGTTATTTTCTCCACTATTGCAGTTACTTCAGCAAGGCTGAGAAAGACCTGTTGTAACACTCCTTGAAAGGTTCCCACTGCCTGTGCTTGTGGTCACTATAGTATCAGAGAGGAGGAGAGCAGTATGAACTCTCTTGGATCATCAGCTATGGTCGGTGTTTGTGGCCAATTGGAACAAGGCTGGAAAGGTGTCGTTTTCCTGTAGCTCCTTAGCTTCAGAGGATGTGAAGCTGCCTTCCTGTTCTTCCTGGCATGCTGCTGACATCATCCAGATTGGTGTTATGTGGCGGAGGTCCCAAAGAGGGTGAAAGACTCCCAAATGTGCCCAGAGCCCTGAGGCATCCTTTCCTGCTGGGTATCAAGTAATCCAGATGTTGATATGGCTGTGGACAGTGAGATGGAGGAGGTGGGAAGGCGGTCAAAACATCAGTAGCTATCATGGCCGAGAGCAGAGTCTTCTCTCAAGAACATAATGGCCCATCCATCACCTCACCTGGAAACATGTCATTGGTGCCAAGTCAGATGGGTCCCAGGCTAAAGAGTTGGAAGTGGGTGAATTGACCCAACTGAATGGATTGGTCTTTGAATAAGGTATAAATGTTGGCTTAAGTGTGGCATGTTTGTCACCTTCCCTTCCCTTTAGTAATCATGATAGGTGTGAATCCCTTTGCCCTCCCCAGCCAACCTTTCTTTGGGCAGGCTTGTCAGGTACTTACCCTAAACCAAAATCTGGTCATAGCTAGTGACATGGGTGAATGATTTTAATATCTTCTCGTGCTCATTCTACAGACAGCAGTCTCAGTGGCTGGTCACGAGAACTGACACAAGATGGCTGTGGCCCACCCACCTGCACCAGCTATGGCCACCATGAAGCTCCCCAACCTGTGACACTACAGGGTTGTGTCACAGATTTTAACTGCAATCAAAACTGTGTGGCACAGCTCCTCTGTCTGGGTGCCTCATGTCACTCAGGTGAATCAGAAGGGATGGAGGTGGTAGCTAAAGTGTTTCTTTCCCCATGTACTTCCTGCCTAACATTATGCTCCTAACAGGAGCACCTCTGAGGTTCAATTTATCCTCTCAGATCTTGCATGCAATATCTGTAGGCTTTAGGCCAACTCTGTTCTTCGTGATGCTCCAAAGTAGCTGATGCTGCTCCTTGCTTCTGTCATTGATGCCAGTTGGTCATGTACAACTAACCAAATGAGAGATTTTCCCATGAAACTTTGTAATGTCCCCACTCCCTGGACTCAGATTCTTCCTGCATGCCAACTGTGAAAGAAACATTTCTATTTTTAGCTTTGAGGTGTTGGCAAGAAATGCTGTGTATGGATCTGCATTACAAACAGTCAGGTAATAGCACAGCCCCTAATCCTGGGCCTTCATTTCGTTCTGCCTATACCAAGGATTGCAAACCTTGGTACTTAATCTAGTGCCCTAATCGCCTGTCAGCCACTCTCCCAAATGCAAATAAGATGGAACAATAGGTAAGATTTTTCTTGAGAAAGTGCATGGAGGATTGAGAAAGCTTTTTGTAGCCTGTGTTCAATAATGGCTGTGTTTAAAGTCTGGAGTGCTTATTCTATCAATTTTCTCCTTTCTCCCCTTCTGAATTTTATTTTCAAACAGGGAAAAATCTTTTTCAAGGTCACAGAGAGGTTATGTTTTAAGATGTTTGCAGTGCATAGCTTCAGGCTAGGTTAAAATTCTCCTAGTGATCGTAGCCTGTCTTGACTGGGATTCATTTCTTCTGCTATCTTTATCTTATACCTTCCTGAATCCTGTTAGAGCTATGATGCTTCTAACATGGCACGACACCAAGGACAGAAGACACTTTTCTCCTTCTTTTTTCTTTTTTTTTAAACCTACAATAGTGGTTAGTTGTCTCTTTTTGTCTTTCTTCCTCTGCTTTCTCATGGCTTCTAGTTGACAGAAATGAGCTGCTTAGCTCTGCCGTCCAGATACTGGCAAAAATGCAGCAATTCTCTTTACTCTAGAGGAAACTAGGTATGTTCTCTGTGTATTAGAAAACCCGTTCCTTTTTTCCAGTATAATAGACTCCTTTGCACTGGCTCACTATGTGCCACCTGTGTCATCTTTCAAGTTATAACCCCAAAATGGGGCAAAAGCACCACAGCACCCCTTTTGTGGGATGCAAACCCAAAGACTTGACTATATTCAGGAATTAAAGGCCTGTGGCGTTGTGCTGTGGGAAAATTAGCTGTAAATGCGGAACAAACACATTGACCCTTCCTCCATGCTGCCTGCAGCTCCAACCCAACCCAACCCAACCCAACCCTCATCTCCATCACAAACTGCTTTGATTACAGAGTCTAGCTGGTGGAATGCCTTTGGAGAGGAGAAAGATGCTGTGCACTAATAAATAATGATAAGTGATGATCCTATCTGGGGGCTAGCAGGGAGGTAGAGCTACAAATTCTATGAACAGGTGCAATTTGCATCCCCAGAGCCAAGTACATGAAACAGCCTACAACAAATTAATTCTGCCGAAAGGCCAGGGCCTCTCGTGGGACAACCAGGGATACATTTTGGCTTCTATCTAGATTTAAGGCCTTGACTTGAGAGACCTTGACTCCACTCTCATGCTTATAACAGGGGCAGATGACCCTATATTTGCAAGGACAGAATATAGCACAGATAAATTGCTTTTATATTAGCTAAGGCCTTGAAGCAAAATCACTGGACAATAGGCTGTTGTGGCTATTCATTGCATGGGACAGCTGCCAGGGCCCTGCTCGAGGTCCCTTAAGCACTGTCCCCTCTGGGTCTGCATTAGGTGCCATCCATCAGCTGAGCTCCCACCCAGCATGGAGCAGCCCCAGCCAAAAATGACTTGTGAGCACCGCTGAGACCTCCCCAAACAGGTTCTTGCTGCTCCCGCAGCAATGCCAAACGCTTTGTCCATCTTCCCTCTCGGCCCACACTTAAGTTAAGCCTCTGCTGGGATTACTCTCTTCTCGGACTTTGGGTCCCTTGCAAACTGTGGTGAGCATCAGGGGCATCTATCTAACATGTTTCTTTAGTAGCTGTCCCAGCTTTCATCCCACTAGCTTTGTTAGGACACAGTTACACAGTTGGAAGTGATTTATATGCTTAAGGGCTCTCCTAACTTTCCTATTTAAGATCATGCTTCCCTCCCACCACCTTTGGCTTTGGCCAGTTTCTCCCAGCAGCAACCAGCTGTGTGCAGAGGAACTGCTGGGTCAATAATTATCCATTCATGGACAACCAACCCATACTAGGAAAATGGTAATTTTGCTCACTGGTCTTGTGTTGCCATTGCTAAAGATTTACTGCCACTGCCAGGACAGTGTATTCTGGGTGTTGCCAGAGGAACAGGCAACCTAAGGAAGGTCAAGGGAAATCTATTTCTTCTATGATTTCCTGTTCATGTGACCAGAATTTCGCCATTAATATTCTTCTATGTCTGTTTGAAATGCTTTGCCTTGGTTTGCCTTTACCTTTATCCTCGCTTAATCACAAGTGCTGTCCTACACTTGTCCCTAGGCCTGTGATAACCCCTGTTTCTTCCTCCTCTCTTTTCTAACTGGTGTTCTCATCACATAGCAGAAATAACATAAACATAAGCACAGGCATAAAATACAAATGAAGAGGATAATGAGATTTCTGAATTCAGTGATAGTCATCAAGACCATATTGGTAATATTATGGTGTTCTAGATCTCAATTGTTATGTAGCTATTATTACCTCTGGTATTGAATATTAACCTACTCCTGTAGTACAGGAGGGAATTTATACCTAGGCCTGTGCTACCACATCAATTTACATTGTGTATGTAGCCTGCCCTTCAGTTACTTGCACTCTGCATCCTCCAGTAAATTCAGCGAGTGAATAAAAAACGCAGGAGAATCAAGGTACCTGATTCCCCTACAATGATGCATCTATGCTGTGCTCCAACATAAAAGCAGAAAGTAGCCTTGTTAATCTTAACTTTTCTAGAACTCAGTACTATGTCTCTATCTTTAACACTTTCTCTCCCATGAGCAAACCCCCCCCTATTAACAGATTCCTTGTTCTTTGGCATGCTTATACTTCCGTTATGCTCCTTATGCCCTGCTGAGACTAGAAGCAAAACTGTAACCAGCTCATGCTGGGCCAGTGACACCAGTACCACCAACAAGGGAGAGTCAAAACGATCATGAAGAGCAAAGCAAGCATCGATACATTTTGAGATGGGCTGTTATGCAATGTCTGTAGGAGCTGGCATACATAATTTCCCAGGGTGAAGGAGAAGACTGGATCTGCACTGCAAAATAGCTGTATTATAACCTGTTAACTGCAGGACAGCATCCAAATTATGTCAAGACAATGATATTAGCCAGTTAAATGCCAGTATCAGCAACAAAGATTGCATGAGGATACAGAAAAAGCCAAACATGCCAATAAATCCCGCTGAAACAGTGTTAACGATTACAGAGCCCTAGGGCTGATGGGACCTGGGTATATTTTAAACAAAACAGTGTAGTGTGGGTGCCACAGATCACCACTCGCTAGCTGACTAACCTCGATACAAGGCTAACTGTCCTCAACACAAGTAAGAATTGTGTCTCAGATACTGGGGGTTGTCTGCAGCATATCCTCCTCTCCTGGACAGTCTGTGCTTTGATGCAGAAATGGCTTAAAAGAGTTACAGGTCACAGCAGAAGTAGACCATATTCTCCAGGTTTCCCAGCTTTGAGAGCAGTGAACTTAAACAGGACTGAGACACACACACAAACGTGCTCCCTGAACCTTCTCCGTGGGACATGGTCACCATGGGACATGGTCACCATGGGTGCACAAGAGAGAAAGAAAATTTAAACCTTAGACCTATATGGAAAAGGGAGAAACAGCCCCATTTGTGCAGAAGTAAATTGGGAAACAATTACATGATGCAGGGGAAAAATTACAGTAGTAGCCAGTAAGGAAGACTTCTCTTAATCATCCCGTGTTAGCTCAGTGAATCGGAAAATCGTGGCAAGCCTGCCAGAGAATATACTGCCCAAACCTCGTATCAACTGCCGAGCTACATAATATTTAGCTGCTTGGACAGGAAAATGCATTGCTTCCCATAAAGCATGCCTCCCAGAGAATTACAATCTCTTATTTGTCATGCCAAGGTGGGTGTGTGGGGGGAGAGAATTGGAAATAAATGCTACAAACGCTCTCTGTTGTGAGTAGGGAGTTAGTTTATCTCTTCAGTCCAGAACATAAAACCCACAGCTGCGAGTGGAAACAAGGGTTATTTACAGTGCATCTTTTTTGATGAAAGCCTCCTAGGAGGGGTGAGGAAGGTGTTTCTTCTTCATCACAAGTCTGACCCTTGCTATGTGTGGATATGGGAGGAATAAAGAGTATGAGATCCTTGAAGGGTGAGGAAAAATAGTGTTTTCCTACGAGATGTCTTCCCAGGGCCATGCTGACAAATCTGCAGTGCTTTTCATTACGGTGCCATGGAACCCTGAACGAATGGACCCAGGAAAATGAATTCCTCCATGGCTCCAAAGGCACAGGGGTACCTGTGGTTGAGAAGCCACCAGCAGTTCAGGAGAGGAGCTTCTTGGGTGCTTGCTCTGTCACCTACCTTCCCCCCTCATATATGCCAGTATATCCAGCTCAGCCAGATGTTTTTCTCTGCATTGGAAGTCTCAGTGGTTTCTCTGGTTGTAAGCCCCCATGGTAGCTCATAACCAGGGGCTTTTGCAATGGTTAAACCATCGGGCTGGGATTCAGGGGACAGTTTGCTCTATCACAGGTGGGTTGCAGAGCCAAAATAAATCTCTTCTCTCATACTTTCCCCACTGATAAAAGAAAGAGAAATCAGCCCTTGGGGAGGAGGGAGGTTTATGGTCCACTGATTAAGAGCTCACGTTCACATTAATCCTATTTTAACAATGACAATAAAGATTCAGAGTTTCCCCTTCCATTTGGGGAACCTCCACTTTAAGGTGAGGAGCTCAGAAATCAAGCACTTCCTTGAAGCAGTCTCAGACCTGCTGGCCCAAAATTGCTTCTCACGCTGGCTTGTCTGCTTTCACAAATGCTTGTCACTAGAGGAGCCAAGAGTGGAGCCTGGGTGTATGCGACACCTCGTCACACGTAACCACCAGATGAACCCAACTGTGAGAACTGGTCTGAAGGCAGGATGAAGAGTGCTGGTGTACAAGAAAAAGGAACCTTTTGGCAATTGCTCTTGACTTTGTGGGTGTTCTTGCTTGGGCTTTCTGCCTGGGGACCTTCAAGAGCATTCACAGTTCCTCCTTGCACCCTGTGCGTATGTGATTGCAGAGAGAACCGCTGCCCAACTAATTGAAGTATGAGAGGTCCCAGGCACTAAAAGGCTCCTGATCCTTGCCACCTCTCGATAGTGCCTTCCGTCCAGGAGCATACTCACCCAGCCTGTGTGCACATGCAGCTGGGATTAGGATCTGTTCAGCTGAAAACTCTGCACTTTGGTAAAAAGAGCCCTTTTCCTGCACAGGGCTATGACCTGAAAGAGAATCAAGCTCACACGTCTGCTTTATGGGAAAGTAATTCACTGTGTCTTTGCATCTGTGAGCTGGGAAACACGATGCTGTATCTCATGGTAAGTTACTCTTTAAAACTAGCTGAAGCATACTCGAAACAAGTTTTTTTCATTTTTTTTTTTTAATATGCAAGATTGTAAGAGAGAAGCTATTTGATATTTAACTTTGCAAAAGCTAAAAGAATGTCTTTAGCAATGCTTAGCTGGCTCCTCTCATGAGAGCATCTCGGCTCCTAAAAAAGCTCTAAAAATCTTTTCTAGAAAACACCTGCCTTTAAAGAACAACTTCAGAAATACTATTCTTCAATGTAAAGAACTGAGCTTTGTGGATGGCAAAGGACTTGTGAGGGTAACTCACAAAGCTGGTGAAAGAGTGAGATTTGGGGAATACACAGAAAGGCATCGACAATTCATAGTCTTTGGATGGAGCAGGCTATTTTTGCAGATTTCCCCTACCAGCCTGGTAATAAGCAGCAATAAATTGTAGCAGGAGAACCTGGAGACCCCCAGTCGTTTCAACACAAGACTTAAGCTCCTTCCTGCTCCCAGGCCATGGCACAGAGCAGGAGAGGAGAAGGGGAAAGTTGTCCACTGTGGAACCAGCTCTCGGTTTCTTTCTGTGCTAATTTACCGGCTCAGGGAACATTTTATTGAGTGGGTTTGATGTTAATGGGTGGTTGCATCCTGCGACTCTCCAGGAAACTTCTCCTTTCTGCAGCCCCATGCTGGGTTTTCAGAGCTGCTTAGGGCAAATTAAAAGAGGGGGAGAATGCAGGATGTCCCCTCTGTGCGAGGGAGGGGATGAGGTGATGCTGACCCACCACAGCTACTGATGCTTTCAACTGCTTTTACAGCACAGATGCACCTGCGTGAGTGTGAGACTCAGAGCCCAGAGCTCCTGCTTCGGTCCCCCCTCGCTCCTCCGGTAGCTTTGGCTATTTCTCCTGTATAGGCTGTGAAACCTTGGGACCTCCCAGTCCCTGAGCCCAGAGCGTGGCTGCTGGAGGAGGAAAGAGCCCCGGGGAACTGCCTGTTCCCCCAGCAGGGCTTGGGAAAGCAGGAATCCGTGGGCAGGCATGAGTCCCCGCTGCGGCGCACATCCCTCTCTGATGAACCCAGGACAATTCCTAGCCCAGGAGGTGGGCACCAGGAGCAAACAAATTGGAGAGGTTTGTAGGGCCTTTTTACTGCATCCCTTGAAGGACGTAATTGGAAGATCTGCTGGGCTGCCTGAGCCCATGATCTCGCTGGGAAAGTCTTCATGGCTCCTTAACCAACCCTCCTCTTCCTCCTGCTGGAAGCCATTGCAGCATGGAGAGGTGCCTGCTTGCCTCTCAACACTTCACACTCCTTGCTTTGTTGCTAATTTCTCCTTAGGCTTCCCCTGGGGCCGTGTCTTGCCCGGTAAACAGAGACATCAGCAGCAGCCCCGCAGACACCAGGGACAGCAGAGCAGATTGCGCAGGGTTTTCCATACGGCTCTCACCTTCAGTTGCCAGAGGCAGCCCTCACTGCTGTGGTGTTTGCGATTGCATCTCAACCCAAAGCTGCTTCAGAGTTTTGCTATAGCTGAATCAGGCCAGATGAGCCTCATGGAGGTTTTTCCAGGGAGGCAAAATAGCTGCCTGCCTCCCTGAGTTTCTCTCTGCTCCATTTACTCAGGCTCTCTGAAGTTCAGCAAAATCCCTCAGCTCTTCTGAAATCAAACATCCAGAGACAAAGCTAAGCAAAATAAATTCCTCCTGTCCCAGGCTGTCACTCTGAGTGGTTTATGCCAACAAGAAAGGCATTAGTCACTAATACCACAGGGTCTATATGTATGTTTGTGTATTTTATGGCATGCTTTTCCACTGTGTGTGCCTGCAGTGGCTGTGTACCAGGAGGCTCAGGTGGCTACCAGCTAATGGAGGGTCTTTTGGGACGTCTGTACTCGTGGAGAGTCCTTCTCTACCTACACATGCATACACAAATGCACACACATGCATGCTCACGCACATCCCCTGGCTGCTCTCCAGCTGCTGCCTGGGGAATGCCAATAGCGTGGAAAGCCCAGGAGATAAGACCACGCTAGAGGAGGCAGAGGAATAATCCCACACCTGGCCTTTTTTCCCAAGGTGCTGAACATTTTCCTCCACAAACACTCGAAATCCTTGCTCTGGTGGCTTCCGCATTCCCACCAGCCTCCCAGAGCCCACGCGGCCCTGGCTTGAAGGCTGCTCGCTCCCAAGGCTGGGATGGGGCGGGTGCTGAGCGGAGAAATGGTCAGAAAACACTTGAGAGGAAAATGTGGTCTCAGCTCGTTTCTAACATTCCACAGCAAAGTGTCAATTTGATTCAGCAAAATACAATTCAGGACAAAAGTCTAAATGAATCACTTGGACTTTCTTGTTTAGTTTCAGAAATGCTGAAGTATTTTGGTTTAGGTCGGTAAAACAGACAGTTCCAACTTATCACTTTAATCCCTTTTATTTTTAACATGTTGCTGTACTGAAATACTGATAGCATTTTATAATAACAAACCCACCTAATTCATACTAAATACCCACTTAATAGTATATGTCTGTAGAAAGCTATTTAGTATCGTATTTAATATAAACTCTTTATAATATATGAAGCCTAGTATAACACAACATAAAAACCTGTCATGTTATAATATAGTTTCATATTTTATGGTAATAAAGAAGTAAAATGCAAACAAGCCCACATCAGCTTTACTTTCATGTTGCTCTGACTTTTATTCTGATTTATTTTACATGCGTCATGGAGCAAAACATCATGAATTGGTCCCGGCACACTTTGAAAAGCAGGTTTGACTGGGCTCTGGTCCAGCAGGACAGGAACCCATCACAAAGCAGCAGCATTTCCAAGGGAAGCCATCAGGCGAGGCTGTGAAACAAACCTGCCCCAGCTGGAAGATCTCGACTCAGAAGCACCATTTCCAAGGCCTGTCTAGACAGGGAGAATACAGGGCTAATTGCTGCCTGGCTCAGCAGAGCTCTGCTGGCTCAAATCGAGCCGGTGAGGGCACCGACAGCAAACCCTGCCCAGGGAAGCCGTGCTCTCCGGGGTCGGGGGTCCACATCCCACACATGGCTGGTCTGACAAATCTTCTGGATGCTCTCACCTGGGGAGATGAAGGGAACGCGGCTATGCCTTCGTGTCCTACAGCCTCAGCTCAGTGGAGAAAAGAGGGATTGGGGTTTAAACTGTCTGTTAAGAGCATCTCTCTGAACAAGAAAACTTGCTCATCCAGTGGGGGATGGCATACCGCTCAGAGAGCCATAAATAATGCATAGATCCCTCACACGGAGTTTGCTTCAACCTTGCATTCCTCAGAGAGTCAGCAAATATTATTCTTCTATTCTTTTTGTGTTTCTGATGAATGGTGGGTGGCTCTGGGAGAAGGGAAAGTCGCTCAGGGGTGCTGTGCTGAGCTGCTTTTACATCTTCCTCCTCCTCTCCTCTCCTCTTCACTGCCTTCCCAAAAAGCCTGCGTACCCGAGCGCTGCCGGTGAGCGGTGTCAGATCGGCAGCGCTGCCAAGCTCCCCTGGAGGGTTGTAGTTGCAGCTGGGTTTGGAAAACAGATTGGCTTAATGTGTTAAACTAAACGCAGATTTTAGAGCACATAGCAAACAGGGCAAACTGCAGCTCAGCAGTCGCGGTGCCTGGGACTGCTGCCTCCCCGGAAAATGAAGCAGAAGGATTTGGCTGCTGAGGAATGACAGGAGACGAAATGTGAATTTCTCTCCAGGCTAATGGAAACACTTCCCTGAAAACAGGTTTGAAATTCTCTGGGACTGCTAACAGGGGGGATCCAAAACTCACAGCTGCTGAGCAGGTGCCTGAAATCGTGATTCATTGGTGTCGTCTTTCCGATTTCCAAAATGCTAACAAGCTGTTCAGAACCCTAAACTGCTAATTATGTGTCTGAGACCTAAAAGGAGTGTCCAGGATGCCTTCACACTATTAAAATTGACTGAATTGCTGACAGACTGTCTAAAAAAATCTGAGATTACTTAATGAGGCACTAGAGTCTGGGTGGATAACCAGGTTTTTGGGACCCCAGATCTGCTAAAAAGGTTCTCAGGACCCTGGTGCTTCTCCAAGTCCATTTTTTTGGAAGCAGCTTGAGAATTTGAACCTCCACTCCCATGTTTCTCTTGTGCTGTCCTCTTCTCTGCTTGAGTCCATCCCTTCAGGTGGGATTTGTGACCCAGGGGTTGTCCCAGCTGGATGCAGCATTTCTTCTGTGTTACAGCCACTGCCTGAACCACGTGGACCAGTAAAGGGAGAGCAACTCTAATAAAGCCACTGTATGAAGTGGTGTCACATTGACATGTATTTCTTCTTCTACAGAGCATCCTGAGATGACTTCAGTTCTTCGGAGTCTGACCTACTTTAAAGCCAGGCTGATTTTGTCTGAGCAGCAGCTGCATTTGAGGGCAAAGAGATAGAAGTAAAAGCTTCCAAAATCCGAGTCCAGTTGTCTGGTCACAGGCTCATGCCCCCAGCAAGATTCAGAGCTGCTCGACTGTGACGTCCGCTCTTCTGTCCGCTTCTTGGCTTTCCTGACACGTCCTTCCCAAGCACATGCTGTAGCCTTGGCTTTCACAGCAAAGAAGAAAGGAGAGCAGTCCCTATTAGTCATTGCATCATTTGCACAGCCATCAAATGGGAGAAGTAATTAACTCGAACATGTTTATCTACAGTAATTATGAATTTGCATTGCTCTCTATCAACAAAGTGGATTGGGCTCCCAACACTCTCTGAAGTATTCATATAGCCTATGCATTCCCTTTTTTGCATGAGTCCTGGATCTTTAGAAGAATCACATTCAGTCCTGGCTCTGTCTATGCCCTTTCTGTCTCTCAATACCCTCCTGAGGATCTGGGGCTCCTGGGATGTTTCTCAAAGGCCACTCATCGCCATGCGATCAATAGACCCTGGTTTGCTTCCATTCTCCATCTGGGCGATGGGAATAGCAACCCAGATAACAAACCAGAAGATGGTGAGGTGCTTCAGTGCAGCAGTGACTGAGATTGTATTTGGATTTTAAGGGAATTTCAGCGGGGCCAGGATTCTCCCTGGGATTTTCCACTGCATTGACAAGAAGTGTTCAATCTGCGTGGCTGCTAGGACTTTCTTGCAAGACTCCCATTCACAGTGTCCCCCTCCGTCTCACACCGCAGGCGGTGCATGCCAGTTAATAAATTCTTGATCTGTTTCTGAGCTTGATTCCTCACTTTAGATTGTGTTGGAGGCTGCTAGGATGTGGGCTGGCTCTGCACACCACGCACACTCCCTGGAAAATGCTCCAGTGAACAAACGTTCATTAAAAAACAGCAAATGTGAATTATAACTGACTGCGTAAAGGTGCTGGTGAATTGACAACATATGCACACAGTCAAAGCAAATGATCTGGAACACAACAGCGAGAGATGGAAAACTCTCTCACATCCCAGTTTGACACGTATCTCAGGGGTGATACTGAGCTGCTGCTAGGGCAGATCCTTCACGCTTCTGTCCTGCTGCATCTTCACCAGCATGAACCTTATACTGCTGACCAGGAGAGGCAATTTCAACATCCAAGGGAGCTCTGTCAAAGCCACCCCGACCCATTCAAGTAGCTTTATTGTACTTCATACCAAACAACCAGTACGGATTTACGTTTTAGTTTCTTTCCTTGCTGGCTGCAGAGCATCCCTCCTTTTGCAGCAGGACCAGCCAACACCTAGCTGGCCTGATCCTAGTTCTCCTTTA
The DNA here is from genome assembly GCF_030936135.1 of Gavia stellata. Lineage (NCBI taxonomy): Eukaryota > Metazoa > Chordata > Aves > Gaviiformes > Gaviidae > Gavia > Gavia stellata. The sequence continues at coordinate 4,601,635 of NC_082621.1, read as the reverse complement.
CATCAGGGTAATCCCTCTGGAGATGGGTCATAGGCAAATCTAGCAAAGCACCGAAGGGTTTCAATAGTAAAAGGCCTGACTGCAGCGCAAAGTGGTGTTAGCAGGGTCATTGCCATCCTTGCTTTGAGTGGAGCTTTCGAGCACAAAATTTAGGATTCAAAAGGGGACAAAATGGACTCAGAGCAAAATTCCAGTGCTGGCACTAAAATCAAGAAGAAAGGAGGTTGAACCGCACATTCAGCACAAAGCTGGGATGCCGGTCCCAGATTTATTAGATAATATCCCCTAAGTCAACAGAAAGTGAGTCTTAATTAGTCCACATCTGGACCCTGGTTTGTCCTAAATGCATTCCCGCATCACTTGATGCCGGATCTCTAGCTCGCTCACTCACTCCCTTCAGGCATCGCAGTGCATCTTTCAAGGGAGTTGATTTGCAATTTAAGCCTGTAACACAACCCTGCAAGGCATGCTTGACTGTGTCTCCAGGTTTGCCCGTGAATGTTTCCATACAGCTCTAATTAATAGTAACAACAATCACTTTTTAGCCATGGGAGGGAAACCCCGGTGGGCAGAGCGAATATTTCTCTAACTGCTACCACAGCCCTGTCTCTCTAGGAAACCTGAGGGCAAACTTCCAAATTTCTTTCCTCGTCTGCAGCATATTCCAGCGCGTGTGGCAGCCCTGCAGGGGAGCCGTGCTTTGTAATGGAAACACGGTGCATTTGCTCTCGCTTATTTATGGGATAATAGACCAGGTGCTCTGTTTCATGAGACAATAATCAGAGTTCCCAGGTGGATAAAATCAAGATCAACTAATTCATTTCTGCAGAGGGAGTGTATTATTGTCTTTTCAAATAGTGTTTGCATTTCTCTCTCTGTTGTATTATGAGTACTGGAAAGCTGTTGGTCAGAAGCAATCTAGCCAGTGCTTTCCCCTCTTTTTCTCCCTTGCTGCTCAGAGATCCCTGAAACCAGAACTTTATGTTATTTTTAAGTGATAGAGAGGACAGACCATCTTTCTGATCCATTTTTCTACAGTATCTAATACAACAGGGGCTCATTAGACTTTGTACAATGACTAATTCCAGGGGCTCACAGATGCTATATCAATACAGATGATTGATAAACAAAAATCCCACCACATCTAGTGCCTTGATTTCAGTCAGATTGGCCATTTGCAAAACCGCCAGGACATTCCTACCACCCCTTGAAGGTGAAAACATTGGATGTCCTCAACTCGACATCAACATGTGAGTTTGAGAGATTCTCAGACTGGAAATTGTCTGTTCGTGTTTTGGGTAGATGCTCGTAGCAAGCAACATGAACACCCTCAACCACAGAAGCTGCTTCAGCCTCCACATGGGATCTTCATACAGCATTGGACAGGGTTAAGCACCCAAAGGGCTTGCACGCTGATGGACTAAATATTAATATCTCCATCCAGACATAGACAGGGTCTGAGTTAATAAAATTTCCAGATATGACAAACTCTCTATTAAAATCTTGCCATCATCAAGAAACACAGAATTCACACTATGTGTCTCCAAGAAATGAGGGGAAAGAGCTTTCCAGGACATGATTATGTTTTTCCAGGTTTCCCAGGCCCCCACCACCTTGTTAAACCCAGATTGGATGTGCCTAACACCCACAATCCAGGTGTACACCCAATCCATTCCTTCAGTAAAGGAAAATTTTGGTGTGCATCAAACTGGAGAGGTCCTTGAATGCAGCCTTCTGTTACTGGCAACCACATCCTATTATCCCATCTGCAAGGGATGATCCTGTTTTAAAACCTGCTAGACTTTTTATCCCCATTATTCCCACTGAGCAGTCACTTCAGGATTTCATTCCTTCAAGCATTAAAAAAAACCCCTTTCTAACTTCCAGCATAAAGTTATCTATGACCAATTTATACCATTTGCTCCAAAGCCAGCATCATCATTTAGCTGAAATAGCTCCATTTCCCTCTCAGTGCTTATCCCCTTGACGTATTTTCTACAGAGTAATCACAGCCCTTCACACAGCCTTTGCCTTGCTAGATTAAACAAGCTAAATTCTCATAATCTTCCCTCCTAGAACAGGTGCCTCTTCTCCTTAATCCTCCTCGTTGTCGCTCTCTGTACCTGTTCCAGTTTGGGTTCAGCTGCTTTTGATCGCATGAGACTAACTGCTCACTCTGCACTAGCGTTTGCCACTGCTTTCTCCAGTGGCAATAACACATCCTGATCTCCATAAGAAACAGCTTTGTAAAGATCCTTGGCAAGGTACATAAAGTTAAAGCAGCCACTTCATTAAAAAAACTAGTCAGGCGCTCTGCCTTATCATTCTAATAGTTCACATATCTGCACAAAAATTCTCAGGTATGGACTACTCTGTATCCACTGCATGTATCAGCTGGGATCGACATGTGCGAAACAAATAGGCAAGGACAGAGCACTAAGAAAGTCTTTGCTCAATATTTTTTTTTTAATGCTCCATGATGGTGCAATCTTTCCCTATGTTGCGGAGTCCACAGCCCCTGCTGAAAGTTTATCCAACCCGCAGGGAGGACAAGGCTTTGGCAGGATCGATGAGGAGAAAAGCCACCAGTTGGCTTAGGGGCAGCCGATGGTTTCACGAAGGCAGATCTGGCAATGCCAGCTGGCAATAGCAGCTCCCTGCTATCAGCTCCAAAATGCTGTTGTAGACGTAACTCCACAAACCAACAGAAACCTCCTCTCTGGAGCTGAGCCTGAGCCACTCCACGTGGCTCATGCAGGGGAATTTGGTTTCTGAAGAGGAAACCTTTTTATATTGCACTCTGAGGTCTTAAATATTATTGTTCCCCGTTGAGTGTGGGTTAAGGGAGGAAAATAGTGGTACTTTTCTCTTTGGCTCTTTTGCAGCTCTCATAAAGGCATATAAAAACAATAATGAGCCACTCCACCACTTTAAGCAGTCAGGCAATGATGAATGAGACCCACTAAAACACTTCTGTCTTTGCCAAGGGCACTCTGGATTATGCTTGAACCTGTTTTAACCTTAGCACTTAACCTCCTTTTCCACAAAGTTGCCATTGCATGGCAACAACCATGATGGAGCTCAAAATAACAAGTCAAAGGAATGGCTCCCTGAGAAGAAAGGAATATTTCCTGCACAATTGGGGCTGGGTTTTTAAGCAGTGTGATTTATCTACTTGCTAAACCTCAGAATTTTAAAGAAACAGGAAGATAATTCTGTGTTACTAGTAAAAGAGAGAGGAAAGCTATGAGATTCAGCATGGAAGTATTTTTTTATGACAGCCTGGTATTAAAAATACGAGGAAAGAATAGAGCTAAGCAATATTTCCAGCAATGGAGGCTCATACAAATGTCCCTCACTCCCTTGAATTCAAACCCTTTCTTGAAGTCAAGATCACACAGGCAGCAGAGCAGGCAGGTGACCTCAGGATTGGGAGAATATCAACTGACACCATTAGACATGCTTCTGCTTGTGCTTTTCCATGGCCGTCTGTGCTGCACAAAATGATAGAGCTTGCAGAGACCCCAAAATGACCTGGCATCAAAGAGCTGAGCCTGGGTTCCCAAAGGTGCATTCATGCGATGCTGCACTTTGGGACCCATTCCTGCATCTCTGGGAAATGTGGTAACTCGAGCAAAAGTTGATGGTGATCCTACTGCGCTGTGTCTTGGTTTTACTGCATGGAGCAGAGGGGCACACATTTTGTCTTCGTCCTTGGAGTCAGCCAAAGACCTGCACATTGCTTCCACCAGTAGCAAGTCTCCCCAGTTCACAGCCACCAGCGTGCTCGTCACACCCAGTGCAAGGTGGTCCAAAGGACCAAAGGCACATCTGACAGCTGCCTGGTGCCTGCAAGAAATGAGCCCCTTTGCCTACCTACAGCAGAGAGAGCAGCCTCCCCGATCCCCACCAGCACGAGCACTACTCCAAACAGCGGGCTCCCCCTTCCCCTGACCTTCCCTTCCTCTCCCAGCTTGCACTGGATAGGTAGAAAAACCCAGCCTGGAGTTACTGGAAACTGTCTCTCAACTCAGGAGCAAGATGCGAAGACCTCTGCGGGGCTGCCCAGATGGGTATCTCAGGAACATGGGGTTCCCTGCAAGTAGCAAGCATCGTAGGCATAAAAGTGGGGTTTGGTGCATCACTGCTGTGATAAGTGATAAAAAATCATCATCTGCATCACCAAATCATCGCCATCCTTAGCAATCCAGTGAGACAGGAGCCAACATCTTGACTGAAAAACATCGTACTGATGTGGCCTGAGGGGGACCCCTGGTCACACACCCCATAGCTGGAAAACATCAAACCTGGATGTGCCTGGAGAGAAAATAAAAGGAAACTATTCCAAGCGGGACCATGAAATACTGCAGGGAGATGGAGCTGCTTGGGCATACAGCTTAGAGGAGGGGCAGACCAAAGCAAAGAAGCTGCATGCTGTTGTCTGGTTTTATTGTGTTTAATGAAAGCATGTGTGTCTTTTTTGAAAGACAAGTGTGATTATAAGAACATACCCGACTCACACATTTATTTCTCCTCCTAATAGAAGAAAGCATGGAAGGAATACACAAGCTAAAAGGGCTAACAATAACAGTGTTAACAATTCACTTACACCTCTTCCACAGCTTCTGAGATTACTTTGCAAATAGGGACTCTGTACGCACCCACCTGATTTGCAACAAAATAAATGCACAACACATTTCCCTATCCCTGGTGACTAAATTGTCCTTGCTTGATCTCTAGAAATAGTTTGCCACATGAATTTACCTGTGGTAGCTGCGCTTTACTTTAACCCCCTGCAAGGGGTACCATTACAGATCGTTTTGAAACATGGGAGGAAAATACCATGCAATTAGTTGTACCAACAAACAGCCAATGGCACATGAAATGGAGGAGTAATCTTAGGCTTAGAAACACCATTCCACATTTAACAGCATTCCAAAGTGGAAGGGAGGCAGACGTTTTATTTAGGGATTCTGTTTAGCCTGCAGGTGCTTGCAGAAGATATCTGGGGTTTGCAGAGCTGGGAATAGCTATGGACACTCAGGTACACTGTGTACCTGACTTGCAAATATAGTGAGCAAGGCTATCAAAATGTTTTTTGAGTGAAGACATTCGTATAAAAATCTGTTTGGTTTTAATTCCTTTCAAAAGGGAATGATGGATATTCTTGTCTCTGCACAAAATCACAACCCACAACATTCTCTGAGGCAGGCTAAAACAAATCCCCTCCCTTATTTAATTTTTAAACATTTTTAAAAATAAATGTTTAATAATAAACATAAACCAGGAAGACAGTCCTTGCCCTAAGGAGCTGACAATTTTATTGTCCATCTGAACGGAGGCGTGTGAAATGCTGTACCGATGTGCTATTACTGAGGCACGGAGCTGGGCAGGCGGCTGTTCCAACCCGTGCCCCGAGGAGTGCGATGCAAAGCTGCGGTCAGCTCCTGCATCCTGAGTCCTGCAGCGCAGGTTCACAGCAGCACCACAGGCCCGCTCCCGCTGCCAGGAATTAGGCAGACTCGGAGCTAGTTGATTGGAGGGGGAAAGCTGTTGCCCATGGAGTTAAGCTGGGAGTGGATCCTGGTGAGACAGAGCTGCATCACCCCATATGGGCTTTGGGGTCTTCTCCTAGTCCTCCTCAGTGTGGCCGTATGTACATCATCTTTGGTGATGAACATCATGGAGAGTGGTCTGGTCCCTGGGAGGAGGTGTGCAGGGCAGCTCCCACCCATGCCATCTGTTCTGTGCATGCCTTGGGGCAGGATATCAGCGTCCCTGTTTTCGACCCAAGAAAATTAGCTGCTGGCTCACTTCAGGTTGGAGACCAAGAGCTAACCACTGTTGATGTAATGGGACCAGATGGATAACCTGCCTGTTGAAGTGAAATAGCAATATTTCTGCTCACAGTCTCCTGTTCGTGGGGTGGAGCAGAGGGCACAGCAAGAGCAAGGCTGGAGGGCTCCATGCAGGACCTCTTTGCCTTTTCCCACCTCTTTTGGAGAGCCATGAGCCACAAATGCAAAATAAGTCACACCTGGATGGTTGGGGATTATTCAGAATGGCAGAGCCCAGCAAGAGAAGGTGTTAAAATGGTTTAAACTCGTACTTTTCCTGCGCTTTCCCAAGATCAGGAGGGAAGGATCAGATTCATATCATTTGTCTGGGCCTCAGTTTAAAAATAAAAGGATGTCTCCACTCTCCCAGTCCCTCTTCCACTCTCCCACTTGCTTTCTGAGAGACGGGGTGTGGGCATTTACTGCATAAACCACCGAGCACCATGAGGCTCTGGTCTCCCCCAAATCCTCTTTGTCTGTGTAGCCCATATTGTATATACAACACTGTATTCCAAAGCCATGCCTCAACAATAAATCAGCATGAGCATCTCTGACTTTCTGGACAACATGGTGGTTAAAAAATCCAGATGCAGCACCTGTGCTCCCAGCAGGAACTGCAGTGACAGCCCAGCAGGTCGGGTCATGCGGGTATAGGTAGACACACGCGTGTGCGTGTTCAGTTACCCACTCATTCAGCAGAAGAGAGAGAACCTCTTCAGCAAATGCAAGGAGGGAAATGAATGCTTTACATAGTTTGAGAAAAAACAAATCCACTATAAAACAAGTTGTTCTTGAAACAGAAGAATTAAGGAAGCTTGTTTTCCTAAGGATGAGGATAGTTTGTCTTCTAACCTCTCCCTGCTCTGTCCCAGGTCCCTTAGGATTCCCACAAGGCAAAAGCAGAATAAGCTAGGAGAAGCTAACATCCACGTACCTACCTTCACACGCACACAGCTCTACCTCTGGGTTGTTTCTCCATGTTCCATGGGTAGCACAGCCCTACGCGTACTGATTTTTCTTCTTCGTTGTGCTGTCTGTACTGTCAGCGAAGTGTAAGCTGTCTTCTTACCGCCAGGCTGCTTTTGGATTAAGTGGGGCACGTATGTTTGTTGGACAGCTGGTCGCTGTCAGACAAAATGTATAATACCATCGTTGACTCTGCTTGTCCTTGGTGGACTTGAGTTTGGGTCTCTCCCAGCTGCCAGTTTTCATGAAACTTGTAGAAACCAAATGTTTTTGAGACTTCTGCTCTTTCAAATGGAGATGAAATTGCTGAAACCTTCTGTTATCAGGAAATAAGGCTAAACCAGAACCATCTCTAGAAAGCTCAGAGGATGGTTTATCAGAAAGCATCTTGCTCTGAAACCTGCCCTTTGAAAGAAGGGACTCATTTGAAAGCAGAGTACGAAATCCCCCTCTTCAGGAAAAGCAAGATATGAGTATATAACCCAGGGTTCACCCTTACTAACATCAGATGATAGCAGGTTTTGTCTCAAAACCCATGTAAAATAGAGCATGGGGTGCACCTGGCCCACAAGTGCAAGATGTAGAGACTCCATGTGGTGGAAATTTCCCCAGCTCTGGGTGACTTTTTCCATTACTTAATTCAGAACTAGCTGAAAATCAGAACATCCATTTAATGAGACATCCCAGAGTTTCAAGACTTGATTTTGCTCTGAGGTTTTTTTTAATTAATTCCATAGAAAATAGAAAAGCTTTAAGACAAAAAGCTTTCATTTTTCTCGTGGGAAATCTCATCCCAGTCACTGTAACTTTAGGAAAGCAATTTTTTGCATTCAGAAAGAATTTTCTGATAGAAAGTTTTCAATGGAATGTTCAGACCAATTCCGGGCTCATCAATCTGTGTTTCAAAAACCCATGCTTGTTTCTGATTTGAATTTGGTTTTCTTTGAGCCAACCTCAGGGCTCTGCTTCCTCATGCCATAAACACAGTTTTCTCCCATTTCTGTCTCACCTCCCCTCTTCTACTACTGCTCTTCCCCCTTCCCTTCCTCCCCTCGTTTAACCTGCCATTTCACACCCTGCTCAAGATACACAATGCAGATTGAGAACAAGGAGCTGGGAGCCACGGCTCAACCTGACACGGCGCGCCAGCGGAAGCAGAGATGTAACGCCAAGTCTCTGAACACTAATGTACCCAGCAGAGAAACAGTTTTTATGAACTATAGAGTCCTATAGGCACTAGGAAACCCTTGCACATTTTTCTAGTATCATGCGTGAACACCATAGAAAAATCCTTTCCCTCCTTGATCTATTTTTCCCTGGAGAGATGCACACGTACAGAGATATCATCGTAGCACTGATCTCTAAGGGTCTTTTTGTACTACCAAGTGATAATGAGAAAAGAATGATTTTTCCAGGGATGGATGCAATTGTGGGGCCTAACAGCATGATCTCACTCTCATTAATGTCTTTCAGAGGCAAACTCCACTGGGGTTCAAAAGAAATAGGATAGGTTTGTCAGCCTGGGACTTGCTTTTCCCACAGCTCGTCCTTAACAACCATCTATACCATTGCATCTTCGCACTCATGGCATCCCTCAGCTGTCATTTGTGTCCCTGTGATTACATGCACCCTACAAGGAACTCGTTGCAGTTGGTATAGAGCAGCAAACAGCACTCATGTTAATTCAGCTGCAATCTGTTGTCATTGCCTTGACAGAAACAAATTCATTTGTTATTCATGTGAATGTCACATGTATTTCAGGAGTTGCTCCATCATAATTTAGCATTGGTTAATGGCCACTTAGAGTGTTCCTGGAGTATCTGTAGAAGGGATGGTGGCTGTGGGATTCATTGCCAGGGTGGAGTACAAAAAATGCAGTTCAATCAACAAGTATGAAGCTTAACATCTGGCACAGCAACTCCTTCTCTTAATGAGGGCATGATATCTACACCCTGTCTCGTCATGCTACTCATGGAAACTTTTCAATTTTTTACATGAAGATTGGTTTAGTTGGGAATATTGTTTAAGAAGCTACCACAGCAGCATTTTTCACAACCCCTTTTGGGAAAACACTTTGTTTCTTTTCATTAAAAAAAGGAAGAATCCCCAAACATTAAATGCTTCAAAGAAAAAAAATTAATACATCAAGACTGTGTGACTGCTGTAACCAGCCATCACCTCCCTAGCAAAAGAGGAGACAACACGCTATGTTCTGGGAGATATGATCCAACCAGTGCATCCAGAGGAAAATAGCAGTATGATGAACAGAAACTGCAGTTCCTAGCAGAATTAGCAGTAACATTTCTGGTTCACATTTTCAGAGAAAAAACCAAGAAATCTGGTGGCAGAAATTTTGTTCTAATCCAAGGACCCCTCAAATAAATCATCACTTTCCAGATGGCTTAGAGTCTCTTCCATCTCCCAAAACATAACGCCATCACCCATTTAAGGTCAAACTGAAGCCTCTCTGATATCCTTGTTCAGCTATCACAGGTTTCTCCATCACTGGAAAACTGCTGATGAGTTAACAGCGCTACTGACGCTGCCGTTTCATGCATGGCAGGCAAAGATGGATCACACATGCTGCTCTTCCAAAGCGTAGCAGGTGGCGGTGGAAGAAATACAGAGGGTCTAATGGATGTCTCTATATATACCATCCATTTCAGTGCCAAGGAGCAGCGGAGTGTGGTGTTGAAAGTTTAGCTGATTAAGGGTTAAGCTTACATTAATTCCTCCCACTGGTCATTACCTCTTCTCTGCAATTAATTTAGTCCTTTATTGTCCTGCCTATAGCATACCGCGATGATGTTTTCTTGCCTGCCATTGAGCGACCCCACATGACAGTTATACTCTCCTCTCTGCTGTACCAGGGCTTCAGCTCATCATTTTCTGCTTGAACTGGGGGAAGTAAGTCACCCATCATGGTGGCAGAGATTTGAGTCTTTAAATTATCCTACTCACAGTACATGCAGTTAAGTCACCGGAGAGCATTTGCTTGGGTTTATTTATTCTCTTCTCCTGTCCTAAGATTAATTTCCCTCAAACGTTCAGGTGAACAAACAGTGTGAATCACTGTTATGGGATTCAGCCTCATAAAGTGAAGTCCTTGTATGACTGTCCTCCACTGAATGAGCGTGGGGGTTCAGAAAGTTTGGAAAGAACAAGGATGAAACATGTAACAAGAAAATGTCTCAATGGGTTGTTTTGACTTTCTTCCTCCAACAATGTCAAAACCTTTAAAAAGGCAAACACATTTTTAATTCTTTTAATTTCATGCCTGTCTTTATATAACATTCATTTATATATCAGTCTTCAATATTGTTGAAACAGCATCATGAAGATTCGGATTTTTAAAGAAGTTAAACTTCATCCCACTAAAATTTTTGGCCTTCAACCTGTTGGGGTTTTTTTTCAGATGTGGAGGAGGACAGACTCAGAACTATTAGTTTCCCTAAGGACAAACTCCACTTTCCCAACAAACTCACACTGGAAGTAAGATCTGAACAACCTTTGGATGGAGTGAAAGGGAAGCCCAAAGACTTCGCGTAAAGGTCCCACCACTTGGGCAGAGCCTGGAATCACCTTCTCGTGCAAGGTCAAACTGACCTGAAGAAACGTCTGGTCAGTAGATTGAATTTGTCTCAGTCTTTCTCACTTCTGATTTTCTTTTCCAATTCCAGACTCTGAGGAAATCACAGCGCAGAACTGGCTCACCTGACAGGAGCAGACAACTGAGCAACTTCCATTGCACGTGAAAAAGCCCTGATGGCCCAGGTTCCCCTGTGATGGGCTCCTCTCTGGAAATCTGATCAAGTGCAGATTAAACCTCCTTTCATCTATCTCACCCTGAGCAAATATATGTGCATTTTCCATTACTGTTCACTTCTTTCACGCTCCCTGACTTACCACGTGGGCTAAATCCCTTCTTCAACAGCAACAACAACAACAAATGATCAAAACAATTCAGCTTTTCTTCAAATAATGGCATGTGCTTCAGTTGTAAATATTCATGGCTGGATGGAAATTGTTTCTTGATGGGCCCTGAGCATACTGGTGTCAATCTCTTTAAATGATTCACAGTCTTTTTTTACCTCCAAGGGGCAATTTTGTTTTTCTGGTGCTGGTCTCATAGATTAATCCATGGCAGATGGGAGTCAGACATGTCCACCTCATCTAGCTCATTTTCCATCTTGGCTTGTTGAGCTTGTGATCCCTAAGAGGTTTCCTCACAGCTATTCACAGGTCTGGATATCCCAACGAGTTTTAGAAGACCATTCATGTTATGCTCACCCCTCAATTAATGGGAATACATTTAAGGCTTTTTTTTTTCTTAACCTCTCAGCAGATTCAGACAGCAAATAACTGCTGACTTTTGCAACCTGCAAATATAGCCACAGTTCATGTTTTCCTCCCTCTGGAAGACCTGCATTCTCCCCCCGCAGCCAGCTGTCTCATAGCTGTGCTCATCTTGTAGGCAAGAAAGTTTTTCATGGTTCTGTTTTTCCAAAGAGCTCTTCCTATGAAAACCTGCATGAAGGGTCACATCAGCCCAGTAGGCAAAATACTTTCTATATCTTTTGAGTACTATATACAGTGGGTATAGCTGTGGCAGCAATACAGCCGTCTGGCACCCTGCTCGGGCCTGCCGTACCACGGTATCTGAGCAACATATGGCCTTTTATTGCCCACACCCTGACCATGCATCCCCGTGACAGCCAACTAACGCGTAATTCTGCCTCACCGGCCAAGCTGAGTCTGGCTGGCACTCCAGGTATAAATTCCTTCAACAAATGCTTTTGTGAAGGCGTAGGAGGGACACGCAGACGCTGGGCTCTGCCAGGGGAGATGGAGATGCCTCAGATGACCTCGCTGTCCCTGCTGCTGTGCAGCCGGCTGCGCTCCTTGGGAGCTGTGAGGCACATTTTTCTCAGTCAAGAGGAGCTGAATGATGGATTTGAGAGTTTTTTTCAGGGAATCTCCGCTGTCTCCTCCTAACGCAAATGGGGATGGTTCCAGGAGATGGAAAAGGCCAGGGGCTTGCTCAGAGAACCCGTGACAGGTTCATTATGGAATCAGAGCTGTGAATGTCTCAGATGCTCAATGCAGACAGAGTTGTCAACAACTGTGTGGTTTAGGCCAATTTATTTCCTTAGGTCAGTAATGCAAACTCAAACTTGTATGCAAGGCTGACAGAGGGGAAGGTAACCATCTTCCAACATTGGGTTTCATTTTTCATGCTCTCATTGAAGACTGAGAGTGAATTCAGAATGAAAAAATGAGACCCCCAAAAACTAGCAAAAGGGGATAAGATCCAGCAGGTACGCACCTGCTTTTTATTATAGAATCATAAAATAATTTGGGTTGGAAGGGACCTCAAGAGGTCCATCACCCAGGCCATCACTGAAGTCAGACCTGTTTTCTCCTTTAATCGAGTGAGAACTCCTCCTGTTTCACTTTACGACCACTGGTTTCGATTTGTGCCCATTGCCTTCCATGGGGATCATGGACACTGAACCATAGTGGTCAGGACCTTGCAAGGGGTGTTTAGAGTAAACCCACAGCGTGGTTTACAGCAGTCACATCATGTTTTCTCATGTGGTGTCACTGCACGTGGTCACATAAGCACAAAGATTCTGCAAGAGGGAACATCTGGGAGGTTATTTATTATTTGTCAGGAAGTCTCCAAGGGGCACTTGCATGAGGTGTATGGAAGAAGGTCAGGACAAGCTATGTTGTTCCAATTTATGTCTCCAGATGGAAATGGTGCTGGTTTTGTTATAAGTCCCTGGTCTTTCCTGGCCTTCACTGGCAGTTTTGGGCATGACTAGATTTAAGTCTGGTTCATGTAGAAAAAGCGTAAGTACATTTGAATGCTTCCCATGGTTTCACCCGTCATCCACTGCAGACAGTGAGCTGTACCCAGGAGACCTCTGTCCAAGACCAGTTGTCAGGGAGACCCTGTGAGATGAAATGTGTTAGTCGCAGAGAACCACAGGCTAAGGAAACACCAGGACATCGTGGCTGAAAGACATTTATCATCCTTGTTCTCTGTTTTTTCAACCTTGCCTCTCCACAGCTTTCGAGCACTTTAGTTCTCAGTGTCCCTCTGGGAGAAAGGTTATTTCCCCCCATTTTGCAGGTAGGAGAGCTGAGGTGCAAGAAGCCAGACTCAGAGGTATTTCCAAAGCAAAGGAAAGCCTCATGCAATTCCCGGGAAAATTGTCCTTGCAACTCTAATGACATCCTTCTTGCTCAGCATTTCTTCCTCATCTCAAGGGTGGCATTTGCATTTTTCTTCAGCTCCAGATGTTGTTTTGAATACAAATCCCTCAGCAGGTGTGGTACGGATGGGGGGACAGATGAGCTCTCACTTGGCCTCTTGATGAATAACTGTGAATGGGAATCACTTAGAAGACAAGAGCAGTTCTTGCTCTCCCTCAGTGTGGCCAGGTGCACGGCGTAAGCCGAGGCCACAGGCAAGGAAGGGCTGAGCCCACAGCTGGCTCTTACGCACAGAAGTGCTTTGTCTTTCCTCATCCAAGGCCCCCCATGTGCCTCATCTCCCTTTGCACTCACAACCCTCTGATCTCCAGCTGTCTCTGATACTTTGGCTGTGCTCATTTCTGAGGTATCTCAAATCTTTAGATGATTTCCTATCTCAGACCCCTAGTGAGGGAGGGGAGTGTGCCTGGTCAAGAAATAGCTCAAACCAGAACAAAACACAGACCTTTTAAAAGAAAATTAAGGAAGGGTTTATCACTGTGCTGCTCAGGTCTTGGGTCAGACCAATGTCTCAAACATGGATCACGCACATCACAAGTAAATGACCTACAGCCATGCGTCTGAATTTTTTTGTCCTGTGAGAGTTGTTTCATCCATAGAATCATAGAATCATTTAGGTTGGAAAAGATCCTTAAGATCATCGAGTCCAACCAGGACTTAAAATTGGGTTTGCCATGAAAAGACCCCACCAAGGTTCTACAGCCTTCTCTTTATTAGATTTTAACTCCAGTAACGATTCAAGACCCAGGAAGCTTTTTTCATGAGCAGAGGTTCATCACAACTGGCATCCTTCCATGAAACGTTCTGGTGAATTTTAAAGCATTATCCTACCATTTTGTAATTAATAGAGGAAATGCAAGCCCCACCATCTCCATGGGGAAGCACTACCACACTCATTTTATAGCTAAATGCTTAAGGGACAGACAAACTTAGTCCAGGCAGACGTTGGGTAGAATAAGGGTCTGCATTTCCCAAGGGCATGGTTTGCACGTCAGCCAGATAAGTGACCCAGGAGCAATCCACCTCATTTTAGACACCCAACTGAGACACCAACAACAGCAACCCTGCACTCCCTCCTGTGCCCATGCCCATGCACCGAAACTCAACAGCATGTGCAAACTCAAGATGTTATAATGCAGACTGGGAAGGCTACACAAAGATTTGGTCTCCTAGTGTAAGAACTATCCATTTGTGTGGAAGGTATCACAGAACTGCAGATCGTATTATGGCATCTCAGATTCTGGGGCAAACTTTGGAAAAAGTCATGATTTTCTGGAAAAATTGTTAAATAGAAAGAAGTAACTTTTTTTTTCGAATCAAGCAGCCACCATCCTGATTTTTTTTTTTCTTGAGGAAAGTGGAAGTTGTATAATAGGAGATGAGAATGTACTAATCAGTCTAAAAAGGAAAAGCTATTTACTAAATACTGGCCTCATGGGTGCACTAGAAAGAATGGAAGAAAAAATATGTATGGAGAAAGACAGATAGATTGACAGCAACTTGTGTCTCAAAATAGAAATATTCACATGAGATACTCTCCATTATGCGGACACTGTCTGTCAGTAAGAATGTGTATTGAAAGTAAATGAGCTATATCTTTCGATTGTCATGGCCACTGAAAATAAATAGACATCCGGCAACGAAGGCATAGCAGGCACAAGATAAGTTATTGTGTTAGCTCTGAAATGAATTGGATGTGCGAGGAAGCACACGCTACACATTCCATTTAGCAAATGACCCCACTAAAAAACACACACACACACCAGAACACACACCCATTCCAAACATCTGAATCTGTCTGGCAGGGCTTGGCTGCTGGGGCTAATTTTCTCAGCAAGGTGGACTGAGATAGCCCATTGCCCCTGCTGCTTATGTTCTCAGAATCTACACCCAGGTCATCCCATCAGTCATTCTCCCTTTGCCCCATGGGCTGAAAGGGTTTTCACAAACTTTTCTCCCCTGTTGCCCCACTCATTTGCTGTGCCACACACAAAAATCTCCTGCAAGGCTCCCCTGCCATTGCTCAGTTCATCCCATGCTGGAACAGCGAAGGATCACGAGCCACACCAACAGGCCCAGGAAAGAGGCTTTGCTCCAGCACACCCACAGAGATACCCAGAAAATCACAGTGGTCTGTCTAGGGCTGATGAGCCACAGCTTTACCATGCTCAGCAGCAGTAGGATGGGAAGACCTTAATGTCATGTCAAGCAGCATGAGCACAGCTTCTCCAGAAAAATGCCATCTGTGAGGTCATTTTCAACCGAGACCTCCTGGGAGGAGCAATGCAGAAAAAAAGGAGGGGATTTCCTTGGCTGCTGCTATCAGGCTT
Source organism: Gavia stellata (assembly GCF_030936135.1). Lineage (NCBI taxonomy): Eukaryota > Metazoa > Chordata > Aves > Gaviiformes > Gaviidae > Gavia > Gavia stellata. Next base: position 4,586,220 of record NC_082621.1, on the reverse strand, counting down.
CCCTCCTCCAACTACTCTAACGGAAAGGGTTTGCTAAAGCATGCTCTGCCAATTTTTTATTCTTCATTTCTTTGCCTACAGCAGAGGTCTGCATGATCTTATCTGCTGCTCAGTGCATTGCAATGCCAGCTCAGGAATCAGCACATGCTCTGCTAAGACCTTGCTGTTCTCTTTGGATGTATCTCTGCAGAAAAGCTTAGGGGACTCGCTCCTCTGAGCAGACCGTAATACGGGGAAGCATCATCTGAGAGGCATTAGACATTATCCTGGGGAGAAGGAACAGAGAGTGTAAGGAAAGCACAGCTCAAATCCTGGTAATAACGCAGTAACAGAGAATTGAAACAGGGAAGTGGAGGAAGAAGGAGGGTAAAGTCATGGTTTCAAAGTGCCAAGATGCTGCCATTCCAGCTTCTGCTTTCCCATGCGGCAAAAGCAACGTGTGCTTTATTCAGGGGACACACTGCACACAACACACACCCCCTATGCATCAAAAGGGGTGGCTGACCAGCTGGCAATACTGCACTGACTTCTTTAGCAGTACCTTATTGCAGAATTAACTGCTTTGATGCAGCCTCCTACTGCAAAACTCCTGCCTTTTCTGCTCCCAGATGCATGAATTTGGGGAGTATAGAAAAAGAGCCAGAGTTCTTCGCCACGATGACATATTACAAAACTGCTCTGGGATTTACACCATCTCTTTCCTGACAGGAAAGAAATCAGGCTTCAGTGACGATGCTTCTCTTCTTTTTCCAACTGGTAATGCAGCAGAATGGATGGGCTGTCACAGAGCCTATATGCAGTTGCAACAGGTTGTTGGTGATTAAATGCAAAACTCATCCAGGACATGAGGTTCTGATTCATCCCAGAGGCAGTTCAAAGACCTTTACAGCATGCTCCCTGTGGAAAGACCTACTCAGCTTTCAAGCAGACACTTTTTGCTGCCTTTTATCTCTGAGACATAAAGTCTGGAAGGAAAACAGGGTGGTTGTGTCCCTTTTGAGTGCTGCTCCCTGTATTTCCATAACCTGAGGGATTACCTGGAGTCAGTGAGACTGAAACACCTGCCTCTGTTAGAAAGGCTCAGCAGGCAATGCTGGGAAGATGTTGTCTTCTGGATCATCTAGGAGCTGCTTTGTAGAATGGACTGAAGAATTTCACTGCCCTGTTTCTGAATTTCTACAGTATTTTGACAAGGACAAGCACTGTCAGTCCATAATATCCTATCTGTTACTAGCTGGCCCTAACCCGTTTCAGCAGAGCAAGGATTTATTCGGCAGACAAGGAATATTTAGTCTTTCTGGAAACTACTGTATCCCCCATGGAAAAAAAAAAAATCATTGTTTCAGAAGCACCTACCTCAAAAAACTAAATGGCCAGGGAGATGACACCCCACCGTGCCCCCGGGAGGCTGCCCAGAGCTTCTGTCTTATCTGAGAACAGGACCTGCTTTTTTAAGTCCTGCAGATGTTTTGAACGTGCTATTTGCTTGCTGGCTTTGACACTTTTGCTTTGGACTGGTGTTTATTGCATTATTGGGAAGCCCACGGGCAGAATACCTCCCTCTCCACACACCCTCGTGATGGTTAGGGGAGGTCTGTCCATCCTGTTGGGATCTGTCCATCCTGTTGGGATCTGTCCTCACTCCCCAACTCTTCTGTCCCCTGGACTTTTGCATCTGTTTCTCCTTTTCCATCCCAGTCTCCAGACTTAGTCACACATGGCTTTTACTTAGCAAGCTTTTCTCCTAGTGAGTTCCTTGATACCTTCCTGCGACTCGGATGGCCCAACCTCTGCCCAAGGAGCAGAAGCAAAGGAGCAGTTTGCCTGGATATCTAGTTTGAAATGGGCAGGGTATCAGGGTTACACACAGGCAATAACTGAGGCATAAAATTGTATGTTCCTGCTCAGACATTTAAAGAGAGCACGGTCCAGGTGACGGCAATGACTTTGTAGCACGAGTCAGTTGGACTCATTTGCTGGGAGATCCAAAAGCAGCAGAGACAGAAAATATTCCTGTCTCCTAAAAACAGACAGAAATCCTGCTGACAAACCAGACCACCACAAAACCTGTTACAGCACCTGCCTATCTGCAGGACAGTGAGTAGTGAGCAGAACAAGCAGCACAGCTCCCAGAGAAACAACCATCTGAAAGCTGTAGCGTTACTGACTCCAGGATGAGCAACCCCCCTCAACTGGCTGAATCGGTGCGAAGGGACTGGCCAGCGTGGCCTGCGAGCAAAGTACAACTTAGCCCAGTCCCCAGCCTGCACACCCGCATCTTTGCCAGGACAGGACTCAAACCACTACCGTGGGGGACCAGACCCCTCTGCAGCCCCTCGCCCAGCCCCGCACCCTCACCTGCCCCAGCAGCACACGGGGGGCATCACTTCTTCCAGGCAATCTACTTTTTATTTTTATTTTACGATGATACTTTTTGTCAGCCAAACGGCCCAGGCCAGCCTGCACTGCCATCAGGGTGTCATCCAGAAGCTGTAAACTGAGCAGCGTCTGCTTCCTTCAGGATCCTCAGGCTACCCGGCTCGCTCCACCTCCCCACCAGCCTAAGAGCAGACTGCGATCAGAGCTGAGCCTGATTTCTTTTCCTCTTCTTCTTTTTCCCCCCTTCTCTCTAACACAGCACCAGGAAGAGACCCAGCTGCTGCCCACACTGCGCAGCAAACTAGAATTTATGAGCCATGACCACCAGGAACAAGCAGAAAAATATCCCCCTCCACAATTTCAGCAAGGCTACAAACACCCGGGGAAATACAACTGGCTAATGGACATCACTCAGACCATCCCTGAACGCTTGCCTTTCTTGCTGGCCTCTTTCCAGCCCTCTCTACTTTTTTCAGCTGGCTAACATTCACTGGCCATTGCAAGAGACCCCCAAGCCCCCTCTGATGCTCAGCAGGACCCATCTGATGGCCTGGTCTGACACCAAGAAGACACCTGGGAGCCGTGGGCCTTACACAGGATGGAGGCTGGACCTGCTGCAAGCCCCTTGCAGGGCTGGCCCCACATCACCCCTGTTAGGACTCCAGCAAACAAACTTCAACTCAACAGGCTGCCGCCTCCTCCTCCTCCTCTGCTATGCCAGAGCCCAGCAGACACCATTCACTCGTCGCACCGTGCCCACGCGGGTTGGTCAGTGACCTCCAATGCTGTCCTGGTCCTGCAACACCACCACCGTCCGCACACCCAGAGAAGAGAAAAGCAGAGTGTCTGCTCATACTCACAGTTTTGAAGTCCTCATGGTTGCACTCTTGGCCTTTGAATTTGCAGTACAGCATCATATCCTTCAGGTCGTGGCCAACCCGCGCCAGGAACTCCTGCATGTTGAAAACTTTTGGTTTATATTGCTTAAAATTGGCCTTTTCTTGGAGGATGGCTAAGACAGCGGGGTCAGCCAGATGAGGGTTGGGGATCTGCAGGTTGACATCAAGCAGAGCCAGGAGCTCTCCAGCATGGTACAGGTCGTTGGTGGTAAGCCGGGAAAAGCGAAACTCGTTGAGGTTACAGATGGTGACAGCAGGGAAGACCAGGCTGTTTGCCACGACCTCATCCACTTTGGTCACATGCTGGTAGGAGAAGTAGAAAGCCACACGGTCTGAACTCTCAACCAGGAGGAGACCCAGCGAGCCCACGAAGGCCAAGGTCCAGAGCAGTCGCCGGATGGTCACTGGCCCGTAGACGAAGACATGACGGATCCCGTGGAGCGTGGAGGTGTTGGCAAAAATCTGGATGCTGGAAGGCTGCAGGCTGCCCATGCTGCCCTCACTGGTGCTGTCCTTCAGATCCATTGGGAATAGTTAGTTAAATCCTGGCACTGCTTTTTGGGTCAGTCTGTAGCTGGAACTGGGATCCGGATCTCTCCCCTCCCCTCTCAAAAGTAATTAAACCCTCTTAGGGGTGGGAGAGAGAAGGAGAGTCTCAGGCCAGCTGCTGTGAGTTTATCCCACAAGCTCAGCAGTAGCTTCGTAGGGGTAAATATTTATATAAAATCCATTCAAACTCTCGCTCTTGATTTCCTCGGTGCGATAAGAAGGGCTGGTTTTATTTAGGGAGACACCAAGGTGATGTGGAAGAGATGTGGGTGGGCAGCGAAAGCTGAGCCAATGGAAATAAAGTCCTCCCCCTACACACACACACATGCACACACACACGCACCGAAGGGAGATGAGATTAAGTGAGAGAGCGGGCTTAAAACAAGTCAAGGCAGCTCGCAGCCTGTTAACTAGTGCGTAAAGCCCAAGGATGCCGCTTCCCTGAGCTGATGTCTTGCAGAGCAGCAGGGCTTTCAGACCGATCGGGTGATGCTCCCTGTGCTCCGGGGACGTGAGCTGCTGGATTTAGGCATCTCTCCTCCCCACCCCACCATTTTGGGCAGGGCTCCAAGAAATACCACCCCAAAAACCCACCCTGTGCTGCCGGTGTTATTTCCAAGGGCTTCTCTCAAGGAACGGTGGGCAGCTAATTCAGCACGAAAAGTACGAGACAAAAAGGGGGCGGGAAAGGGAAAGGTTAAAAAAAAAAAAAAGAAAAGGGGGAAAAAATTGCTGCTCAGCTCCATGCACACACATACACGCAGCCCGAGCAGGGGAGAAAGCAGTAGCATGAAGCCTCTCCTCTGTCAGACAGCATCTCAGAGCGAAAAATCAGACAGGGCAGGACTCGGTGGGGAGAGGCAGCGGGAGGAGAGGGGCTGCAGCATCTATCATCTCTTCTTTCTCTGTCTCAGAGCTTCCCTGCACTTCAGGACTCTCAACAGGGCGAAGCACCGAGAGCCGTGAGTCATGCATCGAGAGCCAGGGCAGGGCAGGGAGAGGGGGCTGCGATCGGAGACCCCCGGCTCCTGCCTGGGGGGTGAGTCCGTAAGCGGCCGTGCCTCAGCGGGGCCCGGGGGGGCTGTGCCGAGTAGCTCCTGTAGCCCCCGGGCTCAGCCCGCGGAGGACTCGGAAGACTTTCGGCCAGCGGGATCTCCAGATGTTTTGTTTGCTGCTGAAAGGCAGCTGTGACGGATGTGTTTGGGGAAGATGATCCCAGATGTGTGTTCAGCCGGGGGGGTTGGAAGGAGGAGGTGGGGGGGGATGCAAACTGGGAAAGGTTTCCTACCCAAGAGATACTGCAAAATCCTGCAAAGATGCCTCCATACTTGACAGCATCCTCAGTGCACGCTGCAGGAGGGAGGAATGAGTGGGGTTCAGCCCAGAGATGAAAGATGCTGGGGTCTGAGCAGGGTCTGGAGTAAACCCTCCATACTGTTTCAGTGCACAGCAGTATTTTTGCCTGCTTTTGTTCAGATCCAGAATTAAAAAACAGTTTCTGTCTCCATAAAGCACCCAGCAATATGGCAGGAGAGGGTCCCAGGGGCCATGGTAGCACCCAGGAGGTGACTTTTGCAGCTTGGATGAAGGGGGAGCAGAGGGTCAAGGCACAGGCAGAGCCTGACAGTCTGTGGTGCAATGCCCAGCGACTCTCGGCCACCTATGAAGTTACCTCAAGGACAAACCCAAAGATTATCTGGGACAAAATGAGCCCAGTTTTTTCATTTCTAACCCCAAGTGTTGTTTTCATGAGAGCAGACCCTGAAAGAGCCTTTGCACTTTGCACCATTTGCCCCCTTCAGCACTTTGCGTGCTTCACCCCCACTGACAGACCCAAGCCTCCTCGGGGACACCAGCCGGCACGGCCATGAGCCACTGACACTTTTCACCCTGAGATGAGGCAGTTTCAGCTTCTGCTGAAAGCCACATTTGGCCCTGGCAGCCAAAGGCAAGCCCAGCTGTGGCATCCTCCAACATAGAGCATCCTATGGGAGCGTCTCTCAAGCTGAGCTACTCATCCCAGCACCATGGTATGGCAGCGCAATGCTATTCTCTCCATTTTACTCTGGGGAAACTGAGGCAAAAAGAGTCCAAAGAACTCAAGAGCAGTCACCCAGAAATCTTGCAGCATAGCCATGGTTGAATTTACCAGTAGATCTTTCAGTGATCTTCAGTGGTCTTTCAGTAGGTCTTTTCAGGTTCTGCCCTAAAGCTGAACCCTCCTTCCACAGCCAGAAGGCTTCAGGGCTGTGCTGAGACCACGCTGGTCTTCATGGACAGCCAGGGTGCAGAAGAAACAGGAGCTGCCACACGAGGCTGGTTTCCTCTTTGTACAACTCCACATCAGCCCTGAAATGCAAAAAATTGTCCCTCTTCCTGCATCTCTGCTTGCAACTGAAAGCCAGGCTCTCTGTGCAAGCCCATTTGTGGCTGAACAGAGCTGTGCCCCTTCTTCATTAAGCAGAAATTCAGCCAAGGTGAGGCCTTACAAACCTCCTGCATCTTGTCATGCCCTTTCCAGGAGGGGTGGAGAAGACAGCGCTGAGCAGACCCAAACTACGTGTGAACCAGAATTAAAGCAGCTGAGGACAGAGTGGCCACAGCACCCTTGCTCCTGGGCTCCAGACCTCGCTGCCTTGCACTCACCGTCTCCCCATGGCTGGGGACAAGACCATTCCCCCCTTGAAAAATTTCCTGGCAGGAATGGGCTCCCTTTCCCACCCATGACCAACCCGTCTGCAAATCTCCCCCCTCTCCCCCCCCATCTGCAGTATTTGGCCTGGCGCGTTAATGCTTTCATTTGTTCACCATGCGCGCTGCCTTTACAATCCTGTTTTCTGTAATTCATACCATATACCATCTGCTGCCTTATATTATTTAACTATGTAGAGTGCTTTGGCTGCAGCCTGGAGGAAAAAGCGCCGTGCCCAGCAGTGCTGCCTGGCACCGGTGCCGGCTCAGCAGGCTCCGTTCCACTGCTTATGGGGTTGGGGACAAACCAGGGGGACGAATGCTCTCCAGCAAGCGCCTGTGGCTCAGGTTGTGCCCCGGAGCTGGTGTCGTCTGGGGTGTCCTGAGAGTGGAGGAAAGGAGCTCTGGTCATGCTTGGGGCTGCACTATAGGGTGACACCAGCAAGGATGGGGGAGATGGGTTGTGAGGGGTGGTAAGGGGTGTGGGCACCTCTCGCCACCCATGTAAACGGCCTCTCTGCAGGTGGATGTGCATGGTAAGGACAAAGCAGCCTAGCCAGTCCCATAAAAGCCCCTGGGATGGCAGAGCCCAGCTAAGGAGACCTGCAGTCCCCTTCCTTGGGAACACCCTGGGCAGGGCAGTGCATCCCTGGGGGGTGAAGTAGCTGCTTTGGGAGCTCGTAGCGCAACCTCAGCCCCTGCGTATTTCTCGCAGACCCCGCTGCTTCAAATCTCCTTCAGAAAGAAGGACAGCGGAGCCAGGCAGGGCCAGAAGACATGTTCCTCAGGAAAATCCCTTTTTTTCCCCCTTACAGGGATGTGGTGGTGGGCAGCAGGGCCAGGGTGGCTGAGGGACACAGGGAGCAGAGCTGGAGCCCTCTCTCGTTTGCACAGCCTGTGCCTGCCCTCTTGTGTCTCAAGCCCATGCTGCACTGCACGGGAGGGATCCCAGCCCTGAAACACGTGGGAAACGAGTTTATTCGGGGAGGAAGAAGAGATGGAGAGGGGTCCCCACCTGTGTGAGCCCCTCTGCTGCCACCGCCCCACCTGAGCCCTCCCAGAAGCACGTCGCAGGCAAAGGGTTTGCACTGGGAAAGTCAGGACAGGCAGAGCAATGGGTTGTTTTAAAAATAAAAGGTGACTCTTTGGCCCCCTATGTGGTTCAGCACACAGTCCCCACTGCCCTGGGCCAGAGCCCTCTCCTTAGCACTGGAGATTGCTGCGTTTTCTGCCAGTTTGTTGGGTTTATGTTTCCCTCTGGGCTTGATTAGGAAAAGAAAAAAGAAGAAAAGAAAAAGCTCTGATGGTTGCAGTCCGGGAGAGTGGTTTGTCTCCCCTGGCCCAGCTACAGATCATTTGCATGGTTGCATTGAGCACCAGGAAAATGTCCCCATCGGTGTCCCACTGTGTTTTCAGTTTCACAGGACGCTGCTTTTGCCACGTCTCCATGGGCTTTGCAAAAAAGAGGGACAACCAGCATTTGGAGGGGAAGGCAGGGAGCACTTTGCCCCTTGATGATGAGACCTGGAAAAAGAAGGACTTTGCTCAAGATGATCATGGTCCTACAAGTCTCCCTCCATTTCTCAGCCTTTTCCCGACATTTTTGGACCCTCTCATCACCTAACTGTTTATTACCAGTACCTTCAAACCGCTGGGGACCCAGAGCTCCACTTAGCAGAGAGCGCTCGGCTACTTAAATGAGTCTGCCTTTCCAAATGGGAACATAATGTTGAATGCCTATGTTTCCCCTGAAATTAAAACCCATCCCTTCCAAAGTAGCTTTAGCTTCATTAAATGGCTTTTTAATATATATAGAAAATTGAAATTTTGATTGGATTTCAATGTATTTAATATTATGCTTGGATTTATAATAGGGTATAAAATGAAAGCAATTAAAGTGAAAAAAAAGTCTCCTTGAAAGAAAACCAAAAATATTCAAATGGCTGCATATTGGGAAACACCTTCTAAAGGAAGGTGTTGGAAGACAATTAAATGCTCCATTTTGATACTCCTGCCCCCCAAAGAAAGGTGATGATAAAAACAGCATATCGACAGAGTTAAATCAGCATTTTCCAGTGGAAGAACTATTTTGGGGGGAAGATTTCTCCGCCAGCTGTGCTGGGTGTCCCCTAGCAGCAGAGGGGATGCTCCAGGATGCCTTCCTCCCCTTCCTCTGCCTGCAGAAACAGTATAGAACATTAATAGCTCCGCGGTGGCAGAGCTGAGCCTCCAGCCTCCAAATCTGGCTGGTGATAAGGGGACAGGCTTCCCTGGGGCATAGAGATTACTCTCAGGCCAAATCAGCCCAGAGTCTGCAACCGAGTTACATCTATAGATTTTATTACAGAAAGGGAATATTGGATTTGCAGTAGTGTTTTTCAGCAATCGGAGCCTGTCCTGCTCACTCTGACATTCCTGGCTTCTCTGCAATAACTTCGATTTATCAGCCCTCTCCCCAGGGTCGTGTTTATCAGCCGGGGTTCGAAGATATTCGTGTTAGCGGTGACTCGCATGGCACCTACTCAGCGCGCGAAGCGAGCTGGCGGGATTGCAGGGGCCTCCGGCTCCGTCCTGTGCCATTGCTTCGCTGCATGACCCTGAGCAAGCCACAGTGTTTTTTCATTCCGTGCAAAATTAAAGTAATGGTGCTTCTGTCCTTTGTCTTGGGCTTAGAGATTTGGGGATGAAAAATGCAATGGAAGAACGACATTTTCCTTTGACGCCTCCCCATTTAAATAGCCCTTGAAATCATACTTGTTCTCTGTTAAGCTTTACACGATTTTATTTTGACTTATATGCGTTAGTTCTGCCTGATACTCTTGTTCCTCAGAAAGTCTATGAAAGCACTTTGAATCACATGAATAATTCAAGTTTAGGACCCATTCCAGGCCCTTGTTTCTGGATAACACCAGGCATTTGTTCTTGTCGGCACATGAAACAGGCCAGGAAAATTCACCAAAATATATATATTTTCATTCTTTTGCCCAAAAATGTCTTCATTAACTTTTCTTTCTTTTTAACTTCTCCTTCAGTGCCAGTGCAGCTCCCAGCTGAAATTCTCCAAAGAAGGCAGTTTTTACGGGATTACAATTCTCGGAATAATTAAGAGAAAGAATCCCACAAATTAAGAAGTCATCCTTTCATTGCTATGGCAACCCTGCTTGTCCTTCCTCAAGTGGCTGAACTGAGAAAACAAGAAAGAAAAAAATCTAAAAGATAATTGCTACCCTCCTGCCAAAGGAGCAAAACTGGGAGGTGGGATGGGACGGATGGTCCACAGTGCTCCCCAGGGGACACCTCTCTGTGCCATTTCCATTTGACCTCGGCATGGTACAAGGCATTTCTTGTAGCTCTCACAAGCAAGGGGTAAAACCCTGGTGGCAAGGGTCTGCTTCAGATGAGCTGAGTTGCCCTCTGGGCTCCCCAGGTTGTGTTGACCCAATGCCCAGTGACCGCTGAGGGAGTGAAGACACCCAGAGCATGGGGAATCGTCACGTTTGGGGTGTCCTAATGAGGACATCCCCCATCAGGACATCAGGACATCCCCCACACGGATGGAGCATTTGCTATTGGTAAGAAACCAAAACCTCTTGGGCACAATGAACAGGTCAGGCAAAGAGAGATTTACCCCACTGACATGCTCCGGCCAGAAGAGAAGAGAAGATGCTGCTACCCTAATGGAAAAGCTTATCCTTAGGAGATTTCCAGCCTGAAAGTGGGATAGTTTGAGCAGAGAGAGGGATTCAGCTCTGCTCCTGGCACACCACAGTCCCAAGCAGCTTTCAAATCCAACTCTAACCCCCCCAAGCCCCACGAGGACACAGCAGGGTTTCCCAGCCCTGGTTGACTTTGCAAAGCCAGCAGGTAGAAAACTTTTGTTTGCATTCATATCAAGAGCAAATCCCAGCTTGAATTAATTAGAGTGTACTAATGAGGCTGCCTGGGGCTGTCATCACAGAGGTGTGATCCTCACCCCCTTCGTCACAGGGGCTGCACTCCCATCTGCTTCCCGACCCCAGTGCCAGGTTACCCTGAGCTGTGACACTGGTACTGCTGGTGGTGCAGCGGTGCTCGGTCCCAACCGATGCGCAAACAGGAGCTGAGCCAACATTATGGCAAAAGTTGTGCTCAGCCTCCAACCTTCCAGATGCCTCTGGAGCTTGGCTTAAGTTAGCTGGCAATGCACTGGAGGACAAGTGTGAACATGAGACCACGCCAGCCCTGGGGTGTTTATTTTAAACTAACTACATTTGTCTTAAATTGTTTACTTCCATTTCTATAAATTGGCAGAGATCTCCGCAATGGGGTTTTGGGCGACTGCAGCTGATATGAAGCAACTTGATTTAAAGAAGCCCTATAAAGCCTCCTAGAAACACTATATTTTGTGGGGACAGATAGATACGCCAAGTCTGTGTCCCGTGACACGGTTAGACTTTTCGTTATGGAAATCAGAGCCATGGATAAGGAAGGGGTGAAGTTTGCTGTAGGCCAGCTGAGGCACATGGTGCCTGGAAAAACGTCATTTAATTTGTTTGTTCTCCCCGGTGTGCTGAATGGGCCTAATCCTTTCCCCTCCTCAGGGATATTGGATGGGTTAGTTCATGTTTATTCAATGGTCTGAGAAGTAGCAGGGACAGGAACTCGACCAGATTATGGTATTTACTCTTCATTAAGATTATATCCACTCCAGAGAGGAGCTGTTCCTGCACTGATAGAACAAGCCTCATCTTAAGTCCTTGCCCTTTCTGAGGAGGAAGTTTACATGAAATTTCTGTATTCCTTTGGGATATAGTTTAAGTTAGTGCAAAGCGACACAGTAATAACTGCAGAGTTTTTCCTTTGCAGAATTGAGCAGCACAGGGTTTGTTGCTCTATGGAGCTGCCCAGGCTAAACAGAGCCCTTCAAATTATCTAAGAGGTGACAGAAGAGGGTTTTACCATGAGCCATTTGCTCCTGTGGAGAGACATCACAGGTTCCCTGAGATGGTACCTGAGATGTTGGGTGAGAAGAAAAGCCCAGAAAAGCTAAAAGAGAGTTTTGCCTGCTGTCAGTGGGCAAAAAATGAAGACTGGTCTCAACAGATATTTTTTCCAAGCTCACCTCTGTCTTTTCAAATACTGTGTGTCCAAATTTACAAAAAAACCCCACTTTTATAAATTAAACTTAAAGGAGAAGAACCCAAGACCCAAACTGAAATCCTCTGTTCCATCTGCAGTTGACCATTCCTACTTGATATTCAGACTTCCCAAAGAAGCAAAACCCAATTCTCTTTGGCGTCAGTTATTAAAAACTCTACTTGTGCAATCTGGGCTTTGTGACCCAGCAGTAAAGGCTTTGAGAGTTTACTCTTACCTGACCCGATAGCAACGCTCACCCTCGCCGTGATGAGCCCATCACTGGCATTACATATTGACTATGTGCTGTGTTGATCATTCTCACATGCTCATCCAGACGGGATCCTCCCTCCCTGCTTCCCCAGACCCCAGGACCCAGGACTGGCAGGCACAACCCCCTGCCAAGCCCAGGGGGGAGCAGGGCTGAAGAAGCTGATCTCCTGCCAGCATCTGAAGCTCCTGCCCTCCACTCCCTTTTGTTGGTTTGCAAAAGGAAAGGTAGAGTCATAGGTGTATGCGTGCATGAAGACATTCCCTGCAAGCACATCCTTGCTCATTCCCATCTGCAAATACGTCACCAGTTCTCTACCCTGGTGTCTTTGCTGGTCTCCTGTCTGCAGAAGGACAGAAAGTTCATTCCAGAAGATAAAGAAGGGATTAGTTTTCCCTGATTTAATGGCATCAGAGGGGGGGCAAAAAAACCCTGCTGAGCACTCTCTGTGGGTGTGAGCTTTGCTGGCCTGACTGGTGAAGCAGGCTGTTACCAGGTTTGTAGAGACATGAGTGACTCACTGCTCTCACTTGGCAGAGCATTTAAGATTAATTATCTGATCAGTGGAAAAGCATTTTCAGGTCAACCACAGCTATTTGTAGTGAAGCTGGTGAGTGATAGCAGGGCAAAAAAAGGCTTCCACAAGAATCAAATGAAAAAATGTAAACCTTGTGTAACAACAACAAAAAATCCAAACAAAAACAAAACATTGGGCTTTTTTTTGTGTGTTTTGAAACAAAGAATTAAAATTAGATCAACCTAAACATAATAGAAGAAGATTAATATCCCCTTTCCCCCACCACCTTCCCTGCTGTCCTTTCAGCCATGTCTCAGCAAGAGGAACATTTCTGGGTTAGGGTTTTATGGACAAAGAAAACCCATTTGAATGTGGGTTTCTGCAGTACAGACATCCACACCTAAGGAGTCCATCACTTGATTTACAGTAGAAGGAGATCTGGGTGGCACAGCAAGGCAAAGGCACAGCCTAATTACCTGTCCAGTGCCTTCTCTCTGCTGGTCTGAATTCCAGCAGAGCTGCCCCTTAGGAGGAGGGTCTCTGAGTCTTGTTCCTACACAACCCTGTTGTGGAGGCTTGTAACGTTGCAAACTGCAAACTGGCAGGTTCGGGAAGATCCAGGTGCTTTATTAGCATTGCTGAGAGTGCTTGCATCCTCGGCAGAGACAAAAGAGGCCAATTCCCCACTTCCATTTGCAAAGGTAACAGAGGTGGCTCTGTAGGCAACCTGATTTAGAGTTTTAATAACAGCGAGCGAGGAACAGAGTCCCATCTTTGGTTTCTCGGTTATTCATGTTTTAATACAGCAACAAATCAACTTTTAATGGAAGAACAAAGGAAGCACTGCTCATTTCACTGCTGTGGCTCTGCATCTGGCCGTGATTTTGGCCAGGTGGGATGTGATGGGGGGTTTGCTGCTAGCTTAAAATGAGCCAGGACTCAGATCCCATGAGCTGGTCAGGGTGGTGAGGAGGCAGCTCTCCAGGGAAGATGGGAAACTTCAGAAGCAAATCCCCAGCCAGCTAAAAATTGTCCATCGCTCTTCTTCACTTGGAAGGCAGACGTGGTAACAGTTATCACCAGAGCAGCAGCTCATGCTTTTAAGAATGGAAGAGCATTTCAAGGCTCTTGGCTCTAACAAAGTGGCCAGGAAAGCCCTCACTTACCCAGTGCTTAGTGAAGGTCAGCATGAGCAGAGCCCGGCAAGTGGGCAGGAGCCCCACTGCAGCCGCTGTAGCTGACCTGGAGAGAGCAGCAGAGATGGTGGCAGCACGGGAGGCTGAAGCATCTCCTGAAAGTATCTCCTGAAAGCATTTCCCGTGATGGCACCAGGCCAGCCCTTCAGAGACCCAGCCTTGCGATTATCATTTCTTCTGTGACACCAACAGGGAACCGCCATCCCCAGGAGCCCAGCGGGGAAGGAGCTGTAAGTACAAGAAAGACAAGTTTGCAAGCAGCAAACGCCCTTAAACAGAAAACTGTGATTCGGTTGAGCAAACCTTGCCAAAAACTGCTTTGTTTCCTCCTCTCTGGGAAATTGCTGATAACTGCGAGATAGATGCAGGGCTGACTCTCATTAATCAAAACCAGAACAAAGCAATGCAACCCATCCTCTTCCAGAGCTCAACATGTCAGAATCAATCCATTCCTGGGGTACTCATCATTTACAGCACTCGGGGACTGCCTGATACGGGAATGGCCCCAGGCGGTGCGGGAAGTCATCTTCAGCATGTTGTAATTTTTGGCTGACTTTCCACAGGAGGGCTGCTCCGTGGTGGTGTAACTCGGGTATTTGGGAAGCTGAACCATTTCTTTGTTCCGTCCTCTGCCCAAGTTTTACAAAACCAGTCGAGTTTGAGCAGTGTGATCTGCTGTCTGGATGAATCTGTCCAAATGGCACGTTTCCTTTTACCTTGTTCAAACCAGTTTAAGAGGAATTGACACAAAACCAGTTGAAAGCAAAGTCAGAGTCCTTGCAAAGCCCTCTGATGATGATTCACATCCCCTCTGTTAAATCATTGTCTTCCTGCAGAGACCAGGTGTAAAAATCCCTGATAGGGATTTCACTGGGGTTCCGGAGGCACAAAACCTTTGGGCGGACATGTCGTTTTGTCACTCATTCATTCAAGGATTGCTTTTTATTTGACAAATATCAAATTCAGACATCAGTGAAGAGCAGTACACAGAGTGTATGTCTTTGCCAGGCAGCAGGGGATGCTCTTGGTATTCATTAGTCAGCACACCCTGTTGCCTCTACGCGCTTGTTCATGTTACAGTGAGACCAAATTTAAAGTGCATAGTAATTGCAGAATAACTCTGTGTGTGAGTACATTTATTCCAGAATATAAAAGCCTTGCTCTGGGGAAGGTTAATTTGGTTTCAAAGGTTAAACCAGAATAAGACTTTGTTGCAGTTCAAGAGCATCCAAACGGAGTTATTCCAAGACTATTTATTTTTCAGAAAGTCATATCTGGGGCTGTTTGGTAGCAAAGTCAATGCCAGCAAAGTGATGTAAGTCTTTGGTCTCTGATCAGCCCACCACCTTTTAGCAAACAGGGCTTTAGTCGTCTGCTGAACGGGAGGTTTAAAAAGAGAAGTCAAGTCCTTTCTGAGAGCCCCAGATATGACTGCCCCCAGATATCTGGGGTCAGATATGACTGACCCCAGATATGAGAGCTTTTTGCAGACTTGCTGAGTTCAGCTCAAAAGAAAACGGGTAGAAAAAGACTTTGGAAAAGTCAAAACTCTTTGTCTTGACACTTACAAAATGAAATGTCTTGATTTCTCATTGAAGTGCTTTCATCTCAAAGACTGCCACGATGCAATATTGGGAAAACCAGACAAAAACAGAATTTGAAGGCCTTTTAAAGTAAATAGAAACATTTATTTTTTGTTGAATGCAACTTTCTGTTTCACTTACTGTTACTTTTCTTTTTAAGGTGGGTAATAGTTTTACTCACATTTTTTTTTAGGTTACCTTTTAGGACAAATTTATGCATTTCAAGCAAAAGCAAAGCAAAACAGAACTTCCCAAGTCCAGATCATAAATAAATTAATATTACAGTGCTTTCATATGATTATTTTCCAGTTCATGTTCAGGAGGAGGAAACATTACTTTAGTTTCACTTGCAGGCAAAGGGTTAAAGTAAGTTAATTCAGTCTCTGCAAGTGATTTGAAGTCTTTCAAACCTTTCGAGTTCACTCGCCTCTCGTGCCAGTTCTTCCCAAGTTTTAAGAATAGATGGCTTCTAATTAAACCTGGCAGAAACCAATATATTTTCACTGAAGCCGTGGAAAGACAATGCATTTTTCATGAAATCAGCTCTGCCTGGAATAATGTCATTTTATTTCCACTGCTTGAAACTTCTGCTTGACTGTGAGCAAACAGCAGGGATGGAGGGTGGCCCCAGATGGCTAAGGACCAACGCTGCAAACAGGCATCAGGCTTGGAGCACTCTGCCCCACGGTTCATTCCCCCAGACCACATCAGCTCATCGCTATTCCATGCTCCATTCGTGACCGTGAGTGGGCTGCCATGGGATGGGGAGAAACAGGGAACATGCCACAGCTTTAGATCATGTTTACTGGGCAATTCTCCCCAAACTCCGGAGTTGGGGGGCTCTCTGTCTTCTTATTTGGGAAAATCAGTTTCCATTTGAAACCAGTGTTGGAGGAATATCACAGGGCAAACAAAAAAATAAACCTACTTAATCTGTAGCTGAGTAACAGTCACATTGCTCCCTCTTTACCTCATTTTGGGGGAAGTGCCAGAACACTGGGAGGAAAAGCAGATCCTCCACCTTAGACTATAGCCCTTGCAGGTATTAGATCTGAAGCTCCTTAGTTAAAGTCATGGTGTGATCCACTCAAGCGCTGAGACACTTCTCAGGAAAGGAAAAGCTGGCCTGGCTCTCCTGAATCTCTCCATTTGCACCTTCCAGTTTCATTTTCTACAAATGATCCAGCAATGGGGCTCTGGGAGCAGAGGGAATCAGTGGTGGCTCCGCAGCAGAGACCTCCTGCACCGCCATGCCGTGCTGCATCCTTTTGTAGCAATTTGTATGAAAAATGAGCCAGACTGTAGAAATATGGAGAGCTTTTACAAGTAAATAGGTAGGGGACCAAGCATCAAAGGAGAGGGCTTGTCCAAGTGGAAGGGTCTGACTCTGCACCTCTCACCAGCTCTCTTGAGAAATGTCCACACCCTTGACATGCTTTGTGTGCGGTTCACCCACAAGCCTCCCAAGAGATGATGATTTTCCCTTTCCCTCGCCCTTGCTCACAGCTATCCTGCCTGCCTAGGTTGTGCAGACAGGCACTGGGTCAACTTCAAGATCCAGAAAACGCCCCTCCTTCAAGAGCAGCCAGGGTGATCACTTTGCAAATTCCCTTTTAGAGACAATAAATCCAGCAGCGAGTGTTCCCATCAGCATGGCTGTAGAAATCATGCCCGCTTTGAGAACTGTTTGCAATGGTTAAAAAGAATAAACAGCTCCGTGCAGTGGCTAATTTATTAAGCACCAATTATTCCACCAGCTCCAACAATCAATTGCAACTGCAGAATAAAATCCAAGGGGAAAACATGAAGTTCCAGCGTGCTGCACTAGATGGTGGTGCCTGCAAAGAAAAAACCCCAGACTGGCTCTCTGTGGGATGCTCGGCACTGGGCAGCACATCTGTGCACCTCCAGGTCACTGCCCCAAATTTAGGGTGAGGTATGCAAGAGAGACACATTCCCCCAGTGTGCAAGAGGACAGGATTTGGCCCTTTCTGGTCCTGTACTGCCAGAGACAAATTTGCCAGCATCATTCAGATAGCAAGCAGCACTGTGCATCTAAGGAGAAGGGGAAAGAAACCTTCTAAGAAAAAAATCTTCACCCTGCAAAGTAATGAACAACCAAGAAACAATCATCCCTAGCTGAAAGTCTGCACCTTTCAGCAGCAAACCTCTTAGGTCTTCAGAAAGCACCACAGCAGCATGAGCTTATTTGTATGAATGAGGAAGGAAAATATGGGGCGGGGGGGGGGGGGATATCTTTCCCCAAATTACCTCCCTGGTGATGAAATTGTGATCTCCTGTGTCCCAGGAGACATAAATTATGACAAAGCTGTAGATGGAAAAATTCAGCTGGCTTTAGTTAGTGGCACTCTCTGGGTCATGCTGGTGTTTTCTCCAAATCCAGTTACAGGAGACCCGGGTACATCTATCCATCCTCTGCTGAAGACGCAGGGGCATCGGCGCTGTCACACAGGCCAGCAGGAACCCTGCGAACTTCTGTCACTGGCCGTGATTCACAAAGGAAGAGAGCGGCTGGACTCCGGCAGCACAGGCTGAGCTTCTGGAGATGGCAGTTAATGAAAAGAGAAATTCTCTTGTAAACTGTGAGCTTTTTTGCTCTGGAGTCACTGTCCAACAGCAAATACTGCTGCCTTTCAGCCTAAGTCCACCGTCTGAGAGCTGTGGCATGGGATGGGGGAAGAAACAGGAGTTACTTCAGTAATACCCAGTTCCCAAGGAATATCCCCTCCTGTGGCAACATTAATAATTCACCTGGAGAACAATATTTTACTGTCAGCTTTGCCACATGTTTCCCTACAAAGGGATCCCAGTCACCTCACATTACCATCTCGTTTTTCTTGTGAAGGCCAAAACTTAGTTAAAAAAGTTTCTACTTCTTAATTCTGTGTCATCAGCTATAGCCCTGGGGCCTCTGGAGAGGGCAGAATGAAAGAAAAAATAACCAGACATATCCATTTTCTTTGCAAGCTGCTCATTTAACCCTGACCTGCTGTTCCCAGGTGTGCTGCCCCACAGATACGGGGTAGAAGAAGTGGGTCGGGCAATGGGGGGTTCACACCTGATGTTCCTGGCCCCCAGCGATGGGCCTGGATGGACATCCTCACCCTGTTCCCCAAAACAGCCACCTGGGAAGGCCCAGAAAAGACCAGCGCTTGTATCGGGCAGGAGTTTTCATGAGCAATAAATGGGTATTAACACGCTTCAGGGTCTAGGTATCTCATAAACAAACCAGCTGATGTGTTTAACCAGCTTGTTTGCCTTCTCTTTACACAAATGACCCAAAAGCAATTGCTGGGATGTGGCAAGTTGGAAGCATTTGGAAGAAATGGAGGCAAGTGCTCATGCTTGCTTCCGAGCAGGCCAGCAAACGCACCTACCAGAAATGCCCTTATAGCAAGTTATGGGCAATTCCCATGGTCACGATCAGAGCAGAAGGGTCTTCTGGCATGAAAGTCTCAAATCTCTGCTCTGGCTTTTCACCCTCAGCTGAAATTACATTTCTGGGATTTTGAAATTCTTGGCATTTGCCTCAGAAATATCACACTGTTTTGTTTTAATAATGTCTAAAGGTTTGGGTAAAGAAAAAAAAAAAACAAGAGGCAAACTGTTCAGTGCTCTTAAACATCTGAGTATATTAAAAAGCACTTCAGTACATCCTACAAAACGTATCAAAAATATCAGCATCAATATAACAGTGTAAAAATGTAAATGGAACAAGGAGGGCAAGGATTTTCATTCTGTGGGAGTGAGTCTACACAATTTTTTTAAAATTTGTTCCCCCGTGCTATGTTATCCAACCCAGTGTGTTACTATAAAACATTTCTAACAGATATCCACTTGCAGATGGGAGCAACTCCAGTTAATTTTGCATCTACTGAGGACATGATACAGAATTTGGCATTTGTGGATAATCAGCTGGGCAAAGTATGGGGAATAAAGTCATATCTTTTATTAGACTAGCTAGCATAGTTGGAATAAAAAAAAAAGATTTGGGAACAGCAACACAACTGTCACTTAAGATTGCTCTCTTGCTAGATTTTATGATTGAGACAGTAAGTTCATTAAGTTCATATCTTTCCTTCCTCTGCAAGAGCCTGTTTTTCATATTCAACTCCTACTCAGGGCTAGTTCGTTGTGACTTCTCATCTGCTGAAGGCTAAGCAGGAGAATTGCTCAAAAAAGGATTTATTTTTTCACTCCAGAAAAGTTCAACTGTGTGAAAACCAACCTGCTCGAGTTTCTCCAAATCACGACGGTTTCTAGACCAATCCACAGCATTTTCAGACCAAAACTATCGAAAAAATAGACCTGTCCTCAGAGAAAATGCTTTGGTGTTCCCTCTTGGGGACTACATGGGGTGGAGCAGCATGTTGGTCGTGGTGTTTCCCGCCATAGTGAAAGAAAGCATGGTGTGGAAAACCTCCTTTTCCACCAATTCTGATGGAAATTTTCAAGATCCAGGTAGAAACAATTCATGTGCTGCTCTAAGAAATCAAGACCCATGAGTTACAGAGCCTGGGAACAATTCTGCTTGGTTTCCTCCTGCATGTTTGATGCCCAAGGGGTTCTCAGCAGGTCCACCCACTCAATACCACCAGTCCTGGGCAGCTCGTGTCCCATCGCTGGGTCTGCCCAGAGCCAGCTGTGCTGGGGGAGAGCAAGAGGCCATTTCCCAGGTGAGGGTTGTGCTGTTGATGTCTTAAGTCCTTCAAATGTGGGCAATCCGGTTCCGTTCCTTCACCCAGAGCATGAAAGCCTGTTACCTGCGTTGTTTGATGGAGGTGGCTTGGCATTCATTTTTCTCCCTTGATTTTAATTCCTGCAGGGACCATCCTTTACAGCCTCGTAGCCAGGAACATAGCTGCTTGTATGGCTGTAAAGAGCCATATAACATTTATAGACCTGAAGAAGATGGGGGTGTGCCAAAAGCCTTTCCATTTTCTAACTATATCTGCTGATCCGATAAAAGATATTATCCCTCTGAACATACTCCACCTTTGTCACAACGTTTATGGTCTCACCATGAAAGACTGCATTATTCTATAGCATCAGGCACGAGCACTGCCCCAGCGACCGCTCTGCAGAGATGCAATTCTCAGCGACACAAAGGCAATCTTACACAGCTCCCGCCTGGAAGCTAACATAAATTTGCACCCTCTTCAATGCTCCCTAGCCTGACAAGTAATATAAAGCTATCTTGCTGTCAACAGGAATGAGGGCTAGACATTAAGTAAACCCCTGACCATGAAATCGGCTCTGGGATTAGGGATTTGTTGAGCCACAGGAAATGAAACTCAGCAGCTTGTGAGCAGAGGGACCGGGGAACTGGGAGGGACGCTGGGATGGTTTGAACTGTCACCAAGACGCAGCTTTTCCCACCTTCAGAAGATCTGCCCCTTTTCTTCTGTGCAGCGTACATTTGCAAAGCCCTCAAGCGATTTTTCTCCGAATTTTCTTTTTTTTCCCTGCTTCAGCTGGAGGTGAATAGTCAAAAGTCCAAAATTTTCCACAAATGAAGGACCTGCATAAAAGTGCAGAAATTTGAGTGCTATCAAGTGCTGTGTTCTCTCATCATTATTTTAAAATATATTTAACTTCTGCTTTACATAAATTTCCAGATCAGAAGCAATTTTGAATCAAAATGGAAATTATTATTTTGATCATATCAAAGCAAATAACAGATAGTCTCAGAATTTTTTTTTTCCCCCCAGCTTTTATTATAACTATGACCTTTTCCCACAAGTAGCTGTGAATCCACAGAGGTGGCATTTGGGGAAAAGACTTTCAGCAACAAGTTCCCAGCCAGATATTACTCCAGATTTGGAAGCAACATCACACCACGTTTCCAACTGCCCATTCAGCCCTGCTGTAAGAAATCACACAGCGCTGTGTGCCCCATTTCCTGCATTAATCCAACAGCTTTTTCAATCTGTTGTAGTCCAGCGTGAGTTACGGTAGCATTACATTTAGCACCAGGTGATCACGATAAGGCTCAGACCTCAATAAGCAGAAGTGTTGGCCAGGCCAAGACATGAAATCCCTTATTTTATTTCTGCACATGGCAATCTCTGGCTTTTTTTTTTTCCTCCTTTTTCAGTAGCAAGGCTGCAGTTTCAACAGCAAAGGGCGCAGGGATTTATTACAAGCAGAACAAAAACTGAGTAGCAAAGGGAAGATTAACAGCAGCCTGCTTGCTGAGTCCTACTATCGGGGACCTTATAATTCACTGGCTTCTCTCAACTTTATGCCTTTAGTGGGATACACTGAAGCAGCTCAACAGAAACCAACCCTAGAGCAAGCATAATAGATGGGTTTGCTGCAAACAAGCATTGCAGAACTTGTGTAGTGGAGGTGGGAAGGTGCAAAAACTTCCTCCGTGTACCCTATGGGGCATCGCTGGCCGGGCGCAGGACAGCAATGACCCACAGGTTCTTTTTCAGGTGGTCCCTGATGTGTCCTTGAGTTTTTTGTTGAAGATCAGGCATGCTGCAGAGCAAATCATGCATCCCCTTTGCAGATCCCTTGGGAAGACATCCTTGGTGTGGATTTTGGTGAGGGCCAAGGGGGTGCTTTGGCCATCGGACTGCTCTGCCATGGGATGGCAGCACTGGAATAGGGAGCTGGGAGTGGAATGGACTGGTGGGGCTGGCCCAAACTGATTTCCAAGTTGCAAAGATGTTTGCTGCATGCAGACTCCTGGGATTTCCCTAGCATGAAACCAACCTAAATTGACTCGAGCAACCCGGCTGTTCCCAGTCCCGGCTTTATCTTTATCTTTTATTCAGCAGGCTAAACGTTCTTGCCAGTGGCATGTCTCATGTTGCAGTGTTTGCTTGGCTGCTCTGTGCCTCATCAGCCCTTATGATAAAAAAAAGAATAAGCAAACCAACCTTTCCCCCCCCCAGTCTCCAGGCAATTTGCTACTCTGATTCAGCAGTTTGTTTGGGTTTAATTGCAATTATGTTCTTGTGTATTTAATTAACCCCGTGCTTTTGTTGTGGCTGCCAGGCTAACAGCAGCACCAAGACACCGCAGAACCAAACATCTTCCTGGGGAGAAGCTCTGGCAGGTGGGAAAGGAGAGCAGCTGGGCTGTGCCAGCTGCACCGGCATGCCAGCGGAGGAGTTTCTGCCTTGCTGTAGGCACAGTCTCACCATGTCCTCTTCCCACGGCAACTCCAACCTCCCTTGATTTCCAGCTGTCCTGTGCTGGACCTCCACAGCCCTGCAAGAGCTATGCCTCCCTCCTGCCTTTCTCTAGAGCAGCAGAGGGACCAATGCAGGCAGCACTGATGGAGGAGGTAGAGGAGCAAAGGGCAAAGGGCTCCCAACAGCAATGCACCCCGTGGGCTCATTTGCACCCAGGATGGTTTCATGGAGTTGTGCTCAGCCAAGTTTCCAACAGAGCCACAAATGGGGCTTCCACGCTTTTCTAGCAGTAACAAGTCCAGGTCCATGAGTACGTGGATACGGGGATAAGAGAGAAAGCACTATGGATGCAGAAGAAAGTAGGGACAAGGAAAGGGTAGACAGCATCATCTTGGGGTGGACCTTCAGGTGTGGGCATGCGGCGCACAGCACCAGCCATCACAGCTCTGCTCACTCAAAGCCTGGCCACTGCATTTTCTGGTGCTGTCCAGCGCACACGTCCAGTAACACATCTTCCAGCACTGAGGACAAGTTGAAATTTCTCACTAAACAAAACCTCTGAAAAGCGTGATGAGTATTGACAAACCTTGAAATGCTTCCCTTCAATATGGTCAGCCGGGTCTGTTCCAGCGGCAGCCGTTCAGTTGTCCACCTGAATTTTATAAAAGTGGAAGGAAAGGCTTCAATTCCCACTTCAATCTTTTTCTTGACAAACTCAGTCCATTCAGGGACACATTCCAGTTTCTTTAAATCCTTATTTTCAGCTGAAAAACTGAACCTGTGGGGGACTTCTAGCCAGTGGCGTAAATTAGAAGAAACTCCTTTGGAAAGCAGAGGAAAGCTGCCTTTTGTGTACCCGGCAAGTTCAGAAATGTCACACATGACAAAAATGTTCAGGTTTCACAGTTCCCTGCCTGGTTCACAGCAACGCTCAGGTCTAATATTTGTGCAATTTGCCCCATTTTTTCCCAAGCACATTGATTTTCAATTTTCCCTAAACCATATTTTGGTCTGGCCAAGGGAGTGAAAAATTGCATGTTCTTTCTTTTTTTTTTTCCCTCTTTTCCTTTTTTTGGTCTGTAACTTTTCATCTTTAATACTTTCATTTTCAGTGTTCACACACGTGTTTAGCTCCTTGAGACAGCTTTCCCAAGAAATTCACCAAGTTGCAACAGTTCAACGTGCGTGTGGTTGTTCCATCCCTTTGTGCATATGCTAATAGAAATGCAGTTGCCCAGAGACAGGCTTTAAATCAAATCAAAGAAATAAGTAACTAAAGGCTATTAGCCTGGTCATGATGCACAAAGTCCGTGGAAATTAATCATGGAGAGCAAGAGTTCTCAGAGGTGGAGACCCTTGATGGGAGGGTTGTCGGTGTTTTCAAAAGCTTTGGTCAAACACAAGGACGTGAGAATCTGGTGGGGAACAAACACTCACATGAACCTTTTCTTCATGCCACTAGAAAGCATCGAGTTTCTACTTCCTCATCTCTCCAGCTAGCAAAAAAAAAGCTTCATCTTAATCACACTCTGAGTTATTAATTTCTCCAGTTTTCTTCTGGCTTGTAGTTTAATAAATTAAAGGCTTTTAAAAAACACCCCTGTCTGTTTCTGCCTCTAGATAACATTTCTTGGTTTAAAGAGGGTATTCAAGAGCAGAAATAATCAGCTAGCAAGAAGGGACTGGCTTTTCAATTGAAGCTGAAGCAAAATTGCATTGGGAACTTTTTTGCTTGGTCGTATGGGCATGACCTGCTGTGTTTGTTTCCCCACTGCTTAAAAAAGGCAATGGGAGGAAAAGGCTATTTCCTACATCTGAAACAAATTGTGACCATTAATACATTGACATTTATGGGCAGGCAGATAAGAGAACAATTCACAATGTAGAAAAGTCTTTTAATTATGTTTAATATTCAAACTGGGACTTAACATGGCTTTCTCTAGCTGTACTTAGAATAATTGCTGTGAAAATAATGGATCTTTCTTTTCAGGGATCAAATAAAAAAGATGAGGAAAGAATAAATAACCTTTGGGCAGGTCCAGTGCCAAATACTTGTTCTGTCCACAACAACAACAAAAAAAACCAAACAAAAAAAAAAGAAAACAGCTTACTTTGGGTCAATTAAAGCACTTTTCTCAAGCTGATGTGAAACGTTTTCTCCTCATTTTCCGGCTCACCTTTTGTTTTAATTTATCCAGAGAAAGGATAAATTTATTTCTGAGTCAACATTTTGTTCCAAAAAACCCGAAATAAAATGCTCCAACTGCTCCCATGCAAATCCAGGGGCTGCAGATACACATGCACATGCACCTTGTTTTCCTCCTTCGTTATTAAAAAAAGTCATTTTGCTTCAAGGGTCACAGCTAAGACCACAGGTGTGACTTTCTCATTTCTGACTGCAGTGTTCACCTACTGTAGCTTCCTAATGAGCTGGTATCATCATTATTGCTTGTACTGATAACACAGATCCTTTATATGAGGAACCATGCAGGCACACAAGAAGAAAATGAAACTTCAACCTGTTCTGCCTTGTCTGCCTTTCCCATACATTTATTGCCATGTTTTTCTCTCCCTCTTCTCCTGCAACACTCTTTGGCATAATGAGTAGCATTCAAATAGCTGTAAATACTCTTTATTTGGTTTCTTTTGTCTTCTCTCATTAAGTCAATGAGCTTATTGCATTCACAGATTGTGCAGCAAGGAAGAATCATTCTCCTCTACCTCACACTTTTTGCACAGAACACAAGCTTGGGTCAAACAATGACTTTCAAGAAGGTGCATTAGCTTCCGCAAACTGTTTTCTAACAGGGAAAGAGTGGAAACCTTTTAAAGATGCCAGGGAACAAAATCTTTCCTCCCCACTCCCCAATTAAAAAATCATTTTCCAAGCAAAAATGACATTTTCTTTGGAACATTCTTCTTTTATCAGAAACCAGTGGGGAAAAGACTAGACGACACGCCAGTAGAATTGTCTGAGCTGAGGTCCAAAAAACACTTGTTCAAGCCAAAGTAAAGTCTCATTAAACTCCAGATCAACAAGTATGTTTTAAGTAATCATTCTAGGCAAAATACAAACAAAAATAAAGATGTGATTCTGTGGCGCTGGTGTCAGAACTGTCACTCAAGTGAGGCCACTGGTTTTGACCCAGCCCTATTCCTGCCCCAGTACCAGTAGCCTTGTGCTATGGTTTCATCCGTCTAAGTGATTTTCCTGCTCTGTAGCTTTTGCTGGCCCTCTTACCCACTGCTGACTCTTCCTTGCTTTGAAAAGCCCGACAAGGGATCCGTTCTGCTATGGGTTCCCAAGAAAACCCATTGGGATGAGGCCATCCCTGCCCTGCAGGAAGGCTGTGTGCCCAAACCCTGCCTTTTCCAGCTCTGTCCAGGCCTTTAATAAGAGCAAACCCTCGTCCCCTTGCTGTTGTCTTGGCTGGACCTGACGCCCGACATTTTGATGACTAAATTTCATTGAGTTTAATTCCATTTCAGTGACTTAGACTGCAAGAGAGTCATGTACTTTTTAATGCATGAATAATTCCATACAAAATACTTTAAAATTAGCCACTTTGCAAATCCCAGGCACTCAATGATTAGGGGATAGCAGACTTCACTGTTCATTAAATATTAATCTGCCCGGCTCATGCATATCCATTCTGATACAGCCTCTCATTATACCAACACAGTCTACTTTTTCCAGAGTCCCTGCCTGGAATTGCTATTCCCAAAGAACAGCCCTGAAAGGCCTTAGGTCTGCCAAGAAACTGCTCATGATATTTCATTTTCATACAAAATGAATTGTAATGCCCCTTCCTAATCCAGCCCTTTAAATCGGCCTTGACAATAACATGGCTTGTTTTACAGAAAATATATCTTGTTGTGCCCTTAATAATAATGACAAATAAAAAAATAATAATCCTAGGAGAGAGGAGAAAAAGCTCCAGCAGCAGTTTTGTCAGCTGACTTGTGTATATAGAAAATGGTGGGGAATAAAAAAAATGCAGGTGTAAGCTCATCTGCTCCGCAAAAAGCTTTTCTAAGTGCGTCTCCACGATGGAGGGAGCAGCCCCAGATGCGCCTTCTGCCTTTCTCCTGTACTGCTCTCTGTTTTGATGACAGTAATTGAGAAAGGCTTCAGGTAGAAAGCAATCCTTGAGACTCTTAAGGTTCCTTGGTAATATGTGCAACACCAGCCTGTGTCTCATAAAAGCGCACTGCAGAAAGGTATTTTCATCCATTTCCAGTTTGAAAACAAAAAGGGGGGGAAAAAAGTATAACTTTTTTTCAGTTTTAACTTCAAACACCTAAGTTCTCTGAAGGCTTTCTTTGACACCGAGAACTGTGGTTGTCTTCCTCACGCTTCCCATATAATCACATGGCTGTGGTTCCTAAGTCCTGTCCTAGTTTTAGGTCTAATATCCAGCTACAGCCATGATGCTGGAGCAGGTAATAAGAAGTATTCCCAAGGCAGAACCAGAGACACCACCCTATTTCATGGTGGCCAGCATGGTCTATGCAGTCCGTGTCTCAGCGGGGAGCTCAGCCCCTGGCCATGCCCCAGCCACTCCTGAAGACCATGGGGTCTTCAACCTCAGTCTAATGATGGAGAGTCACAGGACAGAAAGCCTCATTGATATTTAGCACCTATAAAACGATTTAGCAATTGGCCATTCTGCACAGAACCGTCCACATTCAGGTCTCCAGGACCCCCAGCAAGTTCCCTATGGGCCGTATCCTGCAAGCCAGAAACCTGCCTGGACAGGCATGAATAGCTCTCCTCCAAGTCGCAGCTATGAGCTGCATGGCCACAGCACTTTTGCAGGATAATTCAAAGGGGCAAACTGAGCTAACCTGGCAGCCAGACGAAAGCTGGCTAATTCAACATCCCCTCTACGCCCATCAGAAATGGCTCGGTCTTTTTCCAGGTGGGTGAGAAAGAGTTAACCTGCCTCCACCGCGAAGGGTTGTGGGGAGCAAGAGACAAAACTTTCCAGTATCAGGTAAAGAAGCTCATTTCAAGGGGCTCTCTCCCAAGAATTCAATTCACAGGTGCCAAACCGCTTCCTCTGTAACCTTGGCTAGAGATAATTAGAGAGCATTTAAAGCAGAGCCTCCGACTTCCCTGAGCTCACATGGTGCTTTGACCCAGGGTAGCAATTCTGCAATTTCCATAGGTAGATATTTGCTTGGAGGCTAACGAATTCAAGGCAGTGTTATTGAAACCACAGGGCATTAGTTACAGGGCTAAGGAAACAAATCTCACAGCATAATCCTGAGGTGCCTTTCATGTTCTAATTAAACCTATATATAGAAGCTGCAGGCAGGAAAAATTGCGTGAAAAGTTTCTCATCTGCAGAGTATTTTTCCATTCTTTCCCCCCCTACCCCCACCTCCCTTAACCCGGAGAGGGGTTGAAAAAGATCCCTCGCATTGATTTTGAAGGAGAAAGAGAGAGAGAAATGCCAAGCAGATAGAGATCAGGAGCATTTCCATTCCCTGAGCCCTGTCTGAAAGACACAGCCCTGCCGACGCTCACCAGTAAGACCGACTTCTGCCCTGATAGGCAAGGCCAGCCCAAGCCACTCACAAGGGGTCGAGCACAGCGCTGTAGGCATCAGTTTTTTCTCTCTCTAATTGAAAGGCGAGGCTGGAGATGGGACAATAAAGCTGAGGAGCTGGGGAAATCATGAAGGCTGTCCAGGAGAATTAGTGTTCAGCAAAGGATGGGAGTGGGACAGGGCGAACCTCACTGCCTTTCAATTTAGGCAGGGTCACAGGAGACAGATGAGAAAGGAGGACAAAAGCCTGCTGTATCTTTTGCCACTTAGTGGAGCCATGAAAGTGATGGATGAGTTTGGGAGACAGGAGACACTTTGCACTGGCAGAGGCTATTTCACTGGGGTGAGAGCTGCTGGGACAGCAAGGCAACCCTGGGATCCCAGTGTCTGCGAGGGCTTGGTGTTGCTAAAGCTGTTAAACTTTTACATCTTGTACAAATGGTCCTTTCTCATGTAATTTACCATCTGTGTTTTGAACTTTTCTCCACAGTGCAGCATATAGGGAGCTTTAGGTGCTCATGGAGCAAAAGTCAAACTTCCATAAGGTCTCATGGAAGGAGCATAGGGACATGCAGTGAGGTTGCACTTGCAGGCTTATGAAACATGGGGAGCCTGAAGTTAGTTTAAACTGCAAATCCTGAAGAAAAGTATCACAGCACTAGCTGAAACTTCTTCTAATCATGCCAAACATTATCCAAAACCAGTTTTTTGTCACTTTTAAGAAATATATCTGGTTTAGCAAAGCTTTCACTAATAGTCACAACCCAGTTTGGGGTCTAGCTTCACGTGGGAGCTCCCTGGGTTATCTGTGCTGTCACAGATATGGCAGTGAGATCCTATTTCATCATGCCATGGCTGTGTGAGACCACTTACTCCTTTCTTTTATTTCCCTTCACAGGGTCCACTTCGGAGCTAACAGCCGGGGGTATCTTTATCCCTAAGGCAGCAGAATGAAGGGCTGAGCCTGCTGACAAGGAGGCAGACTGAGATGTTCATTACCACCCTCTCCATGCCAAAGGAGCCCCTCCCACAGAAGGAATTATTCTATAATTAGCTTAGAGAATAAAGCACTTTTAATTAAGAACTGAAATTCAGCAGGCCATCTGCCTGGTTTTATTTGCAAGCAATAGGAATCTTCTGGCAACAACATTTTTCCTGGTTCCTCTCTCTAACCCTCCAAGGCTCTCTCTTGGGCTGAGACCGGGACTGAGCATGTGGGCTGGAGCCAGGACATCACATCCACACTGCCCAAGACAGTGCACTGCAATTTGTTGGTTATTACATTGCAAAGGCGCTCTCAGAGACAGGCATGGCAGCAGGGAGGGCATCTTGCTCTCCTTGCGGTCTTGCTGCCGCCACTTCTGAGCTCCATGACAGCACCTGCTGCAAGAAACCCACCCAGAAAATCTCGGCAGATGATCTTGCCATTAGTTCCTGGACGAGCCCTTTAGTCTGCTCTGCAAATATTCAGTGAGCTTCAGAAAGGCCAGAAGCACAATTCCTGAAACTTGCCTGTCTTGCACAATTGTGGGAGGTAAAGCAAGTTGGATACTTGCTGATTTGGAGGCCACCCTGACCAACCTGCAAAAAGATGTAGAAGCCAAAGGGGCTCTCACAATTACACATCACCTTTAACCCCTCATTGCATTCCCCCGTATACTCCATGGGATTTCCAAATTACAAAGTAAGTAATTTCTCTTTTTTAGTACCCTTTCTGTACCTGCCATGTCGTACTTCTTACTCACTTGAGCAGAGGTGAAACAGCATTTCATGGTCTTGCAACGAACACAAAGAGACATTTCCATTTTGACAATGCTGAGATCTTTCATGTCAATCAAAAACTGTTAAAATATTTTGACATTTCCAAAATCACTTTTTTTTTTCCCTATCCCTCAGATTTTCCCTTTATCATGCTTGTAGAAATAAGTCATATTGAGCTTGGCTGTGCAGGGAAGAGGAGAGAGATATGCTAAAGTAAATCCTCGGTTTGAGGTTTGGATCCCACGGGAATGCCCATGGGCACCTTACAGCCAGGAAAGACGTCACTAACAGATGCTTTCCTGGTCCTGCCACATCCACATTGACACGACTTCAGTTCCTGCAATGCAGCAGCCAACACTGCAAAGTTTTTGGGGAGCAGAAAAGAAAATTGCAGACTATCTCCTCTCCCCATAACATTGCGCTCTGCCTTTTGGTTCCTTCTCCAAGAGGAGAAGGGCTCAGAGTGGGACAGGGGAATAACCATTAGCCAAGGCTGAGTTAGGTTGAATTAGGATGTTACCAGCCATCAGCTGAGCCAGTTGTGCCTGATGGCATGCAACTATGAAGACGAGTTAAATGGACCTACTGTATTTCTTACCTGGGCTGATTAAGAAGGGGCAAACGGTCGATTGCTATGTCTTAATAAAAGGAGAAAAGCTGCTAGTTTGATAAACTGAGACTCTGACTATTCCTAGAATGAAAACCAGCTCATTTTGTAGCAGACGTTGGATCAAGTCCACACACAAGCTGTTAACCAGGGCATCCAAAACATCTCTGATACTCATTCATTCTATTCACAAGAATTTGTCCAGATCCATTCCACAGCTACAGTCACCTACACAAGGAGCAGTCCCTTGACAAGAAACCTGCACCGTGTTGTACTGCCAAGCCCCACCACCCATCCTCATCCCTCCTCTTTGCCCTGCTCTTCACGTCTCATATCCAAACTCTGTCACTCTGGAGGAGATTTCTCCTGGGGATGAAGTGAAGCATCCCAGATCTGAACCATCTCTGAAACTCTTCGTAGTATCTGTCATCCAGACTTGGAAGCATCAAGCAGCTTTTCAGTGCCAAAAGATAAAAACAAGAAGGAGCCTGCCAGTGATGCCTGAACTGAAATTCAGGCATCTGAAATAGGTTCGTAAATATATTCAACCGATTTCAGATGGCTAACTAATGTACAGGAAACACTGCTTATTGTGTGAAGACAGAGATATAGAGCAAATCCATCTGATGAATTATCTCCACAGACCACTCAAACAGCTCTCAAAAGCATCTATCTTGCCACGCAGACTTTCAGGCAGACACTAGTATTTTGTGTGTTTTAGTAGCACAGCTGCTAATCTTTATTCATTTATTTATTTTCCTTACAAAGGAGAACAATTAATTTTTAACCAGCCCATTATTAGCTTTCAGCACCTAATCCTCAGATTGAAAACTGCTTCCAGAGTAATATGAGGAAGGAATTATGAAACACACAACAATGAGAAAATCAGATAGTTAGTGACTTAGTCAGGCTTGAAACAGATGATCCCCTTCCTGAATTGAAGAACTGGTACTGAAAAGACAGTGAAGATACGAAAATAAAAATTAAACAAAAAATTAAAAGGCGGCTGAAAGCTTTCCCTGTTGAGAGGGGTGTTTGCAGAGCACTTTCCACTGTCTGACACAGTGACAGCTTCAAGAATCAATAGGAGAAAGGAGAAAATAACATGTCAAGATATTTTTGGAGACTGGTGAAGCTGACAGGGAAATTCCTTTGCAGGCAAAGAACAAATATTTATTGCCCTTGCTTTATTTCTTCTGCCCACTCCAAGACACAAAGGGCTGTTGCTCAGATCTCAATAAACAAGAGCTGACATACATCCTCTGATCTTTTGCCACATTTAGACTGGTGCTGAAAGTCACCATGAGCATAAAAATTACTCTTTTTTTCAATTTGGGGGGCATTAGTGGAAAACACCAGCATTAGAACCAAGGGAAAAATGTAATTGGGATTGGGTTTTGTCACAAAGTTTGCTGAATTCCCAGCCAGGATATTGAATGCCAAAGATGCAAATGCTGGTCCATCCTGAACTAAATGTCCAGCCGGAGAATCTGCTCCAAACCAAGACATGGAGAGATGCTGTGCAGATCTGGTCCAATCTGAACGTTGCTGTTCTGACAACCCAACAATTTGTTCTCCCCTCACAGTGGAAAACTCAGCAGAATTCAGTGGCCAAACTGAATTTTACTTGTATTTAAGTCCACAGACGTAGTGTGAAACTGGAGATCCGTTGGAACTGACATGAAAGGGAAGATCTCTCTTGTGTTCATATGGCCCTTGGAAAGGCATAAGATGAGTTGGTCTCACAGTGGAGGACCATGGATCACTCTCCCTAACCCACCACTGCCCAGCTCACTCCCATGAGTGCCAGACACACAACCAGAACCAGCAGCAGATCCATCAGCTGAGTTTCTCTGTCAGGTAGCAAATAGCAAGTGTCACCTTCTTCTGCCATCAGCTGATGACAGCAGGGCAATGTAAGCTATCCAATAACATAAATGTAACCTGCATCTTTCCTTTGTGTACATTAAGCCTGTGAGTCATAGTACCTAGCTGGTTATCTTCTGTCATATTTCTGTTTAACAATCTATATATCAAATGCACAAGCAATAAGGCTTGCATTGAATTCATGCTAACCCTCCTTAAAAGGTACATTTGGACATTTCCCAGTGTCCACATCCTTCTCCGCACAATAGCACAGGGTCTTTCAGAGACCTGTGTTATTCCTGTGACAGTCTATAGTCATGTTGTTGGCTAATCTAGTATCTAATTGCTTATTACTCCCTCTCAGCGCCCTTGTTACTCCAGTTGCACAGCTACAGCCGGCATTTCTCAGACCATTGCACAGCTTTGCCAAAAGGAGCCAGGGTATTTGTTCCAGTCACAGGAACCATAAGAAAGTCCATGACGTTGCTGGGGAGGGATGAAGATGCCTCTGAACACCTCAGGGACATAGCACCAGGAGCAGAGAGACAACCCAGAGGGCAACACACTGAGTTCTCCCCCAGACAGTTTTGGAGAAGGGGTCATGCTTGTTCATCCGTGGATGAACTGGTGTCTCACACCATGGTTCACTTGGTGTTTGAGGCTTCTGGTCTGCAGAGGGTTAGGGACAAGGAAATTCCTGGAAAACAGAAGAAGTTTTTTCTCCCCACAATCCATAGCTGCTGAGTTCCTGACCTGTTCAGGTGAGATCTGTAGGCAGGAGTTCAGCCTTGTGGCAGCTGCTCTTTGAACTTCTTGATAAGGTGCAAATCCTGAGTACCACCTAGGCACATGCTTGTAACTTGGCTGCTCAGTACAAGCAAGTCTATCCATGTTTGAAACATTTATGGTTTCCTCCTTTTGCTTCTGGCCAGCATGACCCCAATTCCTGATTGCTCCTCACAGCTGTGTCTGATAAGCTTTGCTTCCTTCTTCCTGCCAGGTCCCCTCAACGCTCCTTTGTTTCTCTCTGCGGCCACATTCATTTTGCAGGGACGCTCACGGGCACCGGAAAGCACAAGTTTCTTTTTGTTGTTGTTGATTTCCCAAGGGGAGGGAAATCTCTGGAGCATCAAGCAGGGGCTGATAAGGTCACAGCTCAGTGGGTTCCTTTCACAAATGTAGAGGTATAACAAGATAATGACTTGCCAAATGCATAGAACAAGTCGTCCCATTTGGTGAGCCCCTCCTCCTTATGAGAGGCAGGAAAACAGTTACCTCTTCCCACCTTTTGTCTCTCTAATTTGGAACATGCTCTCTTTTATCAGCTTCCCATATCTGCTTTGACCACTCATCATGGCCACATGATCTCTCCTATGGTGAGGTGGATGACGTAGGTAGAGAGAAGCATTTCTGTATTGGGACTGCAGCCTTGCGTTGTATGGAGTGGGGCTTTGGTTTAGGAGGAAAAATATGTTTGATGAGAAGATGTCTTAGTTTGCTAAGCAAGATGTCTTTTCAGCTTCTTTCACCTGCAGATGACTGATTTAGGGGAGAAGATGAGGCAACAGGGGTTTTCTTGCAGTGAGGAGTAGCATTGTTAAATGCTTGGAGCTCATCAAGTGAAGAGCGCTATCTGTTCTCCAAGTAGAGAGTACCTCAGCCCTTTGCTCCAGACCTCAATTTCAGCTGCAGTTCTACCAGAACAACACTTTTCTCATTTGCACCTTGCTAATTTGCATTATTTCTGTCACCTCCCCCAGCTGCCAGACTGCCACCGCCACCACAGCTCAAACAATACATCAGTGGAGGAAAGCACCCCCCATCCCAATTGGGCTGGTGAAGACCTGTGACAGCCCTGATGAGAAACTGCTGTTGAAGTACTATTTATTACACCGCAAAACCCACCCTCGCTTTCATGGCACATTCAGCAGCACAGCTTTCAGCAGCTCTGCAGCATTCAGAGTTGCCTTCACATACTGGAATGAATATGAGAAGTGCACTCAGGAGAAGGACCTGCATCCCATCATGTTTTGCTGCATTTGCTCATGTCACAAATTCAGGCACTTGAAAGCCAGGAGGGCTGAGTCACCCTCCTTGTCTTGGCTGCCAAACACAAGCTGAGGGATTTTGTCCATTTGTTTCTCCTGTAAACTCCTGGTGATTTTTTTTCTCTGGCAGCCTACTTCAGAAGGCGCATTCATCGCAGGTTCAGTGCTGGTAGCCGGCGCAAGGTGCCCGCTTGCGTGTCAGCACGTGGGGTGGGTGTCTAAGCTTCAGCTGCAGAAAGGCAGTGAATGGTGCAAGAGGAGTGAGGCAGCTCATCAGCCACACGGGCTTGTCATGGTTGCCTAGATGGAGGTGTCTAGCTCCATGTTAGATGCAACAAGGCACTCCTCAGTGTCTGTCTGACACTGGCACTCCTTTGGCTGTCTCTTTAGAAGGGTGTAATATTTCCACTGGTCCTATATTGTATTTTCCAGCCCCAGGGACCTCACAGATAGCTTGCAGCACCTCAGACAGCAATAGCCACCTGTGTTCGGGTAACTGAACTCAATGTGTCTGTTTTAGACAACCTCTACTGAAGCCATGTGGCACCGAGGAAGCATTCCTGGCCCAAAACAATTGGAGGTTTTGCTGAAATACTTCCATTTTCTGCCAGATACTCTAATTGACATCAGCACCCTCCCACTCTCAAAATGTGGTATGGGAAAACACCCTGTTGCCCTGGCTCCAGACGTGTGTCCTCACTTTCCAGTGATCCTCTGGCCTCGCTGTGGCTCAGATGAAGCCACAGGAGGAAGGTGATGGCAGAGGGGACAGTTGCCTTTTTGGTTTGCGCTCCACGGCTTCTGAGCTGCCGAATTTTGTGGTTGTCATGCGAGGAACATCATCGTGCTCAATGACTGGTGGGCGGCTGTCTGGAAGTGGAGTGGAAGTTGTTTGCAGAATATGTAATAAGGATTATGTATGTATGCGGTTCACCCGGCGATTGGCTGAGCTTGGCATCTTGTGAAGATGCAACCTCCTTCTTGTCTCATTTTGGTTTTCTTAAACACAGTAGGCCCCTTCCCCCACCAAACTGAGAAATCAGGATTCATCCCTCCCCTCTCCACCCTCTCCATCAAATTGAGGTGACTGATTCAAGTCACAATATTTTAGAAATTATAATCGACTCTGGGTGTCTTTTCAAGTTGCTTCTTGATTTTCTAAGACGGGAAAAATAAAGATTTCAAACTAAACTTCAAGCACAAATGGTAACCCCCCCTGCTTCAAACGGTACTGGATTTCCAGCACCATCCCCAACTGGTTTTTGATGGGACCATCGAGATTCATGAAAGGAAGCAACACAGATTTCATTTGATTGTCTGCTCTCGGTGCTGCAGTCTGACATGTCAGAGCAGCCTTACAAGAATGACAGCGATGGCAGAGAGGCACTTGGGGCTCCCAGCTCCAGGCTAGCAGGGCTGCTAGAGGTGCCTGCGCCCATCACCCAGGGTTTCTAAAGAGCACTTTGTTTGCCATGACTACACTTGCAGGTAGTTAGCAGGAAGAGGAAAGTCATTTTTTCCTCAAATCTGGAAATCAGTCTACACTCGCAGAGCTGGACTGGGACACCTGAGCCAACCTGCCCCTAAACTTCACAATGCACTTTTTTGGGCAAAATTCCATTTTATTTTGGAGCCGTTTCATTTCTGTGTCCGTACGTGTATTTGTTATTAGGAAGGGGCACAGTATTTGCCCTACTCCCTTCCTTACAGCTCGGATGGCGCTCACCCCCCACCCTCACTCGATGCACCTGAACCCAAGCTTTGTGCAAGGACCCCTGCTCCCCACTGCTTCCCGTCCCGCTTCGCAAATCCTTCATCCCTCCTTCTTTGAACTGGGCTTCTAGGCAAGTGCTTGCTACAGAAGTGTTGGCTCAGGATGGAGAGGTGGGGAGGGCGAGGAGGGTGAGCCTTCGCTGGGGAGGACATGGGGATGGGAAGTCAGCAAGGTGGTGGAGGGGACAGAAAGGCAGTAGAAAGGCAAGGTAGGAAGGATATATTTGTACTTTCTCCTGCAAGTTTCTGTTTTGTTGACCATGAAGACCCTGTCAATAGAAAGAGAAGAAGTTTTTTCCAGTAAATCAGCTGCATATCCACTACAGTGCAGGAGTCCAAGTTCCCATTGGCACAGCTCTGTTGACCCTCAGCAAAGCAATTCCACCAAAAGACACTGAGATGTCCAGGAGCACCAGAACTGTAGCTGTACTCACACCCTTAGCCCTTAAATCTGACTCTAGTCAGCAACAGAGGCAGGGAGAAAACCTCTGAGGTGTCTGCAGAAACTCAGATTCATATTTCAAATAACCACTCTGCTGAAAGGTGTTTCAGGGATGAAGCAAGTCCCACTATCCAGGGCACAGGAATTATTTTGGCAGCCTTGGGTATGAGGAACGCTCGCCCCTTCCACCACTTCAGCTGTGTGCTGGGGAGGGAGGGCGGGCAGCTGGTAGGTGTCGGAGATGTGCAATGTCCCCCAACAGAAATGAGTGAAGAGTGGGATAGTTACTCCATCACTTCTGTTTCCTTCTTCCTTTTCATTTAGCTTTTCCTGGAGGCTTTGGTTTCTCACATTGTGTGCTATAAATGATCACTTGGGGCTTTAATGTGCTCTGTGTAATTGTATTATTTCCAGAACAAGAGTCAGAGGTTGCCTTTGGTTTTTCTTTTAAAGTCTTTTAAGAAATAGCTTCCTCTCTCACAAAAACACTGGTCATTTTTTTTCCCCTAAGAACATTAACTGGGTTATTTCCAGACTCATCCTTTGATGAGGTTTCATTCCTCTGTACATCTCCGAGAAACAGATACTGGCAGTCTTGAACAGATGTCCAATAATATTTATTTTTTATATTTGTGAAGGAGCAGAAAAATATGCTTGTATGACAGAAGTGAAATAAAATACTTTTCAGTCCATTAGTGACTAAGGAGGTTGTTAAGCAACACCTGATAGGAACAAAACTATATTTACATAATTTCAAATTGATAATCCAAGATCATTTTTATTCAAGAGTCTTCAAAAAGCTGGTCAAGGAGTTCTCCAGCATGCTGATATCAAATGCTAATGAGTGAGAAATCCTTCTTACAGGGGAACTTGCAAAAGTTGATGGAGCACTGTGCAGAGAAGACAAGCGGGATGTCCCAGACCAAAACACATTTGCTAAAGAGGTACCCGTCAAGGGCAAAATAATGGGAAAGTTGATCATAGGATTCAGTTAATTGGGAACTAAAGGCTGGGAATGTCTTGCCATTGATTGATTGAGTGGATTCGCATTCTCACGCTTATGGTTGATAAAAGTACCTGCTCTGATACAGTAGATTTTGATTTCTGAAAGGCCTTTGGCTTAGTACTGGTTAAAAGATTAGCACCAAGCCCGAAAATGACTTTGTCTGCCCAACTGGACTGAGAAAAGAAATTACCTTTCCTGACAAAGCCTGGCTTGCCAGTGCCAATGAAGCAGATGAGCAAAGAGCTGCCAGGAGGAAATCACCTTTGGGTGGGATGTTTCTGGTGGAGTGCTGCAGAACCACCACCAGATGCTTCCCTTCCATTTCATCACCAACGTTGAAGCAGATAGAAAATCACATGCAATAAATTCATGTGCAAAGCTTGATAAATTGGTGAATAGCAAAGAAGAGAAGACAGGCCAGTGATTACAAGTCTCCCATACAATAAGTCTGTTCTAATCCATCTGTTTATACCTCTTCCTTGCCTTCGTCCCTCCCCAGAAACAAACTCTGCATCAAAGGACAAGCCAGGCTTACCTATGGGGGTCTGTATCCTGGAATTTGACAGCTCAGAAAAATGAACTAGGCTACATAAGCACCAAACACCAGCCTTGCTAAAAGGGCTGGAGGCAATACGTACCTGCGTTAGAGCCAGAAATGCCCAACTAATAAATATGTGCTTCCTTGGCTCTGCCTACATGGACAGCTCAGGTGTTGCCAGCATTTGTGGTCTTTAAGAGAAGGCGAAAAATCAGAAGGGACTGAGAACAGGGACTAGGTGTGATTGGAGACTTAGAGAAAATACCATACTGTGGGAGAATTAAAGAGCTCAATCTGGTTAGCTGACCAAAAAGAAAAAAAGAAGGAAAAAAAAAAAAAGAAGCCAGACAGAGGTGATTTGATCACAGTCAATAAGTGTCTCCCAGCAGAGAAAATACAAGGTACTCAAGTGCTCTTGAACATAGAGGAGAAGGAATCAGTGGTGAGGATCTGAACCAGGGCAGCTTTGCATTGGAAATGAGGCAGAATTTTTTTCCGCAATGAACATGACTAATCCATGCAACAAGGCACTAGCCATGTTTCTGTTGTTTCCAGAGCAAAGCTGGATGCCTTTCTAGCAAACAGGCTGTGTCCAACAGAAATGATCAGGCTCAAGAGCTTAGCGGTGTGAAAACTGACCAGTGACTTTGCAGTTCCATCTATATGCAACAGGCTCCAGTGGGGCTGGAAATCGTGGGCTCAGCTATGAGAATGAGCCCATGGCTGGAGAAGCCTGGAGCTGGAGTCTGTCCAGCAGAAAGGCAGGGTCCTCAATACACACTCTTTACCCAAATTTAGGCTTTCTGCAGAAAATGGAAAAAAAAATTAAACACAAAAAGGTTGTGGTTTTTTTCCTCCAGGCGAGCAGGAGTGTCATATTAGGCCATTAACCTGTGCTGCAGTGGTCCAGATAGAGGGAACTGGGCATAGATGTGTGCACCTACTCCAAAAATTCTGCAGCGAGCCAAAGGAGCCCAGCTCCTGCCTTTAGCTTCCTCCTCTCAGAAACATGGGGTTATTCCCATATTTATACTCAAATAACACACATGCCAGGTTAACTCCTGCTGAGCGAGTGCCATCCTGGTGGGGAACACACCGCAGCCC
The DNA here is from genome assembly GCF_030936135.1 of Gavia stellata. Lineage (NCBI taxonomy): Eukaryota > Metazoa > Chordata > Aves > Gaviiformes > Gaviidae > Gavia > Gavia stellata. Next base: position 4,547,151 of record NC_082621.1, on the reverse strand, counting down.
GGCGGCTGGGAGTGACTCAGCCTGAGTGGGAGAATGTGCTGAGTAAATGGCGTTGGGGGGGATGACTCACAGTGCAGGAACAGGGGGTGTCTGCAGGTCCAAAGGCAGCAAAGGAATATGCCATCCCCAGCATTGGCGGATGATATGACTCAGGCTCAACTTTACCTTTTTCCTCCATTAATGAAAAGTAAAAGTGGACAGGTTTGAAATAACTGGGAATTGAAGCCCTCCTTGGCTGCCCAAGGAGGTTGACTCAAATTCTGATTTAGCTCATTGCAGCTATTGCAGCTGTGCTCTTTGCTGCTCCCAAGGATATTTCCCTCCACCTCTTTGGAACTGGCATCCAAAACGAGGGAGAAATTCCTGCAGCTTCTGTCCAGGACAGCTGCCAGACAGCACCACCCTTCTGCCATTTTGAGGAAAAGCATTGCTTCTTTCCGCGCATCACTTTCCCAGCACTGCCCGCTGCACATTGGCAACCGCCTGACAGCCTCTCCTGGTCCTGAGGACTCCTAACGTGGTTAAAAAAAGATGCGTGCCACTCCTGCAGTGAAAGCAAGTTCATCAGACACATGCTAGAAACAGCATAAAACTTCACAAAGGAGCTAATATACCCCCTTCCGGAGTGCCGTGCAGTGTAAATGAAATCTTGCCAACTAATTAAAATCCCTTCATCCATCTCATAAACATCCTGGAATCTTTTTTCTCCTTGACTGAATTATTTAAGAGTTCATTCTCTCAGGATTTAAAATGATTGTTTTAGTGTTGCATTACTGCAAGTTCAGTGCAGTGCAAGCCCTTTGGCCTCTGAGGAACTTCATTTGTATAATCAACCAATGAAGAGATGCTGTTGCTCTGCATTCGGACAACTTCCTTCGGGGAAACCTGCCCCTGGTCCTGGAAACCAATATGACAGAGCCTTTAGGGACACCTCTCCAGCACTCATGCTGGCAGAAGTATGTGAAAGAAAATGAGAGAAGGGGGCAACTCAACACTTCAGTCGGTTCCCCCATCCACTTGACTAAGCAGACCCAGAAATTGCACCTCCAGCACAACTGAGAGCCTCATATGGGACTGGGAGTGAGGAGCGGGGTGAGGAGGAGGCAGGAGCTGCTTAACTAGGCACTGCCACCACAGAAGATAACCCTGGCATCACGACCATATGAGGACTTGCAGGGTATAACTGCACAGTCGAACAGGGGAGCCTCTGCTAAACTGCCCCAATGGACTCCCAGGTTGGTCTCTTCTGCACCTCCAGTTGCATTTCAACCATTTAGAAGGCGGCAGCTGGACACAGTAGGACATCGAGGACTGTCAGGGCTGGGTGAAGCCCCCAGCAAGCCTGTTTTGGAGGTCTGGAGTCCAACCACAGCTGCTGGTATGTGATGGCACCATTGGTACCATGCAGCCTGCTCAGGGGATGCCTCCTCTCCTGGGCAGAGCCGTCACAGAGGGCTTTCAGCCTGTGCAGCAGACCCATCCATGGGGAAAGAAATTTCTACACTTACAGCTTAAGCTGTATCTTTACCTACAGCTAAACTTCTTGCTAGCCCAGTCTTTCAAAATCTGTTTTAAAATCCTCCCCTATTCCTTTTTGTGACCCTTTTGGTAGGTCTTGACCCACCAGCAGACAGACCGAGGCTTTCAATTCTGGCAAAGCTCCACACCCACAGCAAGAGACAGGTTTACTTCATAGAAAAGAGCAAAGCACTTCCCATTCGCTTAGCTTTTTGGCCCATGAATGATGTCTTCAGAGCACACATTTCCTGGGTCAGGCGAGTCTGTGCCAATGGCAAGGAACGATGCTTCCAAATGACTTTAATAACGTGGAGAAGTGATTGAACAAGGCATTTCACATGAGCACTATCACTTTGCTTGTCTCACATTCACTCTGGAATTGCTAATCATGGTACATCAAATGCAATTGAATCTCAATTACAATGTCTCTGATAAAGCTTATGGCTTCTTTCCCCATCCCCCTTCGAGCACCCTCATGCACTCCTGCTCTCACACATACAACACACACAGAGCACTTTCAGAAAGGAGAAGATCCAGTATATTTCTGTTGCATTAACAAAGGCTTTGTGCTGGCATTATCTCCCCTCCATGCATATATGGCGTATTGAGAAAGTAGGAACATTATTAACCAAACATTGCTCATAACATTAGGAGTTAATAGATTCCCATGGGAAGGAGACACAGTTGTGATTTCAGTCTGACACTTTGAAGGAATCAGAGGAAGAACATTCCTTTATTTGACTGGCACTCAGCTTGGAAAGCTGCAGAAAATTGTATTGATTTCACTGAGGCTGTAGAATCATTAGGAAGGCTCTGGCTAGAACGTATAATAGATGTTTATTCTGCAAATGACATCTGCAAGCCTTTGTATGTTCAACAGAAGCTGGGAGAGTCAAGGGAAGAAAGAAGTGTTAGGCATCTGCACAGCTCCATGGCAGCCTGGAGATGGAAGCCCAGGGAACTGGAAGCAGGAGGGGGGCACACAGTGAGCGAGGACAGGTAAAGGGTGGAGAACTGAGCGGGACAACCCAGCCTGGGAACCACCCTCAAAACTGGGGGCATTGGAGAAAGCCTGGAAAAGACCAGAGAGGACAAGGCCATGGCCGAGGGCAGCAAGATGTCATTTTTTTCTTGGCTTTGGTGTGCATGGCTCAAAGCCTGCTTTTTAAATGGTCAGACAAACTTCCAGATGATGGATGCCAGTCTTCAATCCCCTTCTCCTCTATCCCAGGCCTGACACCTGCACATACATATATGTGTGAATTTAACAATTAATTCCTATGTTTAGCCCCATGGGGCTTTGACTCTAGCACTTTCACTTCTCCTTCTTTTTTTTCTTTTCAATTTTGCAGCTGCTCCTGTCTGCTCTAGAAACCTAGTTCACTTTGAAAAAGAACATAAAATGTGGAGAAGACAAAAGCAGCAATTAGACACACAGCCCTGCACACAGTCATTAGACCAGGGGAGATCAGAGCCTCCCTCCAAAAAGCAAGTTACAGCTGGTGGCTTCATCAGGGCAAAGAAGCTCAGGCAGCTTCCAAGGAATGTCACATCCAGGGTTACTTTCATTTCAGTTCCTTTCAAGTTATTGCAACTGACTCTGACTTGGAAGATGCTGTTCAAAAGAATAATAAATGGGAAGCCCCAAGTTCGCAGTCAGTCCAAGGGAAATGGTAAAAACTAAGTTTCCAGGGCTGGAGGCAAGCTCAGATAGCTCAGGGCTGAGTGCTTACGGGCTACCTGGACCCAACAGGTTGCGCAGGTAGAACACCACCAAGAACAGTCTTCGCCCTTCTCCACTGCACAAGAGAAGGGGGCTGTGAGCTGCACCCTGGCTGGATCCCCCCCAGTGCAAAAGGATGGATTTTTGAAGAGGTTACTGGCTATTTTATTGCCAGCAGAGCACTGGAGCCTTGAGACTCCAAAAACACCCTAGGCTCTCCAGAGGTGACGGCTAGGAAGACAGCTGTATAATTTGTCTCTCTTCTCTCCTGTAAAAGAGAGAGATTTGCATTTCTCTTGCAAGGGATTGAAGGGAAGAGAAGGATTGCAGCACACTCCTTCCTCTCTCACTCCTGTCTCTCTTTCACCCTTCTTGTTCATTTTCTCTCACTTCTCCCTCCTCAACACACCTTTTTCCTTCTTCCTCCCCCCCCACTACACATGCTCTCAGTTTTCAGGACTTGGCCCTAACTGGTTGCAGCCCTTTGGCACTTCTCCCTGAAACAAGCCTTTTTTATTTATATGCAAATACTTTTCAAATTGCAGCAAAGCCAGGAATCTGCCTCCAATTGAAAGAGCTTTTCAGAAATGTGTCTTAAACTGAAATGTGAGCCTCACCGGAGCCCGGTACCTGCAAGTGAAAATGGAAGTTGTCAGGAGACAATGAAATTAAATCTTCACAAAATGTGAATAGCAGATGACCGGGCTGCTGTGAAAAAGAGAGGGCTGAAGATACAAATTGCTTCTAAATATGATTTCCGAAGATTTTGAAGATGAGCTATAATGTAAAAAAGAAAAAGAAAAAGAAAAAGAAAAAGAAAAAGAAAAAGAGAAAGAGAAAAAGAAAAAGAAAAAGAAAAAGAAAAAGAAAAAGAAAAAGAAAAAGAAAAAGAAAAAGAAAAAGAAAAAGAGAAAGAGAAAGAGAAAGAGAAAGGAAAAGAAAAAGAAAAAGAGAAAGAGAAAGAGAAAGAGAAAGAGAGAAAGAAAAAGAAAAAGAGAAAGAGAAAGGGAATGAAAAAGAAAAAGAAAAAGAAAAAGAAAAAGAAAAAGAAAAAGAAAAAGAAAAAGAAAAAGAGAAAGAAAAAGAGAAAGAAAAAGAGAAAGAAAAAGAAAAAAGAAAAAGAAAAAAACCAAAAAAGACCTTACTCAGGTCCCAGCAGCACGATGTGCACGGCGCTGGTGAACCCAAACCCACCCGTGTCTGAGCTGAGGAGGGGACAGCATGGGTGTCCCCAGACACTATCCTTGGTGCAGAGATGGGAGCTCTCCTAGGGACATCCTTTGACCTGTCTCAGGGTCCAGCCCTAGGACAAGATGAAACGTGACCCAGAAGTGCCCCAGACATCCCTTCTGACTTAAATTACATGTGATTCCCCTTGCTCAGTAATTTTAGCCAAATTCTTACAGCAGTGACTTTCCTACTCAGCAGCTCACCCTTGTCCAGAGGTGAGTGAACTGGTGCTGGAAGAGGACTTGAGTGGGAATAAATTCTGACCTATGGGATTGGGGGGGGGTCTGCTGTGAACAAAACCAAAGCTTTCCACTCCTCCTGGAATGAGAGCTGGGTTATGAGCAAAGAGCACCTTAAATCAGGGCAGTGATGCTTGAACGATCCATGGGGTCGAGGTGGTGCCAGCGGGGTGCAGCGAATGGGACCCTGCTGCTCTCTCCGCGTGCTTGAACGAATTGGCCTCAGCTCTGGCACGGAGCTAACCCACACATCCTTTTCAAGAAGCTAAAGGAGAGCATTGGAAAGCGATCATGTGGGAACTGATGGCCATGCATATATGGACATGGGAAATTACTACGCTGGAAACGCTGCCCAGAACAAGGAGGTCTGGCGCAGCTGCAGTGGCCAGGGCCAGGGCAATGGCACTTTCTCTGCCTACGCCTGGGACTGTCTTGTGTCCACCGGCATGGCATGCTTTTGTCAAGTCAATTAGGTGCAGAAATGCTCCGCTTTCTAATCCAGTAAAGGTCGCCCCAGGCAGTTCCCCGTGGAGCAGAGCAGTTATCACAGCTGGTCCCCCACTGCAGGCAGGCAGGGCTCTCCTCTGCCCATCTGCCTCCCCCAGGCTCTGTCGCTGGACCCGGGCGCTCTGCCCGTCTGGCACCGCTCAGTGCTTTCCATCTGATCCTTCAGATTTGCTCTTTGCCTCCAGCAATTCCCTCTGCAGCGGCTGCTGTGTTGTCAGCCTGGCTGAGACGAACAGGTCTCCGCACGGTTTGCAAGGCAGCCGCAGCTCCCTGGAAAAGTCCCTCCATCCCAGCCCCTCGTGGGGGACAGCCCTGTGCGGTGAAGCTCAGCCTGACACTGTCCCTTCACCGTCAGGGAAACGTTTGGCATCCAGTGGTGTGTGCTGGTTTGCAGTGAGAGCATACAACACCCACTGCGTGCAGGGGAAAAGTGGGGTCCAGTCCTTGGAAATGCCAGCTGTGGTTTTAGATGCTGCAAAGAGCATTGGGGGCCTGTTCCATCCTCATCCCCTCCACCAGCAACACTCCTGGGGGCATAGAAGGGGACAAAATCAGCCTTGTCCATCTCTGCTTTCGGAGGTGGGTTGGACTCTGCCTTGCAGATAATCTCTGTCATGAGTGGAGCCATCTTCAGTTGTTCCTTGGGCCCTCTGAGTCATCCCCCCATGTCTTCGTGTCATCCGAATCCAGTCAGTCCAGGCAGACGAAGGATGACCCCTCCGTGGTCTGTTGGCTCCAATGACCTGCTGGTTGTGAGGCATCTTCCTTGTGAACACACCGTGGTCCTCCAAACCCTCACAAACACCAACAGCAAACCTCTGCAAATCATAGTGGAACAAAAGCCTGCTTTTTTCCGCTTCACATATCATGCTGTGCAATGTGAGAGCCTTTTTTCTCCTGCTGGTACCAACTCTTACATCCCCAGGGAATGGCTGTTATTGAAATAGTGGAGCTGGGGAAATAAGTTCATACATACCGAGATACATACAGGCAGAGAGAGAGACACACACGTCTAATTACTTTTTTAGGACCAGCTCTTTTGCTGATAGGATCTGGCTAAGATTTATTGGCTTCCAGGTTATACCTAAGGGCTCGGTGATGTGCTGTAGCTCACCAGCATCCCCTAGACCAGGGTTTGATCCTGCCTGGCTCGTTTCTGTCACCTCCCATATTCGTGAAGCATCAAAGCTGGAAACCCACCACCCACACCCAGCCCCCAATTTCAGAGCAAATGATGATCCAAAGTATTTACTGACACAGCCAGGTTATCTCCTGCTGTGGGTCAGTGCCAGTGGCTCTGGTTGTCTTTTTTGCCCTCTCTGAGGTGTCTCGGTGTCACAGCTGAGCACAGGGAACCTCTCTCTAGCTCTCACTCATTCACGCTCTCTCTGTGCTCTTGCATTTAAGTGGAGACCTAATGCATTGCAGCAGGGAGCTTGTCACAACATATTAACAGGGTATCTCTGGATAATTCCCTTCCATCAGCTCAACTACATCTCATTTTCCAGGAAGATTTTAGGAAATTTTTGTATGTTTTATACAAGGCTCAGCAAATATCTCTGACTTGCTTTGCAGTGCTTTCACACAGCCTGGCCAGTCCTTCACTCAATGCTTTTGATGCATTCCTTGAGCTGATTTTTTCCTCTGTATCTGATGACTTTCTTCCCTCTTCTAGCTTTGCCTTGATGAGGGCTTGCTTCATCTGACCTAATGCAGTTGTCTTGTTTGGGGTGGGAAGAAGGGAGCTTAAGGTGACTGGCCCCAGTGCGGAGACCTCCACGGTGACAGATGATGACCTTCCCCAACAAGAAATATAAAAGTTAAAACAAAACTGACTGAAAGAAAAAAGGTAAAAGATGTGGGTTTGCTTTACAAAATATTTCAGTGCCTTAAAAAAACTCTCCCAAGCTCAATACCGGGATGCCCTTAGGGCTTTTCCCCAATGAACCCATCGTAATCGCCGTTTCCCACTGAACCGTGTTTCCCAGCCCCTGAATCATTTTGCGTTAAATAATCCCAGTCACCATTACAGGGCTGGTTAAATGGCAGGCAAACATCCGTAGATCAGTCTGTCTCATCCTTACAGCACGGTGATTACATGGAAGATGTATCGGCTGGGTAATATCCACAGAGCAGCCATTAAGCTGACTGGGGGTTGATCCAGGTCCTTTGGCTGGAATAACGAGGTTAATCACACAAACTCATTTCACGACTATTACTTTTGTGGCTCAAGCTCCCCATGCACCTTCATCACAGCAGCGTAAGCACAGTAGAGAAGCCACTGGGCATGGCATGGAGGAGATCCAGGCTCTGGGCTCGTCCTGCTGTTGGGAAATAGGGGATGATTTCAGCTTCCAGACACCCTATTTAGGGATGGAAATCTGGCTGAGCCATTGCCGTAGTCCCAGCATCCCACAGCCAAACCCTGGTCTGCATCAGCAGGGTTTCCCTTCTGGACCCCTGATGGGAGATGCAGCCCTATAAAGCTCATGTTAGAGTAAAACCTAAGGCACAGTCAAGCTCTTACAAGGATTGACATGAAATAAAAGCAGCTTGAAGGGACCAGAGCAACCCCAGGATCTGACGGGATCACAGGGAAGAAGCTGATCTGAAACAAGATGCATAGGCTCCTTCTCCCCACCAAGCTAAGCCACGTACTTCTGGTCCCTGGCTAACTGAGCATGCTAAATTATGAGAACAGAGTGAGAATAGGAAAAAAAAACATGTTGAAGACTGGAAGAAAAAACACAGCTCATCAAGATATCTCTGGTCCAGGCAACACTTAAAACCCAGGTAGAGGTTCACAATATTAACATTTTTCTGGGCAACCGAGGACCCTGGCAGAGGTCAAATGGGAGCTTTTTTGGTTTGCGGTGGTGGACCTCTGCTCTGAGAACAAACCTTCACTCTCTGGTGTCTGTCACTGAAAAGCAATCTGCCTCTGCAACTCCTTGAGCTTGTAAAAGCTGATAAAGGTCCTGGATTGCCTCAGGTTAGACAGGGTTGTATCAACGATGCTACCTCATTGCAGCGTAAATATAATGGCTGTGTGCATTAGTTATATTCCTGCATGGTTTTCTTCTTCGCTTGCTAAAAAATTATGTGTGCAGAGACCAGAGCCATGTCTCAGCAGCCGAGAGGCTATTTACTCACCTGTCTCTCTGTACTCCTTCACCCCCTGAATGTGGCAGGACATCCCCGTCACTGCAGCCTGTGCCATTCCTGCCAGCCATGGTAAAACCCAAGCCCAGATGAAACCTGCTCAGCGGCAGGTATACCCTGAAATACAGAAAATTCATCAAAAAACTGATGGACCAGCAACGAGCTCTTGTCGGCCAGCTGAGCGCCCATGTGACAACCGGCAGTTGTTTCTGGGCCCCCTATTTTGGTCCTTCTGGGATTTATTTTGCAAACGAGAAGGCAGTGGGGTGAAGCCTTGCCTGTGTCCCTTAGGTGGCATCTACAGACTGTGCAGTGACCGTCCCCACGCTGTCCCCGCGGGGGTGGCAGCCCTGGGACACAGTCCCACACCCAGCAGCAGCACCGTGCCTCCCGAAAACCCCGGCTGGGCACAAACAGCATTTCCTCGGGGATACCCTTTTCTTAAACTCATCACGGCTCTTCCCCCAGGCTTGAAGCCGGCTGCTTGTGTTTGCGGCAGGAGACCCTGTGAAGTTTGCGCACGCACATTGCATTGGGATCCTGCTCTGTAATTCACCCTGTTTAACAGCACTGATACACTCCGCTTTGCCTCTGTAACATTCTTTACAAGCTGGGATTTAAGCTTAGTTTGCAATATGGAAAATGAAAGCACAGAGGAGCCCCAGGTTTGCCCAAAGCTGTAGAGCCGAGCAGAGAGGTCATAGGGCTGAAAAACCCTGCAAAAGTGCCTGATTTCCTAAACCACCGCTGCTCTCCAGCAGATCTGGGCGGAGGAAGTTGCACAGGGTGGTGCTAGTCCAGGTCCCTCTCATGACGGAGGCGTTGGCCTTTTGGGCTCCAGTTTGTTTTCACCCAATTTTCAAAAGGTTTCCATCTGCCTGAGATCTGCTCTTCCAGCCTCGCCAGTCTGCTGCTGTCACTGCTTCCCTCCTTCCCAGGACTCTCCGCTGTTCCATCAGCCCTCCTCCTCCTTCATCTCCCCACGCTCCCTTCATGCATCCTCGGAGCCAGTCCCCATCAGCTCCCGGGGATCCTGCACCCTCCCAGCCAAGCTGGTGGCAGCTGCCCCTGTTTGCTTTGCCCAAACTGGGAAGGGGAAAGGGGAAGCTCTGGGAAATCCCAGCTCCTGAAGGCAGGCGTTGAGGAAAAGCCAGGCAACTGTAGACCCCTGCAAGCAAACACCTGATGGATTAAACACACCGATGCCACACTGCAGAACCCGAGAAATAATCCTGGACTTTGACCTCTCCCCTGCCAGAGCGGGTCAAAGGGATGGAGGTGCCTCAGAGATGCAGCCCTCTGACGCACATTGCTCCACTGGAGAGTGGGATGTTGTCTCGAACGTGCTGCCTATAGAGCACACGTGTGAATTTGCTTGGGTGGCAGTTCACACCCCTGGGAAGGGACGGGGTGCAGCAGGCTCCAGCGCTGGCTCAGCACGTTGGCAGTGTGACATAAATCACCGCTGCTCTCCCTGCCCATGCTGCTTTGTCTGCTGAGAGCGCAGGACACGCATTCCCTATAGGTGCACCATGCGGGATAATAAATGTCCAGTCTCTGCCCAGAGGCAGTGACAGATTGGCGATTCATTTAGCTCTGACCTCCTTGCACATGGCACCGCTCAGGAGCCATGGTGGAAGCCATTCAGACATAACTCGGCCAAGGACAAGGGCACATCCCTCCTCTTTCAAAAAATTTTACCTTGCTAAGGCATTTCTTGGGTCCTTGTTACTAGGCATCTAAGGACACCAAGACCTTAGAGCATCCCTCTGAGGCTGGACCAGGCTCCCATCCTCTCGCAGAGCCTCGGCTGTAAATGCCCAGCAGCTCAGTGTGCTCATCTAAAACCCCAGCAGCCCAGAGAGGTTTTTATGCTGGTTCTTGCAAGTGTGGCTTGGTCCGCTGGAGCAAAATGAATCTGTGGAGGACACCCTGACCTGAGCTGCTTGTACATGGGGAGGAAAAGAGACCTCTTGGCAAACCCACCACTTACTAAATTACTGAACCTGCAACCAAGTCGAGCTTGAGGAGACAGGGCAGGTGATGCTAAAAGAGCCGATGCACTTCTGGGCTGGGATTAGCTGTCAGAAAGATTAACCAGCACTAGAAATCCCAAGAATGGAGGAGAACCACAAATGATGTTACTGGAGACCCGGGTGAGCAGCCCGAGCAGCCGCTGCACTCATGGTCTGACCTGCTTCCCCCTGCCCGCTCCTCTGCCTTCTGCTCCACAGCTAATTTTAGGTTCAAGGCCTTTTATCGGCTGCCAAGCCTCCAGCACGCTCCAGGCACTCTGTAAGGACCAAGTCTCCTCCCCATAGCTTTCTGAAGGGAAATATTCGTGAGGTTTTGAGGGCAGCAGAAGTGACAGCTTCCCGCGAAGCAGCTGTAGCTCCTGCAGTCTGCCCTTGGAAGTGCTCAGGAAAAATATCTCCAGGACCAGAACTTCTTGAAGGGCATTTCTGTGCCTCACGAGACCTGTTTTGGCACCTTCAGCTTCAGGGGAGTCTCTCACCCGATGCTGAATGAGTCACCCCCACTGACTGGAAGGTCCCAGCTATTAAAAAGCCTAAATTTCCAGGCGGTTTATGAAAAAAAAGATCCACTTTGGGGTTCTTGCCCTCCTAGATTGGGTGCCTTTGGGTCATGTTTGCTTGCCTTCCTTTCCTAGTTTTCCTGTTTGAATGGAAGGCGACTGTTCCTGCAGATTCAGGATCTCAAGCCTGAACACAGACCAATATTTTGAGGCTCAGAGTAAACCTGAGCAGCACAAACACCTCTCTGCCTAGAAAGCAAACAGAGCCAGTTCCTTCCCGTGGGGGAGGAATTCACGGACACGGCGATGACTTTCTTAGCAGCAGCAAAGCTTTCAAAGTGCAGAGTGCTTTCAAAGGCAGCAGCTCACTCAGCCTTAAACGGGGCAAATTTTGCATTGTGCATCTTTCTGAGCTCACCTTCCAGCTGGAGGTAGCTTTGAGCAGACCAGTGCATTGAAGTGCCAAGCTGGAGCCAAACCTTGGAAAATTAGTTAATTTAGATGCTGATGCTCAAGTTAATGGGAATGGGGAGGCTTTAGCTGTGTTGAGTCATCCTGTGTAGCAACAAAACCCCAAGTAGAAAAAGACCCATGAGACCACGTCCCTGCTCCGGAGTGGATGTGATTGCCTTTCTGTAAAGCTCAAGAGCTGGGACGACGGACTGTGCCTGGCAGAGCTGAGCGTGCGTTTCATCTGCTCGCAGGTGAGAGCACTGCCAATGGACCTTCTGCTGGCACACAAACAAAGAGGCAGCTCCAGCTGCTGCCCATTTCCTTCCTGGGCTTAAGATATAAACCTGCAGTTATCTGTGCTGCCATCACGGCTGGTTTCTGAGCTGCTTCTCTGGATAATTGGCGAAACACAAGCAGCAAGATTGATTGTAGAATTGAATTAGATGCTGAGGCTGCTAGCTGCACACCCCAGCCCTGCTCCAGCGTCCCAGCACCCTGGAGGCTGTCATCCCTGCAGCAGCCAGGAAAAAGCAGGGGAGATGGATGGGGAGAGAGGAGTGAGCTATAGCAGACATCTGTCAATGCATCCATGAGGCTCTGCTGCTGGATTCAGTCCCGCTGAATTGCCATGCTGAGAAATTCGGGGATGGTGTCCTGTCTTGTGGTTCAGCACACCCAGTGCTGAGCGTCTGGGATATGGCAAGGGAGGACTGCCCTTCCCCAGTCTGCATCTGAACCACGACATGGACTGGTGGCCTCGCACAGTCTGGGGCTGACCATGGTGAAGTGGGAGATTAGGCTTTTCTGCAGCCCAGCATCAGCAGAGATGGAGCCTGACCCAGGCTGCTTTTTCACTAGTGAGCATCATTCCTGCCAGTGGGCATTCCCTGGTAGCCTGAGGTCAAAAATTCCCCGTGCAGAAGCCCGGATGTGAAAGATTCCTCTGGCTTCATACCTGGCTCTGTCTCAGACAGCCTAGGACATGCACAAGGAGAGGTGGAGGAGCCAGGCTGCAAGAAAGAGAGATCTTCTGCAAGTGGGATATGCCGCTTTGCAGAGCAGTGGAAAAGGAGGAAAGCAGAGCTTTTTTCTTCTCTTCTCCTCTCTTCTTCTCTCTTCCCTTCTCTTCCCTTCTCTTCCTCTCCTCTCCTCTCCTCTCCTCTCCTCTCCTCTCCTCTCCTCTCCTCTCCTCTCCTCTCCTCTCCTCTCCTCTCCTCTCCTCTCCTCTCCTCTCCTCTCCTCTCCTCTCCTCTCCTCTCCTCTCCTCTCCTCCCCTCTCCTCTCCTCTCCTCCCCTCTCCTCCCCTCTTTTCTCTTCTCTCCTCTTTTCTCTTCTCTTCTCTCTTCTCTTCTCTTCTCTTCTCTCTTCTCTCTTCTCTTCTCTTCTCTTCTCTTCTCTTCTCTTCTCTTCTCTTCTCTTCTCTTCTCTTCTCTTCTCTTCTCTTCTCTTCTCTTCTCTTCTCTTTTCTTCTCTCTTCTCTTATTTTTTCTTCTTCATCCAGAAAAGGGAATGCACTGCTCCAAAGGCAGCTCTGCCCTGTTATTAACAGCTCTGAAGAAGCAATTACTGCAGTTGCCACAGCAATGCTCCCTGTGCATGGAGGGAGGCACAGGCTGCCACGCACAACTTTCCCGTTCACACATGAAGCCCGTCACAAAGACGTTCAAGAACATATGCTGAAGAGGGAAATACATCCCTGTCCAAACTGGATCCCTTTCTGCAGACCAGCTTTGCGATTTCCTCTTTCCCCCTGTAATAAACGGCAGTCCTTTGGTTGACCCTCACTCAGCAGTTAATTATTCTTAATGAAGGGAAAATCTTGGTTGAGCAATGATGGAGTAAAACATACATGAGAAGTGCAGTTAGCAGACTGCCAAGGACCTTAAACTCTATGGAATGGAGCATTATAAGTATATTAATAATCTCTGTGCTTCTCATGGACCGAGGGACTTCATAGAACAAGAGAGCAAACCAAAAGACATAGCAAGTAAATGACCAGCCTTTTTCCCCAGCTGAAGCAGTGAGGACCTACAGGATCATAGTTAACACGCACCTGGAGAAAAAAGTTTGATAGAAAGAGGATTTTTACCTATGTGGCCAAATTATTTTATCACTGCAACTAGCAGGGAAGCTAGCTTTCCCATCACTTCCCACAACAACCACCTCATCTGCACACAGGCCACGGCTGGAGAAACAGAAAAGGTGGAAAGTTTTTGGACTCATCAAATATCAAGAGATTGTCTGTGAGATTATTGTAAGGAAAAGATGTGCCAGCATCACCAAAGACTCAAAGAAAATGGGTCAAGAGGATACAAAACTGGACAACACTTTGCCAGACTTTTTTTGGCTGGATGTGCAAACCAGCTGGATGTTTGGTACCAGCACCATCCGCAGTAGCCATGAATGTTTTCCAAGAGCCATGCTCTTGGGCTTAGAAAGACAGAGGAGCATGGCTTTGGAGGACATAGTCGCGCAAAACACCTCAAACAACGTCTGAGTCCATTTTCAGGTTGCATTAACCCTGAAAGCAGATGGAGACTGGGCCTTGTATCAGCCTTGAGCTTTGAAGGGAGACATGCCCGTATCAAAGCTCTTTCCCCGCCAGACTGCCAGTCGCCGTCATGCCAAACGGCACGGTTGCTACGAGTAACAGCCGGCACCACCTCCGACACATCCACGTCTGGCTTCCTCCCATCTCCCAGCGCAGTGGCCCAAGCTGGCTGGTGTCTTGGCACAAACCCACCCTCTAATTAAGGCATAAGAGAAGGAAGGGAAAAACCTTCAAAGAAATCCCACCAACAGCGCTGACAGGAAAACTTAAGACCTGCCCAAGCAATTGCCTGATCCGAGTCATCTTCATACTCTTCCCGATATGGTCTTGCTCAGCCTCCCAAGTCCATCTGCCCTGAGGACACTGGGTCACTTCGTCTCTGCCCTTCATGCCACCACTGAGACGCCATTTATAGAATTTTACATTATGTTCGGATTTTTATTTTATTTTTATTTTGTTGTTTTTTGCTCTCTGCATCGAGGCCCTGTGCGTCATACCTTCTGGGTTTTATTTGATTGCCTTTTGGAGATGAGGAGATTAATATTTCATCAAATGTATAAGGAATAAATAACCAGATTTGAAAGACATCCAGAATCTCTCCTGCCTTGACTGGCATTTACAGACTTGATGAGTGGGGAGGTTTTTTTGCCACAAGCCGTTTCTGAGGAAGCCACAATCCTTGCCATCATCTCTGTAGGACATTTCCATCGCCCACAACATGTCCACGCCCATGATGTGGTCGTGCCCAAAGGAAGGGTGTCTCAGTTGCAATATGTGCAACACTGTGGATGTGGCAATACCACTGGCAGTTCCCCAGAGGCACAGGCATGTCCTTGTATCAGCAGAGCTGCACCGGCCACCATCCATGCAACAGCATCGTGTGCGATGCAACAGCACCTTGCAAGGGAGGATGGGTCCCCGTGCTGCTAACAGAGACACAGCCACAAACAGGATGGCTCGATACTGGCAGGGTCGTGCGTCTCTCTGTCACACAGTGCATGAAAGTGGAGCACTTTCGGCTGCTGGATTGAGGGGATCAGTCTCCAGAGTAAAACCGTGGAGTTTTTCCCAACCACAAACTGCGGCGTTTTGTTTGATCAGAAGTGCCAATCTGCTGATTGGCAAATTTCAGTTGACTTTTAGCTAAAAGCATTTTGACTGAGGAAAATAATAATTATGACTATTATTATGATTAGTTTAGCACTCTACCTTGAGGTTTAATTAGCTGTAAAACAAAAGCTTTTGTGTTTCTGTTCTATTCAAAATTGACACTTCCTCCTAAATGAAATACGAAAAATATGACAAGCTATTTTAAGAAACTCAGAAATCAAATGAGACGTTCAGTTAGATCCCAGATCTTTGTGCATTTCCCAGCTTCCTTGAGTTTGCTTGTTTTAATTTGCAGTTCCAGTGGTTTTGTTAACATGGTATCTCCTATTGACGGACACAACCTGGGGAGGGGAGAAGAAAGCGGAGGAGGGAATTATCCATGTACTGAAGGAATCAGTCATTTGCTGCATGGAGCAATAAGTCAGAGCAAACCCAGCCCAACGCGTGTTTTAGTTGGGTTTTCCTTCTCCCAGGAGGACACTGGTTTCTCTCCCTGCGTGACTGCATGGACAACTTCTGCATCTCCAGCAGACTTCAATGGGATGAACAGGCGTCTGAAGCATCCAGAGGCCACCCAAGCCTTTTGCAAGGTCTTCAGGACCAAGAAACCTTTCTGCCAGCCCAGCTCTAAGGTAATAACCGTTAAAGGAGGTTGTTGATTGAGTAATAAGCCTTTGGCTTCCCTCCCTGCAATGTATTCAGCGGGTCTGTGGTTTAAGCTTTCCTGCTCTTTCTTTCAGAGCAACCGTAAGGCTTGCAGGCATGAGGCAGGCTACACAGAGCAGTCAAATACAACAGGGCAACCTGAATTTGGGGCACGGTTATGTGATGCAGTGACCTGGAATGAGGGAAACCTGGTCCCAGCAATCACTTTCTTCTGTCAGGCAGAATTTGAGAGTGTGTTCTTCCCCTCGCTGCAGGTCTAGGAGGAGGGAAAAGGATCAGACACAGGACAGAACGCCTGAAACTGGATTTTAAAACCAGGGCAAAAAGCAAGCCCCCTGGGAGAAACCTGATGGGTTGTGTTGGTTTTTTTCTCAGCCTGCGGTTGCTAACACAGCTCCATGTGCTGACAGTCCTTCCTCCACCAAGCACCGCACTGAAAAGCATCCTCAGCTTCACTCAATTTATGCAGGAAAGAAACAGTCCCAACACACTGGTAGGGAAACTGAGGCACACTGCTGATCTCATCAGAGAAGCCAAACTCCACTCTTCCATCAACCTGATCTATATGCCCATGACACCAAGGATTATTTTTTTCCTGCAGATATCCCACTTGGAAGCAAAGCCCCGTGGCCCACACTGCTACCGATGCCCCATGCGGGAAGCAGGGACACATGTGCCATGTTCCCCCAGTGCAGGCACCAGCCCCAGGCTCATCCCCGTTGTGCAGGATGGACACATGGTGTTGCATGTTTTTCCCTAACAAGGGGAGGGGATGGCTGCAGGGGACAACGTAGGAGCACTGCGGTGGTGTAAGTCACACAAACAGCCCCACAGAGCAGCCGTTGTGGAGCTGCTCAGAAACAGGAGTGTCAAACCATGTGCAGTTACATAAAATAATAATAATAATATACCAAAGGCAGATAAAGTCAGGCTAAATCGCTCCTCTCCCTCCTTCCTGGAGATCGGATATTTCTCTTCATTCTCCCCATCCCTAATACCCATCTCCCACGTTTGTCTCTGCGCCGCATTGAGGAGTTTGAGATTAACCATGACAAATGGACTGATTTTCTTGTCTCAGGGACTGTTTTATTTTTCCTTTGCCACATGTGACAAGTTGCATTTTACTACAAATCCCCTCAATTAGGCCTCTGAAATAGCACTGCAGCCATTTCCCTGATATATGGGGAAGGAATTATCTTCATGTCCCCAGCAACCAAATCCTTGACTATCAATAGTTGATGTTCACTTTTGCTTTCCTCCTGCCACCTCACGCTTTGGGCACCTGAGAAGAGCGTGGCCATTGCACGTGTCCCACTCGATGGCCATGGGCAGGCTGAGATGGCCAAGGACGAGCCCCAGGGGCTCAGTGGGGAAACGGGGTCCCCAGTGCTCCCAGCTGCAAGGTGCCTTCTGTGCCCTGGGGTGCACAAAGCCCCAAACAGCCCCCCAAAACCGGAGTGTGGAGCTGTGTCCTAGCCCCACGATGCACGCAGTGAATGGGATGAATCCAGGCTGCCCGAGGGTGCAGGAACTTTCTCAAGCGTCTTTGAGAAAATTTTGCGTTTTCAGTTGGGCTTATTGAAGAGAAAGGTGACGCAGAGGTGGCTCTGGAGCGTGTCTCATCCTGTCACTTGTCAGGGGTAGGGATGTTAGGAGACCTAAGAAACAAAGAGTTTCCTGAATTTACCAGAGCTTTACATATTTTCAAACTTCTTTGCCAAAGCAATGACACGGTTGATTAAATCCAGCTAATGCCGGAAGATTTATGTCTGTGTTGTTTATTCCCTTTAATTACTGGGCCAGGAGCATTTACCCTTTAGGTCCTGGGATGGGCCATTGGTTGCACCCGCGTGCTGGGGTGCAGCCCTGGCCGGCCGCTTGTGCCTTGGTCCAGCAGATGCAGGGATGACCTTGATCACCTCTTGCCCTCTCCCATGCTTCAGAGACAGAAAGCGGCTCAGTGAAGATGGATGGAGGCTTTGGCTGCGAATCCATCAAGGGACACTGCCCTCCTATTGATCCGTCTGCAATACGCCGTGGTCTGCAGCCGTTCGCAGAGGCTGTGGTTAGGACGAAGAGAGGAGTGTGGTCCAGCACCCCATGAGAGGCCGTCAGTGGATGCACCACCATCAGGTAGGGGAAACATCTCTGGTCGCACCAGCATGGTGACCCCAATGGCAATGTCTTCCGTCGTCCTCTTCCCAGCAACACACCTTGACTCTCCTTATTTCCTGAAGAAAAGAAGAAACCGTAACTTGCTGTCTGGCTTTCTGCTGCCGGGTCGCCACGGGCAGGTGGAGCCTGGCTCACTCCCCGGGGTGGGCGCAGCAGCCACCGCTGGGACGACCCCCCCTAGCCCCAGGTGAGTGCAGAAGGGATGCCCTGAAACTGCCCTGGCATGGGGGAGCAGGTTTCACCCAGAGAGAGATTCATCCAGCTCAGGGATGGACCCAAGCTTGGCCACAGTGTCCCCAGGAGACAGGGGATGTGGGGGACCCCTCCCCAGGAGCCCAGGGTGGAGTCTGCCAGGGGAATGCAGGAGGTGAGGCAGAGAGGCACGACAGAGGCGGGGTGGGGTGGGGGTCATTAGCCAAGACTCCAGGAGCATCATCCAGGCTCCCCCGCACCACCCACTCCTGCTCCCGACCCTGGCCAGGACATATGTCCCCCAAACCAGCGCCCCTCTCCTCTGCCAGTTCAAGTCCCCTGCTCCTGCCCCACTGCCTCTGCCCCTTCCACCACCTATCCCAGGAGAAAAACCACCCTCCCCGGAGCACCCCCCCCTCCTCCGTGACTCAGTTTCCCCCCATTATAATCAAGTGCCCCCAGCACAGCCCCACTGTGTGGAAGGACCTACATCCACCTGCCCCACATCCCCTCCTTGTCTCAGGAGTATCTCCTTCACAAGGAAGGTCTGAAGCCTGTTGCACCCCATCCCTATGGGAAGGAAAAAGGGGCTCTCACCTCCCTCCGCATTCACCAGCGGTTTGCAAAGGGGCTGCAAAGGGTGGCAGCAGGAGGGGAAGCCTCCCCTTCCCCCAGTCCCTCTGCCAGAGCTCTGGAGCCAAATCCACGAGTACAGAAACCCTCCCGCAACCTGCAGCCCCAAGTCCTTTGGATACAGAGACGGGAGCCCGCAGGCTCCGCAGGAGAGCCCGCAGCAGCGGCTGCAAAAAGGGAATGCGGGGGGCAGAGAGGGGAGAGCCTGCTCCAGGGGGAGCGGGGGGGGGCAGGTGGGGTCCCTGGGCTGGTGGGATGTTTCTGCTGCTAAAGATGCTGAAGGAGGGAAGGAGAAAGGGAAAAAAAAAAATAAAATCGAGTTGGAAGGCTCTAGGAAGGTGGAGGAAGGAAAAGGGGAGGAGGAAGAGGAGGAGGGAGAGAAGGGGGGAGTGGGAGGCTGCTGAGGAGGGATGTAGCCCATCGCCAGGCGAGCTGGAAGGTGGGAAGCCAGAGGACCGGCTCCGAGGGAGGTTATAAAAGGCAGGAGCGGGTGGCTGAGCAAAGGGGAGGGCGGAAGGCACCTGCCCGCAGCCCCGCGGGACCCGGCCACGCTCCTCTGCACGACGCCCAGAGGATTTTAGCCCCTCCGAGGGAGGTTATAAAAGGCAGGAGCGGGTGGCTGAGCAAAGGGGAGGGCGGAAGGCACCTGCCCGCAGCCCCGCGGGACCCGGCCACGCTCCTCTGCACGACGCCCAGAGGATTTTAGCCCCTCCGAGGGAGGTTATAAAAGGCAGGAGCGGGTGGCTGAGCAAAGGGGAGGGCGGAAGGCACCTGCCCGCAGCCCCGCGGGACCCGGCCACGCTCCTCTGCACGACGCCCAGAGGATTTTAGCCCCGACGGCAGAAGGAGCTCGGCCGGAGTGGGGACCGCTGCCAACCATGCCCCGGAGAGCTGGGCGCAGGGGGAGTTAAGGATGGTGCCCAGCCTACGTCCTGCCCTCCTCCTCCTCCTGCAGGTAAGATGCTTTTGAGTCCTCTTCTCCCAGAAGGGCCCTTCTGCCTTCCTCCCCATCACCCCTCCGCACCCTGCACCGCTCTCGTTCTCCGCAATGACTTTTCCATTTCTTTGAAGGAAGGGAGAAGTAAAAGGAGAAACGGCTACACAAAGAGCCCTGGGGAGAATTCCTCCAGTCGAGGCACAGGGGCTTGGCAAAAGCTCACAGTGCCCAAAAAACTAGCGGGGAGGGGGCTGGAGTCAGTGAAAGGATCGTTAAAGCGGGGGGACTTGCAGCCAGCTCCTCCCAAGCACAGCCCCGCTCTCCCAGCAGCTCCCGGCCTCGCACCTCCCAGTGAAACCAGCTGCCACCAGTTTCCCTGAGGCTGCTGGGAGGGGGCGGCCAGTCTGGGGGTGTGATGGATGGGGACAGCATAAATGCGATGCCTAATTGTACCCCCACTTAATTGATTTCCTAAAGAAACCTCTCCTTTTCCCCCCACCCACAAAGCACAAGACTTTCCTCTCTAAATTGCTCGCTGTGGAACTGTAGCCACTGCTAATTTTGCAGCTCTGCACAAAATGCAAATGCTTTGTCAGAAGCAATATTCCTCCTCCCTGAGGGCTCATCGAGAAAGGAAATGTTCCCAGCCCAAAGCATGTTTAAATCCCAAACCCTGCGGAAACGAGGAGACAAAAAGATTTCCAGTGAAATCCCGAACACTGTTTGAACAAACCTAGGTAGGCAGTTCAACAAAATTATCAGGTTTTTGATTAAACCTCTGTGTCAGGAGGGTTAAAAGAAAAAAAATTGCCTGGCTCTCTGCAAATTGCTGTCTCAGTGGCCCAGTTGTGACTGCAGAGTTAAAACGGCAGAAAAAGCGGAGGGTCAGCCCTCCCCGTTAGCGTTAGCACCGTTGCGGTTCGTACCTCGCAGGCTGGTTTCTCACCATGCATGGCCGGTGGTAAGAGCAAGGAGGAGTATTTAGCTGCACCTTTGGGATAGGAAAGTTCTCACCTAAGCGATGAGAAGAGCTGATATGTGCCGGGCGACCTCCTTGCTAAGTTGGTGTTGCTTTTAAAAGCTCCTCTTCTGAGCAGCTGCTTTCTCCTATAACTGCACACCCCTAATCCTGTTCTGTAAGAGCTCTTTTGCAGTTATATTCCTCAGTTCAGTTTTTGTTTGGCCCCAATGTAAGAAAGGAAGGAGAAAGAGCAGGATCTCTTCCCCCCAGCCCAGGTCCTCCTTGGCCAATATGCGGGGACACTGCTGGCAAAGCCACAGACCCACTGCAATAGGGGCAGGATCTGCGATGGGGACAGCCAAGCAAGCATGACAGCTCCTGATGGCTACTGTGTGAGCAAAAAGTGGTCAGAAAAAAAAAGCCCAAAGGCGCTGAGACACAGCTCCCATCCTCTGCTAAACCTCCTCAGGCTCGGGGGTTTCCCTAACCATCCCCACATGTTCCCTAAGGATGGTCTCTTTGTGAGGATGGGGGACCAAATGCTCAAAACCCTTCCAGAGTTTGAGAGCAAAACCACCCCTGCGCTGGGGCTGGGACCAGGAGGGGGATGCAAAAACCAGCCCAAGCAAAGAGAAGTTTCTCCCAGCTAGCTCCCAAAAGAAACACCCATCCTACAAAACATTCCTTTGCAATCAAACTATCTATTTTTTCTTATGCATTCAAAATTCAGACCCCTTTTCCAGCACAATACCAAGACTCTCCCGGGGACAGTGTAGGCTAAAAGACCGTGAAACTCCAGCCTTAAGTGAGCATGTCCCTGCATCCAGGCGTACCCAGAGCAGCATCCAGCCTGCAAGTCAGAGACCTGCAGCAGTCCGGCTCCGACAGAGAGCTCAGCAGGGGCGAATCTATCTCCCCTGCTTGGGCAGGTTTTGCAGCCTGCAGATCCCTGGGCTGGCGCAGCTAAGGTGTTCCCCATGCATCTGGCCAGCAGCTCCAGTTTAGCATCGATTTGTCCAACTTGCCCTGCTGGGTAGACATCGCTTTGGGGGGGGGGCGGGGTTGGACAGACAGACCAGGAGACAGGCAGCCAAACTTGCTGCAAAATGCTCTCTGGCACCCTGCCAGTCATTTAAACAAACTAAACAAGTGGTTGAAAAAAACCAGTTCACCTGCAGCTTTGTCAGGAACGGAACCAATGACATTTCTGGGGCTGATAAAATTGTTTGCAAAAGCATTTTATGACCAAACAGGGTTTGATGCTGGGGGTGGGGTAGTTTCCTCTCTCCCTTCATCAGCTCCAGCAGCAATAAGCCCCCAAACCAGCCCCTTACTCCTTTGCTGCTCACATCCTTGCGTAAGACGCGGAGCCGCAGCAGCAGGACATGCTGACCCTGGGGATCTCTTCCAGTCCTTGCTTTCCTTAAAAGCCGGAGTTGATTCAGTGTGTATGAAATCATCCCCGTGGTTTCGCATCTCCAGTGAAGATGTGAATGGAAATGGCACAGCTTGTTCCCAGAATAGCTGCTCTATCGCCATAGGATGAATATATAGAAATACGATGAGAATAGCCTGCACAGCCAGCTCAACCCTGCCCTGAAATATAGCTCTGCTCACCAGAAATCCTGCACAGGGCTGGCCCAGAAGTTTGTTGTGAGCGACGAGCTCAAGCTGAGGTCTGAGTCTGCAGCATTTAGAGAGGCTGCGTCTGTGGTTTTATCTTGGAGAACAGTATTTGGACCCAAAGGAAAGCACAAATCCTTAGCATGGGGTTCCCTCAACAAACCGAGCCCAGGAGCCATTGTCCAGCACTTGAGAGCTGTCACTCAGGAGCAGGTGGCTCTTTCTGAAGATGGTATAACATACCCAGAGGCCCATCTGTTGTTTTTCCTTTTTTCCCTAACTGTATTTTGAGCTGACAGAAGAGACCCTCCTTCTCTGCAGAGTGTCCTGCTTTGTCAATGAGTCACCCGCCCAGAAGCAATCGCCTCCATTCAGATGGCAGAGGGCAAAGGGTGTTGGCCTTTTGCAGATCACAGTCCCCCTTCCACCCTGAAATCCGGTACTATTCTCCTGGAAAGGCAATGGCAGATGCATCTTTGGTGTGGCCAAGCTTTCCCTAGCTGAGAATGCAGATAAACTGGAGGAAAATTATAGGTGGATTAAATGGTGGATGTTCAGCCCAGGGTACGACCCTGAAAAGGTGATGGGTGAAGAAGTGGGCAGCTGAGATGTGGGTCTTGGGAGGCAGCTGGGGAAAACAAATCTCCAAGCCCAAAATGAAAATATCTGTGAATGCATACAGGTCCCACATGTACAATCTGCAGGAGAATTTAATACAAACACCTTAGAAAAACAGCCCTCCCGTGTGCTTGTGTCCATCACTCCAACTCTTCTTTAGCAACCTTTGCCGCTTTGAGTCATGCAGTGTCCCCTTCCCCAGCTTGTTTCTGCCTTTAGCTTCCACTATCCGAATGCCATTATTCTTTTTTTCACCTGTCCCCAAAAATCTGTGCCCCTTTTGATAGATAAATGAAGTCAGAATTATTTATGGCAAGCAAGAGAGACCAGAGCTTAATCCAGGAAAACCTTTAATTGCTCATAAATCAGGTTTTACAGGGCATTCATTTAGCCTTGATTGATATTCTTTTGTTAGGGTCTGCATCCAGCATGCTCAGAGAGAGACTCCAAACAGAATAAATACTCACACCAAAGCCTCTGTCTACACAAGGACGGGGGCTGGCCCTCTAATATGGCTAAATTCATAAATTCACAGATTTTGATGCCAGATGGAGACATTCTTGCTGCCTGCTCTTCCCCCCGAGTAACATCAGCCACAGAAAATCCCCCTGTGGTTCCTGCTTTGAGCCTCGGTCTGCTGCCTGCGCTTCGCCTTGATGCTAGCAGGGCTTCTGATGTGGCTTTGCACAAAAGCAAGTGAAGAAGCACCGGGGTGCTTGTTAATGAAGCAGGGGTCTCGGAGAACCCTTGAACTTAGGGAGCGGGGAAGCAGGTCACTGTCAGGGCTAAGGCAAGGGATTGGAGAGGGGGTCTTTCATGGGCCAAATGCTCCCTGGGGGTTTTGTCTGTGGCTTGGACTGGGGATGGGACTTTTCCAAGTGAAAGCCCTCAAGGTGGAGGTGGTAAGAAGCTCACCAGCTGCAGAAGACGGTGCCTGGAAGTCAAAGGAGACAAGGGTAAAGAGATCCCCCACACTGGAGTGAAGGCAGGGGACAGGGAGGACTCGGCAGCAGGGGCTGGAGGCACTGTGGCCACCTCCAAGCACATTTGAGGGGGCAGATCGTTTGGTCAGGCTTCTCAAGGCCACCTCCAACCTATGGCTGTGGTGTCGGCAAGACGTGCTGCTCCGAGCCCTCCCTTCCCGCGCCACTGATGTTGCTCTGCCGTCCGAGGTTGGCATCCAGCTCCTTTAACTCTCACTGTATTTAACACCCAAAGTCTGGCACCTTTTCCTGCAGGCTCAGGGCCAAGAGCAGGCTCGATCCCAGCCTGACACCCTGGGGAACCTCAGCGAAGGTCCAGGGCAGAGACATTATGCTCAGCCCTTCCCCTGCCCGTGTGTCCCAGGAGGTCTTTCTTCTTCCACATCAAGTGTCTCAGGGGGCAGCAAGCCCAGCCACGCTGGGGAGCAGAACCAAGGGGTGAGAAAGGTCCCTACAGCAGGGACAACTCCAGGGTGGCTGGTGTTGACCACCCCTCCCGGCTGGGTCTCAGTGGTCATCACCATCCATCGGTCCCGCTGACCTCTCCAGCTTTGTGCGAAGCCACTGGCTTGCACTGCTTCATCCTGCTAATCGCTCCACTCTCCAATTACAGCCCTGTCGGCACTGGAAAACCCAAGCCCCATCTTAGATTGCTAATTAGGCTACGAGCCATCTATCTCGCTGCTCAGAGCTGTCAGCCCTTCCTGCCACGCAGATCCGATCTTGTTTGAGGCAATAAGATATCAAGGGGGGACAAGCCTGTCTCTGGGTAGTACGGGGCGGGGGGGCTGATGTTTGACTCGGATGTGAATATATTAATTAATATCTGTGGATTGCTTTGGAGAGGGAAAGCACTGCAGGGGGACATTAAATCCTAATTGTTATTAATTGAATTTTGCTGCTAGGTCAGTGGCAGTTCAGAGAGATTGATGCTCTGTGTGTGTAATTTTGCTGCTCACACCCACACCAGCAGTGAGACCCCCAGTCTCCTCATGCCGAAGAGCTGACGACATCTCAGCCCGCTGCGCTGCATCTCCTGGCCCAGGGGACCAGCCACCCCGTGCCCCTTGTGGGCTCCAAAAAGCCCATTGGATCATGGCATCGCATCAGGGCACGGCTGGTGGGGCCGGATAGGAGCAACCTGCCCCACTTGGTGCAGCACAGCCTGAGTGACCTTGGGCAAGCAGTGCTCAGTGCCTCAGTTTCCCTTCTGGGACAGCCTCAACTGAGTGGGTGGTGGGACAGTGATTGCAGCGGGTGTTTGCTGTGTGCGGGACGCAGTAAACACTGGAGCAGCATCAGGTTTTGGTGTCTGAGCTGTGCAGTGAGGACTGGTGGGTGTTGGCTGACCCCGCTGCAGGAAACGTTGGGGCGAAAGGAATGATGGTGCCGCTCCGTGAGGTCCGAGGTTAGCCCAGCGCCATCGGCATCTGCTGCAATGCCTCCCTGTGTGTAAAACAGAGACGTTAGCAGAGCCTGGAAGGGAGCTGGGCAGATGCTGAAGGAACAGCAGTGGAGCCATTGGTGGCTCCTGATGGAAGAGAAGCTGCTGTAAATGTGGGGCCTCATGGGGCCCGTGCAGCCCCCAGCAGAACCATCGTCCCTGCGGGAGCAACTCCCCGGGCTGACCGGGAGCTCTGTGCAAAGCGGCTGCTTCTAGAAAAGCAGATTGCTTCTCTTTCCTCGTGCAGCTGAACACTCAGCTGAAGCTCCCCAGGATTTTGGCAGTCTGAGAGAGGTCGCGGAGGTGTTCTTCACTGCAGAGTGTGATTTGCTGTAGCCTATGTCAAGCAGGGCCAGGAGGGCAGAGGGACACAGCCCCTCTCTGGCCCAAGCACGACCCACCACCGTTTTTAGGCTGTTGAGGCGTGCTTGGCTCCAGCCCGGCCAGGCTGGGACCCGCTGGGCGCCATGTGGCAGCTTACGGCAGCGATGCTCTGGCAGGCAAAGCTCTTCAAGGACGGAGCTTTGACCTATTCTCTCTGCAAAGTCTGTGGAGGTGTTAAAGTAACCTGCAAAGGACAAAACATAGAAGAGAGCCTGACTTTTAGGGTACCAGATCAGGATGCTTTTGGCTTGTGCAAATCCACCTGGAGCTGCCGCCTTCCCCAGCTTATAGGCCTCAAGCTGGGGCTGACAGGAGTGGGAAAAAACCTCTGCCTCTGTCGAGAACATTGGCCGTGTTGCAGTGAGACAAGACTCAGAGCCTGGTAAAAAAGCTGTTAGGGTTTGTGGGGTTTTGGAGAAACCTTTTTTTCTTTCTTTCTTCCTTCTGTAGCAGTTTCAGCTCGTTTACAAAGCCTGCAAAGCGCCAGAGACTGCACTCCATCCATACCCCCTCTAGCTGTAGCTTGGTCCATGTTGCTGCTCAGTGCCAAGACCTCTCCCTGTGTCTGGAAGGAGAACAGGCACTGCCAGGCTGGAGCAGGCTGCAATTAGGAGAAACACATCCAATTAACACTTGAGAGCCTGTTCAGGTAGGCAAACCATCCCAGCCCCTTTTGGGAGGAACCCTTTTGTCCCAGCTACCCGTGCAAAGAGCCACCAGGTCCAGCGGGCACCAGCTGTGGGCATCAACGCAGAGGGGAGCCGACCCCGCTACACCTCGCTTACCCCATGTCTGGGGTTTGGGTGGTCTCAGCTTTTGGCAAAGAGACCCAGGAGGTGCCCGGCTCCTGCAGGACCAACACAACAGGAGCCCCATGCAACACCCGCACTCGGGGCAGGGTTTTGCTGCCGGATCCCCTGTGCCATCTGGAGAAGTCATAACAAGGAAGCTATTCTCAGCTCCATTTATACGTCTGCCTGACATCTCTCTTGCTGTCAAAACCAGCTTCCCAAGGCAGTAAATAGTTGTTTGGAAAAGAGCAAGTGGGTGCTGAGCTTGTCTCCATGTCTGAATAAACCTTGCTAATGCTTTGGTAAGGCACAGGGGATTGCTGGTGTGCCGGCAAGAGGAGCCAGTGTTTATATGGCTAATGGGCAAGAGGAGGACCATCTCCTCCGTACCCAGAGCAGTTTTGAAAGTAAATGGCACTCGGGAAGGGAGATCAGGCACCATCATCAGCCTGGCCGGGGGGGAAGGCGGAGGTTGTTGTTCATGGTATTGGCCTAGCACAGGACAGCGTGGAGCCCACCGCCCTGGGGAGCTGGGAGCATCATGCAAGCCGAGGAGGCTGCAGCCTTTCCTGCCTCCAGGCTCAGGTTTGAGTTTCCCAAGGGATCTGCATGTGCTTCTATTTTGGGTCACAGCTCTGCCGTTCAATCAGTCAGCAGTGAGCTTTCCTCCAAGGGGTTTGGTCAGTCCTTGCAGGGCAGGCTTGGGGTGAGAGAGGTGGAGTTCAGCCTCATCCACCATCGGCATCCGTCCCCTGAGCAGAGGGGATCAGCCCGTGTCACCATGTCACCCCTCTCTGAGCTGGAGGAGAAAATGGGCAGCTGCTCTGGTAGAAACCTGTCTGTTTTGCAAAACAGCAAGTTCCCTCCTTCTCCCATCTGCCTCCCTGGAGAATCTTGGGTCTAACAGCACTGTCCTTCTGCCACCTTCAACTTGCAATTGCCTTCCTCGCTTTTAGTGTCCCCAAACTCCTGCAAAGACACCATAATTCAGAAGTAGCTTTTCCAAAATAGCTCCCCATGAAGACAGAGTCAATAGTTTTCACTTCCAGGAGAGCTGCAGAGCTGCTCAGGAGCTGTTCTGGAGAAGGGACGGAATAGATCCTGATCAATGCTTCCCAATGCAATGGGAATGCTAGTGCTTGCAGACAAGCCCTTCTCCTGAAAAAAGACTTTAGCCAGACCTGGTTGACTGTGGATCAGATCTCCTTAAGGATATGTATTAACATCTTCCTCCTGACAGCTTACAAGGCTGTGATTTTAATAAGGTATTGAAAATCTGAGCATGGTGTCAGGCTCATCATGTTTCCCCTGTCTGCTCTCAGGATGCAAAGATGCTAAAACTAAAAGTGTTGATTAAACTGCTAAGTAGCAGAAGCTCTGTGGCCTGGCAGGGGTTGTGCAGGGCTGCAGTATGGTTTGCTGAGGGGGATATTTGCGGCAGGAGAGGATCGGTGGGTGGGAAACAGAGCAGAGAGCGTCAGTCTTACAGCCTCAGGCTGGATAAGCCCAGCTCTTCTGGGCTGGGAAACCTGTCCTGCAAATGGGTACGTGTCCATCGTGCAGCTTTGGGGGTGGCATCCACCGAGACACGGACAAGCTCAGATCTGACTCACCTGCTGCTATGTCCAAGGGGGCTGGGGAAGCGGCACATTGCACGTGTAACCCTGCCTGTGGTCTGCTCTCTCCCTGTGCAGGCGTTTCTCCTCTGGGATAGCCCAGTCGCAGCCTCCATCCAAGAACAGTACTGCGAGAGCCTGTCGCCTGTCACCAACCAGACGGGTGAGTGCCCTGCGTCCCCAGCCCCCCCTAGCCATCCCCAGGGGACCCCGCTGGCAGGGAGGGCTGGAAGAGGGGGCAGGGGGGTGTCTCCAGGCTGATCTGCAGCTGGCCGGCTCCTTTTAGGGGGGAGGTGGGATGTGCTGAGGCTGCGTTGCAGCCCCGTGCTGGCTGCTGCAGCAGCCTCTTTGCAGGGTGACAGTTGAGGCAGGTAGAAGATGCAGAGCTCAGGAGAGCTAAAAATAGAGAAAATAAATGGCTGTTGGGCTGGGCTTGAGGGGGAGGTGGGCAAAGAGACATCTGCCCAGCCTCTGCTCCTGTGCTGCCTGTTCTCTGCCATGCCCAGGGACACCAGGACCTTTGTCCCCTATGTCCACACCGCTCTGCCATCCCCTTGCCCAGGGGTGACAGCTGGAGGTTGTGACTTTCTGCAGAGACCACGTCGCCAGTGCAGTGTGGCCACCATGTGCTCAGGGCTTGGCCACCCTCCGTCCCCCAGCGCTCCTAGATGTGTGCCATTGAACCCTTTGGGAGGCCACCAGCCACGAGGAGCTTCTGGGGACGTGGCCATGGCCAGGGCTGGCTCAGCCGAGCTGGGTGAGACCAGCAGGGTCATGGGCAGCTCACGCCTACTCAACACCCGGACATGGGTTTGCATCCAACCGGGTCAGGCCCAAGATGTGTTTGTACCAAAACTGGCTTTTAGCCTATATTCAATATGTGACTTGGATGTCACCTCAGCAGTGACAGGTCTGATTCAGTGACAGGTTTTGGGGGAAGAAAGGTGGCTGAGGGAGAGAAAAGGAGCTCACAGGGACAAGGAGAAAAGTCCTCCCCAGTTCAGGGATGCTGCAGAGTTCATTTTCCCACAATTGAATGAAGACCAGAGCAGGCACCAAGCAATTGCCTGGCTTGCCCCGGTCCCTGCTGCTCAGAGCAGCTCTCTCCATCAGGGTGACGAATGGCCGCGGAAGCTCAGTGCTGACGGATGGCTGCCCGCCACCCGGCTCCCATTAACAGCAGCATTAAAGACTCCTTCTTAAAAAATTACAGCTTGGCACCAGCTGATTCAGTGCCTGGCCAAGCCCAGGCCACCAGGGCTCTGCAAGGAGCATCCCCAGAGCATCCCCAGCCCAAGAAATGGATGCAGAAAGCCGAGGGAGAGCAAGGCTGCCAGCGGGAATGGAAGTGCCCATGCGTCTCTGGCCTGGGCACGGTGCAGACAAGAAACCTCGTCATCACTCATGCTTTGCTCCCTGAAGGTTTCATCATTCTGCTCAGCAAGGTGTTTGTCCTTGGCCATGTTAGGCTGTAATAAATGGCATTTGTTTTCTTCTCACTCATTTTCCCTGGTGCAACATGTGTCCATCTCCGTGGGCTCTGACCCACAGAAGCACCGGGCAAGCAGCACAGGGCCCTCTTGCGAAGCACGGATGAGCTGGTGGCATGGCCCAGGGCAGCAGGCAGGTCCCAGAGCCTCCTCATGCCCAGCTCATAGCCTTTGCCACCCACCGCTGAAACCGCCTGAGCCCGGGGGAGAGGGCAGTGAGGGGGAAGAATTTCTGCCATGGCTTTGTTGATGGATGTGCCCTGCAATCACCGCCACCCTCAAGCAGTGGGTGCTGCTTTCTGCAAGGATTGGACTTTACTCCACAGGGATTTATTTGCGTGAATCCAAGCAGGATTTAGTGCACCTCAGTGCCCATCACCCTGGGACAGGGAAGAACAACATGTCAGGCTTCAAATTTGCAAAATCTCCGGTGCCTCCATGCATCCAACCTGTCATCCCTGAGTAACTCATTAATTTGGGATGGGGTTGGTGCATGTGACAGCCGCTTCCAGCTCGAGGAGGGGGTTTAGAACAAGAGGTAGAGATGAAACTAATTGTCTTACATCTGCTGCTTGTTAAGTGGAGTTCAGCGCCAGCCCTCATCCTTGGGGTCCATTTAAGCCCTGCCTGATTCTAGGGAGGGATATTTACAAAACTGGAAACTTTGTTTTGAGGCTATTTAACATGGAGAGTTGTTAGGATGACGTTAATGAGAATTGCAGTGAGGCCGTGAGACTTAATTTGTTAATGTCTGCATAACCCTTGGGAAATGGCACATGCCGATAACACGAGCACAGCGGTTCTCCAGCACGCGGCTCAGCAGGGCATCAGTTGGATGCACAGAGGGGCCCTGCCTCGTGCCCGTGTGCTGCATCCCTCCTCGGAGAAATAGCCCAGTGTGGACTTTACTCCTCTCTCAGGTCACCAGTCCCTTCATTATTTAATCTCACACCTTTTAATGAGGATGCATGGCTGGACAGTGATATCACCAGGATGCCAGCACTCTCCAAGGTGCATGCAGTGAGCTGGAAAGATCTCTGCTCACAGCAGTGTGGTGAAGACAGACCCAGGGTGATGCTCACCAGGCTCATGGAGCACAGGCATTGCAAGCAAACCCTCATCCCAGGAAGCAGAGCAGCTGAGCCCTGCAGAGCTCCCTTGTCCTGCCCTCTTATCAGCATTGATTTACCCGTCTTCCTCTAAGCACATTGTCCCCAACACCAGGCGACGTCCCTTGACATTCAGGCTCCCTGCACAGGCGTGATGGTCCAACCTGATATTTTAGGTACGCATCAAAAATACCTCTTGGTGAGCCCCTGACTCTGGCCAGTGCTGGGACTCATGGGCATCCATGCACAACTCACCACTCTATCAGAAAGTCTGCTTTCCTCTCCTCCAGGCAGAAATCATATCAGGCTGGACTTGAGGTCAACGTGGTGCATTAGGGAAGTTGGGTCAGCTGCACACCCAAACATTTGGAAGCCAAGAAATTCCCAGATTAGGCTTGAAAAGAAACAGTGAGGATCAGCATCCCTTGTCCAGGGTGGATAGGTGCCTGTCCCAAGGGCTCCCAGCCTACAGATTGCCTCAGACCACGAATTTGTCTTCCCAATGATTTCAGCTCCCCAGGGTCTGTACGCAGCTGCTTCTCGCCTCACCCTGCCATAAAGCCTGTCAGGGAGGGACAAGGTCATTTCACCCATCCGGGCAAAGCATCCCCCTGCAGCTGCAGGACCGCTTCCCATTGTGGCACTTCCCTGGGGAAGGAAGGGGGAATCGGAGCAGATGGGAAAGCCTCTTCTTAATTAAGAGATGAGGCTTTTCCAAAGCAGCCCAGCAGAAAGCACTCGAGCGGAGCGAGCTCAGAGCGCTCACAGGGTTGTTTTGCTGTTGGTAGCATTCAAGCTTGGATCAGCCCAAGGAGTTGGCACCCAATTGCTAATAGCCCCGGCTGGTCCTGGCTGCACGATTCACTCCTTTAAGCTGTTAAACTGTTACCACAATAAATTGTTATCCTCAATCCTGTGTGTGTGCGCTCAGGAGAGAGAGGGAAGCACAGCTAATTCCTTCCCAGGAAAGAAATGTTTCCTACATTCAAGTAGGAAAGTTCACCTTAAGCGAAGGAAAATGACACCAAAGCTAGGCAGAACTGAATAGAAATGTCTTTTTTTTCTTAACTGGAGGTTTTTTCAAGGAGGGGAAGGGAGCGTAGCTTTGCATTTAAATAAAGCAGATCAAATTGGTCCAGATATAGCAAAAGCCTGTGA
Organism: Gavia stellata; assembly: GCF_030936135.1. Lineage (NCBI taxonomy): Eukaryota > Metazoa > Chordata > Aves > Gaviiformes > Gaviidae > Gavia > Gavia stellata. The sequence continues at coordinate 4,515,342 of NC_082621.1, read as the reverse complement.
CTGAGAAGCACAGGAGAGCAGTGAGTGATGAGAGCATCTCTTCCGCGGGCACTTTATCAGACAGGTTTGGAAACACGTTTCACAGTGGGTGACAGTTTGACCAAAAGACTTTCCACCTGCTCCAGCTCAGCTCCCTGAACCGCTGACGCTGCTCCAGCACTCCCTTCTCGTGCTGCTGCTGTTTCATTCACTCACTGATTCCCCTGGGGAAAGACTGGAATTTAAATTCATAAAGGTCAAATTAACAACATCAACGCCTCTTTTCCTTTCAGCCTCGTTGGCATCTCTCCCACCAAGGCAGAAATACTAATAAAGGAGCTGAGCAGGGGCTAAAGAGGCAGCAATGAGTCCTGGCAGGGACTTAGCATGGATGGAGAGCAGTGATGCTGGGGCAGGTTTGGGAACCAAAAAATGTGAACTCACCTATATGGAAAATCATAGTGTTTTAAGTGTATACTAGTATCAATAAAGCCATTCTGCTCCATCATCTAGGAAACAGGGATGTCAATAGAAACTTGCTTATATTCATAGATTTTATTGTAGTGGAGGAGGGAAGAAGGCGCTGAGGTTTTCTGGTAGGAAACAGTCTCTTGGCACATCTCAGCGTGAGAGGCAGCTACAGCAGTTAAACTGTACTTTGGACTGGATGCAGTAAAATCGTTGCCAGCTACTCTGTTCAGTTGTAGCCAAACCAGAAGTCTTTGCTAGGAAAACTCTGCCAGTGAGGGATACGCTTCTTTGCTCACCCACCAGCAAAGCCCAGCCAATACCAGGAATAAACCACTTGCTGCTATGCTTGGTAATAACACAACTCCAACCACTCTACGGGTCATATCAGGAGAACAAGATATGCCCCAAACCCAACCCACTACATTATATATTCAATAAATAAAGATGCTCCACAGAAGCAGTACATGGATCAGTCTTAAGTGACGACACCGAGCAGATGCATCAAATACCAATGGGAGAGGCTAGGTTTGATGCCTCTTATTTATTCTTCTCCAGAATAGCAGCAAAGACCCAAGGGGACAGTCAATGATGGTGAATAGCAACGAGACGAAAATTCATTACAAAGACACTTTGCTATCATAATGTTTAATTAGCCTGTCTAATTATTTTACATTGAGGATGATGGAACTTGAATGCTTGGGAGGATTGGTGGGGATTTTTTAAGGACTGGACTCTTACAAATGTAAATAGAAACACCCAATGCCACCGAAAGCAGTGCTGGAAGTAGGGTGTGAACAAGGATCTAAGTATTTTGAGACAACCACAGTTGCTCCCAGCCATATTGAGTACCCAAACCTGACTCAGAGGGGAGGTAAGCAGCTCCACCACCTCAATTTCAACCCCGTGTTAACACAAATTGTTCCCCAGTGCCATTTCCTTCAATGTCTCAAGGTGTTACTCAAGCATTTAGCACCTGAGTGGCTCTGCAGCTGGGATCGAGCCACCCCTCCTTGGCACATCAGTGCCTTAAAGTAAAAGCTTCCCCCCAAAGGCCCTTGCTTTGGGGCAATGAGGTGTGAAATGGCTCCTTCTGCTCCACCAGTGAGGTGGAGCTGCCTGGGAGGGACAAAGGACCTTTTGCGTGCTGGCTGCAGCAGGTATATTTTGATTAGCTGTGGAGATGAAGCCCTGATTACCAAATGCAAATGCTACAGCACGAACACCCTCAAGGAGCCAGAGGCTTCAGCCTGCTCAAGAGGCAGCAGCAGCAATGCAGTCACCAAGGACATCAGAGATGGACAGAGATAATTGCGGCTGAGTAAGAGCTCGGGACAGGTGGAGACATGAGCTAACACCTTTCAGCTGTTACTCAGCCTCCTGAGACGCCTTAGATAAATAACCCCATCATTCCCAACCACGGGAATGGGCCTGGGATTCAGATTTCCATCGTCTCTCCTGGCCCCTTTACATTGCACAAGGGGAGAGAGGCTTCACCCTTCGAGCAGCCGTAGTGTCGCTGGGAGCGCAGCAGCAAGCTAGGATGCTGCGCTGGTGCATAGCTTTGCCCAGTGTGAGACGAGGACATGTTTACCAGCACGGTTATATCAGCACAACCTTTGCTTTAGTCCTCTTCATACCATCCTAGCAATGGTTTTCTGGCGCAACAACACTTCACACATCCTGGTGTCTGCTCAAGAGCACCTTGGCCACACGTCTGGTGGTGCTGGCCCAGGATAAACTTGCTCCATCCTCTTTAAATTTGCTCAAAATCTTTTGGCAGATTAGCTGGGATGGGAGAGCTTTACCCTGCCAGGCTTCACATGGCTGTGTGGCTTTAGCTTGGAGCCATCTCAGGGGCCTCTGCGAGTAGTGGAAGTAGGCTGGAGAGGGATGTTTTATATAAACAGGAGGGATATTGCTATAGTTATCCTGAGACAGTTATTATGATACAGTTGTCTCAGTGTAAGTCCCTGGACAGGCACTTTTTTTTTTTTTTTCAGAAGAAAGGAAATGCTTTGTGTTGCTTCAAAGCAGCACAACCCAAAGGAAATAGTGTGAGAAGGGATTTGAGTGACTTCCCCCGTGCTGTATTCCCCATCTCAAAGCAGGACCGGCTCCTTCCTACCCCAAATGCTGTGTTTTTGTATGGGAGGGAGCCAAATCGGGGGGACTGGGTGCAGGTAGGAAATTAATTTCTTGCTGTAAATCTGCAAAGACCAAAGCTCTGTCTGTGCAGCCAACGGTGCTGAGAAAGCTGGAGCAGATGTCTGCAGAACCTGGGAGAATAATCCCCCTGCAAATACGGATGGGCCACAAAGCAGATATGAGAGCATTTACCAGTGACACATACAATTTCCATGCTAAACAGTGCTCTAAATGCTGGGGGCCACCTGCCACTGGGGAGCAGCTGGAGCAGACGGTCATGCTGGGCTAACAGGACATTGAAGCCCTCACGGCACTCTTCGCCTTCGCTGTTTTACTTAACCCTTCCCCAGCAGGAGATTTTTTTCTCTTCCCTATATGCCAGAGAGAGCAGAAAGAGCAGCATCTGCTTTCTGCAGCTTTTTGTCATCAAGCATTTCTCAGTGTGAGCCCAGGAAAAATATTACAGCCACCCACTAGATTGAAAACTGGTGGGACAGACCTCAAAATGCTGCCGAGAGTGGTGCTGGGACAAAGCCTGCTCTGCCCAGGGTGAATTCCCAGGAGTCTCCGACAGCCTGGCTGACCCTGACCTCTGCTCACCCGACTGCAGCCCCAGAGCCCGAATGTCACCCCACACCACAACCCCGACCCTTGGGACGAGGAGGTGCTCAGCCCCTGGTGATGCTGCTCCACCTTCACCCCGCATCCCTGCCACGGTGGGACTACAAGACCCATCCACTCCATTTGTCATCTGGCGGGTGTCCGCAGGGAGTGCCAAGCAGCATTAAATCAAGTGCCTCGAGGAAATGTGGAGATATTAAATCCAGACTTGAGCAGATGTATAACAGAACGATATCACCTTTGTCTGACCGCATCATTTCCATGAATCTATCTTGGTTTTGGTTATTAATGGCATTGCTGTGGTTTTGTTTTACTGATGGAGAGTACCATTGCCGCCACTCTCTGGCTCTGCTGACTTTTAATTACTGAGTCTTCCTGCTTGTTGTCCCAGAGCAGTCTGCATCTGTACCCCAGCACAGACCTTGGGATTCAGGAGGGAAACTGAGGCATGAGGGGATGGGGAGAAAATGGAGTTTGTGCTCAGCCTCAAGGGTCACAGGGAGGGTTTTCGACAACTACATGAGCTGCTCTGGGCATTAGCACTGTGCAAGCCCCATTTTGCTGTGCTGCGTTATTCCAAGTGAAGCTTTTCCTATTCCAGATATTCAAGCAGCTTCTCACCTAGGAGGATTCCCAGGTGGCTAACAGGGAGCACACTTGCAATTTAACTTTGTCCTTAGTTGAAGCAATTGTAGTTGTCTTTTCTCTACCTGGATGCATATTATAATAAAATTTTAAACAGGGACTTCATTTTCTGTGACCCTCTATTTCTCCATCAAATTTGGGTCAAAACAACTAAGGAGCTCAACAAATGCTAATGGATGCAGATAAGCACAGACACACACACTACACATGATTAAATGCACCTTGTTTTCTAAGAAATACAGGCTTAAAACAGTTAACTTAAAGTGAAGGTTGCCGCAGCAACCATACACATTAGCAAAGCTAAAAGCAAAGGTCATCGTTAAAATTAATTTCTCGCTACAAGCTATAGAAGGCAGAAGGTAATGCTCACCACACTCTGATGCTTCCCCAGCTCACATGCTTGGAAGTTGTTTTCTCTTGCAAAGACGTTTGAAGAAAACCCTCCTTTTCTCTGCACTGAAAATTTGCTCTGAGAACATCCCAAGAAACCAAGGAGCCGATTTTTCAGATAATCAATGAAAACAAATATTCCTCCATGAAAACCTTCATCATATTAATAACACAGTATTTTGCTTTTTTTGTTTGGTCACTCTTCAGTCAGCTCTATCCATAGGAAGTTTTGGGAAAGGCATTCAAATAACAACCATCGAGACCGGATGGAGAGGAAACGCTGTGTTCTCGCACCCAGAGAGCTGTGAAGTGGGGTGTTTTGTCTTAGGAAATGGCTATGCCTGTCTCTGCGCCGGCAGCACAAACATCTCTCGTACCCACGAGGGGATTGCACTGAACTCTGCCCCTTCCAGGGTCTGCTGCCCATCCATCTGCTGTCTGTCACGGATTGTATTATATGGATATTACAGCCACTGTGCTTCCTACCTCACTTTGAGATGTAGTTAGGACATATTTAGCTACAGTACATGTTGTTCTAAATATACACAAATTATACATAAAAAAGCCTGCAATCTGGCCTACCTAATGCCTACGTTAGCACACTTGTGTAGCTGGGAAAAGCACACAAGTCCTGCTTGAAATCTGAAATAGCAGCAGCAGACTTGGAGTTTTCTTCCCGGGAAAGGCTGGAAGAGACCAACGGGAATGGCTAGGAAGGAAATTTTCCAGCCAGGAGGTGTGAGAGGGTTGGAGGGGCTCTGAGGAGCGTCCCCCCAGCACCAGGCTGGAGTCACCGCTGGGAAAGAGAAAATCTGGCTTATTGCTGGCTGCTGTGGGGCTGGATGCCAAAGTCATGGTTGAAGAAAGGAGCAGGACTGGAAGATGAGAGCCAGGGAACCCCAAGCTGACTTGGGAAGCCAGGTCAGAAAACCAGGCTTGTGCCAGAACTGGGCTTGATCCAGGTGCTCAGACAGGACCAGGGCAATAGTCATGGCCAGAATGGATCAACCAGCCCTTGGGGAGTCTTAGCACAGACCCCATTTGGTGTCTGCCATGGGGGCTGAGCTTGCAGCGACCCATCCGCTCAGCCAGGACTGCAGCCCCCGGCAAACCTTGACTTTCAACAGCCTGGAGGTGGCCCACGGTGGCCCACAGACCTCCACTAACGCTCTACCCTTTTTCCCTGCAGGTCCCCAGTGCAACGCCTCGGTAGACCTGATCGGCACGTGTTGGCCCCGGAGTGCGGTGGGACAGCTGGTAGCTCGCCCCTGCCCCGAATATTTCTATGGCGTGCGGTACAACACCACAAGTAAGATGAGCAGCAGTAGTGGGGACTGGTGGACGAGGGGTGGGGAAGTTCAGAGAGCCGTGGGTATCAGGGGCTGCGGGGACACGAGTGACAATACATCTCTGGGTACAGAGCTTGTTGGGGGGCTCTGTGGCATCTGTCCACCAAAAAAAGAAAAAAGCCCTCATATCCCAAATTGCAGGGAAGGTGGTTTCACAGCAGTGGCTTTACGTCCTCCTGGACATGCCCCCATGAAAGAGAAGAGGGCTGATGTCCCCATCTTGGGGACAGGGGAAGAGGAGTGAGCCTGCCCTGCTCTTGGATGTGGCATAGAGGTCTGCAACCCCCAGCTGAGCAAGGACTGGGGGACCTTGCAGCTCATCCCCTCCCAGCATGGGTGACTGCCTTGTCACTGCTGATGATGTGCTGGGAGCAGGGGACAAAGCAAAGGCACTTGAAAAGTGCCCAAAGCCATTCCTAGCACACAGTTGAGCTTCTGACCACCAAGCGCTGCCTTTATTGAAAGAAACATCTTGCTTCCCACAGAAAACATCAATTTTTCCGTGCCACACCTTTCTGCCACAGTGGAAGATGGCACACATACGGTTCCTGTTTTGTGGTGCTCTCATGCCATTGCAGGAGTCTCTTTGCATTAATCCATACTTGTGCCTGCCTAAAAGCCATCCCCATCCCTGTCCCATCCCATCGCCCTGATGAGGGTCACAATCTCTGCTGTTGATAGCAGAAGCCCAGCACCACCCCAGTGCTGGCATCATCCTGGTGCTGATGCTAATTGGAGACTGCTCTGGGGTTGCCATGGCCATTCCTTCCCAATTAGCCTTGCTGCTCACCGTCCTTGCTGTGAGGCAAAGAAAACCCCTAATGCAGGGAGAGAAGTGAAAACTTCACTCTGCTGTTGCAGCAGGATGGCACATGATCGCTCAAGCAAATGGTGCAGAGGAAGGGAAAAGGAGAATCGAACTTCATCTCAGTGATGGGAGGCGTCAGAGTCCCCCAGCACCGAGGGGCAGAGCTGGTGCAGACCCAAAGCCCTTGAGTGGGCCTGAAATGTTCTGGCGATTTTGGTGCTGCAATTGCAACCAAGGCAGCATCTGAGCTGGTGTCAAAGCAAAAGATGCCACTGGCTTGATGCCAGTGACTCCTGCATTAGTGACAATCATCAGGTCACATCTTTGTGCCCATCCCCACACACCGCTAACCCTTCAACGAGCACCCTCTCTTTCAGATAATGGCTACAGGGAGTGCCTCGCTAACGGGAGCTGGGCAGCGCGGGTCAACTATTCCCAGTGCCAAGAGATCCTCAGTGAAGAGGTAGGACCTCGGTGGCCCCTCAGCCGGGCTCTTGGCAGGAGGGTGAGGGACAGACAATGGAGTTTTGAAGGGCAACAGCATCCAGGTCAGGAATGGCCCAAGGGAGCTGTGGCCTGGGCATGCAGCAGCATCCCAGATATAAGGTTGCATGCAGCATATACAACCGCCTTCTTGATTTGCCATTCTCTGACCAAAAAAAGCCATGCCTGTTTTCTTCCCTGTTAAAAACCCAAGAGGATTTGCAATGTGAGGTCTCCTGGCTCCAGAGCCACTGGGTGCAGATCACCATGGCCTCCAGCCCCGTCACCTTCCTCCAGCTCCCTCCTGACACAAGCACTCAGTGCAAACCCCATCCTTCCCCATATGGAATAAAGGAGATGTTTAGGAAGCTGAAAGGGATAAAAAAATGGGGACCAAGAATTGCAAGCCCCTGAGTAGGTCAAGCCACCCCTCAGAGCAGAGGAGAAGAGATAGGGGCTGTTCATTTGCAGTTGATAACCACCTCTGGTATTTAAGATGCTGATATCTCTTGCCAGGAATGGTTTTCTCACTCAGTTAATTGCTAATTCACAGGTTGGATGAGTGCCTAACAGCAGGAGCAATCAATTAATTTAATTATCACTCACACCTTCCCTGAGATCTTCTGCTCCCTCTGCCCAAATTCATCCCAGCCTCTCAGCTGCCCCCAGGGCAAGAGGGAATGAACTGAGACATCAGATGTCACGTTGCCAGCAAGCTCGCCTGAATTACAGCAGGATTTCCCCAGACGAGGGGTTGGGGATGGCCCAGCGCTGAGCAGGGGTGATGTAGGGGCAGCAACCATGAGCTGCCCTGGCATGGGTAGGATATGAAATGCCTGAACCCTTTTCAGGGCCAGGTTGATGGCTCTCCTGCCCACATTAGCCCCATCCGACCAGCCGTGTCCCCTACCAGCCCCATCTCCACTGTCCTGCACCAGGTGGGCTCCAGTTGCTTTCTGAAAAAAGACACAAATTTTGCAGTGCAGCTCTCAGAGGTGATGTGGTGGAGGAGGTGGGTTTGTGGTGGTACCTGGGGCTGTTGCTGACGCACTCCCCATCTCCCTCCACCAGAAGAAGAGCAAGCTGCACTACCACATCGCCATCATCATCAACTACCTGGGGCACTGTGTCTCGCTGGGGGCCCTCCTCATGGCCTTCGTCCTCTTCATGCGCCTGCGGTGAGTGACCTGACCTGCTGCTGTGTTGCTGCTGGGGGGATGAGTCCAGAGAGGTCACCCCACGGCCTTCAGGCTGGGAATGGACCCAGCCCCTGTGTTTTGCCATATCTTCCCCCATGGCCATTGCTCTCCAGTCTGGAGGGATCGTGCCTATCTCAGGGTTATTTTCCTCCTGCTGCTATTTTAAAGCAGTGGGTTATGGAGGCAGAGGGCCCTCCCTGGTGCCTTCCACCTCCTGGCCTTGGTCCTGCCCACCTCACTCAGGGCATGGCCCTAGCAGCTCACCCTTGGGGTCCCAACAAAGACATTCAGCTCCACAAACAGCCCTGTCCTCCGGCCCACACACGACTGACCCCCAGACACCCACCATTCTCTGATGGTCCCTTGTCCCCTCTTCTCCAGGAGTATCCGGTGCCTGAGGAACATCATCCACTGGAACCTGATCACAGCCTTCATCCTACGCAATGCCACGTGGTTTGTGGTACAGCTCACGATGAACCCAGAGGTGCACGAGAGCAACGTGGTAGGTGTTGCTCTGCCGGGCAGCCAGTCTGAGCCCAGCCCTGAGCAGCTGGGGTGTGTGGGGAGCTCGGGCATCCTAAAGATGAGGCCACAAAAGCAGCTTGAGGGGCCAAATAGGGCTGCCTGGTAGTTGGTGGACAACCCAGCCTTATGAGAAACGTGGGTTCAGTTGCTCTGCTGGGGCCTGTGTTGCCCTGTGCCTCAGTTTTGCCACTGTAACAGAGCTCTGCTCCTCACCTTCCATGTCTCCTCCAAACCCCCTTGGCAGGTCTGGTGCCGCTTGGTCACTGCCGCCTACAATTACTTCCACGTGACCAACTTTTTCTGGATGTTCGGCGAGGGCTGCTACCTGCACACAGCCATCGTGCTCACCTACTCCACAGACAAGCTCCGCAAGTGGATGTTCATCTGCATCGGCTGGTGTAAGTACCAGCATTTGCCCTTCGCGCACCAGGTACCCAGGGTTTTAGTGATGGGTGATGCCCACCTCCATTCTCTGCTCCAGCTCTTTTTGCACCCAAATAGCTGTAAAAAGGCTGCCAGGAGCAGGAGGATGGGCTTTACATGGCCATATCATCTCACCTGGTGGTTTGCCCTGTGTGAGAAAATCCCTGTTTCAGCATAATTTTGTGGCAACTTTACACCCCTGAGACTCATCTGTGTGTTCATCTGCAGGTATCCCCTTTCCCATCATCGTCGCCTGGGCCATCGGGAAGCTGTACTACGACAACGAGAAGTGAGCCTGATTGCTCTCATTCTCCTTTCTATCCCAATTCCCCGGAAATCAGTTGTGCCAGAGGCTGTGGCAGGCATGGATCCTGCCTGGAAGGGCTGACATGAGGCAGGGTACACAGAAAGGGTAGGAAGAAAAAAAGATAATATTCTTCCATTCTTTCTTTTATCCCACCTTTAGGCTTTATGCCGCATGAGCCCTGCCTGCAGCTGCCTGCTGCTGCATTTTTTTCTTCAAAGGGCAAATGAGATTTTTTTTTAAGGGGGAAAAGGGGAGATTAAGCCAGAGCTCCTATAATGTGTTTGCTAAATGGAGCTGGGATTTAATCTACCAGCAGAGATATAAGCTACCACCACCTGAGCCATTTTCACAGAGACTTGCTAATGGAGGACTTAACAGGCACCTGAGAGTTCATCACGCGGACTGGGAAGTTAAAAGGGGCCCGTTTAGATGAATGGCAGCTCATCTTGTTTTTCGGTGCTAGTTTTGCCCCCCCGACTTCAACAACCCTGTGCTACACACGCAGACACAGCACCGATTTAACAAAACCCAACAGGGTGCTCCCAGGACATGGATACACCTGTGTCAGCTCCTGCAGGGTTTACTGGGGACAGAGCCAACCCAGACCTGTATGCATGCAAGGTTGTCCCTGCTCGTCCTACAATAACCAGTTCCCACATCCACACAGGGCCCATTAACACCCCCACAAGCCCCCATGCACCTCCATAAACTGGGTTCCTGGGGAAGCTATTCCATAGAGGCTACAGCAGTTTTTGTAGTGCTTTCACCCTATGGACAGTGACTTACAGAGATTGTGCAAGGAGAGGAGTAAATCCAGGTCACTCACACTGCAGGCTTGTCCCTGACACCACTTGTCCTTGCCTTGCAGGTGCTGGTTTGGGAAGCGAGCGGGAGTTTATACTGACTACATTTACCAAGGCCCCATGATCCTGGTGCTTCTGGTAAGAGCAAAGTGACCTTGCTTGCTAAATATAGGGTCCTTCCCATCTGCACGTGGGATAATGCTGTTCCCGATCAGGGTCTCACCCCCTCCTTCAGCATCACCCCGCTGCAGCTGGCTATGCTGCCCCACAGCAGCAATGCCGGTCGCCCTGCTCGCCCAGCTCCCTGCACCCAAACTGCACCTTGAGCACATTTGGGCACCTAACTCACAAAGAGAAATAGCGTGCAAGGATCCTGCTGGCTTGGGATGGGCTAGAAAGGGAGACTGGAAACCTCACTCTGATAGGGATGGTCCCATTAACAGACTCCCACATGCATTAGTAAGTCCCTCCATCCCTGTCTTGGCACTATTTGGGTGCAGGTGAGTGCTTTGACAAGCATTTGTAGCAGCCTGGGGACCTCAACCTCATTCCCTGATCCACATCACTTTGCTCCTGGCCCTTGGCTGAGCCATGATGCTTGAACCAGGGGTCATATGGACCATAATTTGCTGGGCCTTTGCCCTTTTGGGAAGGGACAAAGAGCAGCAGAGATGGCAAGACACAAGCAGCAGCGCCAGGGTCCAACCTGTATTTGTAGCAGGAAAACCGTGCACAAAGTCCCACAGCTTTTCCTCCCTCCTTGCCCAACGCTGAGAAAACCCAAGACAGTACTAATCACCGGCACCAACCAGCCTCGTTGAATAATTGAGCCTCCTTCTCATTTCCCAGCCCGTCAGGTAGCCAGGCCACTTCTAATTTGTGTCAATTGTGCTCAGCTCCCAGCACTGCCTTCCCATGCCCTCATTAGCGGTTCGGCAGCCAGGAGACCGGCCAAGCGGCTCCTTGCTGTGATGGCAGCCACTCTCCCAAAATCCCTTTGGCCACCTTATATTCCTCCTCCCCCTCCAACTTTTTCACCTTCAGCCCTTTTTCTAAAACTTGCCCTTCCTTGCCAATCTCCTGGTGTGCCCTGCTGCCCCACTCCCTTGAACAAACTCCTAAATCTTATTGCTGAAGTGCCTTAAAAATGATAAATGCAGATGTCCTGTTCTGGTGCATGGAAGGCAATAGATCAGGTTCAAGAGGAAACATTCCCATTTCCCCTGGCACGGCCCATTGCCTCTGCTGAGCAAATGGGAGGAAACGTTGGGGGAGCAGACACTGACCAGGTGCCCTCTTCCTTCCAGATCAACTTCATCTTTCTGTTCAACATCGTCCGAATCCTCATGACGAAGCTCCGAGCTTCAACCACGTCAGAGACGATCCAGTACAGGTAAGAGCATGAGTGACCCTGCAGAAAGCAGACCTGGAAACTGCATTAGCATGATTAGGGGGGATAGGAACAGCCCCATCAGCCAGGTATCAAGGGAATGGGAGCATGGAGAGACATCTAAGAGCACCTCGAATGCTTTTTGGGGACACATGGCCATTGCATCTGGGGTTGTTGAAAAATCCTGGCCAGTCAGAGCTTTGTGATGGAGAACGTGGATGGCTGGATCTGCCTTTGAAGGGAGCTGTTGGAGGCTGAGTGTCTTTGCAAAAGCTTCTGGTGGGACCCGATCTGCTCACCGGCCTTGGAGCTGTAAATCCTGGCAGGGAGGTGAGAATTAAATCACCACTTGGCAGCAAAGCAAAGGGCAAGGAAGGAGTAATGAATCAGTGCCACCCCAAACACCTCCTCGTGAAGCTGCAAGGAGAAGGCAACACTCTCGACAGCATGCAACAGGAAGATTTAACCCTTCCCTGCTGCGGAATATTTTGCAGACAACTTGGGAGGTGGACAGTCAGAGCAGCTCTCCCAAGTACCTGGAACAGGAGAAGACACCTTGATCTTTATCAATGCTTCTCTCTGGATCATTTCTGGGCAGGAATCAGGGAATCTCGCTGTGTGCTGGGTCAAGAGAAGCAGGTTTGGGGTAGGGGGTGACTTTTTCAGCTGAGAATAGAAAAATTCAGATGTTAGCATTGGGAAATGCCAGCCTTCCTCATCACGGACTATTGAGCTGGGATGATCGATTGAGCTTGGGGTGAGCAAAGATGAAGGTTATTGAAATGGTCTGGCTGGCCTCAGTCAGCAATTTTGGTTTTCCAGCATTTTCCTGATTCTGGCAGGGAAGGTTTTTCACTTTTGGGCAGAGCATCATTTTCATTTCCTGGAAACATTTTGTGAGACAGGAAAACTCGGAGAGTTTGGTAGGTTATAAACTGTGCAGCCCTGGAGGGCTCCTGCCTGCCATAGACAATGGCTTTTGGTAAAAAGCTGATGGATCCCCGGCTACAATGACTGCTCCCCTGGGAAAGTTACACCAGTGCGTGTGCTGTCCCACGGTTTGCCAGCCTGAAGATGCTCATGTCCTCGGTTATTTCCAGCTCCTCCGTGCTGCGGCTCTCCTCCAGGTCAGCGACGCAGCACAGGTCCCAGGCCCCATCCCTGCCCAGACCTGCCAGGGGTGACTTTTCCTGTTTTCAGCTAATGTTGGAATCTGTCCATTAACAGGATCTTTAAGCAACAAGTGTTGACTTGGCATTGTTCTTGTCCCCTAATCCAAAAGAATGAGATGCCAAGCCCCAATCCTTCCTCTTGTATCAGCACTATTGCTTTTCACAAACCCCACTTGTAATCTCATCAAGAAAAGATATCAAATTAATTAGCTGAGATAAGTTTTTCATAAACCCATGTTGAAGGGTGGGAATTATTTTACCCTCCTTAATTCCTTTTTAATCAAGCCTTAGATCAGCGAAGCAACCATTTCACGCCAGCTCAAGGTCAGGCCTCCACTACCCACTGCCCTTTTCTGGGTGGAGAAGGCGCCCAGTGCTCACACCAGCCCAGTCACTTGGGGATCACGTTGGAAAACAGCTCAACTCTGCTCCGTCCTCCCTCGGTCACTGGTTTGCCCAGACCCAGCCGGACCAGACCCAGGCAGTCTGGTGCTGGAAGTGGGATGGAGAGTGTCCTCGTGTCCAGGGCTGCTGTGCAGCAGCTCAGGTCCGTGTTTTCTCCCCAGGAAAGCAGTCAAGGCCACGCTGGTGCTGCTGCCTTTGCTGGGAATCACCTACATGCTGTTCTTTGTCAATCCGGGGGAGGATGAGATCTCCAGGATCGTCTTCATCTACTTCAACTCCTTTCTGGAGTCCTTCCAGGTATGGTCCTCAGCACTAGCTTCTATCCCAGTCCCCCCAACAAGGGATGTGGAGGAGTCCATCCTGGCTGATGCCTTGCCCCACTTCTGTCCCCTCCCAAAAACAGACATCCCCAAACTCCAGGGTTGCTCCTGAGCCTGGGGGTGCCTGTTGGCCATAGCTCTGTGGTGACTCTGCTGCTTGTCTCCTTCCAGGGCTTCTTCGTCTCTGTCTTCTACTGCTTCCTGAACAGCGAGGTGAGCACCGGGGGCTGGCGGGTGCTCGGGGGGTCCACGCTTTTCCTTGCAAGCAGACGCAAGCTCAGCCCAAGGCTCTGGCCCTGCGCAGGGCTTGGAGGGTGCTGGCACCCAATTTCCCAGCTGAAGGCATTTGCTGATCAGAGTTGGTGCTTTACCTCCAGCTCCAGGCACATCTGCAGCCACAGGTTATGCCCAGATGGGAATGGCTACTGTCGGCCCCCTCCTTTGGAGGAGGAAAATTCACCCCTGAGAACAGATGCTCTGGGGGTGCATCTGTGTGATCTGGTGCAGCAACAGAGCCAAGGGTCCCCTCATCCCTGGGAAATCCTTCCCCAGCGTGATCCCCATACACATGGACAAGGGCACCTCCCGGGCTCTGACCCGAAACACAGACAGCGGAAAGCAAAGGAGGTGAGAGTAGAGGCCAATCCTGGGGCTGATCATTTGGGCAGCTCTTTCCTCTGCCTCCTCCCAAATGCTCTTGCTCCTTTGCTGGCTCAGGAGTGTTTGCCCCAGACAAGCTTGCTTTGTTACCAAATCATATATAATTGATGCAGGAGGAAAAGGGACTGGACCAGGGCTAGCTGGTGACCCAGGAGCATTATCACACCATGCAATTCATGGTCCTTCATCTCTCGATCTCAGCTGGGCTGGCTGGGGATTTTGGTGTTCACCGAACCACGCCATCTCAGCTGACTGCGTCCAGTGCCCACCTCCCAGGGCCGTCCCATGCTGCAGTTGATGAAAAGACATTTCTTCACTATTTACCTGCCACACAAAGCACTTCGGCTGTTGTAGGACGGAATTAATGTCAAAAAAATGCCACTAGCATGAACCAGACAAGCCATAAAAACTCCCCAACTGTCACTTGCACATCTCCCAGCCCCTTGCAGCATCTGATACAGCATGTGAGATGCCGGCTCTCCTGCAGAGTCTCTGCTCAGATTTATTTCTCCCTCTTGTATCCATTTTGTGCTCTGAGGCACCATCAGTCGGGTTCATCCCTCTTCACAGCTGCAAGGGCTGCATTTCACTGGCATCACATCAAACAAGGCTGGGTGCCCTGGGAGGTCACAGGGGCTCCCAGAACCCTCCCTGCGCCCGGGGAGCTGAGCAGGGTTTCGGTAGCATTTTTGATTGAAAGACTGAGGATGAGGATGGTTGGTGCTTCTGAACAACTTCAGACAGCTGCGTGGTAACTAAATGTCCCCCTCCCCTGTCTCACGCCCCTAGGTCCGATCAGCTGTACGGAAGCGGTGGCACCGATGGCAAGACAAGCACTCCATCCGTGCCCGCGTGGCTCGGGCCATGTCCATCCCCACGTCCCCGACCCGCGTCAGCTTCCACAGCATCAAGCAGTCCACGGCCGTCTGAGCCAGGACCGAGCTGCCGTATGGGATGGGGGAGCCGGTGTCCCCACTGCGTGGGACTCCTGACCCGGCACGGCTCAGGAGCCAGGTCCTGCCTGCACCCACCAGTCTCGCAGAGGACACACAAACTTGCTGCAGCTGTGGGAAACCCTACAGAAGCTCCTGTCCCACTTGCTGGGGCAGACCTGTAGGATAGGACAGCTCAGATGCTGCTTTGTTGTTTCCCTGGCAGCGCTGTGACCTGCTGGGGTGGCAGAAGGAGCCGGAGGAGCCTGGAGAGGTTGCAGCAGCGTCCCTGCCTGCCTCCATCCTGGGCACGATGTTCCATGTGCCATCGCTGCCTCTCTCCAGTTTGTCACTGTTTTGAGGTGACAGGACACCAGGACATTGCTGGGACAGCTTATGGGGCTAATCCCTTGGAAAGCTGGGTCAGCCTTCCAGTGAGTGCATGCTGGGATGCTGCTGGCAGGGGGGGAAATCCTCTGGGGGGGCCAAAGCCCTCTGGGTTGGCAGGGGATGGGTGGAGAGCCCTGGACTGACTGCAGATGTTGCTTTATGTGGCTGTGTTTTTTTACCACTGGGGTTATTTGAACCCTTCCCCTGCCCCTTGCTAGGTCCTCAGGACATCCTGTAATTGCTGCTTGGTCTGACCAGGTCATTTCTCACCTCTACACCAAGGATGTGAGGCAGAGCAGTAGGGTGGGAGAGGGGAGGGAACCATGCAGCGGCTGGGGATGGGTCCCAGGGGCTCTGAACAGCCACACAGAGGGGGCTTGGTCTGAAGGGAGGTATGAGGTTTGGTTAATCCTGTGGTCCAGCCCAGCCCAGATGGGTCTACAGGTCTTTGCAAAGCCCCTGGACCTCAGGCTGACTCTGAGCCCCTGCTCAGGGAGTGGAAAGGCGAGGGAGCACTGCAGTGAAGCGGTGGCTGGGCTCCCTGAAGGCAGCTACCGTGGGGACATCCATGGCTTTGCTCCCCTCCTCCCTGCCCTGCTTTTACCCATGCAGGTGGGCTCGGTGCCAAAGCTGCTCCTTGCTCTTACGCAAGGGATGGGGCCAAATCATTCCCGTGCTGGGGTTAAGTGCCTTGGAGGAGCAGCAGCCTCCCTCCCCATGCTGGGGACCTCAGATCATCTCCCGTGCAGCTGCCAAGTCCCTGATCCACCCCCGATGCCCTGTTTCATGTGGTCACCGAAAGCAGCTGAGCAGAGAGGTCTATGCAGGGTGAGGAGTTTGCCCTGATCTCCTCAGAGTCACATTTTCCCTGCCCCATGTGAGATCTGGGGGTGCTCAGGCAGGGGGAGGATGCCAGAGGGGTTATGGGCCGAGTCTGCTCTCTGCATCCCAGGGATTTTGCTGCTGGGGCCCTACAGGGTCTGGTATGAGTCCCTTCACACTTCCGTGCCTCAGTTTCCCCACTATAAAGAACGGGCATAAGTATTTCCTGCCCTGGGGAGATTTAAGCATCTTTGAAATTGTAGTACTCTGTGATTTCCTCAGGATACAACACCAGAAAGGAATAAAATCTTTCTTTTATTCTTTAAAAGGAGGCACAGGCAAAAACCTCCAGGTTCTTTCTTTAAACATTTGAGAAGTTCAATAGTTTGAAGCAAATTCCTCCCATTTCCCTCCCATTGAGATTTCCTACCTGCATGTTTACTGTGGAGCCAAAACCAGAAATACTCCATTGCCTCCAATAACCTGCTGGGACCAGCAACACCTCCCAGTATGACAGAGTGACCACAACGAGGACCATACCCTGCACATGGGGCAGGTTTTGGTCCTTGTACAAGCTTGTCCATCACCAACAGACCCAGAAACTACCCCTTATCCAATATATCGGTGAGAAAAAGACCCCCAGAGTTATGCATTGGGAAAACTGGCAGCTCCCAGCTTTACAGACGCTTTCTGCCCGTGCCCTACAGGAGTAGACTTGTGTATCCCCACCATGGGTCAGTTTGATTTCTCTGCTGGGTGCTTTG
Source organism: Gavia stellata (assembly GCF_030936135.1). Taxonomy (NCBI): domain Eukaryota; kingdom Metazoa; phylum Chordata; class Aves; order Gaviiformes; family Gaviidae; genus Gavia; species Gavia stellata. Next base: position 4,498,339 of record NC_082621.1, on the reverse strand, counting down.
GCAGGAGCTAATAAAGATCTGCTGGCTACAGAGAAGGGCGAATGCCCCAGGGAGCTTTTTTCATTGTACATACAAGTGATGTTACCAAAAAGTGATGCGCTACATGTTCAATTGGGATTTTTCTAAAGCAGGGTCATTTTTGCTGGAAAAGAAGCTGGAAACTGAAAAACCAAAGAAAGAAACCCAAACAGAAGCACCTGTGTTCACATCACTGTTTTTTCCTTCTCCTCTTGGTGGTCTGCTCTAACTGACATGACTTCGCTTTCCGTAGCTGGAGAATTGTGTGTATTCTCAGCCTTGTTTGATTAAAATTACTTCGATTCCTCTCACAAGGACTTTTGGGGCATGTTTATCCTTTGGAAAAGACAACCCCAGCATGGGCCCTCCCCACTTTCCACGAGAGCATCCTCGCGTTGCAGTGGGCTCAGCATCCCACTGGCCACAGAGGCACCTGGGGCAGCTGGTGGCTTTTTTGTCTCCTCTCTACCCCGAGTCCAGATGCCCATAGCATGGAGGTGAGATATAGGCTCTCAATGAAGGTATCAAAACCATCTCATCTAAGGGGGGTGAGGAGCACCCCATATGGGTCTCCCACGCAAGCACCGTCAGGGCTAGAGGAACTCCTCCAAGTTTTCCGTGATGTTCCCTCTCTCCTGAGCTAAGACAGAACAAAAATGTAATGATGTGCTTCGCAGCAGGAGGGAGAGCCAATTAAACTCGAATTTCATTTCATACATCAATGTTTACGAGTGAAATTCAGACACAAACATCTCTTTCTGGTCAAGCTTTTCCGTTGCAGAATTAATTTGCTCATCACACAGAGCCTTGGAGAGCACTGTAATTTGGTAAGCACCATGCACATAAATAATAATTACAGGTTCCTGCTGATTACATGATTGTATTTAAAGTTATCAAGTAATTCCAAGATTAATGACCTGCCAATCCTGTGTTCTTGACGAGGTTGTAGCCTCTTGAGATAATCCTGCATTAACCCTTGATGTTATCCTGTTAGGGCTGGGAGAGGCAAAGTGGGACCCTGAGGATGGGACCTCATGATGCTCCGGAACATCCCAGGCTGGGAGCGAGGCAGACTCACAGGAGCCTCTCCAGCACATAGAGATGGAATTTAATTTGGCTTCTTCATTTGATTAACATGTGAAAGCTACCATGGAGCTTGCCTCCAGCCCTGGAGTTCACAGAATCACTAAGGTTGGAAAAGACCTGTAAGATCATCAAGTCCAACCACCAACCCAACCCCACCATGCCCACTAAACCATGTCCCGCAGTGCCACGTCCACACGTTCCTTGAACACCTCCAGGGATGGTGACTCCACCACCTCCCTGGGCAGCCTCTTCCAATGCTTCACCACTCTCTCAGGAAAGACATTTTTCCTAATATCCAACCTGAACCTCCTCTGGCACAACTTGAGGCCATTCCCTCTTGTCCTGTCGCTTGTCACTTGGGAGAAGAGACCAACACCCACCTCACCACAACCCCCTTTCAGGTAGTTGTAGAGAGCGATGAGGTCTCCCCTCAGCCTCCTCTTCTCCAGACTGAACAACCCCAGCTCCCTCAGCCGCTCCTCATCACACTTGTGCTCCAGACCCCTCACCAGCTCCGTCGCCCTTCTCTGGACACGCTCCAGCACCTCAATGTCCTTCTTGGAGTGAGGGGCCCAAAACTGAACACAGCATTCAAGGTGCGGCCTCACCAGCACCGAGTACAGGGGCACCATCACCTCCCTGGTGCTGGCCACACTATTTCTGATACAGGCCAGGATGCCATTGGCCTTCTTGGCCGCCTGGGCACACTGCTGGCTCATATTCAGCCGGCTGTCAACCAGCACCCCCAGGTCCTTTTCTGCCGGGCAGCTTTCCAGCCACTCGTCCCCAAGCCTGTAGCATTGCATGGGGTTGTTGTGACCCAAGTGCGGGACCCGGCACCCCAGTTGCTCCCCAGCCTCAGCCTTACCACCTGGGGTCAAAGCTCAGGGGTCCTGACTGCCCTGCACTACATCCCCAGCAGACCAAGAGCTGGCAAAGGAGAAAACCTGCCGTCCAAAGCATGAACGGAGGGAGGGAGAGGAAAACTCACGATCCTGACCCTCTGTGAAGGACCTAAGCTTTCATCCCACCTTCCAGCCAGGCTGCCCTGGGCAAACAACCCCGTTGCCAGAGCCAGGACCTCCCAATTCCTGCTCCGCTGCCACGGGCATGATGCACTGTCCATCAGTCGGAGGGCTTATAGCTTGTATTTAAAGCCAAGCTGGACAATCATTCCCCTTCCTCCACCCTGTCTCAGATATTGTATTTCTGTCTGGCTGTCCACAGGTTTGGGCCATTCCTGGATGTTTAACCCTCTCTGTACCTTCTCAGGCTGGCAACGATCCTGGAAGGGGTGGGTGGTGGGGAGGGAGGGAGAGGACATCCCATGGCGGTCTATAGCCCAATGGTCTCATTTGTGGCTTTCAGTGCCGTCCGCCCCCAGATGTGTCTCGCCTGTGATGTGTCATCCTTCCAGCACTGCCAAACCCCCAAATAAATATTTCATCCTTTAATTCCGATGCCCTCTTGCTCTCTACTCTCCCCCCTGCATGAGCCTCCCGCTGACATTTGTCACTGCAGTCACAGTTAAATGGCTTTCAAAAGCGTGTGGCAGTGAGAGACAGGCAGCTCTCTGCAGCCCTCATGAAATTTTCAAAGGGCTGTATTTCTCCAGTTTGGAGGAAATCTAAAGATCTGAGACGCAAGCGTGGCTCCCCCTGATCCCGTCGGAGAGCCTGTCTGTTCAGCCCTGGAGAAAAGGCTTTTCTGGCCATTCCTTGAGGAGCCCCAGGGCCGTGCTGAAGTCAGCAGAGGTGTGCGCATCAGACAACTTGCTGGAGATGGGCGTCTGCAAGGAGCAGTGATGGGTTGGTCCCACGACCAGGAGTCATTCATGCTTGTGGCTCTGGATCTCTCCGTGGTGGTCACCCACACCCGAGTCCATCCTCCCAGCTGGAGCCCTCAGCAATGCTCCCATAGCAATGTGCACCAAGGGTTGTCCAGGTTTTCCAGGTTTGTTTGGAAATAGCGTGGTCCCTTGCAGTCCCTAACAGCCTGCTCCCATTGCAGCACCAGCAGAGTCCCTGCAAGCACCACAGCCGGGCTCCCCTGCACTGCCCTCCTCTCCACCGGGCAAAAGTTCCCATGGGAAACTATTGTTTTTAGGCTGCTCAAATCGGCTGCTGAGCCTCCTGCTAGTAGGGGAAACTGAGGCATGGATTTGCACCATGTTGCATAAGGAGATGCTGGGCTCTGCCTGCTGACCACCATCCTGCCAGACACATCTGCTGCAGAGCATCCTCCAGCCCCATCATCCTGGTCTGAGACGTGCTTCAGGAGACATCAGTGTGATGGGGGGCTTGGGACACCCCTCAGCAGCCCACAGCCTCTTTCTGCCTGGGAGGACACAGCCCCATCAGGACGTACCCCATCCTGACCCAACCAGCAATCCCTCAAACATGGTTGCTTTCTGCTCCGACACCAGCACCCATTTCCAGCCAGCTTGCTGATATGTAGAGCTGCCCTCCCTGGCTCTCGTGGCAGGAGACCCTAATTTTAGGTGCAGCAGAGGAAGGGTCATACTTTCCCTCACTCAGCACTGTGCTCACGGGGACCAAGGCCCAGTGGGGTCCTCCAGCAGTGCCAGTGGCAAGTGCTTGAGATCCAGAGGTCCATCTCCTCTCGTGGTCCCTGGCTGCTTCTTGCTGCCTCCCCGCTTTTGTATCAAGGCAAATCACAAACGACTGGTCCTCACCTGCCCTTTCCAGCACATGCTGTCAGTGACACGGCCGTCCCAGCTTAGCCAGCACAAAGTCTTTGGGGTTTGTCTACAGAGTGTGGCTGAGCTCCGATCACAAGGTGTCAGGGCTCGTGACTCGGTCCTAAAGGATCATCTCTGACTGCCAGAGACTATTAGCATTTCTCTGCTTCCAGAAGGGCTTCAGCTTTGCTTGGGTTGAAACCAGCCTTTGGGAGAGCAGGTGATCCAGCCGTGTTGCAACTAAGAGGATCTCCTGTCCTGCGCTTGCAGCTCTGGGGGTGCCAGGTGAGGTCTTGGAGGCTGGATGAGGTCCTCCTTGCAGGACCATGACTTCAGTTGGGTGGCTGGAGAGCCCCAAGGAGCTGGTGGCTCTGGAGAAGCCTGTGGGTATGTGAAATACAGGACAAAAATGGAGCCCTGGCTTAAGCACTTGCAGTGTTCCCAATTGCAGAGGTGTCGTTGGCACAGTAGGAGCCAGAGACCTGGAGGAACACAAACAAGGAAAACGGCAGCCTGAGAAGCACGTGTAGATGAAATACGCTGCAAACACAGAAGTAGGATCTCAGCACAAGCCAGGAAAAAACAGTGTGACTGTGCCTGCTGGTTCGAAAGGAAAATAAGATGAGATATTCAGGAAAAGCCTTGGATTATAGGCTAGAATGATTACGTCCTTATTGAAGTTTGACAGGTGCTGCATCACTAACCCAAAGCCATGGTAATAGAAATGCTTATAATTCTGATGAAAATTATTTGGGTGGCTAATGGGAGCTATATTTTAATGCATTAATATGGTTAAGATGTGCTTAGAGACCGCAGATTGACTAAGCAGATAAAATAGCCCTTTTCTTGCTCAACGGGGAACGGCTCGTTCCATAGAGTTTTCCACACAGGGATCTTTCTGGCTGCTGCCTTTGTGCCAAGCGGTGCTAAGGGAAACTCATCTGATTACTAGCGATAAAAAAAATTGCAAGCTGAAACCAAGCAAGTTTGCACACAGTGACAGGGAGATGAGCTGAGCCACTGCAGCTTGTCACCTGCCTGCCCTCGAGACTGCCCAGCCTCAGCAAGAGCAGCCCATGACCATGATTTCGGGGCATCCTCCAACCCGTCTTGATGTGTCCTGTGCAGGTGCAGCCTCGAATTAGCTGCTACCTCCCCCCCGTGCTGGTTTTGGCTGCAATAGAGTTCATTTTCTTCGTAGTAGCTAGTACGGGTCTATGTTTTGGATTTGTGCTGAAAACAGCGTTGATAATTCAGGGAGGTTTTAGTTACTGCTGAGCAGGGCTTACACAGCGTCACGGTCTCTTCAGCTTCTCACCCCACCCCACCAGCGAGTAGGCTGGGGGTGCACAAGGAGTTGGGAGGGGACACAGCCGGGACAGCTGACCCCAACTGACCAAAGGGATATCCCAGACCATATGATGTCATGCTCAGCATATAAAGATGGGAAGAAGAAGGAAGGGGGGACATTTGGAGTGATGGCATTTGTCTTCCCAAGTAACTGTTACGCATGATGGAGCCCCGCTTTCCTGGAGATGGCTGAACACCTGCATGCCCATGGGAATTAGCGAATGAATTCCTTGTTTTGCTGTGCTTGCCTGCGCGGCTTTTGCTTTACCTATTAAACTGTCTTTATCTCAACCCACGAGTTTTCTCACTTTTACCCTTCTGATTCTCTCCCCCATCCCACCTGGGGGGAGTGAGCGAGCGGCTGGGTGGGCATTAGTTGCCGGCTGGGGTTAAACCACGACACCCTCCCTGCTGCACAGGCGCTGCTGGGACTGCCGGTCCCTCGCTGTGATAGCTGGGAGATGCCACCATGTGCTTTTTCCCATTCACCCTCAGCATCCCCGGGGATGGCCGGGATCACCAGGCAGATTCCAGCATTTCTGTGTTCCTGGTCCATCTCCCCAATGGCGAATTGAGACCCGAAACATGCATTATAAACTGGATCTAAGTGCATCTCGCCACCTCCCAGAGCAGCCCCACTGCTTCCAGGCAGCATCAGGTGCTCCCAACACGATTGAGTCCACCTGGGTGCTTGTCCCCAGCTCGGTTATCGAAACTCTCATTAGCTGCTGTGTTTCAGTGGCAGGGAGGCATTTAACCCCTTCCCTCCTTGGTGTTAGCCCTAGCACACAAACCCCCTTGAAGATGGGCCAAACCCACATATTTTAATTTAGATCAGCCTACAAATGCTTCATCCATCTCTTTTGACCCCTGGGGGAAAGGTTTTTTGCTTAAACGCTAAATTCTGGCTGGTTGTTTTGGTTTTTTTTAAAGAAGATGTGTTTCCTGCCCCTAAAATTTCCAATCTGTGTGTAATTCCCATGCTTTTCTATTTCTTTTTCTGAAGTAGTGCCCCAATACACTGTGTGATAGTAAGGAACAAAGCCTAGCCCAGTGCACAGAGATTTTCTCCTTTAAAAGCTGTATCTCAGGCACGTTACACCTAAATTGCATGGAGAGATTTGAAGGCCCCGACACACCCCAAAGCGTCGCAAATCCCAGCCTGGCAAAACAAGACACAAGTCAAGCACCGCTGGAGAGGAGGAAGCGCAGAGCCAATGCCATGGCAATCGAGGAAAATCTATGCAAAATGGGTAGCAATTAAACAAGAATTAACCAGGTTGCAAGAGGAGAAAATTGCTTCTTTCAAACCCTCTTGATGATAGAGCTGAAAAGGCCCAGAGCTCCCATGGCTTATTACTGGTGTGAACAGATGAAGAGGCTGTTAATAAAGATTGTCAGAAGCTTTCCCAAAGCCAAACATCCTCGCCGGAGCAAGGGCTCGGCGGGGACCTTAGCTTTGCCGCATCTTCATCTGCTCAGCTATTAACCACAGAAGCACTGGCCAGAGAAGGCGGATGGCTTGATGGTTTCTCCAGGAAAGGGCTGGGGATTTCACACTGGTGTTTGGGAAGGTGACACCTCTGGTGGGGTGGGATGGAGATGGACCCTCCGCAGCCCGTCCCCATCCTGCGCAGCCCTTCTCCTTCTCTGACACCCGGCTGCTTCCTGCTCCCCATCCACTGCCCGAAAGGCCAATGGTGATGGCCATCAGTGCTGTGGTGCAGCAGGCAAACAGGGTGTTTTGTCAGATTGTCTCACCAAAAGCCAAGCCTTGACATGGGCTGATAACCTGCCAAGATGGGCTGGGGGCCAGGGAATGGCTGGGGGTGGGTCAACATGTGATTCCCCGTCCTGTCCACCCTCACCTGCCCGGCACAGCACCCAGATGAACAGTCACCTCTGACATCCGCATAGCCCTGGGGAATAAGGTTTTGGGACAGGACCTGCATCCAGACAAGGTCAAATCTGGTCTTCTGACCCCTAAAAGGATAGACCCCAGCTCCCCCAGTCCCACAGCTCTGGGAAGCAGCTGGGACACCTCTCATCAGCTCCCCTGAACAGCTCTGAGGGTTTGAAGCAAGGACAGAGGTTGGAAAATTGCTTTGCATTGCAGCTGAAGCAAGCAGGGAGCACATGTGTGGTGCACAACCAGGGATTCACACAAAATCCAGCCAGTCCTGCGCTTGGAGAGGTGGCCACCAGTCATCCCTTCTCACTGTGCTCGGATAAACCCCAAAATAGGTGCCACTTGGTGCTCAGCAGCTGAGCTGCAGCTGCCTTCTGTGCCAATTACATACTTAACGCTAACGCCACAGTGCTAATTGCATTAATAGGAGACTAATCGCACACCTAAAGGATGAACGGGAGCTAATTACCTGACAGCAACACCGTGCTCTGTGCAGAGCTGTCAGTCTCAGCGCAGCGCGGTTGCTCCCAGGAGTATCCCATCGGCAGCCCCGGGGTTCTCCAGGTGCCTGAGCCGCAGCCCTGGGCGAGTGGTGGTGAATCACAGTGTGGCTCTTGGGACACATCTGCTCCTCACCCCCAGCAGGAATAGCTCCCTCATGCCTCATCTGATTCTTCCTGGGGCAAATTAAGCCTGTTGCATTGGCTGGGAGGTGTATTTAGGTGGAGAGCACCTATAGGCAGAGGTCTCTGACCATGTATCCAGATCACCCATGGTGAAGGGTGATGCCAGTGTCCATCGGGGTCTTGCCCTTGTCCTGGGCCACCACCACCCTGGGTATGACCAGAGGCAGTGGGTCCACCCTGGAGACACCCAGTATGCCTGGCAAGAGGGTAGGAAATGCGTTATTCCTGCCTGGAAGGTGCAAGCAAGAGCTGGGGAAGTTGCTGACCCCACTCAGGGGCTGCTCAAGGGCTGCAAGGCGATGTTCCCGTTCCTGATGTCTGGCCCTGTGCTCCTCATGCTTTCCAGCCTCTCGCTAATACCCATCCCTCAGGTTCCTCCAGTTGCCTGCCTCTGGCACATGAAAACCGAGTCGGAAACTTCACACACCCCCAACCATGGCTCCTCTTCCCGAGGAGCATCACAGCCTGGTGCTAAGCAGGCAGCAACCAGCATGGTCAGGCAGGCTCCTTCCCCGTGGGCTCTGTGCCCTTCTCCCCCTTGCTGGAGGGTAATTAGTGCCTCTTGGCTTGATGGGGTGATAAACTAGCAGCAGTAGCAGCTCTTTGCAGTGGCACAGCAAGGGCAGCGGATGGGGAGCAGGAAGCAGCCGGGTGTCAGGATGCCTGGCTTCGAAATCCAGCCTCAAGTAATTGAGTAACCCTCTTGGAGTTTTGGATGAGTTTAAGCACGTTTACCCACCCATAGCAGTACGCTAATGAAGAGCAGGTCACTTGGGGAATGTTTGTCGCTTGTGTAGACACCGTTATCAGCCCACCAAAGCAGTGTGGTCCTCCAAATACCCTTAACTCTGCCCCTGTGATGCTGTGCAAGAATCAAAGTGTTTGAGAAAGTAAAACGTGTGTGGGAAGGAGGGGGGAACGGGATTTAGATGTAACATTTGCAGATAACTGGAGAGCTTGTTTAGCAGGTGGGCTAAAATCTACTGGAGCTGTTGGACCAAGGCAAAAATGCATCAAGGAAGAGACTGAACAAGGCTCTTCCCAGGGCATGCGGCATAATTAAGGTTGGGATGTACCCTAGCAAACCATGAGCAGGAGGAGCATAATCACCCATGCTGTTACAAACAGGAGAGGCAGTTTCTCCATCAAACATATAGTGTTCTTTGCAATCTTCCCACAGCCGAGCCTGAGCAAGCAGCTCTGTGCCGCTGCAAGCAGAGCGCACCGGTGCCACTCGCTGCAAGCAATCCTGTGCTGCAAAGCAATTGCGGAGAAAACCCCGGCTGGGCTCTCACCATGTTCGGAGAGGGCGATTGCATGGCGTGAGGGGAATCCTAATGGGACGGTGGGCGGCTGCGGCAGCGTTTCTCATCTCAGCAGTCCCTCCCAGGCAGCACAGGACTGTGCTGGCACCGAAGGCATTCAGGGCACTGCAGGAAGGGGCGCAGGCAGCGCTCTCGGGGCATGGATGGCACAGAGATTCAGCATCTTTTTTTTCATTGTGATGCTCAGTGCATGAACAGTGGCATGGGCTCCTTAAAACGAGCAGAGAAGATGCTGGGTTCCTGGTTTTTACTGCAAGAGGATAGTCCAGTGCCACCCCGCATTGGTCTGGCAAACCTGGCCACCCAAGCCACACTCTGGAGCTGCACACTTGCACAAGTCAAGAACATACCTGGGATTTAGAAGAGGGGTGGAAGTCAAGTAAATTATTTCTTTCCCCCCCCTTCCCCAGCACTGACTTTGGTTTGGGGTTAGGAATTCCTCAGTGGATGAGGGCAGCTGCCAAAAAAAAAAAAAAAAAAAGAACTAAAAAAAGGCTTTGGAAGCAAATTTCCACCCAAATCAGTATCCTGGGAGGGATCCACAACAGGTAATTTTGAAATATCACAGCAAAATATTTCGAGCTTGAAGGAGAAAAAAGTCATTCTGGATTTTAGGGGAGTCTGACAAATTCCACCAGAAGCCCTATACAACCTGGTGTGTGCCAGCACTGCTCATAACACAAAATACTTTTGTCTGAATTCATATTTCCAGCCTCAAACAGACATTTTCCAGCGGGTACAGACCTGGGCAGACCGGCTGCATTTTCCTCTCAGAGGAATATTATTTATTTTCCCACCCGGTTAAACCTTTGCGGCTACGACCTCTCTCTAAAGAAGGGGCTGCATTTCATTAGCCAGGGGAAAGCATGCAGCTTGCAAAGGAAAATCAATACCTGTCATCTGTATTTATGTATGAGCTTTTATTAATGTGGACTTTGGAGTTTGGCTGATGTTCTCTCTATCTGTCCCTAATACCCACTGCTCCACGAGCTCTCCCCGCTCCAGTCAATAGCCATTCCTGTTTCCAAAGAGATGCACTTTAAAAAGCATCTGCACCGCTTACTTTACCCAAAGGAGTGGGAATTTTTCAGCACTTCAATAATATTCATGTACAATATAAATGAATACAATATCCTTTGATGCCCTGGCCAAGTTGATGGTGTTTCTCTCTTTTCTCCATCATCTCTTTTCTACAGTAAAGGGAAAAAATTAGTCAGGGCTCATCAAATGCTCCCACTCAAAAAAATTTTTTTTTCTTGAGAAGCATTTGGGGATTGATTACTGTTTTATTCTTTAATAAAGTACCTATTTCTTTCGTGTTTTTCTTTCCCAATGGAAGATCAAAACCCCAAGCGTTATTTTATTGGCAAAGCTTTCAGCTTTCAGTTGCTGAAAGCCTAAGATGTTTTGGCCTGGATCCAAAATCATGAAAGTCTTTCCAAGGAACATTTAAAACCTCAAAACTCTTCTTAGTTTTGTAGGTTTCCAGTTAAGATTTATTTTTAAAAAGTCCTGGATCAGATGTAGTCTGGGAGGGGGTTGTGCATTCATCTCCTCTGTCTACAGGTCACGTCTTCCACTGTGCTCATGGCTACGGCAGGACGAGAGCTGAGGATGCCCTGGCACGTCCCTCCCCATCCCAGTTCCTCCTGCACAGTCACTTCTGGGCTAATTTGGAGCTCTGAGCTGGTTTCACCTTCCCTAAGCCCAAGCAGGGATCCCAAGATGGGACATATTGGCAAGGCATCCGGTTTTGGTAGCAGCAATGCGCTAGCAGAGGCAGCTTTCCAAATTGGCATCTCTCCACAGCAGCAGCGAAAAATAATCCAAAAAAATGAAATGGGAAGAGAGAAATCCAGAGACTCGAGTGCCTTCTGCCTGCAGCTGAGCCGGACCTGCCTTTCCCCCGTGGCTCCTGAGGATGCTTTGAAGTCCCGGACCCTCCCTGTCACATCTGGATCCTCTTTCTCTCTTTCTTCACCTCATTCACTGCCCAAGAGTGGATTTAACCTGCAGAGCTGCTGGTTTCCCTTTGAAGAATTATTTGATTTAAGCACCCTTGTCCCTCGGTCTTCCCCATCACTCCAATCCTCCTCCTGCAAAAAGAAAGCGATAGCTGGAAATCACATGTGTGGCACTGTTGGCACCAGCCTTGGCATGCACGGCACGGCACGGCACGGAGCAATGGGCCACGACGGCGCTGGGAAGCTTGATTGCCTTCAAATTGAAAACTAATGACTGAACATCAGTGTCTCAGTGCTGGAGAGATTTTCTCCTCATTTACTCAAAAACAAAAAGGAGAGGCAAGGTGAGCTTCGCTCGCACAGGTCCTTGATGAAACTGGAGTGCAAGGGGCTTCTTTTCACTGTGTTGTTTCCATTAAAGTGGTTTCTGGCAAATATTGAATGCTGGAAAGGTGGTGTGGGTGTGACCCCATTCCCTTTTTTTCTATTAGATTGCTTTCACTTCCCATTGCAATTCTTACAAAATCGGGGGGTTTAAATTCACCTGGAAAACACCCTTCCGCTTCTTTCACCTGAAGTGAAATTGCTGGCAAAGCCTCATACCCATGAAGGAAAAGCTGGAGGCAGACCCAAGGCACCCCATGGTCTTCTCCGGGGCATTTGCATGCCATGCATCTGCACCTCTTGGTGGAGCTGGTGGAGCAGCTCTCTGCTGTGACCCATGCTGCTCTGCAGCAGCTCCTGGTGCGTGGTGGGAAGGGTCCTGCAGCTCCTGGCTGGTCCTTGAGTGTCATCTGAAGTCAAAGCTCCTGTTGAAACAGCAGCAGCCGGGGTAACACATGGATGATGTGTACCAGTACAGGCAACTGCTTGAGGATCCAGGACAGGAATAAATAGGAGAAAACACCCTCCTGGTGCTAGCTGCACAACCTGGGTCAAAGTGCCCATGCTGCCAGGCTCTCCTGGCTGTGGCAGCTCCAGGGAGATGGATCCACAGAAAAGCAACAGCATCGTGATGCTTTTATCCCCAGGGCAGAGCCTCTGGTGCCTGCTGGGACCCCCACGCCTGGGGACCGGCCGGCTCAGAGAGCCGCGAAACTGGTGGCCAGCTCAAAATGAAGAACAAGAGGCTGGGCAGCCTGCTGAGCCCCAGCAGCTAAACACAAGCATCTGGGCTCCTGCCAAAGGAGACGGAGACCTGCTCATGTTTTAAAGCACTGAATAGATCGGCATGTCTCACTGAGGTCAGACAGCTCCTCTCTCCGTGTTTTGGGGAGAGAAGAGCAGAGGTAAAGTGGACTCCTGGCCCTGGAGGCTTTTCCCGCACTGTAATTTCATCACACAGACAGGACAAGCATTAATCGGTTGGAGGTGAACACCCAGCATACTTATTGCTGTCTGAGCCAGATGCACTCTGCGCAGAGCATCTTTCCTCCCAGCGTGGTGCCCTGAAACGCCTGGCTGATTAACAGAGTAAACAGGGGAGCGAGGAGAGGGAGGCCTGGAGATGGGATCTAAACTTAGAAGAAGGGGCGGCAGCAAAGCCAAGAGGCGGTTGCAGATGACAGGAGCTGCATAGGAAAAAGAGCCGAAAAGGAGCCAAAAAGGAGACTTGTGGAGAGGTGGAGGTGGCATCAGATGGAAATTCCCCCTAGGACTGCAACCAGCAATTTTATCCAGCTCCTGCTGCCTCCTCAGTTAACCCATTAACTCTGTGTGGAATAATCAGGCTTTCTAGTTTCATTAATATGCAAAGATGATCTCCACGAACTCACTCCTGCTCTGCAGCAAGCTCCTGGGGGAGCCGTGCTTGCACACCTGTGAAATTAAAGGCATCACATTAATTCAGCATCCCAAGTGCTGGGGAGGGGGGCATGGGGATGCTTGCACCCGCGTCCAGCCTGACGCAGTGTAAGAGCCTCCACATCGCACAGCAGCATCAGTTCAGGCAACTTGGTTTGCTCTTACTGGTGGCCCTCTCAGGATGAGGACTCCGAGGAAGCGCAGCGTAGTCCCAAGTGGGATGGGGTGGGGAGCGCAGCTGGAGCCTTGCCACCCCAGCCATGGGGCATGGCTGTCACCAGCAAAGGTGTCAAGGTTATCTCAGAGCATCTCCACCCAGAAGAAAAGCAGGGCTTTGGCAGGTGGGTTTCTTGGTACGTCCAGGCTGAAGCTGCCGCAACAAATCTCCAAGCTGTGGGAAGAGCCCTGCAATGCTTCCTCCCAGCACGGACCGGCCATGGGTGCTTGTGTTCAAACCTCTAAGCGTGAGCTTGCACCTCTCTGCCAAACCAGGAGGCTGCTGAACACTGCTGCATCAAACATGCAGGCACAGGCAGAGCCATCCTTACCCCCGCTGCATTCCCGGGATGCTGGGGATGCTCTGGGATGCAGGGCTGTGAGCAGGGAGAGGGAGAGAGGAATTACCTTGTTGCTCTGCCAGTAAGGGGTTCGGCAGGGGAATCCATGACAGCTTTGCTGACAGCTGAGAAAAATCACTGCTGCAGTCAGTCGTCCTGTTGTTTGCACAGGGACAACATAGTGTTTATTGTCAGGCTGGTTTTTGTTGGCTTCTCCCCTTCCTTCAGGCAACAGAATGCCAGTGATGCAAAGATGCTGCAGGGTCTTTAACACCAGATTAAACATAACAAATTGCAGGGATCTTCAAATCAAGCCATGCCATCGCTCGAAACCAAAACCTGTGAAAACCCATTCGGGAATTTATGTCATATGGGTGTAGAATTTCCTGGCCTGCATAGAGATACGGGTGAGTGTGACAGAGCATTAAAACACTTCTTAGACGGTGATAAATAGGAGCTGGAGCAGAAAGCCAGACTCAGCACGCGTAGAGTGATCCTAAGGCCATTTTACTGCTACATTTAGCTGCCTCTAGTAATTACTGAATTTATTAACTTACTACCCCTGCTCATTTTCAATTCCCCATTCTCCATTTCTTACAGATGAAGTTTATCTTTAAAATATCCTAAACTGGACCTTTCAGGCAGACATTAATGCAGAAAGGAGAAGGAGCAGGAACACTGGCGATCGCAGTGTGACCAGAGGAACTCTCTTCCCAAGGCTGCTTCCCCTTTCCTGCCTGGGATGCAAAAGGTTTAGACCCAAGCATGAACTTTTTTTTGACTTACACTTTTCCATGGGAATTTTTTTGCCTTTTGGTTCTTTGTTCACAGTTATAAACCCAGAAAAAGCCTTCATCTCCTGCAACCCCCAAAAATGTGTTGAATGCAATGCCTTTATCAGCAGGTGATCAGCAGCAGTGGGTTGCAGAGATTTCATTTACCTTTATCTACCTTTCTGTTATGAATGTGCTTCACTGGGTATATTTTATGTGTAAATTACAGTAACCGCTCCTACCTAATTTTTGCCCTGTTAACTATTTTTCACCGGGGCTACAAAAAGCCCACCAGCTGTTAACAAATAGAATTAAACTGGAATTGATTCCACAAGTGTAATCAGAGATATGAGAAACTCCCAAAGGCCTATCAAGGAATCCTGCAGCAGTAAATCCCCAGTACTTCATAGTATGTGGGTACACTTCCATGCTGATGCTCTGTAAGACCTGGGATGCTTCTTAGGTTAAGGTGCCCAGTACTGTCCCACTTTAATCACCATTTTTCCATGGCTAGGGGAAGCTGCTGCTTGCGGATAGTCCTCCAGTCATGCTACTAAATGGGGTTGCTGCTCTTCTGTGCCCATACTTGGGACAGGTGTAACTTCAGAAAAAAAATGCATTTAAAATCCATATGGAAGCTGTGGTGGGAAGGAGACTGGGATGCCTTTGCCACCAGGACAGCGCTTGGGTTGTTGAAGCCTCGTGCGATGGCACAGAGCCATCCCCTGGTCCATGGGATGAGGCATCGGAGCCCAGCACCCAAATGGATGCAGGCTGAGTTTGCAGGGGCTGTTTTTAAACAATTGCTCCAAAATACCTTCCCACAGACAAGCTACATCAAAAAAGTCACATGTGCAGGTGTCTGACTCCAAACAGCTGCCTTGGTTTATTTCCCAATATTCTGGGCATTTCAGCGGGAACTGGTTTCAAAGCCATGGGATTTGCCTCTGAGAAGGGCTCCAGCTCCCGGTGCTCAGCTCCAAAATCAACTGAATGCTTCTGAAAACTTCCTGCCTTTCCCTATTCAGTGAGAATTTGCTGTTTTGAGGTTGGATCACCTGCCAGCCCCGGCAGCCACCTTCTTATCTGTCCCCCTGGGGCTTTCCAGTTCCCCGTTCCTCTGCAGGGGGAACAGTTAGTCCACCCTGCTTAAGGCTTAATCTGTGGGCCCGAGTCTCCTTTACCCGAAACAACATTAGCAGAGGGAAGCAGCACTGAAGGGAGAGCTGTCTTTGCTCCAAAGCCTCTCAAAACTGCCAGCCGGGTCCAAAAACCGGAGTCAGCCCTGGTCGGGCTCAGCCGGCCGCTGCTCCCGCTCTGTGCTGGCTGCCTCACGGCGATCGCAGCCGGAGGGAATTTGTTGTGGGTCTGAATTAAGTATTTTGTTAACACAGCTCATCTTGGCTAAGTCCCTGCCTAGCCCAGCTCCTACCTGATTTTATTGCCTTGCAGGCTAATTGACAGGAGCCTGTTGCTGTCTGCTTTAGCAAACAGGGGGTTGTTCAGTCTGGAGAAGAGGAGGCTGAGGGGAGACCTTCTCTCTCTACAACTACCTGAAAGGGGGTTGTGGGGAGGTGGGTGTTGGTCCATTCTCCCAAGTGACTAGCAACAGGACAAGAGGGAATGGCCTCAAGTTGCAGCAGGGGAAGTTCAGGCTGGATATCAGGAAAAATGTCTTTACGGAGAGAGTGGTCAAACATTGGCAGAGGCTGCCCAGGGAGGTGGTGGAGTCACCATCCCTGGAGGTGTTCAAGGAACGTGTGGACGTGGCACTGCGGGACATGGTTTAGTGGGCATGGTGGGGTTGGGCTGATGGTTGGACTTGATGGTCTTACAGATCTTTTCCAACCTTAACAATCCTGTGATTCTGTGAAACGGATCCTGCTCAGCTGCTGCCAAGGTATGGGCGCAGAGAGCAGTCAGGAGGGACTAGGGTTCAGCTCATTGCCTCTGATGGAAAAGCAGAGTTTTCCCAAATAGGAACACTGGTGCCCCTGGGACCAAAGCCAAGGCTTGCATAGAGGTTAAGTCCAGTCTTATCTAATAAAAACTGTGTCATAACTTGTGCAGTCTGTTGATGTGGGGGAGGTCAGGGAGGTACTTGGTGTCCCCAAGTGCTTGTGGCAAGGAGATCCAGGTACATCTGTGGGAGTATAAGGCAGACCAGGTAACCGTGTGGAAGGGATATTCAGAGAGTTATTACACAGGGAAACCACCTCTGTCTCAGAAACTCCCTAAGCCGCAAACAGCTGGAGGCTAGGAACACACCTCTATGTGCTTCTCCTGCTCTTTCCCGAGCACTTGCTTTTGGCCACTGACATGTGCTATGTGGTGAGAAGGACCTCTACAGTGGCCCATGAGGCTGCTCTTACGCTGGGCAGGAGCTCGACTGTGACAGCTCATGGCTCAGCCGTCTGTTCAATCCCAGGGCCAAGCTCGAGCTCTCTGTGTGGCTGCAGGCATCGCCGTAGCCTGTATTTGCTGGAGGAAGACGATGCCGGAGCATCTCTGACGGCAATGTAGAGACTCGCAGATGACAGCAGCATCCCCCTCCCGGTGTTAACAGGCCTTCAGGCAGCAGGGTAATAACTCAGACAGACAGGATCAGTCTTTCTTCTCTTGCTGGAAACGGTGAGGAGCAGGAACAGAAAAAGCCTGAGCCTGCATTTGACATCAGTCAAATAATATCCATGGAAATAGTTTGGTGGTGGTAACAAAGCAGCAGGGAGGAGGGGAGCAGGGAGGTTGTCGTGGTTTAACCCCAGCCAGCAACTAAGCACCACCACCCAGCCGCTCGCTCACTCCCCCCACAGCGGGATGGGGGAGAGAACTGGAGAAAAGGTAAAACTCATGGGTTGAGATATAAACAATTTATTAGGACAGAGAAAGAAGACAATAATAATAATAACAACCACAACAACAACAACTAAAATAATATACAGAACAAGTGATGCACAATGCAATTGCTCACCACCCGCTGACTGAAGCCCAGCCAGTTCCCAAGCAGCGGCCATGCGCCCCTGGCCAACTCCCCCCAGTTTTTTTTGTTCAGCATAACATCATATGGTATGGAATATCCCTTTGACCAGTTTGGGTCAGCTGTCCTGGCTGTGTCCCCTCCTAGCTTCTTCTGCACTTGGCAGGGCAGTGTGAGAAGCTGAAAAGTCCTTGACTTAGTGTAAGCACTGCTCAGCAACAACTAAAACATCAGCGTGTTATCAACATTATTCTCATCCTAAATCCAAAACACAGTACTATACCAGCTACTAGGAAGAAAATTAACTCTACCCCAGCCAAAACCAGGTGCTCATGAATCACAAGCCAAAAATGAGAGGGGGGGTGGTTGGCTGTGCAGCTGAAAGCAGCAGCCTGAAACCCGCTAGCCGCTCAGCCCTGGAGCCGTGCATGGGGCTGGGCTATTGCCCACAGAGTCCATGCATCCTGCCCAGCGTTGCTCTGCCAGCCTAAACCTGAGTGCTGTGCAAGCAGGGTGAGAAGCCTGGAGGTAGACAACATGCTAATGGGCAGAAATGAGCACCTCCTCCCAGCACGGGTTGTGCCTGAGCTAAGAGGGATCCGTGTCAGACACCCCAAGGGAGTGAGCAGATGCTGTGGATGAAGGGAACAAATGCACCTGATTTAATCCTGAAACTCTCTGGGCAGGCTCTGAACGAGGAGAGCTTGGCAGAACCATCCTCATCCTCAAGCTCTGCAGGGCCACCCTGCATGGGTGACTTCAGGAGCTGCCCCAGCGTGACACCTGGAGCTGAGGCAGTGGGTCAACCAAACCAGGCCGGCATGACAAGTCTCCCTCCAGCCTCTCCCGCTCCAGCCCTATCCATCTCCAGCCATGCATAACCTCCATGCTGTCCCTGGCTTCTCTCACATTAGTTTCACACCATAGCTTCTCCCTCCAGCTCTGCCAGCACTTTGCACATGGGTTGCGTCATCGCTGCGTATCCGCGTGCTTTCTGCTCTCTGCCTGCTCCCACGTGCAGCTGCAGAGGAACTGCAGGACTGGGAGCTGGTGGAGAAGTCTTCACAAGAGCATGCACTGGTGACAACTTAATAAACCAAGTGGGTTAACAGGGATTCGAAATAAGAGTTTCTGTTGGTGGGAAGCGATTCTGGGTCCCTCCATCAGGCTGCTCCCCAGCAAAACTGGCACCCACGGCCCTGAACTGACTCCGCTCCGGTTCGTCTGCAGTGCTGCTGCTGGGATTCTGCTCAAAAAGAACATTTTCCTTCTGATTAGCAAGAGAAAAAGCTGCAAAAATGCACCGAAATCTTGCGGTTGCAAAATCTTCAATTTCCATCGAACAGTCGTTTAGATGTAAACACCCTCCTGTGGATCCAGGGCTGCTTACAACAGACAGTTGATGGGGATTGGGCTCTTTATGGCATAAGGCCGTGTTTTATTTACCCGCCTTGGCAAGGAAGTCTGGAGGCTGTTCAGCAGCAACAGTTCAGCAGCAGTTTCTCATTAAAACTGCCGCACTCACCTTTAATTTTATTTTTTTGTGTGCATGCTTTCCTCCCCACAGTCCTGCAAAGCCACCAGGCTGGATGCAGTAAATCAGTGTTCCCCAGGTGATGCCAATGGTGCAAGGCTGATTCACATCAGCTACAGATCTGTCCTGCCCCATACATTTGGCTTCCTGGCACAGAACAGTAAGACTTACAACTTCTGAAAGAAGCAGTTATTGAATGAGGGCAGAATTTGTTGTGGAAGAGGGGGATTTTTGTGATGCACGTGAAGAATGACCTCTCCAACTTCCTCAGTGCAAGGACACTGCCAAAGCCACCAAATCAAACCCACATCAGGGACCTCTCCTCTTTACGTTTGGTTGCAGAGGTCCCTGCAGCCGTATGCAGCAAGGGAGCGTATATCTAACGGGAACAGTTCAGTTCATCGCTTTCCATTAAGAAAAACCACACACACAGAGTTGAAATACCTCTTGAGTAACAAATCCGCTGATGCAATCAAGCCCTCCTAAGTAATGTTGTGATGATAAATCTCCATCTAGATTTCACAGCTCCTGCGCCACCAGACAACACTTAGGGTGAGTGGCCAAACACCCACCAGCGCAAAGAGCACAAAGAGCCACCGTTTGCAGTGGCATCCGACGCTAACGCGCAGCACCCGCACACCAGCACACGTTAGAAATGCTGCAGCAAAAAGGAAAAGTTTGACATGACCCCGTGCAGCCATGGAGAGAGGTAAAGGGAGAGAGAGATGGAGAATTGTCCCCAACCACCAGCTCCGCTCCCCAAGGAGGGATCAAGAACAAAAAAACCACCACGGCTGAGGAATCTCCATATATGTGTAGGCACAAGGATGGATCACTCATATGTGTGATGATGGTTTGTTGGCTCCCTGTGTCCTTCAGTCCTCAGTTTCTCTCCTTCGGTATTTGTGGGTGTACTTTTCTCTCACTGATGGTTTGTTGAACCATTTCCAGCTGCTATGGAGCAGGTCTGAGCATGCAGCACCTGACACCTGGGGCACATCCTGGTACCCCCAGACAGTCCCCGCTGGCCATCACCCTGGGCTGTGCAAGGCTAAATGCTGCAGTGGCTCTTTGCACACTGCCCAGGAGCTTATTTAAGAGGGGACTGAGCTCCAAAAAACTCATTTTGTGCAGGTTAGAAGGCATTTGCAGGTGGCAATAACTTTCTGTCACTGTTGGCCTAGATGGGGTTGAATCTGGACTCGCAGCCCATTCCTCATGCCACAGCTTGGACTTGAAGACAGCAACTGCCACCAATAAGAAGGCCAAAGACCCTATGTCCCCATTCGAGGTGGCTCAGAGGCTTGCAATGAGCAGACACTGGTCCCAGGCATCCATCCTTGTAATTCCCCATGCCCTCGTCTTTCACCCACCTCCAAAAGAGATTTTAAGGCAGAACCTGCTCCTGTTAGAATGTTACAAAATTGGTGTTCTCGTGGATTCGGTGCTTTATGCAACAGTGGAGTGTGAATGCACATCTCCCCTCCCCACCGCCGCTAATATCACCCAGGATGCAGTCAGGTTTTCGACAGTACAAGCAGGTTGCCTGAGGATAGCCTTTCCCTACCTCCTGAACTGAAAGTGATTCAATTATTTACAAGAAGAGGTTACAAAAATGTACTGAAAATTACTTGAGATTAGGTGAGGCTTTCTTCAATAACAGGGGCTCTCTTTCTCTGCCTTTATTGATTCTGCAGTAAAAAAAGAAACACAAAGTTTACAAAACGTTTTCAGCTGGTTTTTTCTCAAGCTTCTGAAAACTTCAGCTCCAGAGAGGCCAGAGATGTGAGCCACAGCTTGAAAAGCAAAAGGGGCTGATAGGTGTGCGTGTGGGTCTTGGCAAAGCTGCGTAACGATGGCCCACGGTCCCACACGGCAACTCTTTGCCCTTCCAGCAGCTGCTCAGCCACAACCTCCCAGCGATGCAGGAGTGTTATATTGCCCTGACCACCCTTGGCAAGCAACAACTGCTTTGCTGGGCTAAACCAGGACAGTGACTTGGACCAGCCCTTATGGAGGTGGTGGTGTTGCTCTATAGCTCATCTCACCAACAACAGACATGGGGAGGAGGATCTTAGAGGGGTTGTTTTTGTATACAGGCTCCCGGCATTGGAGACTAGCTGGTTATCGGGCCAGGAGCCCAGCAGAGAACCCAGGAGTCCTGCTGCTCCACCACCAGTGATTGCAGCTTGGGGATGCGATTTTCAATGCAAACTTTCAGCTGAAGGTTATTGAAATTTTTTCTTTAGCAAACAAATTCTCCAAGGAGGGGATTTTTTTTTTCTGCCACTGTTCTCCAGAGAGAAAATATCCCTGGGGGACTTTGCCTCCCCATCCCACTGGAAGCTGGCTCAGCTGCCAGTTTTGCCATCCTCTGGGTGTCTACAAGCTAAAAATACCCTGTGTACAACCAACCTGCCACCCATTAGCCCCCGGCGATGGGACTGACAGGTGCTCACGACCTGCAGCAATTTAAATGAGAGCTCCACAAACAAAAATGAGTGAGATTTCAGATGTCTCGCTGTGCTGCACTGTGAAACTCCTCCACGGTGTGCAGGGAAGGGCTTTCAAAGCACCTGGGAAGTTAATGCCGAGCAAACAAATGTCACGCAGCGTGGGGTGTGCTGGTAGACGGCTGGTGCTGGGCTCTTCTCCAGTGCAGGACTTGGATTTGTTTGTGCTGCTCAGCCCCGAGGGCTGGCTCTGCTTTGTGCACAGGAGCCCATGGATGACCATGGTGAGCACACCTTTTTGCATATAACACTTGTTGTAGCAAAATGAGGGTGATTCATGGAGATACCATGTCCCTGATCCTCAAAGTTATTAGCACCGAGGGCAGTTGCAGGGTCACCACATCCTGAGGATCCCATTACAACAGGTCCATAGCACGTCTGTGCTCCTCTCACCTATTTTAGGTGGCTGTTGGGGTGGAGGTGAAATCTTGGGGGAATGAGAGTGTTCCATTAACTGGATCTGCTCTGACAGCAGAGGGCTTTGGGGACACCAGGTTGTCTGTGGCTACCAGCATGGGTCAGATGAATCCCATCCCACCCAGAGTACCGGCAGTCACCTATTGGGATTTTTCCTTTTCCAGGGGAAAAAAAAGGAGTCTTTTAAATCCGTGCTGCTGGACAGAGGAGCTGACTGCAGCAGCCAGCAAAAGCAGTACTGCTCACTGCATAATGATGGCCTGGCACAAGTTTCCATGGCACAGTCACTCCTGTTGTCACCCACTTAAAACAGTAACAACTATTGACAAAAAGAGATGCTCAAAGTTCACAAAATACTGTATTTTTGCCTGGCTTTTACTTTATTAGCAGACAAGAGTCTTATGAACTGCCCAGAGTATCTGTAAACCCCCGAGGGTCCATCTGCCCTAACTCTTGCAGCTCTGCCTGGGCTGACAAACCTCCCAGACCCCAGCGAGGAGGCAGCCAAGGAAGATGATCAAACCAGGGCTGTGGAATAAGCTACAGATAAGACCCAGCACATCATGAATCTGTTGTCACGCAACTGTCCCTGTGAAAGCTCGTCAGGTATGGAAGAGCAATGGGTCCGTAAGTGGTGTTGTGAACAGAAGTGCTTTGGTTCCAGGCATGGTGATTTAGACAATTCAGCTGTCCCAGAAGACAAAGAGGTGACTTGCATACAGTGGATGAGCCTCTTCAGAGGTGAAAATACCAGAGTCTGAAAAGCTTTTTCATCGAGTGGAGAAAACGCATAGCAAGACATCAAATGGCTGGAAGGTAGGCAGACACATTGACATTAGAAACCAGGCACGAGTTTGAAGAGGTTACCATCAGGGACTTTGCCAGGCCTGGCAGTGACCTGTAAAGAGACCTGCTGCCCTCCAAAGAGCCCCAGGGGCTTGGCCGGGGTCTGCAGGGGCCCAAACGGGGCCCTGCTGCCCTCCAGGGACTCATTAACTGGAGCAGTGCTGGACTCATCCCTTTTTGCTGTCCTCAGATGGAAGCCAGCAGTGGTCCTGGCAGCAATGGTTTCGTGCAATACGCCACAGGCTTGTATCAGGGGACAAGCTGACATTTCCTGCTCTGTGTTCATCACAAAGTCAATTAAAAGAACCGATGCTCCCTTGTAAGGTGTAACAAGCTCTGTGGGTTGAACAGCTTTGGAGTTGGTCATCCCAAAACTCTTGCCAAAAATTGTAAGATAACCTCTGCCAGAGAGAAGTTGCAACAGAAGCAACATGCCTGGCATCTGCTGTGAGCTTCCCTGGTTCCAAATGTCACAGCGGAGCATGTAGAAAAGCCACAAGGTCCAGACTGCCACCGTCACCTGCTTGTCCAAGTCTCAGCCCACCCCTTGAGATGGACGTCATAGTCGCTGAGATGAGTAGGGAGAGGCTGGAAACCAAAACACTCCGAACTGGGTATCTTGGCTTGTTTTTCTTCTCTGCTTTACTTTGACTCACTGAACAATCCCATCTGGTTTTTCTGAACAGCAGCGCTGCTCACCTTGTGCTTTATGCTTTCCTGGGGATCAGTAATAAACATTCCTTCAGTCGATAATGAAATAGCAAGGAAAATTAGCAGCACTTCTGCCACGAGCTCAGAGCCAGTAAATCCCAGACAAATGCCATGGCACTCACATAGGGTTCAGACACCTGCTAGGACTGATCCCCACATCTCCCTTCTTCATCTTTATCTCTTTACCTGTAGCTATTCTTCTTCCTGTAATGCTGAAGGATGTCCCTGTTGTAATACCAGAGCTGCAGCAAAATCCTTCTCAAGTGGCCCAGCAGCAGCAGTTTGTGACCCCAGCCCTCCCTGCCGGGATGGACATGATTAATTTCAGACCAGTGGCTTCACAGGAAATCTATTATTTCCTGTTCTTTCAGTGAGTGATGTTTCTCCCTCTAAATTGAAGCTTTTCACAGGAGTGGATGGCTCCTCCATGTATTTCTCACCTCAAGGAGACATTTGGCAAAGCTTTAAAGTCATCCAAGTATTTGTTTTCAGCTGCTTTGAGGTGAAAAGCTAGTTTGCTGTTTCAAAAGATGTTTCGGCACTAATGGCTAATGATGGTAAAATAAAATAAATATTTAGATTCAAATGGTCCAAGGCAAAATGAGATGTCATGAATCACTGAGCTGTTCGACCTGATTTGATTTTCTTTTTTTTTCTTCCCAGTTTGAGAAAAGTTCTGCCTTCTCATCCCGATTTGGAGCATTAACAGACTTTGAACATCCAAACTGGTCGACAATTTTCCATCCAGCCTTGGAATTAGTCCATTGCTGTCATGCGCCATGGTTTCTACTATGGCTGCAGTGTCTTACTCAACTGTTACGCAGAGGAGGAACGAGTGTTAGGTGACTTAATTCCTCCATCCTGGGGGGCAATGAAGGGACACCAGCAGCGTGCTGCAGGACCACGAGAGTTTTAGTCTCAGTTACTGACACAGTGGAGAGAGCTTAAAGCTTAAAATTGAGAGCAGGGAAAATCTCTATGAGGGAGCCACGTCGAGCCGCAGCGAGGCAGATCCAGCTGGCTTTGTGATGACTCAGCTCCAGGGAGATAATTGCAATCTCCAAATATGAAGGGATATTGCTGCCAAGGAAGGAAAGGAAATATTTATGGTGGAAGAGAGTTCAAAGGCAGCATGGCTGAGCTGCTTGTGTGAAAACAGAGGTGGGATGATCCAGGCTGAGCGGTAAGGAAAAGTATTAGCCTGTGAAATTAGCCTCCTGAGTGTGGAAGAGTTAGAAACTCCATCATTTGGGATGCTCAAAATTACACTGAGCAAGATCTGAGTGAGTTCCCTCCAGGGAGCAATCATGCACCAGCTGAGACAGATCTCTCCTGCCTCCCCACCTCTGCATTTCACTACATTTTATCATATAACTGCAGGTGTCAGTAAGGAAATTATTAGATCCATGTCCCCAGTGGTCCCATGATGCCTCCTGTCAATCGGAGCTACAAGTTCCTACACCCTCCTGCCAACAGGCTGTGAGATGGCCCTGCCAGACAGGTGGGATGTGTTTCCCCAGGGCTGTTTGACCTCTGCAAGAAGGGAAATTGGATGCACAGCCTCTGCACCCCTTGCCAGGCTCGCAGCACACAGGCTGTCCCTGGGGCACAGTTATCACACTGCTGCCGCCGACTGCAACCAGCTCCAACAGCAACTGCTTGAGGAAAAGTGACGCAGTTTGGCACCACCCCTGCCCTGGCACCACTGGCCTCTGCACCGTGTTATCAGAGGAATGGATAAAAAAGAGCAGGAAAGGAAAGGCAGAGCCACAGGTTCCCAGAGGAGCTTGGCAAGATGCCTGTCAGGAGCCAGAAAATAAATTCCAAGGCTTTTCCTGAACATCTCAAGGATTAAAACCTCTGTCCTGGGGCAGGCAGCATGAAGACTGGCAAAGGCTGGACACTGCCAGATGTGAAAAATCTTTGTAGAGGAAAAGCCTCACCATCCAAAGAGAGGGAAATAAGAGCCTCAGCTCTTGACTGATGTGTCTGCAGTGAGCAGCAGAGGAGAAGGTGCCCTTTGCTTTCGCTGCCAGCTTTCCTCCAGAAAAAGCAACAGAAGGAAGCAAGCTTCACTGCAACACTGCTGAGATGGACAGAGGTCAGGCTGCTCCCAGACCTACCCAGCAGCTCCCTCCTACAAAAAGCAAAGACTGTTTGCCATCTCTGTGCTATAAAAGCCTGCTGCCACTTTGGTGTGACTCCTGCCCACCCTCAACTTGATGTTCCTGGGCTGCACCACGTTCTCTGCACCTTCCAGGTGCTCTCCTGTGGCTGGGACGGCTGCATCACCTCCCTGCTGTAGCTGGACCCCGTGTTTTGGGTGCTGCGTGGTGGGTGGTAATGTGGGAGGACCTCGACACTTTCTGTTAAGAGAACTGATCGCATCAATGCCACAGCCATCTGCACCCATCTGGTCTCCTGGGGCCTTCCTCACTCCACACTCCCTAGGGATTGCTACATGGTGTACTGGCATCGAGGCCAGTATTTGGTAGGTGACTTTGGCAGAAGATAGGATCCTTATCCCCATCTTATAGAGGGAGAAACTGAGATACAGAAAAGTGACTTGGCTGGATTCATCCAAGTCATCTCAAGCAGAGCAGAGATAGAAAATCATGCTTTCCAGCTCTGAGCAAATAACCCAGTCCACAGATCCAACATCTCACCCTGTTTGCCAACCACTACATTTTTGTTTGCTCTCACTTTCAGAGAGAGGCTAAATTACCCCTAATTATAATTCAAATTAGAGGAACTATGGTTTCTTCAGCCATCAGCATGGGGGAAAACCAGCTGGAAAGGAAAAGGCGCTATCAGCTATGTCAGGGATTCAGATCGATTTTTCTCCCCATGTTCCAGAATCTTTTGATATCAGAGTGAGACCAAGTGAGGAGAAATTTTCATCCCAGAAGAGCAACTGTTAGCTTTAAAAAGGTATAAAGCTGCTGGAAAAGAGACTTAAATTTGAAGTGACCATTTAGCCGTAACTACAACTTTGCCAGCAATTTGCTATACTATGGAATGACTCAGAAATACAAAACCAAGGGGAAAATCTCTTCCTTTGTTCAAGGGGAAAAAGAGATGTATCCTTCTTTAAAACAGAACTGAAAGCTCTGCAATATTAGGTTGAATTTGGAGCAAAAACAGCTGATCAAATACTCCTGAGTACCCGATCCCGATCCTATTACTGTCTCCCTCTAACTTGGTCCTGTTATTCACAGCAGAGGGGTGTAAAATGTGCTGTGTAAATCAGTAAAGAGCCAAAAAAAACAACTCTGAATATCACCTGCACACTGTTATTTTCCTGCATCAAGTGATGTTTCAAGCTGCCACTTTTCCAGTCAGGTAGAAAGCACTGTATCCCATGGCCAGGGGAATGTGTTCAGCTTGTGGGGTCCTGTGCAAGTAGGGCAGGATAGTAAGTCTCAAGCCTAAATGGGGAATTGGACCCTATAAGCCCAAAATTGCATCTCCCAGTTGCTGTCCAGTTTATGACTTCTCTCCTGTTCCATGTGTGCCTGACATGCCAGACCCCATGGCCATGGGCCAAAATTTAAGCAGAGCCTTGTAGTCATGCAAGCAGCATGTAAGAGGTTTCCTCCCAAATGCTCCTCTACCGCCTGTAACCCACTTACTGTGTTAAAGACTCGTCATAGCAATGGGGATCTCATTAAGTGCCATCTATGAACACTGAAGATACTTCTCTTGTATCTCTGCAAGAGCCTCTTTGGCAGATGACACCAGCCTGAAAACTGATTTCACCAAACTAACTATGCCTCACATGAGAAAGCTCCACTCCTTCACACTTGGCAGAGTCATCTACAGTCATCATAAAAATAACTCAGCGAGGATTGAAAAGATTTTCTGTGAAGAGCAGCGAATGGCCTTAACTCTGCCCTGGGATACCCCAGATGCCACCACACCAGGACCGGCCGCTGCAGCTGCTCCCCCCCAGTACCCAGGGCTCTGTGCCCTTCTGCACCACCTAAAAATCGTAACTGCCCGCCCAGCCAGAGGTTGGGAATGGCCTGGCGCACATGGCCTCGGTCGGTCAGCTCTCTCATGAAGATGAATGATCCTATTTGATGTGATGACATGAGCCAGTAGCTGGGGCCATCTCCCAGCCGCTTTAAAGGCAAAGCAAAGCATTGAGTCTGACATGGATCGTCTGCATCTACAGGGAAGGAGGGAGACAGATTGCCCAAGAATGAGCCCTGGGGTGCTAATGACACTTAGAGAATTTGCAATCGTCCCTCTGCCCAGTCCCCTGCATTAAATGGGGAAGCCACAGCATGCAAATGGCAGCGGGAGACCTTGGCATGCCAGAGGTGAAGTCTCAGCAGGACCAGCTGTGCTGGTTTGCAGTGGCAAGATTGCGAGCGGGATTTAGGCACAGGGGATGGCTTTAGGTCCTCCAATATGAGTGCAAAGTACTGCTGCGCTTTTGATTTGTACTTGGCCAGCTGTGTCTGTAAGCATGAAGGAAACCTGCTTCCCCTCTGAACCAGTGGGACCAGATGTGGCCTTTGGAGGACACCCAGGGAAGGGGACGGGGGATCTCCACCCTTGCAATCCACAGGCACAACAGCACAGCAGAGCTGGGCAAAGCTCAGACCTTAAAAGTTAGGAAGAATCTGCCCAAAAATGTGACGTTGCTACCATTCCTGGGAAATGAAATCCCCACACAGAGAAGTTTCTTTTCATTTGGTCAAAACCACTCTGATTATAATCAAAGCATCACATTCTGCCTCGCCTTCTCCCTGGCGGTGATGGGGTCACTGGGGATATCTCAGCAGGAAATTTCTAAAGGAAATGTCTTTCAAAACAAGCCTTTGCGGTAAGAACATATCCATCTTATCAAAACGCCTTGTTCCCTGTTTTATTTTTAAACAAAATCTGCCCAAATGTGTGCTGTGAATCTGTACCAGGCTGCATCACCCAGCCATGCCTGTGGCTCACACCAGCCCTGCAAGGCCAGGAGAGGAATTCAGGCATTTGCTACCCTCTGCTGTCCTCCTCCTGCTATTTCACCTCCCTCTAGCAGAGGCCACTGCTATTTTCCTCTCTCCTTTATGCCACTATGTCACCTGCCATAAAGGCATCAATATCCTTCACATCAGAAGACAAAGAGCCTTTCCAGCTGCCTTTGGGCTGAGCCTGCTGCCCCCCTCTACCATCTGCTCCACCAGACCACTCAGACCCATCTCCCAAATATTATCATCTCCACACGCAGAGTAGCTGTGCTTCCCTCCACCCCCCAGCCTGCTTTTCCACACTGTCCTTCCTTCTTCCTAGACAGTCCCCCTGGCCCAACCCTACCCTTGTGCTGCTCCTCCCTTACTCACAAATATGAAACGGCTCACGGGAGAGCTGGACTTTGACCTGCTGAGCACTGAAAGCCCTTCTGCAGGTCTCAGAGAACAGCCTGGCATCACCAGGGTTAATTCTGGGGTGCTCCTGCCTTTATTAATAACCCTTGACCCTTCACAGAGGAAAGCAACCCAAGAGATAAATGCCAGCCTTGTTGCTTTGGTGCCTACGTTGAATATTTATCACCACAAACATTATTTATCACAGGAAGAGAGATCAGGGCATAATTCCTTCCTAATGAGCCATGTGCAACTGACTCCTGATACGATCTGAAGTGTGGAGTCCCTTTCTCCGAAATCGGTTGTTTACTGCAGCTGCCGAGCCGTGCAGTTCTCCCCCGGGAAGCTGCACGCCGCTGCCTGTCTCAAGGGCTGGGGGTTTCACAGGGAGATAAATGTGACCCTGTGCTGCTAACACAACTTGTTGATTGCCTACGATAACCAGTGTTGCTGTCTTTAGCAGGGAGTACTCCTGGAGCAGAATATAGTCACCAAATCATCAGTCCCGGTCTGAAACCAAGAGACCTAGCAGCTATGGTGACATTTCTAGGTGGTGCTCCTTGGATCCAGGCTATGTGTTGCTCTGGAACAGTGGGAGCCCAAAGGATCTCTTTAGGAGGCATCACGATCTCAAGAGATCCAGCTCTGGCTTCCATGGCCCCTGAAGGGCTGCAGAAAGGGGCACATTCCCGTTGTGCTAAACAGCATAGAAGGGTCAGGACCTCATGGCTGGGAGCCAGCCACCGTCATAAAGCACTTGTTCCTCTTGTATACCTGCAGTATTTTCCCGGATGCCTTTGGGGAGCCCCCAGGGGACCAGGGCATGTTCTCATTCAGTGCTGAAGCTGGTGACCGTTTTGTCTGACAAGTTTCATCTCCACTTGGGCACCTCTGTCTCCTTGTGAACCTGGACTTAGATGTACCCCAGCCTTAGCCAGATTTAACTTAATTTCTGGCAATCAAGGTCTCCCCAGTCAAACAAAGCCCATTTTAGGGGACTGATGTGGGGACACACAGACTGTGAGATCCTGTGAGATCTGCCAGCGGAGGACAGGGAGGGACAGCAGGAACAGTGCCAGAGGCAGCAAGTGGGTCTGTGTTTGTACAGCACAATAGGATGCTCCTCCATCCCTGGGCACTGCTGCAGTTCATATAAGCCAAGGGAAAAGGAAACCTCCTTGATGCAAAACACCCACAAATCCGGTGTCCCTCCCTGCCAGCCATGTAGGGATACAGAAACTGCTGAAACGCTCCTGTATCAATTCTTATTTATACATGGAGTTTGCATCTGAGTGTAACTCGCATCGCTCTTTTGGAGGGAGGAAGGTTAATTCCTAGTCAGAACAATGCAGGGAGTGATCTTTCTATGTACTTACTGAAGCAGTGGTTGTGCTCTCTCCAAGCTAAACAAATGAATAACAAGTGCTGTAAGATGGTAAGAAAGTGAATCTGTATTCTCAGCGTTTTACTATGGATGATCCAAGTTCAGCTTCATACATGAGCCTGAATTTTGCATTTCAAGTGGGGATCCAAGCTCTTTGCTATGTAAGAAGGGTATCCCTTCTCCTGACACTGCAGCACACATTCAGCGACTGCTAAACACATTTTCTGAGAACTCACAAACAAATCCCTTAATGAACTGATGAGTTAAAATGAATGCAAAAATAGGAAATTTCAGAAATGTCACACCTGCCTCAGATCATATATATTTTTAGCCTGGTTCCCTCAGGAAATGAGATCCACGGAGTCATTCAGAGTCTCCCTGGCTGGCTGCCCTCTTCGTAATAGCTTTTGAACACGAGATTCACTCAAATTTGACAGAGTGGAGATCTGAAAGATACTATCAAGCTCCTACACGTTTAGTAAAAAGAGGTGATCAGGGAGAAAAGCCACAGCTGTGCCATGACTCAGCCCACACCAGGCAGGAGGCAACACACAGCCCCGTACCATAAATCGAGAGGAAACCTCCATTCGTTCTGCTGCTCACACAAGTCTGTGTTTTTATCCCAAGCGACTTCAGGCCAGACTTGGTTTATTTATGCTAAAACTGTCAGAGAAACTTGAGAGCTGGGGTGTAGGGGGATTTTTTTTTTTCTTTTTAAAGAAACACTAAAGATTCATTCATCCCATTATTCACCAGGGTGAAGCTTTCTCCATAGGCACAGCCTGAAAACAAACAGCCTCCGGAGATGCTTGCTCAGCCCTGCCCTTTCCTTCGGCTCTGGCCAGGACGGAGGGGTGAGGCTGCCCTCGCTGGATCTGGCCCCCACCCCTCCCAGCCACGGGGCTGGGAAGTGGAAGGGTTTTCACTGATTTTCTCATAATATCGTCATTCTGGGAGGACAGGGAGGGAGGGCCGTCTTCGCTTGTCATGATTTTCCCCAAGAATAATTGCTGGTGCTTTCTACTGTCTCTAAATTGTTGTGTGCTCTGTATTTCTGTTGTATCTTAAATGAAGTGGTGGGTGTTTTCTGATTTCTCTTGTTTTTTTTTAACTTGTGTTGTTTTCTCATGTATACATTTTTTCTCACAAGCCAGTAGGATGATTTGAACATATTTACCCTAAAAGCACTTCTCCCTCCCCCTACGTCTTGCCTCCAGAAATCCTGGTACAAGTGAGGAGGAGTTTTTAGCCTTACTCTTCCCCAGTTTCTGACTGTCCATATACTTTAACTGCTCACTTTTAGTTCTCAATGGACAATCATAGGAACCTAAATCTCATTTCCAAGACAAACAGGAACATTAAGAAAACACACCCTTTTTAAGAGATTCTGATCTGAACGAAGAGATTGCCTGAGGTGTCCCATGTCCCAGGCTTGAATCCAAACTTCCTGCTGGAAGCTGTGGGCTGAGCTCTTGCTTAGGATGCACCCAAGCTGGCAGAAAGTCCCCTCTGGTACGTGGCCACATCTTGCCCTGCTCTGCCCAGCAACTTCTGTCATTTCTCTCTCTGAGACTTTGGCATGTGTAATTTCCTCTCAAATCTACAATTTCCTATTTCTTTCAACATGTTCTCATTTTTTCAGATATACTCCACAGCCAGTTCTAGGTACCCTCCATAGCTGGAGACCCTGGAGTCTCCCTCTTGAGTTATGGGGCAAACTCGCCCTCAGTCTAGGCTTTCTGGATTTTTCCTGCCTTTTGGTCTGCTAGAATTGCCACTAAAAAGGCCTTGCATAGCACTCTCATCATCTATCTCCTCCTCCTTCCCTCTGATCATCTCTCCTACTATGTCTCTCCTACTAGGATGTCTCCAGCTATATTTCCTCTAGTGCATCCTGCCCAGATGGTCCCCAGAAGAAGGGCCATGTTTCCCACACAGCCCAGACCTTGTGAGTGTGACCAAGGTGGGCAGGAGACATGACGCTGCCCAGCCTGTGAGCCATCACTAAGGTGACAGGGAGAAGCAGCAGATTCCTCATTGCCATGGTAACAAGATGTTCCACACTGTGCAGTGGGGCACGATGCTCTGTGCTCCATGTGTCCAGCCAGATCTTGGGGGACCCAGGGTGTTGGGGACCATGGGGATCCTGACTTTCGTGCTTTGTAGCTGCTCAGGTAAAAGATCAGTGTGGAGGTGAATATATTCTGCTCTGACTCCTTGGAGGGCTGAGGGGAGCCTTGGAGAGGATACTAGAGTGAGGTGAGCACTCTCCAAGCTGAGCCTGAGCGCTGCCCCTCTGCTTTCCTCCCAGGACAGCCAGCACCCCGGTCTTGGGACCTGCCAGCCATCTCCAGCTGGGAACACCAAGGGGGTGAGATCTTCAAAGTTCTCCTGCTAGACCTCCCTCACCCATGCACTCCTCTTCCCTGGGTGAAGTAGTCTCCCCATCCAGCCCGTGTCCAAGTGTTGGTGAGAGGACCCTCTCCTCGCTGCCCACTCTGCCAATGACCTGGGCAGAGGATGTGGCTTCCCAGTCACAGCCAACACAAGCAGAGATGGCCCAGTCTGACTCTGTGGTCTCCACCAGCTCTGCTCACCACAGCCTCACCTCTTGCCACTTATTCCTACAGCTCCTGGCATTTTCTCTCCTCTAAGCACATAAACAACCTCAGGTCTCCCTGTAGGATGGTCCCCAGTGGGGCTGGATCCATCCACGTACCACACAGGTTCCCAGCCTGCTCCAGTGGCTTCCCAACCCTCCTCTCTCCTCGGCTCCAGGCCTGTTTTTTGCAATGCCCTGAAATTCCTCAGATGTGTCCCCAGCTTCTGTCTCTCCTTCTCTGGCCTAGGACTTGTCTTCATCCACATGGAAAGCAGCCTGTATTCACTGCCCTGCAGCCCAATTGAGATGCAGGTGGCTGATCCCACCTACCGCTGGGTGCAGGACAGGGCAGGTAAGGTCCCAGCTCCTCTCAGCTGTGCGGTCAGGAGCAAGCAGCTGCACTGGGCTCTGCTGCCGTGAGGCAAGAGGGGGGTAGGAGGGGAAACAGCCACCCAAGAAAGGAGCAGATCTGCAGAGCAGGTGAGGGGCACATGAAGACTGGGATCTCATGAGATTGTATGTGTTGTGGGGTGCTGAACTGCAAAAAGGACATGAGGTTATGGGGTAATGCTTACCCCTTTTTCTGTCCTAATAATGTCTGAGAGGTTTTGTTAAGAAAGTTTTCAGGCATTCGGATGGTTCTTTTCCAGATAGCGACATTTCTGGCAGAGGAGAGGGCACTGGGTTTCTTTATTTCTTCTTCCCTCTCTCTCAGTAACTTATCACAGAAGGAAGGGGAAGAGCAGCTTTGGGAGTCCTTGCGGAGTCTCAGCAGTGGTTTAAGGAGACCAAATCTGGGGCAGTCCAGGAGAGCATGACACAGCCACCCAGGAACTGGGCCAGCTCAGCACAGGACAGCCAGCTCCTGGCAATCACCGTCAACCCCTCTGTCTGTCTCCTCCTGCACTAGCCCCCAAGTTGTTCTCAGTCACCAAAGAGGGACATCTCCTCTTCCAGCACTTCCAAGCAGGCAACAGTGGGAAGTACTCCTGCACCATCTCCTACATGAAGCACGGGGTCCCTGTGTCCCAAACATTTCACTACAACATCTTCGGTGAGTCCAGTGCCACGCTAACAAGCAGGGGGCCAACCCAACAAGGGCAGGAAGGGTGGAGAGGCCATGGGGTGAAAGGAGGGGTGGGACCATGCTCAACTCAACAAGGGAACTCTCTCTTGGCAAGCAGGAAGAACCAGGCACCTTTCAGGATTTTCTCCCACAGGCTACCATGTGCTTGGAGGCCTGGACACTGTGCTGCTCTTCCACAGCAAGCTCTGTGAGGATGCATGGACCAGAAGGTTCCTGTGGGGTCTACAGGATAAGCTGAGGCAGCTGGAGATTGAGCAACGCTGCAAACTCCAGCTCACTGCCACCTTCTGCTTCCCCTCACTCAACAACCCTTCGGATAACTTCATCATCCAAGTACAGCTAGAAGGTAGAGCCCCAGGCAGAAGCACCACAGCAGAGTCCCCAGAGGACAGCGGAGGCAGTGGGGTGAAGTGAGAGGAGTTCAGGCATCGCAGTTTGGGCTTGCAGGGGGAAGAGGGAGGCAGCACAGGGCTGAAGGGTGTGTAGTGAAATTAGGGGCTCTTGGAAGATAGTGGTGTCTAATGGCTAGATTTTTTCAGGGCTTTGCCCATCTCCTGCTGGAGCTGGGGGTTGCCTGAGCTGCACCGGTGACTCTCTGTACTCTAGTGTCCCTCTTTGGGCCCCACTGGGACGAACATTGCAACTCCCAGGATATGGAGATGGTCACAGACTGCTACCGCAAAACAGTCCGGCACAACCTCCAGCAGGTAAGCCCTGGGGCCAGCATACAGGCAAAGGAGGGAGCATGGCACGGGGGTGTGTGCAACTGGGACACTCCCTCCAGGCCCAGGTATCTTCAGCAGTGTTGGAATGAAGAGGAGCACCCCTGAGGGTTTGCTCAGTCTCCCTGGGGCCCAGCTAGAGCTCCCACTCAGGCTGGCGTGCAGTGCCTGTGCTCCTTGGCTCACACGCCACAGCTCCCGCACTATGGTGCTGGGAGGACATTCTCTGTGCAACAAGGTCTCAGCTTCCCTCTTGGACCCCAATATTGCCCTACTGAGCTCTGCCTGCTCTGCCCTCTCCAGGTCCAGCTTGCCCTTACCAGGTTCTTCAAGGAGCACAAGTCCTTCCACATCACTGGGGCTGATAACACCAGCATCAACTTCACCAACAAGTTTGTCGGCTTCTTAAAGATGGAGCAGTGCAGCAGGGGCTATGGGCAGACTAAGCAGCTACAAAGATGTCCCGACTGTTGCAGTGAGCCAAGACTCCACAGCCCTTCGGTCCCCTCTCTTTTTTCTCCCCACTTGACTCTCCTCCTCCCCATGCACAGCTCTGTGTTTCTGGGTCCTTGCTGCTCCCCCCATGCACACTCAGCCCAGGAAATGTAGTGGACAGGGTAATTCTGAGCCCTTAAGCATCAGGGCTCAGTTTCCCTGGCTCTTTGTTGAATACACCTTTATTAAGCAGCCAGTGCCATTGCTCAGAAAGGCCTTTCTACATGTCCTCTCCTCAGTTGTATGCCCACCAGGGACGTTCAGCCCGCCTAAGAACAGCCAGTGCTCCCCGTGCCCTGTTGGGACCTACAGCCTGATCTACGGGGTGGCATTTTGCACTCCCTGCAAGGATGGCATGACCACCAGGGTGCCGGGCACCAGCTCTGTGATGGACTGTGTCAAGAAGGAAAGGACCAAGCAGGGTACACAGCTCATCTGCTACTGAAGCAGGGCAGGGAGGGGAGTGGGGGACTCTGAACTGAGGGCAGGCACTACAGTGGGACCCCAGAGCAGCTGCCCCAAATATGTTGGCCCATGGCAACTTCTACAGCCCTTGGAGGTCCCTTTGGAGACAGGTATCTCTTGCCTCTTCCATCACCATCCCTGAAGAGATCACAGGTCCCTCGCTGCTCCTCACACCAGGCCAATGCTGAACTATCTGATTTCTCTCTCTCCGCCTTGGTGTCCCCAACTTGCTCTGACAACCTCACTGCTAGGAGTAATGTATGTCACAACATCCCCGCCTGTCTCCGGGGCTGGGGAGAACTAGCATCAGGATTATCTCCAGGACCTTTAGCAGTGGGACTTCTCCCTTTGAGTCAGTCCCACCCATTTCTCTCTCCTCAGCTGTCTCCATCATGCACAGGATCCCGGTCCTGCTTCTTATCATCTTGCCAGCATTACTAGCCATCAACATTCTCTTCATCCTGTAAGTCTGAGCTCCTTCTCCCAACATGGGACATTTTGGGGCCAGTTTATTGGTGTTGAGACCCGCAGCTCTACACTCCTCTGTGGAACAGGAGATGAAGGAAAACCTGAGCCCATCTCTGTAACACCAGCAGGAGATGGTATGCCAGAATAAGGGTGCAGGACACCAACAGCTGGGATAATCCTTGGCGATAGCTTACACAGCCATATAGGGAGTGGTTGGGAACGGCCCTGGGGAATCCTGGCCCTGGGGGCACGTGCTGGGTGGCTGCAGGGCTCTGGTGCTGGTTCCTGGCACTAAGTTCCCATTTTTCACTATGGACTTCTGTCTCTCTGTAGCAGCTCTTGTTACTGGTTCTATCAAGAGTACCAGGTTTCATCTCCAAGGGCTTCCAAGATGACAGGAAGCACCACGAGGATGGAGATGGTGACCAGTCTCTTCAGGATCTCCAGGCAGGGTCCCCAGGGTGGCCCTGATAATGGACCTGCCAGTGGCACCAGTCATCTGGACACCAGCGCTTCTCAGGGGGGTGTTGAAGAGCACACACATGGAGAACCATCCCCTGCCATGGCCTCGAACCTTGCTACTGTGACTGATGAGACAACTCCTGTGCTGACACTGGAGGACAGAAAGGACACTTTTTGAGATTCCCTCCATGTGCACAGCGACACTGAGGGACAGCATCCCACTAGCCACCGCTGTCCATTTTGTTTGTGTCCCCAACCACCTCATGCTGGCTGAAATATCCAGCAACCGACAAGAGGGATACCCTTCTCCTCTCTGAATTTTTATTCTTTGACTACAACCACTCCTTTTGCTAATAAAGATTGGCTTCTATTTGCATCTCTTTGCAACATTGGCTGTTCCAGGCACAGCGGGACTTGGGGGTTACAAGGAGGGGACCTATCATACAGGTTGAACGTAGTATTTGTCTTTAGTCGTGGAAGACATCATTCCCAGTCAGTCTTGCTCTAAGGAATGACTCAGTTTCCTTCCTATACCACTTTTTTATACACCCCTGAAAAAGCAGTCCTTGGGAAGAGCTTGAGCCAGAGCACTTGCTGGGGTCAAAGTTATATAGGAAGCAGCAGGAGAAAGCCTCAAATCACTTAATTTTCAGAGCCAGGCCTTGCCATGAGAGGGACACAAGGCTTTGGGAAGGATTCCCACCTTCGTGGCCTCAAAGAAGAGATTAGCATCTGTAGCTGAAACTTTCCTGAGCCCAGAGGCTGTTGGAGAGTCCAGGAGAGGGCAGCAATGCAGTGCGGGAGGCACCGCTCCAGCACAGAACAGCCTGGGCAGGGAGTGGGTGATTTTTAGCAGAAATAGGTTCTGGATCCAAAATCCAAGCAAGAGAAGGGGCTGGCTCTGCTTCTTGGTGTAGAAGCAACAAACTCAGAGCAGAGGCACTGCTCCAGCTCCAGGTCTTGTGTTCAGTGTGGTAGTTTCAGGGGCACTAAGCTGTCCCAAGAAACTTAGCAGAAAGTGTGGGCTGGCAACTCTTTGCTGAGGCCCAATAAAGGAAGAAATGGTGCGATTCACCCATTGCCAGCAGACCAGTCAACCCGACAATGGCCAGTCCCCGGGCAGGAATGCCAGAAACTGCCTTGGAGATGACAGGAGGGAGAAGAGCGAAGTGGAGAAGAGGTGGAATAGGGGACGGGTGTATGTGATGTCCGAAGGGAGGGGGCTGTGAGTCTTCAGGTGGGAGGTGCAAGCAGGAGATGACACAAGGGCCACCAGTTAGCTGTAAAGCTCCGTGGTTCTTCTGCTCCTCATAGCTCTTCTCCAGCTCACAAGGCTCCCCTGTGGGACTGCAGCAGGTGATTAAACACAGCTTTGGCATCAGCAAGTGGAAGGTAGGGGAAAAAGCCAGTGATGGGAGTGTGGCCTTCAGGGTCTCTGAAGCAGGGATAGTGGAGAGCTGGAGCAAAGCCAGAGGAAAGGAGATGGTGGGAACAGGCATGTCAGTTCTGGGTCCATCACCTTGAAGTTCCTCTGCCAGGCTGGAGGTGAAGTCCCTGGGGAAGATTGTGCATAGCTTCCTGAGGCACAGAGACTGAGTATGGGGACTGAGGAGCACTGGGCATCTCCCCCTCTGCTGCGGAGTCTGGATGTGCTCCACCTCCTCAGTCACTCTCAGCTTCTCCCCTCTGCAAAATCCTAAAGGGGGCTGCAAACTCCCTTTTGAATGAACCCGCATGCCAGCAGGGCTGCAGCCCAAACCACAATCACGCTAATGAGGCAAAGCTACTGCCCACCCTCTGCCTTGAGGAGGTTGTCTACATGCCAGAGCGACCCAGCAATGTGTAATGAGGCTGCTCGCTTGGCACAGGCTGGGATGAGGAGGCAGTGGCAGCTGCTGCCCAACTTAGCTCCGCAGCCCAGCTTGGAGGGAACAGATTCCTTCTGACTAATCTTGAGACAAGTGTAATTAGCAGGTCTGTGGTGGGGGCTGTGGGTGGGAGTCATGGTTGTCCCCTGTTCCTGGCTGCGTGGGATGTACTGTGAGTTGGTGGGGAAGGTGTAGGGGGAGCTGGCTCTCAATACAGGCTGGTTTGCCCCTGCAATCAAAGGCTGAGCAAAAAGCCTGGCAGTGAAGTTCCCCATACCCCAGTCAGTCTCCTCCAGGAGGGTTCAAAGAACTGGGCCATGGAAGGGGTTTAGGCAGAGCAGGGCTGATAGCCTGGAGATAGGCAGATGATGTCCAGCTGATGGCACGGCTGCAAACAAGCATGGGTCTAGCGCACACGTCTCTGAACGCTCTGTCACGGGGTTGGTCAAAAGCCTCTTTCAGTTCATTATGTTTTGTGCGTTCCTGTTTCTGTCCTACAGCATGTCAGAGTTTAACACCCCACTGCTTTCCTGGTGCTGCTGTTCCACATGAACATGGAAAAAAAAAAAGGCTGCTCCTGTTCTGGGTTTAATTCAAAAGTCTGTTAAGCACCCACATTATTTTCAGCATCTGGGGATGTTTGTGTCAGCATGTGCTTAGGTGTTTTCCTGGACTGGGATCTAAGAGGACGACCAAGGTCATTGGGTTCCTGGAAAACCATAGGGATTTTTGGTGTGGGGTGTTAAGGCAGTAAGTGGCAGCAACACAGTCATTTGTAATCATCTGCCTACACTGCTATTTAACCAGACTGAGATAACTAATTGATGCTTATGTTTGCAAGCAATCATCTTGAAAATATTCTTATTTGTGTCAGATTTCAGTCTTGCTGGATCCGAAAAGGTCTTCTGTTAAATCAGGGCAATTCTGTGCCTGTAATAGAACCTTTTCAGAAGTAACTCAGGAACCAAAGTCTCATCTTCGCAAGGTCCCTCAGTAATTGACATTTTTAAAATAAATTCTGGACTAGAACATTTTTTAAGCCTAAAATCCACCTAGAACACTGATCAACTCTGTGGGGAAAAAGCAATGGGAAATTTTGATTCACCAGAATGAAAACAAAAAAAAAAAGTATTGGACAAATAGAAACAACAATTTCAAATGGGAAATCCAAAACGTTTCAGCATGAAATAATCAGACCTCTCAGTTCTATATTTGCGAAATGTTTTCCTCTGAAATGAAAATGTAGTGAAACTCGCCTGCATTTGTAAAACTTCTGGAGGTCACAAAGTCAGTCCTACACAGCCCAGGGGGAAAATGCTGAGTAAAGCTGCTGCCCAGTTCTCTGCAGGGACCAGCCCAGGAGAGGTTTAATCTCCCCAGTAAATTCAGGGCTAGGGCCTTCTCCCTGAGCTGCCAAAACCTTTCCTTGCACATACCTCTTCCCTCATCTTCCTTTCCGCCCTCAGCAACTGGGTAGCCCAAAATACATGCTGGCTTTGTGCATTTTGGAATATCTGTACTGGTTTGAGAGGCTGGGGGCTCTGCACTCAAACCATTGTCCCAGTTTTGCCCTCATGCAGACTTTTTTTGAATCCAGAGTCATCCCAGTGAAATGGGAGCTGGGAGGTACAGCTGGGTGAATAAGAGTTGGGAACCAAAGCCACATTCATAGCAGATTTTAATTTTCAATTGCCTTTACTCATGCTATGAAATGGGGCCTCAACAGATCCCACATGACAGGGCAAAGGAGGACAGGAGGAGCAGAGCAGCACAGAATTGGGCCCTAATAGCATATTAGTATCCGTGACAACCTCTCATTTCTACTTTCTCATAGTAATTGCTGAAACTCTCCTCCAGCACCAGAACACCCCTTGCTGGGACTGCACCCCCTTGCTGGGGGTCTAAAGGAGCCAAGGGACTGCGGAGTGTCCGTAGTGAATACACGTGCAATGAGTCAGGGATGGCACAGAGGTGTGATGCTCACAAGGACAAGAAATTTCCCATGTAGTGCCAAGGTTGAGAGCATCACTGCCCTGAGCGCTCTGGTGTCAGTGGTGATGGACAGACCCTCCAGAGGGTGAGTCGCTCCATCCCTGCATCTGCCTTGGGCTCTGGAGGCACCCACAGTGCCCCTGAACCCCAAGTGCAGAGCAGCCAGCAGGCACGGACGTGACAGCTCCCAAGTGAGCTTGCCTTCAGCAAGCAGCCGTGTCCCCCATGCATTGTAAAATCATCAGCTCATAGCTGCCCTTGCAAGCACAGCACAACTCTGCAGCGCAGCAGGAGCCACCCTGGTGTCAAACAGCACATCCCTGCAGTGAATCCCTCTCCGGAGGGCCACCCTGCGCCGCAGTGCTAATGCTGCGCTGTTTTCCAACACCAAGGTCTGCAGACTCACAGGCCCACTGGTTTTAATGACATGGGGAAATTTTCTCTGCACAAAGGAAGCGACTGGGGTCCTTTGAAGCCCAGCTCCCTTCCCTGATCAACACCAGCAGGACCACTGGGCTCATGTGATGTCTCATTAGGTAGCTCTCCTGGGCGCAGGATGTGTCCTGGGGAGGCTGCACGTCAGCTCCAATAATGAGGCAAATTGCAACCCAAACCCCTTTGAGGCAGCTACTCATTCCAGCAGGACCAAGCTTGCTGAGAAACATTAAAGACCCCCCATCTGGCTCACAGCCCTCCTTCCCCGAGATGGGGTCAATTTGAAGGCAGAAAACGAAGGTCTGGCTTTTGATTAGTACGTGGCGCTGCCTGGAAAAGCAAAGGCCTGGTGGGTGGGCGTAGGAGTGAGGGGCAGCGTGTTTGGTGCGTCTGTAGTCGTCGGTGACAAGCTCACTGTTCCCTAGTTGCACAGAGGACCTCAAGAGAGGAAAGGGGTTTTTGCAGGATTGCAAGCAGAGCTTTTCTCAGCTTTTCTTGCAGGCTGCCAGGCTTGAGTAAGGGGTTGTCACCAAACAGAACTAGGTCAGGGAAAGGCCCTGGAGCCAGCTGAGGGCTTCTCCTTGTTGCAAGCAACACCAAATGTTGCCATCCTGTGAAGGATGACTGTGGCCGTATTCATGTGACCTTCAGTGTGAGGAGTTTGCTGTTCTTGCTGCTGGGGGTAAAGGAGACGGTAGTGCTGGGGTTGCTGTTCCCAGCCCCTTGCCACCCACATCCACACACCAGCGCTTCTGGCAGCAATTGGCTAAGCTATCCAGAGCCTGGCACAGGCAGGGCAAGGGCCACCAACACTTCTGAATGGGTGAACTCCATCCAGACATCCTCCTCCTGGCCCCCAAGTTCTTCCTGTGCTGGAGGACAGCCTCCCACATGGTCTGCAGCACCAATTCGGGAGAGGAGCCTCCAAGTGTGCCCTCACTGAGGCCATCCGCATCTGAGCAAGCCCACAGGTCTCCGGTGGGTTGCGCTCCACCTGTCCTCCTCCAGATGCATCTCAGGGAAAACGGGAGCCCCTCCAAGCTCCTGAGGTGGAAGGCTTGTGCCATGAGGCTGTTCCCTTCTCCTGTGAGGCTCTCTGTGCTGCAGGAGTCCATCTTCCTTCACACGGCAGGATGGATGCGGTAGAGGTGAAAGCAGAAGGAGGAATTTCCTCTGCTAAGGAAGAGCGCTGCCTCTTTTATGCTCATTTTCTCTCCTTCTCTTCCTCAGGCTTTATTGCTGCTTTCCTCCCAGTGCCCCCTGAAACTCGGGGCCTCCCAGCAGCAGGGTAAGCCAGGTGAACGTGGGCCTGCCGGCCTGGCAGGTGCTGCAGGCGACAGACTGCACCTTCTCCCTGTGGATTCTGGGACTGCTGGATAAAACCGCTTCTAAAACATATCTGATCACCAACTACTGTTTGTGACAGTTTATAATATACTTCCTATCCCAAGGTAACTGCAAGTTCAATTTACAATTTGCAGTTCCAGTGTCTGCTCGTGTAACCACAGCCGTAAGCAAGACCTGCTTTGAGTTTGAGCATCTGGGATTGTTTCCTTCTTGTTAAAGCTGCTAAGCTGATGGAGGTATAAACGCCTTGATGACAGCCTTGTATTTATTCACTGCAGCTCCGGAAGCATCTTGGATCCCGACTATCCACCGCACAGCAGTACTCCTGCGCATGTGGCAAAGAGCCTACAGACAGGGATCTAGCAGGAAAATCGAGTTGTTTCTTCTGCTTATGTGGTGTGAAATGGACTTCATCACAACTCTCCAGGGACCTGGGGCTAGGAAAGAGCATG
The DNA here is from genome assembly GCF_030936135.1 of Gavia stellata. NCBI lineage: Eukaryota > Metazoa > Chordata > Aves > Gaviiformes > Gaviidae > Gavia > Gavia stellata. The sequence continues at coordinate 4,456,024 of NC_082621.1, read as the reverse complement.
TCCCCATGCCTCACACAACACGTTCCACCCCAAACCTTGAAAACACGATCTGCCTAGACCATTGCATCTCACCCAGTACCTACAGGGAGATGCATATTGATTAGCTTAGGTGCAGAGGGAGAACATGGGAGCCCCCAGGGAGCTGCACTGGGGATGGCTCATGCTGTTGTCTCGGAGATGAACTCCAAAGGCGGCAATAGCTCCAGGATCAGTGCTGGCAGCAGCACCCTGCTGTCGGGTTTGTCTTCGGCAGCCTGTGCTCTCTTGCTTGGCTTCCCTTACAGTCCCCAGTCCAGCTGCAGCTGAGGACTCCTCCTGCCTGACCACACACCAGCTGTGATTTCCTAGAAAAAGGGCTGTCTAGCTGGAAATGCCAAGGATAAACTGTTGTGGTAGCACCTGCCACCGTGAGCAAGCTGGCTTTGCGCTGAAGGTCCTTGGTGATACAAGCATAGCACAGGCTCCCTGTTGCAGGCAGCTCCTGCCAAAAGGTACCAAGGAAGTGAGACACCCGGTCGTGAACTCTCCCCAGAGGAGAATGTCTCCCTGACAGTGCTTTGATCCCTGAGCTGGAAACTGCGCTCTTTGAAGAAATGAGTTGTATAGATTTTTCTCTGCAGACAATAAATCACAGAAGTGATTCACTTTGATCTTATCCAAAATATGAATAATTACAGAGCTGCTCCACCATCTCAGGTGGAGTATAGAGTTAACTAATTGTCTGAATGCTGATGGGCAAAGGGCTGGCTTGCCAGCTGCTGTCAGTATGCAGCAATTAATTAAAAGTGTTCCTGTGTAATTTTGCATATCTTTTCTTTCAAGCCCAGAAAGACCACTATCAACTTGGTCTGCTCTTTCTCCTCCGAAAATACATACTTATATCACATGCAAGATGCAGGAGATAATTAGTGCACTCTGCTCACTGCTGATGAGTTCTCAGCTGGAGACCGTCCACTTTTGAGCATCATGCCTTAAAAGATGACAAATTAGAGAGGGCAGGTGACATCTGGAAAGCCTGAACCATCCCCTTTACAGAACTGAGAGTTCAAGTGTATTCAGTTCAGGTCAGAGAAGGTTGAGGGGGCAGGAGCAGGCTACTAGTCCCTGAAATGGTGTTGAGAAATGGGTGTCCATATCCACTGAAAGGCAAGCAAGCAAATCAGAATAATTCACAGCCCGAAGGCTTTAGGCTGGATATGAGACTGTCAAACAACAAGAATTAAGTTACTGAAAGAGGTACAGTTGCCTTCACTAGAAACCAAAAAGCCGTCTATTATCCCTAGACCCTCTTCCTTTGCATTGGTGGGGGGAGAAGGGATCCAGGGGACAGCCCAGGCCAGCCGAGTCCAGCACTGGAGAAGGCCCTGGTACAGCAGCGGTATGTCCTCCTGTGGGGCCACTGCTCTGAACCCCCCTCTGGGGCCATGAGGGGGAGGGTGGGTGCCTGAGGCACTCAGGAGGTGAAGTGTCTTCTGCAAAATGGGCTTCTGCAGCTGCGAGTGGGTGTTCATGGCTCCTGTAGTGTAGGTTGGAGTCTGCAGGACATACAAGCAGTCACTGGGAATGAGCATCACGGCACCCACCCTCCCCCTCATAAGTCCCATTCAAGCGTTTTCACCCCGGTCCTGGTGTTTCCAACTTCCCTTGAGCACCTCCACCCGCCTCAGGGAAACAATCTCCCTCTTATTATGCTGCAGCAGAGGCTCTCCCAGACCCGCAGCCCCCAAGGGGCAGCAAGAGCGGCCGAGGGCCCCCTTTCACCCCTCCGCTCCCCCTTCACCCCCTCACCACACCCCCGGAACCTCCCCTCAGGGAAGTGTGAGGGCGGGGCTGCGTGCTGACCAATCCAGCGCCGCTGCTGGGGCTCCTGGCCAATCCCCTTTGGCCACGCCTCACTGAGGGTATATAAGGCTCCTCCTGTGACCATTAGGCCTAGCAGTGCTGAGGGAGTGTTTGGGGCAGAGAAGGGGTTTCTCTGAGGGGGGGTTTAGCTGAGGGTGGTTGTTATCTGAAGGGGGTTTCTCTGGGGGGTTAGGTTCTCTGAGAACCTCAGCAGTTTGTCTGAGCAGCTGGTTTTAAGGGGAAACTGCCTGGAGCTTGAGTTGCCAACCCATCAGCAAGCACCAAAGCGGGTCTGTGTTTGGGAGCACGTTCTGAGGCAGCTTTGCTGAAAGCTGTGGTCATCCCAGGCAGGAAGCTATGTGGTTTCTTTGCATGGCCACTTAGGGCTGTAATCATTTTGGCACTGCGTGGTTTGTTTCGCATTGCACAAAGCTTGAGGGGGGTCAACCAGAAAGGGGGTCTGATGGGGCATGTGAGCTGGCTGGAGGAAGGAAAGGCCAAAGTCATCAACAGCCTTCCCGCTTTGCTGTTCTTTTGTGAGTTCTCCAATTAGTGGTGAGCACAAAAAGCAGTCACAATTAAAATAATACCTATTCAAGATGAAATTATAATTACTGTGGGTTGTTTATGCAAATTTGGCAAAGCACATAGGAGCTGAACGCCGCCCTGAATCTTCTGATCTAAAGACTGTTTTCAACTATAGTTATGGCTCAATGCATTATGTTTTTCACCTTTATGTTCTTCTTTTTCATTTATTGCCTCTTTTCTGCTTTTTCTTGGTTTTAGGAAGAGTTGCATCCTGCTAAGCATGCTGTGAACTCTTACAGTGATTGCTCTGTAGCTGTTGAGAAAAACAATTTCAACCAGTCAAGAGTGGCAGAGAGCACATAGCTGGGCCTCCCTTGGCTTTAGTCACTGGGCTGTGCTGCTTTTTGTGGTGCTCAGCTAGCAGGACACGGACCCAGAACCGCAAGGTGGTACCAGCAGCAGGCACTTTCTGAAGCACTCTTCAACCAGCCTTTGAGTTTCCTCTGGCACATTTGAGCCATTAGATCTGATTCTTCTGGAAACAAAGCAACATCTCCCTTAAGAGAGTTGAGGGAAATGGATGCTCTTGTGTCAGGAGCTGGGAGGCTAGGATCCTCAAGCCTTTCCCCATGCTACTGTCTAATGCCACCTTTTTTCCATGTTCTTGCCCTGAGCAAGTTGATGGTTTGATTGCTGCACTTGTTTCTGCATTTGAAGCACATGTTTCCGTGGCCACATGAGGCAAAGGGGCAGCCTGGCTGGAGGATATTGCTACAAGCTAGAAAGCATTAACATCACACCAGTTTCTTATTTGCTTATTCTCAGTTGACCTGACTGCTTGCTTAGCAATGCCTTCCTCATTGCAAGGGGTGTGCGGGTCCCCCAGGCTTGGTGATCATGGTTGTGCCATTGAGTGACTTGATTTGCTTCAACAGAAGGGCAGCAGAGTTTTTCCAGCCTGTGAAAAATGGGGAGCTCAACTGATGGGACAAGTCATCCTGGCCTTGCTCTGCGGGTCAGGTGGAGCAGTGGGAGAGGCTGCAGTGAGGATTACTCTTTGCTTTGAACTCTGAGGCACCCCCAACTAGATGAGGCTGTGCATCCTCACTGCCCCTTCCCTCCGCACTGAGAGATTTGGAGCTGATGGGGAGGCAGGCAAGGAGATGTTTACATTGAGAAAGCTGAAGGCCAATTTGACATCCCTTCCCAGAAAGCTGTGGCTCCCATCTGGTGAGCGGGAATGTTCGTTCTGTGGGGTAAGAAAGTGCAGATATGGGTCTTGCAGCAGAAGGTGCAGTTCCAGCCTCTGAGGTGCAGTCAGGGTGGTAGGGAATGTCTCACCCTGGCTGATGGAGACATAGACTCAGTTCTAGGGGAGGGTCCCAAAGTATTCAGTTGGGAACTGCTTTTAGTCTGTTAGTGTGGTTTGGCCCCCTGGGAAGCATCAAGTTGAAATGCAGCGCTATAATTAACAACCGACAGCTTAAATAATGTAAGGGAGCTGGGAGGCTGGAGACGTGTCTTCTCTCCCAGCGGAGGCTGTGGGGGTGGGCAGGCAAGGCAAACATTGCCAGAAGGAATTAGTCCCTCAGATAGGGGCATGTCAAATAGCTTTCGTCACGGGTTCTGATCTAAGGCATATGACTGTGGGGAGGAACATGGTCGGTTTGGCACAGAGCTCTCCTTACTGGTGTTTTCCCATTCCATGGAACAGCGTGTACTGGGATGAGGTGATACTTTTCTCCTTCTCTTTTTGGAAAGCTAGAAAGGACTCTTAATGGATGCAGCTGAGCTGTGATGAGTTTCCTGTTCGCTGACTGGTGACATAACGTTCGACTCGACTTCCCCAGTGACAGGAAACCAACTGGCTGGGGTTGAGCTGCAGCCGGGCCACAGCAGTTCCACCAGGAGCAAATAAGGTTTGTGTTGGCCAGAGTCCTCTTGATTTTTCTCTTCCCCTTCACACCTGGGAGATAACTGGTAAAGGGCAGGCCAGCTATCCTGGCCAGGGACTCGGACTGTGAGGAAGAATTGATTTAATCCTGCAGGTGTTGTCATCACAGTTGATAGGCTTTTCCATGTATGTTGTGGTCAGGTTCATGTCCACAGCAATGTCTTTTGTTCCTCCTCCTTCCCTTCACCACTTCCATGACCACCAGCAGATGCATCTCTGTTTCCTTCAGCCAATCCCATGAGGAAGGAGAGAAAGCTCTGGCTGAGCCAAATGGTTGTATTTCACTTGGAAATAAGCAGATGGAACCGACAGATGGGAGAACAAAGCTATATATATATATTTTTATTGCACAGATATCTAATAACCAATAAAATGGGTCTGGGACCACAAAAATCTCTGGCATGGTTGCCATGGCAATATGCACACAATTCCAGTGAGGTGCAGGAAAGAAATCTTTTGTGTTAGGGAGCTTTCTAAAATAAAAATAAATGAGATTTAAATGAGTGATTACAGTTGCCTCAAGGAGCACCTGCCAAAAACTCTGGGCCAGACCATCCACCAGAGTATGGTGTGGGTTTTTTAAAAATTACAACAGTGGCAGAGTGTCCTTTGGAGCCAAAGCTGAGGGGTGACAGGAGGACTTACATTTTTGGGAAATTTTACGTATGAGGGCAGTTGGCCTATGGAAGCCTTTGTCTTGTTAGGGTGGTAGAAGTTTACATGAAGTCAAAAAGAAACTAGGCAAATTCATGGAAGGAAAATCCACAGAGAATTACTCAGTGAAACCACAGCCAGCTCGGGAAGTCTGAAAATAACTGGGAGAAGGGAGATGAGGAAAGTGTCATTCTTGGTTATACAAGTATCTGCCTGTGGCCACTGTGAAAGACAATACTCAGGCCAGAGAGGGTTAAAATGACAGAGATTAAATGACATAAAAATAACAGATTTATAGGGATACAAGCCATTGTCTGCCCTGCCATCAGTCTGACATTGAGCTGATCGCTACAAGCAGGTGAAATGCTTGTTTCTCTATGAATTTTTCACAAATGAAGTCAGTGTGTTGGATGTTTCCATTTGTGAGGCTTGAACATGGGTCTTGTTGGAGTTGCCTTGTATTGCCAACTACTCCTGTGAAAGATTGAAATGGGATGGAAGTAGTCACAATCTCACCTTCTAGGTCTGTTCTAGTGGTGGTGATATCACAGTCTGCCATCTTCTGTATTTGGGTTTGCTGGGCTCTCCATGTGCACATTCCCCAAATGGCCAGTTCTCTGCTTTTCCCTGGATTTTCACATCTGATGTTATCAGTCCCCACAGAAGCAGTCCTTGATCTATTTCCTGAAAAACTTGTTCTGCATATTTCACAGTCAAAGTACTGTTACCAAGTCTTTGCTTACTTGAATGTGTCCTTTCAGAGTAGGATGGTGTTCTGGATCAGCAGGTTTTCTTCAGTAATGAGCACTGGCCTGAGTCCCAAAAGCAGGTGAGATTCTGAACTTGCTCTTAGCTTATGGCTGTGGTTGCCTCTGAGATGCCTCAGGAGAGCGGTGGTTCACTCAGTCTCTCGCCCTTGTGCTGTGTTGTACTGCTGACAGGGAGCTTTCAGGAAAATTAATTGCTTCTACTGTAGGAAGGACTGGGGCAAAATCCACAGCAACCAAGGGTGTTTGGGCACTGCCAGCCCTCTTTACCTCAAGGAGCTAGAAAGGAGTTGGGACTCTTCTCCAGGGAGCCGCAAACCTTCTGCTGTCCTCAGAACAGGCATTTGCCCACGGCCTAACACCAGAGCCATTCTGAGAGGTGGGTTGGGGTCTGCCTGGGACCAGATCACCAGGTTGGCCCTGAGCACTGAACCGTCTGGTGTTACCACCTGGGAGCATCTGCCTCTGCTTGCCTTGGCTGGAAACAGAAACCAAGGAGTGAAGGCCCTGGTGTAGCTTTTATCTCTACCCCTTCTTCCTGCCCTTGGTGGGAAGCAGGACGCAGCTGCCCAAGACCAGTGTAGTACGGATTAGGCCTGCCACATCCTCCCTTGGGTGCGGGGGGAAGTGGGTACCCCGGCCACCCTTGGGGCAGGGCCGGTCTGCAGTGCAGCCTGGCTGTGGGGAGGCAGGCAGGGAAGCAGTGTTTATTCAGAGCAAGGAAGCAAGCTGCTGGGTGAGCTCTGCGTGGGAAGGGAGCTGTGAAGTGTGACGCTTTGGGTGGATGAATTCTAGGCAGGCTTTCCTAGAATAGACCAGGTGGAGGTGAAAGGAGATGAATGCCATGGAGATGCATGGGCCCTCCCCTCCAGGCTGAGCTGCCAGGGGTTGGGGGGGTGTGATGCACACAAGTGCCTGGGTCTGGTCTCTTCCGATGGGTTTCTTCCCCCAGTTGCATGCCCTCACTGGTGCCCTCTCCATCACTCCTTTAGTTTGCAGACACTTGCGTTCACACGCAAAGCTACTACCAGTGCTTCAGTGAGTGAATGGGTTGCCTGAGCTCCATTATACCTGGCTGCTGGGAAGTTTCGTGCTACGCTGACCTGCTCTGTGACTGCTTCCGTGAGGAAGAGGGGGAACTGTTTGCCTTTGTGAGCATGTGGGGATGACTGCTGGATGAGAGCCCACCCTAATTCTTCAGTGGCAGCCACCCATTAAGCCATTCCTTTCACTTTTCTAAGGCTGTAGAATGCCTTCATCAGCAGAAGGGGGTTTTGTCACAGCACCCAGGACTCCTGTAGGTTTCCAGGAAAAGAGAAGAATCTCTGTCAGATAAAACACTAGACCTTTTTTGCAAGGTGTATTCTGCCTGGGCACCCCAGCTCTCTGAAGGAAGTGCCAGGTATGGCTGGAGAAAGGCACCTTTTACCCTGGAAAGCAGGCTGGGAGCCTCCTAAAGCTGGCCAAAAATCGGTGAGCAGACTGCAGGAATTCGATAACATCATGCAGAGCTGCGGGCCTTGCACCATAGCTTTTCCCAGTCCTTAACCAGACTTCTTCCCTCCACACGGAAGGGCATCAATACCAGGCCCTCCAGGACATTTCTGGGTCTGGGGTTCACGTGTTTGCAGGCTATAGTGCTTTTTCACAAAATCTCCTGTTATAGACTCATGAGGAAATCTGAAAGAATTATTCTGAGAAAATGCTTTAAAAGCTGACATGCCCAAATGCGTATTGGCTAGCAACAGTTTGAATCACAGTGTTCCTTCATGCTCTTTGTTTCCCAGACCGCGTGGGCCAGTGTTTAATGCATAAGCTAGATTTATCACTGGTTTATCTTAATGCAGGAAATTGTCCAAAAAAAAAAAAAGAAAAGGAGAGGGAGGAATGGGGGAGAGGGCTCCTGACTGTTGGCAGCAAATTTTAATTTGGGTTTGGCAGATGAGGGAAGTTATTCATGGAAATCTTGTCCTGAAATAACACTGAGCCTGCCCTGCATCAGCCAAGGCAGGCAGGCATGTGTGGAATTTGTCTCTTCTTCCCCGCCGTGGGGCCAAGCAGTGTGCAGGGGGTGAGAACAGGCATGCTGGGTCAGACCGAAGGGCATGTGGCTTGGTAGCTGCCTGCAGGCAGTGCTGTTTCTTGAAGCACGTGAGTAATAGGGCAGAGATAGACAATCTGGCTCTGGTTGTACGTGTTCCCTCACCAATGGCAGATTAGGGATTGTTTAATGGCTTAAAGTCCTGGTGAGGAGATTTCAGTGAGTGCATGTCACCCCGCACCAAGCCTGTCGGTGGCTTTGGCTCTTGCAAACAAATGTGAATGCAGCAGTGTGCAAAAGCACTGTTGTGTGTTTCTTTTGTACCTGCTGATTTTTCATTTCTTTTGAGTTCCGCCTTTCTAGTTCTTAATGAGTGAAGAACGAGCGGTATTTGCTCCCCGCTCACTGTCTGAAGATCTTACAAACCTCAGCCATTTCTTTCCTGTCACTGAACTCTCTTCCAGGCTGAAGATTTCTAGGTTAGTCCATCCCTGTAGAGGAGCTGTTCCACACTGCTGATCTTTGATTCCTCATGATTCTGTTAGAAGCTGCAACACAGACACCACATCAGTCCCCTGTCCCTTCTTGCACTGCCATGGGAGACAAAGGCTGAAACCATGGCATTCCTCTGCCAGCAACGGCAGAGCATTTTCTATGGACCAGGGGCCCAATCCATATTACCGGAAGGAAGAGGCAGCAGTAATCTTAAGCAGGGATTACAACTGTGCTGCACAAAGGCTTCTAGGATGATTCACGCACAGGACAGTGGCTGCTTGTGCCCAGCAAGACCTGTGATAGCCCAGAAGCATCAGATCTGTGTGCCCAGATCAATATCCATTCTATGCTCTTGTTTTCCTGGGGGAAATCCCAATACATAGGGACCATCTTATGTCCTTCCTGCCTGTGCTCTGTTGCCAGGAGTCCTACGTTAATGTAGCTGCTGGCTGGCAGGTGGTGGCTCATTCACAGTATCTTTATCCCAAACACAGTTTGACAGACCTCTGGTACACATCTAACTTCTCAGGAGCCTTTCACAGGGAAACAGGCCGCCCTTTCTCTGCCATGGGAAGAGGGCAGCGTGTATTGCTGCCACCAAAGATCCTGGTTTTTTGTTTCCTTCCTGTACAAACAGGAAGTTTGATAAGGTCCAGAGACTGATGAGGGGAATGGAGTAACAGCCAGGATCAGACCCAGGTCTATAGCACAGTAAACTGTGTACTGCAGTACTTCTACAGAAGCTGAGCATCACTGACGTTATAGATGGGGAAACTAAGGCACACTGCCTGACTGAAACAACTTAGTTACAAAGCCGCCCAGAGCCGGGTGGAAATGATTGTGAGCTCTTTCTGCCCTGGGCTGTCATGTTGTTTAACCAGGACTGGGGTCCAGCTGCCCCACAAAGACATGAAAGAACCTTGCAATGATGGACAACTGCATTGCTTCAAAACATGACTTTCTTTTTACACAGTCTTCATTCTTGTGTGACAAACTGGCTCTGTTTCATTCAAAACTGGCTCTGTTTCATTCAAAACTGGCTCTGTTTCATTCAAGATGCTGCAGGATCAGGCCCTGAGATGCTGACCTTGGCCAAGTGATTGGCAGTTCCCTTCCTGCGGAGGCTTGCACTCTTCATGTGGTCAGCTCTGGAGCGAGCTGTGCTGCAGCGTGGGAGCTGTGTAGGCGGCAGCTCTTTCAGAAAGGCCAGGGAGAGCTGGAAAATAGACAAGTGCCTGACTGATCTTATTTGAGCCTTGCTCCTGCCGGCCTGTTGCATCTGAATGAATGTGGGTACCATGCAGGAGGGAAGGGGAGGATTGAGCAGGTCTAGCTCTCCTGGGGCAGCCAGGAGGCCACCCACCGGGAACCCTCCCAGCCAGCTCTGCTGGAACAGGAGGCTGTTGTGTGAGATTGTTGCTCTGCCATCATCTGAGCTCAGACATGTTCCATCTGGCCAGCCCCACCAGCTATCGAGCTGAGCACACCCACTGCCTACCAGCCAGCCTCTGACCTCTGGACATCTGGCCTGAGACAGCCCAATTAGAGAACGACCCACAGGTCTCCAGGCTGGGAACAGGGCTAGCACTGGTACGAGCCATTTGGTTTGGTGTGAATGCTTGGGAGCGCGTAGGAAGGGAAAAATAAGAGTGGGGAGATGGTTGGGCTGTGCCATGTAGGGAACCAAATACCTAGCTGAAAAACCTCCTACTTCCCACCTCTGTAGCTTCACCGCTTCTATTGTTTTTTTCCTAAAGGACTTGTATGAGGCTGCTCTCGTGTTTTGCCCAGGGAGGCAATGCCAGTGTTAGAGTCAGTAGCTTCCTGCCACCTTCTACCTCCATCTTCCAGCCCTGTTTCTAGTGGGAAAGAGCAGAGAGGGAGGGACCTGGAGCAGTTGGAGGAGCTTTCTGCTTAATTGACTTCACAGTTGCTTTGCTGCCAGCCTTAGCCCCATCCCAGGGGACAGTTAACTCTTTCATCATGCAGTCTGCAGAGTGCCACATCAAAGACCCGTGCTGTGGAAGTGCTACTCAGAGTAGACCTGATGAAGGCAAAGAATGGGAAATAAGGACCTCTGCAGCTCAGACCTCTGCAAGGTGGGCTTAATCCCACCATCCCACAGGCCACCAGAGTCACAGGCCAGCCCTCATAGACTTTCTCTGTGTCTTTGCAGACCCTTTTCCAGGTCTGGGGCAGTTGTCCTTGGTGTGTGGCAGTGTGGAGAGAGATGAAGACCTGGGTGCTCTCCTGAAGCTCTGTGTCCTCGCAGCCTGCTCTCAAAGGACCCATCATCTCCTCTCTGCCGAGCACTGGGGGCACATCCCTGTGGCAGGCCTGACCTTGACATTGTTCCACACACCAGGAAAGCATGGACCCTGGAGGCTGAGCTCCAGGAGCCCACTGAGAGGTGGGAGGTCTCCACAACCACGAGCTTCTGCTCTGCAGTTCAGAGGGAGGGTGCTGGCTCCAGGCACAGCTCAGCCTCAGCTCTTGCTCGCTGGCATCTGTCAGCAGAGCTGGCCCTCAGGAGCTGGACTGGTGCCTGGCTCTTAAAACACTGAGTAATTCCCCTGGGGCCAGGCGGGTGCAGCCACAGCAGTAAGCAGCATGGGCTCGAATTTCGTTTCTGCTGCCAGTGCTACCTCTATGGGTAAATGAAGCCAGGTCATGGGCTGGCATTATTTTTACACACTCCCACACATGTGTCTCCCTGCATAGCAGAATAATGCTGCAGAATAATGACCAGGGCCTTCTAGGGAGATCTGAAATACCTCCTGGCCTGTTCTGCCACTTGGAGGAAACCATGGCTCTGCCCAGCCCCGGTGTCTCCCACCTTGCCTTCTTCCTAAACTCCTGGATGACTATGGAGTGGCACAGGGAGATGGCGAGGGCAGAATGCGTTTAATCATGAGCATGCTGCTCCTCTTCACTGTTACAGGTTTTGTGCTGTCTGGAGAGGATGAGGGAGCTGAGCCTGCTCCCCACGGCATTCTCAAGCCTCACAGCATCCCTGTTCCTCCACACATACGTCTGTGGCACAGGGTGTCTTGGGCAGGCAGGGAGGGCCCCAGTCTGGCTCCGTGGGGGGAGCAGGAAGGATGCTGGCACTGTAAATAGCAAGTCATTTCCATTTCAATGTTCTTGCTGCGAGGAAGGGCTGGGCCTGGGTGTGTGGGTGCAGACCAGCTCCTCTCTGCCTCTCCCTACCTTGTGCTGCTTCTCCGCAGAATTTTCCTGTCATCGTATCTGCCCTGCACCCTCACCTTTGTATCTGCCCACCACTATCTCTTTTGCTTTATTCTCCTCAACCATCTTTAGATGGGGCTTGAGTTACCCCTCCCAGGGCTTTGAGACGGCAGCAAGCCAGAGCACCCAGTGCAGCAGTAGCCCAAAGCAGAGTTGCAGGGAGCTGCTTATCCTTCACTTGCAGTCTCCTGGTCCTCAGGGCCGCAATGCTGGAAGCTGCTGTACAGAAGCCCTTTGGGGCTCCCCAGGCCCATGAGAGCTCCCAGCTCACAATGGACGTGAGTCCAGTTCATAGCTCCGTCACCTAGTGTGACACTGATTTTTCACCAGCCTCTCTGAATTCAGTTTCCCTATCTTAGGAAAAGAGGCTCCGGCTGCCTTAAACATCAGTGATACCCACTGCTCAAGACCAGATCCTTGAATTCAGGGATCCTTGAACTCAGGGAGACATCCTCCATCGCAGGCAGGGAGAGATGGGAGAGCCATCGCTGAACTGTTCTGAGTCCATATATCAGTCCACTCCTTCTCGTCTGCCAAAGCAGAGGAGTGTGAGATCTCCTAGTGGAAAAACAGAGGGAGAAGGGGGAGAATTGCCAAGTGCAACAGGCAGAAGCAGGAGGCAGAGAGATGCTGTGCCAAACAGAGATGTCACTCACTCCTTCCGCACCAGGCAGGCTGCAAAAGGAGCTGGCATCCTGGCAGCCGAGCAGTGCGGCAGAAGCGGCTCTCTCCTGCCATGGAAACAGAGCCCACAGCATGGAGCAGCAGCCACCTGCACGGGCTGGTGTGGGTCATGCCTGTGCCCCTGCACAGGGCCATTCCTGCTTCCCCCAAGGTACAACCCAAGTGACAGCAGTTTACAGTCACCGGCTTCCCTGTGCTCCCCTTCTCTTGCTGAATCGTGCTTCTCTCCCTGCTGAATTTCCACTGTTCATCAGGGATCTAGGGCTCCATCTCTCACAGCCCTCCTTGAACACTGCCATGATGTTTGTGCCCCAGGAGGCGAGTGGTCCTTTGCCCGCAGATACTGAGTGACATGCGCAAAGACAGAGAGGCAGTGGCATGTCAAGAAGTTTCAGAAACTGGCTTTTATCAAAGCTTTGGCTTGCCCAGGGTCCTTTATGTGCAGTATTGGACACTAGCTGGCAGAAGGAGACCCTGGCCTAGTTTTCCCAGCCTATCTGGCTCTTCAGGGCACAAGAAAACAGTCTGGGCCAGCAGTCATTGCAGGCAGGTTGTGGGGGGCTGTTCAGTGCCTCTGCAAAAGCAAACACTCCACCTCAAGCACCGGCCACTTCCAAGTCCCATCTCTGGCACAAATTCCTGTAGGAGAAGGCCTTGATGTAGGTCACAAAGCACGAGAGAGCCGGGGGAGAAATGTGCGCGAGGTGGCCAGCACCTTGCTCCAACCTTCTGCTGTCTCCTCAGCTCCGGCGCCAGCCGCATGCTGGCAGCACACACCATCTCCAAACACCGCCTCCGGCGCAGGAGACAGCAGAGGAGGAAACACGGAGGTGACATAAAAAACAGCATTTGCTTTCTTGGCCATCTGTCACAGTGTCGCAGTTGCCTTCCCAAACACATCCCAGCTCAGCACTGGCTGGGAAAAACAGGGAGTTATTTTGGTTCATCAGCATCCAGCAGGAGCGGGACGATAGATCCCACGTAGCAAGCAGGCAGGCAGTGCTCAGCATCGGGACTGCTGGCTTCATTGCTGGGATAGGACGCAGCACCCTGTGCACCCTAAGCCACCGGTGGGGCTCAGTCACTGCAGGAGCTTCCACCAGCATCTTTGCTGCTCTGTGTTAAGTGTCTCCAGCTGCAGGGCTCCACCCTCTGCCTCACTGACCTCCACGATGGAGAGTTGATTCGTCTGAAGATTTGACAGCGATCTTGAGGCTGTGATCAGGGAGCTGCAGGCTACTGCCAGATGGAGGATCCCGTGTTCCCACTTGTCTCTCCTGTGATGGCACTGGCAGCAAATGGATCCTCGCTGCAAGTCAGGTCAGGGAACTGATCCAGAGAACTGAGGACAAAAAGCCCTAATATTCTGCCAGATCAGCTCCCTGATCTGCCTCACTGATGGGCACAGGAGAAGGGATGGGAGGGGGGAACCCCCTTCTCTGGTGGCTGCCTGCACCTCCACTGGTGTGCGATCATGAAGTTGCGATTTCAGCTGGTGTAAGCGTGCAGTCAGTGCGGGACCTGATTTAGCTAAGCGGGGCTTTACACAAGGAACTGTGCATACTGAGCCCGTCCTCAGCAGCTCAGCGAGTTTCTGGCTGCCTGCAGACAAAGCAGTGAGGTGCTCGGGGACAGTTTTGACCTCAGCACAGCACAATGGGCTCCCTGTGTTCAGCTTGAATGTAGCAGCCATGCCAGAGCGCTCTGGCCTTCGGGAGACGTTTTCCTCAAGCCCTGCTCTGGGCACACTTCCCCCACTGTCTTCTCATTTTCCGAGTCAGGAGGCAGAGTCCCCAGAGCAGATACAGCGAAGGTTGGCAGAGTTTTGACACATTTCATAAGGAGCATTAATAGCTCAAAACTGGAGGCTGTTCTGTTGGAGGGCTTCGGCTCCTTCCATATTCATTTCTCAGGCAATTCATTACCCAGCTGAAATTATTCCGTGATTAAAAAGACAGGTAATTATTTTACATTGAGCTTAGGATTTCAGGAGGAAATAACTTGCAGGAGACCCACGGAAAGCAAACCATGACAAGAATGGCTTAGAACTGGTAAGATATTTTTAAGTAGAAGCAGTTCCTTGGAGTAGCCTGGATTCACAGGGAGATTGTCCCAGCTGGGCAAAGGGAGCAAATCTGAAGGAAAATGGGGAAAAGAAATGGGGGAGGGACAGGAAGTGGAGGTTAGACATTTTGACATAGGCAAAGTGACAAGGGCCAATTTTGTAATAAAAAGTTATTTTCTTATCACATTGCAATAAATGGGGATTAAAAGAAGGGAGGAAAAGCCTGAGAAATGGAAACAAAGTGTGGCAGCTGGACTAAGGCAAAGCAAGCCAAGTTTTATCACGAGATTTTAATGTTTTGTCTCTTTCTGTTTATTTCCCAAGCTCCAAAGTTACCCATCGGCAGGAATCCAATGCCACATACTCCCACCATGTCTGCATTGTGATCCAAATTCAAAGGAGGAGTAAAACTTCCCAGCTCCACTGTGGTGAACTGATCTACACTGAAGACTTGACATTGAGTAAGGGAGCAAGAGGTCCCATGTAAGTTGCTTTGGGCAAGGCATTTATTACCGTTGCAGATGGCAGACTTGGTGGTGGGCTACCTGTGTTTCCCAAAAATGCCACATCACACCCAGAAAAGAAAAGCAAGGGAGAAGCTACCAGAAAACAAGGGGCTTCTGCACGAGGACTGTTTGGTGGCTTGAACAGAGGAGACCAGGATGTGTAACACATTTGCAGACACCCCACACTGGGAGGAAAGGTGTGAGTAATGCAAGACAAGATGAGAGTCTGAAAGGAGCCCAGTAAAACAGAGAAATGGCACTGAAATAGCCCCTGTGATGGGGTTCCCTAGGAACAACTGCGGAGTTCTGCAAACCTGCATTGGTCATCAGCTACACAAATTGTGGATGGGGGACAATGAGCAGCTATACAGGAATGGTCCTGGGGTTTTAGTGGATCCAAAGCCGAGGGAGAACTCTTCTAAAGCTGTTTTTTGGGGAGCTTGAGAAGTACCTTTCACAATGTGACAGCCTTTCCCTTCTCTTTCCTGTAGCAGGACAGGGTTCCTGTTAGTTGTGCCAGCAGTATTGCCTGGGGGCTGCATGGTGAACCAGAGAATGACCTGACCAACACGGAAACCTGTGTTTAGTGTTAGTTTACTATGGAGGTTTTTCAGGTTCCCTGATCTGGTTCACAGCATAACTCCCCTATGTGTGAAGTGGGGAGGCATGAAGAGAGCAAGGGTGCAAGGAGCTGGGGTCGCTCTATGCTGCAGCTGCAGCAAGCTTTAGTGCATGAAAGCATAGTCCTAAATGATCCCCTCCTCCAGAAATGGCCATAACTGTGTGGCTCAGCTGGGCATTTCCACCATAACAAATAGGGGAGTGCTGATGCTGAGCTTTGGCATTGCTGTTTTTTCATTTCTTCATCCCACAACCCCCTGCACATGAGGAGGGAGCTATAAAAAGGGCCTTTGGCCCAGCGCATCCAAATGGCCAGCTGTGTTTCTTTGTGTTTTGTTGCCAGGTGTTGTTCCCTCCTG
The DNA here is from genome assembly GCF_030936135.1 of Gavia stellata. NCBI lineage: Eukaryota > Metazoa > Chordata > Aves > Gaviiformes > Gaviidae > Gavia > Gavia stellata. Next base: position 4,440,259 of record NC_082621.1, on the reverse strand, counting down.
TCTGTTAAAGGGTAACCTGGTATGTACCTTGCAGAGAATAATGGAGCTATTAGTCATCCTAAAGCCCTGAAATAAGACACCTGCAGGCAGCAGGCTTCAGCCATTTAAAATAACTGTGCATGTGACAAATTCCTAAGCAGCCGAGGTTCTTACTAACTTCTCTCTCCCGTCAGCCTTTGCTGCTCTACCTAGAGCCAAGGAGAAGGAGCTGGGTTTGTTGTGGCTCATCCAGCAGTGCTGGAGACTTCATCTCTAGTGCAAAGTGCTTTGAAATCAGCACCTCAAACACAAGAGAATGGGAGCGGGCAGAGCTATCATACCACTGTGAAATGTGGTCAGTGCAGAGGAGTACTTTGGAATTGCTTTGCAGCCCAAGGGAAAAACAAGATGTCAGGTCTTGACTTGAAACTGTAGCAACATCCAGAGCTCCCTGGCACTGCAGAGCTGCCTTCTTTCTTTTTTCTTCCCATTCATTTGGGAAGCACATAAAACGGGAAACAGTTTTAACCCCAAAGCAAAAGAAATATCCCTAGTGATAGAGCCCAGGCAGATGGAAGTGTGAAAAAAAGCCGCAAACTACAGGAATGGTGCAAATGTGATCAGTACCTCCCTTCTGCACCCCCTGTCCACCCCAGTGATTTATTACATTTCTGTACAACAAGATGACGAACAGTCAGCGCTGAGCGAAATGTGTGCATAATTTTTCATCCCCCCATGCCTTGTTTCCCCAGGCACTTTATAAACTCCGTAATGAAATGCAGCCACCTGGCACACAGCACGCTGCCTAGCAGTGAGAGAGAAGGGGAACTTGAGCCAAGGATGCAGAATAAGTCCAACATTTTTCTAGGCATGATCCTTCAAGCACTGTCATGAAAAGAACAACATCATGTTTGCTCCTATCTGTGCAACCTCTCTGAACCATCCCCAGCCACTGGGAAACTGCCATCTATACCAAATACCAAGGCTTTGCTCCATGAAACAGGGATGTAGAGTCTCACAAGGGACTTGCTAGAAAAATTGTGTGCACATGGGCAAAGCAACCTATTTCCTGCAGCTCCTCAACCAGAATGATTGCTTCACTTTGCCTTGTCACATTCATGGTGGAGACGTTCATGTTCGTCCAGGTAGAAGGGAGCTCCAGTACAGCCAAAGGCTACTAAATCTATGGTTTTCTACCAGAAAGCATTGCCAAGGCAGATCTAGAAGTGTCACTGCCAAGTCCAACTTGTACCCTAGAGGTTTCCGTGAGCCCAGGGCAACGCTGATCATGGAACAGAGCTTCTGGAAACCCACCAGCTAAGAGACACTGAGCAGCAGAGACAGGAGAAGGGGCAACCAGCACAGCTGATTCAGCACTGACTGTACACAGACAGTCTTTGAGGCCAGCCAACTGCTTGCATGCTGTAATCATGATGGAGGCAAGTGGAGGTTAAACCTGTTGTCCTTTCCAGCTGTAACCCTCTGGCATGCTGCAAATGGCTCAGGGCAGGTCCCATCACACTAGGATTGTTGGCATGCTCCTGCCTGGGTGTGTGAAGATTAGTGGTCCACCGGCTCCCTGGTTTGTGAAGTGTGGGATGAAGAACAATAAGCCTTGCTCTGTACATGGGTCACTAAACCACCCTCACTGCAGCCTGGGGGGGTTTAGGGGTTTTAACATCTCCCTGGAGATGAGGAACTGGGCCCTGCAGAGTATTGCAGGTCAGTGGGTAGGTAGCAGTGTTCAGTTTCCAGGCTGGTCCTCGTGCAGTGTGTGGCAGCTAGCATAGCACACACCAAGCTGGATGGCTGTCGGTACTGGGAATTCATTGCAACCAATTAGTCTGATTTTCAATTATCTGAGAGAATGAACTTAGCTAATTAAAGCCTAATTACATTTTGCCTGCTTCTTCAGCTGTCTTGTCATATTAAACCTGCATTTTGGGACTCAGTGAGGCAAGAGGGGAGTACTCACAGCTGCACAGAAACCTGTAAGATGTGAACACTTGTGGGGCCTGCCAGAAAGGATGGCTCTGGATTTAACCCCATATGCGTGAAAGCTTGGGCCATGCCAGGGCAGAGAGTCACCATCCAGCACCAGCCAGGCAGCTGTCATGGAAAGGGGACAGTGCCGTGAGCTTGCTTTCATGCACACCTTGTTTTCCTGGAAGGTGCAGTGTTCTGCACAAGCACCCTTCCTCACACCCACGCTTGTGTACCAGCCTCGAACAATACCAACAGACACGCTAAGGAAACAAAACCGTCTCTTTAATGAAGAAGCAGAGTTGTGTAGCTCTGCAGTTCCAGCCCCTTTTCCAGAAAGGTCACTCTAGTTGCCTGCTGCCACAGGGTAGATATTTCTCCTGACTTTTCTTGATTATTTCCTTGATCATCTCCACTTCCAGTGTCACATCCACAGTTAGAATGAGGTGATAACTCATGCCCTCGTAGTACGGGACCCTTTCAGAGCTGGAGCATCACAGAAAGGATGGATCTTGTCTCCTTTCCCCCTAGAGTCACTCAGAGCAAAACCAAAAATGGTGGTGTTCACCAAAGGCACATATCAGCCAGGCACAGCTGGTGCTACATAAATCATAAACAGCCAATGAGTCCACATGGAAAGAAAAGGCAGATCTGACAAGGGATTCTGGTGCTGTGTCCTCTAATCCCACAGCTCCTTGCTAGGAGAGTAACTCCACCTGCAGAGGTGGTATCTTCAAAGGTTTCACCTTGAAGTCATCTGTGACCTGCAGCCAAGATTGCCATGCAGACCCATCTCTCAGCTTCTTCTACTACTGTGCTAAAATCTTTGTCATTAAGAAGACATTTTTGCTTTGTTGTTGATTAACCTGCCTTAAATTAATGATGTGAAAATGTCATCCACACTAATGAGCTTTTGGGAAGGATGAGAGCTGCAAAGGCATCTCTGAAGCTATACTTCTGTTATACTTACAACCTGAAACACATGTAGATGAGCAACGTTTTTCAGATCAGAGACAGTCACTTTAGATGCCTGTTCATGTCTTTGAGCATTGCCAGTGCCCCCACCACTTTCCAGCACGTTGACAGTGATATCTTCAGGGATGTGCCGAACCATACTGATTGTTGGCAACATTCTGATTTTCTCCAAACTGAATTTTCCATAACCATGTGCTTATGGAACAAACAAGCCCAAGAAATTGCCAGTATCTAAAATCAGAGGAGCGCAAACTTGACCAGACTGCTGGGGAATTGCTTGGCTAAGTCATCTTAATGGGGGAACTAGTGTGAACCCAAAGATGTAGGACAGGCTGGATCGATGGGCCGAGGCCAATTGTATGAGGTTCAACAAGGCCAAGTGCCGGGTCCTGCACTTGGGTCACAACAACCCCATGGAACGCTACAGGCTTGGGGAGGAGTGGCTGGAAAGCTGCCCTGCAGAAAAGGACCTGGGGGTGCTGGTTGACAGCCGGCTGAAGATGAGCCAGCAGCGTGCCCAGGTGGCCAAGAAGACCAACGGCATCCTGGCCTGTATCAGAAATAGTGTGGCCAGCACCAGGGAGGTGATGGTGCCCCTGTACTCGGCGCTGGTGAGGCCGGACCTCGAATACTGCGTTCAGTTTTGGGCCCCTCACTCCAAGAAGGACATTGAGGTGCTGGAGCGTGTCCAGAGAAGGGCGATGGAGCTGGTGAGGGGTCTGGAGCACAAGTGTGATGAGGAGCGGCTGAGGGAGCTGGGGTTGTTCAGTCTGGAGAAGAGGAGGCTGAGGGGAGACCTCATCGCTCTCTACAACTACCTGAAAGGGGGTTGTGGTGAGGTGGGTGTTGGTCTCTTCTCTCAAGTGACAAGTGATAGGACAAGAGGAGATGGCCTCAATTTGCGCCAGCAGAGGTTCAGGCTGGATATCAGGAAAAATGTCTTTACTGAGAGAGTGGTGAAGCATTGGAAGAGGCTGCCCAGGGAGCTGGTGGAGTCACCATCCCTGGAGGTGTTCAAGGAATGTGTGGACGTGGCACTGCGGGACATGGTTTAGTGGGCATGGTGGGGTTGGGGTGATGGTTGGACTTGATTGTCTTACAGATCTTTTCCAACCTTAATGATTCTGTGATTCTATGTAGCCAACACGATGGAACTGGCAGTTGCAAGGCTGTTGAGGATGTTTTGTGCTTCCCTGTGTTCACTGTTTTTCCAGAGACGTATTATCCAGCACTAAAACCAGGGGTTTCCAGTCCCTCATTCATACTTGAGAAAACGCAGCTGGATTCAGAAAGCCAAACAACTGCTTTAAAGGCATCTACATTTGCATGTAAATCCATCAAATCTAATGAGAGACTCACCCTGCACAGACAGCACAGTCCAAAGCAATGCCCTTGAATGTGCTGTGGTCTTTTAACTCTGTCATTTTGCCACTGCCCAGGGACTGTTCGGGTCAGGTTGTTGGCACAGGTCTGAACCATACCAAGAACCATTCTCACAAGTTAACAGTATCATCAGTCAAGTTCCAGTGCCCAAGAACGTTCCTGGCGCTGTTCATTTTCCTAGTACAGATGGAGCTGTAAGATCTATGTTTTATATCGAGGACTCTAAATGCTCACACAATCCCCTAACAGCACTGATTTGGCAAAGAGCAAGAGGGACAACCGACATTTAATTGGAAGTGAGGAGCTTTCTGTGCCCCAGATTTTGTGGTGGGTGCCAGGTGCTCTGCACACCTCAGTAGGGAGCAAGCCCTGTGCCAGGCTAGCAACTCCAGGCAGGCTCAAGCATGGGGCCAGGGCAGGAAACGAGACCTAAGGAATTCTGGGACAAAATGCCATCAGCAGCCACAGCAGCAAAGCAGCTGGGAAGACAGAGAAACAGCGAAACGTTTCCCTTTCAAACAGAGAAACTGGTAGGCAAAGTCTCCGAAGCTGTGAGGCAATGCTGGCTCTTGAATTCTGTCATCGTTTGGCCTCAGTTCTCCCTTGAGTACCTGCCTCTCATGGCATCAACTTGTCCCTCTCTGGCAGAGCTAATGCACTACAGAGGCTTTATGTGGAGGCTAATGGCTCTCACACAGCTGATACAAGAGAACCATGCTGAGCTGCAGTGGGGATTTATGGAGCAATGCTCCTGAGTAACTGCACTGCGTATTTCAAGCCATCTCTCTGCTAAGTGAACCCCTACATGCACTGCCTTAGCTTCCTTAATAGAAAACAGGCTCACAAAGCTGCTGATTTAACCAGCACTAAATTAAAATTCAATATGAGGATCAGCTGGATGAACCTGACACACCTGCTGGAGGGGATGGTTTGGGAGGGGAGATGGAAGTGATGGGAGGGCAGGAGGGAGACACAGGAAATTTCCATTCTTGCTTGATGGGTGCCCCTTTGAGGAGCACAGCAGCCCAAAGACCTTGCCAGAGCTCAGGAAACCTGTGTTTTCTTCTTAGGTCTGCCATGTGGCTGGAGGAAAAGTGGTCTGTTACCTCCTTTCCAGCCCCCAAACTGCCTGCCTCATCTTGGAGACCGGCTTTGGGACCTTCATCACTTGAGATGCAGGTAACTGTAGGCAAGCTGTGAACTGGGATGACAGCATCCTTCTGTGGGCTCAGCTGGGATGAGGGCTTGTCCGTGACTGCTCTCTTGTGTGTATACACTTGGAGAGATGCATGTGTCCTTCCCGTTAGCCAGCTGGGGACACAGCTGAAGCCAGGCCAGAGGTCTGGCAGGGAGAGCAGGTGGTGGTGGAGCATCCCAGACCCACCCATGAGAGGGGTCCAGCACCTCACCCCCATCAGCATTTGGTTTTGGACCTGCAGAGATCCACTCCAGCCATTCCCCAGGCTTTCCAAGGCAATGTGTGTCTGGAACAACCTGGTTCCCTCCACCTACCTACAGAACAAGCCCAGAACTGCCAGACGAGAGACAGGAAACTGCTACTTATCTAATTTGATTTTATTTTACTTCTTTTTTATTTTTTGGGCTCTCAGAAATGTGTTCAGTCTGGATTGAGGTTACAACCTGGGTAATGCCTCCCTGCCTAAAAAAAAAGGCTGTTACCATAACAACCTGACTCTGCGCTTCATTACCATGGCAATTCTCAGGAATTATTAAATACTGTGTATGTTTGGTGCAAGCGCTTCAGTACATCTGGTGCCAGGCTCAGGTTGGGATCCTCCCTCCCCCCGAATCTGTTTGTCTGTCTCATCTTGTTTAACTCTTTCATTGTCCTCAGCCAAGGCTGCCAGGGCAGGGAGAAGGAGGTGGGTACCATTTGGGACTTGGTTTGGGTTTTTTTCCACCGCAGGCAGGACTGTATGACCAGGCTTGCTGGGTTTTCTCAGGTGAGTCAAGCCACCTCTTTATTTCTCCAATTGTAAAATCAGTGATTACAGAGGTAGAGGATTTCTCTTTGCAGGCAGGCTGCTCAGCAGGGGGAAATGCTCTCACACTTGCCCTTCTCTGCTGTTTCCCTGCTGCCTGTCTAGAAATAAGAAATTCCAGCTGGAAGAGAATCATGGCAAGGAGGGACCAGCCCAGAGACAGGGAGCTGTCCCTGAAGGAGGATTGTGAAGGTCCATGCAGGTTGCTCTTGGTGGGGGTCAAGAAGCAGTTCCCCATTAGTAGGATAACTTGACTGACCATGTACTGCCTAAAACCATATTGTTTTCAGAGAAGGGATGCAGACTAGATGGACCAGTGGCTCAGAGCAATGTGGCCAGTCCCACAGGATTGCATTGGTATCTTGTACTCCACTGCAAGGAGATGATTTTAAATGAGACTCAATGGCTGGTCCTCACTCTGCCACTGACGTGATGATCCCCATAAGCATGTCCCTTCTCTCCCTGTCTCTCTGCTGTACTTCATAGCCAGCAGTGTCTCTCAGTCATACCTGTACAGCTCCTGGCACCCCAGTGACGTTCTGGAAGGTAACGTGCTACAAGCAACAATTGAAAAAAAAAAAAAAATCAAAATAACATTAAACCAGCCTTGTTCAAAAAAAAAACCTGCTTACGTTTTCTTGGGAGCTGGTACCCACTTGTGAGCTTAAGCTAAATGAGTAGGCATGAGATGAAAAAACACAGCTATTTGTGGGGAAAGGCAGCAGAAAGAGCCATTATGGTCTGCTTTCCTTACACAAGCCCCGGAGTGACTACCTCATCCGCTGGCTGCAGGACTCATGTCTCTGGGGCAGGGCAGCTGGGTTTTCAGGGTCTGAGATGGCAGCTGTTCCCCCCAGATCTGGGGAGCTTCATGGTGCCCTCAGCACCCTCCCTTCCACCAGGCATGACCTGCACTGGTATCTGCTCTGTGCGAACAGGATGGGGAAGGAATCAGGGCAGTTAAAACAGCAACTGTGACTTCACCTCAAGAGGGTCTTTAGACCCCAAATCTCTAACCCAAGGGGTTCCCTCACTGTGCCACCTCTCTGTTGCCTTCCTTCTGGTCTCCCTTTGCCATCTCAGTGCTGGCATCAATCCTCCAGAGATCTTCTTTTCCCCAACTAATTACTCCTTTCAGCAGGGTAATCAGCCTTTTATTGGGAATCTAACGGGATGGGGACTTGTGTACAAGTGTCTTAAACCCACTGCAAGCAAGACAGAAGCCCAGTAACCTCATGGGGACACATGCCATGTAGTATGGCAAATGTGGATGGTGCCCACCAGCTGCTTCACTCTGCAGACCCTCTTCTGTCGGTCCACATGACCTGGTAATGTAGACACAGCCCTTATGGTCAGGAAAGAGACACAGCATGTCTAGAGGATGAATAAGCCAATGTAAAGTTGGGCTCTTGCCCCAAGGGGCCATGTGGAAAGTCTTCCCTCTCCTAATTGACTCCTGAGCAAGCTCCGTCTCTCTCAGCAGGTGCCCAGCTCTGCCTTCTGGGGCATTACATTGCTCCTCCACCTCATGTGTACATGACCCTACCGTGATTGACTTTTCTCCTTTCCTCTGGAAGACTCCACAGCACAAAAGGGATGAAGACCCCCAGGTCCCACTCCTGGATGTGGCGTCTAAGGACACTTGGTGGGCTACGTGGGATTGCAGAGCCATGTTTCCCCACCGGGCAGCAGCACCCCCCAACACACACACCAGCTCTCACAGCACCTGGCAGAGCAAGGCAGGTAGGGACAGCAGAGATAATTTGACCAGCTTCTTCACTCAGGGCATTGCTGCGGGTCAGAGTTAAGGTGATTTTGATACTTTCTCTGGATTAGCAGCTTTTCCTGTGCCTTGCTTGCATTGCTAACACTGGAAGGTTTCTTCCGTCATCTCTGAATTCTCCCTTGTGCTGGGGCCACGGCGGGTGGATGGATTGGCAAGAGGGACCAAATGCCAGCTTAAAGCAGAAGCTGAATGGGTGTTTAGTGAGTACATCTGGGCTGTCCTCTGATAGCACAGCGACTTGAAGATGCAGTTACACATTTAGGTTGTACATGCAAGTACACTCCTAAGCGTTTGCAGAGCTGGGTCATCGTATGCATTGGGGTTATTTGCATCTCACCCTGGTGTGGTGACCAGGCTGTGCTCCCACAGTGGGAGCAGTTTGCAGTCATATGCAAAGAGATCAACAGCCATAACACCCCCTTCAGCAGCAGGGATCAAAGTCCCCTTCCACGCTGCTGTGTGAAGCCACTTTTACATCTGCTGGCAGGGCAGCAAACCCTCCCTGCTGAGAAAGCTGCTCAGGTATGCAGACCTACAAGCTGCTCATAAAAATCAGAGCCCTGCCTGTTCAGCTGTTTCACTGGAACCAATGGGACATTTCAGAGTTTTGAATCCCAAATTCTGGTCCTGCTGCCACGTTGGCTTTGTGCTCTTGAGGCGTTACACACAACAGGTTAGTGGGAGCAACCAGTGACAGTGCTGCACTACTCCTGTTCTGCATCGGGTTTAGTCCACCAATACCCTGTGGGAACCTTGAAGAAGGTGCTCAACAAAAATTGATTAATTACAAAATGTACTCTAACCTTGTTCCTCCTTCTGGGAAAGGCAGAGAGCTGTTCTTCTGGATTTACATCTAAGTAGATCAGATCATCAGCTCCTCCAGTATCCAGGACTGCTTTCCCACTACAGAAGTGGACCCAGCAGGAATATTGTTGGCGCAACAAAACTCAAATTATTTCCATCTCACACCCACAGACAGAGCTGTAATTCCATCACAGAACAAAGGTCAGGAGTCCTCCTCCTCTCATATAATTTAGTTTTGACAGCTCATCAGGATCAGAGGAGCTGGAGATTTTAACTCAGAGGCTGAAATCTTGCTGTGCAAGAGGCTCTCAGTGCATCTTTATGAATCTCTACTCCAATACTGTGCAGGTATTTAATACAAGCCTGAAACACATAATGCCTGACAAATTTATTTGCCAGTGGTAACTGATACTTGCCTGTGAAAAATGTATGGTAGTTCCTGCTTTAAAGAAATACCTCTAATTAGAGTTCAGTTGGAAGGTGAGATGATTATATCTGGAACTAGGACTGAAATACCTGAACTCCGCACACACAGAGAAAGAAAAGGAAGACAACACAAAATTCTTTTGAAACAGGTTTTTTTTTTCCTGAATGTTCACCAGTTTTCAAAAAACTACAAAAACCTCAAGGACTGTAACAATGTACCACTTGAAAAAAAGGCTGTTGTGTACAAAAACAAGCATGCTTTTGTTTTGGGGTTGGAGTGGTTTTTTGTATTTATCTGGGTTCTTTTCTTCCTTCAGCATAGTGTGAAAGAAGAAAGTACCAGTTTATTTAACAGGATAGCTCAGAAAAATAAGGAAGAACATGCTTTCCCCGTTATAAAACTCTACCAGAAGACGCATGCTTGAGGTCCGAAATACAAACAGACTGACACATTTTGTAACATGCAGACTTTGTTGTGTGACCCACACGGCACTTCCCTTCCCCTGCCCCACAAAGATGTGGTCCATGGCATGCGTTTTGCTTTCCCTTTAGTTAGTTTGTTTGTTTTCTTTTTGTAGTGAGTTATTTGCCTTTTTTAGCCCTAAATCCCAGGTAGCGGTATCCAAGGTAACAGCAGAAAAGAGTCCAGATCTGCACATTATCACTGTTTCTGCAAGTTTCATGCAAAACTTAAGCCATTTCTGCATGCAACACGATGCTGGTCATTTATTGTGCTTCATACAACTCTGGGGAGATTTCCCCATTCACCACAACATATTTTGTTGACTGGGAAGTGCAGGTTTGCTTTCCCATGGACACAGACATATTAAAAGAACACCCCCCCCTTTCCACTCCCCTTCCAGCTGCCCCAAACACATGGGAATCTGCATCTCAGCACCAGGTCCAGACAGGTCACTTGCCTACAAAAGCCCGGTGGCTTCAGTAAAGTCCCATGATTGCAGCTCCCACATCCTTGGAAGGTCTTCGGTCCTTCACCAGAAAGTTAATCATGCTCTCCGACTTGATGAGCAAGTTGCAGCCCAAAAAGAAGATGCCGAACATCACAGTCAAGGAGAGGACACAGAGGACAGCGATCTGCACCACCCGCGTGATGTAAAGGCTCCTCTCGTCGGGCGCCAGGACCGAGGAGCCGCCGTCAGTCGCCAGCACGGAGCTGGTCCCGTTGCAGCAGGCCATGAGCATCCCCAAGCCCTGGGTCCTGTTGGGGTAAGCTCCCTGCTCTAGGAGAGTCTGGTTGAAAAAGGATCCATTCATGGTCTATGCGTGATCCCAAATCTCTGGAGAAGGCAAGAGGAAAGCTTGCTGTTCCCCTGCCCACCCCTCACATGCCAGGGCTTGGCACCACGGGCCGGCGGGCTCCGAGCCACCTCCTGCCTTTCTTCTCTCAACGCCTCGGATGGAGGGGAAACTTCCTCGAGGCTGTGAGCAGGTGGAAGCCAATTTGTGCAGTGGAGGGATGGCTCGCTCCTGGATCCCTCCTGGCACAGGCAGCGTTAGCACAAGCCCCCAAACAAGCAAAAAGAGAGAGAGAGAAAAGGCGAAGGGGGCGCGGGGGAGAGGAAGGCAGCCGAAGATCGCCCCATGCCTCCTGCCCTCACCGCTGCCCCGAAGCTGCCACCCCGAAACGCCGGGCAGCCGAGCGGTGCAGCCCGTTCCCCCGAGGGCTCTCCCGCAGGAGGGAGAGCTGATTCCTGCCGGCTGGGAGCTCCACAAATGCAAGTTCCAAGCTAAAGTCTTCACCGTGTTCAAAGAAAAAACAGCAACTCCACCCCCTTCCAGCCTCCCCCCAGGACCGCCTTCCTCCCCCTCCACACTCACCCAGGCTGCCCACCCCCTCCCCACGCGTGTGTACTCCCCCCCCACCCTGCCAGGGGTGCCCACACCCACCCCTGTGCCACCCCCAGACGGGGGCTGACCCCTCAGGCCCTGCGGAGCAGCACCTAATTCATCCTTCCTCCCAGCCCCTCCACCTGCTCCCGAAACCAGCCCGCAAGGTCGGTGTTCATCCTGGACCACCGGCAGGTCCCTGTCCCCCCCCACACCAGCTCCCGTGAGCCTCAGGTCAGTGCTGCTCTCGCCGATCCCCGTTGCTGCTCTGTGCCACCCACTCGTTCTTAGAGCAGTGCTGGCCCAATCCAGCCCGGTCCACCCCCAGCTCTGCTCAGTGATGCCTGTCCTGTGCTTCCAGATGAGAGCTGGATCCATCCCCCTCTCTGCATCCTTGTCTTCCTCAGGCTGCGGGTTTCCTCCCCGGGAACCTTTGTCTCCCTCTTCTTCCCCTCCTGCTCCTTCAGCCCCTTCGAAGGGGAGCACTGCGATGCTGCACCCTGATCTCTGTCTGATACCCCTTTCCTGCCCTGTCCCCAGCCCTGGGTCCTACAGCAGCATCACTGCTGCACCCAGGGCTGGAGCATTGCTGACCCCTTGGACCCCTCAGCCCCACCAAGGCAATCCCAGGGGAAGTTGCATTGTCACTCCCTTCTCCTTGTCTGCGCAAGCTCCCAAAGTGAGAGCACGAGTCCGAGTGTCCAGCCGTGTCTCGCTCAGTCCCGGCCCTGCCCATGCCAGGGCTGTGCCCGTGAAGCTGCCATGTCCCAGCTTTCCCGCTTTGCCGGCTGGTGTTTGCCTGGAAACGTGTCTGGATGGCATAGAGCAGGAGATCACCCTCGAGCCACGTTGTGGGGACCTTGGCCTGATTTATCTGTGTACGTCTTGGCTCCCTTTCTTTGCCCAGCCCCTGAAGGGGATTTTAATAAACCCAAATGAGAATTGAGAAATTGCAGGAGCGTGAGGCTGGCTGGCTGAGGACGGAGGGTGGCTTGGTAGAGAGAGTGTCAACTGATTTTCCTTTTAGGCGGCTGGGACCCTGTTTGGCTGCTGTGACTTCAGGGGCTTAAAAACGGTTTGGTTTGGGTTTTACTTGTTGCTTTTTCCTCCTTGTTTCGCCCAGTCTGCAAGGACACTTTGCAGCAGAAGCGCTGGCGGGAGGGAGGTGGAAAGCCCTGCTCGAACAAGAGCATCTGCTCCTGTTTAACCTGAGGGCCAGGAAAAATCCCCAGGGAAAGCAGAGAGCCCCAGCCCGGGTGGGAGCTCCTCTCTCGGGCTCACTGGAGGAGACTGAAGGAGTTTCTGCTCCCTCTGGTGGCTCCAGCTCCAGCCTCGCCTCTCCCCGCACACCCGAGCACGGATTCGGGCTGCTGCACCCATCGTCCTGGGTCACAGCCTGCGGTGGTGGGGCGGCCGGGGCCTGGGGCCGCTCGGCTCTCAAACCCTCCTCTGTCCGCTGCTTGCCTTCATCCAGACAGGGACTTCAGAACCCAGAGCATCCCGTTATCTATCACACGGTGCCCAGAGTTAAGATCACAGCGATGTTCTCTGGACAAGCAGCACCTTCTTGCAGGGAAATTCAGTCCAAATGTGCTGAATTAAGTCATGCCATCCTTGTCCTCAGGCAGGACGAGAGCTCAGGTGGGTGCAGGCAGGTCAAATCCTTCATTTTGTGACTTTTTCCTTCTTTTTCAACATTTTTGCACCATGCTGGAAGGTGCAGGCACAGGGCTGTGCGTGCCTTTGGAGCCCGCAGCACTTGCTAATTCAAGCAACCAGCTGCTTGGCAGGATGAGTCCCCCAGCAAAGAGGGCCTGCAAGATCTGTGGGGCATGCAGAGCCAAGCAGGGCTGCCACGCTTCTCTCTATAGAAACTTAAACAAATTCATTGTCCCTTCCATGAAGCATCAGAGGTGCTCACGGGGTGGTACGGGGACAGGCTGCCACGTGGCCAGAAAACCCTGCACAACAGGGAAAGGCCACACAGGCGGCATTTCCAGGCAGGGAGAGAAGGACCTGTGCAGGAGAAGCAGGAATTTGGATACCCTAAAACTGGCTAATGGGGTCTGCAGTGAGAGATGGCTCCGGGATCTGGAGCAGGGCGAGCCCTAGAGCCCCCCAGAAAGCAGGTTTGGGGTTTGTATTGATGTCCCAGCCGAGGTGCAGCCCTTTTTGACGCTGCACGATGGTCGATGGGCTTCTCCTAGTCCCTTTTACCAAATCTTCATTAACCAGCCTCGGGGAGGGAGCTGGCTCCCAGGCGGATGATCCCCCGCTGCGCGGAGCCCACGCAGCCGCGGGAGGGCAGCAGCACCCGCGGGGACTGTGGGGCTGCGTGGGGGAAGCAAAGAGGCATCAAAACAACTTCTTTTAAAGCCAAGAAAAGTCCCCAGCTCCCGAGGCAGAGTCCCCAGCTCCATCTCCCCCTCGCAAACACCGTCATCTCTCGTTGAGAGCCGCACGGCTCTGGGGCAGGTGCCATCACCCCCATCTCTCCCGGCGTGGGGCTGTGGTTCTCGTACAGCGCCTTGCACATCGCCCCACAGCTTCCCGCACCGCCAGGCTGCGGTTGCAGCTCTCGGCACCCACAGAAGCTCGCTTTCTGCTGCCTGGTGTTTCTGTGCGTTGGATCGTCCTGACCCAGGGTTGTGTCATTACTGTCCCCAACCCCTGTCACCCAGCGGGAGGGAGCAGCCCAGGGCTCCAGGGAACCAACCCTTCTTTCCCTTTTGCCCCCCAGCCTGTCTTTTGAGTGCCTCAGTTTCCCCATCTCTGAGTAGGATCTTGGTATCGCGGGGGAAGAAGAGGTTTATAAACCCCCTTCGGGAGGAACCCACAAGGAGCTCCGGCATTTCAGCAGGGACAATTCCTGTGCAGATCTGACTCCCTGTGCTTGCTTAGTTTGGGAGCAATTTATAAGGACACTGAGGGGGTGAGGAGGGCAGTGAACAATACAAGTGAGAAAAAAACCAAATTGTCTGAACTTCCCTCCCTTTGTGATGCCCAGGTTTGTACCCGAACTGCTGGTGTCACCAGCTCCGGTTCTTGGCTGGGTCTCACTCAGCTCCAAGCTCCATTTCAGCAGAGATACTCCCGCTTGCACCAGTGCTCTGGGGAGGGAAGCAGAGAACCCACGCTTCTGTATCAGTATGTATTTGCTCTATTGCCCCTTAAATCCTTGAACTCAGAGGCAGCTCAGACTCGGCAGGTTTAAAACCCAGGCTGCCTTTCATGCAAGAGTTAATAAAAGGAGGGAGTGAGCAAGATTTTGCAAGGAATTAAACCCCGGCAAAAGCGCCTATGGGAAAGAGCCTGTTACCAGCCCCAGGGCTGTAGGTCACCAGTGCCGTGGACTTGCTGCCAGGGTTTATTAGGTCCTTGTCTGAGCTGAGAGAGCAAAAAAAGCATGAGGAGCTGCAGGCAGAGCGGGCGGGGGCACTCCCTGACTCAAAAGTGAGTGACGAGCCAGCGCAGTTTCCTCCGGCCGGCCCCGCTCGCCATGTGTGTCATACACCCAGACTCATGATTCATCTCCTGGACTGCTCAAAACCTCCGGCGGCCCCAGAGCTGCTCTCCATCGCTGACGGCGGGGCTGGTCCCAGCAGCCCCCCACGCTCGGGGCTCAGAGAAGATGGGAAAACCCTGCGTGGCTGTCGGGATCCTCCTGCTCTGCGCTGCTGGCAGCTGGGGTAGGTGTATAGCCCGTAGCTTGCTTAAAGCCAGGTCATTTAGTGATTATGTTGCCTGTTATTTCCCAAAATCCCAGGACTTTCTGCATTCCCCAGGTCTATCATTTCCCGGGAAAATTGCTCGGAGGGGGAACTTGCAGCCTGAAACCTCAGCGCGGTTCCCAAATACACAGCACCGCTCAAACCGGTTGGGCTTCGTCTGGGTCGGGGCCAGGAGGGTTTCTCAAAGATGTTATAGGGTCAAGGCATGGTTTGGTGCGTTATTCTCACACTGGGTGCGGCAAGTTTATATTCTCTACCTACGCTGTGTTTGGCTCTGGGTTCTGGTTTGTAATGGAAGGACTGGGGTGTGACTTGGGCTCCGTCCTTCATAAACAGAAAATACGCTGGGGGAGTTTGCAGGGCAGGTAGTCACTGTATCCGTGTTATTTTAAGGGCATGGGGTGCATTTATGTCAGCCTTGCTGTCTTGTGTTATTTTTTCTCATGCTATTTTGGCGCTTTTCTTTAAAAACTCTGATTTCTGGCATCAGGTGATTTCAGGGCAAATGTAGTTTGTATTTAAAGAAAAATTTCCAATGTCTGAAGCATGGAGAAGCAGCCTAGAAAAGCATTATCTCCCTCCCAGGTGTGTTTCCGGGGCTCAAAGCAACTGCAAAATGGTGCAGTGTTTTCAGCTCCTCATTTATAAATCAGTCCCATTGTTTTTGAGGCCCCCCTCGAGGAGGTTTGGGGCAACATTGTTCTATCTAAAGAATTCCAGATTTTGGTGAATTCCTAGGAACAGCCTGAGGCTCTGACTTGCTGCCGGAGCACCAGTACAGGACATAGGATAATCCCTGGAAGAGTTTGGGTTTAGAGAGCTGCAGTTTGGGGCTGTGCAGGTGATTTCTCTGCTCCTGTGCGTCAGTGCCTGTAATAGGCTGAGCTCAGTTTGGGGCATCCCCTCTTTGGCAAAATGCTGGCAGACAGGGAGAGGTTCAGAGAAAAGACACAGCCCCAGGATGGCGTGGGCAGGAGATCAGCCAGAAAAGCCCAAATCCTTATCCCTGAGTCAAGCAGAAAGGCCCGAGAGGATGGAAGTATGGTTTGTAGCTTTATCGAGTTTTCTAAAATATCAAGTTTTCTGTGTGCACATTCTTGCTCAAATTGGCAGAGGGGGAAAAAACAAAGTCTGTGGCTGGCTCACGCAGTACGTAGAGGAGGTTATTTGGAGTGCAGAGTGGGAACTGAGTAATTTTCTCCAGCCAGGGAAGGGTGATGCTCAGCCACAGACGTCTGGGGTATTTCAAGTGCATCATTTCACCTCGCTGTGCGCTGCTCAGCCCCAGGTGGGCGGTTCCCATGCTGCCCAGTTTATCTCCCATTTCCCTCTATTTCATGCGCTAGGATTTTTTTTTTTTAAAGCCTAAGTCTTTAAGATCAGATCATTAAAAGAGACCAGCCGCTTTCGTAGTAAAAAAATGCAGCTTTTGTACTTCAGGTTTTATGGCTGGAAAAACAAGCCCCAAAAATGGGGAAGAAAAAAAAAGGTAAGTAAACCCCACAGAATTTATTAGTTTAAGCTCTGCTGGGTTCTTGTTAACCTGCCCACAGCCAGGCAGCGTCCTGAGCCTGGGAAGCGCTGCTGGGCACTCACAGGGCCACAACCCAAAGGGGCTCAAGCTGCAGCACCCTCCGCTCTCCTTCGCCTGTGCTTCTGCTCCGACATCACCCCAGGGTCCCCTTCCCTGCCTCCCTCCCACAAAGCCCTCCTGGCACCGCACCCTGCGTCCAGCCACGCAAGCGGTGCTGGAAATGCCAAAATAGAGACATTTCCCCGCAGTGAGGGGGGTGAGGCTGCCTGCTCGCAGCAGGACGAGCCGCATGTTTGGATGGTGGTAACTGCCCGCTGTTAATCACCTCTGGCGTGCGGGGGTTTTCGGCCCCTTCCCAGGGCCCTGCTCCATCCAGCCCCGGGTTAAGCACAGCCAAGAATGGCTCCGTATGGTGCTGGAGGTTGGGGAAGGGTTCTCCATCCCTGGGCACATGTCTCGATCATGGGGCGATGGAGACCATGGAGCTGCGTGAGTCTGGGGCAGACACCCCCGGGCTGGGGCTTCGAGCAGCCCGAGGGGGCGGGTACCCACCTGCGGGGACCGAACGGGCAAAGCCACCACTGCCGGCAATGGCACGGTGGCACACTGTGATGGCAGACCCCAGGGCAGCCTCGGGCATGGCAGCATCCCCCCCACAGGGACCCTCCGTGCTGCAACCACATCTAACCCCACATGCTGCTCCCCAGCCATGGGCCCGCTGCTCTGCCCGGGCGGGACAGCCGGGCTTGTGGCCCTCGTTGCAAAATCAACCAGAAAATTTGGTTTACGTCTTCAGCATGGAGGGGGGACACCAGATCAAGGACCCCTGGGCTGTGGGGTGGTGGCAGGAGGGGAGGAAAGGAAACCAGAGGCTGCGCACAGGCAGGAGGAAATGTGTACCAAATGCTGGGGAGCAGATAAGCTCTCGAGCCCAAAGGGACAGCCCTGGGGCTCATTAGCCCCAGAGCTCAGGTTTTGCAGCATGAGGTGGCGAAGTGGAGGCAGCCAGGAGCTCAGCCAGCTGACACGAGCTTGGAAATCCTCCACATCATGTTTCAGTGCAGCCGGGTCTCACTGAGACCAGGGTTAACGCTGCACAGGGGAAACTGAGGCAGAGGGTGGCTGAGGGACCGGGGAAACCTGTTTGAGATAGGATTTGGACCAGTGCGTCTCACATCCTGGGTGCTGGTGTGAGCCCTGGGTCCCGTCCCCTGGCTGTGAGTGTGGCTGGAGCACCCATGGGTGCCCTTGTCAGCTCTGCATTTCCCCAGCAAGCTGGGTGCTGGGGCAGAGCTGAGTGACTAAATCATCCTACAGCAAGCTAAAACCCACCCCCGAGGGAACAAACCCCACACGGGCATTAAATAGGAGTCGGCCAGGAGCATTGCTGGTGGTACTGGGTGCTATAACCCTGCCCCAGCCAGGGCTGCAGCCAACGCGGCCACGAGTCAGCAGCTAGACGCGGCTGCTACAGAGAGGGACGTGAGAGAGGAAAGCAATAAAACTCCTGGCACAGGGCAGGCGGCTACTGGCACCTCTCCCCCATCCCTGACCGAGGGGCCATGGTGCTGGTCCAGGTATCAAAGCATTGGGGCTCCCCAGGGACCTGCAGTTTCAGAAGCTGTTCCCATGTTCGGGCACGTGGCTCAGGGGTTGGCAGCTCTGAGAGTAACCCTGAGCACCTCGAGCTGCCAGGGCCATCCCTGTCCCCGAGGGCTGCCGGGGTAATGCCTCCCCTGCCGTCCCCGGAGGGCTGAGCCGCTGCCAGCCACGCAGGAACTGGCTCCCAGCTGCACGGCACAGTGCAAATCCAAGGCACGCGCCCCAGCGCTGGGCTGCAGCCGCCAACGCTTGGCAAGGCAGGAGGGATTTCACACGGACACGGCAGGAGCAGGCGTGAGAAGCGGGAGCCAGCGCTGTTGGTGCTGCTGCTGTTTTCTGAGAGCGCTTTGCCTTCTCCAACCCCAGCTATCCAGACCCTTCCACCCCAGGGGGCAATACTGCCGTTAACACATTGCTAAGTGGCCTTGGTGCAGAAAGCACCGGAGATCAACCTGTTGCTCTTTTGGACAATGCTAAATTTAAAGTCTTTCCCATCCTCACCTGCTGCAGATGGGTATTTTGGTGTATGGCGAGAGCTCTGGGAGTGGATGCAACCCTAAAGCTGGTGCTGAGCCAGGCAGTTGGGTTTTAGCCTTTAGTTTAGTACCCCTGCATGGGATGCGCAGGGAGTGCTGGTGACAGAGGTCCGATGGGGCACACCAGCCCCGGTGCCCCGGGGTGCATCCCCAAGCAGCTGCTGGCCTTCAGGACAGCCACAGCGTGTCCAGCTGAGCCTGTGACACCACCTCACACAGACACACACATCCACGACACGCTGCGCACACAGCCGCCGTGCACACACACGCGTGCATGCGCACATGCATGCACACTTGCACTCCCAGGCTGTGTGTGCACGGTGCTGTCACCGTGGTTCTGCCCAAAGATCTGATGACATCCTTGCACCGTTTCCTCTTTCTGCTTTGTGTTGCATTTCCTGTGGCTGTGGAAAATGCTGCTTTTTCTGCCTGCGGCTGCTGGGGAGAGCCCTGGGCAGGGACAGGGGGGCATGGGGCAAAGGGGAGACCCCAGTGCCTGCTGCTCCATTCCGGCATCCCCCGGGCTCCCCCGGCTGCAGCGTTCCCCCAACCAAGCAGGCACATGGCTGTGGTCTGCTCTGCCTGGGGAATCCTAAAACTCTGCCGAGACACTTGTGCCCTGGGAGGGAGGAAGAGCCAAGGTGACGCCACCGTGGCCGTGCCCCCAGCCGCTCACTGCATCTGCTGTTGGCAGCAGGAACCGCAGAGCGGCATGGTCCTGCCTCTGCCAGAGGAGCTCCTCCTGCCCCGGGCCCCTGTGGGCATTTTGGGGCCCTTTAATCCCCCCCACAGACCCGCTGGCCTCTGACCTTCACGACTGGTGCCAGCGTGCCTCTCCCAAAGTCCCCACTGCCACTTCTTCCGACAGAGCCCAACCTTTACTCAAAGCATGAGCGCAAACCACCACCAGCACGTTTCTGGACTCGTGCCCTTTCCCTCCCCTCCTTTCCCTGGGTTTGAACCCGAGCCAAGACCAGCCGCCGAGTTTAGCGTCTGCACAAAAAGGCACCGACCACCCTGAGTCAGGGGTGGTGGGAAGAGGCGGCAGTTCCCCGGCTGCTGGCAGGGCTGCGGGTGCCACGCTGCGCCGCGGGGAATTCACCCCTTCCCCCTCCCTGCTGCCCCAAAATGTCTGCACGGAGGCACAAAGGGAGATGTGTCCCCCTGCTCCCACCACCGGTGGGGGCTTCACTCCAACACGTGTGACACTGCAGGGATGGGGGGACCCTTTAAGGAGACGGCAGGTGGGAAATGATGCTTAGTCCTGGGCAGGATGAAGCCCAGCTGGTACCAGACTGGGGAGGTGGTTATAAAAGGGGCAAGGAGGCAGCACCTGGATTTTGGGGCTGGGAAAGGGGTTAGAGCAGAGCCCTGGTGGGGTGGAGGCTGGGTCTGCTCATGAAGCTGCTGGCTGAGCACTGAAACTTCAGCACACATGTGGATTTTGGGCTCTGCAGGTTGTAATGGTTCTCTGTTTTGCTGTTTCAGGGGGTAACATCTGCACCACCCGCGGGGTGAACTCCTGCAAGCAGTGCCTGGCCGTGAGCCCCCTCTGCGCCTGGTGCTCTGCGGAGGTAAGAGCTTTGGGGAGGCTGAGCAGGGCTGAAGCACATCCCCGAGCAGGGCAGGGGACGAGCAGGAAGGGATGAGCCTTTGGGCTGTGGGATGGGTGCTGGTCCCTGTGTTACAGCCACAAGCTTGGTCTCCATCTGTTCCCACCGTGTCTAAACACATTCCTTGGTGGCATCTGGCTCTGACCACAGCTCGAGATGCACATCACGGGGCCCGGGCTGCCTTGCTCCAAAAATCTGCCCCTTATCTGGGTGTGTTGGCGGGAGCTACATTGAGCTGCCTGGGAAATGCTGATGTTTCCACTGGGAATTCACTTTGTCTCTCAAAAAATGTACATGTGAAAACCTAGTTTACTTTTGGTTTGAGTCTTGAAAACCCATTGTAAAGCTCTGGCTGAAGGAATTTAATTGCTGGAAAGGGAAGGGAGCCTGGTGGGAGGAAGAAAAAATAGTGATTAGATGTTTGCATTTAAAAGCCCTTTTTTCATTAGAAAGAGGTGGGAAGGAAGACACAGTGCCTGGTTTTGGTTACTGAGCTAAAGGTGATGTGAGAGCTGGGCTGTGGCTCTAAAATCACCCTGTTTGGGTGGGTGAGAGCCTGGAAGATCTGCCACCCTCCCCTCCAAAAATGCTGCCCTGGGGATTCACCCATCCGGGAGGGAAGAGGAGGGAGTTTCCCAGCAGATGGGAGAGCAGCCCCGGGGCAGAGGAGGTTGGGGTGGGCAGAGGTGATGAAACCTCCCTCAGGGCTTCCCAGCCGGAGCAGTTCTCCCTCTGGCAGGGCTTTCCTTGCTTTCTGCTTCTCCATCCGTGAAACCCTGCTTCCTCCGGCTGCGGCTGTGCCCGTGGTACCCACCGAGGCCTGGAAAAGACCTGGGAAAAGGTGATCCAAGCTGGAAAACGCTGTTGGATCGTTCCTGCATGGCCCGATGCTTTGGGGTCAGCCTGTACCTGGAGGGGATGCCTCCTGTACCTGGAGGGGATGCCTCCGCTTGCTGCGCCCATCAGATACCACCGGGATCTCGGTGTGCGGTGTGAATAAAGATGCTCGTGTGGATTAGCCCCGTTTTTATCTCCCACAAGGAGTGGCTGGACTTTACAGCGTGATAAGGGGCCTGGCTCCCCTCTCTGGAGGCGGAATGGCCGGCTGCGCTGGGCTCGGCTCGCTCTTTCCCGGCCGTCTTCCTGGGCCGGGCTGGTGTCTTGACGCTGCAGTAGGGGCTGTGATGGGGTTGGGGTTTTTTTCTCCACATCAGCAAAGGTTTCCAAAAAAGGAAATATTTCCAGTGCTGCTCAGGGCTGTGCTCATGGACAGACGTGACAAGCAGCGAGGGAGCCGTCCCACTGCCAGCAGCCGGCCCCCGGAGAGCCAGGCTGTGCAAGCTCTGCTCAGCAACTCTGCCTCCAACATCTGGACCACATTGTCTTAATTTAGCAAATGAGGGTTTTTTCTGTGGGTTTGTTTAATTTCCTTGGGGTGGGGGAGGTCTCTGATACTGCCCCCCCTTTTTTTTAAAGGGACAGTGCCCTTATTTGTGCTCCTTCTGCTCCCACTGCAGCCCTTTCCCACCCATCCTGCCTTCCCAAGGAACCAGGGGTTATCGGTTACTCCTGCTCTATCCTGGCTTTGGGCAGGAGAAGGATTTCATTGCGGTTTCATGGGATCACTGACCCCACTGAGTGCTGATGCAGAGGAAAATTGAGTTTTATTTATATTTCAGAGACCTTGACCACTCTTGCCAACAAACAGACATGTCCATCCACTCTCTTTTCCTTTTGGAAAAAATCAGCCAAGCCTTAACACTGAGACATGGTTCTAAAATCACTTTGGAGATTATTGTGGCAGATCTTCCAGGGTCTCACCCACCCAAAATGTCACCCGCTCTGGTTCCCTTGGAGGAAAGGTATTGGTGAGGCTGGATCAGGGTTTCATTCAGAGAAGCTGCTGGAAAGTTTTAGCGTAATCTGCAGAGGCATCTGTGCTTTGGGTCCTCCCAGGAGCTCTCCTGCAGAGAAGCTGATGCTGTATGTGGTTGCCTGCAAGATGAAAATGGAGATGCCCTGGGGACGTGTGACTTCCCGCAGCCTCCCCACCCCGCAGCCTCGGGGATGGAGCTGGCTCTGCCTGACCCTGCCCTCATTTACAGGGTTTGGAGGCAGCGATCAGGGGATAAACTCATCAGGTTTCCCATCCTGGAGGGAGCTGGAGCTTGAGCAGATGCTGAGCTGAAACCTCCTTCCCTGCAGCGGGATGGAGGTGGTCAAAGGGGAGGTGGTGCTGGGGAGCATCTCAGCGGAGGGCTGCGGGATGGCTTGTGATAGTGGAAGTGGGAACACGTACTCCTGCGCAGCATCTCCGTCACGGGGAGCCGATGCCAGCTGGGCTGTGCTGACGGGGAATTGGGGTTTGCAGGGTGTGTGTCAGTGGATGAAGTCCCTGTGCTGTGAGTTTGTCACCAGCAAGCCTGGGCTGCCTGCGGGCTGCTCCTACCCTTGGCTGTGTCTAAGTTGCTGAGTTTGCAAGTCTGTGGAGACTGGGGAGGGGGAAATAGACTGGGGGCTGTGAGGGCCTTGTAGCCAAATGCCCCACTGATGGCACAGTAACTTTTTCCTTGGCCTTTTGCAGCAGTTTTGTTGCTTGGGAGGTTCTTGTGTACCCTGAGTCAACCATGATATTCAGGGCTCCAGGGAAGGGGGAACAATGCTGCCCTGGGGTTAAATAGCTTCTCTGGGGGAATCTCGCAGTAGGAGTGATGCTGTTAATCCCATAAGGTGCTACATGGCCTTTGAGGTTCTGGGAGATCTCCAGGTATCACCCAAGAGCCCAGCACCACAGTTAAAAACACGTCTGCCCCACCTGCTTTTCAGCTGCATATCTTTCCAGTGATCTCCCCACCTGGGACAGGAATGTATGTGATGATTGATGGTATCTGGAGTAAACCAGGCATGTCCTGCAGCCCCGTGGGGCGAGCCTGCGTGGGTGCAAGGGAGCTAATTTAGAGGGATGGCGTGTCTTCTTCACCGACAGCACGCTGTCCAGGCAGTGAGGGTGGGAGCAGGAGGCCGCAGGGGAGGAACACGCCTGCTGATGTATTTTCTGGCTATCACTTGGCCACCGTTTCCAGGGGGCCGTAGGCCAGCCAGGGCCTCCTGACACCGTTTGCATTTCTCTACTTGTTTGCGTAAAACACACAAATTCATTCCTGAGTTCAGCCAGCCTGAACCTGGGGGAGCCGATATCCTGGACGGGGAACCTCTCCAGTGCTGGGAGGCTGCAGCGTTGGGGTCCGGCTTCCCAGGAGCAGGCAGGGAGCTGAACCAGCCCCACCAGGACTTGTGCCACCCCGCTTTGCTGGAGGGAAAGGCTGTGCTGGTCATCTGCTGTAGGACTTTGAATGTAGAAAGATTTGGGCTGTGGAAGGGAGATGGAGAAACCCTTTGGAGGGGAGGGTGGCTGGGAACATGCGGCAGCAGCTCCTGTCTGTGTTGGGCTGGGAAAGAAATTCTTCCCATTTTTGTCTTCATGAGAAACCGAAGCGACGGGAGCCCTTCTGAATGCGCTGTGATAAGGGCGAGGAGCCGGGAGCTTTCTAGGAAAGGAGGGACGGGGCTGGAACCCCACCGTGACTCCACACTTTGTGCTTCCTGCCCCTGACGGGAACTTGACGGCTTCTCCCGCAGCCCTGCTGCCTTTTCGCTCTTTCATTCCTTTTTTGGTTCTCCTGTCCCCCGGTCGGCTCCATCTGGCAGGAAGCTGGAGAGCTGGAGATAAGCCTGAACCATTCTCCGACAGGAACCGAGTGCCACTTCATACGATGGGCGCACCCGCAGCAGGGCTGTTCCTTGCTCACATTGGGATTTCTAAGGGCACGTGTGAAGAAAATGGGGGGAAAAGGTGGCTCGTCTTTTGCCGAAGTTTAGAAAATAATAAAAGAAGGCCCAAACTCTGCCCCTCGCCCCTAGCCTGCCGTGTTCACATCCCACCTCACCCTATTCTAGCCACCCCACATAGACAGGCTTTCCTTTTAGCTTTGCCAAAAACCAAACCCGAGGCTCCGGCTGCTAGGAGTCAGGAGGGGGTTTGGCAGGGATAGGTTATCCATCGCTCCTTCTTGGCAGGGGTTGCTGAGCTCCCCTGCAGAGCACAGCAGGCCAAAACCCGCTCTGAGCCCTAGCAGGATTTGCTGATCCTGAACCCCCTCTGTTTGCCGCCTCCTTCGAGCAGAGACCGTGTACCCCAAAAAGCCTCTTATCCCAGTCTTGCATTAGGTGTGATAGAGCCGCAGCTCTCCATGGAAAAGGGGCCTTTTCCCCTCCTCCCAGCATAACCCCGGGGGTTCCTGGGGGAACTGGCTCCTGACCGTGTCCGTCTCCCTCAGGGCTTGGTGCAATCGTTCCCCCGCTGTGACCTGCGCACCAATCTCCTGCAAAACGGCTGCTGGCAGGACTACATCGAGTTCCCTACCAGCACCATAACCATCCTGGAGGACCGACCCCTCAGCAACAAGGGCTCGGAGAGCTCTACCACCACCCAGATGAGCCCCCAGAAAATACAGCTGAACCTACGGCCGGGTAAGAGCCCCCAAACTGCTCCGGGAAGGGGAAATGTGGGAATACCCCGAAGGGCTCGAGCGATGGGTGAGCCGTTGCCCTGTCCCACTGGCCGAGGCTGTCTTGTGCCCATCGGGGCAAGGCCAGGCTGGGGGCAGCACTGAACCCGCCAGGAACATCCCCAACGGGCAGCCAGGCTGGCTACAAGCTGATTTCTGCTGTTCAGTCTCTTGGCTCAATCCCATGGTACCACAAGGGGCAGAATGGGATGCGACTTCAACAACACACGGGCTTATTTCATAAAGCCATTTAGACCTTAGCCACTGCTGCTTCAGTGCCGTAGTGCTGACAGTTAGCTTTCTCACAAGGGTTCGTTATAAGGGGCTTTGCTAAAAAATATAGATATACATATCCACATTTTCCTCCCCCCCATTTTGGTAAGACAAGGGAGAACTGAGGCCCCTGGAGCAAAGCAGCTTGCTCAGCATCCAAATCACTAGGGCTGCGAGACCTCAGGCTGAGGGAGCTGGTCCTGGACAGGAAACTCGGGCTCTGAGTGCTTGGGTGAAAGTCAGCTCATGTCTAACGAGCCGTAGAGCAGCTGGTAGGGTTGGACTGCCAACAGGTCCCTGTAATTGCCCAGGCTCGTTTCAGCCAGGCAGGCTGGAGCCAATTAACTGTTATGGTCATTTGCCAGCATCGAGGAGTTTCAGGCGATGCCAGGCAGGAGACAAAACTAACGGGTGTCACTCGCCCAAGGTCACAAGACCGGTTTGGGGAACGTGGAGTGAATGGTGCCATCACCATGGCTGTGCTCTGCCCTGCGCGTAGCCCAGCCCCGGCCATCCACTCACGATGACTTTCCCAGTCTGGGCAGGAACAAATTTTGGTTTCTTCCGCTCGTTAAAGCCCTGGGGCCAGATGCCAATGGCTGATAGCACATGACACGCTGTGCACATCCCCAGACCTGGCCAAGAGCAGTCCTGACTTGTCTGAATGACAGCAGTCTGAAGTGTTCCTGCACAATGGGGACACGTAGCTGCTAAGCAGCCCTTGCTCTATTTAGGTCTGTTTTAGGTATTTGGCAGGAGGCAGGTACGTGTGCTGCTCTGGAGTGGAACGGAGGCAGCGTGCAGTGTCGTAAGTCCCTGTTCCTTAGAAGCAGTAGAAGAAAACCCCAGCTTGATATCATCTCTGCCCAGCCAAGAAGGCTTGGCATGAGTCATCTTCCTTGACTCATGAATCAAGACCAAATGCTGAAGGATGCAAGCAGGACAGGTCACAGACTATGTCACACAAGTTCACAGTCCTCGTTTTAGCTCAACAGGGAGAAACAGATGCTCTCTGAGCACAAAGTTAGGATCCCTGATGACGTGGTGGTGCTCCAGTGATGCAGCTGCAGGGGGACGGAGCTCTTTGGGCTCTCATAGATTTTGAAGATACTTTCTCCATCCTGAAAGTCAGAATCTGATGTGCAGATTTAGAAGGAAATATGACAACAATAACAATTTAAGTTCAATTAAAGCATTTTTCCTCAACATTTGAGGTGTTCTGAGAAGGCTGCAGCTGTGCTCCAGCTTACATTTCAAAGAAGCTGTTTCAAAGAACAGCAAGAAAGAGCCTTTGTTTCTTTTAAAAAGCAGAAAGAAAAGGTCAACCCTAAGTGTTTTCAGCATTTTTTTTTTTTTTCCAAAGTGCAAAAGTCATCGAAACTGGCCTGTTCCCCAGAAGGTTCTGTCTAAGGAGGTTTTTGTTTCAATGGAAAATATTTCACCAACAATTTCCCAGAAGGAGCTGGGAGGAGCCAAGGGGAGAGGGAAGGAACAGGGATGGGGGAGGCCCCGGGAGATGCTCAGAGTCCTTGGGAGCTCAGAGAAGCCTGAAGCAGCCATGCAGCCCCCTGGTAATCCACATAAGACCTGCTGCCCACACGCTGGGTGTTTCACTCACTCCATCCAGCACATGTTGGTCACACTGTTCGTGCAGGGCAGCTTGGGGGTCAGCTCTGAGCAGGAGGATCTGCTCACATCCTGGTAATGCGAGGTTTGGAGAACAGGAGCCATAAGCCACCTTTGCCATCTCCAAGGGGTGCACAGCATATCTCCTGTGCAAGCACCCTGCCCTAAGGGCTTTGCCCCTTTGTGTTTAACCGGGATGTTCTCCTCCCAGCAACTTTAAACCATCTCCTTGGGTTCCTGCTGATCCCGTAGGTTGACTTTCTCCCTAGTCCTGTGATAAGCCCCCTTTGCTCCTCCCGGGAGAGAATCTCTCTCACTCTGCTGCCCTGTCACGTTACAGATGACTCCCAGATCTTTCGCGTCCAAGTGCGTCAAGTGGAGGACTACCCCGTAGACATCTACTACCTGATGGACCTGTCCAACTCCATGAAGGATGATCTGAGGAACATCCAGAACCTGGGCACCAAGCTGGCCAGTGAGATGCGCAAGCTCACCAGCAACCTACGCATCGGCTTTGGGGCCTTTGTGGACAAGCCCATTTCCCCCTACATGTATATCTCTCCTCCGCAAGCCATCACGAACCCTTGCTATGAGTAAGTCCCAGGCTGAGGGAGTCCTGTGAGGGCCAGAAGTTAACAGGACACCACTGGAACGTGGCTGGAAATCTGTAGCAATGGATTTCAGCAGGGAGTTGGGTGCCTGATTTTGGCCAGGGTTTAAACCTTGCTGCACTGCATGTTCTGCTGGCACAGGGAGAAGGAACAGGTCTAAACTAAAAGTATTGTTGTCACTGAAAAGCTCTTAAGGAAACAAACAGTTTTCTACCATTTTCCAGGAGAGATGTTGAGGCTCAAAGAAAGCGACTCCTACAAATCCCAGCAGAACAGAGGCTGGGAGCTGACCAGAGCCCAGCATCACTAGAACATGTTATTAATTTTTAAAAGGTCCTTCACCAGCCTCTGGCTGTGTCCTTGGGCTCTTGGGCACATCCCAGCCAGGACCACGGGATGTGGGATGGCTGCAGGGCGGGGATGGGAGCTGGAAGAGCCCTGCGAGCCTCATACCCTGACTGCTGTCCTCCTGCAGGATCGGGGAAACCTGCCTGCCCATGTTTGGCTACAAACACGTCCTGTCGCTCACGGACGAGGTGACCCGCTTCAACGAGGAGGTGCGGAAGCAGAGTGTCTCACGGAACCGCGACGCACCCGAGGGCGGCTTCGATGCCATCATCCAGGCCACCGTGTGCGACGTAAGGGGCAAGAAAGACAGGCTGGGGCTGGGGAGGGTCGTCAGGCTGGGCCTGGTGGGTTGGCAGACACCACCCAACCCCACCAGGACAGGACCATTAGCCCTGTGGAGCTGCAGCAGGGCTCAGATCTGGAGAGGGTGAACATTCCACAAGGACATTTCTAGGCCAGTAGCCAAAGCAAGGGAAGAGCAGGACCCTTACGTAGTCCTGGGAGGAGAGAGGAGCAGAGCAGGTGCTTGGGAACTGGTGATGATCCCGTGTCAGCCCTGCAGTCACCAGCCTAGAAGAGACGACATCTCCTGTGCCTGCACCTTGATTTTGCTGGAGATGGGAGGGTTTGTATCCCTCAGTCAGTCATTAGCCACCTTGACTAATACTCTAGCAAATTAAAACCTATCTTTGCCTTTACAAGCAGCCCATACCCACCTGCCAGGCTCCACAGCCCACACCCCCCACACCCCCAGCACCTCCCTGGGAGAGCGATTGCCCTCGGTTCCCTCTGCAGTGACAGGTTGGTCCCTATGGCCCAGCCATGACCCGGGGTGGCAGCGAAGGCAGCAGCAGGGTGCTGGCACATAGGGCTGCCCTCAGCACATGCTGCCACATGACTGGGAACTGCCTGTCGCTGCAGGAGAAAATCGGCTGGAGGAATGACGCTTCCCACCTGCTCGTCTTCACCACGGATGCCAAGACCCACATCGCGCTGGATGGCAGGCTGGCTGGCATCGTGCAGCCCAACGACGCCCAGTGCCACATTGACAATGATAATTTCTACTCGGCCTCCACCACACTGGTAAACCCTGACCCACACGTGGGGCTGGGGAGCCTGGAGCTCCTGTTGAGGGTCCCCATGGGATGGGAAAGGTGGTCCAGCCCTGGTTGGAGAGCATGATGGTGACCAGGGTGGTTGGGGGTACATGTTCCCAGAGTATAGCCTTTCCCCTTCCCCAGGACTATCCCTCTCTGGGCCTGATGACTGAGAAACTCTCGCAGAAGAACATCAACTTGATCTTTGCTGTAACGGATACGGTTGTTGGCCTCTACCAGGTAACAGCTGCTGTGCAAAGCCACCTTTGTGGGGGGGCTGGTGGGTCCCAAGAAGCACCCTTTGCAGCTGGCCATGGGTGTCCAGACATAGCCCAGTGGCCTTCTGTCCTATCAAAGCTCCTCGGGAAGCTCCCATGTGCTCAGACATGGCACGTTCACCCGTCACGAGCAGACCATGCTTACGATATTTCTCCAGAACTACAGTGAGCTGATCCCAGGCACAACTGTGGGCACCTTGTCCAGAGACTCCAGCAACGTCCTGCAGCTCATAGTGGACTCCTATGGGGTGAGTGTGCAGTGTGATGGCTCCACAACAGCCCTCTCCCTCCCAAAATAGCCACTGCTTCTCACTGCAAGCAGCCCACACAGATTTGGCAGCTTCCCCAGCTCCGAGCATCCTCCCTGGGCCAGCTGTGAGCATCTGCCTCCACCCACACATGCGGGGACCCTGGGGAAGGGAGATCACTGTGTTCACTGCCAGCCCCTTCCCATCCTCGAAGGCATTTCCCCATGGGGAATGATGTAGCAGAGTCCGGGGAATGACGTAGCAGAGTCCTGAGAAAGACTCGGGACACTTGGCTCCTTTCCCGTGCATGCCGGAGCATTGCTGCAGTGCTCGGGGGGACCCCTCCCCGGGACTGAGCCCTGCCCAGCCTGTGCTGTCTTCTTCATCGCTCCTCTCTCCTCCCACAGAAAATCCGCTCCAAGGTGGAGCTGGAGGTGCGTGACCTCCCCGAAGAGCTGTCCCTGGCCTTCAATGCCACCTGCCTCAACAACGAGGTCATCCCCGGGCTCAAGTCTTGCATGGGGCTCAAGATCGGGGACACGGTGAGTATCCTGTTCATGGGCTTGGTTTTTCTCCCCCTCTATGTAGCAGCGCTGCCAGCTCGTCTGACGCTCTCCAGCGGCACCATCTGGTTGCCCCACCACCTCCTGGGTGACGCAGACCCTTGCAGGGCACACTGTAAGCTCTTTGCAGTGGACAGAGGGGTCCAGCTGGGTGGGTGCAAGGAGGAAAATGCTTTTTTAAGCCTGCTGGATGCAGACTCTGTAGTCCTCTAGCTCAGCCTGGGCTGCTGGCCATAGTGCATGGGCTTCTGGACTGATTTAGGCTAGTTACTGTGGCAGGCAGGTGCCTTGACCCAAACCATGCTGGGACAGCTTTGAAAAGCCCAGAGACGTGGTGGGTCCCATTTCTGGGCTTCTTAAGCTTGGGCATGGATGAGGAGCTGAGCCCAGCCTGGAGCAGGTACCCCGATACTGTGCCAGGGGTACTGACACCCAGACGTATCCCTCTGCCCCGCAGGTGAACTTCAGCATCGAGGCCAAGGTACGGGGTTGCCCACGGGAGCGGCAGAAATCCTTCACCATCAAACCCGTGGGCTTCAAGGACAGCCTGACGGTGGTGGTGAACTTTGACTGCGACTGCTCCTGCGAGAGCCAAGCCGAGGCCAACAGCTCGTCCTGCAGCCAAGGCAACGGCACGCTGGAGTGCGGCGTGTGCCGCTGCAACCCTGGGCGCCTGGGCTCGCACTGCGAGTGCTCGGAGGAGGAGTACAACCCCTCGCAGCAGGACAACTGCAGCCCCCGGCCAGGCCAACCCCTCTGCAGCCAGCGCGGCGAGTGCATCTGCGGGCAGTGTGTGTGCCACAGCAGCGACTTCGGGAAGGTGACGGGCAAGTACTGTGAGTGCGACGACTTCTCCTGCGTCCGCTTCAAGGGCCAGATGTGCTCAGGTGAGTGCTGTGCTTGGAGTGGAGGCAGCTCAGGGCGTTTACACTGCCCAAACTCATGGATGAGGGAGACACCAGCTATTTCGAGGCTTGTCCCACGCATTGTCCCCACCTCTGGCTTGCTCAGCTGTGGCTGTCCCTGGACTAGCCATAGGTCTGAAGCAATGATGGGGGGAATTGCTCCCTTTTTGGCACCTTGTATCACCTTCTGTGCCCAAGAGCCATGGCAGGGTGATGGGCTGTGAGGGTTAAAAGCAAAGTTCAGTCCCTGCTTAGAGTCAGGAGTCCCACTGGGGTGGCCGGGTGGGCACCCAGGGAAGCAGGTCTGGGGTATGCAGGGCAGGGACTGGCCAAACCGTGCTCGAATCACAGCCCCTGACACATCAGAAGTAGTGTTCTGCAGGAGGAAACTCCAGGGTGGAGGGAAAGGGGTGGGAGAGGCAATTTTTATTCTCCACCCAGTTCTTGAAGACTCCCTGTTGGCAAAAGAGGTGGAGAAGCAAATCCTCCCCCCTCACTGGTTTTACAGCATCAGCCCTCCTGAATATTCATCTCTTCCATGTGCTACCAGACTCCCCCGCTCCTGCCCCAGCGGCTGCTGCTCTCAGTACTGGGGAGAGAGGACCAGGTCCTTGGGTACTCCTCCCACGCCAGGGACTGGGAAAGGAGCCCCTCTCTGCAAAACACCCATCCCAAGTCCTAAGAGTGGTTTCACATGTCCTGATGTGCCAAGGCCTCTTCCCCATCAGGAACCCCCATCTAGGGTTTATCCCACCCATGTCTCCAGTAAGCACTGGAGGTCTGAGCGAACCCCAGTGCTCTGCCCCATTTCCTGGTCTTTCAGGGGATGTGAGAGGGGTGGCAGCACCCGGGACTGGGGCATGAAGCTGTGGCACATCCCCTCCAGGAGCAGAGCACCACAAAAGTGATTCAAGGGGGGAATGAGAGAGGGGTAGCCACCCCCTTTCCTACCCCCAGCCTCCCTCCGTGAGCCCAGGAGAGGCGGCTGCTAACACAATGCCAAAAAAGCCACTGCTTTCCTGCTGCAAGCTCAAAAATCCCCAGAAAAATGTCAGTGGCCAAAGCTGATCCCACTCTGCTGGAGCCCAGACTGGGTGAGATGAAACCTGCTGGCCAGATGACACTTGGTTCGTGCTCTCTACTGTCCGCAAATTGAGTTTTTCGGACCCCACCTGCCCCCCAGCCCAACTTCATGGCTGCCTCTGTGCTGCTGGGATTAATCCTTTATCTTAACAGCCTGCTGATAACAGAGGTGGAAATGCTGGGGTTTTCCCCCACCCTGAACAGTCGGTGCCCTCGGGGAGCCATGCGCCTGTGTCTGCTCCCACTGCCGTTTGCACAACGGCTGCCGGATTCGGCAGGTGAAGGGCAATGATGACGCGCTGTCCCCAGACTGGGCGAGCTGTTAATTAACCCGATCTGTCTGACCCTGTTGGCATTGATCCCGTCCCATTGAGCCACCTCTTTCCAGCCTCCCCGTCTGTTTCCGTGCCTTGTCACCCAGCGTGGCACTATTTTTCTGTGACTCAGTCCTAGTTCCTCATTAACAGGGTTACACATTTTTTTCTCATGCCGGTGCCCCCAAGGCCATGACAGGGACGGTGCCCGGCCGATCCCCCTCCCGGAGCAGCATTACTGATGTGCCCCAGTGCACTCAGGGCTTGGGACGGGTCAGCACATGCCAGCTCCACGATGTTTCCACCGCTCACCGTATCTTGTCTTTGAGCTGAAATCCAACCGCAATCCAAATAGCTCCAGGCTTTGGCAGGATTTCAGCATGTCTGTCTGTCTGTCGGATTAAACTAGCCTCAGTGAGCATGCAGAGCTTGTCAGGCTTTTCCCAGCAGCCAGCTTCCCCTGCCTGGTCCAGGGCTGGGAAACAAGTGGGATTTGGGGGGTTTGACCAGATGTCCTGACTCAATCTGAAATAAAAAGCCAAAGCCAAATCTTGACTAGCTCAAAGATGGATCTGATCCGAGCATCTCCAGCTGCTGCTGCCAACCTGCGAGAGCTAGGGCAGCTCAGCCTGAAATTTGGCAGTGTTTTCTTTATTGGGTGGAATAAGAGGAGTGCTGGGGACACGGCCAAGGTTGAGGTTTGATGTGAGCTGCCGTGTGTCCCACCCCAAGGATGGTGGAAAGGGATTGTCCTGGGCGGCTGGCCTGCCTCGCTGTGCCCACGGAGGTGGAGCTGCCGCTCTGGGTACATGGGCATCCCATATGGGTGATTGTTAACGATATCTACGGGGACACCTGAGGGTCCTGATGGCCTCTGGGTTGTTCCCAGGCCACGGGCAGTGCAGCTGTGGGGACTGTCTGTGCGACTCAGACTGGACCGGCGATTACTGCAACTGCACCACCCGCACCGACACGTGCATGTCCAGCAACGGGCTGGTGTGCAGCGGCCACGGCTCCTGCGTCTGCGGCAAGTGCGACTGCACCCAGCCCGGCTCCTACGGCGACACCTGCGAGAAGTGTCCCACGTGCCCGGACGCCTGCACCATCAAAAAGTGAGAGAGGGCAGAGAAGTGGGATGAGCCATACACCCTCAGGGAGCTGGCAGCAGTGCTGGCAGGAGCTGTCACTGGCTGCAGCCTGGTTGGGTTGGGATTCCGGCGATTTCCGCAGCCTGAGACTGAAAAGTGTGATGGTTTCCCCGGGGAGAGCATG
This sequence comes from Gavia stellata, assembly GCF_030936135.1. Classification (NCBI taxonomy): domain Eukaryota; kingdom Metazoa; phylum Chordata; class Aves; order Gaviiformes; family Gaviidae; genus Gavia; species Gavia stellata. The sequence continues at coordinate 4,406,870 of NC_082621.1, read as the reverse complement.
GAGGAGCTCACAGTACCTCCCTCCTCTTCCTCAGGGAGTGCGTGGAGTGCAAGAAGTTTGAGCGGGGAGTGCTGATGCAGCAACAGTCCTGCAGCCGCATGTGCCGTGACGAGATTGAGACAGTACAGGAACTGGGTAAGAGAGGAGACCCAAACCCCTGCCCTGAAGCGTGAAAATCTGGGGGGCTGCATACACCCTCCGCTTTCCCTCCGCGTGTGCATCCCCTGGTGCGCGGGGCTCTGAGCCTCTCGCTCTGGCAGGTGACAGGGGCAAGGACGCAGTGAACTGCACCTACAAGGACAAGGATGACTGCGTGGTGCGGTTCCAGTACTACGAGGACTCCAGTGGCAAGTCCATCCTTTACGTTATCGAGGAGCCAGGTAGGACCCGGCTGCCGCGGTCAGGCTGGGGGGATGCAGAGCATGCCGTGATGGGTTTCTGTGCTAAGTGGGTGGATTTCAAGTCCCCTTTGCAAATCCCACCCCAGCCAGGCTCGCAGGGCACTGCAGTCGGGGGCTGAGAGGGGTTAAGAGCTGCTTTGTTCCCTGCTCCATGCCACCGGTGCTGTGATTTCCTGCCTCTGTCTCACATTTCCCCACCGTGTTGCTCGGTTATTTCACCCCCTCATTGAGGCCAAGGATGGGCACTCAACCTTCCCACTGCCCTGATCCTGTTTCTGACTCCATGGGTGTGATTTTTCTTGAGAAGCAGATAAGAGCTGGCTCCCGTTAGCCAGGCAGAAGCAATGCTGTGGCTGTGCCCCAGGGCTGGGATACGGCAGCCCCCTGCCATGCAGAGCAGCCCCGGGGTCTCCAGCAACCTCAAGGTCTGATTCCCAGCTGAGCTGGGGGCTGTGTGGCCGCAGGTCCTTTGAAAGCAGGGCCGTTAAGGCAGCTGCCAGGTCTAATTACAGCTGCCCACCATCAGCAGGGCTGCAGCCCACCCGGCCCGGCCCCTGCACCCAGAGCGGAGACGCAGACAAGGGCTGGGGTAGCTGCACAGCCCTGGGCAGCGTGTGGGGGGAGCAGGATGGGTGCTGGGGTTCACACCACATGTCACCACCCCAGTTTGCCAGCACGGTGTTGACGCACAGCCAGAGGACTTGATCTCTGGTGTCATCCCCCACCATGGATGGCACCTGTGATGCCCCTGACCTGGATTGCTCCAGGCTTGGTTGCAGACCCCCGCCCTATAGACAGGAGCTTGAGGATCTTGGCACATGCATCCCATCGATGGGATCCTCCTTTATAGAGCCTGCTGTGCTCAAGGGTGGAGGCTCCTTCTCCCTAACAGGGGAGGATGAAGCCCTCCTGAGACCAGAGGAGCTCCAATGTACCCATGGTCAGGCAGTCCTAGAGCTGCTTTTAAGGGTCCCAGGGGTGCTGAGCCCCCTAAGTCTGCCCTCTTCTCTCTGCCAGACTGCCCAAAAGGGCCGGACATCCTGGTGGTCCTGCTCTCAGTGACGGGCGCCATCCTGCTCATCGGCCTCGCCGCCCTGCTCATCTGGAAGCTCCTCATCACCATCCACGACCGCCGGGAGTTTGCCCGCTTTGAGGAGGAGAAGGCCAGGGCCAAATGGGACACGGTGAGGGCCAGCGGGCTGCATGTGGAGTCCTGCCTGGCACAGGCAGGAGTCCCTGAATCCCTTGGCCCCTGGGTTGGCTGGATCCAGATCCCAGTGCTCCCAGCACGAGAGCCCAGGTGCTGTCTGTGGTCCCAGGGCATGGTCCTTGGGGACCCAACCCTCTCTGAAGCATGGCACAGTGTGACAGGCAGGACTCGGGGTGGCACTGCCAGCCTGGAGACCCCTTCCCTGCACCCACTGCGGTCCAGGGGCTGTGCACAGGCGATAGCAGATGTCCCAGATGATTTTCCCACCTCCAGCATATCCCAAGCACTTGTCACCAGCGTGACCCTCTTACTCACTGCCCGCACCAGTGTTTCCATCCCGTGAGCAAGGCGGAAGGTCCCTCCTGCCATGGGACACTGGAAGGGCTGAGGCTTCTGGAGCACGAGGCAGGGGGCTGGGATGGCACCGGTGCCTGTCCCACACCTCTCCTCCACCTCCCCAGAGGGAAGGGATGGGGTGGCTCTCTCAGGAGCCTTCTCTGCTCCTGAGCTCCTGCTGCCTTTCCTCTCCTCCACAGCAGCTTTTCCCTGCTCTCCCCCATGAAACTTCAAGGGGAGCTGTTAAACTGCGCAGCTGAAGCCTTGAGCAGGGACATGGATCCACCACTCAATGCTGAAATGGTGCCTCGGTTTCCCCATCTGTAAAGTAGAGCAAATGCTGATGCCAAGCACAAAGTGATGATGCTTTTTCCTTCTTCTTCTTTTTCCAGGGCCACAACCCTTTATACAAAGAGGCTACATCTACCTTCACCAACATCACATACCGTGGGAACATGTAAGGATGCCGCATCCAGCGCTGGCTGTGGGATCAGCCGAGGATCTGTGGGATCTTCTGGAGTCTGGTTTACAGAAGAGCTTGTGTGTGTCTGTGTGTGTGTGAGTGTGTCTGCGTGTAATTTAACAGTCCCTCGACTGCCTCTGAGGCCCTGTTGTCCGTCACCCCACTGTAACTGCAGGGACGTGCTTTCCACAGCAAACCTCTCGTCCTTACCTCGGCGGGTCGCCTCACGGGAGCCGACCGCCCCTCCATACACTGAACGCGGAGAAATGGGACTTTCTCTGCCTGGAGAGTCTGTGAACTCTTAGGTGCTCATCGGGCCAAGAGGATTTCAGGAGCGGCTGCTAGAACTAAAGGCTGAGCTGTGCTCTCCTCCATGGCCCATGCTGGTGAAGCTCTACCCGCTCAGAGAGTCCCCTTGTGCACTGGACAGATGCAGTCCCCCCTGGGTACAGGAGCCATCTCCGTGGGGGACAGGGCAGCTATGCTCGCTGCCAGCAGGCAGGAGCCATCGTGTGGCTTTGTGGGTTGAGGACACCACTTGAGCAACCCGGCAGCTCCCTGCTTCTTGCAGCCACGTTTCTGGTGCTGCTGCGGCCCGGGACGGTGAAAAGCAGTGTCCCAGCATCGCAGTGCCCTTCCTCATTCCCTCCATGTGCACTCAGTTTGCACCACCGGCCAACTCTATGTAGCATCAGCTGTGCTGGTCCTGGCTGCAGCCTGGCTCAGCTGCTGGGATGGTGCTGAGCTCCCCACATCCCCCTCCGCTGTCCCCATGCCACAAAGGATGTGCAAGCAGCAGCCTGGGGAGAGTTGTGATGCCCATTATCCCTTGAGCCCGGACACCTCTCTCCCTTTTCTGTGCTTTTTGGGCTGTGTAACTGCACCACACTTGGTTTTCTGTGTAGCTCAGGGTTCCAGAAGAGCAGGCAGGGTTCAGGCCACATCCTGCTGCCTGGGGCTGTGCATCACCTGCCATTTGTCCCCTGTGGGAGAACAAAAAAATGTCCTGGAAGCAGAGTTTGGCTGTAACAGTGCTGCTGCTTGGTCTGTGCCCCAGCCAGAGCATGGTGGCTCTGTTCCCCTCCGTTGCACCAAAAAGCAACAGAGACTTTGTGCTCCGTGTGGAGCTGCCCCCAGGGCCCCAGCAGCATGTCGGTGGCTGTGTCCCTCCTGGCTGGCCCGTCCCCAGCAGCGTGGGAGCAGGGGCAGTGGCAGGGGCTGGCTGCAGGCAGCAGTCGCTGATGCTGGGGTGGGAGCTGGGGCTGAGCCCCGGAACAGGGAGTGGATGGGCAGCACCAGAGCGGCAGCAATTCACAGCGGGAAAATAAATAAAGAACCTCAAACTACTAATGGTGTTGGTGTCCACACCAGCGGTCCGGGCCCAGGCCTCCTGCCCCGTGGGCAGCCCCTGGCACCCCAGCATGACTCAGGGAGCTGGGCTGGGTTGAGGGGTGGGGGAGCAAGCAGGGCTGTGGGCCCCCCATGGGGGGCTCTGCTTTGTTACTGGTGCCCTCCTGGGGGTGGGTAACACATTTTGGGGGCACAGGGTGGGCCAGAGCCCGCTGCAGACTGTGGCACTCCTGGCAGCCACCTCGCTTCATTGCAAGTGGGGTGAACCCCAGCAGCCCCCCCATCCTGCCCCACAGGTCCCTGCGAGCCCTCCAGTCTGCTGGAGAAGCCCCCAGAGGAGGGGAGCTGGGCTGGGACCGCTGCAGGATCATCCCAGGGGCAGCTGGGGCCCGGCCTGGGGGGTGAAGGTGCTAAACCTGGGAGCAGGACCCTGCCTGTGCCCCCAGCTCCAGCACCCAGCCCATGCACCCACTGGGCACTGCATCGCACAGGGCTGCGGGGACACCCAGCGGCCACCCTTCACAGCAGCATTTTGGGACCACAGAATATGCCAGAAAAACTGTTTGCCGGGCTCTCAGACACCCCCACGCACCCCCTGGGCCACGGGGTGCCCCCAGCCCATGCAGCCGGTCCAAGCACTTGGGACAGCACACAGTGCCCCCAGGTGCACCAGGCAGGGGCTCGAGGTGGGTGTTAACAGCACCCGAGTGGGCTCTGGGGTTGGTTTGGGTTGGGCTCAGCTGGGTTTGGTGCCAGGAAGAGCATTTCAGCTGCAGGGTGAGCTGAAGGCAAGTCAAAGGGGTGCCCAAGGCAGAGCCTGGCTGCAACACGAAGTAGCAGGATGAGACCCCCATCAAGCTGGTTGGGGCTGCCCCAGTGCAGAGTGAGCTGGAGAGGGAGTTTGGGGCGCAGGGGTTTCGGTTGATCCCTCTGCGACTGCCCTGATGCAGCGCTCAGTTTGGGCACCCACTCCGCCATGCTGCAGAGCTCATGGTGCCACAGGGGTGCAGTGCCACCCCAGGGTTCAGGGCAGCCACCCACCCCGGGTCATCCAGCCTGGGAACTGCCCTGCTCTCCCTGCTGAGCCTGGCTAGTGAGGGTCCTTCCTGTGGGATGCATCCAGCCTGCATGGGAGCTGATCCTGGTCAGGGCTGCGGGCATGGCGCAGGGCCCAGCAGGCAGCAGCTGGAGAGATGGAGGCACAGCTGTCCTCAGGCCCTGGCTGTTAGCCCCATCCCTATGCCTTAGACACCCCATTGGACCCCATCGGACCCTGTCCCAGCTTGCTGGTGGCGGGGAGCTGAGCCCGGGAATGCCACCGGTGCCACCAGGTGCTCTGTGACATCAGGCAGAATGGGGACAGACAGGAGACACCAGGCAGCGAGCTTGGGGACTGCAGGGTCCCTGCAGCGGGGCAGGGCGATGCGGGGTGTTGTGGGGGAACCAAGCTCTGCAGCACCCTCTTGCCAGACAGCCCCTGGCACTTAAGTCACCTCCTGCCCTACCACAGACACAGAGCCCCAGGTTGCATCCTTCCCAGCTGTGTCCTCGGCCACCGCCCCGCTGGGTGTGAGACCCCTGGGTGTCAGCAGGGCCCCATGGGTGGCCCCGTTTGCAGCAGGGTTGGGACGAGGAGGGGATGGACCCCAGCAAGCTGCTGAAACACTGCAGCCCCACAGCCACCAAGGCTCAGCAGCAGCCACCACGATGTGGCTCAGCAGAAAGTCAGGACGCATGTGCCTGCTCCCGAGCCCCATCAGCCTGCAGGAGGGTGTCCTCACCCAGCAGGACCTCTGCATCCAGCAGGACCTCTGCATCCAGCAGGAGTGCCAAGTCCAGCAAGAGATCCACATCCAGCAGGACCTCCAAGTAAGCAAGGGGTGTCTCCTTGTATGGAGGGAGCTGCCATTTGCCCATGTTTCAGTCTCTTCATGTTCCCCACTCATCCTCAAGGCAGAAAAGCTGCAGGACGGGAAGGGGAGGGTGATGGAGGATGGTGCCAACACTGCAGGGGGGCTGCCCCTGGTGCTGATGGCCAAGGCGTATCCACCCAGGCAGGCAATGTCCAGGAAGGACATGCCAAAGGCAGATAAAGCAACAGAGGTGAGGATGGGCAGCACTGGCCCCCGACACATTCGCATGAGTTCTTTTAGAAGCATGCCCGTACCCCAGAGCTACATGCCCATCACCCACGCATGCAGGCCTCATCCCCAGGGATGCAGCTGGGTCATGCCAGGGGCTGCATGTCTGTATATTCTCCCGGGAAGCACAGGTGAGGACTTGGCCTGGAGATGGATCTGGCCACTGCTGAGCACCCTGGTGTGGCCCAGCCTGGGGTAGACTCCTGCACAGGAGCTGGGGATCCTCCGGAGATGGAGGACTGGACCCCCCCCAGAGCCCCCCAGATGGGGGCTGCCAGGTCCCTCCCATTCCCCTCCCTGGGCTCAGCCCCTGCTTGGACAGTGTTTGATGGTGCAGGTGCTCCCAGCCCCAGACCCTCTCTTCCTTCGAGGTGTTACGTAAGGAATGGCAGCCACGAGGCAAGAAGAAAAAGAAAAATAAGTACATGAGCAATGGCCAGGATCAGTCACAGCAGTGAGCCTCAAAGGCCAGCTGTGCCACAGAGAGCTGCCCCCAGGCACTGCAGCACAGAGCCCCCAGCCCCACCCTGAGGCGGCTGTCACACCCCAGGACAGGTAACACAGGGACTGTCTGGGGTTGAACCAGTCCCACCCCTGGGTCTCCCCCCAGGGTGATCTGGGCCCCCAAAGCAGAGGGACGGATGCTGGGCAGGGTGGTCTCACATGTGTCTGTCTGCTCCCTTGGTAGGAAAAGCATGTCCAGCCTGCACATGAATCTGTACGACAAGGAGGGGGAAAAGCAGGATGAGGCTGTGCTGGAGCTGGAAGGTAACCCCTGCTCCTCCCCATCCAGTTTAACTGTGTTTGCTCCATTGTGCTTCTCTGAAATCCTCTGTCGCACCTTGATGACTCCAGCACGCTAGAGAAACCAGAGCAATGCCACGTGTGCAATTCAAGCAGATCTCCATTTTCCATTGAGCTGTGGGATGAGACGAGACCCTTGTTTAGCTACATTCACTGCCCCTTGATGCCAATTGGGCATGGCTGCTTGCAGGATCAGGCCCATGACCAGGAGGCCCAGCTGCTGGGAGTCTGGACTGGCTTTTTCCCCCAAAAATCAGGGCTGTGTCGCTGTGCTGGCCAGCGTAAAGGAGTGTGAGCAGCCGGAGGTACCTCCTGGGGCAGGTAGTGGAGGTGGCGGTTGCTCTCAGCTCCCTGGGAGAAGCCATTTGTGAGCGGCATTAACTCCAACCCTGCTGAACCTGCAGATTTTGGGCTGCATTGAGGCTGTTGGTCTTAGGGACCACTAGATGGTGATGTCTGTACGTGCTCGGTCAGACACTTCCACCTTTCTGTGCTGCTTTCTGATCATTTCCCACTGCGGACATGGATGGATCCCCAGGGAAATTTCCTCCATGGAAGTTTCCAGAGAGTGGGGACACCCTGTAACCCATCCCACAGACACAGCTCCTGCAGCAACACTTCAGGCCGGCGTTCTTTTTAATGCTACTTTTATTCCTGAAAGCGCTGAAGTGCTTCCTCTTCTTGGAGCCCATTAATACATCAATGCCTTTTGTAAACTGACGCCTTTTAATAAATGCAAGAATGAGCAAAGCCCTTCCTGATGCAGCTAGGAGATGATTTAAGGTGCATTCTGTCCATTCACAACCCAGAGCTGTGTTTTCCAGTTCCCTAGGAAATTTTCTGAAACGAAACATATCTCCCCATTGATTCTAGGGAAGCAGGTCAATGTTGGAGAGGTGAATTGTCACCTACCCCCAGTGTAAATCCACTTACCAGACCAGAATCACCAGGAGACACTGGAGGATGTGGCTGTGGATGGTGAGTAGATCAGCACTTTGGGATTGTTCAGGATCTGGAGCATCTGCTGGGGAGAAAACTTAAGACTTGGGGAAGCAGAAGAGGAAGAGCTGAAATTAAAAAAAAAGCCAAAATGCTGACATTTCCCAGGGCACAAACTCACAGAACAATTCAGGTTGGAAGGGACCTCAGGAGGTCTCTAGTTCAACTTCTTGCTCAAAGCTGGGTCAGCTGTGAAATCAGACCAGGTTGCTCTGGGATTTATCCATTATAGGATCTCCAGGGCTGTAAAGGAGTCAGGGTTAGCCTGAGATGAGAGAGTGCCATGCTCTGGGGAAAGCTTGGACCTCCAGCCTACATCTGGCTAAAAAGGACGTGGTTTGGGAAGCAGTTTTGGGGTGAGATTGTCTAAAATCACCAAATCCTTTGTGGATGTGAGAGTTCTCAGTGTTGTAAACTGCCCTTATGGTGAGACATTTAAAGCTGCAGCCAAGAGTCTCCCTGCAAACACTTGTTGTATTTTGGGCTCCCCTTCCTCAAACATACTTCCCCTTTGACTAAGCTCCATAGTCCCCCATACCCCAGGGGACACAGTTGACATCCATGATGCAGATTCCAACATGGGCACCATGGAGGTCCCCTTAGCCAGCAAGTTGCTGCACGAAGCCCTAGGACACACCACAGGTGGGGACTGAGGTTTCTCTCCTTGCTCTCTGCTCCAACATGGCCCCTCCAGCCAGCAACCCAGCGACGGGAGCACGGGGAAGCTGCTGCGTCTCTGCAGCTCGTGCTTGGCCCACGGCTGTCGTGCACTCAGCAGAGGTTAAATTCTCTCCATTTCTCCTTTCCCTTTAATCTTGTGTTGAATTTTTGCTTTGCATTATTTGGCACAGGGGGCATAGTGTGAACTCTGTGTGTCTCAGCAAGATATAAATGCCATCCCTCAGCATATCAAAGGAGAAACAGTCTGAGTCTAGAGCGTGTTACACATGGTGCAGCATGAAGGGAGGTGATGGGTGATGAATGGCCATGGATTAATCCTTCTTGGCCTCAGCATTCCACCCTGCCTGGGGGGAGGGAGTTTCATTGCATTATTGCGGCTACAATCCTTTAGATCCTGAGATGGAAAGGGTAGGTGAAAGGCAAAGGAGTCTCTATTATTATTATTAATAACCTTTTTTTGCCAAGTCTCTCTGCGCTGACTGCCAGCGTGCAGAGGAGGTTTCCAATACTTTCTCATTACAGAGGACACAGCCATTGCAGATAATCTGGGCTCTGACCTGGCCACGGTGGAGACCCGCTTGACCTCAGAGTCACAGGAGGTGCTGAGTTTTGCTGCTGTGGATGGTGTCCCTCTGGCTGCCCTTTTGCTGTCATTGCCAAGGCCTGAAATCTCCCTGGAGATCCAGTCCCTGCTGCTGGTGAGACACACTGCTCCATTCAAATATTGCCCAGGCCCTACCTTAGGGTACAAAGGCAACACCCAGGACCTTGACTCCATCCTGGACTCCGTGGCCAGTGAGGTCCAGCTGACCAGCAAGGAGAAGCTGGAAGCCTTAGGACACATGGAAGGTAAGGGTAGGTATCTGAGGTCTTTTTCCTTGGAGGAAGCCTAGAAATCTCTGGAAACCTACAGATTGGTTAAAAGCCTTCTGCATGCCTGAACTGGTGCTTGTCAGATGATGAGGACGTGATGTTAACACAGAAGCTACATGAGGTAATTGATTCTCTTAAAATAACGCTGTGGGTTCCCACTCACGTGGGGTAAATGTGGAGGAAACTCTCTGGTGGTGAGGGACTTGATTGCTCCTCTAGTAGTAAAATCCTCCTCCCCTGTCTCAGCAGGGTTTGGTACATTAGGTTTTGTACTCCCATCTGCCACAAAGGCCTCATGCTATGAGGGGGGGTTGTGCCCAGTGAAGTCAGTCTGGATTCCTGACAGTAGAGAAGCAAGCCCCAGCACTTTTGCTTTCAACTTTCCCTTCTTCCAATGCCTGACCCTGCGCAAGGACTCCATCTTGCCTTCATCTGGAAGGAAGAAAGCTCTAACCAGCATCTTGGGGAAGCCCCTAGCTTGGGCAGTAGCTGTCACTGAGTCCAGCACCTCATCTGCTCTGTGCTCTGGTGTCTCTTATTTCCACTGATGCTAAGCACTGGTCTCCCTCCACAGCTGACGGGAAGGTGAATCGGAGAGAATCCATGAAGGCGGTGAGGACAGTCCAGCAGTCACCCCTGGGGGAAGGTGAGCGAGATCTCCATAATGCAAGTTGCTGCTAGATGACAGCAAATGGGATTAGATAAAAGTCCTTCAGAAGAAAACTGCAGGGCCACCTATCTTAATGAACTGCAAATCTGCTGGTAGTGAAGCTGTGCAGGGAGAGCCAGAGACACACCAGCAGCTGCAGTAGATTTCCAAAACTTCACTGGCTCACCACAGCCATGTACAGACTCACTGAAGCCAGAGAGGCAACACAAATTCCCATATTCACTAGCCTTCCCTAACACACGTGATGATTACACACGGTAGTCACAGCACTTGGGTTGTGCAGCCGAGCTCCCAAGTACAGCACACTGAGAGAAATCATGTTAAACTCCAACATCTCATCAAGGATTCAAACTCGCCGTCCCCAGTTCAACTTTCTAACCGAACACGTTTCCAACCAGAAACCCTAATATTGCTCAGGGCCATCAGCAATTAACACATCAAACCTGAAGCTGCTGGAAAAATCAAAGCACAACACTGCTCTCAGCATGCTCCTTGCTCCGTGTTGTAACTCCTGAGCCACGAGGGTGGGAAATCACAGATGTAGGATGGGCTGCTTGAGACTGACAAAGAGTTACTTGACACCCTCTGCTTTCTGTTTCTCTTCTTGTTTCAAGACCCGATTTGTCCGCAAGCCACCTCATCTCGCTCTGCTTCTCCCTCGACACAGTGATGGCAGGGCTTTTCCCCTCCCTGCATACAGGAGAGTTAATTTCACTAATGTGCTGAAAAGATTTTAAATCCTCTGGAGGATAGAGCTGGAGAAAGGCAAAAGATGTTACTAACACTGCTCTTATTTTTATATAACCAATCTCCATGTCCTGGCTGTGCATAGAAGATGGTAGCACCTTGCTGATATGTTTAGGATGGTACTTAAAACACCCATGTTTAGAAGGAAAACAATGCTTCAGAGGGGCTTTTTTATTTTCATAGAGGACAAAGTTGATGTCAGTGGTGAGGGCTCCATTCTGGCCACCCCATGGATCCATTCAAACCCAAAGGAGCTGAAAGAGGCAAAAGTGAATGGTGAGTGAATCATAGAAATATTGATGGGAAGGAGCCTCTGAAGGCCTCCAGACCAGCCTCCCATATGGAGCCAACTATTGCCAGAACTCGATCAGGTTGGTTGAGGCTTTGCTCAGCCAAGCCTTGGGCATCTCCTTTGGGACTTGGAAGTCTGGGCATGGCCCAAAGCGCCTTGCCCAGTGTCTCACAGATTTTCAGGGGTGACAGCAGGAACTGAGCCTGGGTCTTTAGCCACCTGCACCATGGGACCTTCATGCTGGGTCACAGTGCTGCAGGAGTGACAGGCTGGTGTGCTGCCATCACAATTGTGTGGCCTCGTGTCCATCAGCTGAAACAGGTTCTGGATTAGCAGCTGGAGGACAGTATCTGTAAGAGAAAGCTTGGTGTGATGGTAATTCCCCCCCTGTGACTAGTCAGGCTTTGGTTACCATGAGGCACCGTGTTCAAGGGGTACCCCGCACACACCAGGGTGGCCACAGTTGCCCTCTGTCCAAGCTGGCCTGAACTGGGGAAGACAGCTGAGATCACAGAATCACAGAATCACTAAGGTTGGAAAAGACCTGTAAGATCATCAAGTCCAACCATCAACCAAAAAAAAAAAAAAAACCCACCACCATATCCATTAAGTCATGTCCCACAATGCCACGTCCACACTCCTTGAATACCTCCAGGGAGGGTGACTCCACCACTTCCCTGGGCAGTTTATTCCAGTGTTTCACCACTCTCTCAGTAAAGAAGTTTTTCCTAATATCCAGCCTGAACCTCCCCTGGTGCAACCTGAGGCCGTCTCCTCTTGTCCTATCACTTGTCACTTGGGAGAAGAGGCCAACACCCACCTCACCACAACCCCCCTTTCAGGTAGTTGTAGAGAGCGACGAGGTCTCCCCTCAGCCTCCTCTTCTCCAGGCTCAACAACCCCAGCTCCCTCAGCCGCTCCTCATCAGACTTGTGCTCCAGACCCCTCACCAGCTCCATCACCCTTCTCTGGACACGCTCCAGCACCTCAATGTCCTTCTTGTAGTGAGGGGCCCAAAACTGAACACAGCATTCGAGGTGCGGCCTCACCAGCACCGAGTACAGGGGCACAATCACCTCCCTACTCCTGATGGCCACACTATTTCTGATACAGGCCAGGATGCCGTTGGCCTTCTTGGCCACCTGGGCACACTGCTGGCTCATCTTCAGCTGGCTGTCAACCAACACCCCCAGGTCCTTTTCTGCAGGGCAGCTTTCCAGCCACTCCTCCCCAAGCCTGTGGCGTTGCCTGCGGTTGTTGTGGCCAAAGTGCAGAACCCAGTACTTGGCCCTGTTGAACTTCATCCAGTTGGCCTCGGCCCATCGATCCAGCCTGTCCAGATCCCTCTGCAGAGCCTTCCGACCCTCCAGCAGGTCAACACTCCCGCCCAACTTGGTGTCATCCGCAAACTTGCTGAGGGTGCACTCGATCCCCTCATCCAGATCATCGATAAAGATCTCACTATTGTTTCTGTGCAGCCTTGAGCAGTTAATGTGAGCTGCCACACAGTGTTTCACTCCCATCGCTGTGAGCATGGAGCTGGGTAGTAAGCTCTTCTCTGGCAATCCTTCCAGCACTGGCCCATAGGGCTGGGAGAAGAACTCACACCTGCATCACTTGCTCCAGCTCCATGAGCAGGAGCTGAGCTGCGTGTCAGTTGGTCTCTTGTCAGTGCATGCCTCTAGGTTGTCAGCCTGTCCATCTCTCTTTATGCCTATGTGTGCAGGGCAGGGACCTCTCACGCACCCCTCAGCAGAGAATTGAGTGCAAAACAGCAAAGAACATGGCAAGAAAACAGCAAAAAGGTAATGTCACCATGTTAGGGGCTCCCCCCGTGGAAGGCATGTTGCCAGCATGGCCAGGAGTGGTTTGACATTTAGCTTAGTCCTGCAGCATTGCATGATCCTCCTGAGACAATAACCAGAAGTACACAAAGGAAGGGACAATCCCCTGTCTAAAGGATTTGGGGAGCAAGTGATTGAAGGAAGCATCAATACCCTTTTTGACAGAGAGATAACTGAAGCTCATGAGCGCAGAGCTAAAACTAAACCAACCACCTCACCGAGCATCTCACGTTATATACCGGGTCATCCTTCCTCTGCCCAGATTCTCCAACTCCCCTGCACTTTCAGTAGCTGTTTAGAGGTAGATGCTTTGCCACTGGCAGTAAGGAACAACCCACCCCCATCCCAGTCCCAAATCCCCAGTGGTTATAGTTCATTGTTTCCAAACAAATATAATATAGGTAGTGCCTCCCTCCGGCCCGCTTAACCCGCTGTCCTCCCCCTGCCTGCAGCATTCTCCGATGCTTTCAACTTATTCCACAAAGACCCAGACAGCAATATTAAACTTCACAGCCTGGAGGTGACCGCTAAGCAGCTGGGGATTAGCTTAACCAGACAAGAGGCGTACGATGAGCTGGTGCATGCAGATGCTGACGGTGAGGGCACCAGACCACGCGTTACTCCCCTGTGGGTTGTTCTGAGCCAATTGCTGGGTGTGCAAAGCGATCCTCCTCCATGCGCCTTCCCAGCCTGGGGCAATATGGTACCAAAATGTTTCCTGAGCCAGAGGCTCTATTTGGACTGCTGTGTTTTAGCACTTACCAGGGACTATTCTTCATGAATACATGTCACACCTTTTGGACCTCTTTATGCATGCTGAAGCACCAGGAACCACAGCCCAGTTACATGTGAAAGCTTTAACAGCTTTTCTCCTAGCCTTAGATTTTAGCAGCAAATCTTTCTGCAGCGCCAGCTCTGAGCTGCTTGCCCCAGCATTTCATTACAGCAGAAAACTGCCTTGCTAATGGAGATGCCACTTGCCTGCAGGAGACATGAACAAAATGGAGGCAGCAGCTTACGTGAAGCACCTCACAGGTAAGCCTTGCGCACTGTCACTCACGCTCTGTCCGAAAGGGAAGCCACTGGAGCTACGAAGGTGACAACCCGACTGGGGCGTTTGCCACAGCTTCTTCTGTTCCCTCCTGGCATGTGGCCTTCTCCAAAGGTGGAGGATCGATACTTCTGGTACTGAATTCAGCAAGGCTCAGGGTCAGCCCTGCGTTAGCACACCTTTCCCAAGGACAATCCCAAGAGGATCACAGGAAACAGAGCTGGAATAGACCTTGGGAGTACATCCATCCCAAAATCCTCCCAGGGCAAGAAGTAAAATCAAACAGTTGTAGTGGGTTCTGCTCCGGGGGCTCCTAGGGGTGAAGGAATCACCCTCCAGAGGTTTCTGCAAGGTGGCTGTCTTAAATGCTTAAAAAGTGTCTAGCGGTGGGTTAGCTCAGGGTTACCCCAACACCTACAGGCACCTCTATGCCATGGACTGCTGCAGATGAAGCACTCAACACTGTAGTCAAGGGATTGGTGCCTTTGTGGATCTATGCCTGCTAAGGTTGGGCATGCCGGATGGCAGCTCCTGTGACTCGTGGTTCAGAGGAGTGAGGAATTCAGGACCGACTGAGCCCTTCCCTGGCGAGAGGAGGCAAACCAAGAGGCAGAAGGCAGCTGGCTGTTGGCCGCCCCGTCAGCGACTCTGGTTCCTTTCCCTTTGCTCTGTTCAGGCAGCCCCCACGCCCAGGTATCCATCTTCCCACCGATTTCTAAACAAGACACAGTGACACTGGCAAAGCCAAAAAAAGGCTGGCAGAAGGTGGCGAGGCAGAGGAATGAGCCAACCGCTTCGTCTGAGAGCCACTTCCTCCATGAGAGAAACTGGCTGCAGGAGGTGAGAGACAAGCGATGCCTCAGCCGTGTAACAGTATCAAAGGAGGTGTGGGGACAAGCCAGAAAACCTGTGCTTTATTGAATCAGGCAGCTGCTCTCAAGTCTCCTGCTCACCGCAGAAAGCGGAGACGCTCCCCTGCCACCAATGCCAAGTGCCCAAACACACCGCGTCATCTGACAACAGACAGCCCAGGCAAGACAGAAGCACAAGTGAGTGGGAAATGTAGAGGGAGGATGTTACCCTTCGTCATATGGGGACTGCAATTAGAGCAGAACTAAGTGTGACTGGTCACTCATGTAACCTATACATTAACTGCCTGGTGAATGCTTTAACTAGATGCAGTATTAAAGAGCAATTTCGTTGTAAGTGCAAGGAAAAATGAAACCAGCTTAGTTATTACTGTTAATTGTCAGCATGAATTGTGTTTAACCTGCCAGCACCGCATCATGATGCACCACTGAGGTGCTTTTTGTTTTATATGTATGTACGTGGCACATGCTCCACCTGGGCAAAGCTGTGTGATTCCACCCCCATGGTCCTCTGCCTCCTCTTTCAACTTCTCTCCCTCCTCCCAGAAGGCGCAGGCAGCCAAGCAGTACAGGCACAGCCTGGCTCTCCGCCAACGCCACAGCCCGCTAAAACTGTGGCAGAAGATGAGCAGGGGCCAGATCGGCTTTGCAGACGGGCAGCGAGCACTTCCACCACACCTTCTGCACCTACTCCTGGTCGTGGAACGCCTGCCGGGAGCTGGTGACAGCCACCGACCTCCACAGACTGGACCACCAGCTCTGCTGCAGGCGGTGGCCCGCGAGGCAGGGAACGGCGATGGACGCCAGGCGAAGGCTGTGCCTGGATGCCACTGGAGGTTGGTGAATGCTGGACAACAGTGTCTTGGGCTGGGCCTGCTCCCACCCCGGTATGTGAAATGCAAAATATAAGCCGGGAAGAGCGTTTTTATCGCCGTGGTGGCCGTCTCCCGCCCAACACGGGCGCCCCGCCCGCCACCGTCACCGCCATTCCTCTGAGGCGGCGCTGAGGTGGCAGCCGCCCTTCCCTCGTTGCCGCGCGCTTCCCGCCACCGCCCCCACGTGACGACAGCGTCCCTCACGTGACCGCCACGGCCCGCCTAGTCCTCTTTCGGGTCGGACGGGGGGGCTGCTTCCGGTTCCTGTGGCGCTTGACCCATCATGGCGGCGCCCAGGGAGGCGCCGGAGCGGCGGCTCTTCGGGAGGCGCTTCCTCACCGATCCCGCCCGCCTCTTCCAGCACAATGCCTGGTGAGGGCGGCTGCCGCCTCCTCGCCCCGTCGGTGGCCGCTCCGGATCCCCGGCCCTTTGCTGCCTACCGCGGAGAGGCCCGGCGAGCCGGCCGAGGCGCTCCGGGGCGCTGCTGCCCTGTAGTGCCTCTCCGCGCCTGGCCGCGGGGGTTGAGTTTGGGGTGGCCGGGGCGGGGGGGGGGGGGGGGCTTGTCCTCGCCGCCCCGGCCTGCCGGTGGTCTGTGGCGAGGCACTGTGTGACGGGACTTTTGGCGGCCGGGGCGGGTCAGCCCCGAGGTGCCCCTCTCCGCTTCATGGGGACCCGGCTGCAGACATTGAAGCGCCTCCCGGGGCGCAGAGCAGGCTGGGGGGAGCTGTGGATGTGGGGCTGGCAGCCAGGCAGAGAGGGGAGCCTGGCGCGGGGGGCTGCCAGCGTGGCAGGCGGTGGCAGGAGGGCTTGGAGGTGCGGGGGGGCCCTGCCCCGCTCGGATAGTGCTTGGGGGTCCTAATCCCCGGGGGGTCCTGAGCCTTCCTCGGCTCCTCCCGAAGCAGTCAGGATTCCTCAGGCTCCCTTGATGTTTCAGGAGAATGTGTTGCTTTGCTTTGTAGCAATTGCTTCATTGCTATAGTTAATAAAGTTAAATGATGTGCTCTCAGAAATCTATAACTCTTCTCCATCTGTATACATTAGTGACTAATGTATAAATTGAACAAAGATCATTTCACCCATCTGCTGCCACGCGACGCTGTAACAGTGTGAGATAGTGCTAGGTGTTAGCTTGGAACAGGAGGTCTTTGCTTGGACAAAGCTGTTGTTTCAAGATATGTTACACACCCAAATTCTCAAATTTTCTGGGAACTGAAGGTAGTTTGCATTTTTGAAGTAAATATGTCCACTTTCAGTCTCTAGCTACTATACCCTGTTAAGAATTGGGTATGTTTAATTTGTGATAAAGTAATATGTGCATGTACCAGCTTGTCATTCATTTTGGGACTATACTATATCAAAGGTATGTTACAAAAGCATATCCTCAATAGTATTTCCCTGCAGAAACTTCTAGTAATCTAGTTTTTCACAGACTTGAAATTTGTCAAGCCTTTGTTCTGTGTGTTAATATCAAAAGACTAATTCCTCCTGAGGCCAGAATAGTGCTTCTTGGTCCTTACAGTCTGCTTTTCATTCACTTGTTCTAATGAAGAAAGATCAAGTGAATCACTTTAATGACTACACAACTGTGTATGCACGTTTAAGTTATTAATAGGTTCTTAATGCTTTAAAGGTTCCTGCATATTTTTCTCATAATTGGATTTAATATTAATATAACACTTCACCTTCCGAATCAGCCTACTGCCTTTTTTGTTTTAATGTGAGAAAGAAAATGTAGTTTTCTAAGACAGCTAAATCAAATGGCCCATGTTGATGACCTGCTTGAGTGAATGCACGCAAGCGCCTACCTGTGTGAGAATGGCAGTTCCTCTCCAAGGAGGCCTGGTTTTGCTGAGTGCCCTCGTGTTTTTATAGTAAGGATTTATTTCCTCTAAACTTGGCTAAGCATCAAATAGGGAAAAGTATTAGGGGACAGATTTGGTGTCTCTTGGGCTCCCTCCAGTTACATCTTTTGTAATGTTATGAATGCAGTTCATTCAGAACCAGGAACTGTACATGCCGATAGCTGTTGTACTGCTGCTGAGCTAGAATTAGAGATTGTGGAAAAGCTCCGCAGCTGGCAGTTTGGAGAGCTGTTTAGACCCTTCTCTTTTCTCTGTCTTTGCCCTACCATTCTCAGCTGAGTAGTTCATCTTATTTTTTACAACAGGGATAATGTGGAGTGGTCAGAAGAGCAGGAAGCCAGTGCCAGGAGTAAAGTTCAAGAGAACAGCTCACAGCTATTGCCACAAGATAAACAAGGTACTTTTGGATATTGTTGTAATGCTGAGTCTTAACTGGTTCATACAAGAGCAGAATAGTCTGGCCAGACCTGCATATGTATCATCATTTATTTCTCCCTTCCCCCCACCTCCCAGATCATTCAAAATCCATTACCTAGTGGTTGATAATGAAAAATGGAGGAGGAGGAATCTTTCTGTTCTTAATTTATCTCTTTGTGACTTTTCTACCTTCTCCAGAGACTCATCCTACTGGAACAGAAATGATCTTGGCTGGGAGGAGTCATGTTGGGTTGAGCTTCTTTGTTCATGTTGTGTATGTTTAAATACTTCTTAGTGTTCCTTGTCAACAAACTTCTTTCAGTGTAGAGCAACAGTCTCATTTAGTCTTATTTTCTCTGCTTGCTTTTGCTCTCTAAAGCTTAACTTCTAACAGGCAATCTTTTGTTTGCTTGCATGCTGTGGAGCTATACCTAATGCAAGCTCAGCTCTTCCCTTAACAGGGTCTAATAAAGTAGTGTCCGTATCCATCTCTACCAGGTTTAACAAACAGCATGATAATGATTAAATCAGAAGCAAAGAAAAAATATTTTATCCTGATTGTTTATCATCAGAGAGGCAGAAAAGGGATTCCAGAGTTTTTATTTCCTCAAACTTGGTTTAAAGGATATTTATACATCCAAAATGCAAAGCTTACCTGAATCTGAATCAAGCTAAAGGTGCACAGCTCTATAGTCAAGTAACATGGTTGAAGCTGTTCTGAGTTGGTTAATAATGCTTCTTTCCTCCACACCTGTTCAATATCATCCAGTCCCTTAAATGATGGTGAAATGGCTTCCTGTTCTTTGGTATGATAAGAGACTTTTTTGGTGATGGTCTTGTTATATCCTGCCGAGTTCTAGGATGGATCTGCTCCTTTTGTTCAAATTAAATGGAGTGTGTCATCTGTAAGGCAATGCTGAACACTATTGGAGCTATTGAGACACTTCCCATATAGCTTCCAGTTGTGTTCACAATGGCAAATTTAATTATACCAAAGAGCAACCCTCCTAATTTCTTGGATTCCCAGAAGTATCCAGCAGTTTCTATTGTGATACCCATTGTGTTGAGTTCATTTTAAAATCTGGTTAACATTAAAGGATGCTGTCAGTCATGCTTTGAGAACCTATATACAACTATGAAATTGTGGAGCAATTTACTGTTAGAGCAGTTTGTCAGGTCTTCATGATGTATTTCCCAGACTGAACAATGGAGGCCAGTCAAATTTTGATGGTTGCTATTCAGTGGGAAGCGTGTGGAGACAATGGGATGGCTGAAACGTAGGGAAGCCAGCCCAGCCAAATGTGCCTGAAGGGTCTAGTATTTTGAGAATCAGTAATGTCCAAGCAGGAGAACAAAGGCAGACTATTGGTCATTATGGCTGTATTATTCTGTGGACTTATTGGGGCTGTCAGAATTTGTTCTGAAGAAGGAGAGAAGTTCTCTGGGGTATCTTGAAGATGTATCTCCTGGCTGGGAACAAAGAAAGAAGCGGAAGAGTTTCTTGGTTTCCTTTTGAGGCTCCATAATTAGCCCCCATGCAATTCAGGGGGTCTCTGATTCTCTTCCTGTCTTTTGTGAACAGTTACTTTTGTTTGCCCTTCTTCTGCAATGTGAAAGGGTGAGTATGGGCTTGGCTTTGGGGGTGTCCTTACAAAGACGAGCAGAAAAGTTAGGAGTCCTTATCAGGAAAGTCTCTGGAGGAATCTGGCTCGCATGCCGATGTCCCCATGAGCTAATACCGCAAAAAGGATCTTGAAGCAAGTATTATGTGAACTTTTCTGGCATACGTTGTGCAGGAAGTCAGGCTGAAAAATAAATATGGTCATTTTTTTGCTTTAAATCTGCTGCTTGCATGATCTTTGTCAGCTGGTCCTTGATTTCTTGCATTTATGTTGTTACTGATCCTTTCCTCCAGTGCTTTGAAAACACTAGGCTATGAGGTAAATGAGCTTTAAATAAAGCTTTCACACATGCAGGTTGGAGCATAGCAGCTGTTCAATAGCATCCAACAGAATTTCACAGTAATTTAACACAGGAAGAGCACAATGTCTTGTTCAGCTTTATACTGTGGCAAAAATGTGGGTAATCCAAAATGGCTGGGCTGGAATTTTGCCCCAGCACCTCAGGTAAGTATCCCATTAGAGTCAGGCTGTCATGGGATTGTTAGGGACCAGCAGGAATCAGGACTGTGTATTTTTGTTAGGTGAAAGAACATTTCCAGCCCCAGTAGCTTTGCATATCCCTACTAGTACATGGAAGAAGTGACAGTTCAGGAAGGAGTACGCCAGGGTATGAATCAATAACACTTCTTCCTCTGACATTAGCAGTCATTGAGTTCTCCTATGCAAATAATAAACTGACTTGACCCTGCTTACTTTGAGCTACGGTGAGATCATGGCACAAACTTACTGCTCTAGTCTAATACCAGACATTAAAATTTCTTTTGGCTTGGGGTTTAAGGACAAGGCTTCTTAAAAGTAGAAAATCCTTGTAGTTGAGGTAAAGAGATTATTTTTATATCTAGCTCTTTGTGCTTCAGGGATAGATCCTACTAAAAATATACATATGACTGAATTCTGGACATTTTTGTCTATATTTGGCTGAGGCTACATATTTTTCCAGGTGTTCTTGGTTCATTTTACTATCTCCCTTCAGATATCTTCTAAACACTTGTATGCTTTTCAGAAAGGCTAATAAATAAACTGCAGTTCAGATAATAATACTAATCTCCAATTTTAAGATGCCTGCTTTTTCTCTTAACCCTACTCTTAGTAGATGTTGGAGAGGGGTTATCCATTCTCACATACAATCGTCATCTTTAATTGTGGGAGAATCATTTGCATTCAGTAATGCATTTGTGGCTGTGCAAACATGGCTAAGGAGTTGCATGTTTTTGAAATGCAGTTGGGACCTCTGGCTGTGAATGTTAATGCCTCTAGGTGATTTACAAGCATAGGATGCTATAATTAGCTCTTATTTCCCAGGACAGAGAACTCATCGTATTGATGAGAATTCAGGAAGCCAGTTGGATTTGTAACTTCCCCTAGAACTGTACTTGATCTGAAATCTGTGAAGGTGTGTGGAAATAATTCTGTGGGTGACTCGAATTTCATTAGATCATGGCTTTGTAAGAGTTCTTCCAGCTTTTTGTAATACTCATCTTGCTACTGGAATGTATCCACTTGGTGTGAAAAGGTAATGCTTGCTGCTAAAGTTAATTGTTATCATCTTTATTCTGTCCATGTTAGCTCTCCACTATTACTTTAATGACAGTGGTCACTTCTGTTGATTCCCCTCTTTTGTTTTAACTTCATAGATGTGTGATGCTCTAACATGCACAGAAGTATGGAAAACAAGGTGCTGTAGACTGGACTCTAGCAAAACATGCTGTCCCGTAATCTTGGAGTATCATGCAATTCCTAATTGAGCTTTCTGCTAGGCCTGTACAGTTGACAATTTTTTCTGTTTTTTCGTCTGAAAAAAGGGGTAGCGTGTTGGACAGGAGCTCTTCAGCTCCAAGCAGCTGTCATAGAATTCCTTATGGTTGGACTTGATGATCTTACAAGTCTTTTCCAACCTTAGTGATTCTGTGATTCTTAGAAGTTGTAAGTGCTTGACACTTAGTGTCATGAGGCTCTAAATTAATTGTTCCAGTGAACTGAACAAGTTAGTGTTAGAGATGGAAGTAAAACCTGGATTTCTTCATTCCAGGCTCCTTCAAAGAGGCCTCTTCTGTTGCCAGCTTCCTTTAAATCCTACCAGGAGGCAGGCAGTTTCCTCTTCTATCTCTTCTCCCTTTTTTAGTCCTAACAAAGTGACTGTGAGGAGGCAGGCTGAGTGTTTATGTGGGATGGCACAATTTAAATAAAGGTGATTTTTAATCAATAACCTTACTTATTAAAGCAGATTGCTGAATAGATATCTGCAGTGATCCCTCACTGTCTGAACTGATTAAACTCTGAGACCTTCTGATTTGACTGCTGGTGATGTTGTTGTTTGTGTTCACAGAGGAATATGAGGTGAATGCTAAGAGGTACTGGGATGACTTTTATAAAATCCATGAAAATGGCTTCTTCAAGGACAGGCACTGGCTGTTCACTGAATTTCCTGAGCTGACACCTAACAGGAACCCAAGTCAAAATGGGGATTCTGTGCATGAATTTAGTAACAAAGAAGAATCCACCAATGGAGGGCTGGGAAGCTGTGAAAATGGACATTGTTCATTGGAAACCAGGGCAGAGAATGAGTTAAACCTGATAAAAAGCACACCTAAGATCTGCACAGAGGAGCTGGCTACACAGAAGTATAGTGAGCCGAATCAAAGTGATGGAGATTACCCAGGATCATCTGCATCTTATCGTATATTAGAGGTAATAGCTGTAAAACAGAGTCTCACACATCAAACAGTCCCTTGTATCAGTGTTAGTGTGACTGGCACATAAAAATATGTATCATTGGCAAACAGCCAATGGGATGATTGCCTTAAGTCAGTAAAATGCAAAAACAGAGGGCAGCTTAGAATGGAATTAAATCTGTTGGCATTCTTTGGGTTCAGACTGTGAATTGGCAGAGCACAAGGACCATAAGAAGTTTCTGAGTTTAAAAGACAAACTATTACTATCAGATATTGAAACAAGCATTTAAAAGTCATCTTTTGAAGAAGCTGATTCTTTTACTTGTTTGTATTATGCTTTCCCTTGTCATTTACGTTTGTGCTGACTCTTGTTTGCCTTGAGAGGTGTGAAACAAAACAACGAAACCAAAAATGTAAAGATGCTGTTTGGTTTGTTCCTCATGGCTCATGTAATAATGGAGAATCTCAGACTGATACAGGGTTAGTTCTAGAAAAGTCTGTAGGACTTCTAAATATGAGACTCCTGACAGTTAGTAATGACCTTTTGCTCTGCCATCTCTAGTTTGTTCACTGTAGATATCGCTGGTTTTGTTGGATGCTTCATGTTCTATGGAAGTTCTGCCCTTCAGGGAGAGTCAATCTGAACTGTCCTTTCGATTTTTTTTTTTTTTTTTTTTTAATCTGAGTCTTTGAGACTTCCTCAGACTTTGATGTTCTTGGGTCATTGTGGCTTTGTCTCACCTGGGTACCTTCAGTAATATCTGTCACTGCAAGCCATCAGTGGTGTTTTCTGCTCAGTCTATTACAATTTTGCTGATTCCTTAAACATTCAGAGGCAAATTCCCCAAACCCAGTTGTGTGAGCATCTTCTCTTCAAATAGGAACAAGCAGAAGGAATAATAAGGCAGAATCATTGTAGGCCTAGTTGTAACTTGAGGAAGAGCCATCTAGTGAAGGAAATGCCGAAACAGCAGAATGTAATTTTAGTAAAACAAATTTCTTTCTCCATTGCTCTGATTTTCTATGGAAGTGAATGTAACTAATCCGTGGCCTTTGCCAATGCTTCAGTGACTCATATTGGTTGTTATGCTTGGGGTTCCAGCAATAAGTTTTCTAAAGAGTAACAATATATAGCTTGTTAGTAAGATTTCTACGAGAACTGGCTTCGTGGTTTCCCACATGCTTATATGTAAGCCTGCTCCTCAGAGCTGAACATACTCAGATCTTGCAGCGAGATTTGCAAAGGGTCACTGCTATGCTCCATTGTTACTCATGAGTTGCTCTTTGTTCCATAGTTGTAGAGAGATGATTTGAAATTAGCTGCATGGGACATACTGAAGAAATTATTTTCACTATGTGTACATCTACTTACTTTGTGCAGGTTGGCTGTGGTGCTGGAAATACAGTCTTCCCAATTTTACAAACCAACAAGTAAGTAGTTCTCAGTAGGTTTTTACCTGCATGATATACCAGCCTCTGAAAACCAACTGGAAAAGTGTTGCATGTGTTCTTAGTTTAGACAATCTCAGAGAAAGGCCAGGTGCAAATGGTACCTTTGCCATCTGCAACTTCAAATGATTGTGTTTTGAGCTTGGAAATCTTTGGTTTTAGAATGCAACCAACAGAACATAGTTCAAGTTTACATTTCTTGTTCTGAAAGCATTTTCATACAGGCCTTAGCATCTCTCCTTTTCCAGAAGGAAAAGTAAGCAGTCAGTTGCATGTGAGAATAACTGAGCTATAAAGGAGCAAAGAGATCCACCAGATTTTGCACAACACATTATTGACAGAGATAGACTAAAGTCCAGGATTTCTGGTTCCCAATTCTGTGCTCTGTGCATTCAGGACAATTCTGTAATTCCTATGGAGCACCTTTATATAAATGATGATAGTTTCTTTTATTTATTTCAGTGACCCAGGCCTTTTTGTTTATTGCTGTGATTTTTCGACAACAGCTGTGGATCTTGTCCAGGTAAACTCAATGGTGACTTATGCAGGTAGGAAGTACATGGTGCCAATTGCACATTAACACAAATATATCACAGCTGCCACCGGCTGTCTAGCTGTGTTGGCAGCTTTCTGGTTTTAGCTAGCCTTGATGCTGACCCTTGTACTGGTAAATCAGCAAAATGAGCCATCAAAGATTGTAGAAATGAGGGAAGTTGGAGTTCTCAAAATGTCACATTGGCAGCAGACAAGTCAGCCAGATTTTCTTTCCCCTGTGGTTGGCAGTACTTTTCTAAATCCAGTGCTCTTTTAGTTGAGTAACTGCTGAACCTTGAAAACATTCAGGCTATTTTTTAACAGGAACTGAAGCTGGTTTTGGTTTGTGTGTGCATTACTGTCACTACAGTTCTGGAAACGTGGTGTGATTGCTTCTGCACAGACAGCTGAGGAGGGATACTGTTGTCTGTGGAGCAGGAGGCTGGAATTTAGTCAAAGGACAAACACTGCTAAAAAACTTCAGGTCAGAACAGAAATGAGAATATATGAAGTACCAAATGTAATCAGTCACTTCATGAGATAAGATGGGGAGCACAGCAGCAGAAGCAGCATGCCATTTCATCCTCTTAAGCTGACACAAGCACTGTTTATAGAGGCTGCTGCAATCTGTAGCAGCAGCTTTAGAAAAATATGCAACTTCTTTTAGAAGTCTAAACGGGATTTTTAAGAGCGTAACTTTAGGCAGCCAGGTTTGATGTTTGGGGTATAGGGAGTAGTCTGCTTGTAATTGAAATGAATATTGATTTTAGGGATGCAGAGAGGGGCCCTGACACTCTCACTTTTGTAAAGATTTCCAGCTTAACAGTGTAAATCCCTCACTTCTTACCACTATTAGTGGAAAATCTGACCTTAAAATTGCAATAATCCCTCAGTCCAGTTTTGGGGTTTTGGCAGTGCTGATTGTCTGAATGTAACAAGTCCAAAGCTCTTTGTAATTCTCCCACGTATATTTATTTTTCACATTTCACCCCTGTTCCTTGTCTGATCAGGGAACCTATCTGACGCCGTCTACCTTAGTCCAGTGAGGCTGAAACAGATCTCTGGACGCACCACTTTATTATGTGAAAGTTAAAATGCTCCCATGTCCAGGTAATATTGAGATCAGGGTCTGCTGCTAATGAGGTGATTTTTCTCTGCTTAAATACAGAACAACGTGGAATACGATTCTTCTCGCTGCTTTGCGTTTGTCCATGACCTGTGCAATAACCAAAGTCCTTTCCCAATGCCAGACGAGAGTCTTGACATTGTTATTCTTATCTTTGTCCTCTCAGCGATTCTCCCAGAGAAGTAAGTTTTAATAATTCCTTCTGGTTGCAGAAGATAATGCATATAGATTTGGAGTTCTCTAATAGTAGATCCCCTCATATCAAGGAAAATTAAAGTTTGTTCTGTGTCTAGTCCAGTTTTCCATTAAGCCTCTGAGAATGAAATTTGCAGGTACTTTCTGTTGTAACAAATTCTGGTACAGGATAGGTGTGATTTGGAAGTGCTACGTGGCTATAGGTGACATCTTGCTGCGCTCACAGTTGCTCACCGGTTCTGAACCCCAGCCACACTGAGCACTCGGCACCCATTTGTGGAAAGTATGCTGCTAGATTTTAAGGCTCAAAGGCTAGATGAATTTCTCATATGGGAGGTGGCAAGAAGGGAGGGGACAGGTTCAGAAAACAGTTAAGAAAAGTGCTGTGATCTTAGTGTGACAGTGTGCTACAACCTACACTAGTCTCTCTTTCTTGTTCCCTTTGGTTTTATTTCACAGCATTTTTAAAGTTCACTTATTACTTGTTTTACAGAAACTAGTGGAGATACTTTTGTAATTAGTAAGAAAGAGCAGTTAATCCCTGCTGTGGCAAGCTAAGTTATCATTGTAGAAAAAAAAGCAGAATCGAGGAGTGTCGGAAATCAGACAGCCAAATAAATCAACCTACCTAAGTCTGAGAGAGCTCAGAAAAGTGCTAGCTTTTGGTAGCTCTTTATATGAAGTTGAAACATATATAAAACTTTATACCTTCTTTTTGGAAAGTAGGCTAAGGAAACAAGCATCATTTTGCAGAATGATGAGTACTTCTGTTTTATTCTTTCCTCAGGATGCAATGCATCGTTAACAGACTGAGTCGCCTTCTGAAACCAGGAGGAATGATTTTGTTACGAGATTATGGCCGTTATGATCTGGCCCAGCTTCGGTTTAAGAAAGGTATTTTCTTTTCCCCTGGGGAGTCTTGCCAGGTCACTAATAGATGATGCTTCTCTGGGGTACTGTCTACCCTGTTGAGGAGGCAGCTCATTAATTCCACTTAAGCACAGCATGTGCTGGGAGAGGTGCCTCTTGTCTTTATGTGCAGTTGGATGGCAGTTGTTGATTTTTAAATGATAGCTGGTAACTGTTTAAATCCCTCTTGTCCTTAGGTCAATGTCTGTCTGATAACTTCTATGTGAGAGGTGATGGCACCAGAGTCTACTTCTTCACACAAGGTAGGAGGCTAGAAAACATCCCTCTGACTCTCCTCACCTCTTTTTGTCCCTGTGCCCTCAAGTTTTGCCACTAGCTCTTTTCCAGCCTGTCTTTCTTGGAGCAGTGTGAAATGCTAAGTGTCCCCCAGTTGCATGGGTACCTGGGCTTGTCACTTGCTGGTGCAAATATGGCATGGTGAATTCCTTAGTGGAAAATCCTTTTAGAGAAAGACTAGTGTGTTTGGTACAGTGGGAGAGTGGGATGGGAGGAACTCTCCTTGAATCTTGTTGCCTGCGAAGGATGGAGTGGGATGGACACCACTTGAAGGAACTTCTCTTAACTTTACTGTTCTCCTACGAGAACATAAGAAGGGTATGGTTCAGTATAGATCTGAGGCAGCCTCTAGTGCTGCTGCTGCTCAATGTTTAGCCAGGGTTGTATTCTCCCTGCTTATCGCCAATTGCACCTCCAGTCACTTCCACCATGGGCCCCTCTGCATGGTCAGTTTTAGAGCAGTGGCACAATTGCAACAAACTATTCACTTCCCCACTGCACAAGTCTTGTTTGTCACAACAAAATTAATGTTTAATGCGTGTTTGGCAAACGCTTCGTGATGGCAAGCATCTGATAAAAGAGCACAAGCTGGGACCTGTTAGCTCTTTTCTACAGAAACTCCATACAAATCACGTGCTCCCAGGCTGCAGCTGAACAAGCTCTCTGCTGCTCAGCAGGACTCGGTCTGGCTTTGCCCAGGGCCAGTGTGCTGGGGCACTATGATACTTATTTGCTTGGTCAGGAATACCTGCCAGTGTAAGTGTTGCAGCCTCGAGGGTTCTTAGTGCTTTGATTGGGCCCCAGCAGGGTGTGGTTTTCTAAGGATTTTTTTCCCAAACTTAACCTTAATGAATCCCGTTCCCCTCCAGCCTGTACAGCACAGATCTTATTGCCACCTTTTAAAAGCATAGGTCTGATCCCATTCTTTGCTCTTGCAGAGTCTGAAATTCCTCTGGAGAGAGGCGGGGAGGGGGAAGGAATGGATCTGTCCCTACTCGCCAGAAGATGCTCCCTTAATTGGTTACTAGAGGCGATACCCATGTCTGAAACTGCTGCTGTTTTCTTTTTGTCGAGTCTCTGTAATTCTAGCTGTCCTCCAAATAATTCTTGCCTTCCTTGGTAGAAGGAAAACTCAAGGAAAACTGGAGAAACTGTGATCTTAATCCCCCTCATAGTACAGCAGTTAAGTCCTGTCTGATCTTTACGTTTCCCTGCCAGAATGAGACCGTGAGTTGCCTCTGGCCCATATTTCAACATAGTTTAGTGTGAGCAGATACCAGTTAAATGAAAGCTATGGCATCCTCAATGTCCTTCTCTTTGCTTCCAGATGAATTAGATGATCTCTTCACCACAGCTGGGCTGGAGAAAATCCAGAATCTGGTTGATCGGCGATTGCAAGTGAACCGTGGGAAACAAATGACGATGTATCGAGTATGGATCCAGTGCAAATACCGCAAGCCTGCCACCTCTCAGCTGTGAGGAAACGGGGCATGCTTTTTAGGTTGGAGCCTCTTCATGGCCATGTGCAGTGTCTTGTCCTGGTGAGATGTGGTTTTACGGAGTTCAGTGCACACAGGACGTCAGTGCCTTTTGCAGTGCCTAGCATCACTTCAAGTGAGTTTTGCTAAGGACAGATGTTCTAAGAGGAGACCAAGCAGTATTTTAGATGTCTTGCTACTGCTCTGAGTTTTTTTAGATTATTTATGGTTTTAACAACTTAAGAAATGGTCAAGCTGTCTTACAGCAGCTGAGCAAGTTGAGTAGCGAGTCACTCTTACTCTGGATTTCCACCTGAAACAGAAAGAGAGCTTCAACCTTACCTCTGTGTTGC
Organism: Gavia stellata; assembly: GCF_030936135.1. NCBI lineage: Eukaryota > Metazoa > Chordata > Aves > Gaviiformes > Gaviidae > Gavia > Gavia stellata. The sequence continues at coordinate 4,378,290 of NC_082621.1, read as the reverse complement.
ATACTCTTGTCTTGGGAACAAAAACCATGCAACTGGTAAATCTGTTCTTCTTTGCAACTGGTCACTATGCCTAATAAGGGTCCCTTAGCCAGCTTATCTCATGCAGCTCTCTTTTAGTCATTCAGATTTGTGCAAATCCACAAGTTAAAATTACATGGATTGAGGGCAGGAACTGTGAGCATGCTAGTTTCTCTGTGCCAGCTTCCCCACGGATGCCTCATGGTGTGCAGATGACCTGTGGAGAAAGCAGATTATGCTGCCTTACCCTCACTGTCCACAAGGATGTTCATCTAGAGGGCTAGCACACTGTAGCTCAGGTGCTATAAATTCATATCAGGCAAGGTTCAGGCTTTCAAAGATTTGGGGCTGATGCCAGTTTTGGGGCACCTCCAGAGTGCAGAGTATGACAAGCAGCTCACAGGACCAGGGTTTACACAGAACTACCTGCTTTTTTTGCTTGAACAGTGAGAAACTGTTCTTGCTGGCTGCAGCCCCCAGGTCATGAACTGCCCTGCCCTGTCATGGTGGTGTGCTAAACCCAAGCAGACAAGACACCTGTCTTTGATAAGAAATCTGAAGAATGTCTACCACTCTTGTTTAATTTCTTAGAGGAAGCCAACATTGTGGCTTTCTGAAGGTATTTCCCCACCTTTCACAGCAAGTATCTTTTATCTCAGCTTGTTTTCTTTTGTTATATTTAGGGTGTGGTACAACAGGTATTAGAATAAATTTTGTGGTAATGCTTTTCAATGATGGTTTGATTACTATAAATCAGGCTTCCACAGAAACTCACATGCTTCTGCGTGCCTGATCTGAAGGATTTGGGCCACTGTTAGGTAGCTACAGTTTTTTTCCTCTTCTGTTACCATGAGTCTCACTGGTGCCTGCTCTCGTCTCTCAAGAAGGGAAAGCCTTGCCTGATATCTCCTACCTTGTTTTAGTTCATGAAGCAACAAGGTCTGTTGTGTGTGCACCGCTGGCTGAAGAGCACTTCGTGCTACACAAGCACGTATATTTTGTTAGCTAGACACTTGTATTTGTAGCTTACAGTTGCCTAAGAGTAACTGTCAACTATAGAGACACGTAGGTTATGAAATAACTGCTGTCTTGAAACAGGGGAGAAAGGGTAAAAAGATGAGGAAATATCATCGTGATCTTTGGAGAGTGTGCAGGAGTCCTGGAGAGTCAAACCAGGAGCACCCTGATTTGTAAAGCATTGGAAGGGCCAGTCCTCTCTGCTGTATCAAATGTGGCAGCATGATCAGGTCATAACTTCACGTCGCTGTGTCACCCTGCAGGTTTTAGCATGTCTGCTACCCGAAGGTTTCTGGGTCAGGACATTTCAGCCCTTCCTGTGGAAAGGTGACCCAGCAAAACCATTCACACCACAAAGGCAGGCTGCAGTGCTGGGGCAGGAATAGAAATGCGCCATTGCTTTTTAATATATATATATAGCTCTTTTAAATAATGTTGAAAGGGAATCAGATAACTGGGAAGAGAATTCTTGTTCAATTCGTTATACTGTATTTTCTAAAAGGCTAAGAAACTTTACAGTGTCTGCAAATGACATAGGAGGAGATAAGACTTGAAGCAGCTGTTTTTGGAAAGCAGAAAAAAAAACGGGAGATTGTTTTGCTTCACAACTGCTGTGTAACCTTTTCTGCTTCTCCATCTCCTGACCTTTTTTGTAAAGGCGGTTCAAAAATCATACCTTGCTACTGACCTGCCCTTGGTGCATCTTCACTAGGGTACAGGAGGCAAAACAGCACATGGGGAGAACACATGTTCCTTGGCTCTCCAATTCCTGCTGGTCAGCAGGTGGGCTTGAAAAGCTGAAGGAAACCATAGTGCTGAAGGCAGGGAAAGCAGGAGAAAATGCCAACAGGGGTCTTAAATGGGAGGGGCGGAAAGAGAATTTGCCCCTAACACTTTTGGCTTCTGGTGAGCACAAGCCTGACTCAACCCAGAAGCTGAGCAGCCGCTGCTATGGTTTTGTGCTAGACCTACAAAGCCTCGTCCCTGGGAAGGTTGGTACCTCAGGCAAGGTCTAGGCAAAACACAGCTCAAGGCCTCTGGGAGCTGAGCAAGCTCATGTCTCCTCATCTTATCCAGGCAAAGAGTCAGGCTTAGCAAAAGACGTCCTGTGAGTGTTCAACGTGATGTGACTCATGTAACCAGCTCTGTCGCTTTCAGTGAAAGACCTCCCATGTGTTGCTGGTGCCTTAGGCAGTTCCCTGGGGTCCTTCCCCTCTTGGTCCCCGGAGGGAGAGCCCCTCCTGGGATAGCTTTATCTCCCTGGAAGAAAAATTATTGACTGGGGTAAACAAGCAGCATAATTAGTGTGAATTAAAGTAATTTGAAAAATGCCTTATTAATCATCCAAAGGCTTGTAAGCAGCGCGGGAAAATATGTTTTTAATTATAAACATGATTTATTTAAAGTTGATGGACTCCCCTTTAAGTTTAAACTCCCGAATGGGAGAAAATGAAGGCTAGTAATTTATTTGTTTCTACTTTCAAGGCTACATCCCAGTTGCCTGCCTGGTTTTGACTTGGGCTTCATGCAAAAACTTGCAGCCTGGTGAGCCTGCAGCCATTGAAGTGGCTCTTTGCCTTTCTTAATGCTCTTCATTCTGCTGGATTACTTAAGCAATCGCTCGACATGAACCATGCTGGGCAGACATGCTTTTGTTTCCAGTCCTGTTGGTGGTGTTCAGAAAGCAACAAGTTAATGGCCTTGAATTGAGCCAGGCCTCCTACAGACTGATACTGTCTGAGCTTCCTTCATTAATCTCTGCCAGCTCCCGTTCGCTCTGAAGCTGCTGCTCTCCTGCAACTCCAGGCCTTGCCTCCCACACAGCTCTGCTCAGGTACCTTGGTCCTGACTTGCAGCAGCTTCTGCCATTCCCACCTTGGGCCTGCTGAGCAGGCTGGGTTGCACAACGGCTTTCTAGCATGTTCAAAGGAAATCTGCAAATTGACTTTTACTATATTGAAAAGCCATGTTAAGGGCCTTTATTTTTTTCTCTTTTTTTTTTCTCTTCCTTTTTAGTAGTGTAACATTAGCTTTAAAGCCATTCTGAACGTATCTGCTCTGGTTTTGTTCCCAGCATTCCAGTCTTGTGGTCTGTGGCTTACAGGCAATGCCAACGTAGCTTGTCGAACCTCCCAAGCAGAAGAGATGATTTCATAGCTCTTCAGAGGCGCTGCCCCTGCGATTCTGGAGCCAGACATTGTTACGCTTCGGAAAGTCTGGTCCTGGCTCTTGCCAGAAGATGGTGGATTTCCTTGGAGGTTCATAGATTGTTTTGGCTGGAAGGGAACTTTATCATCACCTATTCTGACCCTTTGCATAACCCTTTCATGTAGGGATTATGGCATCAAGCCTGTGACTTGGGCCGAGCCAGAACTAGTCCTTCAGAAAGACTTTCAATCCAGCCATGATGCTGAGAGCTCCAGTGAATGGCAAAGAACCCTTGGCCTTCCCAGGTACATTGTTCCTCTCACAGCATCCTGATTTCACAGATCGGCTAGAAACTGGGAGGCAGGAAGGGAACAGGGGAGGTAAAGAGAACAAGAGACTGGGGAGTATTTCTGGTACCCTTACTTCAAAAATAAATAAATTGTAAATTCCACTGAAAATTTGAAATTTCTCAGGCTCTTCCTGACAGCAAAGGAAAGTGGGAAATGGCAGTCATCCATAGTGATTTTTATTGTTACAACAGTAATCATCAAATGCTTCTGACCAGAAGCATATGAGACCAGACACAATTGTCTTCTCTCCCAAATACTTCAGCTCCGCCTTCTCAGGGTATGTCACCACCATTTTTAATTCTGTAGTTAGTTGTAGAGCTCCAGGATAAATGGGACCTGATTGTTTTCAATAAAACAGAGGTGTGAGCAGAAGGAACCTCCATGTATGCATGCCAGTGGTTTTTGCCATTGCATTGTAACTAAGGCTGAAAAAGCTTCCTTTTGTCATTGACATTGGGATGAGCCCCAGCTGGTCCCCTGTTGGATTCCCTATAGGAATCACAGACCCAAACTGAACTTAACTGTTTTTCCTGAGCACAAATGAAAGATGCATAGGTTTCAGTGCCTAGAAGTGAGGACACGGATGAGGATGAGGCCGCAGGGATCAAGTTATAAAGGGATTTGGGGTGCATCCTTCCATCTCCGTAAAGACAGATGGTGGGAAACTGAGTCATGCAGTTGTCTTTGTTCTCCTGATCAGTCAACTGGGTCTGATTTGTCAATCAGAGCAGTGCCACCACTTTTGGTTTGGTGCCATATTGGGGAAAATAAGTCCAAAAGAGAAGACACATGATCAGGATCACTTTTGCTATTGTAGCTATACATCTGCCTTGACAGGAGTGTGTGCTTGGCACACATCTTTTTGTACAGTGTCCATAGGATCCTGATTCTAACAGTGTTGACATATATATTTTCAGGGCAAGATAGAAATTACTAGAAAAGCGAGGAGGAGGGAGGAATTTTTTGGAGGCCTCTCCAGTGAAGCGAGGTGCTCTAGAGGGAAAGGAATTGTCAGTGCTGTGCTTAATCAGCAAAGCTCTGGAGTTTGTGCTCAGCTCTTGCTGAGGGCAGTAAGTTACTGTGCATGAGTGCCTTGCTGAATGGGAGCTCATACTGCCAAGAAAGCAGGACACAGTGCAGGAAACTACCGATGTGGGCAACAGTGAGGGCTAATCTGAACTACATGGGATACAGCTACCTTTGTTACAGAGAGCACAAACCAGGCCTGGCAACTTGGCTGGAGCACAGGCAGGGAGAAGCAGACCATGTGTGCCTCTGCTTTTGCCTTCTGCCCAAAGGCTGTGTGGTATCACAGGAGGTGTCATGCTAGTGACGGCACACAGTTGGATGAGTGGGAACTGGCTGTGGTTGGAAAGCATTGATGGCAAAGATCACTAGCAAATCTAACGTGTCAGCACCTGCCTCGAGCTCCCAGCCTGTTGGTCCATGGCTGTTTCCAGGAAGGAAGAACATCCTGGTGAGGTTTGGACCCTGCTGCTCTTAAATGTGCTCCCTTGTGTTGAATAACCCCAAAGAGTCTTTGGCTGCAAGTGTCCACACAGCATGTGAACAGTAACTTGATTTTGGGGTGGAGTGCAAGCGTGACTGCTGTATTCAGGTTGTTTTAATGTTTTGTAGTGCAAAGGACCCTTGTAACTCTTGCATTTTCATGTTATTTGGGGGTTGGGGAGTTCTGGGGGATTGCAGCCAATCCTTTGGCCTATGAAACTTTCTTTCAGCTTATGTGAAGTGGGAAGTTGCTGTTTGCAGTCCCAGGTTGCAGAGGCCAGGCTCACGCCTCTGTGGTGTGCTTGGGGAACACCACGGGATCTGCTCTACAGCTGCAAGTGGAGAGGTACCCTGCCACCCTCCTCCAGTGGCACTGGATGTGGCTTTCCTCATTTAGAGAAAAAATTGGCTGATCTCTCCTCAGACTACTACTTCATCCATGGGATCTAGCATGAGGCACAGTGCTGGGTCCCCCTCATCTGGGGAGCACCACCTAGACAGGTACACTGCGCTACAGTCTTTAATCACAGAGCCACACGTTTTTTTCCACATTCAGTGTCAAGGGTGGATGTGAAGAGGTCGATGAAGGTTGCATGGAAAACTAAATCTGGCTTTTCCTCAACTTCAAGTGACTTCTTCCCTACTGAGACGAGCCTTGTTTTGAAGGTTGGTATGTACTTACAGACATTGACACAGAGGCTGAATATACTTACAGAAATATGCATGCAGTAACTCTAGCTTTACAATGGGATGTTGATTTAATTTTCCTCTTACACAAATCTCCCAGCAGTTTGTTTAATTGAGGCTTTCAAAAACCCTGTAAGGTAGGGTGTTATTATGCCCATTTTATGCAGGAGGAAGAGAAGCAGGGGGCAAATCCTGCCGAGAATAATACCCTCTTGTATTCTAGGAAGCTGGTAGTGAGTGAGGACAGGGAAGGATTTTCTGGCACATAAAGGAGACTCGCATTGTTTCAGGTGCATGCAGAAGAAAAAACAGTGGGTTTTGGTTCCCCTCGGCAGGGCCGTGGCGGTTGCACAGGTCCAGGTGCCTATGCACCGCAGGCTGCCTCCTCCGGCAGGCAGGACATGTGCTCCCTTGGATCAGGGCACCCCTCTGAGGTTGCGCTTGGCTTGCTGCGCGTGTGGAGGTTGACCGACCTGGATGCTTTCCTACTGGGTTCGGGTATCAAAGGCTCCCTAATGGGATACCTGAAGGTGTAGACAGAGGGAGGGGCAGGAAAAACCTCTGAGATAAACTCCATTGTGTGGGAGGGTGGAGGTTCTCCTAATGGCCTCAGGAAGGAGTCAGGCGATGGCATGTTATCTTTTAGTAGCTGAGATACCAACTTTCTCCCCTTCTAATGAAAACGAGGAGAGACCTTTTTAATGTTCCTAGTGAGGGAAAGGCTGTGCCGGGAGCCCTACTCTTACTAGATGCTCAGTCCACACAAGGGTGAGATGTTTTGAATGCTCCTTCACTTGTGACTCATCCCTCCTTAGGTACAACAGAATCTGCTCTGCAGACAAGGGTTGGCCTCTTCTGGATGTGATGCCTAGAGGTGAGATCATTCCCCAGTGCTAAAAACCTTAAGAAACCTGTGTTTCTTAATACTTTTGTTCAGTGCTGAACACTTCTGTTTTGGTTTTTTTTTTTTCCTCAATGGCTGTAAAATTTTTGGATTTGAGATCACTGCTGCCAACTTTTACACTTTAAAGGTTCAGGTTATTTGATGCTTTTCTCAAGTCCCCAGCTCCTGGAGTCCTGCTATCACTGAGGAATCTCAGCTCTCTATAATATTTTGTGTATGTGTTACATTATCTATACATTTCTAGACCTCATCGCAGTACAGAAATGCTAGGAAGAGTGTAGTTAGAGTAGTTCACAAGCCTGGAAAGCAGAGGCAAAGGAAAGTCACAAAAAAATCATTAAAAACATGAGGACCTTGACTTCTGGTATTTTATCTTTTCAAAATTCAAGACAAAGAACTTGTTACATGCTGTGTTAAAATATCTATAAAATCTTACCAAATTTTGGTCAAATCTAGCATGGGTTAACAGAGATGCTGTGATGCGAAGGCAGGGGTTTGCCCTTATTGTGCTAAGCACGCCATGCTGGCTGGAGGGGAGCTGTCTCAGACTGCTCAAGTCAAATTCAGTGACAAAGAAAATGGCTGCGGCAGCTGAGTAGTTCTTCAAAACATGATACAAGTGCAACGTGCCAAGGATATTGCTGACATCCAAGGAGACCAATGCAAGAAGATGAGAGCTGCCACGGGGGATGTAATAGGAAGCATTAACACTGGCTGATGGCAGACCTGGAGAGCAGGATGCTGTACGGGAGGAATCTGGCAGAGACGGTGGTGTAGGAGGGCTGGCTTGCCCCCATGAATGAGATAATACTTGGTCAGCCATGTACGTACCACGTTGCTCATAACTATCTCATCGCCAGCTCTCAAACCAGCTCCTCTAAAAGGACCAGAGATCAAGAGCTCTTAGGAAGTTAATGAAAAAGGGGGAAAACAGAATAGTTTTCGTGTGTCACTCAGCTGTGGGCTGGAAGGAGGAATTATCCTGCATGAGAATTCTTGGACATCCAAATATTCTGTTCTCTTGCTGGGCCAGAAAGTCAAACATACTGAAACTGTTCACAAACTGAAATACTATGGGGAAAATCAAATTGAGATCAACAGAATTTTGCTTTTGTAACCCTAAGCATTGTTTTAGTTTTGATGCTTTATACACTTTTAGAAGTAGTATCTTAAAAGTTGACATTAGAATTTTTAATTGAAACCAAAATGATTAAATATTTACATATTCCAGCCACTTTGAATTAGAAAACCTTTCCCTGTAAAAAACAGAAGGTCACAAACTGACCTTTTCTTGCCAGAAGCACATTCTAATAACTTGGCTTTTCTTGTTTAGAAAACAGAATTAAGAAAAAACACCACTTCTCTGCTGAGTCCAAACCTGGGGGGATTAGCTCCTGTGGGAGATAACACCATAACAAAGAGTCCAAGTGTGCTGTGTCTTATCACCGATAAATGTATTTTTACCTTCGAGACCATTGCTGTTCCAGGGAGCCCAGTCTCAGATGCACTGGCACAGCACGGTAAGAAGTACCAGGCTGGGACAGATGGTGCATCCCTGCTCAAAGCAGTGTCCTGATGGAGTGTAGGAGGAAAAACCTCTGAGATCGCTGACTTACGGGCTCTTGTCTACACTGGGAAATCTATCCGGTAACTTGCGTTCTACTAAGGCTATCGGGTGAACTTGTGTAAAATCCCCTTGTACCTACCTGGCATTCAACAGACAACAAGAAGTGCCCTTAAAGGCTACTCCAAAATTTCTGCCTACTGCCAGAAATAGTTGTAACTTGTTGATTCCTTCCCCCTCTGCGCCGCAGAAAGACAAGCTGCCATGTCCTGTGTGTGCTGCTGTTTTGGCATCTTGGAAAGGAAACTGCAGCTCAGAGTGTTGCTCTGAGCTGCTCTTTGGAGGACGAAGGCGGAGAGGACGATATTTGAGTTTGCAGCAGAGGAGTAGGGAAGGATGCGACTGTACAGCTAACCAAGGCTAAGAGGAAAGGGTTTTTGAGCACTCGCAGCTTGCTGAAAATCCAGGAGGAGGGCTGAGCCAGCAGACGCCTTGGACAGCAAGCCACAAGGGCTGTCTTCCCAAAGCTCCCCCAAAACATACTGAAGGGGATGTGCTGAGAAGAGAAACCCCAACCATTTTGCCAAGCGCTGAGGAACATGGGGCAGGGAGAGGGGCACGCCGCAAGAGGAGGATGGTGCAACCTCAGCTTATCAGGTTCCTCATGAAGTCACCACCTGCTGCTCCAGCCTGACCCCGGCAGAGCCCAGGACTGCAGCCACGGGTCCTATGTCAAGCCTGTAACTCGCTGGTGCATCGTGAGGTGTCTGTTAGAAAACATTCCTGCCTGCAGTAAATTCTCCAGGAGGCTGTTACCTCCCTGGGCATCTGGTCCTGCCAGAGGAGAGAAGAGCAGGGTCATTGATCTGACTTCAGTGAAAACGACAGCGAGCAAAACACCATTAGGAAATGACAGCCCCATGGTCTTTTCTGGTAGTCTACGTGAAAAGATTGATGGCCATGTTATCCCTGGCAACACAATCCCCAGCAACACGTGGTAGAGGAGGACGAGTATCAGCAAGCTCCCTCCAAAAAGCACGGGAAAAATTAGATCAAAGTCACTACTGTCACCCCTAAAACACAAAGGCAGGGGGACAGTGCCATGGAGTTGGTATTATTGGTGTCCAATTCCTGTCCAGTGCTCTGAGAGGGTGAACTGCTCCCTTTAAAGTTGGAGGCATTTCTAGGGGTGGTGGTGGGGGTCCAGAAGGGCTGAGGGGTACAGGAAGTTTGTCCCTTTATTGGGTGTAACAGCTCCCAGATCTTCTCCTCCCTCTGCCCAAAATCAAACAGAAACGCACAAATGAAATTTATACCTCCCTGAACAATGTCAACTGCAAATGGTACTAATTAGCACTCCCCTAAATGGCAGTGATTAGTTTACCAGCTGATGGAATATTTACTCTAGAATTTGTTCTTTTTTTTTTTTTAAAAAAAAAACAACACAACACACGAAACGCTATTTATTTATTTATTTTACAAATTCCTGCCGCTGGTCGCGCTGAAAATGTGACTCACGCAGCGGGAGCTGAAACTGGAGTGGCTCTTCTACCGAAAAAAACAGATTAAAGCACAGGAAACACAGCTTGTGAGAACAGGCAGGCGCTTCGAAAGCCATTTGCAACACCAAGTTAAGAAATAACGCCGGGCTCGAAGTACGATAAATTAACAATTTTAAAATAATACAACTTCCCCCCATCGCCTTGCGAGAGCGGTTTTTCTGTGATGCTCCGCCAGCTCTTGTCTACATCATCGCTTTTGCCAAACGGTAGGTTCCAGTTAGGTCATAAATTGCTCCATGTCGGACCTGCAGTGAAACGGAGGTGACGGGCATCCCTCAGCTTTCCCTGCACCGGTGTTTTGGAAGGCGAATCTTTTATAGAGCTCCGGGAACCTCCGCTCCCATCGCTAATCCGCGCCTGCCTCCCCTTGGACAGGCCTGGACACTTCCTTTCCCAACAAACCTCTTATTTTTTTCCCCCCTCTCCCCTGCTTGTTTGCTTTTCAGAAAGCTGATTCAGCCTTAAAGCTGAGCGGGTTGCAACGCCCGGCAGCGGCGTTTCGCATTTTGCCCCCCGCCGCCTGGGAGAAGGGCGAATAAACTGCGATGTAATCCCTCGTTTGCAGCCAGGATGAGCCCTTATTTTTATTAATTTTTTTGGGGGGGCTTCTTTTTTCTTGTGCAGCCCAGCCCTAGAAAGGCGAGGGTGGACAACGGTTAGCGGGGAGCTGCTGGGGCGCCCGGGGTTGTGTTTCACACGCGATACCCATATTTGAGCAGCCCCGAATGAGGGGGCGAAGGGGGCTGGGCCCCCTTCCTGGGGGGTTCTGCAGGGGTCCCCAGAGTGAGGGGGGGGGTGCTGGGGTGCCCTCGCCCCCTCCCTTGGGGGGATGAGGGGGGTTGTGGGAGTGAGGTCGCTCCTGGCTGAGGAGGATGGAGACTAGAGAGGGCATGAAGAACTGCGGGGGGGTGAATGGACACCCTGCCCGCCCCCCCTCTCTGGGCACACCGGGGCGGGGGGACAGGTCAACCTCTGCTCCCCTGAGGGAGAAATGCCCCCAGGCCTGCCCTGACCCCCCCCCCCCCTTGTGCTCTCAGCCTCCCGCCCTGACCCCCAGACCTGTCCACACCCCAAGGCTGGGTCTGACCCCACCTTGTGCCTGCTGCCCCCCCACCCCTGACCCCACGGTCCGTTCTGACCCTCCGCTGCCCCCCAGGCCTGTGTGACCCCCCCCACCTCCTGCTGCACCCCCCCGGGCCTGCCCTGACCCCCAGGGCCTGCTGACCCCCCCCCCGTACCTGCTGCCCCCCCCAACCCCGGCCCCTCCCTCCGCCCCTCAGAGCAGGCCCCGCCCCCCCGAGGCCCCGCCCCCGCTGACCTGCCCCCCTCCCCGCGCTGACCTGCCCTCCCCGCCCCTCCCCCGCCCTCTCGCCGCCGTGCAAATCTCGCGAGACGCCGCGCGCTTTCACTAGTGTGTGTGCACCAATCGATCCGGGCCGGGCCGGGCCGGGCCCAGCGCCGCGGGGAGGGGGCGAGCACCGGCCCCGGCACCTGCCCGCGCCCCACCGCCCCCCCGGCAAGCGAAGAGGTCCCCGCAGCCCCGTGCCCCCCCCTTCCACCTCCGCTGCTCTCCCCACCTGCCCGGGCGCCGCCGCCCGTCGAGCCTTCCCTCGGGCCTTTGTCCTGCCGCGAGGCCTTGCGGCTGCCGCCGGCCTGCGCGCAGCTAGGCCGGGCGAGGTTTCTTACGCGAGGCCGGGGATCTGCGGCCTATCCATCCCTTCTCACTCCCCCACACCCGCCCCGTCTCCTTCCCCGCCCCGGAGCCGGCGAGGGGTGAGCCCCCACCTTCCCCCCCCCGCCACTGCTGCCGCCGCCCCCCTCCCCTCCGCCCTTCTCCCCCGCGTGGAGCCCGGGTGCCCGCAGCGGCGGCGGCGCCTGGCTCACGAGAGGCCGCGGAGCCGCCCCTGGCCTCCCCCTCCCGCCCGTGCCGCCGCTGCCGCCGCCGCAGCAGGTTCCCTCCCTCCCTCCTCCTCCTCCTCCTCCTGCTCCTGCCCCCGGCGGCGGCGGGATCCGAGCGGTGCCCGGGGAGCGCTCGGCCCGGGCAGGAGGGGAGAGGAGCGGCGGGGCGGCGGCAGGTGAGAGAGCCCGGGGGCGGCGGGGGAAGCGCGGGGACCCCCCTCGCCTCCCTCCCCGGCGCCGGGCCCGAGGCCGCCCTGGGGGCGGTGGGGCCGGGGGTGGGGGGGAGGCCGGGCAGCGACCCCGGGCCGCGGTGGAGGCGGGGGGCGGAGGCTGTTAAACGCTCCCCGCCGCTGGCTGCGGCGGGGCCGGGCCGGGGTCACGGCGGAAGGGCCCGAGGCCTGTGCCCCGAGGCGGCGGGAGCGAGGCCTGGGCCGCGGGTGCCCGCCTCGCCGGGGCACGGCGCAGCGCAGGCCCCGCGGGCTCGCAGCGCGGCCCGGCCCGGCGGGCGGGGGGTAAGAGCGGGGCGGGGGGGGTCGGCCCGGCCAGGCCCGGGGGAGCGCGGAGGCCCCGGGCCGGCGGGGGAGGTGAAGGGGTGGGCACGGCCTGTGAATCCCCGGCCTGGGAGTTGAGGCGGTGCTGCCTGGGGTGCCGGGGAGGAGGAGGCAGGCCGAGGCGGTGCAGCAGCTGGCAGCGGGGCAAGGCTGCTCACTCACCGGCTTATTTTCAAACGCGTGCCTCTGTTTCCCGAGTGGGGAGGGAGGATGGGAGAGAGGTGCTGAAAATCACCCCGCGAAGGAGTCGGGGAGGGCAGGGAGGGAATGCCATCCCCTGCTGGGAGGGATGGGGGGGGGGCAGGGCAGTCCCCAGGCCCCGGGAGGGAGCTCGGCCCTCCGGTGGGGTGTGGGGGAGAGGCTGGGGAACTTGAGGCAGTCCCTTCCCCAAACCAGCATCCCGGCGCGGGGATGCGATTCCCTCCCGGATGGTCGCCCTGTGCCCTGTAATGGGGGAGAGACCTGGGAGTACTTTAACATCTTTGCGTTCATGGCTTGTCTGTCATTTTCCTCGGTGCACAGATTTCCTGTTTTGAAAACTAGGCTGATAGCTTTGTTGGGGTTTTAAAGCCCATAGTAGAAATAGGGTTCTCTAATAACCGCATTTAGTATCCTATTAGTTTTTGAGGCTTGTTACTGATTTGGGAGAGCAGTTGTAAATGCCCCCGGATGGATTCGCTTTGGCCCCTGTAACTTAGATCTGCAGCGTTTGGAGGAAACGGCAGGGACAAAATGGACAGTTAATAAAAGGAACAATTGTATACTGCCTGTTCTAGAGGGCACTTGCTGCCCTTCAAGAACTTTCCTCATCGCATATGCTCTTTATACAGCAAATCTTTATCTTCTGTCTCTTTTTTTTCTACCTTAGTCCAGAAAATGAAACTGGAACAGACATTTCTGGAAATGAACTTGATTGGTGCAGTTGGGAAGATGTGATTCACAGTTATAATGAACATTGAAATTTGTCCCATTTTTTCGCAGTTCAGTATTCGAATTGTATATTTCCTGATTTTTAACCTGTGTACACAACTGTGCTGGTTTGGGGTTTTTTTTAACCCTTCAAATAATGGCATCCGTTGTATTGGATTGCCAAGAGGTACCCCAGGTACATCCAGTATATAGAAGCAGCCGTTACGCTAGAGGTATCTGATGCTTTACTCTGTAAAGTAAAAGGTTTAAATGAGCGTTATTTTCTTTTTATAATCCCTTTCTGTGCTTGGAAGAACCAAAGCTGTTGTCAGTGAAATGCGGAGTTCGGGAGATCTAGTATTTCCAGGATTGGCTAAAAATAAATTATGGGGTAAAGAATGTTGCTTTTTTTCTCCTAGTCATGCAGCACGGATGAAAAGCTCTGAAGCTTTTAGTCATAACACTCTGGTCCCATGTTTTCCTTTTAATAAAGCATCCAGTAGGAGAATGTGACATAATTGGTTTCTTGGATTTAGAGATCTTGAAATGGCTGGTACAACAGATAGAAGAGGAAACTCTCTAGCAGAGTTATGGTTTAAATACAGTAATATGGTGGCAAAGTCACATTATTATTGCATGATAATCTTGCATTTCTCTTGCAAGAAAATGCTTTCTACATGGTTATGCTGCAGAACAGGCATTTTTGAGTCTCGTCAGTGGCACGGAATATTAAATCTCCTTTCCTTGCATTGCATAATCTAAGTGTTATTCTCCCATAGCAGCAGAAATGATGGAAGAATTGCATAGCCTGGACCCACGAAGGCAGGAACTACTGGAGGCCAGGTTCACTGGAGTCGGGGTTGCTAAGGTGAGTATAAGTACCTTTGGTAACAGGGCTGACTGCTTATCCATCCTGCGCTGCATTTTGGTTTTTTAATTTCTAAATTGATAATTTTGCTTTGCTAGCAGAGTGTTTTGTATCAGTAGTTGTGTTTTGACTGCTAATTTGCTTGAAATATCTTTAAGAGGAATGAATATGGGATCTCTATGAGCAGATGTTTTGCTATACAGAAGATTTTGGGTTCTAATTAAGTTCTTAGGAGTTGCTTCATCTTAAGGAGGCTTGTACACCCCAAAAAAACCCATGACAACTTTGTCTTTGGAAGTGGGAATCTCATCTGTCTCTTCCTTTCTCCAAGTATGCATTTGAGAACTGAATTTGGCCACTTGTTAGATACAGTTTAAAGTCTACTGTGTTTGATACAACATGTAACCAGACTTAATACATTCAGGAATTTGTTCAGTTCTTTGTGGGTGCAGCGGGTTAAAATTGTGTACTTGGTCACATAGAACACACACACACAAAAAGTATTTGAAGGTAAGCTCTCCTATATCTGTGATCCACAACCTGCTAGTAAAATCCCATCTTTGTCCTCACGTACAACTTCATAACCGTTCAGTAAGTGCCTTTCTTGAGTAAGGCACTTAAATAATAACATTGTGTGGTTGCTTGATATACTAGCATTAAGCTCTTAGTTCTCCAGATGTTGTTGGTAGTGTTAATTGATAATCTCTCTGAGCAATGAAATGGTGGCAGAACTCATCTTAAACTAGGTCAGTGATAAGGAGTTTACTTTTGAGGAAGATTCTGAGTTTTGGACAACATCAAGGTGGACGGTAAAACAACATATCATTGCTAGATAATTTTCAGAAACCTCTTAGAATTATTTGGGGAAGAAACTCTGTAGATGCTGTATTTCTTAGAAAAATTCAAAGCAAATCAGAACTTGAAAAAGGGTTTCGTTTGAGTTCATACTTCTCTTTCTGATCTGTAGTTCAGTCAGGACTCAAACAAGGTTAAGTCTTGGAAGAGAGCCTGAGTAAGTAAAATGTTCAGCTGCAAGGTAGTGTAGTAAGGAAGATTAACACTAGAAGTTGTTAAGAGGTAACAATTTCAGTTACTGAAGTAAGAGTGTGTGGGGTTTTTTGATCTTTTCCCTCACTCTTAAGACTTTTTTTTTTTCACTCTTAAGGCTTTTACTAGCATACAAGTTTATGCTATATAATGTATTTACGATCTTGGAAGACTTGTTTTATACAACATTACAACTTTTTATGTACTTTTTCATTTGTTTCTTACCTCTTCCCCCCATGTATGTCGTTTTAACATCTTTAGCTGTACCAGTATAGATAAAGCCAAACAACTTTCTAGAATAGCTAAGACTTAAAGCAACAATAGTGTCTGTGCTTCTAGAACAGTGCCAACATACTCAACGCTCACAAAGAATGTTAGGAACTATTCCTTTTAAAGGAATAACCTTTAAAAGATACCAGAAAGCAAGTCTTAATTATGTTTTCAGTATGTTTGGAGCAGAAAGTACATGCCCTTTCTCTGTAGGGTGAATATTGAAAACTCATTTTTGTTTCTAAAGCATATCCAAGTAAAAAAGCCTCATTTCTTGGAGGCTTCACTTTGAGCAAAGCTCTTCCGTTACCGAGTTTTATTTTTACCTGTTGTTATGCAGTATAGTGTTTTATTTTGTATTAGTCAGTGAACTGTTAAAGTGCATTACACTTACTTCAAACAATATATATTTATTTACTTGCATACTTGCTAATTTGAAATAGATCAGCCAACCATTGATATGAATTAGCATGACTCTACTATGTTGCAGCAAGTCTTGGTTGCAATATTAATCTCAGATACTACATTCCCTCCCAGGTTGGTGCTTCAAATTCCCTCCCTACCCCCCCAAGTCTCCGTCCGTCATGCTCCGCACTGGCATTGGTAGGTCATTGTCTTAAAAGGAATATATTGGGAAAGCTGTGATACAATTTGTATGATTCAACTAAGATTTTTAGCTCTCTCCAATTAAATGTTGAAGGAAGGCTACGTAGGGTAAGTTAGTGCCATCTAGTGGGACTGGGACTGGCACATCCTCCTGGGATAGAAGGTATTCTGTTGCTGTTTATTGCATAAAAGGAAGAAATGTCATCTTAGATGCTCTCCTATTGGGTGAAGGCAGCAGGCAGTTGTAGCTGAGCTTCCTGCCTTCCACTGACTTGGTGTATCACTTAGTGTGTTTGGTTAGGTTTCTTTAATGTTTAAAAATACAGCGTATAGTTTGGACCTGTGTAAAACTAACGTACCAGTTTACGTCCTTAATACAACTGCAGCTTTAAAGCCCGCTTTCCTTGCATGTTTGCAAGTAAAGAACAACTGTACGTGTTTCTGAGAATGAGTAAGACTACACTGATCTAGAATAAATTTTTAGGCTTGAAACTAGAAAAATCTTCTAGCCGTCAGAGTCATGGGATTCTGGAAGAGCTTTTCAGTAACAGTAGTAGAGGACAGAAATCCTAAACTGCTTTGGAAACAGCTGTGTGCTGTCACCTCCTGTGGTAGCTGAAGGCACAACCCAATGACCGAGGTCATTTGCAGTCCCAAATGCCTCAAAATTGTGTTGCAAGTCTGTGATGAATTATCTCAGTAGCTGGAGAATATATTTTTCTAGAAGCTTGGAGTTAATACATGGAATCCAATCTATGAGGAAGGAATGTTTCTAGGCAACTCTTATATTCATGTGGTTCATCCAGGTCACTAGATAGCTTCAAAAAGCCAGTGATGCTTTAGATGTCTATTCTTGCCATATGGTAAAGTGCCATTCTTCGTCAAAATCGCAAAGCAAGTCCTTGAATTTACACATGACTATCTGACACCTACCTGTATTCTTGCTTATTTAGCTCCCGTTTAAGTTTACTTACTAGGGGAAATCTAAGTGTATTCACTTGAGGCATTATTCTGACTAGTCATCTCAGACATCTTCCTTGGGTCAGTAGGTACAGAAAACAAAATGTAGTTTGTCTCTCTAGATAACATTGTTTAATTTGGTCTGTTCTCATCTTCTGCCTCCCTTCCCCCTGTCTGGGCGCTGCCTTTAAGGTATCAGGCGGGTTAACTCCAAAGGATTTGTGTCATTTCCACAGACTTTTCCTGGATAAGAATTGGAATAGGTAATTGTGATGGCTGAATCTGTATTTGCACACGGCTTGTCTCAGACTTAACGGGGTGGATCGTCACAGCAGCACATGTATCTTCTACAAGTTTGGTCTTTAAAAGATCTTCAAACTAAGTTGTGCGCGCCACTTTATTGTAGCTAAACTAAAAAGGCTGAAGTATTTCTAGAGAGAGTAACCTTCTCTGTCATGCTGTAGGAATCTTGTAGATCCAGATGACTGTGCTAGAATTGAAGAAGAGTTAGTCTTGGTGGTAGCGGCTGCTCCTTTTCCTCCCTCTCTGAGGTATCTTAAAGAGGGAAATGAAAATAACCTGAAGAGTATCACTTATGTTGCTGAACATCTGCCTCCAAAAAGAGAATTGCTCGTAAAAAAGAACAGCATTTACTTGTATTATTTTGGTCTTTACCCTTTCTCTGTCACTCTTGCAGTCTTGATCAGTTCAGTAACTACCCGTTGTGTGCTCTGCTTAGCAACATTTTTAGCAGCGAAGTTATGAAGTTGAGAATTAATGTATGAGAATAATCATGTCTTCCTTGGAGGGAAGCAGTGCTGCCCAGTGATGGTCCTTAACAGGTGTCACATGCTACCAGATCTAGTTAATAAGAGTTTTGAAACTTAGAATTGAATTTGTCAGCTACCACAGGCAGTGTCAGGACTTTTTGCCAGATACTTGAAAATTGTTTGGATGCTTCTGTGTGCAACATTACTTATTTCAAATGTGTTGTCTGGCTACTAGAGCCCAGAAATAGTTGTCAGATCTCAGTTCTATTTCTGCCCCTGAACTGAGGGTTAGGGTGAGTTGCGTGACCCTTCTGTCCAGTTTGCTGTCAGTAAAATAAAAATACCATTTTTTCATCCTGAGAGAACTCTCGAGGCATAATGGAAGCCGAAAAATCCTATTGTAAATCTGCTTGCCCACCAGATATAGCGGAGGTTACCTGTGAACATCTGACAGTAGATTAACTTCTCATGGCAAAAAGACATAGGTGATTTGGAGATTTCATTATTGGCTATAATACTGAGATTTCTAAAAGCATAATTCAGAAGCAGACTGTAATTCTCATATTTATGTGATTCTTGAAATAAGAATATGTTAATTAACCTGGTTTGTACAGTAGCACTGGACCAGAGTAACTGGAAAACCATTCAACCATTTCACTTTGGTGTAAGCCCGTGCGAAGTCAGCACTAAGTTTTAGTGGAACTAAGGATTGACTTTTTCCCTTTGAAATATCGATTGGCTACAGAGTTCAGAAGAATTCAGGTTATCTTGGCTTGAAGCAGTGAAGCGCATCTCCTCCATTGAGTTAGCAAGAGAATTTTGCAATGCATGTTGCTGTAAGTCCACGTTGGAGACTCTGGCTAGGCAGCTTGAATTCCTAGAGCTCTCTTTCAATACAAGGAGTTCGAGAGCACAAAATGGAGACTGCCCAACAGAAGAGTTGTGGGCAGGCCTGAGGGATCATTTTTGGGAACTTGGAGAGGCTGAGGGAACGCGCAAGTCATGCGAGGCAGTA
The DNA here is from genome assembly GCF_030936135.1 of Gavia stellata. Lineage (NCBI taxonomy): Eukaryota > Metazoa > Chordata > Aves > Gaviiformes > Gaviidae > Gavia > Gavia stellata. The sequence continues at coordinate 4,359,636 of NC_082621.1, read as the reverse complement.
GATAAGCTTGAAGAGAAAATAGGTAAGGGTGGTCTGAGTCAGACTAGCTTTGTTACGGAAGATCCGATGGTAGCTATTATCAGGCTAAGTTGTTTCTATTGAAACTTCAGCCATTGTGCCTCATTTGTGGCCTTTCCAGGGCTCTTGCAAAGGGAGAAATGACTAACCAGCTCATGTGAGTGGACAGATTTTAAATTCTTGCCTTTGAGTAGGAGTCTTGAAAGCGCCTGCTGCTGTTGCATCCACTTCTCAGCATGGAGGTTTGTTGTGCATAGGTAGGTCACAGACTTAGAAGCAGCAGTTGATAGGTGAATCACAAGGGAAAAGAGCATGCCAGCTTATCTCAGAAAGAAATTCCTTGCGGAGGAGGAAGTGTGTGCTGTTCTTGTGCTTGTCATTTGGGTAAACACTATAGAAACCATTAGCTTATTTCAGATGACCCACGTATTTTGAATTTTTGCTGAGCCCCATCACTGATTCTCTTGACAGGGTACAGTGGATGAGTGGGCTGTAAGTGATATCAGAGAAGTGCAGTATTATCCCAAAGTAGACTGTGCTTGAAAAGCCAGATGCCAGTGCAGATGACTTCTTCAGGAACAAAATTTATAAGCCCTTCCTGTGTAACCTATTGCATGTTTATTATTCCCTGCTACTACTTCCCCAGCAATATTCTGATGTTAGTATTCTTTGCCATGGCTTACTTGTTTTTTTCCAAAATTCAGGTTTGTTCCTTTAATTCCTTTTGTGTCATGACCACTTATAATGGTATGCTAAATTAAGTACTGAACATTTATCCAATGTCAGTTGCCAAGTTAAATATAAACAGTCAGGAATGATAAAACATAAATTGGAAGGTTTTTTATACACACAATCACCGACTGTTAGTTGAGGGGGAGATTCTCAGATGTGTAGTTTCTCATATCCATTGTCTAAACCTGTTGCTATAAGCAGTTGATAACGTGAGGTTATGTGTGAAACTAGATATCTAGCTGGTTGATCAGGAAAACTTGCTTTTTCTTTCTCTTGCATAACTACGTGAGAAGAGGTGCAGCTGAGGACTAGGCCATGTTCCTTAAACATCCTAGGTATTGCATCTTTATTGCTTCGAGTACAGCATGTTCTAATGAACACTTTGTGTTTCCATAGCTGGAATACCTCAAAACAAGACTTTTTTGCCAACTTTGACAACAAGATGCTTCAGTTCCTTGCCTGTAAGATAGGCCTAATCCTTTACTGTAAGAGAAGTGTCAGTGGAAGGCCCTCTAGAAGATCATCAAGGGAGAGGAAAGCCCATGCAGTGGAAATGGGTCAAAACTTGCGTACAAAGAATTAATTCTGCATTTGTTCACAATATCAATACGCATGACAGTGAATGTGCTGGATACTTATAGACATCTGACAAGCTGTTCTTTTCTGGTTCCATAACTGAGTCGTTAGTTCCTTTTCACCCTTTCTACTACTGCGTTGAGTTCAATTTTACAATTTTGTCAGTGTAGTTTCTAGAGGAAGCTGTAAAGCAAAGGGAAAATAGGTTTTTTGCTCTTCAAGAATCTGTGATCAGAACTGAACTGCTCTTTTGTTGATGCAAGAAATGGGTTTGATTCCAACTGCTAGAGCTGTAAATTTCCCACAGAGAATAGTTGGTACAGGTAGTTGCGGTACTGGAAGTAAGAAGAACATAGTGGATTTTGTATTAAGTGTTTTTCCAGCTGCTTGCATTCCAGAACTTTACATTTGGATGCAAACTGAGTGGGTTTTTTGTACTGGAGCGCATAAACTTGTATTTCTGAAAAAATCTTCGTATAATTTCTAACTGTAGACGGCCTCATGAGTTTATTTCTCCAGGTTACCGTGGAATACAGGTCATTGCTGAAACATGGGCCCTTCGTAAGCCACTGACATACCCTTTCAGCCACAGTCTTCCTGAAAAGCTCAAATGTGGCATTTTGGGAGCGGCTGTTCCTGTCACTTGCTATCCATGTGCAAAATGGAGGCAGTGAGATTTAAGCAAATGTGGAAACAACTTTCACTTTCATCTTCACAATGTCAGAACCCCAGCCTGTCCATCTGAGACCAGCAAATGCTGGTTTGTTGAGATGCTCCTGTACCTAGTAAAGCTTTCACGCTTGCACAGAAGGTTGATGTCTTGGACATGCTGCTGGGGTTTGAGTTCATGAGAAGTGAAGGATTTTAGAGGGCAGCATTTGCGCAGTTTATAAACAAGCTTTTTACGTGGGTGAAGAGATTAACTTTCTGTTGTCACTTGCCGTAAGATACTACGCTTTTTTTTTTATCAATGAGGCCTTCACGTGGATGTGACTAAGGTTAATGTTGGCACTTCTGTTAAGTCCTGTTGGCCAAGGAATAAACCCCTGGAATAACCAAGAGTTGTACCTGTACGATTTGTGAGCCATCATGTTGGGTGGTGGGGAGCTTGCTTTGTCTGAAAAGCAACTATTGCTGAAGAGATGAGGTGAAATATCTTTCTGGTCTTGAGTTACTTGTGTGATGAGTTGAAGGGGTAATGGTACGGCTTAAAGAGTCTAAATCTGCAATTTCTCTTGATGTAATTTGCTTTTAAAAGGGAATCCTAAATGTGTAGCTTCTTGAGCTATTCAAGTGTTGGGATTTTTTTTGTTGTTGTTGAAGCAACTAAGCATGTCTTTCTAGGACAAATTTAGTAGCTAACATTTACGGTGTAATACAGAAGGTGAACAGAACTTCTACTTTCTTTAGATGCCTGCTTGGAAATTGAGGTTAGTAATAGCTAAGTTGTGTCACAAGTTTAATTTTATGGTGGTGTTTGTCTTATAAATGGGGAAGGGAGAACTGCTCTCCTCAAAAATCATCTACGGTGGGATTTCTCTGTGGTGTTAAGGCTTCTTCCTCACCTCTCCCATAAGTCTTCTGCTCAAGTATATAATGAGAAGTGGCTTTGCCTTGAGGAAAGATTGATTGGTGGGAAGTGGTTACTGCAAAAATAAGAATGCTAAAATAGAATGAATCTTTGGGAAAAGATGCTCACAAGTTATTAATGGAGAGGTGGCTTTATCATGTCATTCTTCCTGTTAATACATTCCATCAGTAATTGTGAATCTTGTTTTTATATCTTTGTCAAATTCGTCTAGATTTCTTAAGTTAGATCTGTGGGAGGATACTTTTGTGTCAGAGCACTAGGCTAAAACACAGTGACTTTGCATGATTCACTTTTCTTTCCTTTTAAAACCCGTTTTGAGATATATTTTAGAAAGTAATTTTCAAAAATGCTTGGATATGTAAAAATGCAGGTGTGTATCCAGTAGAGCCTGCAAAGATGCAGGCAGACTCTTGTAGGTACCTGGATACTATTTCGGTAAATCTACTTGTATTTGTGCTTTAGAGCAGTTGCTCCTACCAGGCTGCTGGCAGGTCAGCCATGGGTTCATAAAATAGCCGAGTGGGAGAGATTGTCTTATGGGTGCCAGTTGGACTGCTGTTAAGACAACTTTCACTTGTTCGCTTTCTTAGTGTTAAAAAAAGCACAAAAAATATGCATTTAAAGAAAAATCAGTGGTACTGCCAGCATCTGATAATGGTAATAGCTGCCTTGCCAGATGGAAGATGCCTCTAAATTCTTAGCCCAGGGTCAAGCAGATGCTTGCCTGAAGAGCTGAGCTTGGAACTACTGCTAGTCAACAAATCAGAAGTTTTGTTTCTCAAGCCAGTTGTCTTAGACTTTTATGAATACTGCCTTAGCTGTTTTGTGGATGTGGTTAAATAGGGCAGTCAGGATATGAATTGATGCAGAAGTATCATTGCAAAGGCTGGATCACTGTACTGAGAAAAGACTGTCCAACTGGCAGTCCAGCTTCCGTCTTGCTCCAAATGACTGCTGAAGTTTTTTAGAGCCCCATAATGTGTCTACGTATCTGACCCGTGTTGCTGCTGTATCCATGTGACTTAGAGCAGCGTAGTTAGCCTTGAGATGCAATGTTTGATAGGACGTATCTGCCTTGTATGGAAGTTGTTTCTAACAGTCTTTGCTTGTTTTTCACTAGGGTCCATTAAATAGTGAGTCTTCCAACCAGAGCTTGTGCAGCGTGGGTTCTCTGAGTGATAAAGAATTGGAGGTAAGCCGGCACAAATCCTCATGGTAATCGGGTTTAAGGTGGACATGACTAAACTCAAAACATAGAAGGAATTGTGTGAGGGTGAGTGACAGTGTTCTTTGTTTGGGGTGTGAAAGGGACTAGTGGAAGTATTTAGTCTGGATCCTAACCCTACAGTCTTTGGACCATGCTGTGATACAGTCGTCCTTGAAGCTTCCCACCATAGGAGGCAGATTTTACCCAACCCCAAAAACACAGCGTTCATAAAGCTCAGCTTATGACATTGTTTTCAGCTGCATTGTGATTTGTTTGCTGGTTTTGGATACAATTTTGGCCAAATAAAAAGCCAGAGAGCATTAATGGAAAAGTTTGCCTTACCTATCAAATATGTGACTTTGCAGAAGTCTGTACAAAGCGGAGCATTTTTATGGATTGCTCTGTGGAAGTGTGGGGAGGTACAAATTGATGCTTTCTCCCTGTTTAATCTCACTGCTTTAGGATTAACTATTTCAAAACACTTGCTAAAGCAGCAAAATTAATTGTAGGGTTACATTTTTAATTTAAAATTCCACATTTAATAAAGCAAAATCTCAAATTTAATTGCATTTTCTTCTGCATTTAAAGAACTTTACACATGGTTATCAGGTAAGTTTTGGGTTGTATTTCCCTCTATTACATGGCAGTACTGATATGAGGTGTCTGGTGAAGCTAAGTCTTTCAAGAATGCAGTATCTTAAACTCCATACAAGTAAGTATAGTTAATAGTGGAAAACTGAGCATTCATTCTTATTTTACTTGGTTTTTTAAGTGAAATCCTGTGGAGTGATTTAAATTGACCAAGCTGACATAATCACATCTACCACTCCTTGCTTTTTCAGTCCGTAACAGATGATGTTGCGTGTAATTTTTGTTATGTAAGTACTTGAATGGAAAAACAACTTAAACTGAAGCTCATTAATACGCTTACAGTTCCATGGAGGCTGTAATGGAGCCTGTGGTGTTACAGTCACTCCAACACTGCTCAGGAGTTGCTCCTCACTACGCAGTGAGGAGGCTGTGTCACTGACTTTACCCATACAGGAGCTGGTACAGCAAGTCTCTAGATGGTTACGGAGTTTTCATTGCCCCCATTCTAAAAAGTACTTTGCAGACAGAATAGCCTCCTTTGTCTTAACATCCCCTCCATCCCCTTACCAAAAGAATAACATGTCGGTGACTGCGCAGCTGGTAACATGGGACTGTATATGTCCAGCATCCACTGGGGACACAGCCAGGTTTAGATTCTGGCTGTGTCAGCTTTATCCTTTTTATCCTACTAAAGGAGGTAGATTGATTTCTGTGCTTACTGTATGCGAGTCTTTTGGCAGAGATCTTTAAACAGGGTACTTTGGACTTTGTTTTCCAAAGAGCATGAAACTTAAGTTTACCACAAACTTTCTGGCCATGGCTTTCCCTCCCCCAGAGTTGTGTTTTGCACACTGTGGTTTTCTTCCTGCCCCCAGGCTATAGTTTAGTGGTGGCTGCAGTGATTGTAAAGCATATAGCTCAGAAATTATTTGGGACCCTTTGGGATAAGAGATGTTTTTAAAGTGACGTTGGTGATGGAAATGACAAGGTGTCTTTCTTTCCAGCAGCCTCAGTAAGCTGCTTCTAGCGCAGTGCTTCCTAATGTTTTCATCAGGTTTGGTCACATAAGTGACCCTGGTGACGGGGAAAGCACCATGCCAGGGTCTCCTCCACTCTCGCATGTCTAGGCTTGCTAGCCTTGTACAGACAGATAGGCATGACACTTTTGGAGCCTTCAAGCCTCCCACCTGTGCTCTGTATTGTGCCTGTGAATAAATACATCGCTGTCCACTGATAAGCTGCCCCCCAAGGTCTCTGGTTGCTCACAGAAATGGCAGATGCAACTGACCCTTGACTTTACTGAGAGATAAGTGCAGATGAATTGCTGCATCTGTGGCAGCTTTCTCCTGGCTGCCATCTTGGGGAGCTCTGCCTTGTTTTGTGTAAGGTTGCAATTGTGCAGCAGTAGACAGGATAGTTCTCATAGCCATCTGCAAAGAGCTTTGGGAAGAAGCATTAGCTGCAGGCAAGATGAATTGTCCTGGTAGACTGTAAGTAGCCACTGAACTGCAAATTTGGATGTCTGTACTCAAACCTCTTGTCATTACTCCTTGTACCAGTACTGTGACCACCATGAAATGGTTTATACAGGTTTTTTATAAGTGTTTGAACTTGTTCTGCTAACCGTGTGAGGTAACTGGGCAATAGAGCCTGGCTTGCTGCAGCTGAAATAGGGGGGGGGGGGGGGGGGGGGAAACACCTCATTGCTAACCATGTTCTCTCCCTTCTGCAGCACATATATCAGAAGGTAGTAGCTATTTGAGAGCAGTTGTTTCTTTAAGTACCAGCAGTAGAAACAAATGCACCAGAGAAGTGAAATGGCCACTGGGGATATGGAGCAGATTATTGTGTTTTGGTATTTTCTTTAAATCTTGGAATAACTGCAGAAATGTTAATTTTGAAGTATTGTTTAACAGACTCCTGAGAAAAAACAGAATGACCAGCGGAATAGAAAAAGGAAAGCAGAAGCATATGAGACCAGTCAAGGTAATTCATTCTCCTGACCCTGCTGCAGGGTTTCTGAACGGTTGGTAATTTGTGCACGTTTTGCACAGTCAGTGTCCTAGGAAACTAATGGCTCTTCTCAAGGGTGTGTCAGGCAGCTTGTTATAAACTACTCCATGATGGTGTAGTTCTCTTCTGGGAGCCTTGTTATCCTCATTGGCAGGAAAATACTCGTCTTCAGCTTATTCGCACAAACTATTGCATTTTTATGGGACAGACTGCCCAAAGGCTTAATATGGCTTCTCTGAAGTGTTGTTTTAGTCCCATGTCACTACATATACAGCAGCCAGACTTCAAAATACAGGCTGTACTCTCTTCCTTGCTTTTTGAGACGTATGCCTGCCTTGTTAGAGTAAGTTCTCACCACAACAAATAGAGAACAAACTGTGCTCAAGTATAAAGCAGGCAGTGCTGTCTCAGAGTACTAAGAAAAACCCAGCGTGTTCCAAGTCCAAGTTCAGATTTTCTATCAAATGGGCATAGGGGCAGATAGCTATTTCTTTTATTCTTCAACAAGAAAGTAACGAGGATTGTGTTGACAGAACTGCTTTGATAATATTATAATAAGAGAAAAGGGCTACGTTTTAATGAGCTGGTATTAAGCCACCACTAATTATCTCTCTAACTCTTACAGGAATGCTTGTGAGAGATCTAATATGCAGTAATTTACCAGAAGGCAGAGGAGTAAAAGTACCCTTTGCTCGGTCCTTCTCTTGAAGGATATTTTGGAGAACCTATGCAACAGTCAATGATGTTTAGTGTTTTCTAAGTACTTTAGCAAGTGCAAATGCTGTTTGATTGGATTTGACATGTTTGGAATTAAGAGTTAATTGAATTGTCAACTGTAGACCCTCCCAACAGCAGCACAAGAGCTGTAACCCTGGGGCAGTCTTTTGTTGTGCAGAAGCTTTTGTTGTGATAGGTATTGCACCTTCCTACAGGGAAAGGAGTGTCAAAGTATAGGAGTAGTTTTTTAGAATGGCAACGTAACTTCTGTTCTTAAAAATATCAACTCTTCCTTTTTAGGAAAAGGCACTCCTAGAGGACATAAAATTAGTGATTATTTTGAGGTAAGCATCTTTACATCGTCTGAGAAATCTGCTTGAACTCACAATATGCAAAATCTGTAGATGGAAGTCTGTAATGTAACTTGTTACTGATCTATCATTGGAGTAATTGATTGACGATGTTAACCTGATATGCTCAAATCTGATTAGGTAGAGGATATGAGATTTTTGGAAGTTTGGTTTTTAAATTAACATTTCTTTGAACAGTTGATAAAGCGATTTTTTTAAAAGAGCAGCCACGTAAGTATAGGTTCAAAGTTGACTTCCACTGGAACCTGGATCTCAGATGAGGATATCTCTGAGTGTGCAAACCTATTTTCATACAAGAACCTACCTGCAAAGTCCCACTGATTTGAGTAGGAAGTTGTCTACAGGGTTTCCTCTTTAGAAAAGCTTGCGATGGAAGGCTGGCATCACACTGGAGATGGAGATCCCTCCCCAAAACAGTGATGGACATCCTAAAAATCAATATGCTTTTTTTATTGCACAGTTTCTGAGGTTTTTCTGGGTCTGCACAATCCAGATCTCTAGCTTTTCTCTTAACTTTGTTCTTTATTTTACTGAGTAACTTGGAGTCAGAAATGAAGTGCTTGCTTCTTTCCTGACTAGTGTGGTACACTGTGTGGTGCAGGAACACAGGAATTTCTGTACCAACTAGAGCAGTTGCCCAGCTGCTTACATAGTCTGTCTTTAACAGTGACTGCACAGATGCTTCAGTGGAGGTGTCCGTTTCTTACGCTTCTGTGGAGCACAGTTAGACACATGTCCTCACAGGGAATGGGCTTCCTAATTCTATACAGTAAATAATTGATCTATAGCCACGTGTGCAGGTTTAGATCTTTTTGTGTTAAAACGTACTCAGTGCAAATGTGAATATTTGTCTGAAGTACTTACTTTTGCTGTTATTTTTGAAAACAGTGCATGAAATGTTAAGGTTTTCCTCTTAGCTTACATTCAGTTTGTTTAAACGAGTCCCTAGAGCCTATAAGGCTTCATTTTTAAGATTAATGTGTTTATTCTGTCTCTGTTAAATTTGCGTAAATATAGTATCTCTGTGAATTACTGATGATCAAATCTGTTGCTTTGGTCAGTTTGCTGGGGGAAGTGGCCCAGGAACCAGTCCCGGTAGGAGTGTGCCGCCTGTCGCCAGATCATCACCGCAGCATTCCTTATCCAACCCCTTGCCGGTAAGTGTTTTCCCTGGGGACAGAGCTGGTGGCATGGCATTGATTAGGTTGGTGGCCCTGCTTCAGACAGGCAATAAAAGGTTCTGAACAGGAAGGAAGGGTCTCTTGGTGAGTGATTTGGCTTATTCACTATTCAGTTCAGTTTTTGTATGGTTTTTTTTTTTTTAAATCTGAAACAGGGTTATGGTGACAAAGCCAGATGTCTAGGAACCTATAACAGTGGCTAGTCCAGTTGTAACTGATATGAATATCTGAGCTTAAAGCATGCAAGATGAAAGTTTTTAGCATGCTGTGTGGTTACAGACAGATCGCTGTCCTTAATAAAAGGTGGAACTGACATATTAGTTATCTTGTATTCCGTTGTAGCTCATGAACTTCTCCATCGAGTTAGGACTATGTTGTATGTTTATATAGCACTAGTGCAATGATATTCTGATCTTGATTGGACCCTTTGGGTATACTGAAAAACATGCATATCATAATGATATTGGGAAGGTCTTCTACTTCTGTTTATGTGCATGTGACTTGTAAGGAGCATTAGCAAAAGCTTGCAAAGAAATGTGTATACATGCACATCTGTTGCTATTTTTTTGTTACATAATTCCATTTTGCTGTCGCAGCATTTCTGCAAGATCTGAATGTGAAGAAATAACCAGTATTTTTAAGCCATTTTAGCACAGAGCAGCTAAAGACATTTCTTTCAACTAGCAAAGCAATATTCAGAGACTCTGTTGTCTGATCTCTAGTTTTGAACATTGCCTGGGCCCCTCTTTAAAAATCTTCAGCATTTGTTGAGTGTCACAAAAGTACGGAGCATTGTGGGAAAGGTTAGTATTCTGAAAACCAAATGCAAAGTCTTTACTGATTACATTATTCTGCAGAGACCTTTGCACAGTTCATGAATATGTACTGAACTAAATCCCAATACTGAATGCTCTGCTCAGAATTCAATATATGTTGCTAGATTTTTCAAAGCTTTTAATGCTGCTTTAAGGGAGAACGTCAGATATGCTTCTAGATCACAGAATCATTAAGGTTGGAAAAGACCTATAAGATCATCGAGTCCAACCATCAACCCAACACCACCATGCCTACTAAACCATATTTTTGATGTTTACAAAAATCAAAATGTATCTGCTTAATTGAATAGCCCTTCCTCCTGTCATATTAATTCACTAATACACCTCTTTAAAGAGAAGTTAATGAAAGAAAATACCATCTCTGAATGTGGCAGATGTGTGATGTATTAGGGACAGTTCTTTATTGCAGCAGATGAGATACCCTACAGGTGTTTATAATGGGACAAGTTGATACTTCCTTTAGTTTTCTTCTTCTACACTTGTATGTATTGAGTAGGTAAAAGTTTGAACAGAGTATTTCTCATGTGGTGAAGACTGATGTTACAGTTAGTTTCAGCTAGGCCAATTTGTCGCTCTTCTTATGCAGGTGCTCTTTGTGTTTCTTATCTTCTGTTCTTTACTCTTGCAGCTAAACCTGTAATGTTTGCATATTAATAACAAACTATTTATGTGCATTTGCAAGATCTGTCCTCTTCTTACAAACTGAATATCAATGGTTTGAGCTAAGCCCAAAAACATGGGGGGATGAGTGAAAATTGGAGAAGATGGAGTATCTTGCCCATTACGGATGTCAGTATGGTCTAGGAAGAGAGCAGAGTGTTAAAATGTCTTTCACAATGAGACAAACCTCCTCCAAACCTGTGAGTTAATCTATACTGTACTGGAAATCTTCTGCAATCAGAATTGCGGAGCAATTGTAATGGCTTCAGGACGTTACTTCTTGTCTTCAAATCTCTTGACTGCTTTGAATTGCCATGCTTCTACTTTGATCAGAAGAATGATCCGCAGGTCTTCAGACTCTTGCAAGGTTGCTCTCATATACAAGCATTCTTTTGGGGAAGAAAGCATACTCTTGACATTTGTAATGTTAGCCAGAAAGTATGCTTCAGGTTGCAATTTAGGTTTTGAAGAAAAACTGAAGCCTGACCTGACTGTTTACTTTCTATGTGGCATATGTCTGGCCTGGAGTTACAGCTTGGAGGGACTTAAATGATTATTACCCAGACTGCCAAGTTTTAGCAGTGATGGGCTGGCTTTTAAAGTGAGGGCATTGAGATTCTGAGTGCTGTAATCAATGTAGCTCAGATGATTCTTATTCTTATTGAACCCAATTCCTGTATCGCAGTTGGAAAATGAGTCTACTGCAGGAAGAAGGAGCTGGCCTTTAGGAGATGCAACGCGTCTCATAAAGATTTTGGAAATGCATTAGTACTTTGCTTATCTTGCAGGAGATTGGTCCTAGCTATAATGACAGAACTGAGGTTACTGTGAAGTCTGGGTCCTAGACATGGTTAGGTTGCTGACATTTAGCAGTTCTGACTCAGTTTACTTCACCAGAGTAACGAACATAGTGTTGTTTTGGCTGTTTTAAAATGAGTCCTTAAAAAACATCAGGTAGTATAATTTTGAATGCATTAACCAAAGCTGCAATGCAGTAAGATTTTTGCATCTACAAGCTATTTTACCCCACTGGCTCTGAAACACATGTATTTGCAAAGGAAGGGGGCTGTTAAGTGACAAGGAATTCTGTCCTGTATGTTCATTTGTTACTTTTTTTTGTTAACTGCACCTACTTTTTGATGTCTGCCATTGGAACAATCACTCCAGGAGTCCTGTTTGAGTTATCAGATCCTCACCGTGCTGCCTGCCCATTCCTGAGCTGCTGTTTCGCTGACAACAGTTTTGGCAGAGTCAGAGAATCGCTTTTTAAAAAAAAAAAAAAAAGTTCATTGTATTTTTTTTGACTGTGTTACAGCGGCGAGTGGAGCAGCCGCTGTATGGGGTAGACGGCAGCACAGCAAAGGAACCGCAGGAGGAACACTCTGCTCTGCCAACGCTGATGTCGGTGATGCTGGCGAAACAACGGCTAGAGAATGAGCAGCTGGCACAGAGGGGAGGTGGCCTCTGTTTTACTTTTGTCTCGGTGAGCAGCTCTGAAAAGATATTCATCCCAAGGGATGTTTCTAGTTAAGGGATGGGGAATTTGAAGCTTTTCTGCTCAAAGACAGTGGTTCAAGTGCAGCCTGGTTTATTGATGACCAAGTCTACCATCTTCTGGTAAGTTTATCTTCCTTGTGAAGAGTTCTAGGTCCCAGGCTTTGCTTGTTTAATAAAATGACGTGAGTTTTAAGTTAATGACAGAAAAGCTTACGTAGATCAAAATTATAGCATCTGAGAGGCTGATCTGATAGATGCAAAAAAGCAAAAGAATGAAGTATATTCTTGCTGTGAGAAATGTTTGTTTTGGCCTTGCTTAATCTCAGCTGACATGAATTATATTAGGCTTTTAAAAGCTTTGTCTTTTAGCAGGTTGGGCCAGGCTTCTTGAAATAAACTGACTCTCTTGTTTTAATGAACTAAATCTTCAGAGCATTCTTAAACCTTAACATGGAAATATGGTACACAGGCCAGGCTGCACCTCCCATGTAAAGATAAGCGTATCTGCATGGGCACTAGTGATCACGCTGAGGAGCATATAACAATACACTAACTTTCTTTTGCAGGCCCAGCAAGGCAGCCCATCTTCTACCGGATCAGGGAACACTGAGCATTCCTGCACTTCCCAAAAACAGATTTCCATCCAGCACAAACAGTCACAGGTATAGCTCACTAGATGATATATCTCTTGGATATGAGACTGAAGCTTGATGCAGTCTGTCTTCTACACCAGAGGATGCCACTTGTAGTAGAAGTAATGTTTCCAGTGAAAAGAGCCAGTAGTCCCAGCTCAGTTTGTAACTACTGATTGAAGCAAATCACTCTGAACTTTGTTCCTTATCCTGTAAAGGATGCTTTTCAGTTGCTGCTACTGGAGTTTGCCTAATCTGTTACTGAGGCTTTTCTGTGTCAATACTCTGGGCAGTTCTTCAACTGTGCGAATGTGCTCAGGAGGGGAATACCTTAGCTCTGTCTGTTTCAGTTCTGTTGTATCGTGAATGTTCTTCCTCTCTTTGCAAGTGAAGATGTGAAGGAAACCCGAGGGATAGTTATGAATGCTTCTATTTAAGCGCTGGGTCATGGGTGCTTCCACACTGCTTACAGAGCAAATATCCACAGTCTAGCTGGAAGTTCTTTGGCCTCTGCAGAGTACACCCATGGCATAGTTTGTTCTGTCAAGGTGGAATGTGATGTATTTCTGACAGTGCTTCTCAGCAACTTCACTGACCTGGAGTCAAGAAGAGAAGTAGCTCTTTTGACCGTGCTGCTGTCTTTTTGGTGCCTTTTAAATTGTTAAGATTCTTCTTGTGTCTTTATGGCAAGATTTACTTTTAGCTGTGTCATCTTCCTCTGTTGCTTGTCAGAATGTTCAGCTTTATCTGCAATGCACCTTGCTTATTTCTCCTCCAAGCCTGCTTTTAATCTTCTTTCGATTTTTCATCTCTGGTTTCTCTGTGACTGACCCTTCCCTTGAGTGATTTTTAAACAATCAGTTTTGTGTCAATCATTTTCTCACATCGGTCTGTGTCAGAGATTATTTTATTGCTGGGGGAAGTTCATTCTCCATTTCCCCAGCAGGTGGTACAAGTTCTTTGTGCATGAAGAACAGCAATTCTGCCTCTGGGGATACTTACTAGCTTAAGTCTCTGAGCTCTGTTGTGTCACTAGGGTCACATTTTGTTGTCTATGTTGTTAAAATGCTGTTTTGTGAAGATCCCTGTTTCCTGCTAGTGCATGGAGAATTCTTGTGCGAGAATGGTGCCCTAACTCGAGAACCTGCCAGAGATAACCTTAAGATTTCAATCTTTGCTGTCCCAGCACCAATGCTTAAAATAGTGGTCCCTCCTGGAGTGAGCAAGATGTTTTCATTCCCTCCTATGCTTAGCATGCCCACAGGGTCCATCTTCCTTGAAAAGGGTGACAGGTTATCTGAGTGTGCTTCTGCCAATGCTCAGCTTCATGGTATTCTCCAGAGGACTAGATGTAGCATACACTTAAGGCAAAGAATCCAGGAAGATGCTTGACTGCGTGATGAGGACATATACACAGTCTTCGTTTTTCCCTTCCAAACCTGTTTGGAGTTGATAGGGTTAAAAAACAAAATCTTCAGTGATTTCCAGTTTGAATCACTCCTGGCAATGCCAAAAGCAAGTCAGCATGAGCATGATTTTCTTAGCATTTTCAGTCAGTGCTAGGGCCCTGCAAGTGCTCTGAGGAAAGGTGAGTTGTGATGAAGTCACGTGTAAGAGCATGCATCCTGAAACGTGACTTTATCTGACACAGTGCAAGCATGTCTGTGCATTTGGCAAAATGACATAACAGTCACTTACTACAGGAATTTTTTGCTGCTTGGCTGAGGGGATGCAGCCTAGGTTTTCAACAGACAGCCTTCTCGTTGCCTTCAGTGACAAAAGCTTTTGTCGCATATGCTTCCTGCAGGCTGTTAGGAAGTATAAACCAAGTTAAGGCAGAAGTGGGATGACCTGCCCAGGCCTCCTCTTCATCTTTTGGGATTTAGACTCATCCTGCTTGATGTGCAATGCTGGCAGGCATTCTTTTTGATCTTTCCCATACTGGGCATATGTAGAGAATCACAGAATCATTTTTACTTCATGGTGTTAGCCTCCAAGCAAGCCTGAAATTTGGAGAACAGTTAATGTAACAACTCCACAGGTAAGTCTCTGCTAACTCTTCTCAGAACCAGGATAGTTGCTTGCTAGCCATAAGTGTGAGATCTGTGTATGCAGTCATGGAGCAAGATTCCCCTGCGTTGACTTGGGGTTTTTTAGATGTTGTGCTCACGTACATACTGACTTCTTTCCCTTTTCTTCCCTACCCATTAATTAGAGTGCTGAGTTTGAAATAGTCTTACTGCTAGAGAATATAGGATATGTCTTTTGTCTTCTGTTCCTGGTATAACTCTCACTTCATTGGTGAAGGGATTTGAGATGTGCTGCACCCCATAAAACTTTCCAGATAGGTTTCACTCAAGAACTGTAAAGCACCTGTCTCTAGTGGGCACTAATACATCAGTTTGTCAGAGACAAAGACTTGTGCCTGATATTCCTGCTGTCAATCTGTTGCAATATCTTAAAATGAAGACCTGTGTTTTCTGTCAAAACCACCTTAGAACCCACAGGTATTGTCTTTTGTCTAGCAGGTGGTGTCTGTGCCCATGAAAGATCTCATAACTTTGATATTCCTGCTGAGGGTTGGGATTTGGTAGGTTTTTTTCTTAAGCCTTTTTCCTGTACAAGCTATGTTGCACTGCGGGAAAGGACAGCAAATGTCAGAGACCACCAAGGAGTGGGCAGAACTGAACTACAAAAACAAAATTTGCAGGACACAGAGGATATTGTAGCCCTTTACATGTTACCAGTTTGTGTTCTCCAGAGCAGCTTTGTGCTAGCTGACTGAACCTCCTGTGCTGGAGGAGCCCACCATGCAACAAGAAAATGAAGAATGGAGAAAGTTCTTCCTCCGACTGCTAGGATGCAGGGGATCAGTTCCTTCTTCTTAGACCTAACCGTTCAGATAAGAGGGGGTTACATTGTGATGTTACGCGCTGACTATCTGAAATATCATCTGCTTTTCTTAAATGTGATTTTTCCCTACAGTCTGACCTCACAATGGAAAAAATATCTGCACTAGAAAACAGTAAGAACTCTGACTTGGAGAAGAAGGAGGGGAGGATAGATGATTTATTAAGAGTAAGTATTTAAAGTGGGACAGCTCTTTCAAAACCTGCTATTTAAAGATACCTAGAATGCATGTGCCGGCTAGGCTGCAAAGCAGGACTTTGTATACAATTTGTAGAACCAATGCTCGCAAGGTAAGACAAATCCGGTCATCCCTTACTTGCAAGATAATTGTCTGGCTTGTAGATCTCTTTGGGCCTGCTTGAATCCAGAAGCAGTGTAGCAGTGACTGTGGTGATACAATGCAGAGTCATTGTAGCTCAGGTGTTTGTGTCCTCAGCAGTGTTGTTGGCCTTTCTTTGATCTGTTGCACACTTGTGTATTTTGCTAGCTAACCTGACATGTTTCTCTGCAGAATTATTCCCCTCTTCTAAGTACTGAGGAGCTGACTCTGTTTTTTGCTTGCAAGCATGTTCAGTAGCCCCTCAGTAGACTGGGAAGTTGAACTCTGAAATGCTCAGTCATGAGAGTCAGTGACATGTATAGAGAAGAGGAAAATATCTTTGGTCAAACCAAAAGAATAAAGCTTCTCTTAACCCATTAGTATTCTTCAGTAAAAGATAAATACCTTTAAATCAAGGGTCTTGTCTTAATGGAGGAGCTCTAATTGATTTAGCTTTCATCGGCTGGAGAGGCATCTCTTGTGAAGTGTGGAAAAGGATTAGAAAACACATTAAAGGGAGAAGAGGGAAGGCTCTGTGTGTGTGTCTGGTCTCAGCACCTAAAAGACCTAAGACAAGCTCAGAGAGACATACGGAGAGGCACATGCGAGTTTGTGGAAAACAATCCATGAAGCAGGAAATAGTTGTTTGGGATTTTTTACCATCCGCTGATTAATCAGAAGCCAGACTATTGGTTGGAAGGGGGATGGTTCAATTTAACTTTTTATCAATGAAAATGGTTGCATATAAAATCTTGCTGTATGCTGTGGTGGTGTTAAAAACAGCAGCTGTTACTGGGAGCAGTCTATATAGTGGGGGTGATGGATAGTAGCTCGAACAAGAATTTAATTGAAAGGGTGAAGGGAGTTACCCCATCCTTTTCCTCTGCCAGTATTATGGCTAAAGAGGGAGGATAGTCCAGGGATGACTAAGCTATTTTGAGACTTGGTAGCTGTGGCAAGGTCTTAAATGTTTAAAAAAAAAAAAAAATTCCTTGTGTTTGTGTTTAGTCTCTTTGTACCTTAGTTCGTTATATGTAACCAAGGATGATAGCACTTCCCTGTTCTAGAGGGGGTATTAAGATTTGAATGGGTTAAAAATTGAAGAGCTTGGCTTGGATGTTTTGATAAGAGGAAACTAGTCTTTTTTTTCTTATCCTGCTGGGTTGCTTTCATTAATCTGATGCCTAGAGCTAGCTGGGGAAACTTCTTCCTAGGTGATACTTAGTTTGGCTCCTTTAGAGTGATTTAAAGTCAAAGGCTTTTCTTTTCACTTTTAGGCCAACTGCGATTTGAGACGGCAGATAGATGAGCAGCAAAAGATGCTGGAGAAGTACAAGGAGCGGTTGAATAGATGTGTAACGATGAGCAAGAAGCTTCTTATAGAAAAGGTGAGCAGGGGACTTTCCACATCTCTGCAGTCACAGTTCACGTCCTTGAAAACTTCTCTATCTTCTTTTGAGCAGTGAAAACCTGTTCCTATTGCTATAGTGATAAAAGACAACTGGAATCCTGTCTTGAATTATTTCTCTGCAACTAGGAATATAATTCTATGACTGAAATGGTTCAGAACATTCTGGTTTGGTTACTTTTCACAGTCTGAAAGAGTGATCTCCCTTGCTTAAGTGAAATAGTCTGAGCTCTAAATGCAGCAGGCATTACTTGATTTGGAAACTTGTACGTCTGAAAAGCAACATTGTCCAGCTCTGGCAATACAAGAGCACTATCCCATTGTGCAGTGAAATTGCCAGATATGCTCTGTGACATGGGCAAGTGATTTAGACCTTTCCTTCTTTCAGATGGCAAAGTTGGAGATCGTTGCTTTGTATAACACTCAAAACGACACATTAAAGACACTGGGGAAAGTGCCAGGCTGCTGTTTACCAGCGTCCAGCCTGGTTCAGCATTGAAAGATTTCCTGATGGTTAAACAATGTGGGGGTTTGATTGCTTTTTCACCTGTTGGCCAATTACATCTATTGTTTGTGGGCACTGGATGGGCAAAACTACCAGGGTCCTGGCCAGTACATGCAGTCTGTTTGAGTTGATTTTGTCACAGAGCTGATTGTTCTTGGCTGAATGGGACTCCCCTTACTGGGAGGATTTGTAACTCTGGGCTAGGTGTTATGTAAACGTGACATTCAGGTAGGTGGTGTATAGCTCCAGTGAGGAGCTTTGCTGGTTCATCTTTAAGCCTAACTTACTGAAGCTTTGCTGCTCTCATCTTAGGCCTTGGAAATTTCCTCTCAGTTACCGGAAACAGTCTGTGACAGACACCACCACCAGTTTTTATGCATGTCGGTGACCTAATTGAGATTGTGTCACTTCTGGGAGTGGTGCAAGTCTAGGACTGAGCTGGCTGATCCCTGTATCTTAGTCTTTAACAGTGATTCAAGGTGCATTTTCTTCCTTCATCTCCTGTTCGAGTGAATAAGGGCCTGATCAGAGCCATGTCTGGAGTCTAGCTAAGCTACTGATACAAAGGGATAGTTTTAATCCTACTGCTAGACTGATTTCAAGTGATGATAGAATGGGTGTGAGCTACCCAAGCAGTAATGGGGAAGGAAAGGTGAGGCTGAAATGTCGGAAAGGAGGCAGTCAAACAGATAGATGCCTGTCAGACCAGTGTGAAGCACCAGCAATAATTGGATCAATGGTTTTCGGTTGGGTTTCAGATAAGCAGTACTGAAACAATGAAAAGTGGTAAGAATTGGTAGTGATTTAAAACACAGCACAGCTCTTAGCTGCTAATTTATGGTTTATATTTTAACATGTGTTTTATTTTGTTTGCAGTCAAAACAGGAGAAGATGGCATGCAGAGATAAGAGCATGCAGGATCGATTGAGGCTAGGTCACTTCACTACGGTGCGGCACGGGGCGTCTTTCACCGAGCAGTGGACAGATGGCTATGCCTTCCAGAACCTCATCAAGTGAGGACAAACAAGAGTTGTCTTTAGCTTCAGAGGCAGAGATGGAAAAACTAAGCAGTTGTGTGTGATGTCTTGCATGTCAAAATGTGAGAATGGTGTGACTGATGCATGAAAGGATCAGATAGAAACTCAGCTCCTGACAATGGGGAACGTTTTCTCATTGAAGTAAGAAATATGTTTCCACTTAAACCTCCAGAGAATTGAAACTGGAATCAAATTATTTGACTTGGCCTCTGGGTTGGAAAGCAGTAGGCTGCCCTGGTGGGTACCCTCAGTGCACCTACCTGGCTGTGCAGTGCTTAGGGTGGAGAGGTAGACCAAATTCCTACATGTATCTTGAGTCAATCAATTTGATTTGCATAGTTGCATATATTAGTCAAGGAAGGCTAATTAGCTCCTTGGGTTTTTTTAAAGTAGAAAGTAGAGAAGCTTAAAAGAGAAAATCCATACTATTTAACTTTTTTTGCCTTCTGGTAACAGTGATCAAAGGGGCTGCAGAAACCTGGAAATTAAGATCAGAGACCCTTTTATGCGGGATGTTAATGGAAATATCCAGTAAATTCCCACCTGGCCTAGACCTTTAAGTAGGACTTGGCAAATTAATTGCATTAGAGAGAGCTATGTGTGATCCTTTAAAATCATCACTTCTCTGTAGTCTGATAGGGAGGTGCAGCTCTTGTTAGGCACAGATTAAGGACTTGATAATTACTCCTTAGTTTGTGCTGTAAGACATGGAAGATATACTTCTGGAATATTTACCTGCAGTGTCAGTCTCTTTTAAAAAGTGAATGAAGTATGTAAATGCTCAAGTCATTTAGACTTGAAATTTCAAGAGTGCTTTTATTACTGTAAAATGTTTTAAGATAGTATTTTTATCTTGGAGGAGAGACTCTTTTCTTAGTGAAATTAGGAATGGTGTTGGTTATATTTCAGAGAACTAAGGATAGTTTAACTGCACCCTTGAAGTATAAGGGTACTTTTTCAGTGCCAGACTTCAGGAATAGTTTTAACAGGAAAGTCTGAGATTTAGAACAGAGCCTTCTAGGAAAAAGTGTGTGGAAAGTTAGTGACTTACCATGGATCCCTGGGTTTTCCGTGAGGTTAGCAACTCCTTGTTTTTGGATATCCTCTGCATGAATAAAACCTTTCACTTACTGAAAAGTTTCTGTGGGCCAGGAAAAGAATCCCCTTTTATGTAAAAATACCTTTAAAAAATCTGAGTCATAATGTTTGGCACATCCCCCTTTTCTGTACAAAAATATTTTGCTAATATTACAAGTACAACTGATTTGAAATTCATTGCTTCAGTCTGTTAAGAGGAGATGCTGAAGACAACAGAGTACATGCTATTAGTTATATGCTTCATGTTTCTTTCTACTGTCATCTTTCCAGGCAACAGGAAAGGATAAATTCCCAGCGGGAAGAAATAGAAAGACAACGAAAAATGTTAGCAAAACGGAAGCCACCTGCAATGGGACAGACCCCTCCAGCAAGCAATGAGCAGAAGCAGCGCAAGAACAAGACCAATGGAGCAGAAAATGAAACGTAGGTTACGTGGCCGCCTTGGTGCATTGCAAGGCTGCATGCTTTGATTAGAGCACAAAATATCTACTGGGAAATGGAATCTTACCCTTGCCTCTAGGCTTCACTCCATGCACAAATGAATGTTGTGGAATTAGCCTGGCATTCAGCAACATCTGGCTGCAGTTCTAAGTAGTTTTCACTGGAGTAAAACAAGGATCATTGCTGAGTCCAGACTGTATAAGCTTAACTTTTTTTTGAATGCAGTAACTTTTTCAGTATTCCTGTTGCATCAGGTTTGAAAAGTGGTGTCCTAAGTGTTGCAACTTCAGGACTGATTTTGGTATCACTGTATGATACGTGGTGCTTTTTTTTTTATAAGGAAAAAAAAAATATTGTACACACTTAGAAGCCTTTATTTCCATGTACTTTCTGATGAGGCTTTTCAAGCAATTAATTTGGTATACTGAAGAAAAAAGATGCTCTCTATAAAGACAGTGTATTAAGCATTGACCTGTATCTCCAAAGCAGTCCTTCACAGGTACCTGAGTCAGGGAAATGGAAAGGTAGTTGAAGTACTACTCTTTCTTCTTACAGAAGATTTTTTTTTTTCTATGTCTTTTGAAGTTACTGATCCTCTAAGAGTCCTGATGTTCTTAGAGAGGAAAGCTGTGTCTCACAAGAAATTTAGAACATTATTTTTTTGGAAGTTTTTGTGAGTTGGAAATAAGTCAGAGACTTTCCCCTACCTTCTACCAGTTTCCTTTACAGTCTTCATTTTATTGCTCTTGGCCAATACAGTAACTCTCAATGACACTTTTCTTTTTGCACTATTAAATCATTTGGGTATGACTTGACCTCAAAGTTCCTGGAGCCCTTTGAATTCTTGGTCTTGATCTTTAAAAGTGCATGTCAAGCAAAAGCTCCCGCTGCCTTTTGCAGTCACAGCAGAGATGGCACATGACTGGGTGAATTGTGGTACCAGGGTGCTCTCAGCAACCAGGGCAGTGCCCCCAAATAGGGTGCTGGTGCCTGCGGATCAGGTGTGTTCTATTGGAGGGCACTGTATGCTTTCTGCACATAAGTAGCTTGAATAGAGGCATTTACCCCTTGTCCTGGCCAAGTGAGCTTAAAAACAACTGAATAAAGTTTTAAAGATGTCCTTTTGCATTGCAGCATTTGAGTTTGGAGAAGTAAATTGCATGTCTGTGCATGGATATTTTGAAGCGTTGCTGCTCGTTGTGGTAACCCCTCACTTCTAAGGGACAGGATGATGCTTCCCTCATTTCTGCAGGGAGGTTTTTCCCCAGCAGACTGGTATGACTGTAGTGTGGCTTATTCTGCAGACGTGGCAGCACAGGCCTTGACGTGCCTGGAAATCATGATAATGTCTGCGATACCTAGTGAGCTTCTGCCTATGTTGTGAGCCTGCCATGACATAATTTCATTACATAATCTGTGACATAATTTGTGGACGAGTTGTTGTGCGACATGGTTTAATGGGCATGGTGGTGTTAGTTGATGGTTGGACTTGATGATCTTATAGGTCTTTTCCAACCTTAGTGATTCTGTGATCTAGCTTTACCCGGGTTTGCTAGTAAGCCTTTCTGTGCTACCAGGTCTTTTTCTTTGTGTTCCTTGCTAGTTTATCATTCTTCACTGATACATTTCAGGGTTTTATCTTTGTGGTTTAGAAGCGCTTCTTGTGGCGTTCTTGATAAAAACTGCTTGCCAGTGTGTGGATGTGGTTCATGTGGAGCGTTTTAGCTTATGAAAACACTGTTTTTGCAAGTCAGCTGAAGCAACTGTACTGACTGACTACTTGCTTAATCATTAGTTATCCTGTAAACACATTTGTTGGACGGATGTGTATCAGGTACAAAACTTCCTGATTTTTGGAGAGAGGGTTTTTTCTTGTGGAATTCTTACAGAGGCTGTCTTATGCAGGTTAATATAAATGTTTCTGAAAGTTGAATGAGAAGCAGATAGCCAAATTCCTTTATTTGATTTTTGGTTCCTCTTTGGTTCATGGTTGTTGCTGTGTCTTAAAGGAGAGGAAGGTCCCATGATGCAAATTTAAACATGCGCTCTCCTGAAACTAGTTTCTAGTCTGTGAATGAGAGAACGGTTTTCATTCAGGAAGATGAATCTGCTGGGGCTTTTTGAGGTTTGTTAGGGCAACTTGGGCAACCTTAGAGTCTTGAGCTGCACTAGAAGTAGTGTATTTCAAGCATGTTTCTGTGAAACAGGGCAGTGTTTGTCTTAGAGCCCCCTTGATTTTTTTAATGCTTGCTGCTAACAGGCAGCTATTTTGGGCAATGTTAGCCTGGTGGTACTCATTACATCTCTTGCTTAATGAGTAGACTGTTGGTGTTTAGCCCTGTATTTCATTTGTGTGCAAGAATATGTGGAAAGCTTGTTGCTGATTTATTCAGTTGTCTCTTTATTCCTTATACAGCAACACCAACCAAAGACCTAAACTTTTGGGACGGTCTTTTAGATTAGCTGAATCTGATTAAAATTCAGGCTGTTAGGGGGAGGGTGGGGTGTGTGTGATTAGTATGCTTTTATATGAAATGAGACAACATGTAAACATTCATGGTACCGACTGTGTTTTGTATGTAGCTTTAATTTGTAATAAGCAGCTCCTTATGGTCGAGATTCTTTCAAAGGGAACTTGGCTTGTGAGGTTTCCATTAAATTTATCAGCTAACAACTGCTTTAGCACTTATTTCAACTATGCAGACCCTCTGCATTATCATCAACAGTGGAGAGAAGTTGGGGCATTTCAAGATGAGCACTTAATCAGCTGAATACTACCTCCTGTCATTTTACTGCACAGTAAGCCAAGGTCCCACGGCCCTGCCCAGACACAGGGCTCGGTCCCCTCTTGAAACTAGTTGTGGCATTGATGGTGTGGAGACCTCATACACTAACCTTTGTACTAACTACCATGCAGAGCATAACTGCTGCAACAGGAGTCCTCCTGGAATACGCTTTGAACTCAATTTAGGTTCAAAAAAGATATTTATATGCTGTCACATGCATATCTTGTTTACAAAGTAAACAGATGCAGTTGATATGGGCCTCATAGCTTTATGTTCACGTGTGATGCTTTTACCAAACTCCTTGTTGGTAGTAGTGAGAAAATTAATACAACTATTCATTTTTCTGACTTTAAAGACCTCAGCACATCATTACATTTCACAAGTGATGGGGTCTGTCATTATTTTAGTGTAAGGCTGTGCTTTGCCACTGTCCTACATGGCACACTTCGGCTTTAAAAGACATCGAAAACATTATAAAACTTTTTTTGACCAGCCATCTAGGATGGAAACTTTGCACATCATTTACAATCAATAAAACAGGGATTATTCCCCTTGTCCCATTGCTTCTCCTAACTACACATGAGGTCAAAGATATGATATGGTAAGGTGAAGTAAATTTCCCAGGGTTTCCCTGGAAGCCACTTCGCAGAGCCTGAAACAGGAAAAAGTTCTGAATCCCAGGTCATTTGTCTGTTTGCAGTGGCTCTGTGGCCAGGTGTACTGCTAGTCCCAGAGTGAATAGCTGGGTTGAATTATCCAGCTTTTATTACAAAGAAAAAATGTGAAAATGAGTCAGTAAAGCAAACTTTAAATGGAAAAATAAGATGTGGGATACTTGTGCTTCAGTGTTCCATATTTAGATTATGGTTTAGCTTTCTTTGTTAAAAGCCAGTCACTAGCCTAAATAGTCCTGCTAATTAGGGACTTGGATTTGAAATTAATATGTGCTTTATCAAGGTTTAAGCTTTTGGTCTCCTTTAGATTGATTATTTAAAAAAAATAGATTGCAGAGTTTACCTAAAGAATTTCCTGCCGGCTGTTGACATGCTCTGCATAGTTGTCGCTTCCACTGGAGATGCCTATTCTGCAGACTGTTCACTGCAGACCTTGAACCTGCGTTGAAACCTAATGCATTGGATCTGTCTCTTCTGTGCAGGTTAACATTAGCAGAATACCATGAACAGGAAGAAATCTTCAAACTCCGACTAGGTCATCTTAAAAAGGTAAGAACTAACTGCAGAAAAGGCTTTCCGGTAGGTTTTTGATTCAGCGTTCTATGAACAATAGCATTTCTCTGTAGAGGTCACTACTGGTTTTTTTGATAATTGAGAGGTTTCTCTTGCTTGAAAGGGACAGCCAGGATTTTGTAATAGCAGTGGTATTCAGGAACGGTCTTCTTTGCTTCAGTAAAGAGATTGCTGTGTCCTTACAGTTACGATTTCATGCAGGGAGCTCCACTGTTTTGATGCATCTTATTCTGTCACTGTGACCTGCCTAGTGCTGGGCTCTGTCTGTGTCTATTATGGGGGGACATGAAGGAATGGACCAAAGGAAGAAAATTGTAAGAACGCAACAAAAACTGCAACCATCATTGACTTTGCTATTTCTTTGCAGTGCCAAGTAACCAGCACTATCAGTAACAGTCCAATAAAATCTCTTGGGCTTTTGGAAACTAGTACTGTTTAGGTAGTTGTAATGCACACTTGTTTTCAAATACATTGGCTTCAGTAGGAACTGTACCTGCAAGTGAGGTTATAATTAGATAAGCAGGTGGTTAACCTTTAAAGTGATTGCAATAACCTATAAATAAGTTTTCTGGGACGCTTCAACAGATGAAGTACTGAAAAAAAACCCAGATGTCTTCTGCCATTTCCTGGTTAGCTGTGATCTCTTCTAAGGCCAAAGAGTTTTCTTTCCTGTATAAAACAAAGAGGAAGCATGCAAATGCATTGCTGGAGTCTCCCTTCTTTTCTCAGGTGGTGCCTGAGCTCTACACTTAGTTTTTCCTGTAACCTTGACACACAAGTTGAATGCAAGGCCTCATTAATGCTACTGTGCTCGTTATTTTCAGTGGCAAGGGGAAGTTAATGCACACATGGAATCTGCTGGCACTCTGCCCATTGTGTTTTCTTGACCTGTGAGCAAAGATAAGTGATACAGGCAGGAGTATGCTAAAGGCATGCTTGCTCTACAGCTTCCGCATTGCTAGAGTGGATTAATTGCAGGTCCATTTATGCTGGCATGTAGTATGCCACCCTGGAACAGAGGAATCCATTTGGAAATGGACCTTAATGGAAAATGAAGTAATGTTCTGGGATTGTGGCATTGTCTGAAGCTGTGCTTATCCTTCTCCACTTTTGGAAACTGGCTCATTCTTTGTGCCTAAAAATAGAACAATTTGAGAAGGGAAGGAACAGAGTCACAAGACAAATGGGTAACTATGTCCCTTGAGTCATATATACCAAATAATACTGCTCAAGGCGCACGTTTTAATTGAGGTTTGCAACCCTGTCCGCAGTGATGTGAATTCTAGTGTCGTGTTTGAGGGCACAAGAACTTCCAACTCTAAACAGTATATCAGAACTTCCACATGGCACTAAGTTACACTCTGACCTGTTCTACTGCTTACCGCTAATAGGACCGCATGTTGTCCTTTCACATTCTCCATCATCTCCAGATACTGCCCCATGTGACATCCCTGTTCCTTAGTTCTGAGGGCTGTCCTCTTTCTCTTGTCCCAGCAGAGGCTGAGTTCCTATAAAAACAGCTGCATAGCACTTAAACAGGGAAGGAGCAGGACCAGAGCTGCCATGCTTCTTAATTACAGCAAATGTTAAAAACAAGAAGGCGTAAAGATATGTCTGCTCCTGGCTATGCGTAGATGTGAACAAAACTGCCCAGTCAGTTTTCATTCCTGTCGCCTTCCACCTTCCTCTTAGTTGACTATGACCATCTCTCTAATCTCCCAAACAAGTGATTTACCAATAAATTCTTCACAAGTGGAATTACATTTGTGTTTCTGTACATCAGGCGGAAATGCTAACTGCACTATCTTACACAGTGTTTTCCTTTTGTTTTTTCCTCGTGCAGGAAGAAGCAGAGATCCAGGCAGAGTTGGAACGACTAGAGAGAGTTAGAAATCTACATATCAGGGAATTGAAAAGGATACATAATGAAGATAATTCACAGTAAGCACATGGGATTCAAGGACAAGAATGTATAACAATTTTTTTATTTGTCCTCTTCATAGTGGGAAACACTTAATCTTTTTTAAATTGGCGTGGTGATATAACTTGAAGTTCATGTAAGACAAAGGCTTCTAAGTGCATCAAGGTATCATTATGTAGTCTTTCATCAGTGCAAAGTGATCAAATAGTATCAAATCTGTCAGTCGCTAACCCAGTTTTAATATTTTTCTGTCTTAATATAAAAATGTTATTTCTAAGCTGTGTAGTAGCTGTAATTTATTGTGCCGTAGGTTGCATTATTTCTGTCAGTGTTCTTAAACTGTGTCTTTCTCTCCAGATTTAAAGACCATCCAACGCTAAATGATAGATATTTGTTGCTACATCTTCTGGGTAGAGGTGGCTTCAGTGAAGTATATAAGGTAAATTTGAAGTGACAATATGTGGAGTAATCTGAATCTGCAATGAAATATTGCAGTAAGCAGAATGTTTACACTTGTTTTCTCAATGGTATGTGTGGTTGTGGAGGGAAGAAGGGAGGACAAAGCACATGTTGCATTTGGCTTGCATTAAACAGCAGGCTTGAGATTTTTAGGTTCTGCCCTTGTCCTCAGAGGTCAGATTTCCTGCAAATGTTTCAAGAAAATGTTGCACCAGGACTGCAAGTTTTGTCAGGACAGAGAAGCAAACCGCTTGTTTCTTCAAGTGCTACACGCAAATTCCTGAAGTAGCAAAGTTTTATGGAGTATGGCATAGCAAGTCTGTACGTCACTGTAAATAAGAGAAATAATAAGAGCAAAGCCTTCATTTCCTGGGGGTAGAAGGCTTTTTTGCTTGTATCTTCATTTTACGCTCTGAAGTATCAGACTGGGTGTGCGTGTGTGTAGTCTTGGGACTTCCTTGGAACTGAGCCTTACTTGTGTGTCAGCACTCTTGCATGGCCAAGACCTGTGATACTTTGTGCTTGCTGTTTGACTATTATGCTTAGAGCCTTTTCAGTTCTAAATATTCCCCATCTGTACCCAGTAGTTCTTAATTCATGTTGAATTTGGCTAGAATGAAAATAACTGTGCCAATGCAAATATTGGAAACTTCACAGTGACTTACTATTTTGATGCAGTATAACAATAGATATCTAAATCAGGGGGGCTAGACTGCTCAGGTAGTGAAAAAAGAGTGTGATCTGCATGTAAGTACTCTGAATTGCTCTTTGGAGGCTTTGCTGACTAAAGTAGAAAGCTTTGGCTCCGTAGATGAAAGCAAGAGAGTATGAATGCTTCATACCTGATCACACTTAAGAGTTGTAAATATGTTATTAAAACAAAGGAATGCTTAGCCTTTCTTCTCCATGGTCTTGGCCAATCTATTAAGCAGGAGTTAAGTGTACAACTTTGGAGATGGACACAGTTTATCCTTGCCTGCTTACAATAAGATTTTGCCCCGTCCTATAAATTATTAGCTGTTGCTGCTCTCAGACAAAGTAAAAGATTTCTGCATTTCTCCAAGAGCACAATTCCAGTGGTCTTTTATTTAAAGACTGCCTAAATAGCAAGAAACTGGAGGGAGAAAACACAGGATGAGATTTACAAAGTTCTGCCATTGAATTCTCCAGCTTCTAAATAAGCTGAAACATTTTGCTCCAAGATGGAAAGCTGAGCTACCAGTGTGAAACAAAGCATTAAAAATCCTCTGTATGTTTTGGGTTTTTTTGACTGAGAGTAGAAAATTAATTAGGTGCCTTGGAGGAATAATGGCAGGGTCTTTCCCAGACTGTAGTTTGGTAATTTGGCCTTTCTGATCCCATTGTAGCTCTGGTGGCAAAATGTCAGAATAAATGCAGCATTAGTTGGATCCCATAGCGAAGGTCAGATCAAAGCACAGAATATTCAATTGTTTTCAGAGTTGCTTGGTTTCATTAGTGAAACTAATTACATCAAAATGGGTTTGCTCTGCACTCAGTATGTCGTAATGCTGATTTCCTGGGTGGGGATATTGGTTTGTTAGAGCTTGTCTGCCTTTGCAGTATTAACTTGAAGTTGTAATTCCTACTGATTTTCAGCTCTTCTCTCTACAGGCATTTGATTTAACAGAACAGAGATATGTAGCTGTGAAAATACACCAGTTAAATAAAAACTGGAGAGATGAGAAGAAAGAAAACTATCACAAGTAAGTAAGGCTGTAAAGAAGAAAGCAGTGTTCCAAACTCCTCATGTATTTGGTTATTCAGTGCCTGTGAACAGGCTGCCATTTTTTTTGTTGTTTTGCCACATTTCAAAAGCCACTCTCTGTCCCAGTAGCTACTTGCAAAAGTTACCGTCAGTTTAGAAATTTTTTAAATGCATGCACATGCGCCCACACATATTTTTTGTATAAGCACTATGGCACAAGGTTTTAAAGCACCAGTAGAGCTCTATGAAGAAAGCGTTAAAGTGGCTTCTCCTCTCTGAAATGTTTAAGCTCTGCTCTTGTGGGAAACACTTGTTCATGCCCATCTTCCAGGTACACCTGCATTGTGCTCCCAGAAAGCCTTCCCCTTCCCTTTGTTTCCTAGGATACTTAATCCTTTCACAGATGATTATAGGGCTATAGGTATGTCACGGCCTAGAAGGGAGGTAGAGGAAGCCTTTTGGTGTTGGTAACACTTGCTCCCTAATGCCGTGGATTAGATAAGCTCTGCAGAATGGCAGCCAAGCCTTCTCAACAGGGCTTCAAAGATAAAGCTGTGATCTTAATTCCCGAACAAGTCACTGGGACAAACTGAATTTGAAGCCTGGAAGTTGGGCTGTTGAGCATCATGGAATTTCTCTAGAACTTGCTGATTTTTGCATTCAGCTATCTTGGATCCCTTAACGATTTATTATGAGGTTATTCTATTTTGGCAAGCAGCACCATTAATCAAGATTAGTTATTTTGTAGTATTGCCAGCGTTTGAGATGCACTCAGATTCTGTGGTTCTCAAGAACTGTTCTGCACTGTTCCTTGTTTGCTTGCCTTTTCTTAAGCTGTCTGAATAATGTGTATGGGTTTGATTGAAGTTGGACTGCTGTGTGGTATGTCTGGGTTCGCTATCTGCAGAACTTAGAATTAAGTCACTTGTATGACTAATGCTCAGACTTTCCTATTTTCAGACATGCGTGTAGAGAGTACAGAATTCACAAAGAACTGGATCATCCTCGAATAGTTAAGCTATATGACTACTTTTCGCTGGATACTGACTCGTAAGTTATGTTGCTGTGTCCTTTGACTTCGTTTGACCCATTCACTACAGACAAAGTATTTGGTCTCTTAAAACTTTCCAGGAGAGTCCAGAGAATGTCCACACTAATGCTACAGACTGTACTGCAGAGATATCTGAGGCAGTTTCAACGTACATTGGTTTTCCTGAGACGCTAGCTCACGAACCAGTGTGCCGTATTATGTCAAATGTGGTGCTTTACTAGTAAATCCTATTCTTTGTCAGCCTGGGCAAAGGCCCCAGCTGATACAGCTTTCCACTTCTGGATCTAGCACTTAATGGGGGATCTCTGACCTTTGTACTACTGACATTGAGGACTGTGCTCCTGGTAGCTTATTTTTAGAAAGGGATTAATAGGCTGGAGGACTCTTAATTTAATATATTGACCAAATAGGTGAGTCTTACAGACAAGCAATAACAAAGTGTTCTGGTTTCTATCAGGTACCTTAATTACAACAACTACTGTTTTGCCTTCAGGTTTTGTACAGTGTTAGAATACTGTGAGGGAAATGATCTGGACTTCTACCTGAAACAGCACAAGTTAATGTCGGAGAAAGAGGCGCGATCCATTATCATGCAGATTGTGAATGCTTTAAAATACTTAAATGAAATCAAACCTCCCATCATACACTATGACCTTAAACCAGGTATGCTGTGCTGCTAGCTGACGTGCTTAAGGATGCTAACTAAAGGTAATGGGTTATAAGTAACATGGGGAAGTTTACTTTGGTCAGACAGCAAAAAGGAGACAGGGCTGTCTGGGAAAACTAACTTGCAACAAGAAAAAAACTAAAATGCATAGAACATACTGTGAAAGGGGTATTGTCTCCCAGAATTGCAACATAAAACAAGGAAGTAACATTCCAGAAAAAGTAGCCTCCTTGTTCAGAACGACCCCTTGAACCACCAAGTGCTTGTGTTTGGTTTCTTAATGTCGTGCTTGTATTCTGCTGTTGAGAGCTTCTGTTATTGCTTCATAAAGGTTCCCATAATTACTAGTATGTTTCACGTTCCCATTCTTCTGGCTTATTCCTTCTGTAATCATCTGCCTGAAAATTTGGTGGCAGAAGCTAACTTGGAAGCGTTTGGTTTTTCATACTGTGTGGCAGCTCACAAAGCTGAGGACATACAGTCAAAACTGTTTGCCCAGGTCTGCCTTTGAATTCAATAACATGCGCCATGTAGAAGGTCCTCTCCAAATGTTGTTGCAGATACCCCTTAATCATTGGGCAGAGTCACAAGGGGAAAAATAGGGTGATGCATATGGGCTGCATTGCTTTTTCTTAGTCCAGGAAAATTCAGCCACCTCTTCCAGCAGTTATCCCTGGCTTGTCTCCCTATACTGGTGGCACTTCATCAGCATTGTGTAACTGGTATGTGATGTGGTTTATTGCATCAGCATGAGGAATCTGTACGGGAGGTGGTGCTGTTGCACTAGTTCTAGTGACCCTGTTTCTTCCCCCAGCTGCTGACTGTTCTCATGTTGTCTGAGCTGAGCGTGCTGCAGAGCTCTGCCTACAGTTGTCTAAAGCTGTGATTCATCCACTGCCATCACACACGATTCTGCTGCTTTATTGTAGGCTTTGAGAAAAACAGTGATGATATGACTTTTTGATCCTTGATGGATTTATAAAAGACTCTTGCAAAAGCAGTAATTGTCCTTTTTGAGCTTAGAAAGCCACTGGGGAGCACTGCCAGGAAGGAGAGAGTTTCTGGCTTGTTGAGAGGCCAGGGCAAGTCAGGACTTCTGGGCAGAATGAGTCATGACTGTATATGTGTACTTCTCTCCTTAATCCCCCTTTTTGACCTGCCCTTCCAACGGGACCTTTGGGAGGGGTCAAAACAGCATAGGCATCGAGCTCGTTTGGCTAATCGGGCCAAAGGAGGTTCCAAGTAATGTCGGGCCACTGGGTCATTCAAGGATTAGTTCTAGCACTTGGTGGGAGCTGAGTTGTCTCTGGAGCTCAGGGTATTGAGTGTTAAAACATCTACCCCAGGCTGCTGAGGGTCACTGTGTAGGTTCCTTGTCCTCTTGTGCAGAGTGCCAGAGTTCAATGCAATTTTATTCTTGGGGTTTTTCCTGATAGATGTGTATCTTAAGGGGCTGTTTCCTTCCTCTGTCTAGGTAACATTCTTCTAGTCAATGGTACTGCATGTGGAGAGATAAAAATCACAGATTTTGGACTTTCCAAAATCATGGATGATGACAGCTACAACTCTGTTGATGGCATGGAACTGACATCGCAGGGGGCTGGTACTTACTGGTAAGCGTCGCTTGGGGCACTTGCAAGTTACAGATCAAGAACGGTTTATAAACAGCTTTGGATCTGTGTCAGCTCTGTATGTGCTGCCATTGTCTGTGACAGCTTGAGACACTGGAGGTTTGAGACCCTGGAAGCATCTCTTGTCACACAGGTCCTTTTGAGGCTGGCAGCTTTTTACTTTTCAGTGGGTTAGTGTTTATACACTTGAAAACCATTTCTTAACCAAAGGGCCTGCTGAAAAACTGCATATGCTGCATGCTGCTGAGATAGCGAGCTCTGGAGTGGAGCTTGGCTGTTATTTCACAGTCCATAATGGCACTGTCTAACAGTTTAAGCAAGGAGGAGGAGAATATCATGCTTATTGGGAAATTCAGGTACATCAGGGAGATGGAAAGAGTATTCCACTGAAATGAGGAGGTGAAAATCCATAGTAAGCTCGTACAAAAGATGTAAATCTCTCAGTGTTGTCTGTAGCCAGAGCTTCACTTTCAAGTGTCATGTGAAAGATGTTTTCAGCGATACTTTATCTCGGTGCCAAGTATTGTCGCTGCATCACGCGTGGCTGAGAGCAAGCCCTACGGTGAGTGCCACCGAATGTCTTTCTTAGATACTGCCCAAGCTGCAGACTGTCACTATGGGCAACAGTTGTACAGGAACATTTGTTGAGGCATTCTGTATTGTACAGTTCTGTTCTGTTCCTAAAAATGAAACTAACTGTAGTTTGAGTGAGGCTGAGTGTCTCTAACTAGGACATGGCATCTGGGGTTGTATTTCTAGAAATACGTATTTTGGCCGTGTGCTTCTATTGTGGAATTGTTGGCCAAGCCCTTTTAACAACAAATACCGGTTCTGAAGATGAAAGAAAATGCGATTATTGTATGTGCGCTGGTGAAAAGAAACTGACTGTGCTGACTAGCTCGGACCATGAGGGTCTGGAGAGTCCTTGGGATCGCTGTTCCCGGAAGGGGTATGCATTGGTGATCTTGGCGCAAGGATGCACAGGAATGAAACCGGGTTCTTTGAGTCCCAAGCCAATATCTGATCACAGAAGCTTGTTCCTTCCTCTCTAAAGAGAATGATTGAAAGTATTTAGAGGTGCTGCTCATAACCTGTTGTCACTTCCTTCTAATCAGGTATTTGCCACCTGAATGTTTTGTGGTTGGGAAAGAACCTCCAAAGATTTCAAATAAAGTCGATGTCTGGTCAGTGGGAGTCATCTTCTATCAGTGTCTCTATGGCAGAAAGGTAAGAAGGCATTTAACTCCTTTCCTAATGGTGATTCCCAAACCTTCTAAGAGGCAGCCTTGGCTTCTGCTTCCTTCTCCTCCCCAGGCTTAGAAGGTACTTCTGCCTTGTCTCCTTGCCAACAGTTCCAAGGCAGAGTCCATGCTAAGGAAGCGGGGAGAATTTACTAGGTTGTGTTTTGCTCTACATGGCACTTCCTTCAAAAGCAATGTTGTGCAGAGCATCTCTTTCCACTGGGCACATTCCCAGTGAGGCCATTATGGGCAGGACAAGTGTATCGCTCAGGGCCAGACACTTGAGGTTCTGGGTCTGGCATTGTTTTGCGATGCTTTCAATGCCCTAACTCTTTGTCAAGCCTGATACTGCATGACAGCTGCAAGTGTTTTAGAAAAAAAGAAAGAAAATAGGTACAAAGACCCACTCTAGAAGTTTTTAGGATGGCTTTTGGAAGGGAGGAGTTTGGATCAGGAAAAGGTGATGTGTCCTGAGAAAAGGTAATTTGTTTTGTGACAACAGAAGAAATAGGTTGGAGCAGGAAAAAGATTCCATCAACTCTTGTTTTCACGAGTCCTTGGTAACCAAGTGTTGTGAAAGCCTGGGCTGACAAACACACCGTGTTGCTTAGTGTTGTCAGTCAGACAAATGGTGGAACCAGCCCAGCACAGTTTGAAGTGGGTGAATCTCCTGTCAGCTTAGGCAGATGAAGGCCCTCTCGCACATGCTGAGGCTGACCTATGAGGTCTGGAAACAGGCGGAGATCCCTCCTGAGCCAGAGACACCCCAGACATGTTCCAGCTTGGTCCCTTTTGTTCAGTTTAAGCGTGGGAGCAACGTGTCCTGCTCATCTGGCTGGAATCTGCAGCACCTCCACAGCATTCGTGGGCTTCTTGCCTGGAAAAACGCTAATGTCAAGTGATTATTAAACACTGGCGTTAGGGGTTTTTTAAGGCCTGTCACCATCCTTTAACAACTGTCTTCCATTTTTTTTGGTAGCCCTTCGGTCACAACCAGTCACAACAAGATATTCTGCAGGAGAACACAATTCTGAAAGCTACCGAGGTGCAGTTCCCCCCAAAGCCAGTAGTCACGCCAGAAGCAAAGGTAAATCTTGCAGCGAGTTTGATCGCACCGTGTATGTCAGCAGCAATCGGCACTGGCGGTTCCCTCCTCTTGGTTTCCCTAAAACCAGCAGTTCTGTGTTTAATGCTTGGCCTCCTGCAGAGTGGTCAGTGGCTTTGCGTTGTAGTTGTCAGGCTGAGGATTGAGCAGAGTGCAGCGTGTGCCTCTGCCCGTGCTTTCTCCTGATAAAAGATGAGCTTCTGGTGTAGAAGCTGGGCTGTCTCTGTGGTCACTGGGGAAGGAATTTCAGCGCTGGGGTTGTCAGATTGGCCCCGCTCCCAAAGAGTTATGTGTCAAAGAAAGCTTCCTGTTTCTGTCCGTCTGGTAATTCTTGCTTTGCTTTTGGGGTATCTGCAGGCATTTATCAGACGTTGTTTGGCCTACCGAAAGGAGGATCGGATAGATGTCCAGCAGCTGGCCTGTGACCCGTACTTGCTGCCTCACATCCGCAAATCTGTATCCACAAGCAGCCCAGCTGGAGCTGCAATTGCATCAACCTCTGGATCATCCAATAACAGCTCTTCAAACTGAGACAGAGTAATAGGCCAAAAACTGCTTGAGAAACCGGCAAAAAGACTTTCAGAAACAGCTTTGGAATAGAGGAATCCGCAAGGGTCTCAAGAAACCTGTACCAGGTGCTTTTTTTTCTCTTGCTTTTTTCCATCCATAGAGCATGACAACATCAACTCTCATCAAGAAAACCTTCGGCATCTAGGCCAAGCCATGTGGATAGGAGATGGCTTGAGGTTTATCCAGTAAATGACCACAAAGGGTGGCTGCTCTGAGCAAGGAGGGGAAACTCAAGAAAATACAAAAAGACATGGTTCCATGTACTGTGAACTTCTGAACATGCAGCCTTGGGGAATCCAGGACGCCGTGTGTGCTTCATATGAAGAATGTGGACTTTGGAAAAAGACTGGGCTAGTCCAGTGTTGATATTTAAACATTGTTCTTTTTCTTTTAATAAAGTTTAGGTAACATCTCCTGAAAAGCTCGAAGCACCAAGGTTCAGCTGGGGATGGTATATGACTCTTTGCCCTTTGGAGGGGAAAAAAGTTGATCCTGCCTGTTCATGGCACTAGAGTTAGTGTTTTACCCCTAATTAATTTCAGTTTTTTAAAAATAACAATTTTTTGGAAGAAAACAGTTTTCTGGTCTCAAAGTGAAACCCGTATTAGCAGGTTCATGGCAGTGTCCATTCTGCAGATGGTGCAGCTTTCTGCTGCCTTGGGGTGGCCTCTTAGGAGTAATTCACCTTCTCGGGAGGGCAGTGAGGCCCATAGGAGAAGAGGCCTGCGTAGATCTCCTGTGGCCAGAGTGGATCACAGCTCAGACTGCCACAAGGTTTTCAGCTGCTGCTTCATAGCTCTCACAACGGTTGCACCTTTTTAATTTATTTGAAGTGCTGTTCTTTTTGAAAACATACCCTGACATGTTCACGACGTGCTCTCTGCTGTCGTGAGCATGATACTTTTCAACTGTTGACAGTTGAAAAGGCAGGCACTGACCGGGAAAGAATCGAAGCACAGCTCAGTTGATCACAGGTGTGATCTGTGCTCACACAGTACTGTACATATCTTGTTCATGTTAGAAAAATCCAAAGCTGAAGACTTGTCTGCTCCTCTCAGTTAGGTGACTTGGCAGCAAAGCTCCCTCTTTCCCTTAACAGTTTCCTTTTAAAACTTGCTGACTTTTCTAACTTGCTGCCATTGCTGCATCCGATTTCAAATGAGAGGGAACGAGATAATGTTCTTGAAGGGTGCAAACACGCTAATATTTTTGTCTCCCTTCTGTAATCTGCCTGGAGGGGCCTTACACCTTCAGCTGGAGTCTGCCTGCTGTGAAACGCAAGCCTCTTGTCCCCACTCTGCCCCCTTTTCCCCCCACATTGAAGGAAAACTGAAAACACACACAAAAAGCACAGCACTTGAACATGTGGCAGCCAGGTTGGAGTGCTCCTAACATGTGGCAGGAGTTCATAGCCAGAAATATTTAAAGATGCAGTGTTCAAGGGCAAGGTTCGTCTCGGGAGGGAGCCGAGCAGTGGACTACTGCAATTCAGGGTGTTGTTTAAAAACAAATTACCCTGGACACACTTCCTAACTCAATACCCAGACCACTGTGGTGAGGACTATCCTCTGTGCGGTACCTCCAGGATTGTTCCCGCAGCTCCGGCAGCACATGGGCTGTTTGGGGTGCTCGGTACCCGAATGGCATTCTCATGGCAAGCGGTGTTCTCCATCATGCACTTCTGGAGAGAACTACCACTTGTCTGTCTTATTGTAAGCCATCGTCTGCAAATATTACACTTAAACCTTAAGCAGGAACTTTTAGTTAACTGAAAAATGGAGGAGTCTGTTGAAATCAAGCAATGGACCTGGGAAGTGGAGAACTCTGCCACTTTGACTTTTATTACTATTTTTGTAGTGACTCAGGCTTTTAATTGGATGTATTCACTTGCAGCTGCATTAAGGTGGTCTCTAAACTGTAGTGTTTTAAACAAAGAAAAGAAATACTGCATCTTTAAATCCTTAGCCATAATTTCTTAGCCCTTTCCATCCCTGCTGCTCTGTTCCACAAGTTAACTGTTTAGCAAGCAGCACTTCGACATGTCTATTCAGCCTCTGTCAGGCAAAATCAGGGTTGATGCTTCATCCTGTTTGCTGAAACTGGTTATTTGGTGTCTGTCCACATCAGGGAGAATTCTAAAAGGGTTTTTTCTATCCCGGTCCCGTTGTTTCTTGGACATACAGTGTGTGCTATCTCTGTGGGTGTGATTAGTTTTGTGTCAGATACATTTATTCCTGCTGTGCGACACCCATCCAGGGGCCTGGGGACAGCATTGGCCTTTCCTGGGGCTGATAGCAGTGAAGAACCCTGGTAGAATTCTGGCTGCGACACCTTCCTTGTTAATATGGGTTTCACTTCCAATAACAGACCCTATTGCCACACTGTTCATTTACTTAAAGAAAAGTGTATGAAGAATTTGTAACTTAAACCAGGCCAGACTGTTTTGGCTCTACCCAACAGATGAGACATGGATATTAAAATAAGTTTTAAGAAACTGATTTGCTTGGCTGTTACTGTTTTGCTCTTTGTAGCATTGGCACAAACTCTCTTGCAGTAGCTGCGTGGAGGTGACACGGGACGGGATGAGGAAGGATGGAGGAAGGTTGCATTCAACAGCTCAGAGCAGCGAGCTCTCTGCATCAGAGGAGGAAATCGCTCCCTGCACAGGCTATTGCTGAAAATTACCGAGTCTTGTGTAATTACTGGCATCGATCTTGTGCTGGAGTATCGAGGCAGACATTTGAGGTGGGTGTGTCCCTCATTTCCAGTAGAGTAGCAGCTGCCTTAAGAAGCTATATATGTTCAGGACACAAAAAAACACCTTTTTTGTGTCCATTGATGAAAGTAGGTGGTGAACTCCCCTGCCCTGGCTGGTTGTGCCGCTGCCTGCTGGCCGCTCCCCAGCCCGTGGGCGCCCGAGGCTCCAGTCTCAGTCACCCAGAATAACTGCATTGAGCAGTGGTGAGAAACTCGGCTCCATTTTCTTACAGCTGAGTCTTGCCAGCTTTAAAAATTATACAATAGAAAATGAAAAAGGACCTTGGCAGCTGAAGATGTGGAGTCTGCTCATATCTGGACTAATAACCGGGGAGTGCCAGTTCACACGCCCGGCTCCTCTGCCGGCATCTCTCAGCCTCTGCGGGGCATCCCCGCTGCAAAGCGGGGCAGTACCTGCCCGCCAGAGCCTGGTTCCTCCGGAGGAAGAGTTGCTGGGTATCAGGGTTTCTCTGCAAACCTGACGTCACCCTTACTGGACTTGAAGTTAAAGTCAGCTTTTCAGCTGAGCGCGAGTGAAACCGAACACCGAGAGCAGCTCTGCTCCCTCCCCGCTGCTGCAACTGATTATTTTTTGGCCCCCTGTGCCAGTTTTGATGATGCGACACAGATTTGGGCAGGGGGAGGCGGCGGCAGCCTTTCAGCAGTGAATGCACAGGCATTTGGCAGCGGCCGTCAGGCCTCGGGGCCAGGTACCCACCACGCCTGCGTGGCGTGCCTGGGAGCAGGGACCTACGCGGGATTACACGCTCAGCTTGAAGCCAGCGGGAACGAGACTTACTGAGGGGCTGCCTGGCTGGATGCTTCGCCTCCTACGTTAGCGGTTAGGAGTCGTGCTATGAAATGAGCTTCCGTCTGCCAAATGGGCAAGTCCCAATTTATTTTGTGACCTGGCAAACCCTCGACACGAGGTTGCTACCGCTGCCAGTGTCTCCCTGGGGTTTGCTGCTGGAGGATGTTATTTTCTGGGTGCTACATGAGCCTGGCTCAAGCAGCCTTGACTTAAACCTTCCCACTCCACCCATGGAGCAGGAGAGGAGACTTGCAGCATGTGGAAGCAGGACCCTGACCCCCAACCCAGCCCAGAGGTGCCTTTTCTACCAAATGCCAATGAACCTTTGCACCGAGACCCCAAATTCCCACCACCACACATGGCTGTGCCCACAGTCTCCGCTTCGCCCTGGCCCCAGCGCTGCCCTCAGGGGCAGCCGGCTGCTCCATGGCCATCGCCCTGGGTGGGGGCGAGAGGCCAAGCAAACGCGGAGCCGCTGGGCCTCCCCTCGCCACATTCACACCCAGGAACAGGCGTCTTGGCCACAAGGGCACTATTGTCTGTGCCGGGCTGGGAAGTGGGGGCCGGGGCTGAGACACACTCTCATTTCATGCATTAACTGCGTGGGGGCGCAAAGGACGGGAAAAGCCGCTGGCGCGCGCTCTCTGGTCAGGAGCTGCACGCTGCTGCCAGCGCCGTGCGTTCCTCCCTGCTCCTCTTCGCTCCCAGCCCTGCATCTTGCCGTGGGATGGGTTGCTGCAGCCTTTCTTCTCCCTCCATCCTTCGGCTGCAGCTTAGTGCTTCTATTGCTCCGTTGCTCCTCGTTTCCAAACGCTGGCTGGCCGCTGGGTCAGCGCAGGGGATGCTCAGCACTTCGAGCTGATCCAGTAAAGCCTGAAAATAGAGGTTAGCCACCACCTGCCCCACCAGTGTGGGATGAGCCCCGCCAGCCCGCAGGCAGCTCTGGTCCAGAGCTGCTCTCCCATCTGCTGTTACTCGGGCTGTGGGGACGGGGCAGAGGGGTGCCATGGTACAGCTGGAGCTGAAAAGGCATGGGATGGACAGAGCTAAAAATGCGGGGATGCTGTGGGGAGCAGCAGGGTGAAGACGGGGAGACTCAGCCTCGCATGCAGGCCAGATCTCCCATCCCGGCTTGAGCAGCCACAGGGAACACAGGCAACGGATTTATAAGGTGCTTGGCTCTGGTTTGCATTCATGGGAAGAAAAAAAAAACAGTGCTCTGCTCAGCCCTGTCCTCTCTTGACCAAAGCCGTCAGCTGTGTGGGAGCCACGAGCACGCTCTGGCCGCAGTCCCCAGGACACGGGCTGCCGTGTCGGCAGCCTCCTCGCTCTTGGCCTGGCTCAGCTTTGCATCAAGATCAGGGCTCAAAACCTGCTTTGTTCAGCACTGGCTCATCCCAGCTCCTGCTAATCCTGAAAATCCACCCGCTCGCACCCAAACCCAGGAGACGGGCCAGGATTGATGCCAAAACCCCACTAGGCTAAAGGGACCGAAAGGAGATGGCAAGGGACGGAGGTGTCCGTGGCTATGAGGTAAGGCAGTGGCAGAGGTGGAAACGAAGCCTCTGGGGCCGACTGCGTGGCCGCTGGACCATGCTGCTCCTGCTGGAACGGGCTGCGGGACAGGGTGGGAGCTCTGCTTCCCGGTCCCATCCCCGCTTCCGGCAGGAGGAAGATGCCGTTTGGGATGTGCTGTCCTCCGCCACTCTCCAGCTGCCTTCCCTCCCCACTCTGCATCCCCACTCTGCTAATTTGCTCTTGAGTCATGCGGAGAAAGTGTTTTTCTAAAAGGCGAATTTCTTGCAAATGGCTGGAATTCCTCTCTGCCCCTTTCCAGGAGCCCTGGGGAGGCCTGAGAGGAAGGAGAGGCAGCAGGCTCGGAGGGCAGTGCTGCTCCCCGGGCAGCCCCCGGCCTCGTCTCGCCCCCGCGACGGAAGGGCAGGGATCTCGGCGCTGGCCCTCCCAGGGCTGGAGCGCCCTGAAATTCCTCGTGGCAGCTTTGAGCGAGCACATCTGGTTTTAATAAATTATTTGCAGCTTGAACTTGCCTGACTTTTAAGGGCTGCAGAAGAGAGAGCAGCAAAGAACTCCGAGAGCCGCAGTGCGGGGCGCCCACAAAGGGACCCCCTTTTCAGTGCTGGGAGCTAGCGGAGTTGGGGAGGGATTTGGGGAGGGGGTCTGGGGCTGACCAAGCCCCTGGAGGGAGCCCAGCAGCTGGCAAAGCCCCATCTGCTCCTTGCAAGGGCCGACGGGATGGTCAGCTTGGAGGCAGAGAAAGGGCCCTTCTTTTTGGCCGGGATCCTTCTACCCGCAGCTGGGTGTCGAGCAAAGCCAGGGCTGATCTTAAATACTGTGTTTCTGCGCTCAGGCGAGGAGCACGGGGAGCAAACTGCAGTGCAGTGCCTCCCCGACCCCCCCCTGCTCAGCGGAGCCCTGGCCACCAGCACTGGGACCCCTCTCCCAGCACTGAACCCATCGGTGCTTGGAAAAACGAAACCCTTGGGAGCATCAGCATCACCCGGGCACCCAATGGCCACCAACACACCTGGGGCCATGGAGGAGCTGAGCCCCCGCACCGTGTCCCCAGGCCCGTCCTCGGAGGGAAGGGTGCAAATGCGAACTAGTGCTCTGGGGACGAGTTCCCTGCTGTACCCCCACGCGGGTTCCCCAC
This sequence comes from Gavia stellata, assembly GCF_030936135.1. NCBI lineage: Eukaryota > Metazoa > Chordata > Aves > Gaviiformes > Gaviidae > Gavia > Gavia stellata. The sequence continues at coordinate 4,318,653 of NC_082621.1, read as the reverse complement.
CGTGCCGGGGGACGTGCCAAGCCCCACATCCCGGCTAGGGGACTGCCAACCACCCCTCGCTGGCCGCAACGCAGAGCCCAGCAGCAGGCTCGGGGGGGGAAGCCCTCTCCATCGCTGGGCCTGGGGCTGCTTTGGCCGTCCCCCGCCTGTCTCCAATGGGTGGAGAGCAACGTGGCCTTCCCCTGCTGCCGCTGCCGGCGTGGGAGAGAGAGGAGCCAGCAGACGCCGAGACAGCCTCTTCCCTAAGCAGTGACCTCAGCGCGGCAGCGCCTGCCAGGTGGGTGTTGATCTTGGCCCGGCCAGTCCCGTTTGGGGGCCAGGATGAGGCCGAGGCGGCGCGGACGGAGGGCTGAGCTCGCGGCGGAGCCTGGCAGGTGCTGCCGGTCCCCCGCGTGCAGGCGGTCCCCGGCTGAGATTGCCGCAGCGAAGCAAAGCCCGTGGCACCAGCAGCCCCTCGACAGCCGCTGCCTGCAGGCAGGGTTTGCTCTCCAGCACTGCTTTCCTGGAGCCCCTCAGTCCTGCAGAGAGCCGCGGGAAGCGGGGGACACCCCTGGAAGAGCGTGATCGAGGAGGACGTGCAGCCTCCCTGCTCGGATACGGTACCCCCGTGTCCTCCCAGGGGTCTAAAATTAAGCCCTTTGGACCTGCTCGTTCTCAGAGGTGGCTGATGGGTTGGTACAGATCCTTCCTGCAGAGCATCTGCCCTCAAGCCTGGTGCTACGGACGCTGCTCTCATGGTCCGCAGGTCCCCAAATCCCATCCTCTAACACCTCTGGCACAAGCAAACACCAAAGGTGCCCCGTATCAGCCCCACACTCAATATCTCGCAGGGTGCCACCCCTATGGCTGGGTCCCACAGCTCATTAGCAACACTTATTTTCCAGCCTGCGGGAAGCTGAGCATCCCCGACTGACCCCTTTTCTGCCAGTGCTCCCGACCAGGGCAGATCTGCAGCCAAAGGTGGGTGAGTAGCACGGATCCATCTCCAGAAATACTTGCCAAATCCTTCTGCCAAATCGAGTGGGTGCAGTTTCACCCTGTCCCACTGCAGCCCCTCCGCTGTGACCATCCCCATACAGTATGTTGCTTCAGCCAAAAAACAGCATTTATTTTTCCAACTAGGGGACAGATAGAGATGCTCCGACTGCGGGAATCGGCTGCAGATGCTGAATGTCCCAAGCGCTGGGTAAGCCCGGGATGAGCCCGTCACTCCCATCCATCGCCCAGCGCAAGGAGCTCTCCCGAGAGCGTGGCTGGTGGCGCAGTCGGCCGTCCCCTGCACGTGGCCGCGTCCCCTCATCTGGCAGCAACTCGTTAGGGCCAGAGAGGTCAGACAGCTTGGAAACCTCCCAGGGGAAGGGAAAAATGCGTTTCCTCCCGATCCGCACCGGCGAGTAGCAACTCAACTGGTACTAAACTGGATTAGGGGGAGAGTAGGTGAGGAGCTGTTGGCCCACGTTGGAGGAATTAATTATTAGGAAGTGCTAATTATCTTCTAATCACACGCAGCGTAGGGGCCTCCAAGACATGGGATGAACCAGACCAGGAGGCGGCAATGCTCTGTGGGATCCGAAGCCTTTTGGCTCTGCCATCTCCCCTCCTTTGGATGGGATTTGCCTCCCGGGAAAGGGATGTCAGGTTTGTCCCGGATGGATGGAGGGTCCCACCCGTGGGACTTCACGGCTCCATCATCTCCAGCTGCTGGCGCCTTGGTGGGTGGCATCCCCCAAGAGCGGTCTCCAAGGTTTGAGGATGGGAGTGAGGATCTGGGCACTTCCCTCCTCTCCTCCGGGCTGTCGCGCTCACTCCCCGCCGGCAGCCCCCGGCGCGCGTCCAGCCGTGGAGGGCGAGCGAGGCTGTTCTCCCAGCGCTGCCTCAATTAAAAAATAATCCCTGGCTTAAAAAAACCCAACAGCCCAGATGCTGATGTGCTTAATTAGGCCCCCCCGGAGGGTTTGCATCCCTAAAGCCCGTCCTGGCACTGGTCTGCAGGTCTTTCCTGGGAAACAACGGACTCATTTATTTTTGCAAGAATGGCCAAACAACACGTGGCTGGCTTACACGCGTCCCCCCGCGTCATGCTGTCTTTGGGCCAGATCCTGCTCCCCGCTCGAGGGAGTGCTGCCATCGTCTTGGCCTGATTAAAAGCATCGTGTCGCCTGGATTTTGCATGGCAGAGCCTGTGTGTCGAGGTCTGACGTGCCTCCCCCTGCGCTGTCCAAATCTCTGGAGAGCTCGAGGAGGAGGTGAGGCTCCCACATCCTTGGGGATGCTCCCATGGGATGGGCACCACAGGCATCACCCTTTCCACACCTGTGCAACCAAATCTTTGCACTGTGCCGCGTTGCCATGCCATGGGCAATGCCGAGAGAGAAGTCAGCCCCTTTCAGCCATCAGGGAAAGGATGAGTTTGCTGCTTTTGAGGTGGGTCCGAGCGCAACCCTCGAGTGTGGGGGCACACAGTGGGCGCCAGCCTGCGCTGGTCCCCCGGGGCTTCCCAGCAAAATCCTGACCAAAAAAGCTTGATGTACCCAACCTGGGTGCCACCGCACTTCCAAATGTTCCCACCTCCCTGCTCAAAGCTTTCTCCATTGCTCCAGAGAGGGAGGAGAGCTGCATTCCAGCACCAGGCAGGGCGATGCCCAGGTGAGCCGCTGCCCGACAGGGATTTTCTCTTCCCAGGTTTCAGGGATTTGGGGCTTTTATTTGGTTCAAGCAAACTGCCGTGCTGAATCCCCTCCAGGTGCCTTGGGGTGAGCTGTTACCTCCAGCCAGACCCCCGGGAAGGTGTGAGCAGCTGCGCTGGTTTGGTGCTGATGGTTTTTAAGGTGCAAATGGCTTTTAGCACCAAAGAACCCCCTCCCGGAGCAGGAACCTGTGGTGCCCGTGGGGCTCCCGTTGCAGTGGGCCTCCTCACACAGAAACATGCAGCCTGGGAGCTCTATGAAGCTGGGAAAATGCTCATTTTCAGCGTTTTCCACCTAAACCACCATCTTTGTGTGGCTTTCGGGGGGCTGGGCAGCCCTGCCTGGAGGGGAGGTGTGAAAACCCCAAAGTTTAAAAAAATATTTAAAAGTTTTTAAAAGCCTTTTACATTCAGCCTTTGGATATGGGGTATATCTACATCGGATACTGCGTGATGCTCTTCGCCCCGTGCTCCTCAGCAGAGCACCGGGAAGCCGGAGCGCTGCACCGCCACCCCCACGGCTGGAGACACGAGGCTGCTCTCTGGGCAGGGTGGGGTGGGAGGTGCAATGAGCTGTGTCCGGCCTCAGCATCCCTCATCCGCAGGTGAGCCAGGAGCTGCCCAGCTCTATGCGGCAGGGCTGGACGGAGGAGGGTTCAGCTGGGCCGGCTCTGCAGTACCGTACTTGGGGTGAAAGAACCCCCCCAGACACCCAGAGGTGCCACCCAAAGTGCACGGCCACAGCTCGCAGCCGGAGGGGGACTCCCACGCCGCGGGCCCGGGCAGGGGAAGGCTCTCTCTCGCGGCGCAGCGAGACCCGACGTGGGGCTGGCGGCACCGTGGGCGTCCCCCGCGCACCCTCGGGCCCCCTCCGGGGCCGTGGGGGCCCCCCGGGGTGCGGGGGGATGCCGCGTGGCCCCTCCGCGGGGGGTGCCAGCCCTCCCCGGGGCTTTGCAGGGGTGCGCCGGCCCCCTGCTTCACCCCACGCCCCACCTTCACCCCCAAACCCCAACAGCACCCCCGGCGCGGGGCGGGGCGGAGGCCGCGGAGCCCTCCCCGGGCCCGGCCGCCCCCTCGGCGGAGCCCCCGCTCCCCCCGCCGCTCCCTGGGCCGGGCCCACCCGCGAGGGCAGCGCGGCTCCGGCTGACGCAGTGTCTGAGGCCGGCGCACACGCTTCGGGTTTTTTTCTTTAATTTAATTTATTTTTTTTAACGTTTTTTTTTCCCCCCCTCCTTCTCCCCTCCCTCTCTCTTTTCGGTGTCCCTCCTCCTCCTCCGTCTCCCTCCCTCCTCCTCCTCCTCCCCGCCCGCCCCTCCGCCGTCCCCCGGCCCCGGCGAGGGAGCAGCGAGGCCCCGAGCGGAGCGGAGCGGAGCGGGGCAGTGCCGGGCATGGGGCGCGGCTCGGCGGGACCGCGGCCCCTCCGCGCCCCCCTCTGCTGCCTCCTCGGCCTCCAGCTGGTGCTCGGCGCTGCGCACCCAGGTGGGACCGCGCCTCCCTCCTCCGGCCGGACCCCCCTTCCTCCGACCCCCCCCCGGCTTCCTGCGAGTTAATGGGGGGGGGGGGGGAGCGAAAGCAGCGCGGGGAGGGTCGGGGGAGCCCCCCCGGAGGCGCTCGGCGCCCCCAGCCCGGCTCTGCGGGGCGCTGCCCGGGGAGGGGGGCGGCGGGGAGGGCGGGGGTGCCGCTTCGCTCCGGCGCCGTTCACATCGCTCCGGTTTATTTTCTCCCGGGATGTTTTATTTGCTTTTACGGCGGTTTGTTTTACTTCATCCTCCTTCAGTCGCGGTTCGTTCCGCCGCGTTTTGTTTTCTCCAGTTTCGCCGCGTCGTGTTTTCTCCCCGTTCCGCCGCCTTTTCGCTCGCTTTTATTTATTTTTAGTTTAACTCCCCGCGCCGTGCGGCCACGCAGCGTCTGGCGAGCCCGGCGGAAACGCTTCCGCGGCCGCGGGGGGGGCCCGGGGCGGCTCCGGGGGGGTGGCGGGGGGCCGGGGCCGACCGCCGGCCCGCAGCGCCCCGCAGCCCCGCTCCGGCCTTTTGTCTCCCCGGGGAGGGCAGTTCGCGGAGGGGGAGGTCGGGAAGGGGCCGAAGGGTTTTGTTGGAGGTCTCCTCCCTCTCCCATCCTGACCCGACCCCCCCTCCCCGGCGTGTTAATCCTATAGAAAAGTGCCCCGCGGGATCGGGGCCCGAGTGGGTATTTGTAGACTTCCTTTTTTTTTTTTTTTTTTTGTAACTTCTCACAAGAAAGTCAACGGGTTGTATTTTTTTTTTTTAAAAAACCTTCTGAAGACACCATGTGCCAGACGCCTGAGGCTCCTCGGGACGGCCCCTGGAATTGCCATCTGAGACACTTTGTACCCCAGGACAGCCTCGCACAGAAGCGAGGAGCGGCTTTTGTTGCTTCCTTGGATTAATCTGGCCCTATTGAGAAAACTTAAAAAAAAAAAAAAAAGCAAAATTGGCTACTTTTGCCTGAACAATAACAACCGTAAACCCTTGGCCTATTTTACGAGAGTACGTTTAGCAAATCCAAAGCAGATTAGGAAACGGCGGCATGGGAGGGAGGGCTCTGTTCCCCTCCTCCCCCCCTTGCCCCCCACTTTCCCCTCTCCCCCCCAGCCCAGCACCCCCTCCGGGGCTGAGCATGGCAAGGGGCAGACCTGGGGTTGCCGTCGCTTTGTGGCGCGATGCCGTTGGGAGACGGTCCCGTGGTGCCAGGCGAGGGACCCAGCCCGGGAGCGGAGGCGCACGGCCGGGAGAAACTGCTGCTCTGGGAGAGGGGAGGAGGCGATGGGGAGGGAGACCCCCGTACAGGAGAGTGGTGCCAGGGTTTGCTGCTGGTTGGAGGCATCTCAGCTGAACCCCCAACGTTCCGCAGCTGAATTCCCGTTAAACCTCCCCATAATTTCCTTAAGGGCCGTGAATTCCTCCTTTTGCGGGTTTTAAGGGGGTTACTTGATTTCCGCAGGGCTTAGCTACCTGTAAGGACCGATTCTGGCTGTTTCGCCCTGAAAAATGTCGGTGGGTTCCAGGTCTGGCGAGTCCCCCTTGCCCGCGTGAGCCCGAGGACAGAGGCATCTCTGTCCCGGCGGTTCGTGGCGGCGAGGCGGGAGCGCGGTGGCAGCCGGCCCTGTGCCGGGGCAGAGCGAGGAACAAGGCAGCTTTGAGCTGCCTCCAGCCCGCGGTGCTGCGCTGCTCCCGCCGAGCGTCCCGCCGGCCAGTGGGTGCAAACACCCTCAATTCTTCCCCCCCGCCCCATCCCCACTTTTCCGCTGCTCTCCTCAGCATCGCCCCCGGCTCAGACCGAAGGTGCCAAAGGAGGTGCCACATCTGAGGTCCCCCAGCTCCAGGCTGGCTTTGCAGCTCCTAAAGGATCCTCGCTGGGATTTTGGGATCGGGGAGGGTTAGTCCCAAGAGTCCTTTGAGCGAGTGCTCTTTGCAAGGATGCTCGCGGCAGGGGCCTCGAGGGCTGGCCCGGCAGACAGCGTTGCTTTCCCTGGGGAGACGACGCTTCCTTGAGGGGTTCGTGCCAAATCCTTGCCGCCGGGACAGCCGGGAAGCTGGAGCGGGGCTTTTGGCAGGAGGTTTGTGGCTCCTCAGTGGGATATCGCCACCGGCTGCCCCATCTCTGCAGCATCGCTTGAGCACCCACACACCTCTCTTGGGGAAACTGAGGCAGCAGCTGCCATCCCACCGTAGCTGCAGGCGGGACCAGGTCCCTGCGTCGGTGTGGGGACATGGCTCTGCCGGTGCTTTGGATCAGCTTCTCCGCCCGTCCGGTGCCCTGTGCGGGACCAAGCGCCTGCGGCTGCAGGCAGGAGCTGCAGCCCCGGCTTTGCGGCGAGGGGAGGGGGCGAAAGGGACCCAGGGAAGAATTTACAGCCTGTAAAACAAACAGAGCAGCCTTTGCGTGAAGCTCCCTCCCCGTTTTCCTCTTTGCAATGGAAATAGCTTGTTGCACAGAAAACGCAGCTCCAGGAAATTATAACCTGATATTTTTTGGATTATTTGGGAGCAGGAAAGGGGAACGGAGGTGTCGGCTTTGCTGCTAACAGCAGCTCCGTGCCTGGCGGGGCGCAGGGGACAGCCAGGGACCTCGCCGCCCCGGCACGCTTGCAGCCTCAGCAGCCGGCCAGGCAGGACGGGGTCGAGGCGTCGGGGAGAGGGATGGCTGCTTGCGCAAGAATTACAAGAATGAAAAGCAAAAGAGATTCAGCCTTCGGTGCAAAACTGTCCCCTTCCCCCAGAGCCGCCCAGGGTGGTGTGGTGGCCCCGGGAGGTTTCCCAGTGAAGGTGCTGTCCCGGGACACCTTGCCGGCACACGAGAAGGCGTTTTCAGGCGTGAGGTTCCGGTGATGGTTAAAGCCACGTTGCAGATTTCTCTCTTCCACTCTATTTCTGGCTGAATTTTGCACCTTTCCCTGCGGGGCAGAGGCACGCTCCTGCCTTCCCTCTTCCTTAAATATTCTCCCGGGAAACTTTTTCCCCAAAATCAAAGCAAATGGCTGCTGAGGGGGTATAATTGTTGTCTGCTAAACTGTCTTTTCCGGCTGATAAATCCATAGCGGGAGACTCTGGCTCTGGTGCCTCGGCGGGTGCTCGGAGGTCCCGGCGCTGCTCGCCGGTGCGTCGCACCCAGCTTGGCTCCGTCGCGCATGGCCGATTCTTGGGTGGGAGCGGGAGCGCGTGCGGCGGCCGCCCTCGCAGCCCGCTCGAGCCCGTCCCGACCCAGCCATTTCCTCGAAGGGTTGTTAAAGCAATTTGTAAAATTTTGTTCTTCACGTGCGGCCAAGGAGCAGGATTTTAATTAATTTGAACTGTGCCGAGACTGTGGAGCATCGACATTTTTCTCATTCTTAAGATTGCTCGGAGCCCAAGAGAGACCCACACAGATGCTCTTTTTCTTAAAGGACCCATCTTTAATTAATTAAGGATTAGAAAATGATTAGTGGATTGACTTGCAAATTCTTGGGAGTACTCTTTAGCCCAGGAGCAGAAATTTGGCTGTTGGCAGGGGGCACAGGGCATTCTTCAAGCATGATGCTCCCTTCATCCCCATCCCGGTGAGAGCTCAATCCTGCGCTGCACCTTGTGCTGTCGCAACAGGGACATAAATGGGATTTTCCGTGTAAAACAGCGTGTTTGCAGGATGGTTCCAAGACCGGGAATGGGGAGATCAAGCCCTTTCTTCTGCCTGAATCCAGACACAATGGCTTTGGGCTCTGCAGGGAACAGCCTCATTTACCCCGGTCTTGCCCTTGAGTGCTGGGCACGAGGCAAGCAAAGAGCGGCCGGTGAGAAAAGCTTCCTGTTAAACATCATTTTAATGAAAAAAAAAAAAAGCTGTGGGACACCAGGGCTGATCCTTGCTGTGCAAATGTGCTTGGTCTTGGTGAAAAAAGGGGATCCCCTGTCCTGAGCCACTGATGGTGCCGCTGGGGGTGTTAATACCAGGAATGGTGCTGGAGAAACAAGGTAGGAAAAATCTTGGGATCCTTTTTTTTTTATTTCTTTTTGGGGGAGTTTCTTTAGTAGTGTTGAACAATTTGATAGTTTTCAGCCAACTCTGCTGGAACCCCATCTATGGGGACACGTGTCGGGGCTGTCCTGCACGCCACATCACGCCCCTGGACGGGACCGCAAATTTGCTGTCCGGGGGGGTCCGTGCTGCTGGTGGGCGATGCTTTGGAGCGAGCTGGGGCAAATGGGTGCCAAGGTTTTGTGGCTGGGTGAGCAGACGTATGTGGGACAGGCATTCGCGGGGAGGCCGGCCACCGCGTCCTGGGAGGGGTCGTCTGGCCGGGGGAGCCCCATCCATTGCCGCTCCCCGCTGTGCTCTCAGCGGGTCCATCACGCTCCTCCATCCCGGCTGGAGCCTGTTGGGATGGATGGCACTGCCGTCCTCTTCCTGCCTTCCCAGGGAGTCGGCAAACCTGGGATTTTCACCTCTGGATGTATGCAGCCGCTGCGGGGCTGGAGCCTGGAGAGGGTCTGGGGGAAATTTGGGGAAAACTTACATCCTTCCACCCTTTGCTGGGTACCGGAGGCAGATGCTGGGGCTTCTGGCTCCCTCGTCCCCTGCCACGGCTGCGGGTGAGTCGCTTGAGCTGCCCACAGGCAAGCATCCCCTGTGGAATACATTTATTTGCCTGCATGCCGGGCAGGGCGCGGGGAGACCGGACTTGTTAATGTCTGCAGAGAGGCTGAAATGCGGTATGTGGACCCCATCCAAAGTCTTTGCGAGGCAGCAGAGAGTAAGCAGGGTGGTAGGTAGCCTTCTCCGGTCGCAGCCAAGTAAGGAGCTCGTCTCATACAGCTCCCACCGTATAAACAGCGGCTTCTCTCTGCGCTGCTGGGCGAGCCAAGAGGAGTTTCTCGGCTCCGAGTGCCGCTCTGGGAGCCTCACGCCCCCAACGAGGCCGTCAGGAGCTTCGCTTTCTTCCCTGTAACAAGAGATCTGCTCCTTATTCCCTGAGCTTTATTATTGAAAAACAAAACAACAACCCCCCTCTTTTCTTCTGGAGCTTGCCTTGGAGCACCCAGAGCTGCTTCTGGCTGAGTCTGGCCCCAGCCGAGCGCCGGGGATGTGCTGGGCCCGGGCGAGTCTGCGGGACGTCGGGCAGCATCGATGTTTTGGTGCAAACCTCTAATTTAGGAGCATCAGAGGTGGGGGGTTGGTGTCTGCCATCGGTTCTTGAGCAGATGGAAGCGGTGCCGGTGCCCCTCCTGAGCCAGAAGCTCACAGCGTGCCCTGAAGCTGCTGATACCCTCTGCATTTCCTTCCCCCCACCCCCTTTTTTTTTTTTAATCTGAAGTTGCTCTTTAAGGGGTTGTATAGAGTTTATCGATGCCCAAAAGCAGCTCGGGGGGGAGGTGGAGCAGCGGTGCCCTCCCCGCGGGCTGGGGCTGCTCTCGGACCCCGTGGTCGATGGCAGCAGGGATGCTCCAGCTCTGGGATGGATGCTCCCACGGGTACAGCCGCTGCTTTTCTTATCACCGCTTCCCTTTCCCAGGCCTCGGAGGGACACACAGGCTCCTTCCTCGGGCCAAAATTTGCTGCTCTTTATGGCAATGGCCATGCTTTTGCTCTTCTCCGTGCCAAGACCTTGGGGATGGCATCAGCCACACCCGGAGTGACTGCCGGGGGTGCGGATGCCAGCGGTGGTGATGCCGGGCTTTGCTGGGAGCTTCTTTCCGGGAAGGGGGTTTTGCTCCGGAGGAATATTTCATCCAATAATATGGAATTTAAGAAGGAGCCGGGGCTGTTCTGTGCCCTTGCAGCATCCATCAGCAGAGCCAACTGGGCACAGTGCTGGGGTGCAGCCCTGGGGTCCCGCACTCCCAAACATCACCGGAGGGTGAATTTTTGGGCTGGGTCTCTCCCCATCCCAGCGGTTCCCTCCTCTTCTGCAGGGCTGTGCAAGCTGAGCCTGGCGGAGGCTCGCTTTGTCCGGTGAAACCCTCCTGTATTTGACGAGCAACACTTTTTGGTTCTTTTTCTGTTGTTTTTTATTCCAGGGGGTTTTGCTTCTCCGTTGCTGATCTTCCTCCCGAGCCTGGTGCATCCCCACCTTGTTTATTGTGAATGAGCTGTCACTTCCCGCAGCTTTTCTTCCATCAGGGTGGCGTGGGTTTCGGAGCCGCTGCTTGCCGTCGGGCAGCAATAACAGGCTGGAAAGCTGGCAGGTTGGAGCAGCTGGCTTGGGGCTGCTGTGCCTTGTTTTCCGGTGGGTGAGAGCACGTGAAACTGGGAGGTTCCAGCTGAGAGGAGTTTTCTTTATGCACCATGTGAGTGAAGGGTGCGTTTCTTGCTGCAGGATGTTACGGGTAAAACTTTTGCATGGGATCCCAAATCCAAACGAAGGCGTTCATTAGCAGGCTTGCTTTCCTTGTGCGGGGGTCTGCAGCCCCCTGAGGAGCTCCCGGGTCTCAGAGCCCCGATGGAGCCCAGTTTGCTGCTGTGGCTGGGGCACCGTGCCGCGCTCCGAGGAATTGCTGCCTTTGCCGGGTGGTTTGGAGCAAACCACATCCGCGGCCATGTGAGCAGCACAGAAACCTTTGAGGAGGGGATCGTCCCCATTGCTCTGTGCGTGCTCAGCCTCCCGCACAAGCGGGCTTAGAGCTGGGGTTTTTGGGACACCCCAAATAAAGGGCAATCCCCAGCGAGAGCACCGGGCAGGGAGCACCTTCGCCAGGGTGGCTGCAGGACGTGGCTGAGCCCCACCGCAGCCCATGAGCTGCATGAAGGGCGCTGCCATCAAGTGGGTGCTGCGGTGAGCCTCGCAGAGGAGCCCAGGGGGTGGCAGGGGATGCGGGCACAGAGTCGGAGCGGCACTGCCATGCTGGGGCCAGTGTTTGCTCTCGGCTGCTGTCGGATGAAATCGTGGCCAGAGCCCTGGAGCAGCTCCAGCCCGGGATAACCGGGACCAGGGTCCAGCTGTAGCTTCAGTCCTCTCTTAAATTTGCTCCCTGCATTTGTTGCTGGTGATGGGAGGGTGACAAATGCAATGGAGCAGGGGTGCTCTGGGTGTCCTGGTGTGGGTGGCCGGGCTGGGACGTGCTCGGGGCAGGGTGGTGCCAAGGGCACCCGTCTGCACTGTGCCACAGTGCTTTCTATGTCTGCCATTGCCAACAGCCACCTCTGTCCCCTGGAGCCTTCCCATCCCCTTGCCTCTCTCATCCGGTGCTGCCCACGTTCCCCAAAATTGTAGGTTGCAAAGCTTTCCTTATTTGCTGTGGGGTGGTAAAGCTGTTGTGGGAAGGCTTGAGCTGAGTTCCCTTCAGACTTTCTGCTGGCTAAAAACTTCCTTTTTTTAATTAAAAAAACCCCCGAGAACCTGGAGCCAGGCACGGGGTAGAAAAACTCCCTTGAGGGCTGTCCCAAACAATCGCAGCTTCTCCATCTCTGTAGCGTTCAGCCGCTGGTGCCAAGGCCGCTTTCTCCTGTTGTGCCGGAGTGTGAGCATCCCGGTGTTTCCCACGTGGGAGAGGAGAGCGTTTCTGCGGGCAGAGCTGGTGTCTCGCAGCCCCAGCTCCCCGCCGTCCCCACCATCACGCTGCCTCGTAGCACCGGCTGGTTTCCACACTCATACCAGTAAGCCAGAGGCAGCATCCAGGTCTCTGCGTGGCTGGGACAAGTCAGCGTCCCTGCTGAAAACGTGGGGTTTTGCTTTGCTTTCAGGGTTCCTCCGCAGAGGAGGAGGAGGAGCGGGACACAGTGGAGCAGAGCTGCTCTGCGCTGGCCCCGCTCGAAGGATGTAGGATGCAGGAGGGAGAGGCACGGGGTGCGCAGGGTGCCTACCCCAGCACTCATCAGATCCAGTCCTGGTTTAATTTTGGTGATTCCAGGCAGAGCATCCAGCAGTTGAATTTTCCAGTGCTCTTCGTCCCGCACCAGTGGGCAGCTTCTCTTTGGGAAGGATCTGCCGGTGTTTGCCGTGGTTGAATTTCCATAGCTGGAGGGCGGTTGGGAAGCTCTGCCGGTGGGGTTTCGAGTCCGCAGGTGGGTGCAAAAACCCAAGGAGCACCTCTGAAAGGAGTCACCCATAGCTGTGCCATGGCTGCGGAGGGCAGTGCAGGAGAAGGAGCCCTGGAAGGGACAGGGACATTCCCAGTCCCACTGGGATGCTCCTCTGGAGCTGCCTCTTGCGAGGGTTGGGTTTGCTCTGTGGGATACCAGGTTAGGAGAGGGGATTCATCAATACAAAATGGCCCCATCCCGCCCAACTCCTCATCCATCCCATTCATCAGCAGCCGGGTGGGAGCGGAGAGAGTTCACTCGGGTGCTTGGTTTCGTCGCTGAGCATCGTTGGTGGAGCTGGAGCCGACCGCAGCCAGGCTGGTGCTCTGCGGCAGAGTGCCTGCGGCCGCATCTCGGAGGTTTCTCCACAAGCGGCAGCTGGGAGATGGTCTGGAAGAGCGCAGATTTGGCAGAAGTAAGCGACATCACGCAAAAATAGACAGTCAGTCCCCTGGGAGCTGTTTCCTCCACAGGCGTCAAAGCCCATCGGGCTCCGCTGTGCCGGGGAGTGGGGTCGGGGAGGCGGAAAACTGCTTTCAGTGCAGCAGGGACCTGTCCAAGCGCCACTGCCAGCGCCATGGACACCAACGGGGGTCACGTCAGCCCCACATTCCCTGTAAATAACTGAAAGAAAAGCGTATTTTGGGTGAAGCGCAGCACGTGCCTTTGCTGATGTGTGTTGGTTGTACCCCCAGCTCCAGCCTCGCCGGGAGCAGCTCCCCGCCGTTGGTGCACAGCGGATTTTGCAAGGGGAGAAGATGGAAGCGCTGGGGAGGTGCGAGGGCTGAGATGGTGCTAAAGCTTTCTCGTTCCTCCATGGCTCGGCAGGGACCGGGGGGACACGCTTCTGCCTGCTTTGAGCAAAGGGGCCGTGGGCTGAGCTGCCCGCGGGGTGCGGGGGCAGCCCAAAACCCTTAGCCTGTAATTTCCTACCTCCAGCTCATCTCTTTTTAGAGTAAAATGCTATTTTTTGCTTTTCCAGCCTCGGGGCTGCCCCCTCCAGTCTGGACAGCTTCCTCTGAGCACCGTGCTGCTGCCTGGTTGCCGTTGAGCATTGCCCTTGCGTGATGCTGCACGGCCCCGATGTGGCGCTGAGCACCGACACCGACTCCCGGGGCTGGCTCCAGGGCTGTTCCAACGCGCTATTAATTTTTGTACAAAGCCAGGTTAGCAGATAAGCCGAGAAGGGTGTCCCGTTGCTGACCCCTGCTGCTAACGGCCGCGGCGGTGCTCGCAGTAGAACAGCTTTTTCTATTCCTAGTACCAAAGCGCCGGTGTTTGGCTCGCTGTGACCCAGGGAGGCCTCATCCTGCCCAAGCGCTGGTACTTGGGTCCAGCGGGTTGCGGCACTGGTGCTGCATCACCCCAGAAGCGCTTAAAGACCCCAGCCCCGGTGCTGGAGGTGGGTTGCACCACCCCTTGCGGCATGCGGGAAGGGGAGAGCGATGGGCTGGGTGATGCCGGGGCTGATGCCGGCACGGTGAGATGGGCGTTTGGTGGGGGGATGAGCTGGTCTCCTGATGTCCAGGTCAGGATCAAGCCAGCTCCAGCTGGGGAAACACCAGCACCAGTTTAAGGGACCTGAGTTTCAGCCAGCCAAAACTGGCCCCATCTGAATTTTTGCTTATTTTCTCATTTGCTGTGATTGAAAAAATATTTTCCGAGAAATTAAATGTTTTTTCTTCGTCGTTGCCTTTTTCTGTTACATGTGCACAGAGTCTGCTCCCCGGAGATGTCATGCGAATGGGCTTCACTTTCATTTATTTGAGGTCATCACTGATATCATTGCGGCTGGGGCACGGGGCTTTTACATAGTTTCTTTTCTGGAGCTGGGTTGATGCTGAAGCTCTGAAATGAAATGGGGGTGTCTTTCTTCTTCCATTTCTTTTTTCCTTTCAGAGACAAGTCAGGAAAGTTCGCTGAGCTGAGATGTTTGTTGCTCGAATGTGCTGGAGCCGCCTGTAACAACATAGCTGGGGCAGGGTGAGGTTGCGGGGGAATAGGAAATGAAAACCTTTTCAGCCCAAAAAATTCGTACAATGGCAAAAAACCAAAGCAAACCAAAGCTAAATATAGCGGGGCCCGTGAGTTCGCTTTGACTTCTGGTGAATGCTTGTGGTGGAAAAAAAATGGATCGTTTTTAAAACAAACAAACCCCGATAAAAGTCGTCGTCTCCATCTGCTGCTTCGGACAGCTTTTTGCTGGGGCGCTGGGGCAAGAAGCGGCTGCGCGGAGCCCCGGGGGCGGCTTTTTAGGGTAGAAACATGCATTTGAAGAAATAAAGTATCTTTTAAAAATGACACGTCAAGCTGGAGCAACATGTCCCAGTGTAATGTCCTGGGTTTACTGGTTTATACAGGTTTTGAGATGGATTGAGGTGCTGGGGTGATGCTGGGGGTCGGGAAATTGCTGTGGGGATGCAGGGTTGGGCCATCACAGCGGGCAGGACTGTGGGACGTGCATTGAGGGGGGGCTGAGATCAGCCTTTCTCCCCTCCGCAGCTGCGCTAGCGCTTTATCTGCTGGCAGCGATTCCCCTCGCTCTGCTCCCGCCTCCCAACGCCTGGGCTGGGATTTCGGAGGGTCCCGCCGCGACGTTTTGTATTTGCTGGGGCTGGGGCCATGCCCTGGGAGCCGTGGCTGCGTGCAGGCGTTTTCCATCACGCCCTGTTCATGCAGTGGGAGACCTTCCCCTAAAGTTCTTGTTTGCGCCGCAGTTTTTTTTCAACAGATCCCCAAATACACATAAAAATGACGGATGTGCTCTCTATTTCCCTGCTCTGTTTTTCTCCGCCCGGAGCAGATGGCTGGTGCTGAAGCCATTGGCGTGGGCTCCTCCAGCAGCGGCGCAGGGCTCATTGCGATGCTTCGGAATGTTGCAGCCGGGTGCTGCCGATGGGAACTCAGTGTTGAACGGCTCTGATGATGCTGTTAGAGCGAGCCAGCTCTGCACCGACTCCAGTGCCCAAAAGCTGCTTGCTGGTGCTTCATGGGGATGCCACCACGCTTGGTGCAAACACCCATCCGTGTCACCCTGCCCGGACCCCATCGCCCCGAGGACAGGCTTTGCGGCAAACCCCGGGGTTATTTCTGCAGGGAAGCGGTGGACCCCGGTGTGCCGGGTGCTGTGCAAGGGATGCACCCCAAAACTTGCTGTGTATGGAAGGGGAGCCAGGATGCTCTGGCAGGGTTAGGGGTGATGCATGGCACGATGCCAAATCCCCAGCAATGCTTTAACCCTTTCCCTCTGTTTTTTCCCCAGACTCCAAAGTCTTCCTCATCTACAACGCGGGTGCGCAGGGCTGCCTGGAGACGAAGGACTCGCTGGTGAGACTCACCAAGGGCTGCAACGCCAGCGCCCCGGCCCAGCAGTGGAAATGGGTTTCACGAAATCGCCTCTTCAACGTGGGGGCCATGCAGTGCCTGGGGGTGTCGTGGCACGGGGCCAACGCCACGGCGGGGCTGCACCCCTTGGCCACCTACGAGTGCGACCGCGAGTCTGTCAACATGCGCTGGAGCTGCCGCGGCCTCGGGGAGCAGCTCTCCCAGCATCTCGGCGCCCGTCCGGGCAATTCCTCCCTGGACAGGGGGGACCAGGCGCGCGGCTCACAGTGGAGGACGTATGGCACCGAGGAGGATCTGTGCTCCGTGCCGTACTCTGGTAATGCCTCGCTGGGCATTAGTATTATCCCATAACCCAAACCAGCCCCAAAAGCGAGCTGAGGCCGCAGTGCTGCAGCAATTGGGTCCTGCCCAGGGAGCTCGGCTGCCAAACCAGGCAGGATCGGGGTGACGGGGAGCGGGCAGCACTAGCCCCCATGCTGGGCCAACCCCATACCCCAAACCTCCCTCCAGCCTGCCGTAGATGCAGCCTCAAGCAAGGGCTTCTCTTTTCCTGCAGAGATTTACACCATCCAGGGCAACTCGCATGGGAAGCCGTGCACCATCCCCTTCAAGTACGACAACCAGTGGTTTCACGAGTGCACCAGCACGGGGCGGGAGGACGGCCATCTCTGGTGTGCCACCACCCAGGACTACGGCAAGGACGAGCGATGGGGCTTCTGCCCCATAAAGAGTAAGCAGGGGGGACTTGTCCCACGGGGGAAAGCAGAAACCCCATGTTCATCCCTCCTGGGGACTTTCCTGCCTCTGCCCTTCCCTCCTGCCTCGTCCCTGCTCCTGTGAGCAGCCTGTGGTGCCGGAGCAGCACAGGTTATTGGGGTTTATTGGCTTACCGGGGTTTTTTGGAGCTGTGGGTGGGGCTGCGTTGGGTGCTCACCCTGCTCGTCCCCACAGGCAATGACTGCGAGACCTTTTGGGACAAGGACCACCTCACCAACAGCTGCTACCAGTTCAACTTCCAGTCAACGCTGTCGTGGCGGGAGGCTTGGAATAGCTGCGAGCAGCAAGGGGCCAACCTGCTGAGCATCACCGAGATCCACGAGCAGACCTACATCAACGGTGAGACGATGGCAGCCCGGCTGCACCCCCGTCCTCCTCACCTGGGACAGAGTTGGTGGCACTGCAGCCATCGCCAGTGCCACGTTGCTCTGCCTGCCCCGGGTGGTTGGTTTGGGGATGGTGACAGGCTGGGGGTTGAGTTGGGGCTGGGGGGGACTGATCCTGCCCCTCTGGCTGCATTGGTCCCAGGGCTGCTGACGGGGTACAGCTCCACGCTCTGGATTGGGCTCAACGACCTGGACATTAACGGAGGCTGGCAGTGGTCGGACAACTCGCCCCTCAAGTACCTCAACTGGGAAAGCGGTGAGACGGGGGGGTCGCGGTGGTGATGGGAGGGCCGGGGAACAGCCTGTGACCACAGGAGATGGCCCCATGGCGGGGGGGGGTGACCCGGGCTGCCATGGGGTGTCCCCTCGCTGCCTGGGGACAGGGAGCCCCATGGGGCTGTGGAGCAGCCTGGGGCATCCGTGGAGCTGGAGGGGGGACACAGGGTGCTGGAGCAGGAATTGTCCCTCTGCAAACCCTCGGCAGCCCTGCGGATAACCTGGGTTGAGCTTCCTTGTTTGGAGGGTCGTTGCATCCCAGCTCAGTGCTGGAGTGCGGCTGAGGAGTGGTCCCCAACTGCAGACACCCATCTCTAACCCTGGGGTGCTCAGGGGGCAGAAGGACCCGTTGCCAGGGCTGCGCTGGTTGTGCCCAGTGCTGTCACCCAGAGGCACTCGTGGGGACACCGGTACAGTTGGAAGAGGTTTGGGGACAGGCGGGAGCAGCTCAGGTCTGGTACTGTGACCCCCCCGACTGGCATCGACATTTCTGGGTAAAACAGTGATGCTCCAGGTTCTCATGCATTGAGGCACAATGAATAATCCCGGGCACGCGGGGTCACATCTTCATCGTATGAAATAACAAAATAAATCGGTCTTTACTGGTGTTGGAGCGGGGAGAGCCGCACTCTGCCACTCTGCCAGCACCTGCCCTTGCGCAGTGCCCTGCCTGAGTGGGCAGCGTTGGCAGCTCTGCCCCAGCTCCTCAGCAGCGTGTCCCCCCCTCGCCCCGCTTTCCAGACCAGCCCGACAACCCCAGCGAGGAGAACTGCGGGGTGATCCGCACTGAGTCGTCTGGGGGGTGGCAGAACCGCGACTGTGGCATTGCCCTCCCCTACGTCTGCAAAAAGAAGCCCAACGCCACTGCCGACCCCTTCCTGACGGGTGAGTTGGGGGATGACTAGCACCGGGAATGGGTAGCCCCGTATCCCGGCCGGGTGTGCTTCCATCCCGACACAGTCAGGGGATGCTGCCCGCATGCCGGAGCAGCCCGTGGAGATGCCCATGGTGTCCCCAGCTTGCTGGTGCACTGGGTCTGTGGAGCAGTGATTGAGCTCCCCAGGGGTGCCTAGGTTTGGAAAAAGTCCTTCCCGAGGAGCATCCCCCAAGAAGTCCCTGGTGCAATTACAGGTTGGGCGGTAGGGGAGGAATTGAGAGGAGCAGGAGGGTCCCCCATGGTCCCCAGCGGATGGGGTGCTCTCCGCTCTGCTCTGCCATCGCTCCTCTGCAAACAAGAGATTCTCTTTTGTCCCCGGAGCTCTAAAGCCACCGCTGCCAGCACCTTGCTGTTGCGCATTATGTTTTGGCCATAGCTTTCCCACTGTTGCTTTGGCTTGGTCTCCTGAGCACCCTGCGGGACTGTGGTCCCTGCCTGCGGTCCTCTCCCTGCCAAGGAGAGGGTTGGAGAGCCGGACAGGAGCCCTCAGGCTGCCTCGTGTCCTGCCAGACTCGTGGTCGGAGGTGAAGGTGGACTGCGAGCCCAGCTGGCAGCCCTTCCAGTCCAACTGCTACCGTCTGGTGGGAGAGAAGAAGAGCTGGCAGGAGGCGAAGAAGACCTGCCTGCGGAGCGGGGGGGACCTGGTCAGCATCCACACCCTTTCCGAGCTGGAGTTTGTCACCAAGCAGATCAAGCAAGGTAAGGGGGAGCCCGCTGTGCCCGCAGCACTCTTCCTGTCTGATTTTGGGGTCCATGGAAAGGTCACTTCAGAGGGATGGAGGCTGCAACGTTGAATTAATTTGTTGGCTGTAAAGGGAGTGGAGACCCCAGGCTGGGCGGTGATGTGTTGCTTGGAGGAGCCCATGTCCCGGGCACATCCTCCATCCAGCAAATGTAAAACCTGTTCCCAGGAGCCTGCAGTGCCAAGGAAGAAAATACGCAGCTGCAGCTGGGAATGGCACCAGTCCCAGTTGGTTAATGTAGAAAAGGATAGAAAAAAAAGTCCTACTGGGCTTGCTGGAGGAGGCTGCACCTCTTCCTGCTAAATCTGCCTGGGACAGGAGTGTCCCCCGCAGCAGGTCAAGTGACGTGCCTGCAGCGTCTCAGGTTTCTCTTTCCAGTTCTGGCTTCACCCAAGTGTAATTGGGTTGAAGTTTCCCAGGTCGGGATGTATCAGTGCTGGGATGGTACTTGGGAAGTTCCAGCCCGAGCAATCACGTGGTGGTACAGGGGAGCACCTGTGCCACCGTCCCCTGGACCCCGCTTGTGCCACCCCTCCTTAGGGTCACCCTCAGCTTGGGTTTTGCTGTTCCCATACGAATGCAGCCCCTCTGGCCAAATGACGCACTCCCGCGAGCCCGCAGCCCGTCCCTGCTCCGCAGAGGAAGAGCCTGGCATTGAAACCCACCGTGGGGACATTGGGGGACCCAGACTTCAGCAGGGACCAGGGAGGGGCTGGGGGCTGAAGGGAGTTAATGCTGCGGGAGGCAGGAGCCGTAGGACGGTGGAGGAAGGAGGGGGACATGCCAACGCTCCCAGAGAGGGATGGGATGGGAGGGAATGGTTGAAAACCAGTAGCTCACTGGTCTGGACCCGTGGGCTCAGGTCTTTTACCACTCTGCTGCTGCCAGCACCTTTCTGAAAACTGCTGGCAAATGTCCCTGTTTCCCCCTCCGCGGGTCCGTCCTTGCGGGCAGGAGCTGCCCTGCCCTGCCCTGCCCTGCCCTGCCCTCTCCTGCCTTCTCCTGCCTGCTGGCACCGCTGGGGTTAGAGGCTGAGCCCTGCAGCGGGGTTTGCAGAGACACGGTCCCATCACGGGGCTTATGTCCCCGGCGGGGTTTCTGCAAGGTTTCAGCCAGGCAGAGGCAGTTTCACCCCCTCGACCCTCCTGTCTCAGCAGACGTGGAGGAGCTCTGGATTGGCCTAAATGACCTCAAGCTGCAGATGAACTTTGAGTGGTCGGATGGGACGCCCGTGAGGTTCACCTACTGGCACCCTTTCGAGCCCAACAACTTCCGTGACAGCCTGGAAGACTGCGTGACCATCTGGGGACCGGTGAGAGCCTGGGGCGGGGGGTTCATCCTGCACCTCTGCAGAGAGCGCTGCAGCATCCTCATGGCCGGTGAAGGGATACCTTGGGGAGCATCTCCAGCTGGGGTTGAACCTGGCTCATCACAGCTGTTGGGATGGGAGGGATCCAGCACAGCATCCTTGAGGATTCAATGTAGGGAAGGGAAGTCTGTGGACCCAAGGTGGGGACGGATGGGCTGGGAAATTCCCCAGGCTGTCAGCTGGGCTCAATCCTGCTCTTCTCCACCCTGTGCAGGAAGGGAGGTGGAACGACAGCCCATGCAACCAGACCCTGCCATCCATCTGCAAAAAGCCCGGACGGGTGAGCCAGGAGAAGGAGGAGGATGACCATGGGTGCCGAAAGGTGAGGGGCACCTGGGGCGGAAGGTGGCTTTGGCTGCTCCACGGCTCTGCCTGATTCTCGGGGCTCTGGGGTCATGGGGGACCTCTCCCCAAAACCATTTCGGGATGAGCAGCACCCAGAGCTGCAGGTCTGTGCCCGGGGGCTGCTGGTGCAACAGAGCATCCCAGGGCTGCTGAGCCCCTCGCTTCTGTGGTTGCATGAGCCCGCGGGAAGAAATTGGGACAAAACGCATGTCTCCATCCTCCAAGATCCTCCCCCCTGGGCTGGCTTGGTTGCCAGCAGGGACGTTGTGGGTTTTTTTTTTTTCCCTTGCCTCTCTCTGTGCCAAAACCCGGCAGCAAAGCTGCTCCGTGCAGGAGCCTGGCGGGACGGAGGCAGCTGCCAGCCCCGCGATGGCAGGCTGCGTTCTCTGGGCAAGATACGGGTGTTATGGGGACACAGCCACCAAACTGGCGGGTTTTCACCCAGATCGCGCTCTACCTCAGTTTCCCCGGCTGTCGAGTAGGGCTGAGGCTGCCCTGTTCCCACGCTTGCTGGGAAGTTGCTTTTGTGCCTCTTTGCAAAGTCTTCGAGCGGCGAGCCTGGCATCGCTGCCGCTCTTGAACATCTCCCAGTGTTTCAGAGCAAGCCAGCACGCGCACGCGCTGGGACTAGCAAGCAGCCCCTCCGGGCCGGCTCCCAGAGGTGCTGCCGGACTCCTCCCAGGTCCTTACCCGGTCGCAGCAAAGACAAACTCCAGCAGCCACTTGGCTCTGCGAGAGCTGGGGGGGAGCGCGGCAGCCGGGCGAGCTGGCACGCCGGGCCAGAGTCAGGGACTGGCAGACATGGAGCCGGAGGAGCCCCAGTGCCGGTGGGTGCTGGGGATGAGGCGCTCAGTGGCAATGTGCCACCGCCACCAGTCGGCTTGTCCCCGCAGCAGTGCTGAGGACTTACAGGATGTCCCCATGCAGATTTAACTCCCTCCTGCCTCTCCAGCCACAGTCTTACCCTGGCCCTGGGTGCCTAGCAGAGATGCACCCGCTGGGAAACAAACTGGGAGTGATGAATAAACCGAGGAAAGACCTTTTCCCATCCTTCCTCCTCATCCTCAACAGGGCCATTTGCCACCCAGATACAGAGGCTGATAGAGAGGAGGCAGCATCTTGCTCAGAGGATCAGCCCCAGTCCTCTCCGGCCACCACGCTGGTTTTTATTGGTGGCTTTGCTGCTTTTTCTTCCCCTTTCCAAACCCCCTTTATTTTTGGAACAGCCTTAAAGGAAGCAATGGGGGATGGAGGTTTGGGTGATGGGGAAGGCAGAGCCGGAGAGGGGTGCGGGGGCACGCCAGGATCGGGAGCTGGAAGCAGCAGTTGGGGTTGACGGTCCCATCTCGGCCCCTTTTTGGATCACAGGGGCTTGCAGCAGCGCTCGGTGCGTGGGAGAGCACCCGTGTGGTTTTAGTGATGCTGAGGCCCAGGGCTCGGGCCATCCGGACCTCTCTAGGGACACTGGTGACCTGCACTGTCCCATGCCGGGCCACTTGCTCGGCTGCTCAGGGGTGCCCTGGCAGGACCCAGCCCGGGGCAGGGGCTGCGGGTGGGTCCGTACCTGGGTTTACTGACTTTGGGGAAAGGCTGCAGGAGCAGCAACTTGGGGAAAAAAATGGGATTTAGGGTCATTTTCCTCTTGGTCTCCCAAAGCCGCTCTCCTGCTTCCCTCCCCACCGTGCTGATGCTGCTGCAGATGGCATGTCCCCCCCACCGTCCTTCCAGTGCCCGGGGACCCAGGGGTAAAACCCTGGCGATGCTTCCTGCCGTGCCAGGAGGGTCCCTGAGCCTGGGGCCACTTGCGTCCCCTGGCTGAGCCCCTTCACCCTTCCCACCCCAGCTTGCTCTTCCATCACATGCGTGTCCCCTCTCGCAGATGAGCCCCCATGTCCCTCCCCGCGCTGCTGCTGACAGCCCCGGGGCCGCCCCGCTCCCTGCTCTGGCAGAAAACAGGCGCTATTGTGTCCCAGCCCCGGAGAGGCTCCAACATCAACAAGGCGGGGGATTAAAGCAGGCTGCGGTGGGACTCGCTCTGGATTCGGCCCCGCGGCGTATAGAGGAGGATTGTGTTCCCCTCCCCGCACCCTGGCCGGGGCTGGACGTTGGCAGGGAGAGCCATTTCCCCGGCTTTGAAGCTGCCTGAGTGTTTGTTTTCCTTGTAGCCATGTCCTCTGGGGCCGGGGGCTTGTTAGAGCTCAGAGCTGAGCGGGGTCAAGCCGGGGTGGCCGGGGGCAGGAGACCTCCCAGGAGAAGGCGGAGGGGGTGGCAGGGGACATGGGGTGTTGCTCTCGCCCCCCGCGTTCGCTCCTGTCCTTCTGGGGAGAGCTGGGGCGAGTGGTGGCAGACATCCTCTGTCACCCGTCCCCAGGGCTGGAAGTGGCACAGCCCCTCCTGCTTCTGGCTGGGCGAGGACCGTGTCCCCTACAGCGACGCCCGCAAGATGTGCTCCGACTATGGCTCCACGCTGGTCACCATCACCAACAGGTCAGCGCCATGCCGGTGGCGGTGGGTTTGCCCCAAAACGAGTCCCCCAAGGCGGGGTGTGACCCGACGGCTGGGCTTTGCTCATGGCCCGTGTGCGGGCTGGGGTGGCACGGGCTGCTCAGCATCTGAGCTCGCAGCATCGCCCGCTCTCGCCACCCCTCCAGGTTCGAGCAGGCCTACGTCAGCAGCCTCATCTACGGCTGGGACGGGGAGTATTTTTGGACAGCACTGCAGGACATCAACGAGACAGGCGCTTTCCGCTGGCTGAGTGGCGATGAGGTCATGTACACCCACTGGAACCGCGACCAGCCCGGTAAGGGGGCGGCCACGGGTGGGATGGGGATGTCCCTCCGTGTGTGGTGGGTGCTGGCTCTGCCGCCCGGCATGGTCCGACCCTAAGGCTGGCATCCTCCCCGCTCCCGTGAGCGCTCCAGGTTACAACAAGGGTGGCTGCGTGGCCCTGGCCACCGGCAGCTCCATGGGGCTGTGGGAGGTGAAGAACTGCAGCACCTTCAAGGCCAAGTACATCTGCCGGCAGAACCTGGGCACGCCGGTCAACCCCGAGCTGCCTGGCCCCTACCCCACGCCTAGCCTCACCGCCGCCTGCCCCCCGGGATGGAGCTCCGACTCCAAGCTCCGTCACTGCTACAAGGTAAGGAGTGCTGGGGGAGCTTACCTGGCCATTGGGGGGGTCCATGTGCCTCCCCACTGGTGCAGGGAGGGTGAAGGAGTGTGTTTTGGTGCTTGCGAAGGGCAGCCTGGACCCCACGAGCCTGGTTCAGGCTGGGTGGTGGCAGCGTGCCCCGGGGTGCTGCTGCCTGCGGGGTGGGGACGATGCTCTGCTCCTGTCCCGGTGCTGAGCCCCCTCCGCTGCCGGTTCCTCCCTCCCCAGGTGTTCAACTTTGAAAAACTGCAAGAGAAGAAGACATGGATCACGGCGCAGGAGTTTTGCCGGGAGCTTGGGGCTCAGCTGCTCAGCCTGGGCAGCTACGAGGAGGAGCACTTTGTTGCAAACACCCTCAACAAGATTTTTGGGTGAGGGGCTGGCTGCGCCGACGTGTGTCCCGCTGAGCAAGCGCGTTTGGCACAAGCTCACGCCCATGCCCGTGCTCTGGCATGCGTGGACGAGGCACGGACGCGGCTCTGCAAGTGTGAACGTGTGTACAGAAAGTGCATCGGTTGGCGCGGCTACGCTGAAGAGGGGATGCGGGAGAAGTGCAGGAAATTCAGTGTAATTTGGGGATGGAGCTTGGGGTTAAAACTCCTTCAGCCCTGAGCTGGCATTCCTGTTATCCGAGCTCCTGCCTTTGGGTATCGTGGGGACAGAGGGCTTTGAAAACAAACAAAAAAAGGCCAGATTATAAATACCTATTTGTATATAAATACAAAAATCTCTGGTTTGGAGGGGGGTTGTGTTCTCACCCTTCCCCCTGGCTCCCCGCAGGGAGTCGGAGCCGGAGCTGCACGAGCAGCACTGGTTCTGGATCGGCCTGAACCGGCGGGACCCCGCAGGGGACAGGAGCTGGAGGTGGAGCGACGGGCTGGGGGTGAGTCCGGGGGGATTGTGGCAATATGACTCCCATTGGCATTTGGGGTGCGGTGGGGGGGGGGCAAATCTGGCGCTGGTGGAAATGCCCAACACCGCCCATCTCTCTCGACCCCCAGTTTTTCTACCACAACTTTGACCGCAGTAACTACGATGACGATGACATCCGGACCTGCGCGGTGCTGGACCTGGCCTCCCTGCAGTGGATGCCGATGCAGTGCGAAGCCCAGCTGGATTGGATTTGCAAACTGCCCAAAGGTACGTGGCAAAGAGGCCCCCAAACCCGTCAGCTTTGAATAACGTGGCAGAGGATGGGCTGTGGGCTGGTGGAGCGGGTGCAGGGGGACCCTCTGTCACCTCGCTTCTGAAGGTTGCACTTTTATGATGAGTTCTAATCCAGGGGCTGGGAGAGGTAGGAGAGGTGCTGTTCATCCTGGGGGGATTTGGGAAGGCATCTCGCCCTTGGAGCCCGTGGGCAGTTTGCAGGCCAGCATCAGCGGGAGCATCCCAGCCCCGCATCCCGCTGACAGCCTCTCCTTCCCCTTTTGCCAGGTGCCGACGTGAAGGAGCCGGAGATCACGACACAGGGTGCGTTGGCCACAGCTGTGTGTCCGTCCGGTGTAGACACTCATCTGCACCCCATCGCATGTGCAGTCCCTGCGGGGCATCCCTGCAGCGTTATCCGGAGGACGGATCCTGTGTAGGGTCGTAGGAGGGAGGGGAGCCCAGGCACCCTGCTGCCCCTTGCTGCGTGGCATGGCTGCAGGGGCTGCCTGCAGGGACTGGGCAGGATCAGGCCCCTCAGCTGGATGCTAACCCGCTCCCTGCAGGAGAGGGGCAAAACCAAAGCAGCCGAAGCCGCGGGGGACCGAGGGACGAGGTGGCAGGCACTGGTGGCTGTGGCACGGGGTGGCACAACCACAGTGTGACACCGGTCCCTGCCTGCAGGCAGCAAAGAGTGGGTGAAGTACCAGGAGGCCGAGTACAAGTTCTTCGAGCACCACTCGACGTGGGTGCAGGCGCAGCGTATCTGCAGCTGGTTCCAGGCGGAGCTGGCGTCCGTGCACGGCGAGGCCGAGCTGCGCTTCCTGGGCCAGAACCTGAAGAAGGTACCAGGGGGACGGGGACCCCAGGACAGGCTCCGCTGCCTCCCCGAGCTGCTCCCTGCCCGGCTTCTTTCATCCTTTGCTGGAGGGACGTTATTTGGGGACAGCTGGGCTCTGCTGGCATCATGATGGGTCTTGTGTTGGTAGCGGCAGGTCCCGGTGCCTGGGTGTGGGTTTAGGGCTTGGAGAGGTGATGCTTTTTGCTGCGGTGCAAGCTGCAGTGGGGCTGCCCGGTCCCCGTGCCCGGGGTGGCCATAGCTGTCCCCAAGGACACCCAGTCCCTGCAGGGCACTGACATGTCCTCTCCGGGCGTGCAGTTTTCCAGGGGCCAGGAGCAGCACTGGTGGATCGGGCTGCACACCTACGAGAACGACGGGAGGTTCAAGTAAGTCAGAGACCGAGCCACCGCGTCCCTGCACGTCCCCATGCCACCGTCCCCAGCTCTCAGAGCACTGTGGCTCAGCACCTGCACCTCGGGGGTCTCATCCTGGGGTGCTGGGTTGGAGGTTCCTCACCCAAGAGAGGGCAGTGGTGGGGCACGCTCCCAGTTAGGGCGTGCAACCGGTCCCATGTGCCAAGTCACTGCTTGGCCTCGTGCTCCTGCCGGTGCCTTTCCCAGGTGGTCCGATGGGTCCCTCCTCAACTTCATCTCCTGGGCGCCGGGCAAGCCCCGGCCCATCAACAAGGACAAGAAGTGCGTGTACATGACAGCTAGCAGAGGTGAGGGGCCGGATCCGGCCACGCTGGGGCTCTGGAGGGGCTGGGGCTGCAGGCTGAGCGGAGGCACCCCTACCCCAGCACGGCGGGGGGGTCATGCCGGGCTTGTCTCTCCCTGCAGAGGACTGGGGGGACCAGAAGTGCCTGACAGCACTGCCCTACATCTGCAAGCGGAGCAATGGGACGGCCGTGAAGCCTTCCCTCCCGCCGCTGCCCGCTCCTGTGAGCGGGGGCTGTCCCCGCGGCTGGTTTCCCTTCCTCAGCAAGGTACGGCAGGAGGGAGAGGGGATGGAGGTGGGACGGAGAGGGGACGGCCACCTCCTGCCCTTCCACCAGCCCCGCCGAAGTGGAGAGGGGGTGGCTGAGAAACGGTGGGGTGGAGAGGGACACGTGCACGTGTTTTGGGGGAAATGCTGGGGGGTGCATGCACAGGGATGCTGGGAGAGGTGCACCGTGGGGTGTGGGTGCAGGAGGGGGTGATGAGGGTGCATGTGCATGGATGCTGGGGGAGAGGTGCACCATGGGGCGGGGGTGCAGGAGGGGCTGGGGGGCCGGCCGGTATGAGGGTGTGAAGGGGAGAAGGACCATTGGGGTAGAATGGGGCTGCAGAGGGTGGGTGAGCGGGGAGGGTGCAGGGCTTGGGGTGGGGGGGGCAGCTGCACCCCCTGGACCAGCCCGTGCCCCGGCCTGTGCAGTGTTTCAGCTTCAACGGCCACGACAAAGCCGAGATAGTGAAGTGGCCAGAGGCGAAGCAGGCGTGCGAGAGCCAGGGCGCCGTCCTGGCCACCATCGCCAGCCCCCTGGAGCAGGGTAGGTCCCCCCGCCCCCACCGGCCCCGCTGGCTGGGGACCTGTGGGGGGGTGGTCCTCAGCGCCTCGCCTGTCGCTTGCAGCTTTCATCACGTCCATGCTGCCCAACATCTCCTTTGACCTCTGGATCGGCCTCCACGACGCCCAGAGGGAGTTCCAGTGGGTGGAGGGCGAGCCGCTGCGGCACGCGAGCTGGGCGCCCGGCGAGCCCTCGGGCTGCGGCGCCTCCAGCCCCCGCGACAAGCCGGTGAGTGAGACCCCTCCGTAGCATCCCCCATCCCCTGGGAAGGTCTCAGCCCCGTGTCCCATCATGAGGATGGAAGGTTTTAGCGTGCCAGAGTGGCTCTCTGAAGGCAGAGCAGGATCTGGCCCTGTGGGGTGGGGGTCCCTGGGGTGGAGGTGTCCGTGGGGGTGGGATGGCGATGCTTAGGGCAGTGCTGACCTTGTGGCTTGGCCGTGCAGACCAACTGCGTGGTGGTGTGGCACGGCTCGCCCCCCCACTTCACGGGGCGCTGGGACGACCGGAACTGCCTGGAAGAGAAGCACGGCTACATCTGCCAGCGGAGCATAGGTAGTGGGGGGACGGGGGGGACAGCCCCAATCTCTGCTCACTGGTGACCTGCCACCACCGCCCCAGTGCCCCGTGCTGTGGTGGGGCTGTGGCCAGGGAGCTCGGGGCAATGGGCTCAGCATGAGGGGGAGCTCAGGGTGCTGGGGGAGCTTGGGGACATGGGCTTGACTTGGGGGGGGTCCCTGGTCCCAGCAGTTTGTGGGGCACCCCCGAACATGTGCACACTAGCCTGGATCTGTGTGTCCCATAGGGACATGCATCCTGATGGACAGCCCCAGGGTGGGGATGGCACCGGGGTGTCACTGCTCGTCACCCCTGGGACGTGGCCTCCCTGCCCTCCCCGGCTGCACCGGGGTGCCCCAGGTGCCTGTGCCCTGTGCACAGTGCTGCCAGGGACACCCCAGCTTGGGGTGGGGATGGACGAGGGGGTGACCCCCTGGGATGCGGGAGTGTCCTCCGTGCCCTCTGACCGTGTCTCTTTGCTCCCCCAGACCCGTCCCTGAGCCCCGCGCGGACGCCGTACCCCCCCTCGCCCACCGGCACCCTCTTTTACCACAACAGCACTTACCGCATCCTGCAGAAACCCCTCAGGTGGCACGAGGCGCTGCTGCTCTGCGAGACCCTCAACGCCACCCTGGCCACCATCCCCGACCCCTACAGCCAGGCTTTCCTCACCCAGGCCGTCAGCAGCCTGCGGGCTCCGCTCTGGATCGGGTTGGCCAACGACGAGGTGAGGGAAGGGGGCAAGCGCCCAGGCCGGTGGTCCCCAGAGGGTTGTGGAAGCCCCCCAGCTTCTCCTCCCCATGGTTCTCCAGGGAGGCCGGAGCTACTCGTGGCTGACGGAGGAGAACCTCTTCTACGCCAACTGGCAGGACGGGGAGCCCCAGCAGGTCGCCGGCTGCTCCTACATGGATACGGATGGGAGCTGGCGCACGGCCGGCTGTGACACCAAGCTGCAGGGGGGCATCTGCCAGCTCCGAGCAGGTTCTGGTCGGGGGGGCACGGGGGCTCGGCGGGAGGCGGACCGGGTGGGGAGCGCCCAAGGGGTGGAGATGGCATCCCACTGGGGACCTTCTGGAGCTCCGTGTGCATCCCTGCCCCAACGTGCTGTGGGACCCTGACACCCTGTGCCCCGCCACGTACCCCCAATGCACCGTGTGCTCCCCAGGTGTCCCCCGCACGCACAAGTGGAGCTACAGCGGCAGCTGCCCCAAGTCGCTGGAGGACTCGTCCTGGATCCCCTTCCGGGACCACTGCTACACCTTCCACATGGAGATCACCCTGGGGCAGAAAGATGCCATGAGGAGGTGCCAGAAAGGTACGGGGGGGCTGTGGTGGCCGAGGGGGGTGACGCACCCTTGGCAATGGAAGAGGACAGGGTCCCCAGGATGCCCGTGGGTGCATGAATGGGACCCCTGTCCCTGCGCCCATGTCCAGTGTTGGTCAGCCGTCATCTCCTCCTTGCTGTTACGTGTTGGGGTTCCCCAGCTCCCACATGGGTTGTGCGTGGTTCCTCAGCTTTGTTCTCTCAGACACTGCTGCTCCTGAGCTCCATCCTCCGAGCTCTGGGCTCTTCCCTGACACTCTTTCCTCCGCAGTTGGTGGCACGGTGTTGTCCATCCAGGACGAGATGGAAAACGTCTTCGTGTGGGAGCACCTCCAGGCGTATGAGGGCCCATCCAAGGGTGCCTGGCTGGGCATGACCTTCAACCCCAAAGGTACAAAGGAAGAAACAAGGTTTTGTCCCCCTTAGGCGACACCGTGAATTCCCACCAGGTCTGTGGTGAGCAGAGGAAACCCTTGGTGGTGGCACCAGTGGGGGGGGCTTATGCCATGGTGTGACCAGGAGCCCCGTTGCCTCAGGCCATGCAGGACGTGCCACGTGTGTCCTCCTCTGGCTTGGTGGGATGGGAGTGGTGGCTTTCAAGCCCAGAGCTTCCTCCGAGGCGCTGGAGCCTGTGGGTTCAGGAAGGTGCCCTGGTCCTCCCCTTCTCCCCATTTCCTCATCATACCTCCTGTCTCCCCATCACGTCTCCCGTTGCCCCATCACATCTCCCCGTCGCCCCGTCACACCTCCCCATGCTTTCTGAACTGGGGCAAAGATGGGGTGTCCCATTCAGCCTCTCGAGACCTAATTCTTCTATTTCCCAGGTGGCACCTTGGTTTGGCATGACAACACCGCCGTGAACTACTCCAACTGGGGCCAGCACGACACGGGGCCCAGCATGCTCAGCCAGAACAGCTGCTACTGGATCCAGAGCAGCAACGGCGTGTGGCGCCTGGGCTCCTGCACCAACGTCACCATGGGGGTCATCTGCAAGATCCCCCGAGGTAGGGGCCTCCCTGCTCCCCGAGGTGCCTGGGCTGATGTGGGGTGGGCTGGGGGTCTGGGCAGGGTACTGCAGGGCAGAGCTCTGTCCCGCTGGCAGCACTGGCCACGTGTGTTGGGCAATTCCAGTGTAGGGGGATAGTAGGGGCAGGAGCTGGGGTCTGCAGGCCCCCGCTGGGCTCTGTGGAGCTTGGGTGGGCTGTGCACGTCTCAGTGGCTGGGCGAGCACCTTGAGGCGGGATGAGGCTGGTGGGGTGGTGGTGGAGCAGAACCAGAGGACCCCCGCAGCTGTGCATCACCCAGCGTCTGCGTGGCGCGGCACTGGCAGTGGCGGAGGATGCGGGGCCGGTGGTGCGGGCACTGGGAAGAGGGGAGGGTGCTGTGGCCACGCACTCATCTGTCTGTGTTGCCGTTGCAGTGGAGGAGAGCAGCTTTTCCAGGGCAGGTGAGTGGCACCATCAGCTTGGGCACGGCACCGGGACCAGGAACCGGCGCTGGGAGGCTGTGCTGCAGCCCGGCTTGTATTAATAACCAGAGAAATGGTGTTTGTGGGTGGGAAATCCCATTTCCAGGTGGCTTTGGCCCTGGGTTAGCACTCCCCAGCAGCAGGAGCCATCTCTCTCCATTGAGGAGCGCGTCCGGCCAGCCCCTTGCTGGGCTCCTGCCCTTGTCCACGCCGCCTGGCCAGGCTAGGGGACAGACACCGCATCTGCTGGTGGGATCCCAAAGATCCATCCCAGGCAGCTGCCCAGATGTTTGTGCACATCAGGAGCGACCCAGAGATGCTGCCTGGCCCTGGGAGCTCTGCCACGGGCAGGATGTCCCCAAAATACAAAGCAGGCTCCAGTCCTGTCCTGCTCTGACCCATCCTGCATGAGAGCCCCCGTCTCGCTGGAGACCCACCAGCCAAAGCCCCTCTTGGAGGACGAGACAGCGGGAGATGGCAGGCTGCCTTTCACCGGCCTTTTCCCCTCCTTGCAGCTCTGCCAGAGAACACAACGGCCATCGCGGTGGTGGTGCTGTCGACACTGGTGCTGTGCGCCATGCTGGGCATCGCCGTCTACCTGTACAAGCGTCGGCGGAGCGCGGAGCGGGGCGCCTTCGAGAGCGCCCGCTACAGCCGCACCACCTCCAACCCCAGCGAATCCGCCGAGAAGAACATCCTGGTGTCGGACATGGAGATGAACGAGCAGCAAGACTAACGGCAGGGGGGACGCTGGGGACGGGGACCTGGGGAGGGGGGGGGTCGGAGAGCATCACACACGCTATCCCCACGGCGCACGGGGCAGGGGCGGCAGTGGGACCGTTGCAGCAGGGCAGGGAGAGGGGCTGGGGTCGGGGTCCGGCCGGGTGGGCGAGCAGAGGGAGCTGGGGTCCCTCCTGCCCCACGGGTCACTGCCGCCACCTCCGGACTCGTCCCCGGCTGCTGCGGGTTTGCCTGCAGCAGCCGTGGAGGCAATTTCAGGGCTAAAAAGTTTTGTGGAAAGTTGCCCCCCAGTTCAAGAGCTTTCTGGCGGCGTGAACAGGCTCCGAGACACCTTCCCCTCGGGAGAAGGCAAGCGCGGGCGTTCAGGGCCCTGCGATGGGCTCGTTCCCCCCAGGAACCGAGCTGGTGTCTGAGAAGACATCCTCCTGGGCAAGAGGTCTCTAAAGCCGATCTACCTCCCCTCTGCGCGCAGCGGCGAGGGCCCTGCCAGCCCCCTGTCCCCGCCACCGTGCCGCTCCTCTCCCCCTCCTCGGCCTCATCCTCCACCTCCGGCAGAAAGCAGTGGAGATGCCATTGCAGGAATCCGAGCGTGGACCCCCCCTCGGCATCAGCCATGGGACACCCCCCTCTCCTCCCTGGCACTGCCCTAGGGCCTCATCCAGCCCGGCAAGGCTGCGGCTGCTCCCGCGGGCTGGCAGCCAGAGCCCACCCCGCTTTCTGTTACTTTGGGGTGTGTGTTCCCCAAATAACTGCACGTGACAGCACCGGAGCAAACCGCTGGCCAGGCCCCTCCCCGGCGGGAGCATCCTTGGCACCCCAGGCTCTGCGGGAGGAGCTGGGTGCCGCGCACAAGGCGCTGCCGGAGAGCTGGGACCACCCTGCGTCCCTTGCCGGGCAGCGACGGCGCGGGGCTGGGGCCGCTTGCTGCTGGTTGCCTTGTTCGGGCCAGAAGGACGAGCGTCAGGGCTTGTAGGGTGGGGAGCGATTTGGAAGCTTTGGTGGTTACTTTGAAAGTTTGGTGGTTGTTGGGCTTTTTTTAAGGAAACGATAGCTTTTTTTGCTATACTGTATTGAGTGCGTGCTGAATATATACGTTCTTTCACACAGCTGGCTGGGGTGTTTGTGGTTGCCTGTTTTACGTGTAGGGTGTAGCGGAGGAGGAGGAGGAAGGCAGTGCGGGGCTAAGCCCCTGCCTGGCTTTAGAGCTGTGCAGGAAGGAGCGGGGGTGCCCGGGGCTGAGCCTCCTCCATCAGCTGCCCGCAGCAGCATCCCGGGTGCCGGGGACAGAGGATGCCTGGAGACAGCGAGAGACGTTCGGGCCCCGAGGGGGGTTCCCTGCTGGGAATGGGACCCAAAGAGCCCCTTAGACCTCTGAAGTGGGGCGGCACAGCCCTTACAAGAGACGTTGCGTTTAGCCCTCTGCCTCCGAGGCTCGAGTTGGTTTTTTTTTTGTTGTGACAACAACGGGAACTAGCTAATTTTTGTTACTCTCCTTTTTGACATCTGTGTGGATTTTAAAATCTGTTGATTTCACTTAAGCTGGACATTAAGTGTTTAAGAAACTGCTGGGGGGTGGGATGGGGGAACAAGGGATCGTTGGGGTTTTGTTTACTTTCTGGCAATGTCCAAAAGCCGCCACGACGTTTCAGGGCGAGCGAGAATCTGGAGCGCACAGAGCTGCCCCGGCTCCGTTTCTCTCTCTTGGCTTTCTCTGCATTTATTTCCTGAGGTCCTCTCTGGTTTGGAGCTGTTGATTTTGTCCACGGGCCCATGGCTTCCTGACGTGGGTGCTGGATCCTGACAAGCCGAGTGTGAATTCCTTCTCATCCCCAGCAGGCGTTGATGTACCAAGCAGGAAGTTTGGAGTGTGCTGGCATCCCTGCGGCAGGGATGGGTGGAATAGCAGGAGGGATGCTGAGCTGGAAGCTGTGCTGCCGGTGGGGATGGAGGTCCTGGATTAACTCCTCCTGGATGAGCAGAGCTGTTAGGAAGTCCTAAAAAAATAAAGGTTGAGGTTAGGATTGGTGGGAAGGAGCGGGCGAAGAGCGGTGCTGAGGTCGAGGGGTGCAGCCGGGCAGGGTTGGGGCTCATCTGGAGACGCGCATGAGACCCCGGGCAAGGTGGGCACAGGGGAGCACGGGGGTACGGCTGGGACGGTGGTGAGTTACCGGCGCCAGAGGAAAGCCCGTGCCGCGGACAGGCGTGGAGTGCTGGGGGTTAGGAAGGAGGTCCCGTAGCCGTGCAGGAGGGATTGCGCCTGGCTTTCACACAGCCCTACCTGGGGACACCTTGTTGAAGAGAGTTTCTTTTTTTTTTCTCCTTGATTAATTTGTTCTCTTTTCTTCTTCTCCTTTGCTTTCAAGAAAAGAAATTTGTACAGTCTAGGGGAAATTTTGTATGAGAAGAGTTTTGTCAGCTGTCAGCAGCGATCAGGATTACGGGAAAAACGCATATATGGTTAAGTGGTATCTCCTATCACCATTAGAATAATGTGAAGAATTGCTTACAAGGACCCTGTCAATTATATATATATATAAAAAATATATATATATAGTTTTGCATTTTTTTACTCTCTGTGGTTTGTAAGATCCTTTTAGAAGCTTGGAAATAAAATTTCCTTCCCCACCTATTTTCTTCCTTTTTTTTTTTTTTTTTGCTTTTATTTGGGAAAAACAAAACTTGTCTTTCCCTGTGTCCCTAACAAGTAGCGAACATAAAGCTGAAATTACACCTCCCTGTCTCGAGCGGAGGAGGCTCAAAGGCTGCCCAGGTGAGGGGGGGATGTTGTATTAATTCCTGGCATTGCTCGGTTGTGTGTCCTGTGGGTGTGGTGGCTCTCCTCTGCTTTGTTCAGAAGAGTCGGCCGGGGGGAGAAGATGAAGGAGGATGGGCAGCGTTTACTTGCGGATGACTCCTGAGTTGAAGGAAGATGTCAAACCCAGCAGGATCCTTGGAAAAGCACTGAGCCTTCTGTGTCTCACCAAGGGTAGGGAGATGGGGCTGCAATCCAGCTGAACCTGCTCCATCCCATAGCTCGTACCGGAGCGGTGAACAGTGGACGCGACCACCGTAGCACCAAAGACCCTGGCCGGGTTGCGGCATTCCTAGGCGCTGCCGGTGGAGGAAGGCTGTGGGGGTGAGCTGCACCAAAGCCGCTGAAGAAGAGCACTTCTCCTGAAGCAGCGAGGTCGGCAGCGTCCCGCTGGCACGGAGCACGGGCATCACGGCGGGGGCAGCCGCCGGCAGCGTTTCCGCACAGGAGGCTTCCCCCTGCTCGCGCCGCGTTGGCTCGGGGTGCTGTTTTCTCACCTCCCTCTGCTTGGGGGCTTCCCCCCATCCCCTCGGTAGCCTGGGGCTGCCTGCACCCACCGCTCCCTCCCCTGGGGGACAGACCACGCTGATGTGGGTGGGGGAGAGGAGACCTCCAGGAGGTTTCCCTCGGGTTTGCCAGGGCCTTTTGGTTTTGCCTTTCATTTGGTGGAGGGCACAGCGCAGGCGCTGGGAGCAGAAGCTCTCGGGATGCCTTTGAAGGCACAGATGAGTTTTCTCTTCTTTTGTTTTTCACCCGAGAGGTGAGAGGAGCTGGCGGGGGGGCGGCAAAGGCTGCTCCGTTTAATTGCAAACAGCAGTGGAAATAATGCTGAGTGACACCGCACTGCAGCGGGAGAAAGGACACTCGAGTCATCCTCCTTCTGGGGCTTAAAACACTCTCAGGGTGACCTGACCTGAATTCAGGTATGTGGTTTCTCTTCAAAGGAAGCCCAGTGAAACTCGCGCTGCTGATTTTAAACAGTGAAGCGCAGGATGCGCTTTAGTTTTTTTTTTAGTTTGACATAAATGCAGCCTTTGGAGAAAATAGTAGTTTGTAGTAACCAAAGGCCCTTTCTCACGGAAGTGAAGAGTCTCCGCCTTTTATCTGCTCTTCTAAACTTGAATTGAGCACACCCATTTGAAGGGAGTCATTAGAGAATTCCATGAGGTCTGGTTCAGGCTGGGTTCATCTGGAAAAGGATACGAAATAGCCTCGTTATTTTAATCCCCTTTAATTTCCCTACTGACTACTTAGGTATCAGACAGAGGGAAGGCAACAGCTCCGAGGCTGGCAACTAGGACGCTCTAAAATTAGCCGTTGGCAGATGTGCTTCTCGCCAGCCCCTGGGCTGCGGACCCGGGGTAAGGGTGTTGAACGGCGGTTTTATTTCCAGAAGGAATTTGTAGCGTGTCTAAGAAGTGCAGCACACCACGCCTGGACTCCAGGGTGAGCTTCATCTGATAAATCCGAGTCAGCCTGGGCTGCTGGCATAGCCGTAGGCTCCCGTCCTGGTCAGCTCTGATGCTCTCACTGCGCTCAGGGCACTAGTAGGTCTGAACTGGCTCAGATGAACGGTGACCTGAAGTGCCCTGTTCTCTTGAACAAAAAAAGAAGGCTGGGGCAGCTAGCTGAGCTGCAGCGCCTACATCGCACCTAAGGTTAGGTGAGCAGAATCCTGCCCGAAGAGGCTAATCCCCTTGAGCTTGCCTGCACCCATAGGTGAAAGCAGACCTAAGCTGCTTAGGACTTGCTCATCACCTGTGTTGAATGCTTTCAGCCCTGCACTGAGGCAGTCCTAATATCCACAGCATGTGGGAAGTGCTCAAATATATTTGGGAGCCGTCCAGCATGGGCAGTGCAGAAGCCGTTGTGCCGTGCTTGGCTCTTCTAAAGACACGCCGGCTGTTTTGACTACAAGCTGTAGCAAGCAGCATGCACAGAAAGGGTGAGGAGCCTGCTGGGCTGAGCCTGCTCTTTACCGCTGCGATCCCATGCAGCAGCGTTTGCGAAGGTGAAAATTCGGTGTTAAACGTTCAGAAAAAAGAAAACACTCAGTGGCTGTAGCGTATCAAAGATCGGGGCTCGTCACAGCCGCAGACGGGTATGGACTGTGACCAGTGGCCACTGCCTTTTTGAAGCAAATTGCAGTTGGCAGCTGTTTTCATTTCACCCCATGGTAAAAACCGCTACTCTGAAAAGAACCAGTTTGTGCAAAACGAGTAACCACAAGATCTTTGTTTCCTCATTCCCAGAATCCAGGCATAAGTCTGACTCAGAAGTTATTAATCTTTGCTGGATAAAGAAGGAATGCAGTGTTCTGTGAATACAGTGTCTGCTTAGTAAGTGACTTTGTTCAGGAATAGTCACAAATATGCTAGGTACTCTTCACTTGGGATGGTTACCGGTCATATTAGCGTGTATAGTTCATGTTTAATAATTACCTTCTAATTCATGCAGTTAGTACACAGTTTGTAAGGACCAACTTGGAGACTAGTGAGCCCAGCCACGCGTGCGGATCAGGTTTCCAGTGATGGACAATAACCAGCACAGAGTCAGCAGGCAGCATAGGGGATATTAAGTGCCTTAAAACTTGCAAAATTATACCCTCTCATCACACACAGTAAAAAGAATTATAATTTATCAAGTAATATATTTCAAGTTTATGTGGAATTGAGAAGTTAGGAAATGTGTTAATCAGACAAGAATTCAGAAGGTTCACGTACAGATCTGAGAATAGCTTTAAAGAATTTACACAGCAAATTTGTACCAATCAAACCAATTTTTTGCTGAGATACAAATACTCCAGACTTCTTGCTGCACAATACAGTGAAGCCTTCAGGCTCCTTCCTATCCTCGCTTCCAAACAGCAGCAGTATTTTCTAGTTGCTTTGCATGGATTCAACTCAGTGTCTTTGTATGTCAGCATTCAAGTCAAGATCCAAGTAATGGTTTTCTTCTGCCTTCATTCTCTCCTCCAAAACAAAGGACAGACCCTCTTTGTTCAGGCCATGTTAGTTGTTAAAGAAAGAGAACACTAAATACAAGAACTTTACCAAAAGTTCATCCCACTCAAGCTGAAGGCAATGCACTCAATGGTTTGTTGTCACGTGCATTCAATCAGCAGATGTAAAAGTGAGCTTTGGACCTTTTGGCTGTAAGCTGCGTGCAGGATCACGTCACTCTATAAGCTCAAGCTCTAATCAGAAGAAACCTCAGAAGCAAAGAATGTCGGTATTATATGTGACTCAAAACACACAGTAAAGGAACCGCAGGCATCTCCATAGCTTGTGATTTTAAAGGTTAAAGAAGGTCAGTCAAAAACCCAACTTACTAGCCAACTGTTTCCAATTAGGTGAGGCAGTTTCAGGACATAATCAATAGAAGTGCCATGTTGACTTCACTACTAGTTACCTTGACCTGTGGTCTTTTAAAGTAATTAGCAGTTAGTGTTTGGACTTTCAAAGACATCAGTAGGACTACAAAAAGGACTGTGTGACATAAACACACTCGTTTTGGCTTTAATTAAAGTAGGAGAAAAGTAAGGGTATAAAAAACAATGAAAAGGGTACTCAACATAGAGGCTTCTAGGTGGAATTCCAAAGTCATGAGAGTTTTATCTGTTTTTCTCAGTCAGGATCTGTAAATGAAGAAAGAAGGGTGCTTTAGAATACCTTTCTTCATCAATAATAAAAATACTAAGTGAACTTAACAAGATGAAATGTCATTGCTTTCTTTTAAGCTTGGAAGTAGAGAACAATCACTGAATAATTATTTTGATTGCTAATTATCTGCACTACTAGCCTGCTGTTCTGCTCTCAGAGGCACCTGTGCCATCCCTTCTAAACTCAGTTTTGCGGCTCATCTGAGGATGCAGCAGCTTCCCCAACATTCAAAAGATATTTATTATTTAACATAGCCTTCAGATCTATACAGTTTGAATTGCTGTGGGAACGTACGGTAAGACGGAAAGTATGATCTCTCCTCTTTGCACGTAAACATCTTCTAAACGCCGTGGAAATCACTCGAGTGCCCCGTGCCTCAGCATCTTTTTTCCTACGATGGGAATTTTGTAATTCTTACAGTACTACTGTTAAGTTTTAATATGTGGGAAACCTCTTGAAGTCACTGGGTGCAAATCATGCAAAAACTGCAAAGTCCTGCTCTCTTAGATTACTTTGGTAACTTACTGGTACCTTATTTATTGAAAGTACAGCTGCAAATGCAGTTTTCTCTTTTGATGGGATTGTCAAATCTACAGTATTTGAATTGTTTTTTAACTCTTAAATATTATCTAAGAAGTAAATCTAGTCTGTTCAATAAGGTAACTAGCAGATGGGTTTGTCTAGGGAATGAACTGCTGGCAGAGTGGCATGTGGGGCATAGCGTGGGACGTAGAAAGCGTGCAGGAAGGGCTCTTCAGAGGCGATACCGTTCACTAATTAAAGCGTCTGATTCAAAGCATGATTTCCTATTCGAAGGAGCGTGTCAGCATAAGCAAGTAAATTGCTGTTGCTCGGTGCTTGGGGCTCTTCAGCTCTGAGCGTTGGCTCTGGAGGCAATGGAGGGCGATGCGCTGGGAGCGCAGAAGGCAAATCCTGCTGTGGGTGAGGAATTGCTCACTGCTGGAGCTACCAGGCCGGGCAGAGCCTGGGAAAACCTCAGCTGTAATTAGCCAAGCAGTTCCTAGGTGTCACTGTAGCCCCAGCTGACAGAACTGAAAGAGCTCTCCTTTGGCAAAACCCCATGGAAGTGGAAGCAAGTCCAACAACCAAATGAAACTCGCTCCAGCTGAAAGAGGTTTGCTATGAGAATATTAGCTGTGTTATAAACACAAGAGCTGAAGTCTTCCTCTAGAATGAAATAACTCATTTGGCATTTAGCATTGTTCCCAGGCATTACAAGTCTTTTAAATCCTGTTTACATGGGGTGTTTTTCCTGTAACTGGCGTGTTAGAATTCAGAGAAACCTTTCTTCAGCAGCAGCAGCATCACGATTTCGTACCTCCTCATCAGCTCCTCGGTAAATGGATCTGCAAGACAACAAATACCTGTCATTCACTGGTAAAACGTCTATTTAAAACACGCGTTCTCATTTTTCTGTTCACCAATCCTGGACAATGAATTGTAATAGGACCTAGAAGGTGAAGGAGAAGTGGCTGGCTTGGCCAAAGAAGGCAATTTCACATCTCCGGAGAGTATGAACATGCTAAGGTTAATAAATGATTTGCCAGAGAAAGTTTCCTTACCCTTTTATTTCCATTCTATTTCCACCTTTGAGAGAAATAGGAGTCCTTCCTATTGGCTGAGGGACAAGAGTCCCTGTTCGGTAATGCAATTCAGCAAGCATTTATATCAGAAACAGGGAGCTAATCTCGTCTTAGCCAATAATCGTTGTCTACACAACTTATCTAAACATGAGGTTTACTTTGTTTAAATACCCATTACGAAATCAGAGTTGAGACAAAGGAAAATATCTTTGTAATGGAAAATGGATAAAATACCTCTGTAATGGATAGTTTAACTTTGAGGTCAAAGTCACGGTTGTGGCCAGAAACTTTAGAGGCAGTAGTTTTACAATGACAAGGCAAAGAACAAATGTAAACTGAGTTACTCTCAGATATGCGACTTGAATGACCCCTGACTCCCCAGGTGATAGCAGGTAAGTATCAATAAGCAAATAAGTTCAAATAAGCATCTTAACTTCCTTTGAAAATTGTTCTTTTCTTCTCATTAATTCATTTTAAAACACCATTGTTCACAGAAGATATTCCAGGGTAGATATTGCTATAAACTTAGAAGTACTGTAGAATTGAAGAAGACTTTATTCATCGTGACTAATGGTCACGTTCAGGAAAAAGCTGCAAGGCGATACGGAGTTTGAAAGGGTGGGAAAAAGGCACAGAGACTGAAACTTTTTGTTGAAGAGCAAAGACTGGTTTCAGACTGCTTGAAGACGTATTTTTTTAATCACTAGTACTAGCACCTCTTTAAAATTCCTGTCTGGAATGTTTCATTAAGGTAAGAAAAATTAAAATTGGAGATTTTTTTTTTTTTTTTTTTTTTTTTTTTTTTGAAGCAGTTCAGTAGGAGTCCCAACTTCCTTCTGATGTCCTTCTGAGCTCAGCAGGGGCGGCCACTGAAAATCCAATGGCTTAATATGGTTCTAGATCTTGAACGCTGAAACAGCAGAAACAAATGCAGGAAGCTTTTTCAGAGAAGGAGGCTTCACTTGCTGTTTGTGCAGACATTGAACCTCCCGTGGAAAACAGCTTCGGGCTCCTCCTCGGTATTTGATGTAGACGTGCTCTTTGACATCATAGGGACCAGCTGCGTGAGTAAGCACTCAATTTTCTAAGCCACAGAATCCAAGAGTATTTTGCAAGTAAAAGCAAGGCATTTTCTTAGAGTTTGTGATTACGTCTTAAAAAATAATCCAGTTCATTGCCCTGTTTTACATATGTCAATGTCTTGCTGTTAGCGTTTCTCTTTCAAAACTGGATGGATATGTAGAATTTCCTGATCAGCTCAAAGGAAAGAAAACACAGTGACTTTGTTAAAGCAAAACTAGATGAAAACAAAAGCTTTATTAAATGAATAAAGTCTTTAACAAGATGCCAGCCTTCTTTTTAGATGTTCCAGAAAAAACTCATAAATGCTGGTAAAGGCAATTTAACATCTTATTGAATCAAATAGTCGGGGGGAGTGCTAGCACACCAAATGCGTAACAAATCGAGTTTTACTGCAGCAGACTTTTAAAGAATTAAAGGACTAAAGCCCAACAGCTAGAACTTGTACACTGTGGGGTTTTTCTTTTTTCTTTTCATTGCTCATTGTTTTTGTGGGGAACTTCAATTAAATATCTTTACTGTACACTTGATATCATGTAAATTTTCCTAATTTCTGAAACTTGCATTTCCTGAATTTTTTCCTCCCACTTTTTGATGTTTAATGTGTCTCTTTTATATCTAAGTCCCTCTTGCCAATTCATGAGAACTTGCATATTTAATGAGAACAATTAAACAAGAATTTTGTAAAAGTGAGTTTTAAGCTCCAAAGCTTCCTTTCATTTTCCTCTGCTTTAGGCTGTCTTGAGCACTAGGAGAAAGGCAAGCAAGATTAATAAAGCTTTCCCATTTTAACACTGATTAGACATACGATTTAATATAGCTAGAAAAAGCAAAGAGAATGCTCTTTAAAAAAAATGAAAGCATGGAAATGCTTAAAAACAGGACAAGTGAGGAAATTAATACTTAAGATACAGTAAAGCTTTGGATTACTCTCGATATCAAAATGATTTGTGAACAGACATGACTGTCTGGTTTGCCATTAAGTTTTACTCAATGCATCTGTATTTTACTGTATTTTTTAAAAGACTTGTTTTGTTTGAGTAGCTAGTCCTAAGACAAGAAAATCTAAGGTTGCAGCTTAGTCTTTAGGATTTCTGATCTTTTTTTTTTTTTAAATTCTTGGCTTCTAAAATAAAATTTATACATGGGAAAGAACTACCAGACCCTCAGATATTTATATGGATTTAATGATGATTTTGTGCTAATAACACTCAGACTTTCAGGAGTACAATTGAACTCAAACCTAGCAGTAATGCGTTCTTCTGAGATGTACGTGGGAGAGAGCTTGGCACCCGCACT
Source organism: Gavia stellata (assembly GCF_030936135.1). Classification (NCBI taxonomy): domain Eukaryota; kingdom Metazoa; phylum Chordata; class Aves; order Gaviiformes; family Gaviidae; genus Gavia; species Gavia stellata. The sequence goes on along the minus strand of NC_082621.1, from coordinate 4,277,047 downwards.
TGGTGTTTTTCATTTCCAAGTCCAATCCAAATTGAGACTTTGAAAGAGAAGAGATACATGACCATGGCATCTTGCTGATGCGCCTTGTGTGGTTGTTTCAGCTAAAGGTCTTTTGCCTCTCCATCGCAGGCTGGCACCTGGGGTATGGGAAAGCCTCTGTCCTCCCTTTGAACTTCAGAGTGACACTGAGGGGGTGGACAGGATTTTTTTCAAAGCACAAAGGTCTCACATAGCCGGAGGGTCATGCGTTTCACTTGCTGTTCCCCATCCAAACCATATTAACGGCGACCTGCATGGGAGGGAAGGTTAAACAATGCAAGCAGCCCAACAGCAGAAGAACACTGATGGTAAACGTTTGAAAAAATAGGATCAAACACTCATTAATCGTCCATCAGTGATGCAGTACATTCTACCTCTGTGCCACCTTTGGGGGACTGCTCATTTATTTTTCCTGGTATGATCTATTTACATCAAGTGGGCTGACTCAGCTATCAAAACGCACACATACTTCAAAAATGAAAGTACATGATTCAGTATCAAAATATTTGAATGACTAACTAATGAATGATTGTGAAAAGCTTCACTGAACTACTCCCGTGGGTCTCTGTTTTAATTCAATATTCTCTCTGAAGTGTTTGTTTGAAAGTAGGTTCTCTTTCATGTTTGCCTGTTGCTGATAGACTTCTTTATGAGAGTTTTTAACAAGGCCATCTGTAACCTCTGACTGCTGCAGCGTTGTATCATTTGACGCTAAAGCTGTCACTTCAATTCCTGAAGGTTTTAGGAAAATGATGGCAAATAAAAATTTTCAGCATTTTGTACTATTTATCCTGCTTGCAGTAAATGTCCCACATCAGATGAGCTTGGCTTATATTACAGAAGAGGGAGTTAGACTAATTTAGAGCACATTTGACCATGTAATGCTGGGCCATTAACAGATAATTGAGGTTGCTCAGAAACCAGACTCATTCTAGCTGTAATTCTGTCCCACTACTGCACCATGCCAGAAACCTACCCTCAAGAGCAGATTCCATACCTAATTCTTTTACTTGTCACATGATTTGGTATCTCGCACCTGAACCCAAATTTTCAGAAGTTGAAAATTTTGCTTGTGGGTTTGCCAGTGATTTTAGGTGACTGTCTTTGATTCACTTTTACAGCAACCAGCGTGAACCACTATGACCATGATCTGTCTGCTCCACTTCATGTCTGCAACGTAGGTATTCATTTATCACCTAGTCATGACTTTAAAAAGACAAGGGTCTCTACAGTGAGGCTCGGGTGACCAGTTTAAGTCATCTTTCTCAAGGTAAGAGGAACCATATCTAGAATAGAATAGACTACTTCTATATCTCAGACTTGCCTTTTTCTCTACACCGACTATAACAAAATTGTGGCAAACTGATGTTGACTTTGTACTGGGAATGTCTAAAATGAGCAGAGATTAATCCCCCTCCTTTTGCCTGACTTTTGGAAGGGCTGAATTCTTCGCTGACTTCAGCTGGCACTGTGGCCGCATTCAGCTTTCTGAATGGCAAACAGAAAGTTTTAAAAATTATTTATTATAACAGATAGTCAAAAGGAGAGGTAGCTTGTGTAAATGCCAGGTCCTGATGCACCACAGGCAGGTGGTTTATGGGCTACATCTGAAAGTACTATTTTACTTTTTGTTTTCTCATCTGGACTGATGATTTTTCAGGAGAAAACTGTTGCTTAGTTCTTCGGTTTGGTTTTTTTTGAGTTGTTTTGTCTTGTCTTGTTTTTAATATGATGTTCAGCCATATCTAAGCCAGAAGTACCCACTAATTGTAGGGGTAAACATGTCATAACAACAACAATAGAAGAAAAAGAATTATTCTTATCACTCTGTCAGTATTATTTTAGACTGGACGTTTCAAAATGGCAAGACTAGAAAGGAATCACAAGAATCCAGCATCTCATAGCCTGGGTTCTAATTAAAATCCCTCCCAACCTCCAGACAATCAGGACTGAAAAATCACTGTCCCTGCGGTTTCAAGATGACTGATGAAAGACTTCAGACAAGCCACAAGCAGCCACTGGATCAGTTGATGTCACCTTTTTTTAGATCAGCTCAACTACAATCATAATGCTCCAGTGAAAAGATGTTCTATGAATTTCAAACCATCAAAAATGCCATTCCAGAGAGCTTTGCAAGGTACAGAACACAGTCCCAGTTTCACGTAGGGTTTGCCTGACAATTAACTGGAAAGTTTCATCTGCAGCTTTGCATTTCATAACAAGCTAAGACAAGGGATATATGTTTTAATTTGACATGTCCATAGCGCTGACCCACTGATTTGGTCACAAACGAAAGCACCACAAATGTATTCTAACTCTTCCTGTCTGCACGCCTGAAATGAGTGGAATAACGAAGTATCTCTCAAGAATATGGAAAAAGTATTTACTCACAGCCAAGAAAACCTTTCGCATGGGTTGAGATGCTTATCATAAAGAGGGGCGCTGGCAAAAAGGCCTCATCAAACCCCTTATTTTCACCCTTAGTTTAATTAAGATTCCCTAATGCATTGCTGCCAAAACTATTGAAAGGAGTTGGTTGTTAGTTAACGTCAACCAGAGAAGCTGGTAGGGATACGTCTGTGCTCATTTAAATGAGCACTGTTGAAAAAGTCATTACAGTTCTCATTCCTCAGTCATTCCAGGTGCATTTTCCAGGCATATAATCCTATACAATCCCAAAAGTTCCTCAGGATTTCTTCTAAAAATTTTTTTTGATGCTATGACTGGTGAGCAGGGTGAGCACAGGTGACTTTTGTGAAGCTGCCAAAACCACTGTGAAGATCATTTAAGTAAATGGAAGATAACAAGGAAATGAACCACCTTGCATTAGGATGGCGAGAGGTATATGAGGATCAGGTGTGATTACAGCCTGGACCTGTAAGGAAGCTGCACAACAGAAGTTTACCGGCTGGTTTTTGGAAAGGGAGGTCTGCTTGGAAATGCTTTGCTGGTTCTGTGTGGACTGAAGCGCTGCTGTAACCCTCAGAAGAAAGCAGTGAGGATGGGCCGTAACTAAAGGTAACTGGAAGCGCTGTTATTTTCACTACTTTTCTTACCGTTTTTCTGGTGACCAGGACGTACCTGAGTCTCGTGAGTTCTGCAAATCTCCATTCATAAAGGTGATGCAGTCCAAGATAGAGATGTGAATCTGTTAGTTCATGCTGTGCCTGTATGTAAAACCCAAATCTGTATTTTCACTCTCGGTGGCTTACATTGTGCTAAACTACACAAAGATGCTAGAAAACTACCTCTCTACAACTACCTGAAAGGGGGTTGTGGTGAGGTGGGTGTTGGCCTCTTCTCCCAAGTGACAGGACAAGAGGGAATGGCCTCAAGTTGCGCCAGGGGAGGTTCAGGCTGGATATCAGGAAAAATGTCTTTCCTGAGAGAGTGGTGAAGCATTGGCAGAGGCTGCCCAGGGAGGTGGTGGAGTCACCATCACTGGAGGGGTTCAAGGAACGTGTGGACGTGGCACTGCGGGACATGGTTTAGTGGGCATGGTGGGGTTGGGGTGGTGGTTGGACTTGATGGTCTTACAGGTCTTTTCCAACCTTAGTGGTTCTGTGAACTGACTGTGGTCTCAGGCGATGTCGTAGTAGTGACAACCCGTCTGGTGGGTGGGATAGGCTGCATAGTTATCTGTTCCTCTGTTCAATTGGTCTTTCTCATATAACATGACTAAAAAGCAGGTGCCCTGTGGTTACATGCTAACATGGGAGCGAGAGGAGTGCGGTGCAGCCTGGCTGGCTGAGTGGCAGCTGGCACGCTCCGGCGCGTGGCTGGAAAGGCATGACCGAAACGAAGGCACCACTGTTCTGGGACACGAGTGACAGTTAGTTATGGATGCATATGTACGTTCCTGTCACGACTCAGCATGTAGGACACGATTTTGCATTTTGTGTCCAGTACTGTAATGGGATTGGCGCCTCAAGAAAGGGGCTAGGCTGGAGGGGGGTGACCAGAACAATTTACTTAACACGTTGCTGTTCCTGTCTGCATCTGAGAGGCCTTCAGAAAGAAGGCAGTTCCGTATGAGCCATATTCAACCAAAGAGGCTGTGGGTTGAGTATCTCTGACTTACTGAATGCAATTCACGTATTAACTCTGGATTGTTTTCACAACTAATGTTGTAGGTGATAACTTTCTTACTAGCAATGCTCACAGCTGTTGGCCTATTGCGAGGATTCAGCATCCTCACAAGGGAGGGAGGATGCTGAAGGCGTTCTCTTAGATTTTGAGTCCTGGCCTGCAAAAATGCATGGTTGCCAGTTTTACTGAGACAATATCCTGTTAAAAAGGAAAGAATGAGCATTTTGAACATAGGTAACTAAAAGATCGACGTTTAGTCTGGCCTCAGGTATAAAATGGAGCATGGGATGAAACACTGTATGAGTACAGTATCTGTCCAGAATGGAACTTGGCAATTCCCAGCAGAGAAATGGGTCTATTCCAGTGAATATTAGTAAAGCTTGGTATAGTTCACCAGGAAGAAAGCAAATGTGAAGTACTGATCTGACACAAGCAATGGCAAATACCAAGCAGCAATTAAAAGGAAAAAAAGATGGTGCAATTAAAACTACAGATGTACTATACAGAACTGTGGTGGGTGGGTGTGTGGTTTTTGGGAGGAGGGGCTGCTTTCTTTTTTAATCTAGATCAACTACAATGCAGATAATAATCACTAATATGAAAAACAAGGAACAAATTTTCTGCATTCCTAGATGGAAGGTCTCTAAGGAAAATCCTGGCGCTGTGGGGAACCAGGTGCAGAACTAGATGGTGTTAAGCTCTCTTAGAACAGCTCATGAAACAGGGATGAACTGCCTCTAAAAGTGTCAATTCTCAGGGAGATACAGCAAGAGATCTTGACCACCTGTAGGTACTGAAGATTTCATGGCACTTGTAACTGTCATAAAATAAAATGCAGCATCCTGGCTGCATTCCACTGGGGGTAATTGATTTTGCCTCACCAAATTTCCACTCTGTGGTGCTAATTGAATACTTTTTTTAAATAGGGAATCTAATCAACCCTCAGGACAAAACACTTATTTTGTCTCGCTCTTGACAAACAAGTGTTTTGTTTGTGTTTTGCCTCTGTAATTAAAGTGCCAGCTGCCGATAGTGAAAGGAACTATAGAAATTAATAATTATTTCCCCTGTAAATACACTGTACAATATCGCTAGCGTGCAAGAGTAGCCCTCATTCCAAGTCAACAATGGCTGTATTCCACTGATTAGAGACAAAACACGACATGTATATGTAAGTGCATTTGGGGGGGGAGAGGGAGAATGGCAGAGAGGAGGGGAGGGATTTTTGTACGTGTGCACTTACAGAACGCACACGCTGGATGCTGAATGTAAATCCAAGCTCACTGAAAGCTATCTTAAGGCTACTAATAGTGTTTCTGAGAAGTACCATCATCTTTTTAAAAATCCTAAGTAGGCAGAGGCAGGACCAGCCAGGCTGTGAAGGGAAGTAGCATCACCCTTAACTTTGAATTCATCCTGCTCCAGAGGACTTTGATCAAAACACTGTTTGTTTGTTCAGGTGGTTTGGGGGTGGTGGTGTCCCTCTCATGGGTTAGGGATTCTGGTACACCTGGGAAAGGCTGTAACTGGGTTGGTGTATTCTTTGTGCTATAGTATTCTATGCTCTAGCATGTTTATAAATTCTCCTCAAATTGTTCTTTTAAAACTGCTGCATCTTTCTCCACCCTTTTCCCCCTTAATTTCTGTATTCCTTTTGGACATCTCAAGCCATGATGTTCTTCTCTTTTAGGCTTTCAATGAGTGTCTGCCAGTCTCAGCCTAAGTAAAAGGCTTTCTGTTCATATGTATTTTCCAGCATAGTGGCAAATCAATCACCTAGAAGATAGTTTGCTGGTGAACACTTCTGTCAAAGCATTCTGGGAAATCATTTACTTTTTTAATGAGCAAGTGAGGCCTGAAGGCATGCAGATGGGGAAATACACACTGTTTACTGCAAATAATTTGAGAAAGACACTTCTACCAGATTGTGCATCTTCTCCTAGTTGATAGGAAAGACTCTGGCACATTGAATTATTTATTTAGATGAGTAGAAATGCTGAAAAGGGCACCTAACCATATGTTTTAGAAGCTTCTGGCATCACTAGGAATGCATCACAAATAATACCCTAAAAGTACAGCAGTATAATATGATACAAAACACCTCAAGAAAGAAACACAACCTATAATCTTAATTACTCTAAATAGTCTAGCAATTATTCACCCTTGCAATTCATCCCATTTTTAAAATGCCTGGGGCGGGAAATGAGCCTTGCAGTTTCTCCTTGTGTGGAATGTGTAAGCATGATGCGCTGAATTATCAAACTAGACTCCAATACAGGCATCCGTTCAAATTCTGTAAAGTACTTCAAAGCTTCACAACTGAACGACGTGCGCGTGGTTCACGTGCAAGCCTTGCTACTTGGCTGCTAGTACGAGAAAGGCTGTGTAGAAGTGGGGACTGAAACTCCTACCAGGCACCCTGGGGAAAGCCAAGGCATTTGCAAGGCTTCTGGAGAAGGCAATATCTATTGCAATTTGCTAAAAGGCCTTGTGGTAATATCTTATTTCCTTACAGCTTGCACAGAGGGGTCCTGTCCATGATTTGAACTCCCTAGGGTCATGGAAACTTGTCAGTAACAGTGAAGGGATAGAATTCATGCATTAAAATTCAAGAATAGTGTTTTGAAATCTTACCAAGAAGATTTTCTTTGGCTGCTGAGCATGTTGATCCCTTTCCTTGATACTAGTATCACCTTATAATGAAATCAATACATCTGGCTTTGGTAAGATGAATTTCTCAGAAAACAGGCTATTCTTGGCTATCATTAAAAAAGGAGGCTCTTAGTTTCAATATTTCGGTCCCTCATTCCTGTATTTCTTTCTTTAAAATCCCGTATTCATTTAAAAAAACTAAAAAAGCCTAATGGGAAGGTGTTTCTTTCTTCTGCTGCTTAGTTTGCTAAATTCCACATCTTACATAATGTTGTGAAGGACAAACAATGAAATCCTTGGATGCTCTCCCTTAACCTGCTTCTCTCCTGCAATGTTGTATCTACATAACAAACAAGAATTTTTTCCATTGCCACACTTAATTACAGGTTTTCTCTATGCAAAGCCTCCAGATACCGGGCAGTTCTGTGAAATGCTCTGGGATTATACAATCCGAGCCTAAGATGAATAAAGTCTCTTTGCATTTATCGAAATCTGCATAAGCAAGCATATCTCTTTCTCACAGTTTAGCAGGTTTCAGTTGATGTTGACGTTTTACTACGCGCTGAAATATTGCAAGGCAGCAATATCAAAACAGGATTATGGACTCTTATCTGAAAAAAGGCAGTCTCTTACCCATGACTGTTGGTGATTTCTGTAATATGCATTCACGTTAAAATTGTCCACATCTATTATAAGGTTCTGCTTGCACAGCTCGCAGGTCTTCACAGCCTCCAGATCAGCCCCTGCAATAAGGCAAAAAATTAAGTCTTTAACCTTGAACTACATCATGCCTGTTATAAAATTGGAATGAGGAAATTTTTCTATTTTAAAGCTGTCTTCTACAGATTGCTGTCTTTTTATTGGAATTCTCCCGAATCATTTGAAACCACAGCATTTTTTTTTTATACTAAACACATGTAATAATTGGAATAGTCTTCTGTTAAATTCTGCGTGCTATATGACTGCACTGGATTTTTTTGTTTGCTTTTAAATGACAAAATCTGTAGCTTTTATGGATTAAAACTGCAGGGATCATGAGCCACACTGATGTAAAATGCAATAATGGATTCCGTACACAAACCTCCATCTAAGGTCTTTTCAGTACCAACAAAGCCAAGGAATTGCCTGGAATTGTTTACTTGCATCTTCCCCTCGTTATTTTTAAGACAACAATGAATTTCATTTGAGTGCCATAAAATAAATGGATACACCCCCACCCTAAAAACTGGTTCTCTTTTCCCCTTTTCTTCTGAAGGAAGATGTGGAACAAAAATTTCTGAAGAGGAAAAAGCCCCGCTTTCCGTGCGCACAGATGGCCTGCTAAAAAAAAAAAAAAAGAAAAACAAAGAAAGAAACCCTCCCCACACACTTCACTAACCAGAAGCAAAACTTCTGCTTGTTAAGATTGATATCTCATCCAACACGCTTCCTGGGACAAGGTTCCACTTAGATCTCTCATTGCTTAACGTATCACCACCTCTTTTCTTGCTTGGTCACCTAAACTACACAAGGAATTCTGTCTGAACAGGATCACGTCCCCGTATTCCGTCAACTAGCACTGAGGGGAAACTTAAATTATTCTATGAGGACAGGATTTGGGGAAGGTTTGGGAAATGTGACTCACTTCCCGAAGCTGGGGGCAAGCCAGGAATTCAAATGAATACAGCCTGGCAGGGAACCAAGTACACAGGATTTCACTGATACATCATTTGCCTCTTAAGACCGAAGAAACAAAGCTGGCGTAAGCTATTCTCTTCCCACGTACAGGGTTGGCATTTTACACCATCTACATGAGGTTAGGGTGTGTGTGTGTATATCATATACCAGCTTATATACTTTCTGAAGGTTAATTCTCTGGTTATTATCTGATGGTGGCTTTTTTTAATTTGTATTTTTAAGTGCTTACTTACAAGGAGTAAGTTGAAAATTATATAAGTCACTTATGTATACTATGGCTTCTGAAGTTTCTAAGTGCTTAACAAACACTGTAGAATGCGTCTTTAAAAAAAATAAAAAAACCCAAATCAACTTGTGTTGTGATTACCTTCAATCCCTTGATAAAGATAGGGTCCATATTGTGAAAATACACTTGTAATCTAAACTTACAGTGATATAACATCACTGATAATTTTCATTCAAATGGAACCAGAAATGGCACGGCGAGAATAGTGTTCAGGAAAAAAAAAGGCATGCTGACAGAAGTGAGGTTGAAATCAAAGAAAAATCAACAGGACTCTCCTCTAGCTAGGAGTCACCTTCCTGAACGCTAAGATTCGTCCTGCTCATATTCCTTCTCCCTTCCCCATCTGAATTCTTCCAACACTTCACACATTTCGTCTCATTTTATGGTTTTTGTCATTCAAACATTTCTCTTGCCTATTAGTCTTAAATGCGCAACTTATTATCCCTGCAAAATTTGATGTTCGCCTGATACTACTACTTGCTGTAGATTGGCTCATTAAATCTTTCAGCACTTGATATCAAAGATCTTGTTTTAATCTAAACCAAGCACTAGAAAATTATGGTTTTGGTGATCTGCTCATACATACCAGTAGCCTCATCAAAGGCATTAATATCTACTGTTATTTCACTGAGAATGCTTGTGCTACAGAAAAATACTACCATGGTGATCGAGCTATGAGTTAAATGTGTCGTTTCAGTAAATTTAAAGACTTCATCTTGTTCAACTCCGTTTGTATGGTGGTATTAGTTGAGAGGTAAAGCTGCCAGAAGCATCTCAACAGAATTTTTTATCTTGTGTGTGTGTCTCTCTCTCACCTGACTTTATTTTAGCTTTGAGCGAATTTTTTTAGACATTCCTGATGAACAAACTGCAGGCTTCCCACACAGGCACATGGCTCTAGCACTGAATTTGGATTTCCAGCAATCTGACAGATATGACGCCGATCTCCTTTCTCTTCTGCATCTTCTGCCAGGAGACTATTAAGCCACAACAGAAGATATCAAACACTGCTCTTGGCAAAGTCTACAGCTGAATAATGGACAGTATCTTTGCACTAATGTTCTAGGATTAGGAGAGATTTTACTAAGGACCTTTATCACATGATGGTGACCTGAAAGTATAATACCCAACAGTTCAGAGTTAATATGTACCTTAAAGCTGATAAATGTTCAAAGAAAAACCTTATGGTCTGTAAATCCCCTTTATGCTTTTGTGTAATCCAAATCTGATGATGTGTTGCTGAGAGTTACACAGCCACTCTTCTTTGAGAAGAACCAGTGTGTTTGAATAATACCTATCAAACGTGAGAGAAGGTATCTGCTGAATACTCTCCCCCTCAGCTCTGTTGGCATTGCATGAGTTTTGGGTATTTGTCCTGAGGGGCTTGCTTTCTAGAAACCCTTCTAAACTTGTGGTGAGGCAGGGGAAGTTCATTTCTTGGTGAAGAGTGGTATTTTAACCAAACAGGAAAAAAAAAGTTATGTTACAAAACATTTTAATGGCTTTGTATTCGTGGCTGATGGATGAAAACATGTGAAGTATTTACTGATTATGATCTAGTGCTTTTTGCATGAAATCTGATGAGCAGATTGAGTTCCTATTTAATAAAAAGAATACTAAACAACAAAAATGTTGAGCCTTGGATTGGACTATAGATTAACTAATGCTGTAAAAATAAGAAAATGAAAAAGCAATCTGTGACTCTATCACTTCACACATTCAAACCTTAACCACATGGAGTTACATCTCCATCCTCAACTTTGCCTACTAATACCCCTAGGTGCCACGTATACAACACCTCAGAAAATCAGACTCTTCGAGTTAATGTCACCAGCAGAATGTTGGGTTGGGGTTTTTTCTCCCTTTTTCCATCCCCTTCTAGCCATGGCTTGGTTTGCCTAAATGTTGTGTGTTGAGAAAGAAGGAAAAGGATGTTGTCTGAAAGCTGGAATAACAGGGTACCTGTTTACCCATAGAGCCTTCAGTTTCTTTCTGGTCTGCTCTTTGGTTATCTTTTCTCCCATTTTCTGGCATTTCTCCCCCTAAATTTCTTGGACAGAACAGGTACCATTACTAACTCCGGTTAGTGTTATCAGGAGACTGAGGAAACTCAAGAGAAGAGAGGCTTCCTGTTGGCATAGTAGGAAAGATGAATATTTACACCCTTTCAGTGCAAAATAGGAAAAACCTCTAGGTGTTCCTTCCACCTAAACTGTTACCTCCACACAGTCTGGCACCCCTAGTTCTGAATTGCCTTAACTTTTGAAGAGAAAAGTTTCATTCTGAAACGTCTGTCTAGCTGTCTGCTACATCCCCTGGGATAGCTGACAAACTTCAAAATACAGACAGTTGGTTTATTTGGAGAGAAGCTGGGAACAGAAATGTTTTTCCTGATAGCAGCTCTGAACCTAATTGCTTAAGCAGTTTCTTGAGACAGAGCGAGCAGCTTGTTGATTACAACGAGCAGCAGGGAAACCTATTGCTCCTTCATTCTGCCTTTATTTGAAAGTCTCTGCAGTCAAAGAAATTACTGTATTTAGACCACAGATAGAAAATAGGACAAGCAAACAATTAAAAATAACTTTGAACAAAGCTGTGTCTCTTAACTTGAACTTCTGATTATGGCTGGAATACATAAAGAAGCTGAGCGTAAAGGACTCCAGTGCTGGTTAAATGGGATCTATCCCAAAGGGAAGCCTTACGAGGGAATGAAAGGGCAAGTTCTATGACTATGCTATTAGCCATGCATACCAGTGCCCAAAGAGCACACTTGTGGGTTGTGGTGGACTCTGTCACATTGAGGAATCTATTTTTTGTCTCCAACTCTGTAACGACAAAACCCACAAATCTCCCTCACGTCTCTGCCCAAGAAAGCATGGTTAAAGATTCAGTGGTGTTCATTGATGTTCAGGAATAAAGCAAGTGGGTGTGTGACTTGTAGAAGAAGTATCATGATGCAAACACCATCTCCTTTTTGGGCGGTTTTCAGTGTCTCTAGTAGAACCAGCTGAAAGACAGCTGCTGTGAATTATAAGGATGGAGCTTTAGATGGAAGAACTATTAACTTATTTTTGTATGTTTCCAACTTTATAGAAAACTTGAAAGAGGAATAATGCAGCCCTTTACAAAATAAGTCAATTATCAAACCAACCTATGATAAAACTAAACTTTGAAATCTCCACAGTTTGTCACTTAGCTATAGCACAGTTTCCTGCAATTCATGATGTAGCTACCACGTGTTTATGTATAATTCTAGAGTCTGCATATATATTGAATATACTCCTCACCTTTCCCGTTGCTTAAGTTTCTCTTGATCTGCCCATGGCCTCTTCACTTCCTCTGTGCTTGGTGAATGGGAGATTGTTGTGTTGCTTATTGTATTTCTTTGGGTTTGTAAATAAGGCACCATCAGGGAAGTGAATGGCAGCTGATCATACAAAACACAAGCAATATGAAGATCAGGAGTGAATCTTGTCTGAAGCAAATTTGAGCTGGAAGCATCTATTGTGCTGGTTTTGGCTGGGGTAGAGTTAATTTTCTTCATAGTAGCTAGTATGGGTCTATGTTTTGGATTTGTGCTGAAAACAGCGTTGATAATCCAGGGAGGTTTTAGTTACTGCTGAGCAGGGCTTACACAGCATCACGGTCTCTTCAGCTTCTCACCCCACCCCACCAGCGAGTGAGCTGGGGGTGCACAAGGAGTTGGGAGGGGACACAGCCGGGACAGCTGACCCCAACTGACCAAAGGGATATCCCAGACCATATGATGTCATGCTCAGCATATAAAGATGGGAAGAAGAAGGAAGGGGGGATGTTCGGAGTGATGGCGTTTGTCTTCCCAAGTAACTGTTACGCATGATGGAGCCCCGCTTTCCTGGAGATGGCTGAACACCTGCATGCCCATGGGAATTAGCGAATGAATTCCTTGTTTTGCTGTGCTTGCATGCACGGCTTTTGCTTTACCTATTAAACTGTCTTTATCTCAACCCACGAGTTTTCTCACTTTTACTCTTCCGATTCTCTCCCCCATCCCACCTGGGGGGAGTGAGCGAGCGGCTGGGTGGGCATTAGTTGCCGGCTGGGGTTAAACCACAACATCTACGAAGACCTAGGTGAACTTCGTAAGTTCTCCCTGACATATGAAGTACCACCGGGAGATGAAATGTTCCAGCTGTCATTGATGCTATCCTCTACTAAGCCGCTGTCTTCAGGTGTATTGTGAAGAGGCAGTGAAGAGCCAAAACATTCTGAAGCAGAGTCCCTATAGCATATATAGGACAAGGCTGTATGCATACTGAGTGTTGAACTATCATCCAAATCCAGTGTTTGTGGAGCATATGTTGCTGTGCTCCGGTTTGCTGAGGACTCGGGTCTATGTGCAGACTGAGCTGAGGATCCTGGGCTGTTCGGTGCAGAGTGCAGTAGTGGTCTGGGAACGGCTGACAGAACTGACGTAACAAAGCTACCATGACATCTCTAATAGCTTTCATAAGAATGCAATAAATATGGGCTCTAACCCTATCTCTGTAATTAATATTATTAAGCATCTTTTGAATAGATTAATTACTCAGCCTATCTTCAAATTCAGAATGATCTGCATCTTCTAGACAATTTCCCATCTGGAGGGTAGAATTTGTCACTGTCCTTAAATTCTCTCCACTGTAGTTCTATAGCAGTGACCATCACTCTGTGCTCTCTTAAAGGCCAATGGGAAGATCTACCCCCTCTTGATGATGCATTTTTGTCATTTCCACCTTCTTCCAAGCTATGTCACTCACCTTGTGCTAAATATATTTCACTAAATTTGTTCCTGTGTCCCAGCATAATAGGAATTTGCCTAAGGCTCGGGGAAAGACTCTTCTTCAACCGATTGGCGTCTTCAGTATGTTCCGTTTCTTTAAAAGAATCTTCCATGGTTAAATACTGCATAGAACAAAAGCTTTTCCCTCTGGACCTGAAAGGGGCTCTTCTATGGTGCAGAAGGGATGAACCACTCTATGTGTTTGCTATGGAGGAACTGAGAGTTCCCTGGGAGGTCAATGTGGATGACTGAGTTAGAGATGATTGAACTTGTGCCTGTGCTGGAATAGTTCCTATTCTATTTTTCATCTCAAGGCCTCTGCAGTCCAGGCTGAGGTCAGAGGACTGTGTTATACTCCTCTCCTTTGAGATTGCTTCCTGTTCTCAAATGCAGTTTCACTTGATTTTCTTGCAGAGTCTTGTTGAGCTCCAAGATCTGCGTTCAAAATTAAAAAACCCACAACTGTCAAAATACCATTTTACTTTTGTATCGAGCATTTAGCACATGTTTGGAGTGACTTAAGAATATTGTCCTGGTATTGATGTTATAGCACAGTCAGTTATTGGTAATTCTAATTCTAGTACGTTTCTTGTTAACAATATGAATTTATTCATGAGCTTCTCTAGAACACAGACAGAAAATCAATACTGCTTGTCTGGTAGGACATGTGTAGGAACATGTGAAGAACACTAATAGATACTACTAAATGATGCAGTGGCACCTACGAGGCCAATTAATACTTACCTCCTTCCTGGAATGCGTTCTGACCCACCTGGTCCTTGCTTTGTTGACTACATAGTTTCAGCAGAAACCACCTCTATGTAAACAACAGGAATTGCATTGCCAACTTGTCTGAGGGTTTTTATTATGTAATGTAAGAGATGGGCTTTTCAGTTTTAAGAGTTTCATCTCACTTGCTTATTACACAGTAATGTAAGCTTTCAGCGAGCACTTTGATCTGCCCCAGTTTGAATGCGAAGCTGAGCTGATTTTCTCATGTGTACTCTGGGGGAGGTCTGCTGCTTGTTCTAATCCTCAAGGGCACCCTGCAACAGAACTCTCTGTATGTTAACATTTATACACAAACCCATATGTTATGGTAATAGAGAAAAAAAAATGTAGAGATTCTAATTATTATCTTACAAAAAATGTCACATAAAACATTAGGAAATGTGATAAACTTCATGAGATGACTGCAAGTCCTGTCTTCTTGTTTATCACAAAATAGAAGTTGGCTGGGTGAAACCAGTCTGCTCATGCTTCAGGATAGATCACTGACTTCTCAACAAGCGAGAGGCAGCCTACCTTCGTGTGTCGTCCTGTGGAATTGCCTCATGCAGTACAATCTTTAAACCACAGGAAAGAATATCATTTACAGGTAGAGAAAATAATCTCTCTGACAGCCTGATTTAGTTGTGGGTTAGGTCACTCGGATCAAACCCACACTACTACTCCGGTAGACGAGGTACTGTCCTTGCCAGTGTGGAATTACAGCCTGTGGGATTCCCCCAGCCATGCTTTATCCCTTGGCTGTTAAGTGTGTGTTTGCCTTCTCTCCCAAGGAGATATTTGGACTACTGTTCTGCTTGGGCTGTCTGCTCGTTCATACAGCATATTTTTAAATTGCTCGGGGCTGCTTTATCATGTTTCTTCTTGCTACATGGGTGCACTTGAATGTATTTATTTCCTATTTCCAACTGTAATGCAGTTTTAAAAACACGTGTGCTTTATCCGCGATTGCCGTCCTATATTTTACTGCGGCTATGTCCTTCTCTCTTCTGTGTCAAGCAAACTGCTTTTACCGTGAGAAACCATGCAGAAACTTAGGAGCAACTTAAGAATTCACTAAGACATGGTGTAGAAGGCAACATTTCCCATTATATTTAGTTTTTCTTGTACTTCTTTGGGTCTACTATACACTAAAATATGATCTAGAAGATAAATATTTCACCTCTAACTCCAAGGCACCATAAAAAAATATAAATGTGAGAGTAAACTGGGGCCATAGCAATCTCATTGGTCTTAAGAAGTTTAAGTATTTCTTTTCTCTTCTTCAAAACAAGATGTTTACTCTCTAGATAGCAATTTGAGAGTTCCTGAAGTTGATGAAAGTGGTAATTCCAAGGTGGTGACATCAAAGGAAGAAAAATGGCTGCGTTATTTCTCGCAGTTACCTCATTGCCTGTGGTCCCAGCAGAAACAGAGCTCTCCTAGCCCCAAACAAGTTTTGAATGGAAAATAATACCGGTACTCAGGACCTTCATACGGAAGATAAGATGGCTGGATTCAGTCTTGTGCTCTGCTAAAACCTGTATAAATCACTTACTGTGCCTTAGCTTCTCACTCAAATGTAAATAAACAAACCCGCGGGCGCTGTACAGATAAAGTCATTGAAATGGTGGAGGACAGTCAGAAACAAATTGCGCGGGGCAGAGAAGTATGTAAAATTGTCGGGCGAGCATGCCTGCATGCAGGTTAAGGATGTCAGAGAGAAATAGAAGATGAAGATAAAATATATTAGGAATGTGATGGGCAAGGAGGAGAATGTATCCTCAGTCTAATGCAGTATGAAAGGGACAGGAAGACCACAGGGATATGCCTTGAAGATAAACTTTCCTTTGAACTACTTGTTGCTGATAAATTAAAGGAAAGTTTGAGGTTTTTCTTCCCCTACAGACAAAGGGCAAGTTACACGCATAAGAATATGAGTCCATAGTAATATTTAATTTTGCTTTATTTCTATGCTGCTCTCTATTTCTTTTTTTCCCTGTCTGGAAGGACAGGGAAAGACAACTGGTCCTACTCTGCAAATGACCGTCTGCCTGAGTAAGGGCAGCCCTTTACTCGGGAGACTCCATGTTGATGTAAGTGAAGCTTTGAATGGAAATAAGGTTTTGTCCTTACATGGTTACAAGATCGGGGCACTAGTTAATTTTGACTATACTTTTTCCCCAAATACCTGAGGCCTATTTTCTGTTCTAAATTAAGTCAAAGACATGAAATAACGCTGATGTAAGAGGGATTACCTCAGACCTACATGAATGTACACTTAAATGGGTTTAACCTTAATTTTAAAATACCTCTTTTTGCTGAATTGTATTGGTTTTGAGTTAGTGGAATGCAAATATGCAGTAAATCAGAATTAGGAAAGGACCTATTCTATTTCCTCTCTAAAACTTAAAAAAACCCCTGAGTCTTCAATATTCAGTGGCATTCTTGATTGTGTGGAGAGCCCCAGTTTAATTATACATGGCAAGAACAACATCAAAATAGTTTTGTGTTTATGCAAACTATTTCTACAATGATGTAAACCTGCAAAGATGGTCATTCCTGCAAAACTGTTTCTCTCTCTGTATGGGCCTGGTTTTTGTTTCCAGAGATGTTCCTGTGTTCCCACAGTCTCCCTCAAGAAGAGAGAAACCATCCATCTGCTATGATATTTAGTGAATAATCTTTGTTCTATAAATATTTGAAGCTTTGTGCTTAAAAATGGAATATCACTTTAAAAAGCAACTTGCTGGCATGCATGCTGACTGACTTCACTGAAACAATAAACTGATTAGCTAATCCTGGCAAACTTCATATAGTTTTCTGAGAATTTACTCTTACACATTGTTAGGTTGGAACTTGTTTAATGGCTGCTATGTAAATTATGGAGGATTTATTTGTTGTTTTGATAAAATTAACTATAAGTAAAAGTAACTTTCCTATTTTTTTGTATTTTAAACACAAATAATACTTTTTAAATGACCCTTCCTATCTCAACCAATGGCAAAGTTGCATGAAATATGGACTTGATCCTGTTCTTATGAAAAGCCTAGTGAACATGACTGCAAAACTTCGCCTGCACCCTGCAGGAACAGGCTGATCGGAAGACGTGTGCTATCTCCAGCCTTTGATTCCGTGTTTCACAATTAACTAAAAGGCATGTCTGTGTGTTCTGTGATTCCTTATTTCAAAAGTAATTTTGGGTGTCCTGAATAATACCACTAAGGCATTTCACTTAATTCACTAAGTTTAGAGTTACAGGTGTAATTCCAATCTAAATTTGTCCACTGTGTGGCAGTTTAAAAATTACCTAAAAATGCAAGCGTGAACTCTATTTTTGAAACTTTTTTGTTATTAAACTGATTTGTTTATACGAAGAAAATAAAGCAAAGTAATATAAGGATGATTAAATTACAAAGCATCCATCCAGTTTGCTATTTGTAATATCAGGACACATGACTCAATTTCATGCACCCAGTACTCACCTGAGGTGACTTTATTTGGGTCAAGTACACTTTTCTTGACTTTTTTTAAGCTTACGTTGTATTTCAACTTCTGCTTGACTGATATATTGTCTATAATAGGAAATTTAAGGCCAGGTCTGTTCCCAGAATGTTTGATGACAGGTCCATGTTTGCTTCCAGAACTCTAATTTGTGAAGGTCTTGGAAAGAAAAAGAGGTGACTGAACATCACCAATTCTGAGGAAAAAAATTTGCAATACAAATAAAGCAGTATAAGAACAAATCTTCTAAATAGCAGGAAGAAAGTACATGCACCATCCATAAATAGAGATGTCCTTTCTCCTCCTCTTCTCCGTTCTTTGATCTCTCCCCCAAGTTGTTTAACATGTACTGAAACCAGATTTGTCCACAGAACGTACTATGTTCTTCGATTTTTTTTGTTTGCATTTTACTCAGGTTCTTTTTTGGAGTATGGGACTCTTCACTATACAAACCAAGGCCTTCTGTTAAAAATCTTCACTCTATTTTGCAGATGACTTGCCAGAGTGATATCACTATTACAAGAATAAAACTCAAAGCTGAGATTCTGTAATGTAAGAAAGTACCAACATGACATAAACAGATATACAAGTGAATGTTTCCAGTTAAGTTTATTAGATCAGTTAACTTGCAAGTCTAATTTGGACTTTTGACCTTTTGCATGTTAATATCATCAGGGGAACTACAATGTGAGCTATTCAAACCAAGTCATGGTGGTTCAATTATGAAACACTTCATGTGTTCCTGCTCCACAAAACAATTCTGCCTTTTGTATTCTAGAGGACAGGCATGACCTTTGTCACTATGATGTTAGCATTTTTCATTTAGATGTGTCTTTAGATGTTATTTGTCAATAACACTCAGAAATTAATTCTGGTCTTTAAAAATTCCTTGTAAAGAGATAAAACAGAGTAAGTTTTTATGTTACTGGATGCTCAAATACCAATATTGAGTGCTCAAGACTGAAAATAATAATTTTCAGATTAACACATCCCAACAATGCTTACACAGTTTAGGGTTAAGAATATAACATGCTCTTGGATATAATACAGCTTCATTCTTGGAGTAGCTACACTTGAAGCATTAAGTCTAGACTAATGCACAAAGAAAAGCGGAATAGCTAATGTACCAGTTTTTCAACTTCTGAATTTAAAAAGCTAAGTTAATCCAAAACGAAAAAAAAAAAAAGAAAATAACGTAATAAACTTTCATGCACATCCAGCTTATTATACCAATCACAGACAAACATGTTTACATAATTGGGCTTAATATATGGATACACGGAAAAAGCTGAAAGAAGAGGCATGTCACATGTTGAGACAAGGGCTTATTGGTAGAGTCGTATACTTACCAGATTACGTCTGATTACATTTACCTGCTTCATGAGCATAACACTGTTTTGGATTGTTCTAAAAAGCAGTAAATGAAAGTAAAATCCTTTTTCAGAAATTTGTATAAGGGTAGGAACCTAACGTTCCCCGATACAAGCATGTTAATCTTACTCATATTAATCAAATGCCACAGGGAGCTCCTAAAGCCCTTTTTTTCCTTGCAGATTCAGAAAGTTCATGTATCGCACTGGAGAAAGTTTAGACATACATTCATTTACTGAATGATTGTGGGTTAAAAAAAAAAACTACTACGTATATCTGTGTAGGGGGAGAGGAACGTAAAAATTACTCGGATACAGAGGCTATGCTGATAGTCTTAATTTGAATGGCAGTAAAGGGTTCCTTTCCCATCTTCTTTCAGAGGTCTTTAGGACAGTGAATCGGAATAGAATGTGCAAGAGGAGGATTCGGGTTTTGTTTATATGTACATAGAAAGATCAAGCCAAAGAGCTGTAGCATGTACCAACATAGCCGTTACTTGCAATCTGGCAAATTCTGTATAAATGTAATCTTCCTTTCACATGGTATAAAGAAAAGATTGATGAACCTTCTTTGGAAAGAAAGAAGGAAAAGTTCTGTGGAAGAAGATAAATGCTTAACGATGTAGCTAAAAGGCTAGTGTATTAGCTGAGATGAGTAACTAGAGAGGAACATCTTCCTGTTGGGCCACTGTCAAAATGGTGATAAATATGAAAGCGTATCAGAATGATAATCAATATTATTGTTAATTCTTCCTGAAGTACCATCTCCTAAGATCTCTCTGATCTGATTCTGCCAAGTACTTTCCTGATTATAATTGTTTTCTGTAGTAACTTGCATATTTCAATGAACATTATTTCATTAAGCTGTGTTGCAATTGTACATTCAAGATGTTGCATTACTCGCTAGTAATATAGCAACATTTCAATCAGAAGTAGAAAATATTTTGTCATCCAGATTAGTGAACTGTTCCTGGTATGTTTTAAAAAAAAATGTTGATATGACACATCTTGCAAACCTCGTATTAGACGTAAAAAATACTGCAGTGAAAAGGATTAGCACGCCATTACGGTTATGAAATTAGAACCTAGGAGATAAATTTTATATGCTTTTTTAACTTCACAGAATTTCCATCTTAGTGTATCATTGATAGTTGGTAGATCAGGTCAGTTTTCTTAAAAACATTCAGATAAATTTCTATTTTTCACTTCATTCTTGGAATATGATTTCCTTTTTTTTTTTTTCCTAAGAAGGAAAGACTATTATTTTATTCACCAGTCACTATTTGCTGGCAGGTAGCACAGCAGTGGAGGAGATAACCATCTAGTCTTATATCCCACAGATCATCTACAGAGCTCGAAGCGCTGAGGCAGAAAGCGGAAGGGACTTGTTGAAAGATAACGGTCCATAGCAGCAGCAGAACCTAAATACAAAATAACCTTTCTGAAGTAAATGGTGTTTCTGCCATTGAGCTCACAAAGTCATTGCTTTCTAATTTTTGTTCTTCGATTATTTGTGCTGTGGGGTGTTGGTTTGGTTGGAGAGTATTTTGTTTTTATGTGCAGTTTTTGTGGTCTAAATATTATAATTTAGAAAGATAGTCATATCTTATTTAAATATTCTGAAGGATGGAGTGTTTGCCACAATGTTAACAACTTGTTCAATGATAACTGCCTATCATAAAAACTTTGCACATTTTCTTCACATTTTATTTTTGTAACTTAAGCTTTTCAAGCACAGATCTTGCTCTCTGGCAAATAAAATAGCTAAGAACAGATAGCTTCTCTTTATGTAGGTTCTCCACAAACTGGAATGCTAACCATAGGATTAAGTCTGGTTTTTCATGTGTTGGTAGCAAAGTAGGTCTTTAGTACACCCTACCATAGCTTCGCTCTTCTATTTAAACATCTCAGAAAAGTCTAGATGTTCACTGTTGTTTCCTGCTGCAGGGCTAGAGGTCTCCTTCGAAGTGTTTGATGATATTTCAAAGCTTTGGACAATACAGCTATAAGTTTGAACGGTCAGTGAAGTGCAGTGTAATTTATTATAGCATATGGTACAAAGGAGGCGCAGAGTAAGGATGAAAAATTCCTAAAAGCTACATGTGCTCAGTTGCTAGCTCGAGGTATAAGCTTTAGCCAGTAAAAACAAATAATTATGTATGTTCTGTATCCTCAGATTAGAAAATAAGAACCATGTTATTCAGCTTTAAAATTATTTAGATTCTTTTCTCAGGGGCATTGTAATTTCCTTTCTTTTTACCCAGATATTTTTAATGTTTGTTTTAAACTGAGACCATAAAGTGTGCATAATCTTCTAATCTCACAGTCCATTTTAACATACTTAGTTCCACTGTTTTAATTCCATTTGCCTTTCAATTTGGGATAAAAATTATAAACACTGTATTTCAGAATGCAGAAGTGAGACACCAAGATCAATCTTTGCGTTAGGGGGAGATTTATTTTAGTTTCAATTCCCTGTTGGCAACAAATAGAGCAGAACAAAAACTAGAGGGAGCTGTTGTTCACAAATAATCTCCATTATCGTTCATTCTGAAATAAATTAGAAGACTATTCTTTTCACAGGGGGAAAAAAAAAAAGGACTGTCCAAAATATGCAGCAATAGCATGGAGGGCAGGATAGATAATTAAGGCAGAAGTATGGACTACCTGGTCTAATGGAAGCACATATATTACCTGTATCAGGGAGAAAGAGAGGGAAGCAAACGTGAGATCAAGTGAAAGACTGAATTCATCTGCCCTGTGGTTTAAAGGTATAAATGGATACATTTTCATTCAGTTAGCAATGCACAAGACATTTTCATTTCATTTTTGAAACAGCAGAACAAATGCCTAGACAAATGCTATGCACTGGAAATCAACAACACTGAAGCTGTGTTTGATAAAGGAATGATAAACCAGTAGATAGCTCCATTCATTGTGAGGCTACTGAATTAGCTCAATAACTAGAAGAAAGCTTATTTAATAAACAGAAATGTTTCTTCTGGAAATAATATTAAACAATGCAAACAACCTGAATCCTTACCAAATACTTTCAAAGTCAGATAAATAGAAATATCTGGAGGGTAAACTTTGTTTCATGAGAAGCTGCATGATATAAAAGAATTATCATGTAGTATAATACATGAAATATGTACAAGCCAAATATATTTGTTGGCACAAAAGTCCTCCGGCATATTGAAGTAAAACATCCACATATTTTGGGGGTTATCTGGTAAAACTCTCGTGAAACTCGCCAGTCATCAGATCACTCTGGACCACTGTCTTTCATTCTGTTCTAATCACAAAACAACTGTGAACTTGCCCAGTTCACCACCCTTTCCTGTGAAATACTGAGCAAACAGAATGTATGTTGACACAGTCTTTCAGGGAAAAAAAGGCTTGCACTAGCAGATACTCAACCAAGGGAAGTTTGCTTGCTTGTTTCTCTAGAACCACATTCAGTTACACTAGAATGCTTCCTCAGAGGTCTTAACTCCATGTAACTCCACCAAAAATAGCATATGTAAATATTTCTTTACTTTTAATTTGAGAATCTATCTTCATGAACGCAACATAGGCTTCATAGAGATTAGTAGTCTCGTATGGACTTTACATTTTATTAAAAATTGTAAAACTATAATCTTTGAATATTCATGCATTAAATATCAAGAATCTGTTGATTTTCAAGATGTACACACAACAAAAAAATTGCTATGTATCCCTTCCTTGTCTGCAATGTGCACAGGGATGAAAAAATATTTCCAGTCAAGCTATTTGAAAAGATGACTGGTATTTAGCAAAGAATTTGCATTGTGAACAAAGTTTTCCTCAATATCCTGTTCTGTGCTAGACGGATGGCCTTAGTCTGTCCTGCACCTGAATGAATACCAGCAACACCACTTTGCCTGGGAACCACCCAAATGAAGTTAAACACAACTAAGGGACTGACTGGTGGCAAGAAAAATCTTCTAAGTGAATAGTTGTCTCAGGTTCACTTTTGTAATTGATTGATTGCCACTCGAAGACCAAAAAAAAAAACCCCACCCTAAGAAAGCATGCCTTATCAAGTGCAACTTGCAGGAGCTGTTCAGAGGACAGAGGGTGCATCTGCAGTAGCATTTTGTTCAGATCTGGGCATTGTACTTTTGAAATGACTCTATAGTCTCCGCTTACTGAGAGGCAGTCTGGGAGAACACATACTAAAATGCCTTTCATATGAAACTTAACTGGAAGAGAGGCTCCAGCTGGTCATTAGTATTAGACTGGAAATTAGGAAAAAATTCTTTGCTGAGAGAGTGGTGAAGCACTGGAAGAGGCTGCCCAGGGAGGTGGTGGAATCACCATCACTGGAGGTGTTCAAGGAACGTGTGGACGTGGCACTGCAGGACATGGTTTAGTGGGCATGGTGGGGTTGGGGTGATGGTTGGACTTGATGATCTTACAGATCTTTTCCAACCTTCATGATTCTGTGATTCACATGACCAGCTGAGCAATAGGCAGAAGTAAAACCTCTTAAAATGCATATAATGTGGATGTCACACCCTTGACTCCAACTCTTGCTCTGTAACGCTCCTTCTATCAGGCTGTATTACTGCCTGGTGAAGGTGTAATCCAGAGTTACCCAGAGACCAGTCTAAGATGGTACAATGAACTTGCAGGAAAGCAGGGCCAGTCATGAACCCTTTTCTAACCTCCTTACCAACACTGGGATGCTCTTTTTTGACTTGGTCTTCTCTATTATGAATCCGTATCACTATAGGTTTTGCACAGGGGGAAAAAAGAAAAGGGGGTGGGGGGAGGCAAAAAATCAAAACACTGTAGTATGTAATTCTCTCACCGGAAATATGATGGAAAAACCCCACGAGACAGAAATCATAATTTTGTATTATTTTGTTCACCTAATACACTGATGATGGCAGTATAACAGCCAAAACAGAAGTGAGGTTGGTAATTGAGCAGTGTATTCAAATTACTATCAGAAATATGCATCAAACCCCAATACAACTATTACAAAAGCAACGTCACTTAAAAGAGAAAGTGCATGGGAGAGGCATGCACACCCAGCCAAAATATTCACCCATTGCATGTTCTAATCTTTGCCAAATTCAAGTAAGATTGCTTTGCTTCGTAGAATAGGAAAGCCTGAATCCAGCCAAGTCAAAGTAATATCATCTGCATTTGCCAATATATGCACGTTAGGGAATGACTCTGACCTAAATGTAATGACCTGATTTGAGAACAGACTCAACCACATAAGAGAGGGTTTACTTTATAGACTTAATTTCACATTGTAGAAGACACAGTTCTTCCACATCTGAAACAAGGCGACTCACACCCTTTAGCCCTCTCTGGGAACTCTGTCCATGCTCTCTCCCATAACACAGGAGAGCACGGAAGCAACATCCCAATTCCATTGTTTTACTGAATAGTTTAGTACGGAGACTGCTTTCTCAGTATGTAGGAGAACTGGGTTTGCTTCCCCTTCAATAGGAACGCTCTAGCCGCTAAGCTGTGGTCTCTAGTGGGGGAGGTTTTTGAGTTTTCCTGCCTACAGTGTTCACTTCGCATGGAATGGCAAGGAGGAAGTTAATACAGTTGTAATCTAGCTGTTGGGGACTGGCAAAGTAGTGCAGGGATCTAAGTTTCAGCAGACTGGAACCAAGGTTTCCTCCCCCTTTTTCCGCCTCGGTGAAATTTCCTCCCTGAAACTCCATCACCCAGACATGTAGGTTAGGGGAATGTGTAATGTTTGTAGCTCTTGAGAGGGTTTAGGCACAAGTGAGAATAACTGTCCTGAGTGCTCAAGATACAGCTGGGCATGGTCAGTATTGTTGAGCTCTCCTGAGAACTTTACTGGAAGATTTAGCCCTTCTTGGCTTTTATTCTCTGCATTGCTAGCTGGTAAATCAATAAATAATACAGTGATTTTCCAAAGAACTCCTTGTGTTAGTATAATTTGACTGTTTTTCTAATGTCTAAAGTGTATCACACAACTTTCAAGGGTACTTTGGATTAAGACAAGAGTTCAATGGAACTACCAAATAATGTTTTGGAAAACAGATTAACCTTTGCTATGAGCCATGTCTGTTATGAGAAATATCATGTCTGTTTTGAGAAATATCATACTCTGATGAGAGATGCAGCACTAAGTTTTCATGTTTAATGCATTTTAACTCTGAGAATCTCCTTATGGCGATGACAGCAAATGGAAAACAAACTGTGAACAGCAGTAAGCGCAGATATCCTGATCTCAGCAGATTAAAAGATATTTGGGAAATAGCGTAATGATTACAGCAGCAGCCTCTGCGTTCTTATAATGTTCTTAGGAAAGTGGGTTTCAGGTGAGATAACGATGATCAGACATGGGGTACTGTAGCTGATCATCCTACAGGTGGGTGAAACAAGTGTAAGTTCTGGCTGGGGGGAAGCAATTCACTTTGCAACTCATCTTGTTTACAGCTTTGAGATGGGCTTAACTTTTATTCATTGGGCTCATACGTGTAATTTCTAGCATTGATGTAAGACTTCCCTAGATTTTCTGTAAGAGAAGACCAGAGGATTTCCCTGGTTTATTTTGAATCTCTAAGAAATCTGGTTTTTCTGTAATTTCTAGCCTGTGAAACATAGTAAACTGGTGGCTGGAAAGGCTTGCACAGAACCTGCATCAAGGAAAAATGTGTGAGTTGTGGCAGCCCCCTCCATCCTGACTTGTTTTCAGTTAAACTCAAGACCAAATAAAAAGCTTGCTTTTCTCTTACAGAAAGACAAATATTAACATAGCTCAATATGCTGTGAAAATTTGTCTCTGCCACCTGTAAAACTCAAGAAAAGTTTCTGTTGTGCACTGTTCTGTGAAAAAACTTTGGGAATTTTTTTTTTTGTAATCTAGTTTTAGAAAGGAGCCAATCCTTATGTGGTTATAGCAGGTGGTTTTCATGTCAGTTCACCCTTGCCCCAGCTTTTGCAGTATGGATAAACAATTGTATAGGGTAGGACACCCAAAATAATTAAGTTTCCGTTAGGGTCATGACAGCTGGTGGCTATGGATGACTGAAATTTTATTAATGCCTCACAAATAGTAGAACATTTGAGTTATCAGTGTCTTACACTAAGAATGAGTTCAAGCAAAAACATAACCAAACTTCTTTTGATGATCAGCAAGACCTCATCCCACAACGCAGATATTATGAACTGCAGTTCTGGTCCACAAGATGGTGAACAAATGTAGAGTGGATAACAGAAAGATGATAAAGGCAGCTCTGCATCACCATTGCATTATTGTGATCCCTTGGACTTACCGATGCTAATCCAGCCATTACGTAAGTACTTTTCTAACATGCAACATACGATGGCTTCTTGCCTTATTCAGCAATAAGGGGTTTAGGTCACCTTTATATTTTCCTCATTCTGCTGTGGAAGCACAGTGCAGCTTTGTCATGAACACAAATCTGACCCATGCTTGAGAAACTGAAGGATGCAGTGGGTGCAGGCACAGCTGAAAAACATATGTTACCTGAGTTAATTGTCCTCAAATTAGTTCTCATGGCTGTTTTATTGTTTTCCTTTTGGATTTTTAAGGTAGGTGCTCTACAATGGAATCTTTTGCATTGCCAGTTCTGTATGACCCCAATTTAGTTACCTGCCTGATGACTGGTACGTTTGATGGCCACGGTGTGTCATAACTGCCTGTAGCAAAGATGGAACTTTGGGTTTTCCCCCTCTGTTTTTCCCTTGTGTGGTGGTGGTGTTTCTTTTTAGCCCATTCTCTGTTCTGCTTCTGTCATCTCAGACATGCCTAAGAGAAATTTTTCTGCGTTGTGCACCTGGGTGATACGATCTCATGTCTGAGTGTTCATAATCCATATTCTTTATAAGGTACATCATGTGATAAAAAAGTTAATCCACTGAATGACTAAGCTCACCGCTGATGAGAATAATTATCTGACCTGGTAATGAAATAATTTTGGTAAATATAAATAGCAAACACTGCAATGGTTTATTGGAGCTTAGTATTGTATTTGAAGATGCCCACCGTTAAACTCCAGAGATAAAAATCTATAAAATGAGGGAGCTAATGCTTTCCATGGAGTTTTCTGTTCTCCTTGCCTTGCTTGTGAGGAAAACTCATTCTGGACAATAAAAATTGCTTGTATTTGTTTTCCGATTATTCTCATGCCAAAACATTGCAGAAATTAGTGGACTTAGCAGTGATAGGTTTACGGTTGGACCTGATGATCTTAAAGATCTTTCCCAACCTAAACGATTCAATGAGTCTATGATTCTACATGCCACCATCAATGCAAGTGGTCTTGCTGTGCACCTGCACAGTGGTCTTGATGATCAGTCTGACTACACAGCTATTTGGTGTTTGGTTTGGTTTTCCTATTTTAATGCTGTCATCATTAGTTTGATCAAGTGGAATGACCAGAGCCATTAGACTCATCTGCTTCAGCATTCTCCCAAGAAAAAAAGGAATCTCCGGCTAATATCAACATCATATAGCAGCCTCTATCCTCCACAAACACTCGGCAGAGTGGAATAAAGGGGGAAAAGGGAGCAGTGGCAGAGTGCGCACCAGCAAGGCATAAAGCTTGCTGTCAGCATGGCCTCTAAAGCTGAACTATTACGTGCCGGAATTTGAAGCACCATCCTGCCAACTGTAATAGGTGTAAAGACACCTTCTGCTTCTGGCCTGTTAAACTTCCCCCAAGATCTACCTGACCAGCCCAGATACCACGTGACTGGAAACTTGGTGCCAGACAAAATCGGTTTGACACTGAGCACACTGAGAATTTGCCCAGTATACAAACACATACTTTCTGTATTGCTGTGGCTCTGAAACCAGAGTTAAGCCTTAGTGTTCAGCTACTAGAAAAACTATTGTAGAAGTTAAAAAACACTGTTTCCGCTAAAATCAGGAAAATAAAATACTGCTCAACTTAGAAAGCAAGCAAATTCTTGTAGTTTGAGTCTTATGGACATATATTTATATGATGCATAGTTTGTCTAGCCTCTGAATCTGGGCTGGGACTCACAGTGCTACCCTCAAAAGAAGAGAATAAAAGAAACTCTGTGTTTTTCTCACTGGGTCTTTATTTGAATGTATGCTACAAATTTTGCCCTTGTAGCATTTAGTTAGTAGTCTAGCTTGGTCAGAACCAAGTTTTTCCTGAAGTTAATGGAAACACTTGAATTTGATCCAAAGTCTTCAAAAAATGCTAACTCCTGCAACCTTTATTTACATAAAAAACTCTTTCTGCCAGAAATTGTGCTGTGGGACCCAGACTGCAAGCCCCTTACATATCAGCAGTTGTTTGCAGAGAGTGAGCAACTACAGTGAAATTGGTGGTAATAGTTCTGTATACCTTCTCCAAAATGTAAGCAATAGATTCACAGTCTTGCCCATAAATATTATAGTTTGCACCTGCTTGAGTGAGTAGACTTGCCTGCCAAAGAAACGATCTTAATTTACGTACTGGAGACAGACTGTATAGTGTGCTGTTCCTAACAAAAGCCCCTACGCTGCTCAATTTTCCCTCCTCCCCTTCAGGCTTTTAAATTATTGACAATAAGATAGCAGCTGCAAACAGATACACTTATTTCAGTACAGCAATATCATATTCTAGCATTCTTTCTGGATGTTTCCTTTACTGCTTTAGTTTTCCCATTTTAGTTAGTTTAAAAATCTGTTAAAATGTAACAAGTCAATGGAGGGACTGTATAAATGGCTCTGCAGAGTTCTAAATTTACTTTCAGTGACTCCGTATCAAACTGACCCAATCTGCAAATCAACAGATGATTTAACTGCCATCTTTACAAATTTCATCTTGGCTCTAGAATTCATAATGTGATCTCTCTGCCTCTTACATAATTACCAGTAATAAAGACTAGCATTCAGAATTTAGCTGAGAATTATTTTGATGATGCATGAAGCAGAAGAGGCTCCAGATGCTCTCTTGAATAGCTATCGCTGCTTAGTAAGCAATTAGGAGTAGTCACAGTCTTTTACTGTATTTAAACAGCAAGTGGGCTACTGGGGCCTAATCCTTATAAAGGCTTGTAAGTGTTACTGAATTGTAAATAATATTCTAAGGCTAGGAGCAGGAAATCTACTTGTGATAGTGCAGTAAGCAGGTACGACTTTAAGGATCCATTTGAAATGCACACATTAAAGTACTGAAATATTATTAAGTCCTGCATAAAATGAATGCAGTTCTGTACAGAACAAAGATGCTGATGGAATGGTCGCTGCATGACCTTCTGTTGCTTTTTACAAATGCTACCATCTAAGATAAATAAAAGTTACGTAATTTAGAAATAGCTAGCTATCTTTAAAAGAACTGCTCTCAGACTTACTATAACCAAGTGGAAATAATAACTTTTAACATATGCTGCAGTGGTTTCCTCTACTGCCTTCTGGTCTACCTGAGACCCTGAATCCATCTTGTACGGCATTTCCCTCACATACTGAGCATTGCGATGAAATTCTGTCTTTCCTGGGCTTCATACCTCACACCAGCTGATCCAAGCCCGGACACCAAGCAAGTATATTTGTTTTCTTATAATTGATTCTGTTCAAAGGGAAGAATGTCTTGCCATTGGTGGCAAATTAAAGCTTTGTCTTACTAATTCTAAACCTTGTAGTTGCAAACTTGCCCGCTACCTTAAATAAGCTTGGTCTATTCATTATCAGGAAATGAGCAGCATCAAGGTCTAGCAGAGTGTTAGTTTCATAGCCAGGAAACCAGAAGTCTGATCACAGGAAACTTCAGTAACGTAAGATATTGTCAGAATCCAAAATATACTATGGACAGAATTAGTGTTCTTTTCTGAGCAATCTCTAGACCCTGATGATTCATCAAGTCTTACTAAAATAATAAATTGAAACATTCTAGGATTAGTATGCTAGCAGATGTCTTCAGCCTCACCACAGTAACACAGGGAGTTACCTAGGAGTACAGAGCCATAAAGACCAGTTGAGGATGGACTGAGCTTCCTTTTGGTAAGCTTGCTTAGACTACAGTGTTACAGCTTTATGGGATCATCCTCTTTTTCATCTTTACTCATTTTCACTCTGTTTCTCCTTACAATGATAAACATGTCCTGGTATTCATCATTCCAGACTGGATATAAAGATTGTTCTAACAAAATACATTGTTATGTCAACACAATGATTTCTGTAGTTTGGTTTAATTCTAATCATAAAAGGAGTGTGTGTTCAGTGCCAACTATTATTGAAGGCCAAATCTTGTCTTAACATGTCTGAGAATAACATTACAAGGTAAGTACAGCAACTGGATGACTCAATATACGGAGAACAAAACCATGTTCCTGCCTTTAGGGAAGGGTGTGGAAGAGGAGACAGAAGGTACCTACCAGACATTTCCCCTATGGTTGTTTGAACCATACAGAAATAGTTTGGCAGCTGTGTGGTTTCATATCATGGTTTCATATCATGATTTCATCCGTACAAATCACAGGATTGGTTAATATGGCTGATTTACTTTGGGGATTTTGAGGTTGCTAATACCAAAGCACTATCTTTCTAATTGAAAAATCTGGTCACCTTAGTGCAACTCTACCTTGCCCTCTCTTTGGAGCTGCATGTTAAAGAGAGAATCCATCTCTGCCTGCTTAAAGCTCTCTGCACACCTGAAGATTTATTTGCTGCCCACTATACCATCTTACCTTCTGAACATATCCAGACGCTTCATCATTTGTATTCAACTAAATTGGAAACAAAGGAGTGGTAATGTGAGAGAAAGGTATAGCAGCATGATATAAGGAGCAGTATGCAAATTTCTGGAGAGAATATTGCGACTGGCCTGTAAAAATAGATGTGTTCCACGCACCCGAGGAGATAATGTGAGCTATATTCACAGAGAAAGTAGGCAGATAAATCAGAAGTGCTAAGAGCAAGACTCATAGACTATTGAGCACAATGCAGTCTTTAAGAAAGTACCATGACAACATTTTTCTGAAAGAATCGAAGATCTCTAAAGAGATGTCAAAATCAAAGTTTCTTAGATATAAAATATATATTGAGAATGTATTTCAAAAATTGATCTCACAAACGATCAAACGAATGAAGATAGCTGGTAACAAACTGTTAGTTAGCAACCATCTTGAACTACTTCTCTTGCTGCCTAAACTCTGACATCCGTAAAAGAAAAGAGAGAGATGAACCTTGTTATAGTCTGTGCAAACAAAAGAGATGAATAGACAACTTGGATATTCTGATATCCACAAATATTATATAGACATGCTAATAACTCAAAAGATTATCAGAGAGAGATTGTTACAGAAAATAAAGCTATTTATTTTCAAAGAGAGGGCAAAATATGATTTGAAAAAGTTGACACTGGATTATTAATTGCATACCTGCAGCTCTTGCTCTGTGAGAGACATGATGTATTCTCATTAACATTGTCCCTTTCATTGTACACAGTCATCACAATGCAATCTGTAAAAGTATCTCAAACACCACAATCCATGCCAGTTTTGCTCTCAAAATTTGTCATAAAAACCTCATAACGCACTTTCATACTTGTGCTGTTCTCAAGCAATAAACTGCTATGTCACCCGTGTAAAAGGCCAGTGTAACATTGAAAATACGTCAGCTAAGTGGTAGCAGACAAACAAAATACCTCGCTCTCGATGGCATAAATTGATTGCTTGTTGGCAATCTCAGGAAATGAAAACAAGGATAAAGAGAGATGTAAAGAATGACCTTATGCTTTACTTTTTGTAACACATTGGGAAGATACCGTGGACAAAATTCCACTGATTCCGATCACGTCCTCCATCTTTATTAACAGAATAAAGATTTTATGTTTTCTGCAGGATTAATATTTACATACAAAAATTAATGATGACTTTTTAGAATTAGAAAGAGAAAGGAAGGACTTGTTTCCATAAAACGAAAATCATATTGGCTAATTGTGAACGTATGCCATTTAGTAGCTACGACGAAAATACATAACGCTGGTTTTGCAGTTCATCAGCTTCCATGTCTGAATGAAAAATGCAGAGTTGTACTCGGTGTAGCTGCTGGTGTTCGATGGTATTACCCCTTGTAAAACGGGTTCTCGGAAGGTAGGCCTCATTCGCAAGGAATAAGGTAAGGGAAGAGGTGAAGAAGGAAAAGGGACGGGGAAAACAGGTGGTTGGAGGCTGAATGGTTATTTAAGAAGAAGAAAGGGCAAGAGACTTTGAAGCCAGAAGCTATGATTCTCTCCTTAAGACACTCTGTTTATGTAGGCATTTTCAGTGACTTAGTATTTTAAGAACTGTGACACACCAACGCTTGAGAATATTTTCCATATCAGATAGCCTAAGTCAACCTGCTAAAGTTATTCCCCAAGGGCCAAATTCAGGCTTGTTGCATCACAGAAAGTCTGCTGAAGCCAGTCTGTATGCTGGTGTTAGTGGAAGGGGAATACAGCTTGGAAAACAGAAATGTTTTCCATTTTTTCTCTTTTTGAAGCTGATGCTGAAGACCATCTGGAATTAAAGAACTGTCCGTGTTTAGGCCACATCCTGCAAAACACATTAAAGCATCACTTAATTCTAGTCTTACTGTTCACAAATTAAAATCAAGTGTTTTGTGGGATTAAGGTCTGTGTTTAGGATTTAATAATCTATCATCCTAAAAATATATACAAAACTGTATTTTAATATCATAATTATAGAGACAATACCATGCTTGTAGTACTGTGTATGAATGTATTTCCATCAGTAAGACAGAAATGAGAACTAGGTCTGTCAGTTGCCTAGGGATGTAAATAACACTTTGTCTCTGTATTTTTTACTTTATTTATTCATTGTATTATCTCCAACAAGTGCACAGCCTGAAATCCTATATGGGTATCAATGTTGTACATATTGGTATCAACAAAACTACTCGTAGAACACCAGAAAATACAACAGACGAGAACACAGATCATATGGGTCACGTTCCCTCCCTCAAATGATTATGAGCTACTAAAGAAAGAGTTTTGCATGTCAAACCGAATGAAAATGCTGTACTGAAAGAAATTAAAATCCTCTCTATAATACATTGCTGCCTCAAAAACAGGGGGAAAAAAAAAGCTTAGGCTAGTCCTTGGATGCCCAAAAATGAATATCAAGAAGTTTCTCTTTTGCTTCTGCAATGAATTGGTGAGATAAGCAAGAGAACGTTGTACCTGGTTTTCATCCCTTTTCTTAAAGGAGGATGTGGAAAAGCTAAAGAGAGTTCAAACAAAGGCCACAAAAATGATCCAGGTCCTGGACAACAAGCATTAATGATGTAAGGTTTAAGGAGCTTAACTTATTCAGCTTAATTGAAAAGAAGGTTAAGAGGTGACTTGATCGCTGTGTATATCTACACACACCTTTAACCAGCACCTGATAGTGAATGGCTTTGCAACAAGACTGACAAAAGCGGAATGAGATCTCCTGCCTGCAAAGTTGGCAGGCAAGTTTTAAAACAATTACCTAGTGATGAGGAGAATAGAGCAGGGGGACAGCTCACCAAGTGATGAACTCACCATCACCTGAAATGCTCACAGCTAGTTGTTTACGTAAAAGATACTATTTCACCCAGCTTCTGGGAAAAATTACGTCGCCTATGAATGTAAGGAGAGTGAGTGCGCTGGGTGGTTTTCATAGTCCTTTCTGATCTGAGGTCACGTGAATCTATGAGGTTTCCTGCTCATCCCTTTAACTCATGGTTATTGTAGGGACGACGAAATTGCCGGCAGCTGCAATCAATTGGCTTGTAACACTTGCAGCTTTGCATCAACAACTCAAATCTCCTGTTTCAGGGTATCATCTGTTCAGCCATGGCATCGAGCAAGAGTGACCCTGGCCCTAACCCTTCAGTACGTCACTGGCTAAACTCACTCTTAGGACTATTTGCCGCCTTTTTAACTACCAGAGACTGGCTAAAAGGGAAGGGGGTGGCCCAGGGTGGGCAGATACAGCGTAAGAAATGGCAGACCAACTCATCTTTTTTGATGTCTGGTTAATCTTCCCACTTCCATATGATTAAGGTCAAACTGATTACCCGATTATTTTTCCTCAGCCAGATTATTGTAGGGAAGCTTTCTTTTTCCGCAGGAGCAGGGGCACGGCTTGCAAGCTGGGAGCGTCGGGGTCTGTCATCCCCGATGGGCATCGCTGGCGCTGCTGGCTCTCCCGTTTTCTGATTTATGCCTGTGACGCGCGTTTTCTGAAGGACCGAAACGCTTAAGCCTGATGATACCCATCGCTTAAATGGAGGGCTATGAGTAAAATGTGTTGTCTTGCGGTATATGCACAGGGGAACAAAGAAACTTCTGTTCACCGCAGCTTTAGGGAACTGGGACTGCAGCGGGAGCCGCGCTAACCATCACCTGTCCTGCTGCCGAGTTCCTGCAGAAGTTCCTCCTCATCAATCGCCCTGTTCGACCACAGCCGCCCCTGACAGCAGCCAGGTAGGCGGCAGCCCCGGGGGGACGGGGCGGCAGAGCCGCGGCAGGCAGCGGCGGGCAGGTGGAGCCCGGCGAGGGGCGAAGCCGCCCCCGGGGCGGGGAAGGTCGGGCAGCACCTGGAGCCGGCGCGGGGGAAGGAGCGGCGGCCCCCGCCGGGCTGTGGGCCGGAGGGGCGGCGGGAGGAGTGACCTGCCCGAGCTGTGGATCCGCTTCCCGGCGGGAAAACACGCCCCTGGGTGGGTGAGCGCGCGCGTGAGTGCGGCGGGCGCCGCCGCCCCCTGAGGAGCGCTGGCGGGGCGGCCTCCGCGCTGAGGGAGGCGGCGGCGGCGGGGCGCGGGGGTGGCCGGTGGCCGCTCGCCTCGCGGGGCGGTGGCGGGGCCCTCGGGCGCGGGACGGCGTCTGCCCGTTGCCGCGGCGACCGGGCCCGCCGGCGCGCGGCCGCTCCCCTCCCCCCCTTCCCCAACGGCCGCTCGGGCGGGGCGGGGCGGCGCCGTCGGCAGGGGAGGGCGGCGGGGGCTCGGCCGCGGCGCGGGGCCGGGGGGGCTCTTCCTCAGCGTCCCGTTACCCGGGTTCTCAGCAGCGGGGAGGCCGCGGCCTGTCCCTCCCTGCAGGCCTCGGGCGCAGGGGGAGGGCCCCTTTGGGGATCCCGGTGCCCTCAGCATCGCCAGGCCACGCGGTGACGGCCGTGCCTCTCCCCGGGGTCTTACAAAAGGCGCCTGGGCCTGCCCTGGGGTGTTGCCAGCCCCTTGGCCCGCCCCTGGGGGGCACCCAGGAGCTGGGGGCAACTGGGACCTAACCTGCCTCCAACCCTCTGCCAGGGGTTTGGGCCTGCTGCGGCCCCGGGGTGTCCGCAGCGGCTCCTGAGGCGCTGGCGGAGGGGAAAGCCAGTCGCTGGTACAGGAGCCGCCTTGGCGCTGGTTTGGTGCGGGACCTTGGTCACATCTCGTGATGTTTCTTTGAGGAATCTCCCCATGGATATTAGCTACATTTACAGAAAAGCAGAAGGGATACGGTGAGGTTCCTGTTCTCGCTTCAGAGACCGCATGTTTGGGTTTTTTTGTTTGTTTTTAAAGAATGCTTCCAGAAGACTAACCACAGAGCTACTGTGTTTTTAATTCTAAACCCAGGGGTGATCCAGACATACCTTTTGCTTCTTTGCGTTCTGTCTTGCTCATCTTTCAGAGGAAAACATACTTGGTGCAGCATCAGGCTTGCGAGTTGTAAGCAGGCACAGAACTACACGTGTTCCTATAATCAGGTGCATCTTCTTATTTTGCTATATAGACAGGAGATTTATTAATATTTTGATGAATGATAGTGACACAGCAGCACAAGCACTCGGTGCTCCACTGCATGTCGTGGCACACGTATCACATGTTGGTCTATGACTGCTTCTGGCACACAACAACATCTTGTGGTTTTGCCCTGCTAACAAGGACAAAAAAAAAAAGGGCAAAGCAGATACTAGCAAAGAACAGTTATATTTAAAGCCTTTACTTTGCCCTAAGTTCACGTCCGCTGTTCTTAATATTGTCAGGTTTCCAGAGCTCAGTGGTATCTCTTAATGTGGAATTTCCTTGTTTGTTGAGGTCAGCCCGTGAGGCTTATTTTAATGATTTTTTTACTGTTCAAAGTCTTATTGCAAACAGGAAAAAAATAATTTTAAAACATTGAAAAATATTAATTAGGCAGAGAGGGAATATTGCCCAGGAGTATCAGGTTTCAGAGTAACAGAAATGTCTTCCTTGTGTCAGCGTAGCCATGGCTATTTCCTTCGCTTTCTGCCGTCATGATTCTGGTTTTGGTGCCAGCACTGCATGTGGATTTGTGAAGTATAGGAGGAGAGTAAAGCACTCATTGCCCTGGAGATGTTAAAGACACAACCTCAGGAGAATCTCCGACTGCTCTGGTAATATAACCTAAATAAGAGGTGTGACCTTGTTTGGCATGCCTGCCGATCCCGTGTGACATGTAGTAATATGCTTAAGTCCCCAAATACCGTTGTAAGTCTGGCCCATAATCTACAGTGCACAAGCAGCAGGGATCTGGGAGAAACATCTGCTCAGAGCATGCACACCAACTACCTCTTAATACGTTACGATGCTGAATGAGGGCCCTGCTCACTTCTTCC
The DNA here is from genome assembly GCF_030936135.1 of Gavia stellata. NCBI lineage: Eukaryota > Metazoa > Chordata > Aves > Gaviiformes > Gaviidae > Gavia > Gavia stellata. The sequence continues at coordinate 4,240,275 of NC_082621.1, read as the reverse complement.
ACTGAAATCAAGCTGGTTTTAGTAACAATTTAGGTGATCATAGACTCACTTCCATCATGGATGTAGAACTGACCATTTAACTATTAATTCAGTTTGTTTGGCCTTATTTTTTTTTTTAATTACATTTTTAGGTGCTTTTTTATTATTTTTTTCTTTTTTGACCTTGCCCTCCCCTTTCTGTCTGTATTAATTTCAGGAGCGAGTTTTCATTGCTGACTGTCTTGCTAATATAGCAATTGTGCTGGGCAAATGACAAAGGCAAAGAACTAACAGATGAAAGCCAACTGGTGTTACCCATATGATTTAAAGTTGCTTTTTCTTTATATAAACAACATGCCTGAGGTTGCTGTTTCAGCTTGCTTTATCCCACCCATGAATCTCTGGATTTACATGTCAGTCTGTGTTCTGCATTATATCTTTTTCCTTTTTCATTTTGTGTGTATGTGTGATTTATTATAGTTTAGCATCATAAAGAGAATCTCTTGTGTGCAACGCATACAAGTCAGAGATACCATTATAAAATTGCTGTCCTGCAGTGCACGTAATCAGGAATATGCCCTGAGAGGAAGCTTTGGCTTCCCTAAGATGCTTTTAGAATTCCTGCGTGGCAAAGTATCTCCAGCTTGCCCCTGAGTGAGCAGTATCAAATGATTTTCAAAGCCTGGGTTTCTTCTTTGTGCAGTTTTATTTTAGGAATAAACACTGCAACATTCAGCTCCGGGCTATGAAAAATGGGAAGGTCTCAACCTTATCGGTCCCTTTGGAATGACATGTATTTAAACTGTCGTGTCAGGATAACGGTTATGAGATTCATGACCTTGTTTGCAAGAGTGTCCTAAACTAACAGTCAACAGTGCCTCACACAGTTGCAAATTCTGATTGTAAAGTATTATCAAAACAGGATAAAATCTTCCATAACAGCAACAAACCTCACCTGACTCACTGAAGAGTCACATTTGAATTCAGATTATTTCTGAAGTTGAATAGTCTGTTATTTTGTTCAAAATTACAGTGTGGCCACAACAGGAACTTGAATGAAGCTGTGAACAGTGGTATTTGGGAAAACCAGAATATCATGGTATTTATGTTCATGCTTTTTGTAGGCCTCCACACTGCCTAAGGGGGAATCTTTTAAGAGCTAGATCTTCACATGAAGATCTGATTTAATTTTTTTTCCACCATCTGGGAATTGGTATATTCTTAGAGGATCGCGACTTGTTTATCATGTTCTAAAGCTGGATTCTCTTGCATGAAAACTGAAGTGCAAATATAAATGAGAATAGATGGAGTTTGGAAACACTGGAGATGAATACAAAATTGAACAGCAACACTTCATCATAGGACATTTTAAAATCAGGTACTGCTGGCTAAAACTAAAACTACATCTTGGTACTTTAATCATACTAAGCTTAAAATTCAGAAAAGAAGAAAACAAAGAAGGAGCAAGCGTAAGTTGGTTTTAAAACATAATTCATTATAACACAAGGCATAGCGCTTGGAATTAGATTAAATGTATTTATTTCACGTCTATCTCAAGTAATTAAAGTGCATCGATGTTTGATCTACTGAATTTTATCCCAAGAGTTTTTGTTCATTTTGATGAATAAACTAATGAAATGTCATGTAATTAAAATGTGGAAGTAGTTCCATGGAGGACAAAAGTAGAAATAGGTTGAAGAAGGGATTCGACACAGGAGTAGAGGATATGTCCATCAGTTACTACTGAATAACACAGTGATCTTAATGTAGCATGCAGCTCAGGAAACCTGTTAACTGGTTGTCGCTGAAGCAAGAATGGCAGATGAGTGAGAGAATCTTTTTGTGCGCTGTAGGATCTCTGCTTTCTGTAACTGTTGGTAGCTTTTGCTACTGGATGTAAACAGCACGGTGGGCCACGTGTATGTGCAGTAGCCCGCCACAAAAACTGAAGTTGTCATAAAGAGCCTTTATTTGTCAGCTCTGTGTCCTTAACGTGGTAAAGGTCATTTGACTAAGTTTGATAAGAACTCTAATATTGCAGGATTGAAACAATGAAGGCTTTTGAATTTTCCTAATTAAAGCCAAAAAACTTATATGCTTCAATTTGACACTTGGCGGGTCTGAATTATGCAGCTGGAGGAGCTCCAACACTGTCGGACTCCTAGATACCGGCTAGTAATTGCCTCCGGTCTGAAACTATTTTTTACCAGGCAAAACACATAATTTGAGGATGTTTATTGTAAGCTATATTTTACTTTGAAAACCACAACAATCCTTTGTCCTCTGAGGAATGTGGAGTTGCATTTGTGCCCTTTTGATGGGGTTTTCTGTTTTAGCCTTTGTTGTTGGATTTGCTGTGCAGGTTAATGTCTACTTTGCAAGGATGGGTGCATTGCGGGTTGGCCCCACGCACCAGACAGCCCATATTTGTGTAAGCCCTGCAGCAGATGAGGAATCCTGTTCAGACCTTCAGTCTGTCCTCTGGTTAAAGAAAAAATAGCCACGGTCAGTCCTCTGTAAGTAGCTATTATGACTGGGAAACTGAAATGCAGAACCATGTCTACTTCCCTTGCCCTCGTAGGGGTCGGATGTGAAGTAGAACATCTTCAAAGACTGTTTTCATCTCTGCACCGTTTTGTGCGATGAGAGGCATCAATGCAAAGAAATTCTGCTGCATACGTCAGGACTTCATTGCATGGTGGGTATGGCAAGACCACATTATAAATGTTGACAGTGCAAGCCCAAAGTGAACTTTTTTTTTCCCCCCAAGTCCTCATGTTACAAATTAGATAGTCCCAATGTATATTTGAATGGCCTGTTACTGATGTTCTGATTGCTGGCAGATGCTGTACAGCTAATGGTGTCATTTCTGTTACTACATCAGTTGTTAAGTGGGCCAGAAAACAGCCTTTAAGATTAAAGTTTAATCAGTCCAAGTATTTTGAGAGCGAGCAAGTATAGGCTTTATTCTTCTTGAGAATTACAGTGTACTTTTTGAAATCCCTGGCAGAGATAGAATGTTCTGTCAGAAAATGTCTCCAGTGAGAAATAGCAGGCAAAGAATATTTTCTGTGGGATGGCATGAGCAACCTTGTACTTTAAAGCTTGTATATTAATTGCTTGTTAATGGGCAGCTTTTGGCAGAATTTCTTTTTGGTATGGCCTCAAGAATTTTAATGGAGCATCAGTCAGTGAGTGGAGAAAATATACTTTAAAAACAATAAACAGGATATTCAGTGGTTGTGTCAGTTTGTGACATTGGCTGAATCAGTCATGTTCTAGTTTGGTCAATTATAAAGTCTGTATTAACTCCATTAAGAGCAGAAAGAAGCATTACATTCTTCCGACTCCAGTGAAATATGTTTTTCTAGATTTTTATTTTTTTCCCTGCCTGACATAAGTGTTTTCAGAAAGGTTATAAGGAGAGGCAAACAGAAACATTAAAACCCCTGTGGATATTAAGGAGTTCATTTTCTGTGTCTTGCTTACGGGCCTCTGAAAGTGATTCCCAAAATGTTTTCAAGCTCACTGAACATTTTGAATGCAATGTTTTCACAAGCAGAGGGGCTATTACAAGGTTGAGTCTTATAGGTACGCTACTGCATATATGTAAATATGCACAATATGTCCTTTTCTTTGGAAAGAAACCCAGTCTATTTATCCTGTACTCATGAAAAAAACAGTGCTGCTGAGGTGATGGAGCCTCTCGGTTTTGATTCCTATGCTTTCCCTTCTTTTAGTGGTCATTGGTTGAAATTTCCCCAAAGTAGGGTATTCTTCCCAGAAAAGAAGGGAAAGATAGCTCTGTTTAACAACATGCCTTAAAACAACCAAAGGGAATGTGAAAAGAAAACAACAAAAACCCCCAAAAACAAACAGGAAAAAAGGCAGTGGGAAAACTGTAAAGTGCAGGAAAAGCCTTTGGCTTACACTGAGCACAGTCTGTCGCTTCAAAAAAAGGAGTCCTCAGCACAGAAAGGCTTTTCTGTACCCAACCCTTTGCTGTGTCATCTCCTGTCGTGTTCTGGCCACTTCGCTTGCGAGGAGGAAGGAGAATTCTGAATTGCCATGACTTGAAAGAGCTTTAAATTCTATCTGACAAATTGATGCATGTTTTGGCAATCTGATAACTCAAAGGTAAGAGCATAGAGCAAGTTCTCCCTTTCCGTGATCTGGCCCGTTCCCGTTCAAGCTTGCTGAGCATCATTCCCACAAAAATGTGAGGGGTAACTCCCGCTGTAGAACAAAGGAGGACTGGTTCTTCATTTTCCTCACCTCTTCTAGCTTTGTACCTCATTACTTCTGTTTCCAAGAAGTAGATGCAGTAATAGTAATTGTACGGGACGCGTGTTGTGACATAGGGATTGGCAAACTTTCCTGGGGGAAAGAAAGGGCTCCAGACTGTCTTTTTTTTCTGTCCCAAATTAGATCTGAAATGTGTTGGGAGAAAGTTAGAGACCGCGTCTTTCAGAGAGAGAAGATGGTGCCTGTCACTTTACTGGTGGTGTCTTGCTTTTTGTGAAGAGCAGAGCATCCCTGTTGCTGTTACCCTTAGAATTTGATGGCAGCCAGAAGACAGCAGCTATTGCCCCGCACAAATGCTTCTCGTGGGATGCTGCAGGTCTCAGGTCCCGGTCCTGCGCTGGTGTCACTGCCTGCCATTCAGGGTCTATCTCGCGATGCCTTTTGTGTCAATGCCAACATCCGCCAATCCTTTTCTCCCCGTTAGAGCACATAGTTTCATAGCACGTGATCAGTAGAAAAATACTGCAGAGCCTTTAGTATTGTTGTATACCTGGTATATCACAAAGTGATAACTAGCAAGAAACTGGAGAGTTAAACAACTCAACAGATCCTGCTTTCACCTTTAAATACACAGCTTATTGTATAAACATAAGTGCTGTACACACAGCATGCACTGCAACCTTAATTCTGCTGTGTTTTTGGCCTTCTGTACACACTGTTATTGCTAGATTATATTTTCCTTAACGCCGGGCGCTCAGCATGCTAAGCACAGAAACTAGCTCTTGGAAGATCACAATTTAACAAAGGTTTTTATGCAGAGTGGAGATAAGAGAAGGTTAACATCTTCAGGCAGCAAAGTTAATGCTGTAGTCAAGGTCTTAATCTATTGTAGGGATATCGCTCCCCATGAAGAGGATTTTGGGTACGGTCATCAATTGTGCATGTATCCCACTCACTCTGGGGGAGGGGCACCACCAGGTTAGCGCAGGTACCAAATTAACCATGCTTTTGCACGGGAGGCCTCCGTTAATCAAGTCTGTCTGTGTAGCACACAAGGTTTTAGCCAGAACGTGGGAAAATACTTGGAAAAAACCTCTTAGCATCTAGCTTTGCAGAGTAATTCTACTTGTGGCGTTGTACCTGTTGAGGATCTTCCTCTCCATCTAGTTTTAATGCTTGGGAGATGTTCTTAAGTAGTGAAGGTTATGACAGCTGAGGCTGAATTTTAGCCCGACCCTAATCCCAGCAGTTCCTTCAGAAGGCTACACAGAGAGGAGACAAAACCACATGGAAATTACAGAAGCTTGAAACTAATCCTGTATGACTAGATGCATAAATTAAAATGTCTGTGCTACTGTTTTTATTTTAATTATTGTTTCATAGCACAGCTTTAAACTCCAGATTCACTATTGGGTATCTCTCTAATTCAAAATTAAAAGCAAGACATCTACCAACCATGCCAGGGTTCTCTTCACTTGGGCATGTCCTTTGTTTAAAATATCTCATGTTGCTTTGTTTATCAGGTTCAGGTTCTTGATCCATTCCAACTTCATTGAGGCGCTATTGAGCACTCACTCCCTGTGTCTCTTCAGAGCTCCTTTAGCTTCCTACGTCCTCTAAGCCCTGTGCAGTTCCTGATCCTTCTTTCCCTCCCTTCTCACTGTTGCTGCCTTTGTGCTTTTTCCTTTGTTCTGAGCCTTTCCATGTGCTTGGAATAGTTGTCCAAGCAGAGTTCATAGATTTTTCTAAAAACAGTTCTTAAGACTGAACCTGTTTCTAGCCACTTTCCAATTCAAAATGCCGTACATCATCTTGTGTGTGTTTTGTATTGATTTGTGTGCTCCTTTGGTGCCGTTAGACTGAATTTTTGGACCTGACTCTTATTTGTAGAGTACATTTTACCTAGTGCACATTGCTCTGCTCATCTAAAGCTCTATATAAATAATGAAAATGTACAGGGCTTGCTGGCACAAGTCGGTAGAGAGCTGCATTTCCTGAGGCTCTGCTTCAGAGCTCTGCTTTGTTTCCGGGAGCTCTGCTTTGGTTTTGAGGCTGTTGTGCAAGTATTTTACATAAAGCTTCATGTGAGCTTCAGTTCTGAGGCTCATCTGTCTTGCATGTTACATAAAGTACACGCAGACCTGTGTTGCACCAGAGTATGCAGAATGCAAAAAAGGCTTAGACAGCTTCCTTTCCACTCCCGTCTCATCCTCATAATAAATAAATAACTGAGAGCCCTGCCTAGAGCATGGGAGTGAATGTTACTGTCCTGAAAGCATGCAGAGCTGTGTGAGGAAGGTGTGTCACCGCCCCATGAAACAGCTGGTTTGGGCCAACAGGCAAGCTGTGTGAATGAGCTCTCAAGAAATACCTCCTTAGAGTGGCTGTAGTTGTAACTTAGGATATAAAGCAAATTTGGGTAAAAAAAGCATGCATGGATTAAGGAACCCATTTGCTGTACAAATGGTGTCTTAAGGCATGGTCAATGGCAGCACCCCTCCTGGAAGTTTGCCAAGTTGAGTTATTTTTGCATTGTAAAGTGCCCTCAGATAATTTTTCTGAAGGATGCTATATAAATAAAACAACTGCCTGATTGATTTAAAGTGAATCTCTTGAAGTTTGGCTCCCCCTTCTACAAATTACATGTGTCTAAATTTCCCTGCTTCAAAAATTAAACTAGATATATCATGGGTGGAATGAGATTAATTTTATTACACACAATAGTTCATTAGTGAAGTAGGAGCAATTTCATGTATTTATGCATAGCCTGCCCAGAATTTTTTTACTGCAGCTCATTCAGATGTAAATAAAAATATAATGCTCATTGAATTGCTTATTAGACAGCATACAGTAATAGAAAGTGTTTATGATACTGTGCTGTAGGTTACATTTCGAAATTCCTAGGGAACATCGGGCTGAAATTGGCACTGGGGACCAAACCCATGATCGGGGGCTGACATTTTGGCCGGCAGCGTGGGCTGGCCAGAACAACCTCAGAGGCAGAAGGTTGAATCATCGCATCCTACCGCCGGGCTCTGCAGTGTGCTGACAATGGCTTGCACATGCCCCGTGGAAAGCAGAAGCTTGAGCTCAGTTCTGGAAGCCCCAGGAATTCAAACAGAAGCTGAGCCTTTGCAGCCACCGTTCTGACCGAGTCCCGTGAGGACTTCCAGAGCTAAAAGCAGAAGTCTCTATGTTTGTCTTGTGCTAAGGAGGCAGAGCTTGTCACCGAGAACTGCAGCAGACTGTGCGCTGGATGCAGAGGAGAATGTACTCGTGTTGCGTAAATTCATATGGAGTGGTAGCCATATGTTCATGGCTGCTCACCGAAGAGTCTCCCTGTTTAAACTGCACAATGTTTATGTGCTTGCATCTGTTTTTCTTGAGTAGGTACCATACGTGAATACGCTTTTTTTTTGACGCCACAAGTATCTTTGTAGCCCAGTTTATTCCTCCATACTTAAGAGCAGCTGGCAGCTGGATGAGACTAGCAGACCTGTTAATGTCAATCCTGAGTCAGTCAGCGGGATCAATGTTTTGAGGCAGTTCTTTCTCCCAAGTGGCTGATCACAGGAGCTGCATAGAGATTTCTGCTTCTGGAACCGAATTCTTTTTCATTATGCAGTAACATCGTGTTGCAACACAATTAGAGGAGCTATTCCTAATCCTGCCTGCCTTGGGTATTATTGTCAGATCTCTATCTACTTGGTAATAAATACGTGTCCTCTTGAAAGACACGCAAATGGTGACAATGAAATTGTATATTTTCAGCTAATGACAGCACAAATCTGTGCAGCTTTGTCTGGTGTAGTGCAGTTCTCATTCTTTTCTGCCCAGAACTGTTAAGATGATGCAAGGTGACCTTCTGATATGAAGCACTGTGCTGAGGCCATCAAACTCGCCTCATGTTGGGCCACAGAAAAATTCATCTGTATGTTCTGATGTCATTACTGGTCCTGCTAAGCCCTTTGGACTTGAGCACTTTTATAGCGCTTTTATAAATTTTATAATTTCCCTTAGAAAAGGTTTGTGTATTTTTACTTAAGAAATAAAGTGGACATTATCTTCCTAGAAGATACAGCTAGGGAACGGTTAAGTCTTCTAATATCCCTAGGTGGGAATTAGGGGACAAGAATGGATGCTTTGTAAGGAATTACTGGTTATTATTACAGACTTCTGAAAAACAGACATGAAATTAACAGTTGTGTGTCATTTCATTACTGCTTTGGCAGTCTGCTTTCTTTTTCTTTAAGGGTAAGATGGTTGCTAGGGCTTTGCAGTGAATAACCTTTTTGTGTTCAGCTCAAGGCGGAGTATAATTATTTTATAATTTTGGTTCGTGGGGCTGTTTTAGATGTTTTCAGGAAAAAAAAGCATTCGGCTTCTGTTAACCCCCCTCATACTTGGTAGCCAGTCATTGGCATGTCACAGCAACAGAAAGAGATGCTCTGTGTCTCTCCTTATTGTTTGCGCTTGGTATTTGCCTGAGGTTCTGGCTACTACCAGTGACATGAACGTGGACTCGATGTTGTTACAAGCTGGCACTGACTGACTTTGAACAGTGAAGTTCCCTGTCAAGCTACGTGTCTGGTTTAGCGGTGCAGTCACTGTGCAGAAGTGAGGCGGTGGGCAGCAGCTGCTGGAAGTGAAGGAACTGCACGTTGGGTTAGAGCTGGCGTCCTGCAAACCCACAGAGCTCTTTGGCTTCAAGGGGAAAACTTCTAGGAGTCAACAAACTTACTCTTCCACATGGTCATAGTAAACTTCCCCCCAATCAGACTGTTTTTTTAGGACATGACAGGTTTTTAGTCTTCGCTGTCAGATAGTCAGATAGCTGCTTGTGAGGAGCGGCTGAGGGAGCTGGGGTTGTTCAGTCTGGAGAAGAGGAGGCTGAGGGGAGACCTCATCGCTCTCTACAACTGCCTGAAAGGGGGTTGTGGGGAGGTGGGTGTTGGTCTCTTCTCCCAAGTGACAAGGGATGGAATGAAAGGGAATGGCCTCAAGTTGTGCCAGGGGAGGTTCAGGCTGGATATCAGGAAAAATGTCTTTCCTGAGAGAGTGGTGAAGCATTGGAAGAGGCTGCCCAGGGAGGTGGTGGAGTCACCATCCCTGGAGGGGTTCAAGGAACGTGTGGACGTGGTTTAGTGGGCATGGTGGGGTTGGGGTGATGGTTGGACCTGATGATCTTACAGGTCTTTTCCAACCTTAACAGTTCTGTGATTCTGTGATAGTCTGCTATATCTGTGTTACAACTGTGTACAGTGGGGCAGTGAGATGGCATAAGGGTGGACCTATCAGATCAAAAGTGGGTGTCTCAAACACGAGTATCTCCATGTGAGCCGCTTATCCTGGATCACTCAGTAGTCCTGGAGAGCAAGTTCATGGTCAATCACCCAAAGGTGTGAGTTTCCCCATCTGACTGCAAGTCATCCTTGCTTGGTTAGCTAAATCGCACTTTAAACTCCAGACTATGTGGGCTGTCCTGTGGGTGGCAAGGGCAGCAGACACCTAGCTCAGGTGCAGGCACCTCACAGGGCAGGGACCTGCAGGCGGACGGATCCCAGCCTCGGGTGGGCCTGCAGCATTGCTGCCGAAACCCACGTTTCCCGCCCGCACAGCCCCACTGGGCCACGCTACCTCCTACAGCTTCTCTGGAGGTCGCCTCTGCCAGATACAGTACCCTCCTCTCTCTGTTCGTTAACGCGCTGTAAGAATGCAGTTACACATCTGCTCTGCATTGTACCTTATTACTTGATGAACTGCTTGCAATCCAGTGCTGCAGACATTATGTTTTGGGTTTTTTCCTTGCTAATTGCTTTGCTACATGTGCAAAGTCTCAAATAATATGACTGCTAACAAAAAACCCCATAAGTTAGCCTTGCTGGGAGCTATTTCGAATTGCAGACTCCATGTATTTATGGGTTGGAAAGTGTTTAAAATGAGAGGAAACATATTCTTGCTTAAGGTGTGTCTCTAACTTGGGATCCATCACTTCTGCGCGTTGCTGTAGCAACGCTGCAATGGCATGGGAGTTCCTTTTATGGCTGATTTCCGAGCGGAGCGTGGCTGGAGCTGGCAGGCTGTGTTACCAAGCAACCCGCTCCTATGCTCCCGTAGCTAGGAAATGCAGCCGGTGCTTTATAATATTGCCCATGATTTTGATCATATGTTCATTCTGTCAACTTTTGTCTTTTTGGTGTGAAATAATTACTAAGGAGTACTACAGAAAGATCCCTGTTTCGTGGGGATTTTTACCCCTCCCCCCCTCTGCTTTCCCTTGCTTGAATGTTCAATGTGGGAACATTCATAGGAAGGCGAAGACAACAGTCCATTTATTTAGAAAAAAAAAAGAAGTTCTATTCAACACATGATGCTGAAGAGTAATTAAAGTGATGCCATCTGCACCGTGTGAAAGGAGATGCATCCTTAGCTTCCCAGGTTTGCAGCTGATCAGATGTCGTGTTTCAGGACAAGCCTCCTGAAATGCAGGTGTTGAAATGCTTTTTGAAAGTTGTTTTTTTTTCTAGTTCCTGCTCTGATACTGGTTCCTTTTGTGGTTTTATCTTCCCTGTACTTCAGAGGGCTTTTGATAATAACCTGCCTCATGGAGGAGGATGTGAATTAGTAAAGCTTAGGAAATCATTACGAAGATGGATTATGAAATTAAAATGTAAAGTTGTGTTAAATATTTATATTGTAGTCGTATCCTACCCGAGGTTGCCTGTCAGGTCCCCCCTGATAGACAAACAGATAGAGTGGCATAGTCCATGTTGCCAAGAACAGTCAGGCACCTTGATTTGAACAAGAGGAAATAGTTTATGCAAAGATTAACTTCAAGCACACAACCCCTCCTATTTAAGCGAATAGAACTACGCACATGTTTAAAGTTAACTTTAACGACTTTGTTTTATCAGAGACCTGCCAGATGGGGAGTGTCAAAGTAGGTGTCTCTTACGAGACCGCTGAAGTGTGTGTTGCAGAGGTGGGATCCTGGTGGGGTGTGGAACTGCACACCCACGGATCGAGACGTGCAACGTAGCGCCCACGTTCAAAGCAGCAGAATAAGGCTGAGGTGGGGAAACGCACCGATTTGCTGGTTTTGAACTGTATTGCAGATTTCCTTGTATTTTATGGATCTTCTTAATGCTGGCAGCGGGAGAGGAGGAAAGACCGTGGCATGTTATCGCCAAGTGGTTGCAACCTGCCAGCGTCTTGTTTTGAGCCAGCTCCTAAACATCCACTAGCAAGTTGGTTGCATGCGTTTTATGACCTCCTTTCATGTGGAGTAACCCATTCCTTCCCGTTTCACGTGCAACCCACGAGTGCATAGGATCTTGAAAACCACAGGGGCCTATATGTCAGCCTCTCAGGTTATTAAGCATGTGATGTTCCAAGAAGGTATTTAATGACCTATAGTGGTGGCAATTCTTTCTGTCCTCTGAACAAGGAAAATGAGCAGCGAGGACCTACACGATACGTTTGGTGTTGCAGAGAAATTGTGATTCCTTGTCTCTAGTAACCTTCTTGTAGTGTGTTTCAGAAGACAACGTGGACGAGCATACAGAGGACATAGTGCAGTTTGGATTGCTAGGCGCTATTTGTCAAGGAGGTCAGAGGTAGTCTGTGAAGTACCAGATTTGACGTTGTGTCCATCTTCTCTGGTTTGCTGGCTCTGGTACTGATCAGTGCTTTTAACAGGGGTAAAAAAAAAAAAAAGGAAAAGCAAAGCAAACCAAAGGCATCTGTTTGATTTTTCAAGGGCAAACCCCTCCCTAACCTGGGCTGTAGAATTAGTATATCCCAAAGCCTGAGATTAATTTGTGCACGTACTTCTTGAAACAGATGCAAACATTATTTTTGGTTGCACAGTTTTTATGGGGTTTGGTGTTTTTTTTAACAGCATGTGAGGCTTCATTTGGATACAGCAAGACAGGGTCCTGGTTGATTTAATTTGGCATCACTCCGCTGTCCTGAAATGGGCAGTACTAACTTGTTACACCAACTGTAGATGTGGCCCTTCATATCTTATATCAATTTTCTTTTAAATAAGTCACACCTGCCCACAGTGATATTTAATTTTACCCAATCTTTGTAAAAATGACAAACTTAACATCAACACTGAATTGACTGTGATTATTCACATAAGTCAGCATTAACAACTGATGACACTTAAAAATGCCCTGTGTGCTTTTATTTCACATTTTCTGTTATGTTGTGCTGTGCATTTACTATTCCCCCAGGAATGCTCATTGTCGGGGAAGTAATTTCACATCCCACCTATTTAGCAAATAGATTGTGAAAGTTGATCTTTGTTGTTTTGAGAGAGTCGATTTTATCACCTTCAAAATAACTGACCATCCTTATTTGAATCAGGTACATGTGTCCCAGCCTTCACTGAAGCAGACTGGATTCTAAGTCTTCGTACTTTGTACAATTTCAATCCAGTCTGTTGTCAGCCGTAACTGGTTCTTTTAATCTTTTGTAGTAAATGTCAGGTGAGGAACTGACAGTTCTGAAGGTAACAATTTCCCATTTATCCCGAGTCTGTGTAATACATGAGTGGATACTTACTGCCTGTGAATGACCATTGCTGTCAATCCGATTTAAAATCTGTTCTTTTCTATACTTCTGGAGGGATTCTGCCTGTATAATTTATCTGTAGATTATAGAGTGGCAGTGAATTAAAGACTTCATTCAATTTATTAGTTGCATTTTAAATATTTGATCACTGTGAGGCTAAAGATTCAATAGCAACGTGATATGGTATGATTATGCATTACAAATGACTGTAGTATTTGGAATGGATCAGCTGAAAGATAATCCTTACACTTTTGAGAAGATTATGGCTACACATATACTGCATTTCAAGCCTAAATACCATGCATTGTGTACAATCTAGGAAAGGAATATTAGCCTCCACCTCCAGATAGGAAAGAGAAGAGGAAGGTGAAGATAATTGCCTTGGTAAACGTCGGCAACAGCTGGGCTGAGGCGAGGACAGCGGGTGTACCTGGGCCTGAAGTACCGCCCGTGGCACAGCCAGCCGCGGTGTGGGGACGGCGCAGCCGGCGTCAGCGGCAGAGGACCCATGCTTACCTGTGTACCTCCTGGGGTGTCTCTCCCTCCCCTGCCTGGTGCGGTGTGCCGGGGGCTGTGGGATGAGGTAGCGCGTAACTAAGCTGTTACAGCACTGAAGATACATCTTGTCGTGTTTTAAACTCTTGAGCTGCCTTCAGCTCTCGTTCACAGAATGAAGCTTTTAATACTTGATTGCCTTTCTTGCACGCCTTCCTGCACGTGTGTGAAGAAACAAAGCTGAAATAAAGGCATGAAGAGGCGTCCTGTGTAAAGCGGGTGATGCCTTTATTTACTGAAGTACTTTCACTCTCTTTATGTTAATGCTGCTTCAGGTGGAATGAGGCCCTATATTTGTATGTACACATCTGCCACGGCTGTATTCTTTGTTATTCCTCTGCCTGAATTCCCATTGAACCAGATTTTGAAAAATACCCCAAACATCTGGTAAAATCAGGACTTTATGAGTTTATTTTAAAATATTTGTTCATGAGTGTTACAGATTTGCCAGGTGGTGATCACTGTTGAAAATCTGTCCCTAATTTATTATGTAAATTATTCCATTAGGTTAAATGGATCCACCTGTAAGTTTGCATGCTACCCCGTATGAGTTGCACTGGTAGAATCCATCCTGGTAAGACATACACATTTGACTAAATTATATTTACATTCTCTGCTCTCGTTATATGATGGTCATCCCCCTGTGAGTCACCTGAACGCATTCCAGGTTATGTGGGAATCTCTTCATGGCAAAATGTTGATTTAATGAATTTCAAGCAAGAGAAACACAACATCCAAAGCCAAGGCACACAGGGAATAAGTGACTGGAAATGAAAGCACATCATCTAAGGGGAAAAAAACCAAAAAGAACCAGGACAAATATTTATCTACTGTTTTGTTAAAGGATTCCTTTTCTTCTCAAACATGAAGAAATTGGTGTAAGACAAACACGCTAGCAGCTACTGTCCGTGTTAGCTCCTTTTTGTGCTCAGTATGTCAAGGAAAGAAAATAAAGATTTATGACTCATTGTTTTCCAAGGATGCTGCTTCCTCTGCAGATATTTACAGGTTGTTTTTTAGGAAAACTTAAGAGTTTACAGACTGCCCACTGAATTTCCATTTTTATTGCAGGGTCATATTATTACTGCATAATTCATCATATAATCACATAGGTTCTGCATTTAATGCTCGATTAAGGAAAAAAATACATTAGCTACTCTTACATTATTATGTCTTTTACCATAGATCTTTAAGATAATGTAGTGATGCAACCTGTATCTCTGTATGTTGGTAAGGCTGGTGTCCTTCAGCCCCACTGCTCAGCTGAGATGGGAAGATGTTGACGTCCCCCCCATGTAAGCAGTCTGCTCTTTTCCACTCTAGAAACACGGCTGTTGGCCTAGAAGAGCTCTAGAGTCTTCTTTGGAGCAGGAACCTGACATTTTGTACCAAAATAGCCTAAAAACAGCCTCAGGGTCATAGTGTCACTTTAAAAAGTAACGCATCGAAGATTTAACACCTGGTAAGCACTGCAAGTGTTACTTTCAAAACTTTCAGTTATTTTCATTTGGAAAGTGTTCCAAAGCTTGACAGTGTTTCCCACACATTTGTACTGTCTTCCAACTGGAAAAATTTGGAAAATAGTAGTGAAGTGTGTGCATATGTCAGGAGGGAAAGCTCACTCTACAAAAGCCTGAAAACATGTTTGGAAGCAATCTTTTTCCAAGTACAGTTGAAATTAAATGAAATCTTATTTGTCTAATAAAAACATTTTTGTCAAAAATTTCTGACCTCTTCAAATTCTCCTACCGACGATGAAGCATGTAGGAGAGAAAAAGAATTTGCTTTTCCTATTTCATCTAAACGACAGACTGAAAGACTATAGGAAATTACATTAAAACAATGAAAATGGTGTTAGAATTGCAAAGCCAAGGATTTAAGCAATAGGAAATGTGGGAATTGAGGCTCCCATTTGATTTTATTCATCACTTATGCCCGAGCTGTCTTTGCTGTGGGCCCCATTTTCTTTTGCATCGCCTGTTGGGTTGTTATTAACACCAAGGCAAAGTATGCATCAAACACATAAACAATACTTCTTTAGAAATACTGAAAGTTGCCTGCACAACAATAAGGAGCTGCATAAAGCCGAGGGAACAATGCCCTGGACTCATGTCTTCCAGCTGTTATCTTTTCATTATACTTTTAACTTGTTTGCCTGCAGTTGTGTGTTTACACTGTGCTGTCAAAAGCCCCAGCAGTGGAGCTGCGATATTTTGAATGGAGCTGTGGCAGTCGTAGCTAAATTACTGGTGTAAAGAACCTTTGGCTTCTTTACAGTACTGAATAGATTTGTCATGAACACTTAGCAAAAACAGCATCTGGAAGGCCGGTTGGAAGCAAGGAAAAAGGGGAGGATCTTTACTGCCTGTGAACAAAATTGTTAGCTGTAAGGCCAAAATCTCTTTAGATTGGCAGCTCCTGCCCTCCACAACTGTCCCGACAGCTCAGCAACGCTCATCTGCTCGGCTCTCTGGTCCAGACACCATGATTTCTAGTCCTGTTGTTGCTGATGAGGTTCATATATGGCTCGTGGTCATGGCAAGTGAGCTCTTGAATATTCCCCAGAAGGTTTAGCATTTGTTTTCTAAATAGAGAGAAAAACAAAAGGGAATGCTGCTAAAATTATCCCTTGTATACTAAACAAACGCAAACAGCTGTGGGAGCTCTGGCTGGCTTTGATGGCTGGTCGTAGCTTCAAAAGGGGGTTAATTTGCCCTGCTCTCACCTATAGGCGTCACTGCTGGGAATTAAACAAACTATGGGAAATGTCAACGGCAACTGAATAAACAAGCTGCATTGAAATAGCGTTGGCGAATAAATGACTGGTTTGATGGCATCCACTGGAGACTGGTTTTGTCAATACCAGTAATACTCTCGTATCGTAAATAAGGACAGTTTGGGACTATAGTATCGGCATTTGTCAGGTTGTGGATTTTTCCTGTACTGAAAGGGAATCTAAAAGAGCCGGTATCGATGCGGGACAATTAAAGCGTGGTTTGCATGGCTAGGAGACCACATTGCGTGGTGTTGCCTTTATCATGTGGCAAAGGCAGAGGCTATGTTGGGAAGACCTAGTGCCTAACCTTAGCCCACGTAATCTCTGTCCCTCCTCCAGAAAAATTACTTCTGGGTTTTTATGGCCGATTGTAAATGTGTGTTTGAGAATTTCCTTTGGAGAAATGTCCCTAATTTTTGAAGCTTGCCTGTAGGGAAAGAAATTAGCATTTATTTTATTTAGCCATTATTAAGCCTGTTTATAGGATGGCCATTCAAGTACCCCTACCTGGTATACAGTAGATGCTCTGAAAGCTAATTAACTAAGTAACTAGAGCAAATCCACTATTAGGTATGCAGGGAAGGTAACGCTGACAGAAACCAACAACGGGGCAAACAATTAAGCAGATGGACAGTTCTGCAAATGACTCCGGAATTTACAGCGGGAGATGTCTTTCATTGCTCTTTATTTGAACCGAGCCAGGATTTCACCTTGAGCTTTTGGGTCTGACGGGGACCATGGACGCATCTAGTGTGACCTCTTGAAAAACCTGTGTACTACAGGATAGAACGGCTTACCTGGGATGCAAAACCGCTGGAGAAAAGAGTTGATAGGATGCAAAAGTAGGAAGATTGGGCTAAGGTGGTCTCAGATTAGGGTCATCCAACCCTTTTTCTTGTGTGTTTTTTCTTGTTCCTGTCTGAGGGTAAGGAAGAGGTTATGCTGTGCCCTCAGTCTGATGTGGCTGAAGCTGCATAAGCTGTGAGAAAGGTTAATTTGAACATAATCATTCTTTTCTGTACTGTGATACAAATGGTTTTTAAAGCTTAAGCGCTTATTTTTAGATTGACAATACACATCTCTCTTTATTGGCCCACAAAAAAAGTGAAAATAGATGGATTGTGCAGATGTATGTGAATAATTCTTGGCAAAACCTGTTATGTATTCCTCAAATGCTAAATCTTAAGACATTTCACTCTTTCTCTCATTTCCAGTTACACGTTTTGCTGCACTTAATCTTTTTTTTATATGAGATCATTCTCAAATATTGCAGTTTGTAGATGGTTTTCCTGGTGCTGGGCTTTTTTTTTTTTTTTCTCTTAAAGCTTCTTGAGTGTCATAAATATTATTTCTATGGTTGAACAGCAAATTGATTACTTGAATTAACAGTGTCTGTGTCCTCGGTCATTTGCTGCTGTTGCGCTGCGTCCTTGCTGGTGGACTGTGCGAAGCATGTTTGAAGAATGTTTTCCTCTTTAACATGCTCAGATACTTTTCTGTTCGCGTACACAGGTTTCATAGCTGAAACTTGCAGCATGTTTTGAAGGCAGCCAAGAAGGAACTTTAATGGCTCTCCTGGAAGTCGTTCAAAAACCGCTCCCATTGACTGCATCGGACATTGTATAAGGTCCCGAAAGCAATTTCCAGGGAGGTATAAGGTAAGGGATAATAGTTTGAATACTATAGGCCTGTATTAAGAATGCTTTTGGAAGGTGACATTAAAACTTCTAAGTGTTTCTTTTTGCCATACAAAAAATGTATCTAAATCTTAAACTTCCTGGGCCAGGCACCCTTCTTCTTTTCTGGGTTAGTTTGGGTCCAGCACGTCCTGTACCTTGCTCTGTGGCTTTCCAGAAATTCTGTACCCAGCCATTACTTTAGATAGTCCCTTTTCCCCAGGGTGTAAGAATTACCTGCCTTGTGCTCAAAGGAGTAATAATTGAAAAAAATATTTCAAACTCCAGCAAAACCTGGCCCTGCGCGCCTCTCGGTGAACCTCCTCTCTCCCATAAATCCAGCTTGGGCTCCCTGTACCTCCTGCCAGGGTCTTGCTGTCCTCCTCCAACAAAGAAAAATCACCCTGCTGCCTCGACAAATGACTGTTTCCCATCAGAGTCGCTCGGACTCTGAGGTGTTTTTTTTTGTTTGCTTACTTTTCCTAGTCTAATAAATCCAGCCTTGATCAAATCATCTCACCAAGCTACAAGGAGTCTCTAGTTATTATCCATACGTAAGGAACAAAGCAGCGATAATGCTCCACCAGGACACATTGAAATCACAGCTTATTCTCTACAGGAATAGTCTAGTTCCTGCTCAAATCTGAATTCTTCAGCACTATTTCAGGCTTCTTCCTTTTAGGACTACCTTAACTTTAACCTCTTGAATGCTTTGATTTTGGGAATTGTGGGGTTTTTTTTTCTGTCAAGTTAATTCTTCTCACCTTTGATTTAACTTTTAATCTTCAGCACCCAAACTTTTTCAGGACACAACTCCTGAAGCTAGTGTTCCAAAAACTGGACTACAAGATTGCTTTTGCCTTCTAGGTCACACTCTTTTGCAGGTTTGTTAACAATATGACCTCAAGAACACTTAGAGTCAATCATTAACTCAATATTAGAATGTAAGCCACCTCTGCTGGAAATTATTGTCTGAGGGTAGACAGTCTATGATGTGGGATAGAGACAAATTCAAGCACTGTCCATAGAAGAGCACTAGTGTTACAGCGGGTTATACTGTCAGACCTCTGGATGTAAAGACTCGTCATGACCAATTCAGGGTGACCTTTGTCAGCCATCGGTCCCATACACCTGCTGCTCTGGAGTAACAGTAGTCCTCAGCGTTTCCCTAACACGGGAAGTTTATGACTTTCCTGGTTGACCTTGCCTCAGTCTTGCCTCTCTCCTTGTTCCAGACTCCACCTTTGAGCTGACTGTGTTCTTGTAGTGTTCCTTGTTTTGGTACAGCCAACGTTCCCTCTGCATCCTGATCACGGGTGCTTGTAGGAACGAATCGGACAGATCGCCTCTCCTTCATACCAGTGGCCTGGCTGCTGTTCTTCATTCAGCAAAAGGGTGTGAGTGATCTCCTTCTCTTATAAAAGTGAGCATAATTTGGGGTGTGGGGAAAGTGAATCTACAGGGAAAACAGGCTGGTTTTTACCATGTTTCTCCTGATTCTGACTGGAACAAGCTAGTCAGGGGTGTTTCTTGTCTGTCTGAGCTCCAGATGAAGAAATGACGTTTATTCTCTCTTCGCACATCGCCTAGTCAAGGGAAGTGTCTATTCTGCAAGTGGCAGAGGAAAGATATTATCTTCTCCTTTTGCATACAAGGAGGTTCCTTGGTGGAAGAGGAATCGTTCCCTTGGATTATTTTCATCTCTGTGTGCTTAAAACTTGCTTTTACCATGTCTCATGCTCTGCCCAGCTTTGTTGCCTCTGTGCTATACCCTGTTGTTTCCTCATGTCCTTTACTGTGACTCTCGGTATTCAAGTCCTATTTGAAAGACACCTAAATTTGAGAGGCCAGAATGCTGTGGGACGAGCATATTTGCACCTCTGGGAGAAGTGTCCTAGTGTCCTACAGGCTTTAAAATCAAAGCAAACTCTTGATAATACTTTGCGCATGCAGTCTGTCTTTATAAACCTGTAGAGTGTATGTTGTTAGCCCTGCCTTACAGATCTCTGTACTTTCCCGCTCTTCTACCTATGTTCTCAAGATTTGTTCTTACCTCTGGGGGGAAGAAAAAAAAACCCACATACTGTGTTGACATTAGCTGAAAAGGTACATACTGAGTGCTTCTGAAGATGTTGGCTTCTCCTCTACATCTGTGTTCTTGCTATCGTTTGGGCTGTACTGCCTCCACTAGCTAATTCTCTCTTTCTTAAAAGATTTACTTCTTGAAATATTTAAGTCCGTCTCCCTAAATCTGCTCCTAAAATCTTTCTTAAATAGGAAGAATGATTCAAAAATCTTTCTTAAATAGGAAGAATTATTCAACAGTACAAATTTATAAAAGAAAGAAAGGAATTCAAGCAAGAAGTTGACTGATGTTTCTTGTGAGGGGCTGTTGTTGTAGAGTTTGATATTTGCACCAAAAGAAGATGTGGAAAAAATATGATGACCTTTTGCTATGGTGAGTGAGTATAGAAATATTCTTAATTCTAAATTGGAGTGGATACAAACAGCATCCCCACTTGCAGAGCCTCCTCGAGGGAAGCAGTTTGCAGTGTGCCCTTTCACAGGAGAGGAGAAAACCTGGCTGGCATTAATTCTTGCTTTCTAGACGCAGCAGCCAGTCGCTTTCTGTTAGCTTATGATCATGTCTTTGGGCAAAGTCACTTAGGCCACAGTGCATTGAAGGCATCGTATAAAGGGTATTGCAGTACCATATTGTCATGAGTTTAGAGTGTTTTGTTGCAGCAGAGAGATTATTAGGAAGTTCCTAGGAAAAAAAAACCAGCTTCAGCTGCATCAGGTCCGACTGGTAGAATAGCAGGTCTCCCCACGGCTGTGGCTGTGGTGAGCACTATCGACTGCTGTTGTCATTGTTTACTGTGTTTTAGGATGATTTTGCCACCTTTTTTGTCTTTTTCTTTTGCCATCTTTTTTCCTTTTTACCCTTCATACCACCATCCTGGCTCTGCCAGAGTACTTACTTTCACATGGCTTCAGAACATCCAGTGTGGCAACACTTGTCATAGGTACAGTGATCATCCTTGATCACAGCACTGTGTTGGAGCTATGGGCTTGGGGTTTGGGTTTTTTTGTTTTGTTTTGGTTTTTTACGTGCTTGAAAATGGCATGCAGATTACTGGTGAATCATTCTTTTTTTTTTTTTTGTAACATGAATAAAGTTGTCACTTCAGTTCCTCACAAAACAGAAGCATTTGTTAATGCTTAAGTTTTCTGAAGACCTTATTTCATTAGACAGAGTCTCCTCACACTCTATAGCCGTTCTGATCACAGCAGTGATTTTTGAACGCTTTATGAAAACTTCAAAAATGTTCCAGTGGTGATACTGGTCCCTTGAGAAATGCCATGTAAGCAGACTGCTGCGTGGACTCCTCTGTAGAGGCTGGTGCCTGTTTTGGGGTTGCCAAATCCACTAGCCCGATAGTGGAGGCTGCTGCAGCTCCCTTTTCCCAGGAGCAGCCAGCAGTGCTGGGAGGAGCAGGTCTGGGTGCTCGTCCTTTTCTCCGAGTAGCTCACTGCGGGGGTTCTCTGCCTGTCGGTTTTCCTCTGTCCTTCTGTCTTTGTGTGGAGGTTTTTTATCACGTAACCTAACACTGTGTAGATACGCAGAGCTTGTCCATGTAAAAGAAAAGCACTTTCTTGGTTCTCTTCTGTAATACCTAGATGTCCATGGTCACGAGGACAACAGTAAGCGGTTATGGGTTGAAAATCCTGGACTGAGTTGCGTTGCCAGAAAGAGTTACTAACCTCTGGCCTTTCTCATGCTATAACCTCGAACAGTTCTTGCTGCCTCTCTGCTTAGAGCTATCTGATCACTTATTTAAAAGACTTTGTGGAAGAAGAGTGAGGAGCTGTATGTATCATTGCACATGTGCCTAAATATTGCAATGTAAGAGTGTTGCGGAGGTCAGAGTACTGATAGCAGCACCAAGTGCCCAAAGCTGACCAAATGTTCTCTGTACTTTTCTTGCTGTGCTTTGCTTGAGTAATCAGGACAATTCTCTGTTAGGCATGAAATGAAAGTAAATGATTAGAATAAAGATGTGCTGAGCTACTTGACAAGACTTGAGTACAGGGTACAGAATCTGTGGGTGTTTGGCACAGCCCCAGCACTGCAGATATTTTAGCTCTTGCTTATTTTTGATTCTGTTCAAATATGACTTACCTTAAAAAAATCAACTGCAAAGTATCTGATGTTACACAACAGGTATTCATAATGGGAAAAATGGCACGACAAAGCTATAGGCACGAGCTGTAGGGCTTGAGCGGTGTTTGAATTAACCAGATTTCAACTCCTTCTGGAGCACTTGGGCAATAATTGGTTGTGTACAGAGTGGTTTGTTCTAGCAAATCACCCTCTTTCAGAGAAGAAACCCACAGAAAGGCTTCAGACAGCCACACTGCCCTTGGTTCCGTTCACTTACAGTCCTCTGTAGATTTCAAAAGCAACTAGGATGGGATGCTGAGGAAAGCAGCAATATTCCCAGAGGGATTTACGCATGGAAATGCTTCCTAGGGACAAAGCAGCAGAGCACCTCTAGTACATCTCTTCCAGTCCAGTACCCAGCCCCCAAATTCCCTTTTCTCAGGATCCCTGCAACACGACACGGTGATATAGAAACCGCATTCCGTATTTTTTTGCACCCCAAGGGATAAATTTACTTTAGGTGAACACTTCACTCACTCACTCTGCTTCTGGCTAAATAGTAGTGAAAGGGACTGAAAGCTGTGGCAGAGAGCCCTTCCCATCCTGCCCATCCCAGGATCCATTTCAATGCAGATAATTTGGAGATAGTCCTGGGATCCTTTGCCAGGAGCATGCACACAGTGACTCCGGTGGTAGCAGAAGCAATCTGTAGCTCTCCAGGGTTGCCTAGTTAAGTTGTACCAGAGTTTGTTTCTCAGTTGCAGGTCTAGGCTGCAGGCATCACATCTGGACCAAGAGGAAGAAATTACTCTCTCCTGTGTGGGCCACTGTTAAGTACCAGCACAAAAACCAAGGGATGAGAAAGAGGCAAGGGCTGGGGTAATAACTGCTAGCAGACAGCTGGGATCAACTGAAGTAAGGAAACCGTTAAAAAGGAATTGCAGCATCAAAGCATCATTTTTCACTTGGTAAATTCAGCTCAAGTATGTCTACAGTGTCATTTGTCTTGAAGATTTGGATCCCTGTACCGCATCACAGAGTGCCAACCTCTCTAGCAGAGGGATCTGTCACTGAACTGCAGGCATCTCTAGGGTGTAAAACAACAACAGCGTGATGGCACACAACAGCAGTTCAGGGAAGCGTAAGAAAGAAGTTTCAGTAAAATAACAGAGCAGTTGGGAAGGACTGTAGGAAGGGTGTACAAACAGAACACAGCGTAACAGGCCAAGCAAGCTGCATCTTGATCACGTTCTTGCCTTTAAGACACACGATTCTGAAAAAGATTGCCATGAAGTGTTATCAGTACTGCACCGGGGTGAACGCACAAGCTTTGCAGATCTTTACAGCTATCGCCTGGTGACAGGCCGCTGTCAAATGAGACATGCAGTAACGGTTACAGTGGGCACTGGAGAGGACCAGTGAAAACAATGAGCATTTTCGTGAAAGGGAAGACCCCCACCCCCTTTCACAAGAAGAAAATCTTTTGCTTATAGCCCACACACGTTTTGGAGGCAGCTGCTTTGCTGATTATTGCAAGCCAAAATGTTCTGTCAGTACACACCTACTTAACGATACCAGTTGGGTTAATGGAGAGAAGGTTACATTTTGGTTCATGTGCCTTTTGAAAAGTGGAATAAACAACAATCTTTATTCCCTTGGGAGAGAAAAAAAAGCACAAATTCTGCCAGCTGGTTTGTAATATTAGCATGCTTTACATGGTGTATTTTCACAGCTGTCTTATCAGTTTCCTAAAATGAATCAGGGTGGAGCAAACAGTTTAGGAATGTCACGAAAAAAGGATTTGGAGCTTTGCTGTGGTTCATGATAATGATGCCCTCTTGGGATAGTGTACCAGAGTTGGAAGATCCTACTGGAGATAGGAATAATGCTTTTAAAATATTCTCACACAAAATTCAGAAGCTATTGTGTCTAAACTCTGGATGGAGACATCCTCTTCGCTCTTTACGGTAGCTTGACTTGGAGCGATTTTCGGTCGGGAAGCATTTCCACATCTCCTGCTGTGAGATGCACTTCTGCAAAGCGCAGCAGTTGCTGTCGCTGTAACTCATTTCAGTGGGAGCTGAGGGATCTTGAAACTTTGTGGGCCTGGGCGCTTGCTAGATCTTAGTTGAGATCATCAGCTCCATCTAAACCAACCGCTGAAGGTCAGGTCTTTCACTCACTGAGGACGGTGGGAGAACCCTGACTGATTTCAGTGGGTTCAGTATCGTAAACTAAAAACCAGAAACACAGGGAAGGAAGCATTTCCGTGCTGTTTCCCCTTCATCAGTGTTGCTGTTCAGTTAACAAAATAACTGCTCAGACCAGCGCTCTCAGACAGCGCTTTGGGTTTTGGTGCAGGCAAGCAATAAAAAAAAATCTATACTGATTTATTGTGTGAGTTGCTGAGGAGACATGCTCTGCTGGAAACGAATCTGACGTGTTCTGTTAGCACTGCGAGGGGTTAATGCAATACGTGGGACTATTTTAGCAGTTTCACTAAATATGGTTCATTCCATCACCGCTAAAAGTTACAGTGTATTTGACAGAAACAAACGGAGTGAACCAAAGCTTTTTCCTTTCATAAAAATGCCTGTGACTCAAACCGTACTCTGTAAAATACAGCATATTAAATCAACTTATCAAACTTCTGACAGTTTTACTTTAAGTAGCCATACTTACTTTGTTGGCTTGTAAAATACTCATCACTGCTTTAGAAGTGGTATTTTTCTGAAGGCTTCCCAAGTCTGATTGCGAAGGTGAGCGATGTTACTATCTTCTTTACAGAGAGCTCAGGTGTCTGCTGCGAATTGTTTCAACGGCCTACCAACACACGCGCAAAAGAACACGGATGATTGACATCAACTTTACGGTGCCCCGAGTTAAATGTTTTAATGATAAGATTCATCATCATCTGAGAGGAGTTTTTAGGGTTAAAATATAGTTAAACAGATACATAGTTAAAATAGAGAAAAATAGTTATACAGTTAAATAGTGTTTTCCACATACCTGAAAAGGTTACGACACGCTGACCTAGAGAACAGCACTCTGGAGCAGGCCTTGTGTCTTACGTCATCCTGTGTGCAAAATGCTGCTGCTCCGATTCCGAAGTTGCACCTGTTTTCATGGGCCTGCCGTGAATTTCACGGGGAAGGGCTTAAGTTCTTATCCTGGTGCCCCAAATCAGGCCCCACTGGATCTATTTTATTTATGACAAATGCTCACTGCTCTTACAGGTCTCCGCGGATGGTGACATCACAGTCTTTACACGCAGCCCGTTTCAATGCCTAACCATCCTTGCAATTAGAAAATGATTCCTAATTTCCAAACAGAATTATCGTTGCTGCGGTTTAAGGCCTTCTCCTGTTCGCTGCAGTCATGGAGAACAAACAGTTCCTTCTGTCTCCTATTGACCTGTGCATGAAGGTTGTTACCGTCTTTTCTTTAGGCTAAACGTGCTAATTTGCTCATTCTCTCAGGGGATAAGAAGATAGGTGGGATAGGCAGAAAATAACACAGAAACTGGTTGTCTTTTTCTGGCACTTCAGTTTGGACAAGATTTATTAGTAGAAGTAATGTCTTCTGATGGGAGCAATTACAACTGTGAGGCAAGTTTTTGGGGTGCGCAACCCCTTTAACAGCAAACTGTCTGAACTCTGCAGAAGTAGCAAAAGTTTAAAAAAAAAACAGAAAAGCTTGTCTCATTTTTCCAGCTCCACTAGTTGGTCTGCCAATGAGTCTTGTCCTGCCTGTGTCTTGAGACCATCACAGCCAAGTACCAGACCATATATAGTATCCTTCCAGAATGCCAGAACATAAATTACAAACGGTAATGTGCTGGAATTTTAATTAATGGACACAGACAAACTGGAAATGCAGTTTTCAGCTGCTCTCAGTGTATCTTTATCTTTATTCAGGACCATAAACATCACATGTAGTCCGAAGTTGTTACAGTAGCCGCTGAACACAGCCCATAAATAGCTGTGACAAAGCTGCAGAAAATGGCGTGAAGCTTTCCCTACCCCAAACGAACATTTGTCTGATCGCCATCTGCAATCATTAACGGTGATCTTGTGAACTCTTACAAGGCAGCTAAGTTGGTCCTGGCATAACTGAATGGGGAAATACCAACAGCTGGTATTCTAGTTTGGTCTAGCGTATACACAAATCCTGGCGTCTTTTGTCTACAAAAAGCATACTAATTCTGTAACGTTACCAAAGCAGAAGGTACAATTATGAAGATTTTTCTGTGTTTATGCCTGAGTGCTGTCCGCCCCCGATAGGTGCATCCGGCTGTTTCAGAGGTGCGTTATTTCAGTCCAGATGTTATCTCGATCACATGCAGTCAGGAAAGCTCCTGTGGTGCCTCTCAAGGGGAGAATGGTGAGATTGGTATTGTTGCCAAATGATGCTCTACATAAATACGTCCTCTCTTTCTAAAATTGCAGTTGTAGTTTGACATACAATGTTCTTCTTTTAATGATGGGTGTTTTCTGTCAAACAGACACAGAATTCTGGACTGAGGCATGTGCATCTGGTTGCTGGATTAAGAATTCTCGCTCAGCTACCTATTTTGGAAAAGAAAACATGAGGAAGCATCAGGCAGCGTTTGAAAAGTTTTAGGGTAGGAGGAGGCACTGGCTAGATGGGGGACATGACCATCCTACCTAAAAGCACTCTTTGCTCGCTGCTGCCCAAACAATGCTCTAACATCTTGTCTAACACCCTTCTTTCACAAAGTCACTCATTGCACTATTGCTCTCGCTGAAAATTTCTTGAGGACAGTGGGCAAGACCTTCCGCGAAGGGTCTCGGATCACACAGGATTAAATCCTTCTGGAGGTCAGTAATCTCCCGTTCCGTCAGAGCTCCGGCGCAAGGCTCATCATCTCTTGGCCAAACGCCTTTTCACTTCGTCTCAGGCTGTGGCTTTTTTTCTGCACTTCCATCTGCTGCGGAGGGAAATGGGAATGGCTGCGAGTTGCTTCCTGTTACAGGCGGGACCGTTTGATGGAGGTTCGATAGGCTGTGGCGTATGTCACCAGCTCTTTGTTTCTACCTAGCCTTTAGCATTCCGTTTCTCGGTGTCGAAGGGAGCGTTGGGGTTTGGTTGTGTGTATTTCTCAGGAGACAGAGCTCTGCAAGCAGAAAAAGTTTCATCTCTGTTGGCTTCTATTATTGAAAGAACTAGAATCCGGGTATCGATTCTGAGATTCCCAAAATGCGGTTCCTTTCATGTTGCCTGGTCACCTCACCCCAAAACAGGTGTTTACAGGAAAATAAAGCTATTCTTACTCAGCCTGTTACTCTTTCTTCTCGGAAGCTCTGTTAGCAAGCCCCAGGTTCAGCCATTGCTCAGATGATGGGTAATGCTGGCGTTAAAATGCAACCCTGGTGGTAGAAGGGTCATAAAGCACACGTTTATTTAGCTTTGGACGAACTAGAGTCGGTTATCCACAGCTCAAGGTGCTCTTGCCAAAAATTGCAAAAATTAAAATTAAACAGCCAGCAAAACAGAAATCTCCCATTCCTTCTGCAAAAAAACAAATCTATTTCAAAACTCCCCGGGCTACAGAAATAGATATGCCTTTCATTAGCTACTGAAGGGATGGCAGACCCTGTGTCCTTTTAGACTGCTGAAGTGTGAAGAAAATTAGTATCTCACATTTACAAGATTATACTAGAATATTTTCTCCACAGGCATATACTTCTTAGGTAACAAATATTGTAAGCAATATTTATTTTTTATACGGTCACACTTAATAGAATCCATCTAGGAGATGATATGATTTAAAAGACCGAGTGGTTTTTTATCTTCCTGTAGGGATTCTGGCTATTTAAGAGACAACATCTTGTTTATTACAGCCAAATTTTTTCTTTGCTGTTGTGCAAACTTCACGTCAGCTTGCAGTGCAAACACACAAAACAAAAAGAGTTGATTGAGGTTTTATGTGAATATTTTGGCTCCCTAGTTCACCAAAGAGATGTTGGAAGGAGTGGTTATAACGCTAAGATGTAACAGGGTGTGGATGTGACCAAAGTGGAACTTGGGTTGGATTTCTGGACCAAAGCCAGGAACGGTGATCCTGAGAACTCCCCCCTCCCCCCATCCTTGAAGACTTTAAATGCTATAGGTGATTCCTGTTGATGTTCCTATAGTTGTGCTTCTGCATAGGCACAGAGCAACCCAGTTGTATAGGTCTGGGTAATTCGGTGCTTTATTTATACCGAAGCCTGAAGAGCCAGGACCCAGGAACTCAGCGTGCCTGTGTGTGCCAGACGGCGTTTTCAGAGCAAACTGCCTACATTCCAGCAGGATCTGGCTCCTTGCACAGCACAGGGGAGGCCGTCATCAGTGGAGAACAAGGATGTGTTCTTCTCCGTCCTCTCCTCTGCCTCTGGGACTTCAAACCCAGGTATTGACTCGAAGAAGTCCCTTGCCTCCTTGGGGCCTCACTCAGAAGGCACCCAGGTTCTATCGGTACGCTGTACAGAGAGCCTGCGGGCGTCACGTGAATCCTTGGGAGTCCCACGTGCCTCAGGAGGTCCTAAAGCTGCAAATGTTGTCGGCTGCCACAGGACTTGGGGGAACCTTTCAACTTGGGGGAACCTTTCAATGCGCCTGCCCGTGCTGAAGCATCCCCTTTTGGCTGCGGCAGGGTGGGAAACGGACCCTGCACGTTGCTCTGGTGTTCTTATGCGTGACTAACATGAGTTCTGGGTTGGACACAAATAACTAAATGTTTAGACGCTGTGGCTCCTCTCTTCCCGCTTGGAAGCTGCTCTTTTGCCGTTATCTCATTCCCTTCGGCTTCTCAGCTCTGTTCTGGAAGCGTCAGATCCTCCCTCTCTTTCACAAACCTATCTCTTGAAATCTGTTTTCCTAGGAATGATATGGGTGCATATATAAAGCAGTTGACATCAGTTCTGAGAATATTTTCTTGTAGGAGGAACTATTATTCCTCCTTGGTACTGTCACTGCGCACAGAGTCAGCGGTTTGCTATGCTAAGAAGTTGCTGAAGGAAAAATGGGAATTATTCTGGCTATTCCCCTCTAGTATATGTGGTTTAAAAAGACTGAAGGGCAACAGAAGATGAGCAATTACAGGAGGCACTTCTGCTGGAAGTAACGAGAGAGACAGGAGGCTGTAGATTTAGATTAAAGTATTTCTGGAAGATTTCCCCACTGTAGGTTGGGGTTTTTTTTGTAATGCTTGTTGCACTGTTTTACGTGATGCCACTCTCCTATGAAAGCCAAACCCAAGGACTGCAGGGATAAATGATATAGATTACATATATTCATTTGCTCTGATCCAAGCTTAATTCCAGAAACTTGGCATCTTGTTTATCAGGTCTGCTAACAAACACACATAAAAACCAAAACAGAGCTACCGCCCGTTTTCATTAACACTTCCTAGGTAGGATTCTTTCTACTGCAATTTATTTTTTGTACAAGTAATTTTCTTGACTCACAACTGAAGATTACCCTGTTGCTTAATTTATTTGGTCATTAATTTGGCACTGTGGGCAGATGTGATGTAAAGGCCTTAACCGTTCTGGGGTTAGATGGAGGCAAGTAATCTGCACCCAGGCTTAACAAGGCATCCATCCCAAGGGAGTGTAGATGCTTTTAATTGATTTAATTAAAGGGAATGTTTTGTACTGGAATAAAAAGATTATTTTGTTGACTAAGACCTAAATAGTAGTTTTCTTTAAAGGAAATAACCAGATAAAAACGGAAATTCTGTTTACCACGTGCTTTTTTGTGCAAAAACGTTTTTAGTTTGATGAGCAAACCAAATTTCTGTCACTGTTTCGTTCACAGTGGACACTGAAGCAGTGCTGATTGCATTGCTAGTTGCAATGTGTATCTTAGGCTATTTAGGTAATCTAAATAAATGTTTATATTAGCTTTAACGGGTAATAGAGCTTTTCCCTTCCTGCGTGTTCCCTCTGCACCTGGTCTGCCTGATCGCTTGTAGGGGAGGATGAGTAAAACGTTTTGGTTTTCAGGTGTTATTCCCAGGCGTCTCTTTTTAAGAAACAACAACAGCGGAAGGCCGCGGGGCGGTTTTCCCGGCGCAGATGTGCCCCCACGCACGGGAGCGCCCCGGGGCAGCGGGCCCGGCCGCGGCCACCCCGTCCCCGGCGCCTCGTTACGTGTCACCGCCGAGAGGTCCCTTCGCTCGGCCCCGCTCCCCTCCCAGCGGTACCTGCAGGGACAGGTTCAGCCGCCAAACGCGGTTGTAACGCCCCGGCCCTGCTGGAGGCGCCGACAGACGCCGGAGCCGCTTGAGAGCCGTTCCCGCAGCGCGGCCCGCGGAGCCGCCGGCTCCCTCCTTTTCGGCAAACCCTTCCCGCAGCCTCGGTCGCCCCGCAGCCGCCCGGCCCTCCCCGCCCGCAGCGAGGCCGCCCTGGGCGCGGGAATGGCTCCCTCAGGGCAGGGGCCCGCGCCCACCGCCTCCCTCAGAGAGGGGCTCGCGCCGCCACCACATCCCTCCTCGCAGGAGCCGCTCGCGCCGCCACAGCGCCCCCCCTCACGGGAGGAGTCCGCCCCACGCACGGGCCCAGCGGCGCCGCCGCCACGGCGCTCCCCCCCCCGCCCAGGAGAGGCCAGCGGCCCGGCCCCGCCCGCCTCCCGCTCAAGTTTCTCCCGCTCGCCGGGCGCGGGAGCCGCTCTGGCCGCGCCGGAGCCTGCCGGCGCCCTCTCGCTCAGCTCCCGACCGGGGTCTACGGCAGGCGGCGATCACGGATGTGATTAAGGCGCATCCCGACGCTTCCCCCCCCCCGCCTTCCGCAGCGGCCGCGCCAGGTAGGAGCGGCGGGAGAGAGCGCGGCGAGCGGCCCGCAGCGCCCCGCCCTCCCCCAGGAGACCTCCTCGGGCGCAGAGGGGCGCGCGTTTTGCATAGCCACACCCCCCTCATGAATAACCGAGCAGCCCCGCCTTTCCCGGGCGGCTCACCTCCGAGCGCGGAGGGAGGGAGGGAAGGAGCGAGCCCGGGGGTGCGCGCGCCCGCCCGCCGCTTCCCTTCCCCCCCCCCCCCCGGGGGGCGAGCGCCGCCCGCCGCTCCTCTCCCCTCCCCTCCCCCTCTGCGCGGCCCAGCGCGCGCGCCCGTGAGGAGGCGGCGGCGGCGGCGGCGCGCTCCGGAGCGAGTGAGCGGGGGGCAGAGGCGCGGGGGCCGCCGCTCCGCGGGGGAGGCCGCGGCGGGCGGGCGACAGCGAGGGGGGCGCTGTGGCAGCCGGGCGGCGAGGGAGCGGCCGGGGCGGGGCGAGGCCGGCCGCCCCCCTCCCCTCCCCTCCCGTCCCCTCCCCTTCGGGCGCGCGCTCGCCCCGGCGGCGGCTCCCGGCGGTGTGGTGAGAGGGAGGCGCCCCGCGCTCGTCGGCCGCGGCCGGTGCGTCTGTGAGGGGGGCGCGGGCCGCCGGGGAGCCCCGCCACGCCGTCGCGCCAGGTAAGGGCCCGCGGGGCGCCGTCAGTGTGTCCGTCTGTCTCTGTGTCCACCACCCCCCGCAGCGACAGATGGGGGGGGGGTGGGGGAGCCGTGAGGGGGCGACGCCCGGCGACATGTCGGCGTGCGGCGGGGAGGGGTCGGGGGCGGCGGTGTCTGGGTGGAAATCGCGGCGAGACCCCCCCCCGCCACGCCCCTCCCCCCCGGCGCGGTGCCGCACACGGGTGGGGGCCGCGCAGAGCCCCGCACCGCGGCGGGGGGGGCGGGCAGAGCCCGCGTGTCCGTGACAGCGGGACACGGGGGGGGGGCGGCGGCGCCGGGAGCTGCTCTCCCGCACCCCCCGCGGCGGGGGCGCCCCGCAGCCCCCGGGTGGGGTGAGGCGGCTTCGGGCCGAGCGGGATCCCCGCGGAACAAAACTTGGGGCGGCTGCGGAGGTGGGGCCGGTGCGAGCAGCGTGCGGGGAGACTTTCCAAATTCATCTCGGTTAGAAACCCGGTTTTGAGAGAGCGGCTCGCAGTCTGGCGAGGTAAGTGGTTAATATTTGGGGCGCACATCACGTGCTGCAGAATTCGCCTCCATCCCTCTAAACGCGAAGGGGGGGGGCTGTAGGAAGGCGTTTTCCTTGCAGAATGGCCCCCCCGTTTCCAGGGGCTGTGCTGCAGGTAGCAGGCACCTGAGAGAAACACCCACTGCCCCCCCCCCCAGCTCCCTGCTGCTGCTGCGGTGCCGGGGGGAAAGAAGGGTTAAACACCCTCCCCCTTACCCCTCCCGAAGGGTGAGTAAGGAGTGTGGAGTCTAATGACACACAGTATCTTTCTATTACAGGCGTGGGTTGGTTGTTGGGGGCTAAAATGTGAAAAGAAATGAGAGATGATGAGGCAGACAGCTCCTCTCAGATGTATGTTTTGCAAGGAAAGGACGGATTCTCATCCCCGTTTGTGTTGGGAAGTTCGGGAGCGTATGTTGGACGGTAAGCTGGTTTAGAGAATGATGCATCGATGTGGATTTTAGGCTCTTATACGGGTGAAAATAGCGTAAGGAAGATGAAATATCTGGAGAAATTAAATAAATCATGAAGGTTAATTAGTGCTGCTGGGGAGTATAGGATAGCTACAGTATACTGATGAAGGTAAATTAATGTTGAACTGGGAGAAGAACAAGAAGAAATACAGCGAACGTGCCATAGAGAACAACAACATGGCCATGAAACCCTGCTTGCAGCATTTCTCCGGTTGGAGCTTGGAATGATTTCTTCAAAATGCTGAAGGTTGGGTGTTGTCTGTTTTTTCTTATTTAATCTTCAAAACTCGAGTACCAAACCTGCAATTGAAAACATCCATTCCTAATGTGTGAATTAAAAAGAAAAAAGAAAAGAAGCTAGTGAAATAAGTGCCTTTTGGCGAGAACATGCTGAAGAGAATTGGCTAGCTATGGTCACATGAGGCTTTCTTACTGGAGTGGTGAGAGACACCTTAGATCATGGATGCTTGGTGTAGAGGTATGCTTATCTAGAAAATGTATGATGAACATGCAGCCGAATTATGAAAGTACAATATGCTGCAACTTGCTGTAATCAAAATCCCATTTTTTGGCTCTGCAAACAGACTATCGGGGTGGGAAAAAAAAGCAGCAGTGCTTAGGCAAAGACTTTCTTAAGCCGTTTGAGGTCCGTGGCTGTTACGATGTAAAAACAAACTCCTTAGAGTTGTGCTGCTTTTTGGTAGTAACTTGCGCTAAGTGCATCTTAAATGCAAGAGACTGTGTGTGCTCCAAACTCACCACCGATTTCATTTGAGTGGAGGGGAATGGTGGGGCCGTATCCTGTTTGGATCTAGACTGTGGTCATGGAATACCGCGGCATACTCGCATGCAGATTTAGTCTTGTGATTACAGTGTGAATTACTGGTTACATGTTCAGTGTAACTGGATAACTAATACAATTTTATAAAATAAACTCCTTATCAATATTGATTGTGTTGTAGCAGTTCCTGTTCTCATCTTTCTGTCTTTTCCATTGGTTTTCCCATGATCCTATGGGAGCTCCTGTGTTTTTTAAATTGAAATACATATTCTGAAGAAAAATATGTCTTCTGAGGTACCTAACAATCACCTTTTAACATTTCAGGTTACAGACACTAGATTTACTTTCAATTAAACCTTTGGAATACAAGTGATATATATGTTGTTCAGAAATCCATGAGCATACCTGTTACGTGCAGTGAATTGTTAAAAGATTAATTTTTTTATGCAACATTACAGACAAGCATGCCTAACTTTCTGCTTGTAAATTCTCATTTATTAATATTAATGTCCATAAATGCATACTGTATAAGGCCCAAATGTGCATCATGGACAGTGTTATGCACTGTGTACGCTGAGTTCTGCAGGGTTTGGTTTATATATATATATTTCTGGAAGAACACTTTATCTGCAAGGCCTTCTTTGGTTTGCTTATGACACATTTAAGTTTCATTAGTACAGAATCTTACATTTTCTTCAATTTCAGGATGCTTGTTAGAATTAGTAATAGTATATTTTTTATTAGGTAGCAAAAGGAAAACAATAAGAAGGCAGCCAGAAAACTCTAAACCAACCCCCTGGTACATCAAAAAAAAGAAAAAGTAACCTGCAACCCTCCCAACTTTGTGCATGGTTTTAAGAATTGGGGGGAAAAAAAAAAAAAAAAAGATTACGTTCCTCCATATGTTTATCTAAGTTTACCTTTTCTAGAGGTGGTTAAAGGTGTGATCAACTAAGAGGCTAGTGACACCTGTAATTCCACATTGTGCAATAGTAAAAAAAACCTTTTGCTTTAAAATTTTTTCAAAAAAAATCCTGATTCTGTGTCTTTCTGACGTATAAAGCTGTGAGTCTACACATTGATTCTTTTTCTTTAAACGAGTATGAATTTTCTTTAGAGCAGAATGATACGGCAAGATGACTTCCTTTGACGTCTAGACAAGCAAATGGCTCTCAAGGTAGTTTCTTGATGAGATTAAGCTGATTTTAAGAATTAGTGCAAAATCAGTGACCTCTTGGCCCTGTTCTCCCACCCACAGTGGCGTGGTGTTGTAGCCCTCTCTCTTGTACCAAGTTAAAAGCTTGAGCAGCTGCTGGGTGAATGAAAACTATTTATTTTTGCAGAGTTCATTTCTAGCTGGATCAATAAACTGAACTTGACCTGTTGAATATGAGGGTGACAGGAGGAGGATGCAGGAGCATGAAATAGAGCAGCTGGATCTGTCCTTCATGGCAGCCGTGAGCTCTTGGTTGATGCCAACTGTGAACTCATGCCCGCAGTACTTGCAGAAAGCCTTAAAAACATCTCTGCAAATGGTACCTTTCGATGTACAGTGAGTGCCTGTCCCTGAGCGTATGCTTCTTTGTGCTTAGTACTGCACAAAGAATACTCGCAGCCTTACTGCCGTCCTTATGTCAGTGATTATAATCCTTGTGGTCAGCCTGATCAGCAATTTCAGGTTGTCTTGCATTTTGCTTCCGACTTAATAAACATGTGCCAAGCACTAGGAACATTTTCAGCATCCGTAGAACGTGCAAAAGCTGCCTCATCATACAGGACCTGGTGGCATTACCAGTAAGGTCCGTGGGACGTTACCGTGGTCTTCAGTGAGAGCAGAACTGAGCTCGCTGGTGGTTTCAGATTCTTACAATTTGAAGTCTTCATCTTGGAATAACATGTTCATTTTAACTTCAAGGTAGAGAGCATGCCTGTTGCATTCGTTGGAGATAAATTAGTGTTTAAAGCTCACTGCATCTGCAAATATTTGCAGCGGTGGAGTGAACTAGATCATTCATCTCTGGTTTATTTGCCAGCTGGATTTTATGAGCTTTAAAAACCAAATTCTAGTTATGTTACTTAGAATTATTCCAGTCCCGTTATTTTATGGGGCTACAATGCAGTTGTTTGTTTTACGTTAATTTAAAAAGTAACTGCTTTAAATACAAGAAATTGGAGAAGATAGTGGCTTGTTTTGTGCACTTGCGTTAAGAACGGAGAAACCGGGTGCTTAGAACCCCGTCTTGAAATTGTCCCTTGTGAAGCCACCCCATCTGATGGAGTTTGTTGAGGTTCTACTTAAGCAGACTGTGATGAAAGGATCTAGTTTAATGATGAGGGTGATGGACAAATTGGAGAGGAATTTAGCTTGTTGTCCTGGCTGGGGTTCTGATGGGAGAGCAGAAGTTACATTACTGGGTTTTGAATAAAACTGGTGTATGTTGTGGGTGCTGTGGTGATGGGACTGTGGTGTTTCAGATCTTCAGGAAGAGAAATCTTGGAATAATCCATGGAGTTCCCTGAATAGTCTGGCTTTCTTCCTGGGCAGCATTTATTACCTGTCTTTCCAAAATGTGTCAAGTCAGTGAATTTATACTGTGGTGTGAGAAACTCCATCTTGAAAAATACTCTTTAAGAGAGCACTAATTAGTAATGACAAAAGATAAAAAGTATAGTACGCTTATTTGACTCAAGTTTGGGTTTGTGCCACATAGCATGATTGTTTGATTTCAAAGGAATGATGACTTATTCATGGTGTTTATAAAATATATGTAATAGTTGGGTTTGTGTGTATTCTGCATAAAGTAAACCTTGGTCTAAGTTTTGCTTCCTCGGTCATTTTTACAATTTTTTTGGTAAAGCTTTTTCTTCGTCTGAGTGGAGGGCTCATTTGCTAAAAATGTTGCTTTTTTTTGAATTTAAAATTGGGGAGTGGCTTTTTTTTTCCTTTCCCTCCCACCAACCCTTTGTAAAGATGATAATTACTTAGCTGTACCAAAGAAGTAACCTTAGGTAGTAATCCTTAAGAGCCAATTTGGCAAAGGCACACTTGGATACTTGAGGAACATGAAGAATCCCGGTGAGTTCATGTTACTATTCCGATGCAGGCAAGTCTCCACATGCCGCCGCCTTCTTGAGCTGGGGCCCTCATGCTGATGAGGAATGATGTTGTATGAGCTAATGGGTAGGGAAGTAATCTGTTAGAGTGGTGTTCTCTTTTGAACTGGCATAACTAATGAAGAGGGTGATGAATCATGCATGTTGACATTTTGGATATTACCAGTATTTGTTATTTATTTGTCCTTTTTGAAAAGAACATATTGGTGACTGAAGGAATATCTTCCAGAGCAGACTGATAGCTCTGTGGTATGAAGGCTGGAGTTGCTGTTAATTTTTCTGTTGGGCTGGGGAGTGGTTTGTTGTAGGAGGTCTTTCGGACTCATAATTTGGAAGTTTTGGGGCAACTTGTTGCTCATCATTTGTTTGGTTGTACCTAACGAGAAGGAATAAATTGGTGTGTGTCCAAAGTGAAGATCCTGGTATGTATGAATTATCCTTTCCTGCACCACAAGCAGTTCCATTCATGTTGCCCCATTTCACAGAAGTTATTGAAAAGTCATCTGATTAACGTTTCTGACCTTATTATGCTGATCAAAGCTGTGTTTGTTCCTGTGCTGAACTGTAAGCGTGTGCAAATAGCGAATGTCTATCTTCCGTTATCCAAGCCTTTCCAAAGCTTGGAAGGGTGGAGGCAAGCTTTCTTGCTTCTCTTTCCTCAAGTTTTTGTATCTGGAAGCTTGTGATCATTTCTTTAGATTCGGTTGCATGTAAGACAGCAGAGGTGTGCTCATCGTGATGAGCTACTTGTCTTTACATCCTGTTTTCCATATCTTCAGGTTTTTGCCATTGGAAGAAGTGACTTGGTTTTCGGAGATCAATGACGCTTTGCACATTTCCATTGTGTAATACTTAAAATCTGAAGCTTGTATAAATACATGAATAATGAAATTCAGCTGAATAGTTGGACTGCATCTTCTACCCTAATCTGGAGGGGATATTTTTAAGATTAAAAATAGGAATAGCTTGACAGAACAGTTGAGGTAAAATTCCCAAGTAACAGTGAACAGGATAAATGCGTGTTTTTTCTCTGAGTCCCTCACTTTAATGGTGAATATTCTGTTGTCTCGTATTTTGCTTACATCAGCTTTAATTGCTAATTATGGTTGAATTGCAGTGATCTCAAATTTGAGATTTGTAATGATAATTTCATTTTTAATGAAAAAAGTGTCTTGGGTAGGTGATTCTTATTTGGAATACAAGTCACACTGGCAATTTGTTATTGATTAGTGAGGGTGAGAAAAGAGATGGTTAATTTGTATTTATGATAGGGGATCGTCCTATTTACTTACTCAGTTTTAGATATTTTGAGTGTTTATTTCATTTTTACCTTCATGCCTGTATGATTTCCAGGGCAGGTAGAATAATATTTTGGCAGATTTCTGCTATTTTTCCGTATTCAGATTATTTGAGTAAAATGCTTTTATAAAGCAGTCAGTAGGAAACACCACTGCTGCAATTTATTTTTTTTTAGTTGCCTTAACAAGTGAGGTTTGTGTATGTGTGTGAATGGTTCCCCCCTTTTTTTCATGTTCTTTTCACGTCTTAGAAATTTGTGTTTCTTTCTTAGCTTGGATGAGAAACTTGATGAATGCATTTGAAAGAGAGAAACCGTCAGTGCATACGAAAAGAATCAAAATTAAAGACAATGTAAAAGATCTCTTCAGAATGGGAATATTAATATTTATAGTGTTTGTGCTTCCAGAAAGCAGTTGTGCATTGATTCCAGTTGCTGAAAAGCATTAACTGATACTCTTTAAAGTGTCTTTATATCCTTAACCTGCAAACAATTATGGTCTCTTCGGTTCACTGCCAGTCACCTTGACAGTAATCTGAAGTTCATTGCAGGTGAATTTTCCATCCTTGAATTGCAGAGTATTAAGCTGATTGAGCTAGATCCTGTGGTCAGTGCTTTAATGGTTGGCAAGCTGTACTTAGGGGCTCTTCTGTCATGCTTAGCATTTTTAGTGGGCTGTTTCTATCTGGGTTTGTGAAATACTATTATTTCCAATGAAGTTGAGAAAAAATACAAGGAAGACTGGGAGAAGACTGTAAGGAGAAACAAATGTGAGTTGAGTAGCTTCCTGGTACAAATGTTGGAGGATTTAGATTCTTTCTGCAGTAGTTAAATGGAAACTGGTTTCTTGGCTTTATTGTTTTAGGGAAACAAAATAAAAAAAAGGCTTATCTTTTATTGCTCTTTGAGGAAGTTTTACCTGCCTGTGCCGTCGCCCAGCTGTTGACTCCCACTCCCTTCATCCTGCTGCTGAAAGCCGCCGGTCCCTCAGCTGTGCTGTACCAGCTGTCTGGGTGTAAGGTAAAAAGGATAATCCCATTTTGCTGCCTTCCTCCTGGTGTTCCCACCCTGAAATTACTTGCTGGTGGTGCTGATCAGGTGGAGTTAACAGTCCTGCTTTGTCCCACCGGTTTGGCACAGCAGATCCTGGTGATGCTTTTCTCCATCAATAAAAATGAGCTTCTACCATCTTCTTGGGTTGTGAACCCACAGAGTTAGTATTTTTAATGAAGAAATATTATTAGAGAGTAAAGGAACAACATGCAACCAGAGTGCAATGAACAATGAAGCGTGCATCTTTCCTGTTGTCGGTCCCATTCTGTTCTGTGGGATTATTCTGTGTTGAGAAGGTGTTTTTGATAGTAGGGTGCTCTTAATGTCCCAGATAATGATTTGAAGAGGCCTAGTAACTAGAAGATAAAGGTACACAGCGCTTTTGTGGAAATGAGGTACGTGTTTTTAATGCTGAGAGATGTCAACAGGAAAGCGTACGCGTACTGTCGTTCACCAGGACTTAGGGGGATGGCAACACGGTGCTTGTAACTTGGAAGAAGTTGGGCAAAATAGTCACGTCCCTTCAGGCCTAAGCCCCCTGTGTCCACTCCTCTTTCTCGACGCTCCCTTAATAGCATGCAGATTCTCAGTTTCGTGTCTTGGCTCTCTTCTCAGTGGTTAGTGCGTGTCTGTGGACATAAGGGGTCAGTCACCGAGTAGATAATTGGGATAGGCTTAGGCAGGCTGTTTCTTCTAAGTGCTGCAGAAGAAGGTCTTCAGCGAAGGGGAGATTAGCGGACAAACAGATAAACAACTTTCTCTCCTTCAGCGATTTTATGGAATAGAATATGGAAGGGTTCCGAGAGAGGAAAAAACCAAGTAAAGTAGCGTGAGGATAGATTTTAGAAATAAGTGATGCTCAGAGGAAAGAGCCAAAAGGAAGTGTGTGTGTCGAACTTGTATGAGAGCTGTAAAATAGACCCTGTGGAGGGATGCAAACGTAAGTGGATATAGCGATTTGAGTGATCCGAATAAGTGGTTGTGCTTGTGGATGTTGCTGGCTCGCCCCAAGCTCGCAGGCCACATTGTTCTTCACGTGACTTTATTTTTAAGGGTATTTGCAAAATGATAGGGGTTCAGGCAGTTATTCTGTGCATATAGCTGTACGTTGCTTAATCTGTTACTTTCAGTAGTTGCTTAAGTTGGGGTCTAATGCTTATTATCTCTTCTAGCAGCTTTTGCATTTCTAAATAATCTTAGTTTAATAGCTAATTTATATTTTATGAAGGGAGAAACCTTCCATTTGCTAATTTAATGGGGATTTTTTCCCTCTTATTCAAATAATTCTTTCCTATTTAATTTTCAGTGTAAGATTTGGTTAGAGGACCCCAACTCAATTTTCTGCTGTTCCACACAGTTATTAGTATGAGATACTCAGCGTCACAGTTAGAACATCAGCGTTTGCTTGAAATCTTTGTGAGCAGCTTGCCATTGGCACCAACCTTTGGTTGATACTTGGGCGTGTGTCACGGCATCCCTTGCTTTTTTGTCTTCAGGAGTGGGGATTTAGTGTAACAAGCACCATTAAAGAAAGGAATACTGTTCTTTGAAGGCGTAAGCTGTGATGGAGCTACATATGCCCACCCGCTTTCTCTTCAGACTGGTAATATTATCTATGTCTTGGTTTAAAAAAAAAGAAGGAAAGAAAATGCAATGCTGACAGCAGGCAGTGCTCCTACACCTCCTCAGCAGAGGTGGAATATACCATCTGGCACTATGTGGGTAGTAGTTATCCCAAAAAGTAATAACAGTGGGAGTTCTTGCCAGTTACAAGTTGTGATCACAAGCCAAATGGTGGTGTTCTAAATTAGTGTACGTTTCCAAAGAGAAAGAGATGCAAGTATTTATTTTTGCGAACTTGAGAAGTATTTTCAGTCACGGGGGTCTATGCTGAGGTTTAGTTGCTAGCATTTGAAAGAAGGTGTGAGGGGTGTAAGTCAGGGGAATATGGGCTGTGATGCTTGCTAGACCATCTTCTAGGCACTAAAAAAAGTCAGCTTTTTTTTTTTTGTGTGTTATGTAAGCCTCAACTTGGTTAGTACATGCAAGGTTGAAACTGAGGAATTATTTTAAAAGACCGAATAACGGAGTGGTCTGTTGATTTGATTTTGACTTTGCTGAATGGGAACTGAAGGGTCTCAGTTCTTCATCCTTTGGCACTCCTAACTAGTCTTGAACAAATTGCTGCTACCTGCTGTAAGAAAG
Source organism: Gavia stellata (assembly GCF_030936135.1). NCBI lineage: Eukaryota > Metazoa > Chordata > Aves > Gaviiformes > Gaviidae > Gavia > Gavia stellata. The sequence continues at coordinate 4,199,384 of NC_082621.1, read as the reverse complement.
TGAGAAAAACTTTGTAACTAGGTGAAAAATTCCCTATCTTGCTTTTAGTAGCACTTTTGATATGGTGGCCTGTGATACTTCTGCCTGACAAGTTAGACATAGTGCAATCAGAACTGCTGTCAAGTGGATGCAAAGCTGGTTAGCAAGTTGCTTAGTAACCTGGATGATAGAATTCAGTGTACTAGTTAAACCTGTGGATGACATCAGCTTTCAAGGGGTGGCAGGGATAGGAAGAACGGATTAAATTCAAAAGGATCTTGAAAAATTGGGAACTTAAAATATGAACAAATTAATTTCTCAGAGTTTATTCTGAATAAAAAGAATGGTCAATAGTATAAATACAGGAAAACAGGAACGGAGGAGTTTGGAACATGCAAAGCTCTGGAAAATGTCCAAAATGAAAATCGAACAAACTCAATGTCATTTGCATGCTTGCATGCACACAGAGCAAGGGAAACTCCAAGGGAATTGTGAATTTGTGACTTTTTTCAGATCTGGATTCTTATTGCAGACTTGCTCAGACCTTGGAAGTACTATGTATCAACGTGAACAGAATTCATGCACAGATGCAGATAGGTTTTCAAAGAGGGCTTTTGTTGTTCTTTCTCAAGCTTTTGGGTAGATAATTTAGCTGCTCTTATGTCAGCATACGTTGTCTCTCTGCTAGGGGGCTTTGCCAGTATCTTCCCCGCCCGGCATAGCTATAACCAGAGGGGTCCTCATCAAGTAAATAAGCTTTGCATCGGACTCTTACTTCTTTGTGGATTTTTTTTACTGCCTCTGCCTCTTGTAAGTGTCCATAAGACTACCTAACAAATCTAGTCAATAAAGACTTTGTCTAAGTCTACTGAATGTGTTCATAGTCCTTGCACTGGGTTAGTTTTCCATGTTGTGTTGCTGTAGTTTTGATCTTTGGAAATGGCGATCAGCATTGAAGTTGGTGGATACATGCACAAATTTTTAAAGTGAGTTAATGAATGTTATTTAGTAAGCACCTGAATATGCTTGTTTAATCTGTTTACCAAGCTATTTCTGTTCAGAAATATGCTTTAAGTCAGATAGATATGAAGGCACCTTATTTGAAATAGTTGCCTCAATTGGATATTTTGTGTGAGAAATTTCAGCATTCATGTAAGCCAAAACCATTATATGATTTTTCCATACCTGGTGTAACTGTGTACTGTATATTCTCACATGTGTCTTGGTTACAATTAAAATATTGCATTAACGAAAGATATTATGATTAACTTCAAACTCTCGCATTGCATACAAACGCAGTGTAACGTTTGTCCTCATAGCCAAACAGTTTTGCAGTCAGAAAAGCAGATAAGGCACTACTGCGGGCTGCGTTTACGGCTTTGCATGTGCTACGCTTTTCTGTGTAGTCAAGGCTTTTCACTCTAGCATAAACACTGAAAATCATAAACACAAATTAACGTTCTTCATAAATGGGGGTGAATGAAAAATCTCTCCAAGTTTGGGTAAAACCATCTTTGAAGAAAGACTAGATCATATGACATAAGATTATTTAGCTATTCATCATTATCTGAGCAACTGTAAAAATCTTCCAAGTGATGAGTCTGTCTTTACCAAGTTTTACATGAACATATTTTGGGTTGGTTTTCTTCCATTAAAGAGTAATACTATATGCAGAGTAAATCTTGTATTAGTTATTACCCGTTCAGCTGTGGACACACTAGAGCTGACTCTGGCGTATGTGGGGGACTTACCCTTCTCAGATGTCACGTGCTGCCACCTGTGTTCTCGCATCTGATGTGTGCGAGTGCTTGCTGAAATCCACAGTTCTGGAATTTGGGCAGCTTAAATCTATACTTGTCAAGCGTCTGTGCTATAAATCCCCAGATTTATATCTAGTGGCAGTTTGCTCATAGTCTAGACACTCGTGCTGAACTTCTGCTTGAAGCTAGTCCTGACTGCTTACATTCAAGAAGTTGTCTTTCTGTATTGTATTAAGAGCTTATCCATATGCTACAAGCTCGGAGTGCAGGAAGTGTGCTGGCAGCAGTCCCGCTATTCCATATTCTGATTTCAGGCTCTTTGTGTATTGTCAGGAAAAAAAAAAGCATAAAGCGTGACAAGTCGTTGGCTGACTGATTTCTAGATAAGTTTTGCAAGAAAATTTGAATAAATATTAATGTTATGTGTAAGAAGTGATGCCGCGTGGCTGGTTCTGGTGTGAATCGCAGGATGCGATTAAAAGTAAGATTGAGCGGTGCATGGGGGTCAGTTTGGAGAACAGTCTCCAGTTTGAGCCTCTGTATTGCCGCAGTTTAAGAGCGGAAATAATGGCTGTTAGTTGGAGCAGGTCAGAAAGCCACAAGAAACTATATATGTATTTCCTTTTGACAGTAGACGTCCTTTGGTATTTATAATTTATTGTCATTAGAAGGAACATCTGATTTTTGCAATTAGTTTGGATCAAGTAATAATTTTGATGCGTTGTCGTATTTTAGAACTTTGCAGGAGCAATACATAAAATAATGCTTTCTCGCTTTTTTCCCCAGACATCTCTCCCAGAGGAAAGAATCATTTTGCTTTCACGTAGGTTGTATCTAGTGACTGTTGAGTTCTCTGTAAGAAACAAAACCCAAATCTCCTTGAAACTGTGGCTGGCAAAACTGGGGCTGCAGCAAAGTGTTTGTTTCCTGACTGTCAAGGCTGGTTTTGCTTGTGGGATTTCCCAAACCCGGGCTAAACTTTTAAATGGTTTCAGTTTTCTGAAAATTTTTATTATGTTGTGACACCAGCATGAAATGGAAAACTGAGTTGAAATTTGTTCACTTGTGTCCATTTTCTTCCACCTAACGTGACTGTTTTACAACAGTTTATTGGGGCACTTTATTTGGACACATAAAAATGCCTATACATACTAAAGCTGTAACTTGCCAATATTAAGCATCAAGTAAAGTAATCCAGAAGAACATCCTGTATTTCACAAACAACAACAGAGCGAATAAATTCTGGAGCCTTTTCTAACTGTGCAAGGGCAGAGTCTGGCTCCAACACTTCAGCATATGGAATAGTAGATGTGGCTAGAGGAAACTCGGAAGAGTTTAAAAAATAAGCCCACAGTAATATATAAAGTTATATGTAAAATAATCTTGGACACATCTTGGTTGTGTTTGGGGAGAAATAGCTTTTAGTTTGATGTAGTAGGTGCTTGTATACATTAAGGCAAATACCATCGTTTTCAAGTTTTCTGGAGTGCCTGTGTGGGAAGGAAAGTTCAGTCTCAGTCTGGAATTATTTCGGATAATTCAAAGGAACGACGTAATCGTTATGTAAGAGGGTTTTTTGTATTTTTAAGATGCTCTGTAACACATCATTAAAACTAAAAAGAGCCCAGTAGAAAGCACCGTGTGTCATGCTCTCTCTTGTAAAAGCCCGAGTTTACATTCCTTCATGTTTGTTCCTGGTCTCAGAGCTGTTGCATCTGAAACGGTTGTGCTAATGGGAGTTGATCTGATTTTTTTTTTTTTTGATAAAAAATAGGAAATGATTATTGAAAATATAAATACTTCATAAAATTTAAGTTTATGATCTTCTTCCAAATAAGAAACCACTTTAAATATTAATCACTTTGTTTACATGTTCGGTGTGCCTGGTTTGATTGAAAGATTCAATATTTATAGTTGGTTGCTTTTTAGATGAAAGAAAGAAATTTCCAGGTTTCATATTGTGTCATTTCTATACCTCTGTGAATTCAGTGTTTTCATTTAGGAAATTGCTTTCATCTGTCTGCAGCATGCTAGCAGGGCTTTAGTAAATAATGTTTAGAAATACTGTAGGCAAAAATGTGAAATACTCTGGAAACACTGTAAGAAAACTAGAGAGAGAACCTGGTATTTTTTTAAATGTGTTTTGTTTGTTTTTCTACTAGGGTTGTGTTTACCTCTGGTATAGATATCAGATGGCGAGCTTTTGCATATTACTCATTATAGGAACATCAGGTTGGTTTTCCTTCCTTTATTTGTGCTCTTCCTCTTCCTCCGCCCTCCCCCTTCTCATCCTGCTGTTGTTTTATCTTTCCAGCATTGTTGAATTTGAGTAGCAGGGCCAGAAATTGATCTCTCATCCCTCGGGTGTAGCATGAGCTGTGTGCTGGTTTTCAGCAAAGGCTTGGGTAGGATCTGCTTCACAAACACCATTGATTTCTCTTCTGCTCACATGTGGTGAAATCTTCTGAAATGAAACTTTTAGTATGAAATGAAGTCTACCGCCTTTTCACGCTTAAGTGATTTTTGTGATGCCTCTCATTAGTAGTGGGAAGGATTTAAGTAAATGATCGCACACACAAACACTCCTTCCCATTTCTCTTTTCCATCAATGTGGAAGGCTTGCTGTAAGCTTTTAAATCATTGAAAAATGGGCAAAAGCAGCCATGAAAAAGTGTTTCTACCTGGTCTTGAGACAACTAGTAGTTGTATGGGAAGTCATTCTTCTTCCAGAGAGGCACCAGTCTTTGCTGGGTATGGGCTTGGGAGGGCCTCGAGCGGTGCGTTTGCTATTTGCAGTATCGCGCTGCAAAGCAACTTTGGGCTGAGCAAATCTGGGCTGATTGTCCTTTATACTGTTAGCTGCAACAGCTACAGCCTCCCAAAAGGAGGTCTGGTTGGCATCCCCATTCCAAGGGGATCTGTTTTCTGGGAGCTCTGGCTTCTGCAGTGTCTTTCAGGAGGCTGGAAGGAAATCTTTCTCTAGGATGGCAATCTCCGTCTTTTTCCAGCGTCCCTTGATAACCTTACCTCGTGAGATGCCGTGCATGTCGTGGTGAACCTGGGTCTGCGTGTGTGCTGAGTGGTCAGAAGGTTGCCAGTATATCACAGTGACGTTATTTGCTTTTCCGTTGCTGTGAGTTACTGATGTAGATCTGTTGGGTTTTATGTTTCTCAAAACTGTCTTGTGAATTCTGAGGATGAAGGAAGATGTGATACTAAATTACTGGAGGAGAACTAAGTTAGTGAAGATGGAATTGAGAAACAGAACAGCAACAAGATGTTTCTGAATTTGTAAATGTGCTTCCTGAATAGATAATTGCATGTAAATAATTATGCAGATAGGCCGGTGGGAAGAGTAACTGGAAAGTGGTGAACTTAGTAATAATGTGTTTTGAAAAGCTTGTCTGAAAAAGGCTAGCAATCTCATAATGAAGAGGTTAGAGATAACAAAAGCTTATCTGAGGATTAAGACGTGACTTGGTTGAGTGGTTTAAAAGTCAGACAGGATTTTGACACGTTTATACCTGTGCTACTACAAATGACAGTCAACATCCTTTTGTATAGAACAATTGCACTTACGGTGTCTGGTTGTCCAAAGATGGATGAGCGTGCAGCTGCTTTTTCTCCTTGAAAGCATATATATTACCCTTTCATGACAGCGTGGATTAAAAATTTTAAAAATCGTTAAAAAGAAATGGGAGGAAAAATATTTTAAATATTATTTAGCATTATTTTAATAAGCATTGATATCAGCGTTATGTATGTGGGGCAGTGGGTAAGGGGAGTAGGTATGTTAGTATTAATGCTGTTAGGACTGAATATTTCAAAGAGTTGTGAGGAGTGTATTTGTGTATTTGTTTCAGATGAGTATTGGCTGATATTACAGATGCATTTCTTTTATCTGCGAGGTTGACAAACTTGAGATTGAACTGGAGCGCGAAGTGGTGTTATTTCTCTAGGCGTCATGGTAGTAAAGATTCTATAGGTCACATTCTGCTCTAAGCGGCATCTTTTCAGCGGTGTTTTAGTGGATTTTCACATACGTAATTATTAGATCAGTATTTAGAAGCTGGTTATATTTTTTTTCAAGTTGTTCTGAACTTGCCTTATTGTTTAGGTATATCTGTGTTAAGATCTTTGGGACTCGGTGACTGGGCTGATTGCAAACTTTAATACAGAATTTTACATTATTTCCCTTTTTCTAGCAAATAGATCTACTCACTTTGTTTAAGATTTTGTATGTATATATGTGTGTATGTATTTGTAGCCATAATTTATATTGCACTGTAGTGTTGGAAAAATGTAGCAAGGGCACATTTAGAGAGGACTAAATGGCACTTCTTAGATGGCAGCATGGAATGTAGTAAATTACTCTTAGATGTTAATCTGTCTAATTGCTGCCTGAGTTTTCTACAGATGTTTTAGAGCAAACTAATAAAATGTACCCTGACACAAATATTTTTATACAAACAAATATAATAAAGAATTAGAAGGAAGGGGTATTGCTAATAGTATTAAAATTCATTCCTTATCTTCCTCTGTTTTATTTGCTTCAGTGGTGTAGTTATTTTAATTTTGCTTACATAAATTAAGGTAAATGTTCAACTTTACTGCCAAGTATACTATGAGTGCTTAAAGCACGTGGAGTTTGTAGCAGAAACAACCTGTGAAGAAATTTTTTCCTGAGCCTGCTGACAGTTCTTATTTATTAATTGATGCAATAGAGTCATAGAATAGTAATTTTGTAGTAGTTATTACTTTCTAGAAGGATTTCAAGTTACAGATCTAACTCTCTACTGTTAAATGACCTAGAACTAACACTGAATCTGTATTACTTTTTTTCATATTGATACATTGTTCAAAACTACGTAGGGAAAGTATACTTCTAGGTGTAGCTTATTGTGGTAGCTTCTGAATCCAGTCTACACTGATTTGACATGAGCAGAAATAATTCAGAAGTTCTTTTTTCTATTAGTTTTGGTGCTATGGTCAGAGCTATTGTATGGAAGAAAAACTTCTTTGTCTCTTAACAGAGAGCTAATACACACCTCCTCTAAAAGTTCCGTTGTCTCCGTCCATGTGCTGTTCCAAGTAATCTCATGTACTGTGCTATGCTGCTAAGGAAACTTCTGTGTCTCGGTGTGCACAAAGCTGGGCCATTTCCAAGCTTATCTTATGCACGTCTGAAACATCAAGCGTCTTGTATTACTCTTTTAAAGATGATATTCAAAATGCGTATTCTAGGATTTGGGTGGGATTCAGGTACTAATGTGGTGACAAACTTCAGCTGCGGATGGATAGAAATGGTTTCATCCAGATAGTTACGCCAGATAACAGTTCACATTATACATAAAGAGAAAGTGACAACATTTAATGGCACCTTTAAAAACAGAGAGTGGGAAGAATTTGTTACATTCTCTGGCAGTAACATTCCTGAAACAAGCAAGCCTGTTGAATCGGAAGAAAAGATATTCTCGACACGACAGAGAAATTTTTTTTTAAGGCTCGCAGTGCATTCCATTAGAGCCTTTCAAAGTTCTTTTAAATGCTGCTTTTCTTACACAGATGATGTCTGTGGGGATGGTTTTGGAGGGAGGGTCATCTAAGTGGACAGAATGGTGCTGTGTTGGATTTTAACCAGATGAAGTTTCATGGAAACGTAACCAATTCCACAAACCACAGTTCTCAAGGGGTACCTCATTCACATGTCTCTATTAATCTTCAGTAGGAGAAGGGAAGATGTGAGCAGAATTGGAAGTTACAGAAATCGTTGTAATTTTACATCTGAAATACTATTCTTTATGGTATTTAAAAGGGCTGACTTACAGGGGGTGGGAAGTCAGAATGGTGGTGTTTGACATCATTACGTGTCTTTGCATCAGTTTTATTTTGGTGTGGCCTTGATTTCATGCTCATCCTGTTAAATATTGCCTTGTCCTTGCTATGGGCTTCCCAAAGAAAGGTTTAGATATACTCTGAAAAATCTTAAAACTTGTTGAAAACATCTAGCCTATTTGATAGCTTGAACAGTCTTGATACGGGCTCCAAAGGGAACTGTTTTGCTACCTGTGGTGTAGGATTAAAGCAGAGACCTGGAGAGGAAGATCAGTTAAGAAAGAAAAGAGAAATAGGGACCATAACGAAGCAGTTATAGGTGATGTTGTTGAGGAAGGTTATTTAAATCATCCTCCCGTATTACTTGTGTTTTCTCTTAAAAAAAAAAAAAAAGTTAATCTTGAAGTGTATTACCCTTGATAATTAAAGAACTGAATTGCAGAGAGTAAAAACTAAAAGCCAAAATATTGTCCCAAAAGTAAATTAAGCTTAAAATGTATTTTTGTGGGTACATACCATCATTTAAAAAGAGAATACCGACTACCAATTCTGAATTTTTAATAACTTTTTTTTCTCAGATAGCCAGTAGTTACACATAGAGATAGATTGAATGCTCAGATACAACTTTAGATTCCAGTTTTTAGAATAATTCTACTTTTAAAAATAGTTACCTGATGTGTTTCTTAATACATATTGGGCATTTTTCTTTGCTAAGGATCACTCTGGTAGAATGGTGGTGGTTTTTATTTTTAATAAGAAAGTAGCTTCTTTACTGAATTCAAACCCAAACCCCTCCAACCCATCAGCTGGAATCACTCTGAATTTCCAGGAGAACCAGATACTTGCATGAGGACTGGCTGTCCTAAATTGGTATTTAGGAATATCTTTTGGCCTGTGCTTCAGCAATATTTTGGACTGTGGAAATGTTGATGTTTCAGCCTTTTTGTCTTTCACCTTTAAATATAAAGTATGTTTCAGGAGCCTCTTTATGCTGATGCAAGTGAAATGATCCATATTTTTCTTGAAGGCTGAGCACAGAGAATACAATGAAAACTTTCTATTTGGGCCTGTATGTATTAGTGTATTAAAAGTAATTATTATACAAAAAGTCACTCATGAGCGGACTAACCTTTTAACAGGAGGGACCTCAGCTTGAAACTGAAAGAGTAATTTTAGGTTCAGTGTTGACTCAGTTGAGATTTTCTTTTCTTTCTTTTCTTTTTTCTGTTCCTTGTTGCTGTGTGAATACCTCCTGTAAGGGGCTGCGAGAACAGCTGAGGAAATGGACTGACTATAGCCGGAAAACCAAACGCAAACACAGTGCTATCAGCTCTGCAGAATAAGCTAACTGGGAAGAGGAAGGTTTTTCTTTCTGCAAGCTTTATTGATGATAGTCTTCTCTCCTCTGTGAAGTCCAGGCCGTTAAATGATTTCTTAGTTGGCAGTTTTCCTGTGTTTTGCCTTATTATTTTAATAGTTTCACCTTAAAGGAATTTTTGAGATATGTATCAGTTAATATGGAAGTGGTTGCAGTGGCTCAGTGATTTGGTTAATCTACAATGACTTGATCTTATAAATAAATTAAAGCAAGAAATTTTCCGAAGAGTTACTTTTATGGCTTTTCAGTTATTTTGCTGGACTTTCAACAACATGCGTACATGATTTAGAGAAATTCTGCATTTGTGTTTTCAGTGAAACTTGGTGTGAGAGAGTTACATTTTTGCTGGGATTTCTTTGAAAAAAATAAAATCTCTCGCACACCCGTCTGCGACACATGAGAGCCTTATTTCCATGTAGCACTGGCAGTGCTGAGAGCAGCGTGTTGTCCCTCAAGGCTTGCTTTTTGTTGTTTCCACCTCAGGTAGCATATGAGGCATGGCAGGCACCACCAAGGCTACACACTGTGTAAGCAAGGAGTAGCTTGCTTGTTTTAGGTCTAAAGGAGAGAATATAGTGCATTTCCAGCGTGGGATAATGTTATTGATAAGTGAAGGAGCTCAGTGTGAATAACTAAATGTTTCCTGATCGAGTTAACGTTTTAGATTTATAAGTTAATTTCTTCTTTTTTTTTTAAATGAAGACCTACATTATTGTAATCATAACAGGAGCTGAAATACCAGTTATAATTAGCTGAAATTGTAATGCTTCCATTGCTTTAACTTGACTTGTACTGTGTTGAAAATAGGAAGTTGGTTGAGTTCCGCAAGCGCAGTTGCTGGGAGCAGCCATTAGGCCAGTGGGTTCTGTGGACAGCTTGTTGGGTGGGTAACAGTTTTTGGGCTCTTCATAGTCAAGTGCTAAAAACCTTAAAGAAATTCTTTCGGATTTATCAGTTTCTTCTGGGGAAATGGAAAGTTATCTCAGCGAACGCAAACCTTGTACTACCTTCACGTTGGTGTATTACTTCGTGCTACGTGAAGTAGCACTTCATACTACGTAGATGACAGCTGGATAAATACAGGAAGAGTCGCCATGGCTTTTGTAGAAGGAATTCCTGCTTTATGAACTACATGAAGTTCTGCTGAAGGGGCCAGCAAATCATGGAGGAGAGGATCCAGTTGATATAATCCACTTGGATTTTCAGAAGAGTTTTGTCCAAAGTTTTTCACCAAAGACATTTTAGAAAACTGAGCAGGCACAGCATGAGAGAGAGTCTCCTGTCTTGGAGAATAATGGGCTAAGATAAAAATGAGGATAGAAATAAATGGTCAGCTGTCACGGCAGAGGGATGTTACCTGTAGAATTTGGCACGAGGCCCTGTACTGAGGATCACGCTAATTAGTGGACTCAAACACGAAGTAGGCTGGAGGTAATCGGTCTCGCCAGTGATACAGAGTTAGTGCAGTAAAAGCAAGGAATGACTGATGGGTTGCAGAAGGGCCTGAAGTCTTTAATTACTGCTTAATAACAGTGAATGAAATGCAGTGTAGATAAATGTAAGTGTTGCATGTGCAGGAAAAACAAATCCAAGTTGTAGAAAACTATGATTCTAAACTGACTATTACCACTCAGTAGAGAATATTGGGATTATGACTAGTAGAGCCATGAAAACATCAGCTTCAGTCCTTGGCAGCTTGAAAATCAAAACAAAGCAAAAAAATCTCAATATGAAATGTTAGGGATTAATAGGAAGGAAGTAGTGAATAAAGCAAAGCATCATCTTAGAGGTTTGCGGAATGGCCACGTCTTGAAGACTGTGAAGTTTGGTCCACTCATTTTCTAAAAGATATTTTAGAGCTGGAGAAAACTTAGAGCAGGGCAATAAGGATGATCAAAGATATGGAAGGATTTAGGGCTCGAGTAGACAGGAACTATCTAGCAGGGGAAAGAGATGCATTTTAAAAACAGTTATTTGGAAAAAAGTAAGTGCAAATTTCAAGTGGAATGTAGGCAAATACCGTGTGTATCTCTCGGAACACTTCTGCAGACACCCTTAAATCCTCACTTGCCATACGCCCCTTAAAGCACTGCTGAAAGTAAGGTCATGCCACTTTTCTTCGATTGTTTAGTATATGTGTCCATCTTCTTGACATGGCTACATTCCTGGGAGGGGTTACTGAGCCAGGGAGTTGATTCACGCGTGGGTTAATCAGGGATTTGTTCATGGGTCTTGTGATCTTTAAAGGCTAATGTGTTAAGTGAACATATCATGTAATTGGGCAATCGGGATTATGAATATTGCTTTAATAGGAAGGTTCCAAAAGCCAACAGCAGAGTTCTTCCTCCTTCACTTTCCTTGTATGTGTTTATACAACATAAAAGAGCCTTCTGTGGTAGCTGCGGAAATATGCCTTTTTTGGGCTTGTGGTAAGAATGTTTTTAAGTGGTTTCTGCAGTATTGTTTGCATTATTTTGCTTTAAAAGCAGTAAGCTTTGGACAATGTGATATCCATACCCAATTTAGATTTCAGATAATCCAGTCTAGCTGCAACACTGTGAATGTTGAACTCTTTCCTTTTCAGACTCATTCTTGTTAAAGAAAAAAAGGCTTCCTGGTACGGATGGTAATGTAACAGTAGAGATTACTGTATTTTCTGTAACACATCTTGATGTCAGAAATGTTTTCCTGCAGAACTTGCCTGAGGAAATTTCAGACCATTGTTTCTTAATTGACGTTCCAGAGCGTAATAAAGGTGAATCAGAGACTTTGGCTTTGTTGTGCTGTAGCCAGGGTGAGAATATGCTGCTTTTTAAGGCTAAGACAAAAGAAGTGGGAATGTATACCAAGAGGGAGGGGGTTCCTCAAGCCCTGAATTCTCCCAGGTCTGGAATAGGAGTTTGGGTGGAAGTGGAGTACAAGAGGTGTATGTGTATCTATGCATATAGTATGCAAGTACTGCTGTGGAATATATCTCCATACAGAAACTTCTCTACAAAGAGAAGCTTTGGACCCCTGGTAACACTTCTATTCTGATCCCCCTTTCAGGTACTTACTATCAGGGTAGCGTTGTGAGTAGTGGTGGTGCCACAGCGGAAAGGAGACGTAAGTAAGCGTAAGGCTTAGGTCTCCCTGCTGTCGCCAGCGAATCCACCTATTGGCTTTAGGGAGAAAACGGGTTTGAGTAGGTATGTATTATTTCTTGAATGATCTTTTCAGTTCTTTAAGAAGTATTCGGATGCTGTAGGTGCAGAAGGAAAGCAAACCAGTTATTTTTGCTGTTTCTTCTTGTGTTCCTTGGTTGTGCACACTCTTCTCTTCAATGACAAGGGTTTTCATTTAGAAATGGGTAGGATTTGGGATTTGCCTCAATGAATGATGACATAAATTGTTTGAGATTATACATGGCAATTGCAATCATTTATGTTCCAAACGTAGGGAAAAACGTACATCCTGTCTCACTCTGTGTCTAGAAGGCATTTAGATTTCCTCCATGTGACAGACTGGAGATAGTAGTTAAAAAATCAAATGTTTTTTATAGGTACGCACCTTTACGAAGAAATCTCACCCTTCACTGCTGAAGTTTTATTAGAGCTAAACGGGGGAGGGGGTGAATGCTTTGTCTAAAGCCCAGACCAAACCAATACTGCTATATTCAGCTCTGCTGCAGTATCTTGAAGCTTTGATACAGTTTCTGATACTCTCTTGACTCTATCTATGAGTCATGGATAGAGCATTTCCTTTCCCAAAATGAAAGAGAAGTGACCCCAAGCATTCCAGTACTAGAGAGACTCAGAAAAGCACCCATCCTATAGCATCACTACCACTCATCTTTACTTGGCTCTCTGTGGAACAGAATGAACAGACCAAGCAGAAGCGAAGGTAGAAGGGATATGTGATACACTCTGAGCAGAGCAAAACAAATTTCAGGTCAGGTTTTTCAAATGCTCCTGCAGCAGTCTTCTGAAGTGACTTAAGTACACCTGAGCCAAAGGCAAAGGCTTGTGTGAGCTAATGAGTTTTATTTTGCAATTGGGATAAGTTAAGAGGATACTCAATATTCCCAGCTGACTTTTTAAGCTGTGGTAATGTAGTAGATTTCAAGAGTCGCGTTGAAAGTAACTTAAGTCTGGGGTTTGGGAAGTGCCCAACTCACTTTGGTACTCTCACTATGACCGTTTTCTGCCTGCTACTGTTTATTTCCTCGTGGCTTGAGTTCTTTATGGTCCCGTAACAGTTTGCTTTCAGGTTAGCTGGTTTCTCCAGTTAAAATATCTCAGTGGGTTTTCAGCTCTCACTTGCATAAAGCTAAGGAACCGCAGTTCTTCATAGCAGAACTGTAAGGCTTCATATCCCCGTTTTCACTGCCCATTGCAGGATGAAATCAGAAACCTCTGAGTTGTTAGCTAACGAGAACAGTATGAAGCAGAGCTTGTATATATGACATTGAATTCTTTTGAAGTATGCTATATGCTGTATTTTCAAGTGTGCCCATACAATGGCTTCATTTATAACTGCTTGTAGTTTAAACACATTGTCTTAAGTAGTCAGGCCTATTTTAAATATCACTTTTATACTTCATAAAAGATAAAAAGTGTATAAATACGCCGTTTCCTTCAAGTACTTAGTCATGTATGTGTTCCCTTGTTGGAAGGTTTGAAGAAGTGACTTAAAGCGGAATATGCACTTCTGCTAAGTCACAGTTTTCCTGCATGGAATATAGTTAGCCAGCTACAAAAAAAATGAAAGCCAAGTGAAACAAACTATCACTGAAATCCCCTTTTCATTGCTGTATTTCGCTCGGAATCTAAGATACGGTCTGTAGTGTTAGCAGATTAAGGTAAGAACACCGAAAATGCTGTTCTTTTTAATGTAAGTATGGTTTCACACGTGAAAAATCCTTTGTAACTTGTAAGGTATGTTTTTTCTTTCTTTCCTTCTTTCCTCTTCTGTTTTAACCCAAAGCCCAAGTTGTTTGTCTGTGTTAAACTTTAGTATTACTGATTATACCCAATACAAGAAATGTTTGAAAAAGAAATGTGACTATACAGAACGTTCGAGTAATTGACTTTTTATAGGGACACATACTTTTCACTAAGAAAACTGTGAGTAGGATATTACTTTTGTTTCATTCAACTGTAGACAATTCTAGCCTCTGGCAATATAAAAACAAATGAATTCAACTAAAATATTCAAGCTACTTACTTGTAATACTTTTGTTAAAAAAACAAGACCCAAAATGCCTCATTCAATGTTTTTATTGCTCTGCTTTGCCCCCCACCCCCAGTTACCTGTGTTTCCTGACTGTCACGTTTCATGTCACTGCTTACAGCATGAGATTACAGACTTTTTATTCGTGCGGTCACCTACGTGCATCACAGTGAAAGCATAGTCGTGTTCCTTCTCTCAGTAGCTATGCGTACTGAATTACGGAGCTCTAATTAGGTCAGCCGGCGCCGGTACCAGCCGAGTCTGCTAGGTGTGATGCAGGAGAAGTAGGTCTTGGTGTCACACGCGGTCACTGGCACGTGCAAACACACGTTTGAGTAGTGACTTCCCTTTTATTGCTTGCAAGTTTGTTCCTAGATTCTCTTTCCAGAAACTTTTTTTGGTCATGATTACTTGTATTTTTTTTTTTTGTCGTCTGTCCTTCATTTTCACTTTTACCACTTACCTGTTTTTTTCCGTCTTTCTTACATTCTGTGACATTTTTACTCTGTCCCTCCTTTAGAGATTCCATTCTACCCCCCTCTTTCATTTTTCCAGTTTCTTCCCCCATCTGCACTTGCTTTTCTCTCCTGCTAATTGTTTTCATTTTCACATTTTTCCACACCACTTCCACATGGGTGTATTTACAAAAGGGGAAACAGGCTGGGAAGGAGAGTTGGGTTTCTGAGTACTTGGGTTCGGGTTGCATGCTTCTGAGGGAGCAGAGAGACGGTTTTGACGTTCGTTCTTTGAAATTTGTTTGTTCTGTAGGAGCTGGTTGAGGAAGTTTGGAGTGGTTATTTTATATCCTCAATATCCAGGAGTCTTCTGAAATAAAGCAGCACAGCAGCAGCTATTAGGTGCCGCCTTAGATCAGGAGCAACAGAAAAAGTTCCCGTGCTAGAGGAGATCCTGTGCAAGTGTCCTTTTCCTGCTCCAAAGAAAAGTCAAACGAGACAAACTTGTGAAAATTGAGCACAGTTCTACCAGGAATTGAAATAAAACAAAAGGAGAGCAGGGGAAGGGGGGCAGTCTCCAAAGGCACTGGCTGATCCGTGCTGCTTCTCAGGCTGCTTTCTTACCAAGAGTGTCGGAAGCAGCATTGGCGATGGTGGTGGTGTATGGACGCAGGAATGCAAACGTGATCCTTGGGATAAAGCTATGCTGTAAATAACACTTGGTGGTTTAGTCATTTGATCCTTATATATGTTAGGTTGCGTACGTTTGAGCAGTGTTGTCAGAATTTCTTGTTCGGTTCTTACTGAAATCCATGGCAAAACTTTCAGCAGCATTGGAAAGACTGGAATAGGCTTAGGATGTTCAAAATGACTGCTGTGTTAGATGTCGTTGCAGTGTCCTGATATCCGTGGGCCATTAAGTCTCCTCTTCTAGTTATTTGCTGACAATCTATTACAATGTCAGGTAATTGCACTAAGGCTCCTACCCTTGAATTACTCTGGAAAGAAAACATTTTTCTTGGTGCTTACTTAACATAACCCATCATTTTATGGTCATGTTGGCATGTGTATTATGTGTGCAGTACCCAAGCCAACTAGTTAATAAGTAATGATCAATCTGTAGATAGAGCAGAGAGGGTGAACAAACAGGTTGTTTTTAATGTTATTAAACGTGCTATGGTAATTAGCGTCTGAAGGCATGAGAAGGGTGAGGGCTTTGTAGCACTAGTCATTGTAACAACAAAACAATGACAGCTCCTGCCCCCAGAATCACTGTGCTACTAGATAAGTTGGTAAATTTTGATAAACATTATTAAGATGCTGAAAAATGGGATACTCCATTAATAGCTTGGAACTATTTGTTTGTTAAGCAGGAAAGAAAATGGAAGCTCATTATAATTTTCATATGAAACCAGGAGTCTGAGTTGTTAAGATAGCAGAATGTAAATGTCATCTGTATTTACCACACAGAGTGGGTTGTTTTTTGTTTGTGGGGTTTTTTTTGTTGGTTTGGGGTTTTTTTTTAAGGCACATGGGGTGAGCAGAAAAATCTTAATTTAAAGCGTGGACCATTTTCTGCTTTTTTTTTTTCATAATTCCATTGATGTCTGGCTGCTTTCCCATAGTTATTTAGAGTGATGATCATGAAGAAACTGTTGCCAACTTAGAATATGGTAGAGTGTGTGCTTGCTTAATACTGTTGAAAATCAGCCAAGACGTATCCAATTATGGACTGAAGTTTTATGTTGTATGGTTTTATTTGTGGAATTCTGATTTATCAATGGTACACGTTCCTATGTAATGAACTCTCTAAGTACACTAATTATGTATAGTAACGTATGATTCAAATCTTACTTTTAATTAGAGAATAAGAAGTTGAGAAGACAAACTCTTTATCAAGAGGGAAACATGAGACTTGTTTTCCAGATTAGTCCCTAATAAAGTTAGGTCGGCCATATTTACATTACTATAATTTAAAGAATATTGCCTAATCTTTGATTTGTTAGATGACAGCCAACATTAAAACACACATTTTGCTTAAAAATGAATTTATGTGAGTTAGAACTGGAATCAAGAGTATTTTTTGTCAGTATGTATTTTGTTTGCAGCATGTATGTGTGTGCAAAGAATTTAAACTGTGATTTTATTTGATTTTAGAATACCATCCAAGCTTACTCAATTTATCAGATGAATACCAGCTGGTGCAACTGACAGCCAAAACTAGAAAAATAACCTCATTTAAAGATGGAAATCCCTGTTCATGAGACCATTTCAGAAATTTTTCTTTCCAGCAGGACTGGTTGAGCAACATGTTCTGATCGCTGGTGTAGTGTATGGTTTTCAAAGACAGATGGTCATTGTATTTAATGTCTGTGTATTAATGTTCTGTTGATAAAAGTATGAGTAAGTTGTTAATTTCTCTGGGAAAATATAATTAAACTGTTGAGATAAGGATACATGTGACCTATACTGTGTTTGGTGTAGAGGCTTCAAATTCAATTAGCTTTGCAAAATTGCTGTGAATTTTTACCTGCTCAAATGCAATGTCTGCTTGCTTAGATTATGGGGAAAAAAAGATTGCTTTGTTTGCTCTAGGATGAATAGAAAACTAGTCTTATATTTCCTCCTGTTAATTGGAAGTTTGCTCAATACTGACATTAAGTATTTTCCAACATAGCATAGGTGGTATTCATCTCAAGATATCTCAACAGACTTCTCAAACTCGTTACTGTGAAATCAAACCTCCTAGTATCATTTCATCTGTACCTCTTTACAGCTGTAGTCAAGTGGCTATGGGAGACAGGTTTCCTGTTTTGTTTCTTAAATCCTAAAGCTTTAAGTCTTCTTTCTGTTGTGGATTTTAGCTTGACAGGAGAACGTCGCAGCTGGAACGCGCGTTGCTGTACCTGAAAGTACTTGTCCCTTTTGTAGGTACTTGTGTTCTGGGTTAAAACAACGGGAGGGTGCTTGATTCTGTCAGCTAAGTGTGTTGACAATATTGTGATTTTTTTTTTTTTTTCATAAACTGTTCTTTTTACCTGTTTCAATAATTCTTACGTTAACTAGGAGCCCTTCTTTAGGGTAGTCAATTTAGCTGGTTTTTATTTTACGCCTTTTTTTTGGTGCACTCATGCAGTAGGGTGTACATACTTAGAAATTGAGTTTAACTTATGTCTATATACTTAATGTATTCAACAGAAGATAAGGAAAGCTCTTTTTAAGAAATCATTTGAAGCTAGATGTGAAGGATGCTAGAGGTATGCTGAATGTGCGTCTTTTTGTTCTTTTACACTTTGGTTGTTTTTTAATGCATTCTTCTGCAGAATTCAGTACAGTTATTACCTACACAGGTATAATCAAGAAATTATTTGGGACTGCAAGTCTGCAGATGGGCTGCTTTGTGTCTGAATTACTTAAATACCTCATCTACTGAGCATGCTAAACCTCGGTTCTTGTATTTCTTAGCTTTCGGTTTACTTGGCTTTGTGACATTATTACTAACTTGTATTTCGTAATAGCATTTCTTTGTTTTCTTATTTTGGAATTTACATAATGTCCTTTCATTCACTACTGTTTGAGCAGCTTGGTCCATGATGTGTTCATTCAGAAATTGTCTGAATCAGGAAAAGGTCCCAAATGCAGCAAATTATCAAAAACAATTTAAAGGGGGTGATTTCTGTTACACTGGATGAAGTTGAATAAGGTGATGGCTATACTGGAACAGTAAACATAGTGTAGGAAATGGAGAGTTGAATTGATACTGCTCTGGGCTGGTGATTGTTCAAAAGAAAAGAAATCAACAGTTGGATGCAATGTCAGCGAATGCGGTCTGTGGGTGAAGCGTTTTTTCACGCTGTTTGTGTCACAGAACAGCTTTGTGAGGTTCTCAGTGTTTCTTGTTTCTCTTTGTGTTGTTCCTGACATAAATGACCTGGTTCTGTTGACAAAAAGCATTCCGTAGATGGTGGGGTTTTTTTTGGCATTGTGGAATTTAGGAATATTCCTATTCCTAGGTCATGTGTTAGATTTGCAAACTTGGATGGCAGTTGGAAGTCATTACCTGGCTATTCCTCGTTGGCTTGTATGGGCAAAAATCCCAATTGCCATTAATGGGCTTCTTCACTGATGGCCAAACGCAGAATGAGTATGAAGACTGAAGGACTTTTCGCGGTTGGTAGGACAGTGCTAGGCAGTTGTTCTGCCGCTGTTTGTGCCCATTTTACAGATAGCCCACCTTGTGCTTGCGGGGAGCAAATAGAGCAAATACTAGTTGTATTAGTTGTATTGGTTTTGGAGATGAATATGAGTTAAGAAGTAGAACTGTTACCTTGTCTCTGCCAAGTCCAAGGCTTGGAAAGACTATACTGATACAATAAAAAAAGGAGTAATTTTAAAAAATGTATTATTACTTGCAGCCATACCACAGGACAGCAGTTTTAAAACCCCAAACCCTAAGAATTTCTGGAGAAATCCTGACTGTATGTTGCTTCTGATTGAAACACACCGTAGTTATGATTTATGGATTTAATTAAGAGAGCATAATTCTAAAATTGATTCTCCCCCCCCAAACTGTTTGTATATTAGTCTCTAAATATATTTGTTATGATACAACATGTCAGAATTTATAACTTTCATACAGTTAAATAGCAGAATTTACAAATATAATTAGAGGGTTAAGGGCATTTAAAGAATAAAAGCTCTTTAATGACATTCAGTTTTTATTGACAACCCACTAATATCTGCTGCATTCACATAAAGATTTCTAATGTAATAATATGAGCAGATGAAAGCGCTGCTATTTAAAAGCTCAATGCAGAGCATATTCATCAAATATGCTCTCTGAATACAGATGGAAAGTTATTGAGCAAATTATGGGTAGTCAGCACTCATCTACAGCCTACACCGCATAAGCCATATTGTACTCTTTGTTTTACAGGGTATCATATTAAGAGAGATGTATTAAGAAGATAGATGGCAGCAAACTGAAACATTTATAAGGAGTTATTTTTAGTTATTCCAAAACTCTGTGCATGTTTTCAGTTTTCCAAAAATTGTAACATTGCTGCTTTTGAGAGAAAAAACATTCACTCACTTACTGGAGGTGTTTGCAAGTACCTAGTTTTTGGCCAGTTAAAAGAATTGTGGAGAATGCCAAATAAATGTTTTAAGATCCCTTCTTCTTCCGTTTCTTTAGGATCCAAGGAAGATAGGGTTTTTTTTGTGAAGTAATGCCTAATAAAAATCTTCCTTGATCTGAACGTGTTTGGGTTTGGCCTCCGTAACGGCTCAGTTAAAATAAGTTCCGTAACTGTGGTCTTCTGCTCTATGTGGTTGGACGCTTATGCAGAAATTTTTAGCTGGGTCTTTCTAACCATATAGTTTCTACAGAATGCAGATGCTCAGGCAGCTGGATGATTTAGAGCGCAAGCAGAACCCAGCAAGGGAGCTGGAAGAAGGGACGTCACCTTGCAAGGTGGTGTGAGTGGTGCAGGGTCCAGGTTCGGCGGTGCAGGAGCTGAAGGAGGCTGCGGCAGAGGTCAGGCAGCCAGGGAGGTGTCGGCTGAACAGACCCTTCCTCCTTGCTACATCAAGAATCGCTTTCGGTGCTGTGGGGTTAGAGCTGCATTTGCATGTTTTCCTTGCTTGACTGAGTGAAACAGCCACGATCCTGGTGAGCTGGGCGCTAGCTTTTAGTTATTTTTCCACAGAACTGAAAAATTGAAAGCAGGGAGGTAATTGGCAACCCTGAGAAATAAGATAGGATCGCTTAATGAATTTACAGAATGTCTTGCAGTTTTACATACAAAATTATTCATATAAGACCATCTGAGAAGTTTCTGTGAAGGTTCTGGAGAGCAGTGTGAATGACAAGTTAAGCTGTCAATTACTTTCCAGTATCCTCTTGCAGTAGAATAAAAAAACCCTACTGAAGTGGTTGAATATTACGCTACTTTGCTTTAAACTTGCAAACTTAAGGTGGTCTCAATTTACTTTGGTCTTTTTAATTGTTTTGTTTGTTTGTTTGATGACAAATGAGATGTGTCTGTATTTTCCTTCTACTTGCTGTTTCTCAAATGAGACTTCTAAAAGAATAGATTGGTAAAGCCTGTAACACAATATCATCAGCACAAATAAACACACATCCTGGTACTAAAATAGGTGCTCTGGTCTTTTTCAGTAAGTAGCAAGATATATTTCTCGTGGCTCTTTGTTGATGAACTTGTTGGAAGTATGTGATGACAGAGCAAAGGGCCAAGTACTGAACTCTTGATTTAGTGCCGAATCCCTTCATGGGAGTTGTGTTTATGTAAGGATTGGGTTTTAAAAAAAACACTAAGGGGAGGTTGCAGGGTTTTAGCAGGAAAGCTTTCTAGGTTGAAGGAAAATACCTGGAAGTGACATACTATGTTTAAATAGTGTACTATATGATGTGTATCAAAGGAAAGTGATAACTGCTTTTCTCCGCCTCCCATTTGAAGAGTGGTGAGAGGGAAGAATGAAGTGACCAAAATTAGTATCGATTAGCAGAGATTTAAAAGCACGAGCATTAACTTTTTAGTTGTGATGATAAAGGGCAGGGGCTGTCTGATAGCTTATACAGTAATGCTCTGGAAAAGGTGCGAGTTTATTCCTGGGATGAGGTTATTATGGTTCTGTGCGCGCAGCGAGACAGCATGGGACACAGTAGTGTGTTGAGAAGATGCTACTAAATTCTGTTGGGGTTCTTTTATGTCTTTCAGGACTTTCGGTGAATGGAGGAAGACACTTTTTACTAGAGTTTTAACTTGTCTAAAGATATCAAGGTAGGAGAATTGTTTCTTTTCCACAGTCCCACATTTTCTTTGCAGTAATTACTTAATTGTTTAAATAGAATTGAAGTTGTCCTCTGTTGTATCTTTGTTAATCTGTGATCACCTAAAATTGGAACATGGAGCATGGGCACTGTCTTCCAATATCAGTTTTACCAATTTTTAACCTGATTTGTTTCTGTATTTAGAGAAAAAGGTGTAATAGCTTTCACATATTAGTGTTTGATCATTCTCTATCTTTTCCTTCTGGAGGTGATCAACAGGGAAACTGATGTAATAAAAATATCTCTTTATATAGGGTTCTATGTTATTTATTGAGTTCATTCTAACTGCTAATTAAAATAGTTTTACTTTTTTGTAAACAAAATGTTTAATAGTGACATGGCATTCTATACAAATATACTTCAGTGTTTTAATTTTTTAAGTTGTTTTTTGTAAAATCCAAAATCTTCTGCATTCTGAGAAAATCTCCAGTGCTTGCCAATGGAGTGAACTCCAGTTCCATATTGAATATTCTTGAGACTTGAGCAGGTTTGCAGAACAGGCTTGCAGCAGCTCCTTAATTAGGTCTGTATTTTAATGTGTATTTTTGATCTTTTAAAAATTAAGAAAATAAGTTTCCTTTAATCTAAGTAGTCAAGTGCTGCAACATTTCCTGCCACTTTATACATTGCCTTGTTTTTTGTTTTCATTTCCTGTCATAGCACTGTATCTTCAAAATTAACTGAAGATTGAGAGGAGCCTCAAATAGAACATGCAATATGTAGCTGGTGTTTTTTTGAGTGATGGATTTTTGGCTGCTCCATGTCATAGCTAAAAGTTGAAATGCAAGCGGTTCCTGATGGAGAAGCTCGCTGCACTTCAATCTTCTGGTGGTTTGGGGCAGAATCCGGATTGTTGGTCCTGGCAGAACGAGGCTTGTTGATTCCGGCTGTAGAAAGTGCCCCAAAAATGTCTTTCAAGGCAGACGGTTTAACGAGACTCAACTTCTGTAGAACAGTGCCACGTTTTATTTCAAGCTTCAATACCTAGTTCAAATGGTTGTTGATGGAGGCAGCTACTAACAGTATTTACAACCAGAGCAGTAATTTTAACTGTTACGGGCAACACAGAAGACACTAAAACCACTGAAGACAAGTTGATGAAAGTGAGGTGATCGTATTCCTAGCTTTTCCTCGGTTAGCCGTTTTCTCAGGGGCAGTATAACTGACATTGTATGTGGAGAACGTTAAGTGTCCCTTATGAATTCAGTCTGTGTCATTAATCTAGAATTAGAAACCAGGTTATGCAAAATGATAAAGCCCTGTTCAAAATTAAATTTCCGTAATTTCAAGGTCACCACATTTTCACGTTCAAGGGAGAACTGGTTCTGACTTTTCGGCTTTCTTCTAGTGAGTGATTGCATTCTTTCAGTAGTGTTCCTGATCTCATTTTAAATAGCTATTTAGTTTTTCTGGTGTTAAATCCCAACATTTAAATAAGAACTATTGTTGGAGAAATTTTTTTCCCAGAATAATAAATTCAAACCTTGACCGACAAGTTAAGGTTGCAAAGTATGTTAGTTAGTATTCTGTGATCGGCAAGCTTATCTTACAAGAATTATTGTTGTTTGAGAATGGTACGGTTATCTAGATGCAGAGTGAATGATAAGCTGTCTGTCAGTGGCATCTCTCTCTTTCAGCAGTCGTGCTTTTATTCTTCATCCTTCTTACTGGAAGTATGGCTATGTTCTAGACAAAATGAAAAGCAAATGTCTCCTGTAATGGAGGAGAGAGAACTCCAGCCTACACAGGTACATCTCTGCTGAATGATGGAGAATTGCACTTTTCTGGTGGTGTCTTCCTGCTGCTGCCTTAGAGCTCCAGAAGTAAATAGCTGCCTCAGTCTGGCACTGTTGCCAAGCTAATTAGCCCTCTGGAAGTGCTGTTTTCCAAGCAGAGTACCAAAACGGCTGTTTCTCAGAGTAAGTTGTATGGGTTTTCATAATAATACAGTACTTGTCTCATTCCTCTCAGGCTCTCACTGTATAGAAGTTACCTCTGAACATAAACACAACAGGCTTTAAGCGAACATAATCACCACAGACTCATCAAGAAATACGTTTGGTCTCATTCACCTTAGGGCTGTTGTTGGGATCTCCACGTACGTGGGAATATTACAGTGTTACGCTCTCAGAATTACCTGTCAACTGTAGCATTAAAGGCTGCTTTATTTTGCTAAAATAAAAGCAGAGATTGAAGCTGACTCCCTGCTTCCTTGTGAAACGTTGTCACGTTGACCTGCTGCACACTTGTCCGGTGTGAATGCTGTTAGTTATTTTCATCTATTTATTTAGTTGGAGATAGCTGGTCCCAGGAGGAAAGGAGAGAGGACAAATATAGGGGCTGTTGAGTTACGGGGGTTAGCGGCAGGAAAAGGTAGTCAAGAGGTCTCAAAGTATTTTGATGAGGAGGGGCCAGAGGGGATGGGCAGATAGACCTTCACATCAAGCCCCCCCATCACAACAATTAGTGTTCAGGCTTTCATGAGGGAACATGAAATGATTACTTTTTTGTTCATACTTGGTTGTTCTAAAGCCTATTTAGAGAACTTTGCCCAATAAACTCTTAATTGCTTAAAAACCTGTAATTGGTAGGGTTTAGTCCTTTTAATTCCGTTTTTGTTTTCCTTTTTCCAAATAATCCTAGAAGTTCTTGGCACTTTTGCTAGATTACAACAATGCTTTTTTCACTCCTAAAGTTCCTGGAAATATTTAACCTCTAAATTCTGCTCCTCTGTTTTTAAATGTGCCTGGGCCAAGCTTATAAATACACGTTTTCTTTGACTTCAGAGTTGTTGTAATCAGTTATTCACACTCCTGTTGTGAGTCAGAGCTGTTATGTGAGGCAGAGAGATTAATGCTTTTGATCCTCATGAAGTTTGTGGAGCTTCTGACATACGCCGACCACGATCAGTTACGACGTGCGGCAGTCTAGTATTCCTACAACGGTCGGAGCGCTGCTTAAACATGCTTTTCTGGGCTGCTGGTCCTCGTCATGAGGTTGTCTCTCAAAACATCCTCTCGAATTTCAGGGCAATTTAAAATAAGAGTCTAGGTTAAACTTTGAAAGATGTCTTTGAGGAGCATGGGAAGTTTCAGTCTAGCAGCTGTTACGAGCGAATGTGGAACAGATTTCTGTGTACAATATACGGTACACATGGAGTAAATGCTTGAAACCCTGACTCGGTTTGTGTTGTGTGTCTTCCTTTCGTTTTTCAGTTTCTTTCATCTTGTGATAATTAACTTTATAAATCTGTCACTTGTTTTAAAAAAGTCCTTGTTACCTATTCCTTTCTGAAGTTTGAATGCTCTTTGAAAAGAGTTCACTAATTTGTGAAAGGTTAGATAATTTTTTTTTGTTCACAAAATGTTAATTTAGTCCTTACATGTTGTTAAATCCTGAAAAGTAATATTCAGAAAGGTACCTTTTTTGCATCTTAATATAAATTTCTTAATATACACACTTCTTAATTTCTAATGTAGTGAGTTCAGCTTCCCTCATGAAAAGGCAGAATTTGGTGCTACCAGGAACTTTTAAAATAGACTATTTTACGAGTGACGAGCCTTTCTGTTATTTTGCGTAACTGAGTGTATATTTTCTGTCAGAGGACTGTGTTCTTTTTCAGAAAAACATATAAGGAATTACCGTTTTTAAAAATCTTCTTTTCATCATCGCTGTTGGAAATTAAGGGAAGATATACTAAGGAATGTGATGCCTCAGGACCTTCTCTGAGATAGACAGAGCACATGAATAAAGGAATAAGCAGCAGGATATGGACTATCCATTCTCCTGCTTGTCAATGCAGAATATTGTCATGGTATTTGTCAGGAGTAAAAGTACAGGAATTAAGGCTTATCTAATGAGTTTGTTTTTACAACTTTGTCATGATCTTCTGTGTATATTCCATTGACTTGGTGCTGCCAAATCCTGATTCCAATTTAGAAAGTTTTGTTTCACCTTTAATGATGAACTCTGATAGAAATGAAGTAGGAATGCCTGCCTGCCTTCTGCCCTGAATGATCAAAAGTGCTTTGTCACAGAGGGCTTTCAACGTTCACGTCCCGGCGGGACTATACCGCTGAGCAATCTTGTCATGATCCCACCTACAGCTTGGCAAAGCATTGCGTGGAGGTAGGATGCCATAAGACTTGCACTTCTTACGCTCTTCAGAATTTTGGAAGTGGTTTGTCACTGATGGATGTAGTGATTTCTCACTGAAAAATGTGTTTTGATAGAAGTTTGCTAATACTTCTTATTTATATCTATCTGTCTATAGATACGATGTTTTGAGAATTTTTGACTAGATAGCGTTCATAAACTTCTGCTGAATATTATGAAGGTTCTGGGAGTAACGTCTTCTTAATGTGCTACAGTATGAGCTGCTGCCTGAACCGGACAATGAGCTAATGGGATCGCGTGGTCTGGCACAGAGGTGTTCTTGTTTACAGGCTTTTACTTCACTTACTTTTCAACCACAAATTAATATACGAAGAGGCAGCTGACAGAATTGTTGAACCACCTCCAATTTGGAAGTATGGCTCTGTAGCGGCAATGCTCTGACTGTACTCACTGCTCTGCCGCTTTCAACTACGAAAATCTGTGAACAGCACCGAAATGCACGGGCAGCCTAATTGGGCTTTCTCCTAACTGAGATTTCAAGGAGGAAAATTGTGAACATGTATAAAGAAATCTGTTTCTTTTAAAATGTTTGGAAGACCAGAATGTTTGCAGTTATTTTACTTTCTAGAAACAACTTTTGAAATGGTTGTCCTTTTACATAGGTATTTTCACTATGGAGGCAAGGAAGGAACTGAAAACTTAAGGGGAAAATAAAATTCTTAAGAAATGTGTGTTGAACATGTGACTTAGATTGCATTCCCTTAATACTTTTGTAGTTAGAAACTTTTCATTATTGGAAAAATCATCATTAGAGTTCTACTCCGAAAAGTATATATTTAATAGCTTCCAATGCTAACTTGCACAAAACTTGACAGCAGTGGCCAGGCAATGTTTGTACGTCTCATTGGACATCAAACACTTTTTTGAAAAAGGGCTTAGCTTTACTAATCGGCTTTATATAAAAAATAATTTTATTTTTAGTGAGGTGATCATAGAAGAGGAAAATACTGGGATCTAGCTGGTTTAGTGGTGGTATATGGGGCAAAAATAACTTGCTTTGATTTTGAAATTCCATGTCTGATTGATAGACAATATCTTTCCCTAGGAAATCTCTAAAAAGAAGCAAAAATGACTTCTGTGGGCTGTAATAATGTGTAGCCACCCAAAACGTGAAGTAGTTTTCGCAGCCTGTCTACAAAGTCTGTCTTAAAATTAAGAAAACAAAGAAATAGGCCTTAGTCATCCAGGAGGGTTTAATGAGGTATTGCAGACTTGTTCAAGCTTAGCATTTGGTGTAAAGTTGCAGCTTGCAGCATTCAGTCTGTCTCTACTCCCTTGCCATTGTTTCTTTCTTCTCATTGTATTTGTACTGCTGCTTTCTCATGCTCCAGAAACTGTTTCTGTTTGTGTATTTGAAATCTAGCTTTGTCAGAAGATAAAACAACATGTACCAGAGTCTGTCTATACATAAAGCAGAAGATTCTTGAGCTGTTTTTAAAAAAAGGCTACTTTTGTGAAGTGCCATTGATGCTATAAACCAGAGTTCATGGAGATAGTACCTTTTTATTTACCTGCTGATACCGTTTGGAGACTTCCACTTGCATAATATCTTCATTAGATTGGGTAAAGTTACAAATGGCAAACTAAATGACAAAGTGTAGTAGCTCTGGTTGCCCACTTTGATGCTAGAAGCATCCCATGGCAATGGGAGCGTGAAGGATCCCCATCAGTGTACTGTGTCTTTAGCTTCTGCTGGCACAGCTGCTTGCGAGACTGGAGAAGAGAATTAACCTGGACTGTAAGATGTATCAAGGCGTTCACTGGGGGTATGAAAAAATGCCTGATGCAGCTCCTAATACTCTAATACCACTTGCTATTTAATCCTTCTAATTCCATGATCTAATATGACCTACAGAATTTTTGAGTGCTTATTCTTAAATATTATTTCTGGCTTAGTATTAGCTAAACAGAGGAAGAGCTGTGACCACATTTGCTCAAAGCCACAGAGTAATGTGGTTGTACATGCGAAAGAAAAACAGCAGTTGATTTTGGTGACCTGCCGATTCTGCTACTCAATATTGTGAAAACCTTAACTAATCACGATATAAATTTAGTGAGTACTTACACTTAGAGTACTACAACATTGTCTGTAAGATGCAATGAGAAACCACATCATGAGTTGATGCTAAACTAGGTCTGTTACTAAAAGGCCTTTCTAAAATCCAGTTAAACCCAGTTGGCGGCCAGTCACAAGCGGAGTCCCCCAGGGCTCAGGTTTGGGGACGGTCTTGTTTAACGTATTTATTATTGACAATCTGGATGAGGGGATCGAGTGCTTCGTCAGCAGGTTTGCAGATGGCACCAAGTTGGGTGGTACTGTTGACCTGCTGGAGGGTGGGAAGGCTCTGCAGAGGGATCTGGACAGGCTGGATGGATGGGCCGAGGCCAATTGTATGAGGTTCAACAAGGCCAAGTGCCGGGTCCTGCACTTGGGTCACAACAACCCCATGCAGCGCTCCAGGCTTGGGGAGGAGTGGCTGGAAAGCTGCCCTGCAGAAAAGGACCTGGGGGTGCTGGTTGACAGCCGGCTGAATATGAGCCAGCAGTGTGCCCAGGTGGCCAAGAAGGCCAACGGCATCCTGGCCTGTATCAGAAATGGTGTGGGCAGCAGGAGTAGGGAAGGGATCGTGCCCCTGTACTCGGTGCTGGTGAGGCCGCACCTCAAATGCTGTGTTCAGTTTTGGGCCCCTCACTACAAGAAGGACATTGAGGTGCTGGAGCGTGTCCAGAGAAGGGCGACGGAGCTGGTGAGGGGTCTGGAACACAAGTCTGATGAGGAGCGGCTGAGGGAGCTGGGGTTGTTCAGTCTGGAGAAGAGGAGGCTGAGGGGAGACCTTCTCGCTCTCTACAACTACCTGAAAGGGGGTTGTGGGGAGGTGGGTGTTGGTCTCTTCTCCCAAGTGACAAGTGACAGCACGAGAGGGAATGGCCTCAAGTTGTGCCAGGGGAGGTTCAGGCTGGATATTAGGAAAAATGTCTTTCCTGAGAGAGTGGTGAAGCATTGGAAGAGGCTGCCCAGGGAGGTGGTGGAGTCACCATCCCTGGAGGTGTTCAAGGAACGTGTGGACGTGGCACTGCGGGACATGGTTTAGTGGGCATGGTGGGGTTGGGTTGGTGGTTGGACTTGATGGTCTTACAGGTCTTTTCCAACCTTAGTGATTCTGTGATTCTTTCCATCTCCCACCTGGGCAGGTCACTGAAGATCTAGCAGTCCTCTGAGGCCTCTAGGTGAGTTCTGAGAGTACGGAATTAGTCCTTGAGACATCCCATGGCTGGTAACTCAGGGTCTTAATGCAAGACATCAGTTCTTTCTCTACTCCATGGTTATTCGGAGCAAATTCATGGAGGCCCCATATTTGCCCTATGCAGAGACTTAATTCAATCCCAGTAGCAGCACAGCAATTTCTGGCACAGTTTGCCATGTGCAGGCGAGAGGTAAACATCATTACCAACCGTTGTCCTCACCTTTGGCACTGTTCAGGCTCAGTCCAGTTGGCTCCTTCAGCATAATTAGGCTTAATTAGGTTATACCTCAGCACTGATGGCACAACTCCACTTGCTTCTCTTCTCAGTGCAAGCTGACATGAGGATAGTCCCTAAACCTCCTTCTTAATTTGTAGGAACTTTGAAGTTTTGGGCTGTCCACTGCTACCATGAGTTTGATTCTGAGGGAAATGCTATTATAAAGATTGATTGTCCTTCCAGACTTAGATGTGAATCAAAATGGATACCTGGAGAGCTGCTTTTTTAAAACAAATAAACAAGAGAAGAAAAAGAGAATAACCTACACTTTTCTTTAGTGGGATTTTAGCAGGATCTTTCTCCTCTACCATAGTCTCACCAAATGCTGTAAGATTGTTACTTACCCCTCTTTTTACCTAAATCTGAAATAGCAAGCTGAGCACTTTACAGTCCCCTTTTGCCATTCCGCTTGCATTGGCTAACTAGTACACTTAATTTCACAGGTAAAAGATGAAAAATAGGATGTTAATTCTTGGCTGGTGACAGTCGAAGTCTGATGTTACTCTGTCATCAGCAGCGGAGGTGATTCTGATTTACTTCAGCGTGAATAGAGAATCAAACCTATAACTTAAGTCCGCAGGTTGCAAATGGTATCATTGTTTAATTCACTGGAGTTGCACACTCTGAGTGTGAGTTCCGCGGGAACACTTTCAAGATCCCGCTCAGACATGTGGCACTGTAGCCGCTGCACTAGGATAGGTAGGGCAGGTAAGGTAGGTTTGGGCAGAGGTATCTGCCTACAGAAGGGATGAAGTCCTCATCAGTGAGCCTCCTCTTTGCTCCATGCTTCACTGTTGCAGCTACACTTCCACAAGTACCTCAGTTTGCTTGTTGAAACACAGTTGAGTATTCCTGCAAGCATGAGACATTAGTGTGAATCATTGTTAACCCTGATAGCTGGTGAAACTTTTTCTCCTTATTTTTACCTATTACTATCATTGAGCACAAAGAAACTACCTCTTCTTGTTTTGCCTGTCTTGGAAAAATGTTGCTAGGTGATAGTTACATTTTTCTGTTCGTAAACTTTCAGGAAAAAATTAACTTTGAGGTGTCTGTGACACTTGGCTTAAGATAAGAACCACCTGAGTCTGCTTTTTCTAAAAAAAAAAAAAAAAAAAAATTGATCAATCAAATGTACACATTATGTTATCAGCATAGTGCTTGGTATCATAGAGGAGGAAAAAATAAGTCACATTCAGACTCAAGCAGTTCTCCAAATAGTAACAGGAGGTGTTTACTGCCTTCTTGTTGTCTTGCTCAAAGCCTAGATAAATACATTTGGATGAGTGGGATGTCGGAGGGATTATAACATTACCATGTTCCAAAATAAATAACACTTTGAGTTCGGTGGCCTCCTCTTTACATTTAATGTCTACTTCGTATTTTCTCCTTCTGATATTGCAAAAGGTGTTGTATCTGAAGGAGTTTATTAATAACAGATTGTAAGAGAGGATGGATATGTAAACCCAGAAGTTTTCTTTCTGTGCTGCGAGCTGGAACATAACAGCCATCTAAAGAAACTAAATAAACGGAATTCAAATTTAAGACAACAGTGTTTGTGCCTAGATGGAATTTTTTTTGTAGTCACGTAACAGTAGGATGCTTCGAAGAGCAGCCTAAGCTCTGTTTAGGAGCCCTGGGAATAAGCCTAAATACTAGCGCGTTGTGCTTTGCTGTCATTATGCAAGGCCTCAGCAAGATGCCAGATGATAACTCAAGCGATTCATAGATGCAAAGGAAATACCAGTACTGTATTTTCTGTTTAATATTCATGCATGCATACATACATGCATGCAGACAGACATACCCCAAAATCTGTTTGTGGAATCTAATACGTGGATGGAATCGCCTGAAAGTCAGGAAAGGCTGAAGTCAAGGTCACCCGTGCACGCTTACTGGTGTTTGTAACGTGTGTGCTCTGAGCTGCTGCCTTGGAATGTTAGTGTCTCTCAGTCAGTGAGGAAGTCATATTAAAAGAACTTTCAGTGGCGTTCAATATGCATATAAAGCTCTTTGAACTGGGTATTGTTACACTTGAAAATATTAGATAGAAATGGAGAAACTCCAGGTTGCATTTATTGAGCATCCTCCAAGAACAACCTAATATTGTTGCAGGAAAAAAATTCATGATATATTTCTATAAGATGAATGTGTTACCTTGTAACTGTGGAATATTATGTGTACAACAGAAGGAGAGTTGTGGTTTATTATACGTCCTGATCAAAGACTCTTTACTATTCTTTTGGTCTAGTTAGGAGTTGCTTTTGTTGTTGCTGTTTTGATGGTTTACCTACTTTAATAAGAGGATGTTCCACCAGAACAAGCTGTCAGTGTGTCTGGTGAACCCAGAAGCTCATTCTTTTATCTTCAACAGCACAGAGACAACTTTTTTTTTCCCCCCGAGACATACAGAGCAAGGAAAATATATGGATTATGTTTCTGTTTGATTTTTTGCATCAGCTAACTCTGGGTTTGAGTGGCTTTTCTCCTCATGACAACTTACTCAACTCACAGAAGAATTTGACAGTCAACTAGCCCAGGAGCTAAAGACAACAGCTTTTGTAGTCTGTGGGTTGTTGTCAGCAAGATTGACTTTTTCTGAGCAACGTGAAGGGTGGCAACTCTTTCTGGTAGGTTTGGCTTCACAGAATAGGCAGGACATGCTAGCAGTGCTGAAATTGTGTTGTCCAGGTAATAACCTGGACGAATGAAAGCAAACAGGATGGTAGGCTTTACATGGATATTGATTTCTATTGTTAGGAAACATATTGGCAAAATAGTTATTCATTGTTCTAAGTTTTTCTCTTGTTTTTAGCACTTTCTTACCATTTCTCTGTAACATTTTTCCTGTTGACCAAATCGGAGTGTTGATTTTTTACATCTGTTGTTCTTTTGCGTTACACAGTTGTTGGGATACAGAAAGTGGAACAGGATCGCCATGTTTCGAAACAGTCTCAAGATGCTTCTTACAGGAGGGAAGTCAAACCGCAAAAACAGGTCCAGTGGTAAGTAAATGTCAAATCCTCATGCATGTGTTTTATTTACAGTTTTTGAAAGTATTCCTTTTATGTGTGTTTTGGTCTCACTGGGTCTTTCTTTTTAATGAATAGATGTACTCACTTGATCTTGCAGACTCAAAACATCATTATAGGTCATTTTAATATTGTGCTGTAATTTAATATTTAAAAATATATGTATATTTATTTTAAAATGTATGTAAACCACAATCGTGTTTTTATTGGGGAGATAAGATGTAGGGAAAAACAAATAATAGTTATACATAATCCTGTAATAAACTAACATCAAGGTTCATGTTTCAGTTATGGAAATTAAGAAAATAAGTTTTTTTCCTTGAAAATGACTGTGATAACTTGTGGCAGTGAAATCTTCATTAGAGACAATACTTGTGATAGCGTAGCAATTTTTTGTTCGTTTGTTTAAACAGAAGGGAGAGAGAGGAATGGGAAGAGATGGAATTAAGGAGAAATTGCCCAAGTTTAGTCACTGGTAGTCTCCTTTTTCCACCATCCCAGGAAAGGCGTTTACAGTTAGCACCGGTTCATACGGCTTGGCCTGTTTGAGCCCTGAAGGAGATTGGGAGAGATTGTGATTGTGAACCAAACACTATGAAAATACTGATATGCTTTAAAAACATTTTTATTTAACTTTTGTATTTATTTCCAAAAATGGAGTGCTGGCAGTGTAAGAGCTTTTAATTAGATTTTTAATTTCTCTTTCTAAAGCCATCTGGCAGCAGATATTGAATATTTTGGGATACAGTGTTTATTTGCGCTTGTGCGTCTGTGTAAATAGTGCCTATGTAGTGTCCGTGGGAATCCACAAGCGAGGACGCAGAGATACAATGGTGATAAATGCAGTAGAAAAAATGGGCTGTTTTCCCTTGGTTGAAACAAGTTAATACATATTTCTCACCGTGCCAGAATTTCCCGCCCCCCCTCTTTAATATCCTACTACCCCGAGTTCAGTTTGGGGAAGGAGAACTGTGTTTCTCAGCAGTACGGCTTCGCTCTGTCCTGAAGTTGCCTTGTAGCAGCGCTGACTTCGTTTTGGTCCTCAGACGTCAGTGATCTGTTAGAGTCTGGTTTCTGGTGAGAGTCCCAGTTTGTGTTGGTTGATCCTGAAGACGCTTGTCATGAAAAGTTTCAGCAGTGCATTGTGGTGTTGGCTTCCTTGTGTTAGTTACTGTAATTGGTGCGTATCTCATCTAGTGGGAAAAACGTCTGTTTTGCACAGATGCCTTTAGTAATTGGAGCCTGAGGTCATGGTTGTCATTCACTGCTTTTATGAAGGAGATCTTCTTTCCTTATGAACTCCTTAGTCTTTTGTTGCAGGAGTGGTTAATCTGAGGAAGGTACCTGCGTAAAGAGAAACGTAGGTTTTGGGAAGACATACGAGCAGATGGCTCTGTCCTCTTCTGATTTTCTTATCTCTGTGCAGTATCACATTTACAATTTAAAGCCCAGGAAAGTACAAGTCCTCTGATGATACTCACAACCTTTGGAAAACTGTACATAGACAAATAATCTTAAATTGTGGTTCCTGTACAAAGCCATATCTTTGTCAGATGTTCTGTTATCAGTCCCTAGTATTCCTTTTGGCTTATCTCCCAAAGCAATATTAAGGATCTGGTATATGCAGAGCTTTGCAAATATGTGTTTCTTATTTTGTGAATGAAAAATGTCAGTTCTGAAATGACAAGATTGAATAGGGCTGTACTTCTGCCTTTGAGCAGAACAGAAAAAGAGAAAAGCCTTCTTGAAAAACAATATGACAGTATTTAATAGATGAGGTTTTCTTTGGTGCCTAATGACTATACTGTATGTTTAATATAATTTATTGCAATTCTGCCTTTGAAATAAGTTGCTTTATTGAGAAGTTCTATGTGGCATTCCTCAGGGGAGGAGAGGGAATAAAAAAAAGGAGATGATAAGGTTTGTTATATTAACAGTGTCTAAATGGACAACATCCCTCCACTGGAAGGTAATTTTTCAGATAAGTGTTAGTCTATCAAACTATAACATGACACTCGATGAATTCATTGCTGCCTAGATTTTTTTAAGAAATATATTTAATTCTGTATTTTTTTGCAACACAGTAAGGAAAAAATCCATAAATCTTCCATGTACATTTCTCTGTAGCACACAGTATTACAAGCCTGATATTTGCATTATTAGCTTTGCAATTCTGGCGAACTACAAATGTGATGCTTTAAAAGTTGATAAGAAAGGAGAGTGCTTATCTAACAATATACAAAAGGAGTTTGTCACCCGGCCACTGACAGTGACGGAGCAGTCCTTCTGCGCTGCTCTGAACAACCGGACTTGATACTCATCATACTTGTTTGCTTTGCTTACCTTAAACCTCCGTGCTCCTTTTCTCTTCATCCTCCCTTCCTTCCCAGTCTCTCGGTATGCGAAGGAAAAGATCTTGAGGAATCCTTCCACCCCCTTGAATAAACATACATGTTTAACAGCTAGGTCCGACTGGTGCATTCTCTGGAACATTTTCGCATGGTGAGTGCATACCTTCAGGTCACCTACGTGACTGTCGCCTCCGCTGTTACGATTTCATGGGGGCTGTTTGTGTGGAGGCATAGGTGGGACACTGGGGGTTCTGGATATTTTTAGCCAAGTGCTTTAAAAAGATTAGGTATTTATTGGTATTTTTTTTAATTATATTTATCATTAAAAATATTTAGATTGCTAAATAGAAGTTGGAAATGAAGGTTCCCTGATGGTTTTGGTGCTCTGATTTGCCTCGTGGCCTCAGAAGCCGCATTGTCACGGGGCAGTGTGATCTGGAGGGTTGAGCCGGGGAGAGGGACCGTGAGCTGCCCCGCCAGGAGAGGCAGACGTCTCCGGAACAGCCTGTTTTCCCAGGGAAGCTCTAACGCAGAGCTACACCCATCTCTGGGAATTGGGAGCAAACTCAAAATCCTAAGTTCTATGTTGTGAAGGTAACCTATCAGAGGTTTCAGGTCTGCTGGTGATTCACCTTCCACGCGGTGATTTTAAATTCCGTAGGTTGGTGACAGCCCACTCGGGTGTCTCCGGTGTGTGTGGGTTTGGATGAAACTGCAGTATGTGTATCTTAATTTCCTACACTCCAGTCATTTTGCATTCCAGTGCGGGAGTAAACCTTTGAAGCAAGGTTAAACGTATTGTGGTTTTTTTCTTGGGGAATCCAAGTGAGCGTGCTGGCCTTTGAAATGACTGTTGGTTGCAGTTTCTTTCATTTGCAGTAATATAGTTAGCAAACAGGGTCAGTGAAGTCAAGCTAACAATACATAAATGTTGTGATGTGGTTTTGATAATTCTTCATGATTAAAAGAACACTGGTAGTGGTAACAGTAAAATGCCTTCTTATTATTCCTCCTTCAGAAACTGCTGAGCAACTTCTCTGAAGAACTGTGGTTAAAATTTATTTTGACTCAGCAGGGGTGGGTTTTTCTCTTTGGTACTCTTTATGGTATTGTGGTTCAGGAACACATAAAATATTTATAAAAGAAGAATACCAATTACGTGTGTATGAATGTACAGTTACATGCAGTAATGCCAATTAAAATAAATGAATTTGTACTGCAGCATCAGATTGTGTAATCTCCTGTGGTTAATTTTGTGTGTGTGTACTTTCAAAACTCTACTGATAGGATTTCATAGCAGCGTACCGTATGCAGTACAACTCTGCATGTGTATTTGTGCACATATTTAATCTCTTGTCTTAACAAAATTCTCTTGTGACTCAAGGGCACTCAAGATATTTTACAGTAATGCCTTGAGGACACATTATGACTGCAGTAGTATTTTGATTAGGCTGTGTTTTCCTCTGTCACAAACGGATATTCCACAAAGCTACCGGACAACAGTGTCTTTAAAGCTGAAATGTGATCCGAGCATAGTTAAATATTACCTTTATTTTTCTATTCTAAATTAATTTAGAGGAATGCAGACACGTAAGTTTTCTGACTTACAAGTTTGTATCCAGGGCTAAATTTACCTAGAATATGTTTGTTTTAAAGCGTGAAAGAACTGTGCTTTGCTGCATTGTTTTATTCCTCTGGCTGAAGATCCAGCACGATGATTGTGGCCAGAAGCTCCATGGCTAGGGCAAGCTCTTGCGTGAAAACCTGCAGGTAGGCGCTCCTGCCTGTTGCTGCTTGTCAGAAATTTTTCTGAGGCTTCTTTCCCCCTAACTCAGCCCTTCCAGGGCGATTCTGTCCTGTTCTCTGAATCCAGAGACTATAAGGTACTCTGTTGTTTTTATCTGTTTTATCAAGGACCGGTCTCATATTTATCTGCCGTTTGTTTGCTTATACTAAATAGTTATTGATCTGGGTATGTATTTAATTAGTTTACATCAAATCAATCTGCTAATATATTCATTCCGGTATTGTGTTCGTGAAATAAGCCTGTGTAATGGATCCAATCTTTCCGCCTATTATAATTATCATCATTATTTCTTTTCCAAGCAGATGGACTATTTCCTTCTTACATTATCACGTTAAATTAATACTACTGTAAGAGTTCAGATTCCCTTTAGAACCTAGTAAAATTCCGCTGCTAAACTGCATGTTTTATTTGGTTTTATACGTCTCTTCACTTTGAGAGGTATAAGTCCAGGTATTTGTGCCTTTTATTTCTGGCAGAGGCTGAGACAGATTCTTAAAGTTCTCTTGTCTTTTTTTTTTTCCCCATGTTAAATTTGTGTGAGGCATGTAATCCTTTACAAACTAGCCCAAAGGGTCTGCTTTTTTCTTCTGAGTTAGTTAGGAATTGTATCTTACTTGTTCTTAACTGATGTAATGCACACATTCTTTCTCTCGAGCTTACCAGCTAGGAGCCTGCCTGTCATTCATAATATTTTTGGTGTAGGGTTTTTAAAACTTGTTCTTCTTTCCTGGTTCACGGGAGCGCCAATTACTTCTAACTTCCAATGTATTTATAGGGCCTTTTGGAACCTGGCACTTTATATTTTAATTCCAGGACTAAAAAAGCCCCTGTCAAATGCTCATCTCTTTTGATTCTTGCCTTTCTAAGATAAAAGGCATTTCTGTGAAGGTCTCATCACTGCTTTGCCAGGACTCCATGCAGTTTTTTTCTGTCTGATCTCTTTTGGAAGTCTAATTTTTACCCCAAAAGAGTTTTAGAGGGTCACAAATGCTTGTTGGATTTCATTTCTGAAAGAAATTGCTGAGTGATGAGATCCAGCTGGTGGGTCCTATAGATGTTGGGATAACTTAATTTAAGAAGGTATTAGAAGTGGGATATTAAAAGACCTATCAGACTTACAGATCATATTGTGGTACTGAATACCAAACGTATCCACATGTTCGAGGTATTCCATCCAAATAATTCAGACCATTTTCTTCCGAAAAGTTTGCTAGCCTTTCATAAATCTGTTTTTAAACAAGTCTCAAGTATGTGGATGTCGTGGTTTAAGCCCAGCCGGACTAATCACCACACAGCTGCTCACTCACTCCCCTTCCTCAGCTGGACAGGAGGGAGAAAATATGAGATAAGGACATAGGGAGATCACTCACCAACTACCATCATGGGCAAAATAGACTTGACTTGGGGAAATTAGTTTAATTTATTACCAATCAAAATCAGAGTAGGATAATGACAAGTAAAACCAAATCTTAAAAAACCAACACCTTCCCCCCACCCCTCCCTTCTTCCCGGGCTCAACTTCACTCCCGATTTTTCCTACTTCCTCCCCCCCCGAGCGGCACAGGGGGACGGGGAATGGGGGTTGCGGTCAGTTCATCACACGTTGTTTCTGCTGCGCCTTCCTCCTCACACTCTTCCCCTGCTCCAGCGTGGGGTCCCTCCCACAGGAGACAGTTCTCCACAAACTTCTCCAACGTGGGTTCTTCCCACGGGCTGCAGTTCTTCACGAACTGCTCCAGCATGGGTCCGTTCCACGGGGTGCAGTCCTTCAGGAACAGACTGCTCCAGTGTGGGTCCCCCTCGGGATCGCAAGCCCTGCCAGCAAACCTGCTCCAGCGTGGGCTCCTCTCTCCACGGCTCCACAGGTCCTGCCAGGATCCTGCTCCAGCTTGGGCTTCCCACAGGATCACAGCCTCCTTCGGGCATCCACCTGCTCCAGCGTGGGGTCCTCCACGGGCTGCAGGTAGATATCTGCTCCCCCGTGGACCTCCCTGGGCTGCAGGGCACAGCCTGCCTCACCATGGTCTTCACCACGGGCTGCCGGGGAATCTCTGCTCCGGCGCCTGGAGCCTCTCCTCCCCCTCCTTCTTCACTGACCTTGGTGTCTGCAGGGTTGTTTCTCTCACATATTCTCACTCCTCTCTTCTCCGGCTGCTGCTTCCCGGTTTTTCCCCCCTTCTTAAATATGTTATCAGGGAGGCGCTACCACTGTTGCTGATTAGCTCAGCCTTAGCCAGTGGCAGATCCGTCTTGAAGTCGGCTGGCATTGGCTCTATCAGACATAGGAGAAGCTTCTAGCAGCTTCTCACAGAAGCCACCCCTGTAGCCCCCCCTGCTACCAAAGCGCTGCCACGCAAACCCAATACAGTGGACAAATCCATAGACCCTCTGACCACAGTGAAGTCTAACCCTTGAATTTATTAAGAATGAAATGACCCTTCCTGAAAGTTATGTTTTTCATTGATGTAATTTAATGTATTTCTTCTTAGGAAGGAAATATATCGGGAAGATCTGTGTGTACACGTGCGCGCATTTTCCTTCCTAGTTGGGCGTATTTATTTGGTCGGAATCTGTCTTGTGCATATACCCGGCTCTCTTCCCAGACAAATAAAAGATGCTTGGACAATAAAGTTTCTGCTTCTCTCCTGCTGAGCTATCTTAGAGAATTTTATCAGCTAGTGCCCATATTATTCTAACATGTGTTTCTTTACTTCTGATCCACAATACCTTTTTTTTTAATAACACCACAGATGTTAACCTAACTTGCTTTATAGCTCATAAATAATTCTTATTTGACAGGTCTGTTCAGTCCATTACTGTGTTTATAATTTTCTTATTAGCTGACTCAACCGTTCCACTCGAGTTTATCAACCTGTATTGTTTTGTGCTTCTGTGTGTGAGCGTATGGGGCGAGCGGGGGATATTCCAGCTCTGTCAGTCTAAGCCTTG
This sequence comes from Gavia stellata, assembly GCF_030936135.1. Classification (NCBI taxonomy): domain Eukaryota; kingdom Metazoa; phylum Chordata; class Aves; order Gaviiformes; family Gaviidae; genus Gavia; species Gavia stellata. The sequence goes on along the minus strand of NC_082621.1, from coordinate 4,160,076 downwards.
CCAGTATTTTCACAAATTTGAACATCACCAGCTGTGACAACAAGTGTGTTGACTAAAGCTGCCTCCATCCTGTTATGAGTAACAAGCAATGGATGTCCTCACCCCACCTCTTGTGTTTCCAGAGCCCTAAAAGTGACTTTATTACCTGAAGCACCATTCACTGAGTTTTGTTTCCACAACCTTTTTGTGGCTTTTCCCACCCTCTTGAGATTTAATTTATTGTTTTATTCTTTATCTTTTTTGCTTTCATCAAATACAAATGTATATGCTAATCTTTTTCTGGCGAGGGATTTTTAGTCCTTCCTCAGTGTTTTCTGATTGTCATCTCATGGTGTTCTATGGTATTCTTAAATGATTTGCATATGCAAAGTTTTTCAGAGACATATTTTAAGCCTTCCTCGTTGCCTCGACCTTCCCCTTCTAACCTCCCATATTGTGGTATGCTTATAAAACTCGTTTTTGCTTTGCCCCTCTTTTCAAACCTTACAATATGCCTTTCCTTCATTTTTCTCAACATTTCAGCCCACCACATTACTGCATTTTACTGCATTAGTTCTGGAATCTGGAATGGTTCAACTTCTTACGCTTTCCTTGAGATAAATCTTCTTGAATATTCATAATCTCGTAGTTCTCCTTCTCAGTATTCCCAGTTTTTTGGCTTTATTTTTTGTAAGGAATTGGAAGAATGCCATGTTTCTTGATGTCTGTTTTTTTTTTCTTTTTTTTTCTTTTTTTTTTTAATGATAGAGCAGCATCTCTGTCTTTGAAATGCTGTATTTTGGGCTCTTTACTATGAGGCTTAAATTTTGGGGACTTCTAAATCCTTTTTCCCCACTGATGTGGTACTGTTCTCTTCAATGTATAACACTGTTTGACAGGCAGGCCCTGTGTATTGCGTATATTTACTGTTTCGATACAGGTGCAGTTCTTATTTAGTTCCTCCCTTTTCGTTAAAGTAGCCTGTGCCAGAGCTTGAAATGTTCTTTTTTCCTCCCCCAAAACAAAATGAATGAAAGAATCTTCAGACTCTGTCCCATTTGGTCAAAAACGTTAAATTGTAAAATTAGGTACATGGGTTTGGGGAGGTGAGAGAAAACTGCTTGATGTATTTCTTCTATGCTGATTGCTGCAATTGTTTCAGCTAGCTCAAAAAGAGAGGAAGGCATGCCCGGAGCGTTTGACAGGATTGTCTCCCTTACAGCTGCTGGGAGCTAGTTCTTTTTCTTTTGCTGTTTGCCCATTTTTTATTTCTATCGGTGCATCTACAAGCGCGCCTTTTTCCTCAGTCACCCACGTTTTATTTTTCAGATATGTTCCTACTTGCTGGTTTTTATCCAAGATTTATCTCTAGGTCAGTGAGCCCATTCTCAAGTTCTTCTGTATCAGCTTTAATCCTTCTCAAACCTTTCCCTTCGTTAGCGATTCTCCAGATCTGATTGCTGAGATTAATTCACTGAAGTCCCTTCTAATAGCAGGGGCTGATTTGTCCTCCTGCTCTGCTCTGAGTGCTGCTTCCATTACAGCAGCCGTCTCCCCTTCTGTTGTCCTCATACGTTGTTCTGAGCTCTTTAACCTCCAGAGAGTTTCTTCTGGGGAAAAGACAAGGGCTTTTTAAACCGGTCCTTTATGTGGGCATCCATTCTGCAAACAAGGGGGTCGATTTTTAAAATTAAAGGGGTCAGGGAGTGGTACTGTTTGCAGGCTGTGCCATTTCCCCTTCAGCAGTGGTCGGCTCCACTGACCGCCTTTTCTCACTCCAAACTTATCTGAAAGCCTTCGCTGTGCCTGCTTGGTTTTGAGCTGTCAGAAACGACAGTAAAAATGATTTGCCTTTGTGGATTATATGTAATACTTTCCATTGAGTGTTGTGCTGGCAGAAAGCAGTATTTGACCAGAGCTCATGGAATTCAGTGGTCTTCTGTATAAGCTTTGGTTTCATGCAGGAATGAGCAAGACGAGGAAGCAAGGGGTGCTGGTGCTGGATGTCTGGGGCTGTGAGCATGGTGCGGAAGCTGCTCTTGTCTCTTACTGGAGAAGGAAGGTCGGAGGCTTGAAGGAAAAGAGGGAAGCGTGATGTTGGGAGTATCTTTCTTCCTCGTATTACATGGTGTTTGTTTCTACTGCATTTGCCAGCAGTTTTAGTGGAGCTGCATAGTGAATGTTGTAAGAAGTTTTAGAAATCATTTTTAAATTTCCTTGTAGATCTTTTTTTTTTTTTGTCAAAAAGGTATTTTTATAAATAGAACTGTTCAGTTGTGCAACCTAGCTGCTTTAATCCCCGTTGACTAACCGCTGAATGGTGCTTCAAGAACACAGCTGGCTTTTTACTGTACTGATAACTGCTAATAAACCTTTAAAGAGCTTTGAACAGCCTCTTCATGCGAAGAATACCAGTGTAGATAGTGGTGTATGAAAGCTGTAATAAGGTTGTTATGAATTGGAGCTCCCCAGTCATTCTCCAGATGCTTTCCACCAGAGCTCACTTCTGGCGTCTCCGTATCTTCCCAGGAGAATGTAGGAAGCTGGAATGTACGTGCCAAGAAGCACGAGGAGGTCCCCGGGGACTGGGAAAAGGCAAGCGTTACACCCATCTGAGGGAACTGAGGGGGTCTGGGGAAATACAGGCTTGACAGCCTCAGCTCAGTCACAGGAAGAATTATGAAGACTTCTTCAAAGCCATTTCCAGGCATGAAGGAGAAGAAGGTCATTGGGAAAAGCCAACACGGAAAGATTTATCAAGTTACAGATTGTGCTTGAGCAGCCTGATTGCCTGCAATGATGAAGTGCCGGGCTCTGCAGATGGGAATGGGGTGGTGGACACAGCTCACCTTGACTTTAGCAAAGCTTTCAACACAGTCTTAAGACCCTTGTGGCCAGCTGGAGGGGATGTGGGCTAGATAGATGGGCTGCAGCCTGAGAGGAAAGCTGGCTGGTTTGGCAGGCTCGAAGGAGAGTGATCAAAAGTTCACAGTTGTAACTGGTGGCCAGTTATGAGGAGCATTCCTCAGGGGTTGATACTGGCATCAGTAGTGTATAGCATCTTTAGCAACAGCCTGGACAAGGGGTGGAGAGCATCCTCACCAGGTTTGTGGGCCACGCTGTCTTGGGGGCAGCAGCTGATATGTTGGAGGGCAGGGACTGCCAGCCTGAAGGACCTCCGTGAACAGGAGAAACCTTACGGAGTTCAACAAGGACAAGTGTGAAGTCATGCTCGTGGGACATGTGCGCAGGGGATGGATAATGGATAATGCTACGGTCTTTTGGCTGGGTGCTCGCGAAGAGGCCTGGGGTCAGGGTTCCAGACCTTCTCCTGACAGGTATTCAGGTATTTAGTTGTTGTGTGTGCAGAAGCAGCAGCGTATTGGTAGGTGGAGAAAGAGAAGAAAGAGAGAAGGCAATCGCTGAATGTATGGAGGAGCAAGGGATGGTCAATGATCTCAGATACTGTCTCTTTAATGGTTGAAGTTGAGTGCCAAAAACTGGTAGGAATAGTGCCTGTAATCTGTGTGCCTTAGATTTACATTTGTAAAATGGGGATAATATCTCATCCCTTACCCTTGCAAATGAGCAGTCCGTTTCCGTACAACACCTGGATATTTTGATGACAGGTACTGAAGAAGAGCTCACAGCGGTTACCAATTTTGTCACGATTGTTTCACTGGGTATTATATGAGTCAACACATTGAGCTTTAAAATGCAGTAGTGCATAGGTGCTAAGCAAATCAGAAGCATCAATTCTGCTATTAAATCTGGCAGAATTTTTTGGGCTAAGGGAAGAAATATGTCAGTATAGTATTACAGTCAGACTGTAGTGACACAGGTGTGTAGGGAGAACAGAACAAAGTACATATGTTCTGTGTAATTTTGGGTACATCTGGGATTCCGTGGCATTACTCGCATCCACTGGTGGGTGTGGAAGAGGCACCTATAGCTGCCTTATCTCCCGGGGCCAGCAGAGGGGGTAGACGTTTTCTGACAAACCGTGTATCAAAAGCTGCGCGGAAATGCACCGTGCTGATATACCGAGGAGATAAAGGTACGTTTTTCCATGTCAAATGACCTTGCCTTCTCTTATTCCTCAAAGAAGAAAAACTTTTCTCATACATAATTCAAAAAGAATACGCACACTTGCTTCGAAAGAAAATAACATAATCAGTTTGAGGGATTTGTTAAGCCGAACTGTTGGGAAGGTGGAATGTCCTTTCCAGGATGTCTGAGGAAACCTTAATAATTACCATATCTAGAATAGTTTTAAAAATACAAACAAGTCAATTAAGAACAAAGGTTTGTATCTGTGAATTCAACTATTTCATCTGTAAAATCAGTAATGTCTAATGACTGATCTTTGGCTTTCTCTACTGCAACAAGCCTAGCCCCAGTTCTTAGGTGAGCAACAAACTTGGATCCCTTAACTCTAAGGATGATTTAAACAAAATGAATAATCTAATCTGTAAGAACGGATTGCTGGTTTTTATACAAGCAAACTAAAAGTAATGTTATTCACAATTCTGGAAGCATATTAAGTATCCCATGTTTCTAAATAAAGAAATTGTTTTAGAAATACTCAACACTTGCATGTTGATTTTGTCATTTTCCCTTAGCGTGTTGAATAGATAATGTCTATTTTCTTGTAATCAGAACTTGTTGTGGCACAGAAATAAGCAAACATCTTCATCTGCAGGAAAAATAATTAAAATGGAGAAAAGTTCAAGCTAAATTATCAGGCTTGGTATTTATGTTCTTTTTGAATGTTGAAACAGTAATTTCTGTTTGCAGTGAAATTCTGCCTGCAATGATTTAAAATCAATCGATGTCAAGTGTAGAAAGCCGTAGGTAATTTCCTTTACTAATTAGCTTGCGAATTTTCGCATCACATGGCTTGGCACAATTTCAGGAAGATGTTCCGAGCAATAAATGCCATCGATAGATGAACTGGGCGGATCTCTGTCTCACTGTATGACGTGCCAGTGTGCAGTACTACAGCAGGAGCCCGTGACTCATGGGGGCAGGTGAGTTGAATTCAGCTCGTAGGAATGAATTCAGCTCTTGTGAAAATCCACCTTGAAAGAACATTTTCCAAACTTTTAGTACTAAATTTAGCTTTTTTGGAGTCTACATTATCAAGAGGTTTGTGAAAGGCTTACACTTTGGTGTCTTTTCTCTGATTAACTTGTAGGAATAGGTTCAATGAGACCACAAGAGAATAATCTTTTAGCGACAATATATAATTTTTTAATGCAGTGTAGGTAATACAAAGAATATAAAGTAGAAACTTTGAGTGGCAGAGCATGTGGTATAGATGCTACAATGGGAAAGTCGTGCTTTTTGTATTTGTTTGTGGAGGGGGAAGGAAGGTTCTTCTAAGTATCCCTTGAATATTATAAAATTGTGTGGAAGGAAGAAATATTAATTGCTGTGTGGGATAGAGGGAGTCTATATTCCCAGTTCTGTTGTAAAATCCCAGAATGCAAAATAAGCCTCTCCTCTCAATTTCATTTTGTGTTTAAGCTTCTAAATGCGATGATAAAAGTCAAGATGAGACTGTGTAACTGGATGGCAGAAGGTATTATTTGGTTGTTACTTTATTAAATTTCATTTTCAATAGGTTTGATTTTCAACTATGCAGTTACAAAGTAAGCAGCAAAGAATATAGAAAAAGATGGATGAGGTGTGATGACAGTCAGGAGAGTTAGTTACCGCTCTGAAAGCAGCATTAGAACACCTCTGTATGTCAGAGACAGCTTTGAGTGGAGAGATTAATGTACCCTGGCTATAAGGCAAGCTGAAGTTGCGTCCCAAGGTGGTTCTAGCTTGATAGGATCTGAAACGCTAACCTTGAAGGGCTGCTGTTGAGATGGGAGCTGAAGCAGTTTTAGCAAAGGCATGTCACCGAGCGTGAGGAGGTTTCTGGAACTTCACATTACTGCCGTTTTGGTTTTTTTTAACCTAATTTTGGTATTTAACCACAGTTAAGAAACAATCTGCAATTTCATAACCTTTTCAGAAGAAGGAAGGAATCTCATGAAACATGATCAGAGACTGTACGCCGATTCTGTGCTCCACGTGCAAAACGTTTTTTGGACATCAAACACTTCTGCACCGGCTGGAAGAGTTCTCTCTTACGGCGTGGTAGGAGTACTCCCAAACAAAATGAAACAAAGCCTACTTCATGAATTATTTTTTATTTCTTTGATAAAAGAAAGGTCATGTTGCTAGATGCTGCAAGAGGTACGCGGAGCACAGTGAGTTACCTACCGCTCAGGGCCAACGCTGCTTGTGTTTGCCCAGACTGCGCTGTTACAGAGATGAGCGAGCCTCCTCCCTTGAACTGCTGCTGGCTTTCTGGGAGTGGACCCAGTTGCTGGATCCCTGGTGTCCTTTAGCTCTTTGGAGCGTGACTAGAGGGCAAGCTTTGCCTGTTCTTCTGCTCGGCGGTGGGTGTACTTTGGAGAGGTTGGTTTGTCTTCAGTGCTGTCTCCAGAGGGCTGAACCTTCTGGCCTTACGTGTCTGTTAAATGGATCCATTTTCATCACACTGTCCTCAATATTATTAATTTTTATTAGTCTAAGTATGTCTTTACTTAAATTTCCACCAAAGAAGCGGAATTTTTCCATATGACAACTTTTTTCAGTACCTAAAGATAAATATTATTTATATGCAGTGTGACTTATCCCTGGGAAGTGTTGATACAGATTATTGCATTTGTTTATTACATTGACGGATGATGAAACCGTATCGCTCCATCCTAGAATTATATTCCAGGCATGATTCATATTCTTATTTTCGAGGGATTTTTGTGCACTAGGTATTGGCCAGCTTATATAAAACCTACCAACTATAGTGAATTGTTCTAACGTGTGCTGTATACAAATATGTTCAGACACGGTGCAGTAAAGGTTAAAATCGGCTCCCTTCTCCTGCATCCCCTTCCCAGCCTCCGGGGTTTTCTGAGGCTGTGCAAGGGTGGCTTTTTTAATGTGGCTTTTGCAGCTCCCAGTTCAGCACTATGTATGTAAAGTTACTGGTTTTGTGAAGACATCTGTTTAGCTTCATTCATATAAGGATCTCTTTGATGCGTGAAGTACCTGTACTAAATGTTGGCGAATCAATGTCTCTAATGTCATCATTACGTTCTCTTTTTTGGAGTTGCACTTGCTCTTCCTTTTTTTTTTCCTTAAGGAGGAGTAAGGTAAGTGTCTAGTACGTACTCACATTTTTAATGGAAAAATTATCTTTTCTTTGTAAGAGGACTGATTTTTAAGCTCTCTTCTCTTCAGAAGTTTCTCCTCTTCATACTGTTTCTATTGCATGCACAGAAACTTTTACTCTCCCAACATGCGTATGAGGACTTTTTTTTTAATATCGGATATTTTTAGATAACTCATGGATAATTTTTGCTAAAGCTTCCATCTTTAAATGACCTATTTGTGGGAATTGTGGAACTTTTTGCTGAAAGATCTTTCTGATGTAGAAGGATTTATTTTTTCCTTTTATATCATCATTTATAGAAACCGACCCATATTCTCTTAGCATACAAAAACCGCCCCAAAATCTAAGCAAGTTAGGGACGTGATTTTTATAGGACGCTTTGACAGGGTGTCCAGATTTTAGCAGAAGGTGTTTTGGGTCATTTAAACAGGTTTGAAAATCAGTATCTTCTGTTAGGTGAATTATGATAAAGTGGTGCATGAAGCCATTTATTACACTTCAGAGTAGCTTTCAACCACCAGCTCTCCTCCGAGACGTCTGTTACTAACTGCTGATAGACCAAAAATTATCTGATGAACTGGACCTTTGGTCCATTCTCAGAGTAAGAAATGAAGATCACAGATTATCTCATGATTCCAATATACTGATTTAAAAAGAGGCATTTAATTTATATTTGAATTTTCCTTTGTTACAATTTCAAGTGAAGTCTTAATACTTTAATTTACTTTTATACTGAATACAAATTAGTCTGCTTTTAACTTATATTAAAACGCTTTCTTTCACTGATACCACAACTATTAATAGTGCATTTAAATTATTTATTCGTCGCGTTGTTCTTGTCTGATTTAAATGATTGAGTATTCCAGTTATGCTTTTTTTTTAAAGTATTCCTTGAAGTTGTTCACAGTGAAATAGCTCATTCTGATGACTGGGTTGCCGACACTGCTTTATTAAAAGGAATAAAAAGCTATGAAAAGCATTCTTGGTGGTGTTTCTGCATTTTTTTGTTGAGAAATTCAAGTTCAAAAATGTGTCTTATTTTTAATTAGTAAGTTAGCTGAACAAAACTTGTTTGAAAGTTTACAACAATGCTGTGTTGTTAAATACGGACATCTAGAAAGACTTCAGTAGATCAAAGTTCTAAAATGTAAGAAAAATAGGAATTCTAGGTGTCTAAACATCGCAGCTGCCTTTTAATGCAGTCTGCTGCTCCGCAGGACTGATAAATGAACCTTCGCTAGGAAATGTTGCCCTGAAAGCTGACTTGCAAGATAAAAGCCCACTAACAGTTTATAAGCTGAATATCCAGCTACTCTTTATCTTCTCTCTGATAATTAAACAAAGAAAGAACTTTTTGCTCACTGCATATGCCCGAGACACATCCTTGCTATTAAACGGAGACTTTTGTCTCTGCTGCGTGTTCTTTGTACGACCGACAAAGTTTACCTCGTTTCTTGACACGCTCCAGAGAGAAGATCGTCACTTTAAAATAGATGTGAAGTCGTGAAAAGAAACCGACTTTGGCTGTTTTCTGAAGCAGCTCGGGCGGGAGCGTGCTGTTGGTCCCTCCCCGTTCGGCGTGGCGCTTGGGAAGGGCTGAGGTGGGTTAACTGCAGGAGCCGCACCTGAAAGCACTTCAATAAAATTAGGGCACAGTGAGACAAAAATCACATGAAACAGAGGCTGCTTTGTAAGTACATAATGACAGTGAAGCAGACCTTGTCATCATAATTTGCTTATTAATTCAAGTCAGTTTTCTTAATTTTCTTCCTGTTTTCCTAAGAGAAGCATTTCCCACACCGCATGTCGTAGCACTTGTGGTGTTATGGTTGGGGAAAAGGGTCGTGTACTGACTTGGAGCTTTTTGAGTCTGTATTTTATAAACCCGTATTTTAACAAAACAGGGATGGCTGTTCTAGTCACAGTGTGACAGGCTCAAACTGAAAGAGTAATTTTCATTTTATGAAACAAATTGATCCGATTTTTTAATTGGGATAAATAAATTCTTTGGATGTGGGCCATTTTAAAAAAAGTATTTATAACTTTACTTTTGTCAGATTTTCCAGGAGTTCTTAAATATCAAATGAGGAGGAATATGTAGGCTTCTCGGGCACTTCTGAAAACCCTGTTGTGTGATTACCTGCGTTTTTAAGTGACTAGATCAGATTAATTTGAAATCTGGTCTTCTACCTAGTTCCTTTTAAATTCAATAGGATAGCTAAAAAGAAAAGTGTATTCTGGAAAATTAAAGCAGCGTCTTTTTTCCGATTTATGTAAATTTATGCATTCGTGTTGTAATATACCTGTTACGCGGTAGTTTCTTGGTTGTTTTGTCAGTGGGTAAGTGTTTTTCATACAGGTTCTCTGGCATCGCGGTGCGCGAGTGGTTAATGTCGACTTTGGGGTTTTTCTTTCTTTTTGAGACAGAAAGTCTGTTAGTATTTGGTAACTATACTTGGCAGCAGTAATGATTTATCACAGGGTGCTTTTTCCAAATGTGTCTCTTCAGGACACTGTGCATGAAAGAAATCCAGGCGGCTGGCCTTACTCCAGCGTCTCCAGCAGAGAGAATGAATAACGCAGCAGCTCAAGGCCAGGGAGCCCGATTAATCTCCTGTGAAAGGAAGAGGTCCTTCGGGCTTCGGAGGGGAGAAGCCAGGGAGAAAGGAGACTGGTAGATTGGCCTTGGCTATGCTCAAGGTATCCTTCTGGCTTGTGCTGCTGCTGGCACCGTTGCCGTTGCCATGTGCTGGGGGTAAGAGAGTGCTGACGACGGAGAGGATGGCTTGGCCATTAGTCTTGGCCCGTATAGCGAGAAGAGGACATTGTGAAAGAGCTCCTGCCTTTCACTTCGTTAATTGTCAAAGCCCCTTTCAGTGAGTACGGATAAGCTTCCTTGAGTAAATACTGTGTGCTGTCAAAGATGTCCACAGGTCTTGGCTGCAGATTTGATCAAGGATTAAAGAACTTCTTCACTCAGCACTGTTCCTTTGTGCTGAGGCTTTACTTCCCCCATATTTGCAGGTAAGTTGAGGAGTATCTTCTGAAGTCTGTTGGCTGAATCCTAGAGATGAGTGTCTTTATAACAGGACAATGGCTCCCTCTTATTTCTGAACTGGAGGTATCTGAAGAAATCTGATATTTTTAACTTTACGGGCAGTTGGTTTGCAAGCAGTTCTATGTAAGAATTAAGATGACTGTGGACCTACATTGACTTGTTCTTCTATTGATGTGCATATGAATTTCTTGTAGGTATGAACAAAAAAATTCATAATTATCAAACAACCAGTACATTCTTGACATAAAAGTTGCTTTTTACCTTGCTGCCTTCTTTTCTTCTCCTTAAGATCTAACTAGTCTGGATTCCTTGTTCATGTAGTATTTAGCATATTTGTGAAGTTACAACCGACTTAGAGTTAAATTAGGATCGCAGAGTTCTCCACAGTCTTAATGTTTTAAATGAACTTTAATGAATTATCAGTATTCTGAGTTGAAGTTAAAACTAATTTTAAATTTCCAATGCATTTTCCAGCGTTAGAAGTCAGTAATATTTCATTATGTTACACATTTGTTTGTGCTCGTCACGTGTTCTATTTGTAGTATAAATGCTCAGTCACATGAGCAGTTTTTCAGACTGGAAGTGTTTTTCTGATGGGAGAGTGCTTTGTGCTGTGGTACTTGGCTTTGGCTGGGCAGTAATGTAAAAATACATGTAAAATAATGGCAACAAAGAGTAAACCCATAAAAATGACCCATTTTCTTAAAACAGAAGATATCAATTCACCAAACATCCTATCTGAAAATAAATTCAAAACCCCATCTCCTAATTTAACCTGTACAGTCCAGAAAACGTTGTGATTTTCGGATACTGATGTGAGCTGTAAGACAGGAGTGAAGCCAAGAAAGCTTTGCCAGGAGCGGTTTGCTGCCAGCTTGGTCGTACTCAAAGACCCCTTTTATTTCACATCATGTAATACTGATGTTAAAATTGCAGTAGTTGCTTATGTGCATGTTCATAAAATGTGGAAGGTGACTTTTACAGTAATTTAATGGAGTGTAAGTGAAGTGCAGGCTAACTAAGATGACGCTGCTGCTTCCTTCATACAATGCCCCAGACCTCTGCAGCCACTGGGCAAATCTAGAGCCCGTAGTTTGGCGAGTTCTGCTCAGCAAAAGTGATGGAAAGAGAAGGCAGATAACTACCATGAAAGTGAGATTTGAAAAAGTTCCTGAGCTGCCAGCATGTGAAGTGCTTAATAATTGAGTATGTGAGGAGCCATACCACTATCATTATTTTTAAGGAGTAATTACATCTCTGTAAATCTGCCTTATATGTAAAAACCTTAACCCAGTTATCTAGTTCCCTGTTGAATTTTGAAAATAAATATTTCAAGTGAAAAATGATGTATATCAACTTAGATAACAAACTTCTAAAGGGGGGAATAAGATGGGGCTTGCTTTCTGAACTGGATGTGTAGGCTTGAGTGGTGGCGTGGGTTTACGTGCTCCTGTGGTGACAGTGCCACCTACCAAACCTGGAGTTTGCTGAGTCCTAGCACAGCAAGTAGTGATCCACAGCTGCCTTGCAGATGGGAGGAGGGGGAAAGGATCTTTAAAACGTGCATTGAACTGTATTCGTAGGTGTGAAAAGGATGCACAAGAGTCCTGATGCTGTTTCAAATGCTGTATCGTCACCTTTCTGTTATTTACAGTACGCTGTAAAAAGGAAAAACTTGGATAATAAAGAAGTAGTTAAGATTAGCCACTGAGAATTGGTTTAGAGTGTTTTCCTGTATAGAGAAATCTGCTCAGAAGTTTTCCATGTTGTTTTTCTAGACTTGGGGCAGTTTTAAACAGCAGTTACGTTGAAACCTGGTCATAAAATTTGTAGTATTGAGCCATAGCTGAGGTGTGTTGTTGGACAGCGTAGTGACCAACCCACAAAGTAGATGATTGAGTTGAGTGATGATCAAAACTTAATTGTATACTACTAAACTTCAGTACAATACTTAAAAACAATTTGTTTGAAATGGGGGTAATCACAATCCCACTTTAGCGAACAGCTCTGTAACAGCTTTGGGATAATTTGCTGGCAAAGTCAGTGTCTGCCCTCCTGTTAGCTCTTACCTTGGCCTAATTATTACATTGAATTGGTACGAAAGGTAACAGAACCCTACAAATTATTTTTCAGTCTGAAAAAGGTCAGGATAACTTTGTGTTTCATTCTCTTTAGTGCTCTTTGTGACTTTCTTTTAGCTTGAAACCAAAGGGTCTATACATAATGAATGCAGAGTTAAAAGGAAATCGGAGCTTCAAAAAAAAAAAAGATCCTCTGTTGGGTGGTGATAACCTGAGTGATGGGAGAGGAGACATCCATGCAGGAAAGTCACTGTTGCTCTGAAGGAGGAAGAAAATTGCTTTTACCTTTCATGTGGAGACTTGTATGTAATAGTGGACAAAGGGTTTTACCAAACAGCACTGGTATGAAGAACATATGTCAAGTATATGTTGACATAAGTGACTGTGCTCCTAATGAGCAAAAGCTGATTAGCAGATGGGCATCAAATGAATGCCCTGCACCATCTCGCTCTCTCGTCGCAGGTCCGTGAGTCATTGAGTTCCCCAGGAGGCCAGCACTGGGTGATGGCTGTTACAAATATAGCCCCGAAAACACCAGTCTGGGCTCCGGAGAGACCGGGCACCTTCGCTAAGCTGAGCCGGGGTGAAATAGGTGACTGCTCTCACAGCTGACGGCCGTTGCCCGGGACCCAACGCCTGCACCCTGCTCCTGACAGCTCGGCGAGCTGGGGGCGAGGAGAGGCGAGAAGGCTCCAAGCACCGCGAGAGTCCCATACAGCTGGTGGAAATACCGTTTAATGTTTCAGAGGTATGGAGGCCAGAGATTTTTATAACTTGGAAACATTTTTAGTAGGAAATCAGTAACCAAAGGCTAAATTGTGCGTTCTGTGTGACGAATTCTTCAGCTGAGAAAAGCGGAGAGATGTGCCCGCTGCTTAGTGTGGAGAGGGTCTCTGAGCAGGCTGCACCAGTGATAACGTTGATACCCTTGTTGGCAGAAACCTATGGGCTTGTAGATGGCGCTTATTTGTCCCTAATGTGACGTGGGATGCTCCTGTATGCCTCAGTTTCTGCGTCCAGCTGTATAATCACTGTCTATATTTTAACTGCATAGGTGTGGTGTTTTTAAAATTCGCGAATAAAATATGCTGTATAATTTCAAAATATTATTAGCAACGCAATTTTTTACTCCAGGTATTCATCCTGTCATACAATCATCTTCCATGTTAAAAAAAAAAAAAAGTAAAGGGTATAGTTTCTGATTAATATACACTTTACGCAGTACAGGTTTCTCTAGACAGAATAGTGATTTGTTATCAACAGAGAGAAATAAGGGTGCCACTTTTCCCACATGCAACAGAGAAGATGAATTGTATCCCAGATTAGATGTACCTGTTTCTTTCCAGTGACAATAAAAGGGTTGAGATGATGAAGGTGTAGATATCTCTGTCACTGATGCCTAAACTTATTTACGAGTCATTCTGCTCCAAAATAACCCAAATGTTGGTTTATATGATTTCTTAAGAAGTGTGCATACCTGTACATGCCAGGAAAAAACCCCACTTGTCCTTGTGTCTAAAATCCATGGGAAGCGATGCTGACGGTGTATCGTGTAGGAGTAGGACTTAAGCTAATAAATTTATTATGACAAGGGTTTTTTCTTATGTGTTTCTGCACAAGCTGCCAACACAGTAGGACCCTAATTTCAATTCAGGCTTCCAAGCACTGCAGTAATAAAAATAAACACAAACATACTTGCACAGAAAAAAGAGTTCTTTTTTAATTCTGCAGTTGCTCTTCATGAGCCTTGTGGCCCCTGGCCACGTGGGTGGGTTTTTTCTGTGTTTTCATAAGCGATAAGCAATCCGGGTAGTTAACCTAGGATATCTAACAAGCGGGCAGCGTACCTTTACATTTTGAGGTACATCGATGAAGTGCCTGTACTATCGTACACCCTTCCAGCAAGTGTCCGTTCCGTGCTCCTAAAGAGATGGAGTTATTGCTATAAAAATGTAGCAGGAGGAGGGAAGAAAAAAAAAAGCCAACTTTTGGAAAGGTGCTGAGGCGTTTTAGCAGCACGGACACTTGCCGGGTGATGCTTCGCTGGATCTGTGTTGCGGCTCCCTCAATAAACAAAGCAAAGCCATAATTCATACTCTGCTCGAATGACCTTCCTTGATGAGAGAGGAACTCGTATGATAAATGGACAGACTTAAGTATGTTTATGAATTGCCAAAGCCTCTTAAGCCAAATTGCTATTTTTACTTCATTAATTAGAATGTCTCCATATTGCAAACAGTGATGGTTTTACCCCAAAACAGATGGCTTGCTCCATAGGAAATCTAACAACATGAAAATACCAAATGCGCTGTTCACTGATTAAAGTTTTACTTACGTTTTTACATTGAATGAGTTTGCATCTCGTTTCCATTAGAAAATATGAAAAATTGCAGCTTACATTTCAAATAATTGAATGGCTAAGGCAAAGCGCAAAAAGTAAAACATGTAATAATCTGCCTGATGTGATTTTCACAGAATCACTAAGGTTGGAAAAGACCTGTAAGACCATCAAGTCCAACCATCACCCCAACCCCACCATGCCCACTAAACCATGTCCCGCAGTGCCACGTCCACACGTTCCTTGAACACCTCCAGGGATGGTGACTCCACCACCTCCCTGGGCAGCCTCTTCCAATGCTTCACCACTCTCTCAGGAAAGACATTTTTCCTAATATCCAGCCTGAACCTCCCCTGGCACAACTTGAGGCCATTCCCTCTCGTGCTGTCACTTGTCACTTGGGAGAAGAGACCAACACCCACCTCCCCACAACCCCCTTTCAGGCAGTTGTAGAGAGCGATGAGGTCTCCCCTCAGCCTCCTCTTCTCCAGACTGAACAACCCCAGCTCCCTCAGCCGCTCCTCATCACACTTGTGCTCCAGACCCCTCACCAGCTCCATTGCCCTTCTCTGGACACGCTCCAGCACCTCAATGTCCTTTTGTATGGCAAGGTTTGCTAGCTTTATTTTGTGGTGTTTTTTTTTTTTTTTTTTTTAATAAAAGTAATTTTCAGCTTTGTCAATTTAAGAAATTGCAAGTTGCCAGGGATGCAGGCATAGGAAGTGGGCATGTGCAGCCGCCTTGTCCTCTGCCCGAGTGACGGGTTTAGGGAAGGCGAGAGCAGAGCCCGGAGCTGCTCGAGGAGGCACCAGGTCCTGCCTGCGGCTGCGGGGTTTGCAGCAGCGCCCGGGGCTGGTTGCGCTGGAGCTGCGGGCTGCAGTGCCCGTCTGCCACTGGCTCCGGCATCTCCTGCTCTGCTGCCTGGAAGACCAGCAAGATGATGCAGGAGGTTTTGAGTTCAGACAGGAATAACCTTCAGCGTAATTCAGAGGTGGGTTTGCATCGCCGAGCGAGGGAGGAAGCGATGAGGAGCGCTGAAGAGGTTAATATTGCTGAGGGGATCTTTTGTTTTGCTTCAGGATGCAGTTATAGGTGTTAGAGCATGGATGTTTAAAGTTTTTAAAGGCTGTGTGGCCTTTTTCTGAGCTTAAAAGTACAGGAAAATGTGTGTGCCTCTTGTGTTCAAATGTTTACAAAATGTCCTGTGGAAATGTTGATTTGCATGTAGAAGAGTTACCTCTTAAATTATGAGTTACGGCAATCAAATGTAAGATTTTTTTTTTTTTCCTTTTTAAAATGAAACACCCCCTGCATGTCTCTTCATCCTTTCTTCCTCCTCCTCTTCTCCATCTCTTTTGTTTGTTAATTTGGGGTTGTGTGTGTAATAATGCCGGAGAGTATAAACAGGGGAGTCTGAGCTGAGATGTGGAAATTCATGGGAATGAGCAGTTCATATTTTATTGATAAGCATAATACACCGTTTAGTTTGTAGTGTGAATCACAAGGCTTTAAATTATTACTGCCTTTCTTTTTCAAATAAAATATATGCAAAAATACGTCATTGCACACTGTGAGGAAGGAAGTGGGAGTTGGGTTGGGGGTCATGAGGATCCCAAGGACAGAGAGATATGAAGGCTGGGATAAAGCTGACTTTTTACATTATGGTGCGCTTATGTAGGTATGTATTTTTAACTTTGTATTATTTAGCTCATTAAGCAGGGTAGTAATAAAGTTGCTGTGAAACTTAACTAACAACAAGTAGAAGTACGATTCCGTTGGGCAGCCTAGGTAGGTCTGTTCTTACATTGTATCGTTACTAGCGAGAGCGCTGTTCATTTTACGAAGACACAGATTTCAAAGAGGATTTGGTATGTGGGGTGCTGGCACTAATATAATGCTGGTTCACAGGCTTTGGGCACGGGGTGCCCCGAGCTGAGGGGGTGCGGAGAAGGGGCCGAATTCCCTGGGCTAGCTGGGATTCCCTTCGCTGGCTGAAACCTCTCACTAGTGCAGTCCAAATCGACATAGCTGTCACTTTAACCTGGTTCGGTTTGTAAACTTTGGTAAATTCGGCTCGTAAACTTCTAGGTTTCTGATAAGATGTGTCTTACCTTAAAACGTGTGAAAATGCAATATCTACGTAGCCAAAATGTAGTGGGAAATACGTCTTTATTGTGAAAGGGCTCTTGCATTTAGGCTGTTAAACCTTGACTCTGGAGAGGGGAGGGAAGGAGGGCAGAGGGATTAATGTCATGAGCGTGTGTGTGTGTGTGTGTGTGTGTTCATGAATTTGGATAAATAGAATGGTTTTTTGAGATGAAAATACTGACCTTTTAAGTCTGGCTAATGCTTGGCCAGACATTTATAATGTTGTATATAAGGAGTTTGTTTTATTTATAAATGGATGATTACATGTTTTAGTATTTCTATTTACATTACTGCAGTATAATAATCTATTTATTAATTCAGTTTTGTTCTGTTTGGTTCATTTATCATGCATACCTCTCCCCCACCCCTTATTTACTGCAGCATAAACTGTAGTTCAAGAAGAAAGCCCCAGTTTGAATTTAATAATGCTCTATAGCGCGTATTTCTTGGTTCAATTACATATTCTGAATAAAAAGAAAGAGGTCCCTGCTTCCTCTCTATGCCTAAATCATCATATTTTTTCAGATGCCACTTTCTAGTAACTCTGGCATAAAATTAGAATCATGCATCAGATCTATAGGTGCTAAAAATAGGTTATGGTAGCAGCAAGAGTACATCTGAAGGTATATTCTACATATTGTTAGGAATGCGCTTTCCCTTATTTCATGTCTCTTGGTTGTTATAGAACTGAGATTTGCAGATGAAACAAAAGAAGGTGAGTTATGTCTGTTACAAATAATAGCAATAATGAGTTTATCTGTGTTCAGTCGCAGCACTGTGAAGGAATGGCAACAGCAAGGCTATGAACTGGCTAGTTTTGTTTTATTTAAGAACTAAAATTATGTTTATTAGTAATAATGGCTTCAGTTAGATATCTCCTTCAGACCGTTACATCTTCCAGTTTCTTCTTACCTGAAAGTATCCTGAAAATTTTCATCTTAATGGAATCACTGCACAACCCTAGCACGCTCTGCACAACCGGGTTATGCCCGACGTATTCGCCAGGTTATATGGGCAAAGCAAAGATAAATGGCTTGAAATCTTAAAAAAAAAAAAAAAAAAAAGTTTCAAGTTGGTCTCTTAAGCGTGAAACGATCACAGCTCCGTGAGACTTTTTAAAGCGGGGGCTAATGAGGAGCCTTGCAGCAAAGACGGAGGCTCCTGAAAACAGTTTTCACCGTTAGTCTCAAAAGTATTTAGATTTGGCTTTAGAAATTTGTCATTTTGGACTTCAGTGATACTTCCTGCGAGAACACGTGGTAGTTGGCATGCGGACAGCAGGATGGTGCAGTCAAAGCTGGTGATGAATTGTTCTCTGTGTGCTCCCGTTGTGGGCACCCTTGAAAAGGGGAGAATAGCGCCTGTTAGCCTGTACCTCTGGATTATTCACGGTTAGGTGGTCCAGCGAGATACAGCTGGAATGACTTGATCAGATGAGTGCCCTCTTGCCATTAATTGAAAATATAAAAAAAAATACTAGCTGTACAATGCAACTGCTTTATTCTGTTTGCAATCGCAGTATTTCAGCCGTCTTTTTAACAGTTAACTACTCAGGAAGTGTGAAAATAGCATAGCTATGTTAGTGATGGTGATTTAATACGGGAAGAGAAATCATCTTGCAGAATCAAAGCCAGCCGTAACGAATCGGAAAAATCAGGTAACGGTCCTATCTGTGCAAGTATATTTCCCGTGATAAAAATCAGCCCTTACTGCTACGTTCTGCTTCTGAGCTGATTTTTCTAAATTATCTGCTATGCTAATAGAGAAGTAGGCTGGAGACAGCTGTTTCTTGGTGTTACATGCTGCAAACAAGATGGCTGGTATATATTAGTGCTGCAAAATTGCAGATGAAGAGCTAGCTGCAATTAAGTTATTTCTATTGAATAGAAATTAAGCAAAATACAATGATTTTGACTGGTTGTTGGGCAGCTGTTATTGGGATGGAAGAAAGGGAAACAGACTTAAATTAAGTAAATTTGCAAACAAGTCTGCAGTTACTACTGAAAAATAAGAAGTTTTTCTCTTCCGAAATAGATCCTAGATGTGTTTTCAGTTATGCAATTATGGAATGTTATTTGTGTTCTTAAACTCACGTTGACCGAGGCTGGGAGCTGGGTGCTCTTGGTGTAGGTATAAGAAATGCTTCAATGCTCTTTATTTTTTTTTAAAAGTACCTTCTGGAGAACTGATGTTTTCATCCATTGGAATAGATTGGTCATTGCTGAGCTGCAGTACTGAGAGTTGGATGATTTGGGGTTAGTAACTGTACAGTACCTTTAATTTTAGCTCCTGGTCTGGGTCCATCTTGGTTGAATTTGATGGTTTTTTGTTTGACAGCCATAGATGAGAGTGCTGCAGCTGAAGTAGCCTTTTTTGCAAATACTGCATTTGTTGAGTATATAACTGCTTCGGCCCTTGCACATGCTTTTGTCCACAACCTGGTGAAAAATGTCTTTCTATCCCTGTCTAAGGAAACACATGTAGTTTCCTAAAGGCTAAATAGAAGAAGGGGAGAGAACCACAGGTATCGCCCCTGTGAAACACCAACAGGTGGATGCTGTAGCTTTAAGGCTGAAGTGTTTCAAAGTTGAAGTGTTTCAGAACTTGAATTGTGGTAAAATAGTTTAAAGTTTGTTTTGTGCAAAACTCTGGGCACAAAATTTACGGGACTGTGAAGTCAACAAGACTGATTGAGACTTTTGTGATAACATTTCCTATAATGGGCCCCGTAATGTAAACCGTGGAGGTTCTCACGGTGCCTTTGATATTTATCCCTTTTGATCTAAAAAGTACAGGCTATATAAAGATTTTAAATTTCAAATGTTTTAATATGGTATGTTCGTAATACTGTAAGCTTTAATTTATTTCAAAATACTCTTGAGGGCTGTGCATGTTTACAGGAGAAGCAGAGCCTGTTAGCAATAGGGTACGCTGTAATTTTAGGTGAAATGAGTTCTTAGGTGTGATTCCCACTGAATTGTGAGAACTATATGATATTTAGGGAAATGAGGTACAGTTCCTAGTATTTCCGTGAAATACTTCTGTACAGGCTATCAGAACAGGGATTATGTCTTTACCGTCACAGTTGATTTGCTGCTTTCTGCTGGTCCAATAGTCACATTTTATATGGGCAATATTTTTTAATTGTAAGTAATAAAAACTGGAGATTTTTGAAAGACTCGTAAGATGCAGTGAAAAATTCCAACAGCTAGACTGCTCAGAAGGACATTGATACTTAATTTAAAAACACAATCTGTGTATATGTCAGTGCAATGCTAGGTAAGTATCCAATATGTTAAATAATTTTTAAGATCCTGTAATAAAAGCCATTACATAGGATAATTTTCTCTGCGAGATGCTGATTTAGTGGGATGTCAGACAAGAACCTCAACTTTTATGTTATGATAGTGCCATTGTAAGGGTAAATCAAGTGTTCGTCATTGAAAAATAGTTGCTGCATATACCCCAATAAACATACTGTAAATATCAAGACACTGATGTTAGGTGTTATATATTTAAGTTTTTCTTTAGTTAGATTCTGTCAGAATAGTGTAGAATATATTAATTTTAGAAATTATTGTTTTCAAGACTTCAGATTTACTTGAGAGAGAGAGAAAAAATGGGTACGTCTGCTTTCTTAGGAGTGCAAAGACTTTCATAACAGAAAAACTTGGGGAAAAAAGTTCAGATATCTTGTCTGGAAGTTCCGTAACAGCTCTCTGGTCAGCAGTTCCTTAATATTTATTATGTGATGTAAAGTTGGCAACTTGTGGAAGTAATCTCTGAAATGAAAAATGTAGCCCGTAATGTCACTATAATATGCCGAAATGTCACTCGGTAGCACACGTTCTGTGGGAGCAAGGCTTTAACGTTTTTTAAGTGTAGAAGTTATAGGTTAACCTTTAGCTGATTATTTCTTCGTAATGCACATTCGGTACTTCCAATGACCTCCGCTATTCTTCCCGTTTGGAAAAGTTTCTCCATCTCTTGGTGGTGCCCACGTAGCCCTGACCTTTGGTGGCACGCAGGTGTCTTCACCACGTGCTCCGCCTTCTGCCACGAGAATACGTGCCGGAAGGACAGCTCGCCCTCGCTGCGGTGCTGCGGGTAGACGGGGGATGAGCTGGATTTATTACGGAAATTTTCGTTATTTTGCGTTTCTGTGATTATAAGGACTTTATGAAAATGGCATCAAAGGACGCAGTCATTAGACTGGATGCTTCTTTCTTGGCAATTGAAATGTGTTTTTAAAAAAAGCTTCTTTTGCATGCTTCCATTGTCTTCATAACAACATCGTTTGGAGGGTTTTGTGGATGGCCAATGTAACACGCCGGGGTGGGAGGTGGGGATGTTCTGATAAAAATAAACCTTAATAGTTTGCCTGCAAATGAACACATCTAAAACCCAGTGTACAAGTTTTGGCACAAGGATAGAGCCTGGTGCATTTGTGGGTCAAATCCCTGTCATTTTTTTTTACTTCTGCCTGCAGCCCATTTTTGGATCTGGGTGACTTGAGGGTTGGATGCTGCTTTAATTTCCCAAAGGTTAAACCTTTCTTTAGTATACCACCACTCTGAATCTAGATTTGGAAAAGGGCAGCATTTTTCTTCAGGTTTGAAAACACTGTCATTCTGCTGCTAAAATACAGATAAGTAACACAAGGGCACTGGAGGAGGCTCCCCAGGGAGGTGGTCACGGCACCAAGCCTGTCAGGGTTCAAGGAGCATCTGGACAACGCTCTTAGTCATATGGCTTAGTTTTAGGTTGTCCTGCCAGGAGCAGGGAGTTGGACTTGATGATCCTTTTGGGTCCCTTCCAACTTGAGAGATTCTATGATTCTAATTTGCCCAGTAGCTGGTGAAGGATTGTAATTAGGATCGTCTGGGATTAAGAATAGTTCAGAATGTAACCCTTGTCACTCTGCCAGCTAACGCAGCAGGAGATTAAACCTACTCATCTTCCCGGAGATGCGGTGTGAGGGGCTGTGGGCAGAGACCACGGGGGTACCGTCAGGGAATCCCAACGGGAGCTCGCCTTGGAGATCTGCTGCGGAAGCTGCTGCCCTGATTCGGTTTGGATCGTCCAATACCAGTCAGTAAGACAGAAATCCAACAGCCTTTCTTACAAGGGCCCTCAAGGGACAAAGTATTGTCACTGATCAAAATGGGATCGGTGGATGTTTATGAGCATTACTGGAGAAGTGTATTTTATTTTTCTTGTGTTTCCTCCTTGTGAATTAATCATCCAGATGAGAATCAAAGCTTCAGCATGGCGCTAGCCTTGCTAACAGTTCTGTCCTTCCGCCTTTGGAGAGCTGTGCCTCAGCTTTGGGCCACAAACAGCTCCAGGTTTTAGTTTGACTCCCCAAAAGTGTCCTTCAGATCATCTGCCTGACCAGTGCAAGCTATGAACTTTACTTTGGGATCTTCCTTTCTAGGGCGCTTATCCAGAGTGATGGTCTGTTACGGGTTTCAGGGGGTGTGTGAACTATGTTCGTGTTTCTCTGATCTGATAAAGCTTTAGCAGAAGGGTTTCCGTCACTGTCTTTCATTTTCTGTCCCCATATGGTCAGTTGATGTATTTCAGCTATTTGGGCTTCATAGCCAACCAAGGCGACAGCCCGTTGGCACTGCAATACAGGCTCTTGTCTGAATTGTACAGATGGAGGTGTGTTCTCTCTCCAGAAGGTTTTGGGACTTGAAATAATTATTTTATTTCTCTGGTGGGATGATTGAATCTTTGCTGAGACTTCATTTTTATAGCGAATCTCAATGAATGATTGCATTTGATAACTCTGCAATCTTACAAAAAAAACCCAACCAAACCAAACCCAAAAATCCAATATAGAGAAGGACTTTCTTAAAAAAAGTTGCTGAAATAAAGGAATGCCCCTCTGTTGTTCCCTAGGGGCTGCTGTAAGCAAGAGGTTTCTGCTACAGTAATAAACAAGTCTTTGGTTTAATCTTATGCAGTAAAAGTTCATGTTTTCAGGGTATCACAGTCTTGAACTACAATTAGCCGGCACGGGGAGGTTGTGTGTTCATGGCTACCTGTGCATGGCTGAGATAGCCACGTAGCCAGGAGGGTGCCTTATCCCACCTACTTGTGCCTGCAGTGATCGAGTTCATCTTGCACCCTAGCCCGGGTGGTGCCTGCGGATAGTTTTGAAGATCATGTTCTGTAACAGTTCATGATCTCGGGCTTCCACATGTACCACGAGGATTGCGTTCAGAATGACCTGCGTCAGAAGAAAACGCCCCTGAAGGGCCGGGGAGCAGCTCCCCTCCCGCGCCTCCCAGTTAGCCCGCGAGGGACCGAGCAATGCCCTGTGCGGGTAAGGTGGTATGTTTGTGAAGAGCTCAAAGGGAACTCTAAGTCTAGACTAGACATGCCTGAATAATCCTCTCTGTTTCCCTTCGTCGGACTAGATAAACCACGCTGATTTCGGGGGGGGCTGTTGTGGAAGACGAGTAGGGGCTCGGCACGGGTTTGCAGCAGAGCTGCACAAATAAACCACACTCCCCCCAGCAAAAACCTTCACCACTGCGGCTTTTTTGTGTCGGGCACTGTTGTTGCCAGGTTTTGCCTGATACTGTGTTTTGTTGAAAAGTTCTTTTTTTTTTTTGATTGTGCAGTAAAAAATAATGGGAACCCAAGGAACGGCTTTTCTGAGATCCCCGAGAGCTCATAATCTTACTCACAGGTTCCCATTTGGACAGAAGATCCACAAGCATGACTGTGCAGGCTTTATTTTTAATATTAGGAGGGGGGGAGGAAGAGGTGATTGGAAACGTTTACACCTTATTCATTAGGTGGGCGTGTGGAACAGCAATCCAGCTGGGAGAAAATCTGTGGATGGAAGAGAACATGCAGTGGTAGTTTGGAGCAGCAGTGCGTCCTTCAAAAGAGAACGGAGGAAATGCGGGCAGAGTATGGGCAGTTATGCTGCAGCCAGAAGAACAGTTTATTTTGCAAAGAAACAGACCAAACAAAAATGCGGTGAGTTGATAATGACAAAAAAATAAAAATCAACGAACTCAGTAGAACTTATACATATTTTATCTGCCCTCCAGCATAAGACTTCTTGCGTCAGTTGAAATTTGTTTTCCCAATAGCTTCAAGTTTTGCAACCATCTCTTTTCCCTTCAGAACAGCAGTGATCCTAAATAATAAAAATCATAAAAAGAAGCAAAACCCTGATCCATACAGTGGCATTCTAATACTTAAGTTCTTAAAATTCACGAACATATTCTAGCAGGCAAGTCTGGGTCTTTCCTGCCGCAGAGCGTTTCTCACAGCACAGATGTCTGCGCATATGATAGTTGTTATATATGATGGTCAGTTATTCTTCTTTAAAAGAAATTCCCTGAAAGACCTTTATTTCAGAAAAACTGTCTGAGCACATAGTTTTGCTGCTATTTATGTAGGTTCTCTTGCCTGTACTCTGGGGAGTATAAAGGGCATTTTTCTGGGGCGGTTGGGAGGGGGGATGTGTGAAGGCACCGCCACCGAAAAGCAGCAAACGGAAGGTTTGTTCTGTTGGCTCCCTGCTTTTTCACGCGTTGATAATTCTCCCCTTCTCAAGAGGGATCAAATACCAAAATCCATTTTTTGGGAGGGGGAAAATACTCCCTTCGTCTGTTGTGAACAATACTTCACTGAACGTCATGAGGTGATTAAAGTAATAAAATACTGTGGGTTTAACTAGAACATTCCATTTTTGCATGGCACTATGTAAACACAAATGTGGTGGATATACAAACCAATTTTGGAGGAAGCCAACGTAACTTCTATATAAAAGTTGCACACGTGTGTGTAGTCAGCGTACACAATGCTTCATGTATAGTGCTGAGTTAGTGAGCATGTATTTTAAATAAACCCTGATATGTGCAAACCCCAATATGTGCAATATTTTGCAATGGTTGTGCAGACAAATACAGCAGTGTGTATACAACTATATTTTTTTTTTCCTTGTGTGAGATTCAGCTTAAGCGTCTGTTAGCAACTCGAGGCATTAATTCCTTCATTCCAGGGTCATCCGGTGTTCCTCTTGTGGAGCACTGTTGATAACTCCACCGATCTCTGGCGCTATGTGCAGTTACCCTCTTTCTGTTGAGGGGAAAAAAGTGATTCCTTGATGAAAATGAAACTATTTGGGGGGGATTCTTGGCGATTTTACAGGTCAGTCCTTTCTCTATTTTAACCTGGAGTTAATTTAGAAGGTGACGCTCTTGTGAGTATAGTGTTTATGTAGGACTTCCCTTTGTCCTGTAAAGTTTTAAGAACAAACTGATCAAAGTACACACTTTAGGGTTTTGCCACATTAAAATGAGTTGCTAATTTGAATATAGACATTAGAAAAAATTAATTGTAATGAGGCTGTTTTATCGACAGTGATTCACTCTAGTTGCTTACCTAACCTGGGCAGGTTTCAGGGGCTCAGCCTTGACAGCCCGGGACGCTGAAGCGGGACGACTGCAATGCCTCGTACTGCCGGCTGCTGCATAAAGGGAGGTCTACAGTAGGTTCTTCTGGCTCAGAAGACCAAAAAGGACCAGATAGGTCCTTTTTAAAACCAAAAAGGACTAGTTAGTCATCTCCTTACTAAAGAACATGCTTTGTTATGTTTTGTTCAGAATATTTTATATGTAAAGAAACCCGTTTAAAGATGGTTCTCTGCTGTGATTAGCCCTTTAAAGTTTTGAAAAGGTTTTTGTCTTTTTGAAAGGTAATCAAAATGTAGCTTAAGCTTTGAAATGTTTTTGAAGCAAAACTGGTTCTGTCTTTTTTTCCAGGTGTACGATGTGTTGGAGTGGGGTTGACACCTAGATTATCCCTGCTGACAGCTTGAAAGATGTATTATCACCCTTTAAACTTCGGGCTGGCTATTGATGTGTGCTCCATTTACAATTAACAAGTATACTTGTCTGTATTCCTGCTAGTAGTCATTACGGGTGACATGTAGTTACATCATGGGAACCAAAACATTTCCTTTGAAATAAGAAGTTTTCATGGCATATAGATGAGTCCTTTTTGGTGGAATGCGGCTCAGTTGCCTGGGGCTAATGCACTTCGTAACTCGGGCGCATTGCAGGCTGTTTTCTTGCTGTCGCTTCGATGCATTTGTGAAAGCCTTTCTATTTCTTTCTGCTGTATAGATTTACCTTTGGTACATGTTTCCTATTGACTTGATCCATAAAAAGATGAGGGGAAGTGGCAGATGCCTAGGAAACTCTGTGGCTCTGTCTGCTTTAGTGCCTTTTAAGTTCATTTTGTTGCAGCTTCAGACATAGTTTGAAGCTTTCCTTTCAGCTTTGGATGAAAAGGGAAAAGGTGAGTCATGCAGGTAGCTGTCCTTGCTCCGTGCAGTTTCTCAGAAACATGTTCCAGAAGGATAAAAATTACGAAGAGTAAAGCTCTAAGTGACCTGATCTAAATTGGCGTTGCTTTGAGTAGGAGGGGTTGGACCTGCCGAATGCCAGAGGTCCCGGCGTAGATCGCTCTGTGAGCCTCGGTTTCAGAGGTGGAGGACGCGCAGTCCCAAGGTACTTTACTTAAAAGACAAGCAAAAAAACTTGTAGGTTAAAAAAATAATAACAACATGTATTTCTCAATTCTCCTGTATGTGACTCAAGAGGATAAATAGAGATCTGTTCAAATAAAACTACTCTTTTTTTGCACCCTAAGTGTTTTTTACTGTTTGAAGAGTGAAATGGAGCTCTAGAAGAGGACTGAGGGATCGATGTGTTCTTGTCATACTACCACGAGTAATAAGGAATCTGTAGACTGAGCTATGCAGCCAGGCGGTATCCCTCTGTCCTTTAATGGAGATGAATAAATATAATTACTGACCTGGTAATGCCTGATGTCAATTAAGAAGAAAGGATTGAGTGTGCTTGTGTAACGTATTTGACTAGCTAACCTAAATAAAAGATGTAGCTATTTGAAAGACTTTCATTAATGGCTCACGCAGCTGTGTGACTTGACAAATGCAAGAAGAGTTAGGTATAAGGATGATGCTATTTCTCTGTAAAACCAGATATACTAAACCCGAATGTGCACAAAGTATATTTTTCCTTGTTATCTCCTCCCCTCCAACCCCCCAAGGAACAGAACACATAGTAGTATTATACTATGTGTAGAATTTTGGGATAGGATGGATCTTCTTCAGCCACAGGGAAGGGATTCTTTTGTCCTTAGAAAACAAAATAAGTGTATTTTGAAGTGCACTTTTACCTGGATAGCTCAATTTGCATATAGCTTAGACTGCTAAATATATTCAGTTCCTACTGGGTTGTGAATCAAATGTGTAGGACAGATGTTTCAGGAGCCCTTTGGGTGGAAGTCCAGCACAGCCCCCTGCAAGAATAGACTTCTGCACCTAAATGGGTATTTGCAGAACCAGCCTGCAGGCTCCAAGAGCAAGAACATGTTGGAAGAGAAGCAGTTGCTTGCCTGAACGCCGAGTCTGGTGGGATGCTGCAGAAAGCAGTTGGGATGCGGCCGATAGTGGTGGTCTGTCAGTCCACTGCCTTTAAACGTGAACCATGTGTGTTGACAGGATCTTAACCCACGGCCTGACGCTTCAGAAGACTGCCAAAATCGCTTGGCTTCTTTGTTCATAGCTAGCTTTAAAAGTAGTAGGTAATTTGCTGTCGAAGGCTATGGCTAATACGGTCTGTAACGTGTTTCCTGCGGAGCAAGCAGTGATGCGAAGGAGGCAGGTACGTGTTCCGTGACGTGCGTGAGGTAATGGGCGTTATGCAAATATCTCAACGCGCCAGACAACCCAGCGCCGCTGTTTTGTCCATAAATGTCGATGTAGGGCCCAAGTGTGGGAGGTCTTATCTCTGCAGAACTGAATTCTCCCAGGCAAGCGGTTGGACAGTATCGGTACAGTGATGCAGTTGGATTACAGGGTATGTTTACTGTATAAGCAGTTTAGTTCCATTAAAAGGATTGGGGTTTTTCTGTTGATCCTGGGAGAACAGCAACTCTGTTGTTATTTGGGGTTATATTGTTTACTTGAGATTTTGCCCAGCTTTTTGCCACTGATGTCCGCAAAGATCACGAAGTGGGTGAGTTTACATTGTAAGGAGCAGAAGTGGCAGCGTGCTCATCTTTTATAGTATGAACTACTTCAGTTTTGATTGTTCAGTGCTATTTAAGTTCAGAAACACCATGAAACGACTGTGAAAAAAGAAGGGGTTTATTTGTCAGCATCTGTGTTTAAAGCCTGTGTAAACAGCTTAAAGATGTGTATACTCAGAGTAAGACAGCACAGAGATATGTAGATAACTCTCGCTCTCCCCACCTCACACAGCTAATTGCTGCTAGTTGGGTGCTCACGAGCTTTTATCAAGCCTCCCCCCTTTATTTTCCGTAAGTACAGTTTGCCATTCAGCCCGCGTCCTGATGAAATCGATGTGTTTTCCTGCAAAGCAGCATGCATGATGAGGGAAATGGGGGATGATGCTATGCCTGCCTGCTTTTATTCGCGAATACAACGGCATTTCTGTGGTGGTTACAGCGTCATTCAAATGATCAGTGTAGTGCAAGTTGTTAACAGTTTACAGCTAAGTTCTTGCACTTGCCTCCACTTTCAACTTTTGCACATTCCCTGGAAGTGCCAGACTGTCCCTGGGTGCTGCGCTATGGGTGCAGGGAGCGTAGGGAGAGCCGGTTCAGGAGCGGCTCCTGCCACTCACGTAAAGCACCCGGCCGTAAAATGCCTCCGAAAGCGGATGGGTTCGTAGGTCTCCATAAATGCGTGGGCTGTGGGATTTGTGTTGGTGGAGGAGTTTTGGGCTTTAAGTTTTATTTAAAAAGATATTTCAAATGGTCTTATACGCGGTCTGAATTTAAACAAACCTCTGGAAGTCCGGATTAATGCGAAGCCTGACTGATGATCACATGGCGTGCTTTTGCTGGGGTTGTGCATGGATTTGATTTTGGTAAAAGTCACGGTTTTCAAAGAGGCGGGGTGCTGAGTGCAAGGGAAGGTGGGTTAGGCAGAGGGGGGTGCAAACTGTTCGATCATACTATCAGTGGGATAATTAATAGTAGCTAGTCGGATTTGAGGTCATGTACACAGGCACGCATACCTACACTTGCAAATGAGAAAATAATGTCTTGGACAACAGTGGTGGTGAAAAGGTTGCGTTTCCAGTTAGACACTGTGACGGAAAGGGCTAATGAAGTATGTGAGTATGTGTGCAATAAATTCTTAAGCAGGGTGAGAGAGAAGGTGGGTTTTTTATGCAGGACATCAGTGAGGTCAGTAGTGCTGCGCTACAGTCAGTGCTGGTGTCAGCATGTCGGAAAAGGGGTTGTAAAATCAGGGAGAACAGGGAAAGCCACAGCGGGCTGCAGGGTGTGGGGGATGAAACGTCACCCCCTGGAAGGTCAGGAGTTCTGGGTGTGAAGGTTATCAGATGGGGGAGCTGACTTAACTGGGCTGCGCAACGCTTTGATGGAAATACGGGTGCCGTAAGGCCACTCAGCCTGATACAGGGATCTACAGCGCGCAGCATATAGCACAAACTGAAGTGAGAAGTGGAAGTGATGAAGAAGGGCACAGTGCTTTAACAGGATGAATAACCGTTGACGCTAGCTGAATGGAAGTCATTTTTTGGCAGCAGAGGAGCAGATAACTTCAGTCAAACAGAAATGAATGGAAATATGTGGCTTCTGCGCTGCGGGAAGGCAGGCTAGGTCCTCTAACGGGCCCTCCTGGATTTTAACAGTAATTTTAAGAGATAAATAATTCTCAAGTAGAAAACCAGCAACATGTGTCTATGTATATACATATATGTATATGTGTATAAAAAAATTATCACTCAGTTGTCTATGAGGAAAAACTCCTGCAGAAAACATCTTGCCTGATCTTAACGTGCCGGTTGCATGGGCTGGCTTCGTGCTGAAGACTGCTGTGCCCTCTGTTTCTGAGAGGCTTGGAAATTGCCTCTCGGAAAACAAATACTTGTTTGCATTAGCTTTGCAGTCCTCTATAGACCTGGGAAAATAAGGTACGGTGTTTCCTAATGTTTCTATTACAATGCGCAAAGCACTTGAGTTATTACGTGTTCTTTTTTTGAAGAAGCTCGATCTCCTGAAAAGAATTAGATAATCAGATGAATTTGTACCTGCCCGTAAAGCCGAAATACTTTGACATATGATTTGGTCATTATGTATTCAGGTTAAGTTTCCCTCCTTCTGATTTCTGCTCCGCCTTTGCTGGAAACCTTTCTAGTTTATTACCGCTGTATCAAACCTTGTTTCACCTTTATGACTAAGCTAAGCTTAAATGTGCGTCAGCCCGTCTTGAGGCATTTGCATTCTTTTCGCTTGACCGAGGGCTCACGGCTCTCTGTGCCAATGGCGGGTCATGCCCACAGCCCGGGGAGAGGCTGGTACTGTCCTCGGCCCGCGGCGCTGCCACCGTCTGCGGGGCTTTGGCTGGAGCACGAGGACTAAATGGGGACAGTTGGGTGGTCTTTTCTTTTTTTCTTCTCCGCTTGTGACCTACTGTGAATCTGCAAATGGGGTACAAAGCTGAAAAACCAGCTCTCCTTTCATTTCATCAAGGGCAGGTTTTGTGCATTCCTAATTTGCTTGCTCGTTTAAATTTTCTGATAAGTCAAACTCATATAACATTAAATATTCTCTTAACCTGAAGTCTGTAGGTTACTGTAAGACAGGTGATGGTGTAAAGAATTCTTCAGAATTTCTCATCTGCATCTCCAGACAAATAGTAATTTATTTTTAAAGTCTGAATGCCACTTAAAAGAATGGATGGTTTGAATTCTGCTTATAATTTCATGTGTTGGTGTAAGATGCTGTGCATCTTTCTGCACTTCGTGAGTTTTAGATAATTAGTCTGTCTAGCTTTTTAATAGCTGCCTGCTTGAGGAAGCTAACGTGAAAACTTCGTCATCATTTATTTAATCAGCAGAACAGCTGTTTCACTGCAAACTTTCATTAATAAACTTCAAAGTTTGTCTACATAAATACAATAATTTTAGCACTAACAGGTTTCTCCATAATCTTCCATATAGCAATAATTTTTGAAGTGTTACTGTTTTACATAAAGTAATGCTATGCAAAACTTGGCCTCATTAACTTAAATGCACAACAGTCTCAGTTTTAAATTGCCAAGCAAAACAAAGGTAAGTATAAACAAATTTTTTAGCAGATAATTTACACCTCATCCAGGCGGTGGGGCAGCATGAGGGAAACGTAACAGCTAACGAAGGAGCGATAGCAAATGCAGGTGAACTGAATGTAAAGGCACCGCTGAGCCTGGTCGCAGGCGAGATGACGAACGTTTTTAACAATATAAATCAACACACAAGTGGAATATATCCATGCATGTGGTCTTGATTTAGGTTAAATCCTGAACTATTGATTTGGGTTATGTCAATACATTTTCAGGTGAAAACAGCTTGGTTTCACAGCAGTAATTGGAGCGGTGCTGGCAAGCATGTCTGTGCCTGCGGAAGGGGAATATCTTCAGGAGGTTATCAGCAAAATTATTCCGGTGGAAAATGACACCCTGTAAGCGACATAGTCATGCTGAACAACAAGCGGGCTGAGCCTAGGATACAGAGGAGAAAAATAAAATGTTAGCTGAACAGTAAGAGGGGGTTAAATGGCACTTGTGCGGCACACCACGGCGCGAGGGGCTGCCGGGGTCCTGTCTGCAGAGGCTTCCACTCCGAGCTTTCATCTCGCTTCTAGCGTTGGAAGTGGCTTTCCTCAGCCGGGCTGAATCCTGTTCTGAAGCTGTTCCTGTGGCTTCCCGTCGCGCTGTGGCCCAGACGTGCCCGGTGCGATGGTGGGGGTGTGGGGCTGCGCTGGGCCTCCGGCGCTCGCGGAGGAGTCTCCGCTCTGCTCGCGGGCTGCGAGGGTTTTCCTCCGTGCGTGTGCGTGTGTGGAGATCAGCTGGAGGAGAGAATGGAAACTGCTCAGCCTAACGGAGTTCTCCCAGATGAAATCCATGGATTCGCACTCCTTTCCTTGCCGAGCCCTGCCGGGAACTCTGAACCCGGGTGTGAGGAGCAGGAGGAGGTTCTGCAGCAGCCGCTGAGACGCCTGGGTGGTTTTACCCACGGAACTGCATCTCTATGTAGATGCTGCGATCTTCTCTTGTTAACGGGAGCGTGAAGTCCCGGCTAACTAACCTTACTGTAGAAAGCCACCGTGTTACCAAGACTGAGCCCACGGAGGGAAATTTTCACGTTGCTGAAATGCTGTTGAATGAGCCTCAGAGGACCCGCCAATCCTTGGATGTTCAGGCGGTGGTTGGTAGATCATAATTCCACCCAAAGGACTCCTGCGTGTCTGCCGGTCATCTCTGCAGAAGCCTAGTGCTGTTCTCCAGAGTTTTCTGTGTCGGGGGTGTGACAAGTGACTGGGGTGGCCTTGCCTGCTTTCCTCCAGGGAGGATGTTTGTATGGGAAAGAAGCACATGCAGCAAAACACCCCATGGCCAACGGCTCTGGGCCGTCCCATGACGCTCTGGGCCGTCCCATGACGCTCTGGGCTGTCCCATGACGCTCTGGGCCATCCCATGACGCTCTGGGCCGTCCCATGACGCTCTGGGCTGTCTCCTGACGCTCTGGGCTGTCCCGTGCCACCTCTTGGCTCTCAAGATGAGGCCGTGTTGTGGAAATTTGACGGTACTTTGCCATGATGCACATACTCTGATGAAGTGAATTTTCCTCATCAGCTTTCCTGGAAGGAAGTTCGCCCGCGATCCCATACCCCCGTTGCCTGCTGGAGGGGCCCCCCAGCCACGTGCTTCCCTGCTGCCCCTGCCCTCTCCTCGCGCGGCAGGCTGACGCGGTGAGGTCCGAGCGAACCTCTGACACGGATTCTGGGTTTGCGTTTTGTGCCATCTGCTGTTGTCAGATGCTTCCGTGGTGGTAAGATACAGGCGGAGCGTGTGAAAACAAAGCATCAGGCTGTTTTTATCAGTTTTTTAATGATTTTTTTGTTCACGAGAAAAACGGCAGAGTGTTTACCGTAAGGCAGTTAGCTTTGCTTACAGTCATTTAAAAACATTTTGCACTTAGGCTATTGATTATTTACCATTATAAAAAACTTCTTAATGGTTTCTGATTACATTTTCTATCGCTGTAAGAATCTTTATTTGTACTTTTTTATCTTCTCCCTAATTGAGAAGGGATTTTTTTGTTGCTGTACACATGAATATGATCAGGGTAAACCTCCGTTTCCTTTAGATGCCAGGCTGGTTGTTGGTCTGTGCTCTGTGACTTGCATTTCTTCAAGGGGTGGGTTTCTGACTTCACAAAACGCTCTTCCAAGTGGATAGCTTACGTAGCAGAATTTGCTGGAATATTGATGCAAGTTCTTTTGTTTCTAAAATTGTTTTCTTTCACTCTCGCAGCTTTTTGCCCTCGTCTGTGAATATTTCATTCTCCTTTAAAAATGATGGCGGAGAAGGGAATGTATTCTTACCTTCTCGGATGTGAGTAATCCACAACATCATTTTAATTGGCAAAAAATGTTTCTAAGCCATCGTGTGTAATGCGCTGGTACTAGATTGATTATACCTCCTGGTTGATAAATCAAAAGAAATTACTATAAAGAGCTTCTGTAATTGTATTAATTAGAGAGATTTATGTCTGGTCTCTGCAAAGCAGTTTATGATGCTGCGTACAACTCAACAGCAGCTTGCTTAGGCTGGTGCTGCAGAGACAGACTGACGTGGCATCCCTTGGCATGGGCAAACTCGTTCCTGGCTACCCAGAGATGATGTACTAGTGCTTTGCTCTTCCTCCATTTCCTTTTTTAGACCCTTTTGTATTGTTCCTAACTAAAGTCAGAATTGTGCAGTACTTGAGACGAGCCTTTCGTAGTGGTGCAGGGATTGCTATGTAACTTTAGACGGTGCGGTGTTGTAAAGTGCCATCTAAAATTAATGTAGGAATATCTAGAAATAGTTCAATGGATAGGAAATCTGGTACTGGTACAAAGTCATACTGCATCTCTGCATATTGCTCTTCCTTCTGCATTTTATCTTTCAGGCAGAATTTCTTCAATAACTCAATAATTTCTTTAATACTCAATAATTTCTTTAAAGCCCTGTCTGTATTTGTAAATGTATATGTATATATATTACTACTACTGCTTGAGTAGTATCTGGAAACAATTTTTAGAAATAATTACTCATTCTTCCAACTAAATAGAACTGTTAACCTCTTTTTATATTTTACTGCATAATTGCCCGAAGTAGGCGAGTGAGTGGTATTTGTGATCAAAGTCCGTAAATTGTGACTGCATACATCTGTGAAGTTTTTTCTGTGGCAGTGTACAGCCACAGGAGCCATAAGAAAGATGATTCTTGCGGGTGTTTGGGTTGTATTTTTACTATTTGAGTGTTTAAGCATAACTTTAAAATTTTAATTATTTGGATTCCAGGAGGTAACAGACTGGAAGAAGGATTTTGGTTGCATTTGGTGGAAATACCTTTGATAAAAAGTTGTAATGTGTTTCTAAAAACATCGGTCGTGCATTCACTGGAAATGGGATGGAAGAATTAATTCAGCTGCAGTATGAGAGTGCAGAATGCAACAAGAGCTGATGATGGAAAATAATACTCAGTGTTACATGTGTTTGAAAAAGCAACGAAATGCTAAGAAATACAAGGTTTTCAGATGGGATTTTTTTGTTTTCTTTTCCCTTTTGCTTTTCTTTAGTTATCTTACTGTATTTTTGCTAGCACATTCAGTCTTACTAGTTAAATTACTGTCTTCAGTACTAAAGGACATCATTGTTTGGAGAGTGACAACGGTTTTCATACCAGCCTGTCCGAGTACGTTTAATTGTGACAATACTACGGTGATTATCACACGCACACATAAAGCTGGCAGACCTCCATTTCAAACTGCCTGTTAATTGTGACAAATCCTAATGCAGGAGTGCTGGTACGCTCTGCCAAATATCAATTTCCTGCGGTAAGTCATAGATGAATCAATACGGTTGACCGAGGTAATTGAATTAAGTACATCTGGGTAGGCAAAGCATTCTAGTCGCAGGTGAAAGCAGGGACTCGCAGTCTGAACAGCACCGCTGACTGTCATTGATTTACTCTGTGATCTGGGGAAAATCACTTAGAGGAGTGTTAGCAACAGTGCCTCCTTATGCTTGTCTGGCAAAATTAACAATTTGGTAGCTGTGAAGCTAATTAAAGGTGTAGGGAGGACACATTGGCCATGGCAGTTCCAACCATAAAATCATAGTATCATAGAATGGTTTGGGTTGGAAGGGACCTTAAAGATCAACTAGTTCCAACCCCCCTGCCATGGCAGGGACACCTTCCACTAGACCAGGTTGCTCAAAGCTCCGTCCAACCTGGCCTTGAACACTTCCAGGGATGGGGCATCCACAACTTCTCTGGGTGACCTGTTCTGGTGCCTCACCACCCTTATGGTGAAGAATTTCTTCCATATATTTAATCTAAATCTACTGTCTTTCAGTTTAAAGCCATTACCCCTTGTCCTATCACTACATGCCCGTGTAAAAAGCTCCTTTCCAGCTTTCTTGTAGGCCCCTTCAGGTACTGGAAGGCTGCCATAAGGTCTCCCCGGAGCCTTCTCTTCTCCAGGCTGAACAGCCCCAAGTCTCTCAGCCTGTCTTCACAGGAGAGGTGCTCCAGCCTTCTCATCACCTTCATGGCCTTCCTCTGGACTCGCTCCAACAGGTTCATGTCCTTCTTACGTTGGGGGCCCCAGAGCTGGGCGCAGGACTCCAGGTGGGGTCTCACGAGAGCGGAGCAGACGGGGAGGATCACCTCCCTCGACCTGCTGGCCACGCGGCTTTTGATGCAGCCCAGGATGCGGTTGGCTTTCTGGGCTGCAAGCACACGCTGCCGGCTCATGTTGGGCTTCTCGTCAACCAACACCCCCAAGTCCTTCTCCTCGGGGCTGCTCTCAATCCGTTCCCTGCCCAGCCTGTATTTGTGCTTGGGATTGCCCCGACCCACGTGCAGGACCTTGCACTTGGCCTTGTTGAACTTCATGAGCTATATGGTGTATTAGCTGATACAAGAAAAAATGTTTTGAGTTCTAAACCAAGGTTAACTTAAACCTGTGGAAGGACTTGAAATATTTTCCTTGGGATTTTGGTAGGCTGTGCTTGTGCTTTCCGAGGGAGGTAGGACAGCCACTGAGCAGAGCACCTCAGAGGCAGCAGCAGGAGCCGGCCCTGTCGTGTGAAGCGTTCCCACGCCTGCGCCCGTGCGTGCGCGGGTTTGCTTTTCCCGTGCAGTTACCTCCTTCTGTCTCCAGGTGCTGTACCGCAGTGGCGTACGGGGAGCGTCACCTGGTCTGAACGGGTACGGTGCTCTGGTTCGTTCCCAGGGAAAGAGCTTGGCTGGCATTTGGGTTCCCATGCTCAGCCAAGACCAAAATGAGATTTTCAGTGTGTCAGTTATGGGTTTGGGGGATTTCGGAGCCTTTTTCCTGTGCAATAAGGCTTTGAATCCATAATAAATCCCTTTCACTGTTCTCTTTCTGTCGTCGTTCAGGGATTGCTGAGTGCTGGCAGCAGACTGCCTGTCATCAGAATAACCTATTTTGAGCTTCAGTCACTTGTACCAATTTCTCAACTAATTTTAGGACAGGTGACCACTAAGCTGTTCTAAAAATGCCGTTTGAACTTCTAATTAGAGGAACACGCACAAATGCAAAGACAAAATTTGCCCTACAAAATAGGTAACTCTTGTTGTAGCTGTTAAGAAAAGCGTTTGTTGTATATAGTATTAATTGGTTTTAGTTAATTACATTTTAACATATTCAGTCAATTGGAATAATTAGTATATCTGTCATGCTTTTTATTTGAAGCTGAAAATGCTTGTGGTTGCTAAAGGTCCCAGACAGCCTTATTAGAGTATACAAGTATTTTATAATCTGCAGATGGAGAGTGAAAGCATGTTGAGTCAGTGATGACAAGGAGGGAATTTGAAAGTCAGTCATCACTGATCCTCCTTTGCTCTCGTCCCCTTCCCTCGTCGCCAATGTGCATACGCTTCCCCACCAGGCACCGAGAGCTCTCGCATACAGAACAAAGGGTTTTCCCACCTTGTAATGAGTTTTAAAAAATGAATGACTGTACTGTCTGTAGAGTTGTTCTTTGACTGCCGTTTGAAATATTCTGGTGACTTTTATGTTTTCCTACCTTTTTTTTCCCTGATACATACCTATTATTCCATTTATTCAGATTGGAATGTGTAACAATTCATAACTCGTCTGCTTGTGTGTGCTAACACCAGATTTAGTTGTACACTAATTCAGTTTGAAAGTAAGACCTCCTTATCCCAAGATACAGGAGACCACGTCTTTCAAATGGCTAGAATGAGATTTTGTTCCACTGCAAGAAAAGAAACAATTTGTGCTTTAATGTAAATGAAAACATGTTTGTTTCCATATCTTTCTGTTTGACTTTTAGCTTTAGATTGTGCTTCATAGGAGCTGCTGGGTTACTGAATAAGGACAATTGAAGCCGTTTCCCCTCTGTGGAAGCTCCTCTGGGTGTTGTGTCTGAGGCACGTTTGGGCAGAGCGGGAGAGAGCCCACCCGCGTGCCGGAGCAGCTGGTGAGGTCCATGGGAGGTGGCGAGGCTTGGGGAGAAACTGCGGCTGGGAGGCTGGGAGCCGGGCACCTGGGAGGGGTGTGCTTCCTGCCCCTCCAGGCAGTTACGAAGATGGGCTTCTCTTCCACTGTGGTTGAAATGACATGGGGATAGCCACAGCAGTAAGTGAGAAGCTGTACTTTGGAGACGAGGAATGGTGAAGGAATGGTCCCATTTCTCTTCTTTCTGGGCTTGAGTAGGGTTGAGTGTCCAGGTGTTAACTGCTTCAGAGGGGCTTCTCCAACTACCTAATTACGGGCACCTCTAACAAAGTTTCTTACAAGATAACACTTGGTCACTCCAAGCTACAAATTCTAGTATGTTAGATGAAAAATACCCTGCCACGGATCAAACTACCTACTCGGTCAATCACAGCAGCAGCAAGGAACAAGCATGAGTGGTGACATCTTGGGTGAAACATCTTTCCGTACCAGTTTCCCAGGTAGAGTTGTCTGCGCTGCAGATGTTGGAAGTTTGGATTCCAAGGTGTGTTCCTCAGGTCAGAGTTACATTTTTGTTGTATGATACAATGCTGATTTACTAATGAAAAGCCTGTCATTCAAAGAGAAATGCTTGGGAAAGACCCCTTGGGCTTAGAGAAGTTGCCCGGGCAGTGGTGGTGGTGCAGGTTGCTTTTAAGAAAGAAAAACTCAGGGGAAAGAAGGTCCAGGTTAACAGTCTGCGGAGGCAACATACCTCATTTACCTGTTAACCTCTTTTATCTTCTGGGGGTCATGGTTTGTTAACAAAAGGTCTTCATCTACTTGTCAGAACAAAAATAAAACTTAGAAGTAAAATGCAAAACGGTGCAGTAGTACTACTTCACTGGGTGGTTCTCTGAGCGAGTTATCAGGTCCTCCGATCTTGATAGCGAAGCAGATATTTTGTCTGAAATAAATGTCTTATCATTGACTGTGTTTTCCATCTCTTGTGTATAAGGATACATTTTAAATTTCTTCCAAAACAATTAACAAAATACTATTGTGAGTATTTGCTTACAAATTCTGAGAAAAAATATTTTCTACCATCAAATCAATATCACCTCCAATTATTAAACCTATTTATTGTTTTGTCTTGTAAAAAAGATAATGCTTACATTTAATCCCATGTCAGTGGAGTTATTTCTGACTCTGGTGGTTTGGTCAGCTTTCTCCAAGCCATCCGTCATGGTACCTCAGCCTTTATTGAGTGGGTGGGTAAAATTCCATCTCTTGTATCCACGTTTGTGTTTCCTTACAATGACTTCTGAAGAGGCGAGCGCTTCTTATTTTTCTCCTCTCTGAAAGTTGTACCCGCAGCTCTTCTATCTGCTCATCCTGGGTGATTCTGTATTGCCCCCGTAGGAGCTTGGAACATCATTTCAGAAAAATAATTATAAGTTGATGCACGTAGATTGCTGCAAATTAGTACCTTTCTGATTCAGTGACAGTAAACATTACATTCAGCTGATTACTTCCTACACTGGCCCATTAACTTTTATGTAGTTTCCAAAAAGACCAGCTTTACATTTATTTAAATGATTAAAATAGTGAACAAGTGAGGCTGCTTCTATCCCTTCTAGTAACTAGCTTGAGAGATTGTTCATCAAAACAGTTTTGGGGACAAGTACTGAAAATGTGAACGGTAAATCTAAAAAGCAGTGAACTGAGATGGCTTATTTGGCTGAATTTTTTGCAGCACTGATGTGACTTAACCCAAATCTCACTGACAGTGAATGGAACATAAGGAGTCTGAACAAGTCCAGTTCTTCTGAAAATTAACTTTGCTAATCTAATTCTATGTTGAGTTTGCGTGCTGTCATTTTTTTCTTGATCCTGTTTTCTAAATTAATATGCTTTTTTAAAGGAGAATTGCTACAGTGTATATTTGGTCCATTTAGGGATGTCTGCATTAGAGAAACTAAGGGTTAGGGTGAATTTGAAGTTTTATTCTACCTAAAGGATCATATGGATGTTTCAGACTTCTTTTTAAAAAAAGGTTATGGGTAAAAATAAAAAGAAGTCACTAAAATCTTCACCATGAAAATGTCTGGTTCCAATACGATGCACATTTTTGACCCACCACACTTGAGATTATGAATTGAGTGGGGGTGGATTGACTTCTGGGTTCTCTTGGTGTTCGCCCTGGCTC
Organism: Gavia stellata; assembly: GCF_030936135.1. NCBI lineage: Eukaryota > Metazoa > Chordata > Aves > Gaviiformes > Gaviidae > Gavia > Gavia stellata. The sequence continues at coordinate 4,120,456 of NC_082621.1, read as the reverse complement.
TTCGGAGTCCCCGTAGGGCTGCTTTTGCCCTTTCTCACAGCTATTTGGACAAATTAAAGAACGATGTTTTCACTCCGGATTGCTTTCTGCTCTTGAGATTGTTCCTTAATGAGCTCAGATACAACGCAGGTACTGAGGGTAGCTGGCCTTTGTTTATAAATTTAGATAATGTACTTATTAATGTCATTTTAAAGTGCACAAAGTATAAAGTGCACATATCTTTTTATAGTTATGGATAAAACCTGTAATGTAATTTCATAAGCTTTAATGGAATAACCAAGCCAGCATGTGTACTTGTATTCTGGTCTTAAGGTGTATTAACGAAGTGGCAATAATACTGCGTTTCTGCACTCCATCATGCCCAGTTACAGCCATGACTCCAGAAATAGTTTGTAATGTTGAACATTTTATGATATTAAGGTTCTTTTCAAACCACGGGCTCAGCTGGAGTCAGCGCATACCTTATGTCAGTACCGACTCCTCGTTTGCTTGCTGCCCATACGTCCAGTGGGACAATACTTAACATACAATGAGGTAAACCCCCTTATCTGTATTAAATGTATATTAATTTTCTGCTTTAGCTGAAGTATTTCAAAACACAGCCTGGCATTTCCAGCTTCTTAAATACTAGCATTTTGTTTGCAAAAAAGGACGAAAGTCTTTTGATGACCCGTGGATTAACAATTACCAAATGTAAAATTATACTCGTGCAAACGTTTCTGTGACTTCCGTCTCCCATTGCTTTGCATTATAAACTGTACACAGCTGAAAAGCTTTTCTTGGGTTTGGGGGCTTTTTTGGTATCAGGGCAGTGATGTAACTGAGGTGGGCTTGTTCCTTTCTGACATTTCGGAATCTCACTGCTCAGCTTACCTCTGAAAAATACCTGCTTTTGGTGCCTGCTCTTGGCCGCTGAATGACGGTCTGTTCATCTGGTCTGTGTCTAAGGCCAGGAATTAGAATTAGTTTAAATAACATTAATTGCAGAAAAATAATTCTACACAGAAATAGTACGCCTTGTATGCCCGTTTCGACTTGTGTGAATTATCAGAGCTGTTCGGAGGGGATTCAGCGTGTTGGAAGGTGGCTGGGGAGCTCTTTTTTAATGCGAGGGCCATTAATAACCCAGGTCTGTCCTGCAGTGCCATCAGCACAAATCCTCCCCCTCAGCACCCACAGCCACCCCCCAGCACCCCAGTGCGCCCACTGGGGAGTTGTTTCGGGGGGGGGGGGGGGGGGGGATGCTTTACGCTGTTAGTAAATGAACGTAGTTCGTAATGAGTTTTATCGTACTTTTAATAATACTAATTTTAGCACAAGAATAATTTTCCTGTTTGTTTTCTGAAGCAGAAGACCCCCTCACAAACTAAATAATTAGGAAGAATTTTTGATTAAAGTGACTCTTTTAGTACCAGTCTCAGTCCGCTCTCCCCTCTCGCTCCGTTCGGGTACGTTTTCCCTCTTTCCAGGCACAGATCCCGCCTGGGAGGACAGCGGGCGGTTGCGTTTGGCGCGTGTCATTCCTTAGCCTGGCTGGAATCCGTCGGGCTCGCTGAGAGCGAGATTTGCGACTCCCTCTCCTGCGCTGGGCTGAGCCGCCGCGGGCTCCAGGACGGGCCCCAACGCTCCCTCCCGCAGCGGCGGTGCCCCGCGGTCCCGGGACCCGTCCGGCTGCGTCACCGCGGGCTTTGATCCCGCCCGCTTCATCCCCTGGGGCAGCCCGATGTGGGTTTGTTGGTTTGGGGTTTTTTTTTCTGCATGTGTCTGTGTTTTGGGAGCGCGATGGCAGTTGGGAGCCACATCGCCGCGCGTCGTGCCGTGCACACGGCAGACCTTTCCTTCCGCAGGGATGCCGGGCTGGGCTGGAATCAGATCAGTTCCTAACTGCTGGGCTGGCTTTCTGTGAGTCTTCTGTGTTTTCCAAATACGATTTTGATACGATGCAGATTTAAAGTATTGATTTATAAGCTATTATAGCGGCGCGCGCTCTGTCAGTCGCTGTTAGAGCAGCGGCACATCTAATGCAGTCAGTTCTTGCAGCAGATTTCCCAGCATGCGTAAAGCAGGCTGACCCACCCTTTTATTTTTCTGCGTTTAAAATTTCTTTGTCAGATAAAAGAACTGGGAAGACGTTTAGTCACGTTGTGTGTTTTAGACACTGTTTCAATTAAATAGGGGAACGGGAATATCAGGCTGCTGGCACTTTATTTTATTTAAAACTTGTCGTCTTTGCTTTTAACGTGACCACCTGGCAGCGAGGTGATGCTGAAGGTGCTGTGTTATTTGCTGACACCGGATCGTGGTGTTGCAGATGTATCTTGCTCGTATTTGCAGACTGGTCTTACTAATTGCAATGCAGCGCTTTGTGCAGTGGGTTTATTTGGTAGGATTGCCAATACCCTTGGGATTTTCTTTTCCCCTCGGGAGCGGTCTGTTCAAAGAGTACAGTTGTTCTGTGCATCGGAGAGGATTTGTTGTGTCATTGGTTTTAAAAGGAGAACGGGTAGAATGGGGGGGGACAAGCAGGCGAGGAAGAAAGGGAAGCGGGTGTTTCTCAGACCCATTTATAGTAGGCGAGACTGCTTTTCTGAAGCTGTTACTAAACATGATTGTGTTGAGATTACTTAATCCCTTTGTAAGTGAGAGAAAGAATTAATAGCTATTACTATTTGCTGTATGCTTGCCACATAATGTCCCACTCGGATGCCCTCTTTGGATTTCTGAACCCGGTTTCTGTCTAACATCCCAGTTGGAGGGATGTTAGATGCTGATGAGACAGCATCTTTCTGAAATTAAAATAATGTGTAAATCTTAGTGGACTTTCTTAACACTGAGATATGTAAGAATAAAAAAATCACAGAAGTTTTCCTCCTTCCCATGGCTAGATACAAGAGAATATGGATTACTGAGCCAATATTTTACTAGGTCATTCACTTCCCTTGTGGCATTTGCAAAAAATAACTATTTTCTGTTTCTCGTGGCATCTTACGTGCAAGCTCCTTAACCAGGTTTACCTCGGTCTGTTCTGAGCTTTATTTTAAGTTAACACAGATGTTTGTGTTTTCTAGCAATGACTTCACAACCGATTTACTTTTGGTGACCTTTTTTAGATGTTGCATCTGAGGCTTTGTCAATAACTGTGGTGTTGCACCATGTTGACGATCGTTAGAGCAACTGAGTTGATTGCACTTCCATGAGTGATACTGTCTGCAAGCCATTGTCCAAATAGTAGGTCATGCCTATAAATAATAGGTATTGCTAAAGCAAATACTAACGACTACCTAAAATCATGCATAAACAAAATAACTAACAGTATTGTTGGAACGACAGAGTCCTGATACGCACACAGGGGTGAACGCTATCAAGACCATAAACTCGAGCACTCGGAAGTTCAAAAACGTGAGGATTAATGTTCCCTTAGCAACAGTGATTTGCCCCTTTTTTTGCATGTATATTAAGGTAACTCTTTAATTATGTGTGGTGTTGTACCCTAGTAACCTTGCTCCTCCACTGCGGGGAATGGTCTGTGCTCAAAATTTTGATTTGTAGCAAAGAGAGGAAAAAATTACATAGTTCCATCGTTCAACTTAACTGCGGGCTGTTCCTTATCTTCCTGCAGTCCTCTGCCTTTTCACCATTCATCTTAAATTCTGCAGGTACCAGCCTTCTCCACTACCTGGCATTGATTTGTTTGTATTTTTTTATATTTTATTGCAAGTATTCATCATTTCACAGTTCTGCCTGCGAGGGAGAAGGTGTCTGCTCCGCCCTGGAGAGCCCATCCTGCCTGGATCTGCCGGCGGGAGGCTCCGTGTTTTCCGCTTTCACTCGAACGCACGGCAGATGGGAAGGGTTGGTGGTCCACAGGGTTGAGGGTAGGGAGCTTCCCGAAACACCCCTAGCCCGTCAGGCTGCCTTACGTTAATACAGTGAACCTGTGGTTTTATTTATGCACATTAAGTGTGCCCGCACATGCGCTCTGTGTGTTTGGGAGAGGGACAGCTTTACACCGGCTACGCTTGTTCTCAAAATATTCCTCATGAAAAGCCGCGGAAGGGTTTTGAGAATGCCCGTTAGGTTATGCTGTGTTTCACCCAAGCTACAGCCTTTCCTGCAGCTGCACCAAATGCAGCGGCAACGGGTGAGCGCAACTGCATGCCGACTAAAGACGTCATATATGCTGAGTCATCAGATTTCTTTTTTCCTTTCCCACCCTCCTGAATTGATTCGGGAAGTTAATTTACTGTGATCTTTCTCTCCCCCTTAATATACTGTGTAACTTGCAAATTACCTGAGAAATCTCTACGGGACTCTGAATCCTGTGCAGCAGTTCCCGGTCTCAAACCTCATGGCTTTGGCAACGAGTTGTTGCCGTTCTACGTTCCACTGTTGAGTGTTGAAGAGCGTGAGGGAGCAGGACCGCCGGGTCTGCAGGCCCTCAGCTCTGCTGCCTCGGGTAGTGCTTGTTCGCAAAGCAGGAGGACTGTTTTGTTACGGCCAAGTGACTGTGCAGGAGAGACTCTGCCCTTCCAAGTGATCTTAAATAGACGAATTCCTACTTAGCGTGACGTAGCCGGCAGTACTGCCGCTGGTGGGTTGGTTTGTATCTCTTTAAGCTCCCATCATTGTATTCCGTAAATGTACCGTGCTCAGAAAATACCTGCTTCGCTTTGGTAGGGAAGCTGACTTCCCAGAGACCCAAACCTACTCATTTTGGGCTAAAAGCTAACAGTTTTTTTCTTTTAAAGTAAAGAACGTGCTTGTCTCTTTCAGATTTATTCCGTTGTAGAAAATCCAAGTAGGATTTAGATTCCCAGTAAAGCTATAGGGTAAGAGCCTTCTGTTTTCCAAACAGCAGCTTGTGTTTCCTCCCTACCAAAAAGGGTCCCAAGGAAAAACCTTGTTGCTCCTGTTAATGGGAGAACCGAATTTCGGAAGAGCCGCAAACCAGCGGTGATAAATTGCAGGTTGATGCTTTGGCACTCCGGTGTCCCCGGTGCACTTCACGGCATAAAAGCAAGAGACGCTTTCCTGTTCTCACAGTCTCCAGTCCAGCGCCGGGTGATGGTGGCTCTTGTCGCTGAGCGCACTTCCAGCTCCCCGGTCAGTGATGTTTTATTTTTCACTCATCTTCTGAGTGCGGGGCAGGGGGAGCGGTGCCGGATCAAGTTTGTCTGAAACAAGCAGGTTGGAAGCAGGTGGGAACGGAAACCCGGCTGGGTGCCGAGGGGGGGCCCGTAGGAGATCTGCAGGAGTGGGAACGGGGCTGAGCGAAAGCCAAACCACGCTGAGGATCTGAGGGCAATGTGTTTGAAAAGAGCCCAGTTATATGGAAAAAAAAAATAATGGGAGTGAGCACGGGTTCATACTTGGTCTGTTCCTTCATCTCCAGAATTCATCCCACCCAGCAACACCGGCTGGAGAGGTCAGGCATCCCTTACTGTGGAATTACGTTTTAAGCCCAATTTAGTCCTTAAAGCCCTTTATTAATTTTTTTTCCTAACTTTCAAAACTCTTCCATCTCTGTCAGGCATATATTAGAGTTTTTGGGTATTCTGTAGCTCTTTGAGATGAATTAGGGTAGGGGCATTTTAGAGTTAATTTGGAACATCTGTTTATGATAGTGAAACTGTATTATTAACATAATGAAATATTAGCTGCCTTTGGTGTTCAAAAGTATTTAACTGAACCGAGAGTTAAGCTGTTGTCTGAATCTTATTGCAAAGCACTATGGAAAAAGTTACTCTATGAATTCAAGAAAAGCTTACAAACCAGTTTCATGTCACCAAACACTCCTTTGTTTTACCATAGTTTTAAAAACAAAAATTGCATTAGGTTTTGAAGTCTTATTCCAGAGGGTTTTTTAAATATAATTTAACCCAACTGTGTTGTATCTTCCTGTCCGTGGGGACCTCCTGGGTTATTCTCCTGGCGGGACGGGGCCGTGTGGTCCATCTCTGCCGCGTAACCGGACCTTTGCATGTGTGATCTCCTGCCAGGTCGCATGCCGCAGCATCTCCTCCGTTAGGAGTCCGCCCCCATCAAACCCGTCCGGCCTCTCGCCCGCTCCGTGTCGGGGGGAAGGTTTGCCAGGACCCGCCTGTGGATTAGCTGGACTGACCTGGCAAGGTGGTTGTTCAGTGTTGCTCGCAATAACTATGCAAAAAAAAAAAAAAATACTGAGTTTGTCTTTTGATGATGATTATGTGGCTTTTGATAAATACAGGGGTTTACTCCTGATTTTAACACTGTGACTTTCTGTTTGTAACCCTTGTTCTTTGAAACTTTCAATCCTTATAATTACCTCTTTGTATATTTATGTTTGGAACGCAAAGGTTTTTCGTTTTCTTCATAACTTAGAGGTCGTCCACCTGGGCTTGTAGCCGGGGGCCTTTAGTGATGACAATTATATCTGTATGCAAAGCAGCGTTCAAAACCAACGTTGTGTATTACAAGTCAAAATACAGAGAGAGGGATCTATTAATAGTCTTTTATGCCAGCCGGACTGTAGGAAGGCTCAATATAACTAACCCCAGGAGGGTATCCAGGCTAATAAAGGCTCCTTGAATACGTCAAAATTGCAGTCATCTTTGCAATGTCACATCCTTCTTGCAACCAGAATAGAGAAGTGAGCAGGGAAAATCACAGAATCCTTAAAGTTGGAAAAGATCCGTAAGATCATCAAGTCCAACCACCAACCCAACCCCACCATGCCCACTAAACCATGTCCCGCAGTGCCACGTCCACACGTTCCTTGAACCCCTCCGGTGATGGTGACTCCACCACCTCCCTGGGCAGCCTCTTCCAGTGCTTCACCACTCTCTCCGTAAAGACATTTCTTGTAATATCCAGCCTGAAATGTCGTGGTCTGTGTCCTCCTTGACACCTGGCAGATGTGATGGCTTACCGGGGCATGCGCAGCTGATGTAAAACAGGGGATTGCGGGGTTGCCGTAGCTGGCTTTAGGAGGCTGACCTTCCTGTTGGATGAGCAGGGACAAACGCAAAGGTGACGAAAAATTGCGTTGCTGGCACCCGTTCAAGGTGCCTGAACGTTGCTTCGGGGAAACTGAGGGCTGGAAGCGTGCTGCCAAGGGAGGAGGAAACGGAAAACCTCTCCGCAGCCTGGGCTGTGGTCCTGCTTTTTTGGGGGGGTGTCAGTAGACCTAAATTTTTGGTCGCCTAATCAGTTGTGCTGTTGTGTCCCAATACACAACTTATTCAGGCCAGACTAACAGCTGTAACTCACATGTAACGGGAGCTGATAAAGTTGAATTACTTCATGGCACAACAGGCCTGTCCAACAAATAACTTTGGGGATATATAGACACAAACATATCAGCGTGCAGCTGCTTTTACTATTATCAAAAAGTATAAATGCTAAAATTGACTATTGAGCTTTTAAACAGCTATTTAAGAATTCAGTTATTTCAAAACTACTTCTAAAGATTCTAAAAGCTTCCCCTCCCCTGCCATAAGGTGTAATAACCTCTGAAACGCACCCTGCATTTTAAATGCCTGGTTTTGCTTCTTCACAACCTGCGTAGCTAGACGACTTTTTGCTTTCAGCTGGCATAAACCCTGTGTACTCGAGCATCTATATTGATGTGCCTATCTATTGTTTCTAAGCTGGTCAGTTGATCAATGAAGACCAGCATGTAATTAATTGTATGCTATTGCACGCAATGCCCCACTCTACATTTATCCAGATGGATTTGGTATTTATTAACTATAGCTGCATTCATAAACAGTTTCAAGAGGATATAATGAGAGTGGGTTTGTTCTTCCCAGCCTTCCCATTTTTTAGCTGACAATTTCAAAGGGAAACAATTTCATAGAATATTTTTTTTTTGTCTTTTTTTTCTGGATCTCTTTCTACAAATACTTAATATTTTTTATATTTTGATATAATGGTCCAAAGTGAAGGAGCTAATTGAAGATGCACAATTTGCTTACTGTTTCATTCAAATGTCCGTTGGGCCAGTAGGAGAAATTAGAAGCCTACTTATATCCTGAGGACCTCACAGATTTCATTTGCAGTGAGCTGGGGAGAAACTGGAAGGACCGGCACAGGAGTCAGTCAGCCGTTTGCCCCAGTTTCAGCCTACGAGAGGGACCTTTTGTTCTGCTGTTCGTACAAGATAGGTGATGGTACTCAAGGAAAAGTTGCATCTGCCTGACCTGTCCACTATGATGTTCTACTTCTGCTGTTTTGGTTCTCATGCAGATGGAGGGAACGAGGAGCCACCAGACCGAAGACAGGCAAGTGTAGACTCCCGTCAGAGCCGATCTGGGCAAGGTAAACCTTAGTGTTGTTCTGCCTCAGTGACTCGTTTCTCATTTCTTCACCTTTATATATATACATTTTGTGTTTTTCGTAAGACTGTGTAATCTCGCAGAGTTCGTAACCATCGTTACTCGCCATACGGCTACAAATTTACTAATACTCACAAAGCAGACTGTCTTTGTGTAGTTTAGAATAACTCAGGGCGCAGCGCAGGCGTACCGGCAGAGTGTACGGCATCTCCATTTTGCAGACGGCGGGACGGTTGTTGGAGCTGGTGGTGCAAGAAGTCTTCAGCACGTACCAGCGCAAATCAACGGGCCACTGGCGTACGGTGACCTCTTGCCTCCCGCGCTGATTGGAAAGGGGAGAACCCGGCTGGTTCTCGGTAGCCAGGTTATCGTTCCCCCCCGCCGTGATGTGATAGAGAGGGGACCTGTGCGTTCCTGCCTGGGGCTGAACAGCCGCGTGCTACGTCTTCCGCTTTTCATCCTACAGGAACGGCGCAAAAGGTCCTAGGAAGAGAGTAGTAAAAATAGTTCCTGTATTATTTAAATAATGGTGCTACAAACTCTTTTGTTCAGTAGCCATCATTCACAATAGGCTTGGTGGTTAAAACCAGCACTAGAGCCGTGTAATGGGGATTTCTGTCACTGACAGCAGCAGCTCTTAGATCTTGCTGGCTTATGTGTCCTTTGAAGCAGCTTGCTTAAAGTTTTAAGCATTTGCTCATTTGTGAGGGTTGTGAAAATGCTGGTATTTTCACATAGCTCTTGAGACGAAGAAGCATTTTTTGGAAGCATGGCTCTAGTAGGTGCTATGTGCGTTGACTTATTTTCTCTTTCGGATTGCAGCAATAATTCTCCTTTCATTTAAGTTCAAGTCTGTTGTTGTCATGGTGTTCTAATGACTTATTATGGAGACATTTTCTCCAGAGCATTGCTCATTTTTGGCAGTATTCCAGTGTTGCCCGGGCAAAATTATTGCAACTGATTGAAGCCTGCGATCAGAATTAGGGGGATTGGAATTCAGAGTTAAAACCCTGAAGCCTTGTGAAACATCAACAGCTGAAACTGCTCTGTTAACATAGGATCTTTTTATTACTATTTTAAAATGTATTATTTTAAATTGTCTTATTTTAAAACAGAAGAGTTAAAATAAAATTAGAAAGAAACAAGGGAATTTATAACTGCACGTAGCCCATGACAGCTTGCGTTCAAGTAGCATTTCTGTGCTTCGAGGATACAGAATGAACGGTCGCTCTCTTCCAGAGGCTGTTCGCTGAGATGCGGTTGCTGGTGTTACTGCTGCAGGCTGAGCCTTGCCCGCCTCCTCTGCTGTTAGTCCCTGCGATGTCCCTTCATTTCTCTGGGGTTCGTCCCTCCGTTTGCTGTTCCGAGACGCAGCAGCTCGGATGCGGCTGCTGATGGGAGTTGCCCGCTGGGTTTCCGTACACTCGTTTCAGACCCTCTGTTCTCTCAGGTTACGTTTCAGCCTGTTTATTCAGCATCTCAGCTGCTGTGGAAAAGTACTGGTTTTGGGCAGAGGACGTGGGGCTTTTTTTGCAAATGCTTACTTGCCAAATAACGACCAACCTGTATCTGTTTGCCTCAGTAAGTATGACTCTAGGAATTGCAGGAACTAGCAAGAAGTTTCAGCAAGAGAGGGAGTAGAGGGAGAAACAGGTAAAAAAATCCTTCCAGCTTCTTGGAGAACCAAGCTTCTGCACTAAGTAGTTCCATTTCGATCAACGGATGTGACTGTAGACGCAGACTTTCTACAGTGTAGAAGAAGGACATGTCTCTTCGCTCCATAAAAGCATTATCTTTAACTCTTCCCTGCTCTGTGTCCGTAAGCTGCTGTCTGTCTGCACGTGTTCACGGGTGTTTTTCATAGTCATGGGTGAAGGGTTTTTATTACACTTCGATAAACCAGCTAACTGAAATGAGGTGGTCGTCTTGTGTTTAAACTTCCCTGTTGCCATGTGTGATGCCCAAGTGTTACAGCTGTCTGTAAAGCTTTATTATCTGGGAAAACATCAAGAAGTAGTTTATTAGTTCAAATATGCACTTTGCGGTAACATTTTGTTTAAATACATTTTATAGACAAAGTGTCGAAGTTCCAGTTCAGCTGTGAATGATCCCTAATTTGAGGGTTTGATAAACGCAATATTCTTTCTAAACTGAAACAAATTTAAGACAGTTTCATTTAACTTTGTGTGTGCGTTTGTTTACTCCGGCAAGGATGAGGGAGAAATTTTGACATCTGTGGAATGAAAACAGTACATTGGGGATGTTTTGTGAGTTCACTGTTTTTGTTGTAAAGCATTTGAATTTTAAGAGGGAAAATAATCCTGAAGACTTTGCAAAGATATCATTACTTTTATTTCTATATAAGATACTGCCCCCAGTTGCCCTCGGTTTTAGGTGAAGATTGGTCAAAGATACTGCGAACTTACACCATAATAACCAGTGAAATGCACACTGACTTTTAGGTCTTTCCCAGACCTTAAGTTGCAGAAGATGCCTGCTGCTCATAGTTCCCTCAAAACCTAAAATCTAGCCTGGGGAAATTTGAACTTTATTTTAAAGAATCAAAATCAATGATGGCAAATCTTTTTTTTTGTGTCTGGTGCCAAATGTATTTTGAAAAAACATTGTAGCTTGTTTCTGTCGATGTCAATGCCGATTTTGGCACTGATGCCGGTTTGCCTTTCCTGGCACTCGCAGGTGATTATGAATAGGCTTGCAGAGTCAGCAGAGGTGTTCAGCTCGCAATAACCCTGGAAAAAGCAAGGTCCTCGATCCGCTTATGTCAACTAAGCTGTATACGGAGCCAATAATTACAATTGGCAATTCGCAGCTGGAAGAAGTCAATTTTTTTTGCTATATTAGCAGCATGCTATCAAATTAAGCCCTCCTGGAAAAATTATGCCCTAGTAGATCCATTGCATCTTTTGGATGATTAGCAGCAAAAACTTAGAAACAAGATCATCAATCTTGAGATTTTGAGCTCTGCTGAGCAGTAGCGCTGTCCCGCGTGTTGTGTGTGTGCAAGACTTGGCCTTGCTCTTGAGAGCACGTGTGTCTCTCCAACATACCTCATTTGTCCTGTCTGCCTGATGCGCTGCGTAACGTCCGATGGCAAGAGACCTGAGAAACGGCAGTGTTCCCACCTCTGAAGCTGTGGTCGTTGTGTGGAGCTCCGATGTGTGTCAAATGGGAGACCCCGGGGTGGTGCTCAGCTGGCCCAACGTGGGTGGGTGTAGTGGAGCTGCCTTTGCAGTCCATGGATGGAGTCAGTGGAGTGTCCGGGCTGGGATTCTTCTCCTGAAGCAGAACCCTAAAATGTGTCATTAAATGAATCTTGTCCTAAACTCCCTGCCTTCTAGAAGCGCTTCTAGACAGCCGGCTTGGATGTAGACACCTCTTTTGTGGACACCAGAATTAGATGAGAGGAACACAGTTTCAGCACACCAAAGTACTGCCGGTGGGCACGGTTGAAGAGGACCGTTGAAATGCTTTGGAGATGGCCATAAGCACAGGCTCCGTGTCTGTAAGGAAGCAGTGCTGATGGCGGGTGGGTCGCGGTGGCACACGGCAGCTTCCCCTGGACGGTCTCAGGTTGAGAAGCAACGCTGATCCGCTGCTCACGTAGAAATGGTAGTAACTGCAGGGGAGAAGTGGTACGGCCGTAATTTTAGTTTTCTCTGACTATAGCCAAATACATTTTTTGTGTGTGTATATATACACACACATACACACAAACACACACATATATTTGGCTATATGTATATAAAAGGCATGATATTGTCAGCAACAGCATCTTTTAATACAAAAAAAAAAAAGAATAACAATGATCTGTTCTCCCTTAAAGGGATGTACTCCGTTAGAGCATTCGTGTGCGCACTTAATTAAAGCAGCATGAAATGAATAGAAAACCATCAGTGTCTGGCTCATAGTTTGTGGCAATAATGACAATCTCTGATGAATAAAACATATTGAACTGTAGCATACTTACTAGAGCATACGGAAGTTAAAAAGAATAATCACCTCTGTAAGGCTTAGGCTTTGAAGTTATGTTCAGTAAGCTACTGTGAATGTGGCAAGTGTTCCGTAAGCAAGAGAGTAAAAGTCATGTTTTGAACTGTCAAAAATAGTGTGTGTGTAAAGTGTGTTAGTGTTTGGTTTGGTTTCTTGTAGAGGATGATAGAAAAATGCTGAGAGATGTTCCTGAAAGTTGTCATCAGTGACGGGTGGATTTTAGCCACAAATGATACTACCTCTTAGTTCACTTCAGGAGTTTGTCCAAGATTTTTGACAGTTATTTCAATGTGGGGTTTTCCTCCTATCGTAAATAATATGTTGGGTTGTTCACCTTGCCCTTTGGTATCTGGAATAGAGTCAGTCCATCGCCTCCTCTGGAGTACCATGTATTTCAGGCATTTACCCTTTTGTTTTCTCCCTGCTTTTGTCTGTCTACCCTTCTGTCCAGGAGTTACATTTTCTACTTTAAACACATTCTCACAAGCCATTGAGAACCACACACAGATATCCAGTGGAAATGAAATAATAAACGTCTTACGGAGGAAAAATGTTAGTAGGCACTAAAAGCTAAAATCCATCTCTTAAAGGTGTGGCACGACGGTAATCTTCGTACATTATCTGTAATGAAATATTAACGTTAAGAGTTTTAAGTTGGTTTTGCAGATGAATTATTAGTTGTCTGTGTCAGGTTGTTAATCTTGCTGGCTAGAGGTGGAGAGCCAAGTGTTCTTGACCAGAGGTTTCCCTACTCTGCAGCTAACAGAGGAACCTTACGGCTCCCAACACTTGCTGATCTGGAGCACCCGCCCTTCGTTTGTCATTAATATTTATTGCAACAATCAGCATTATGTGCCTTTATTGTTCTATCTCCACTTGTTGTCATGTTATTTGGTGTCTTCCATGTGGAGCTGTAGTGGTGTGAGCCCCGTACGGGCTTTGTGCGGCTCTGGGGGCTTCCGTGCGTTTGTTAGGGGAGAGTTGGAGGTGGCTGCTTTCGGAGGCTTTTGTTCTTCTATTCTGCGTTGGGGTTTTTTTAGGCTAAAAGTCCTCAAGTTGAAATTTAATTCAGCTGGAAGTTTTTTTAGAAATACACAATCTGAACGCACAAAAAACTCATCAGGAAAAGGATTATTGCTTTGTCTGAGTTGTATTTAAAACTGGTGACTCCAGGACCCTGAAAGACAAATTAAAAAAATCGAATTCTTCATGGTTATGCCATTCATCATGTAAAGAGGTGTGCTGAGATGCTGTTCCAGAAATAAAAGTTCTTCGAGGGAAGTGCCAAGCCCATGCAAGGTGAACGGGCGAGAGCAGCCGTCCCTGCTCCGCGCGGGACTGCGAGCGCCGTGCGCGGCGCGGCGGCTCTGCGGCTGGGCTCACCCGAGCCAGGCAGTCCTCCGTCTAGCGGAGATGAAAGCAGGAGACTCCCTTGTATTCTGACCAGTTCCCTTTTTATTTTTATATTCCCACCAGGCACCTCCACAGAGAACGACTGTGCTTTTGAACCAGACTACGCTATTCCGCCACTCCCAGTGACCGAAGGTATGCAGCACATTCGGATTATGGAGGGCATGTCCCGCTCCCTTCCATCCTCCCCCTTACTCACACATCAGTCTATCAGTGTTCGGCTCCAACCTGTGAAGAAGTTAACTGGTAAGGACTTTAAATAAAGTTCAGTGGGGCTTTTAAGGTCCGTTGGTGCAAAAATCTGTAAGAAAACGCTTTGAACAAGCTTCTGTATACAAGTCATCGTTTGTTTATTATAGCAGCTGCTTTAGTCAAAACCAGGAACGGATTGGATTTCATGCTGACAGAGAAATCTTTCTATTCCGAAAAGGATCTCTCTGTTTTACAAATATTCTCTCGTTTTCTGAGACATTTCTAGCAGAGTGTGTTTCAGTTCCACTTTGTATCGTGGTTTATGCACAGTGGAAGTGTTTCAGTAATTTTAAAAAAACTTTATGCTGAAATTTTGAATGCTGAGAGAATACATCACAAAAATGATAAACTTCTACAGCAAAGTGATTTTTTTCATAGTTTATGCATCTTTTTAAACTGTTTTGTTTATCTAATCTGCTGGGATTGTGGTTTGAGCACCTAGAGATTTTAAAGTAGTTGGATTTTCAAAAGCACTTGGAGCCTAACGTCCGTTGAAAAGCCTGACATCGTATTTCTAGTGGGGGCAGTTGTGAGAAACTTGCTTCTTGCCTAAAATCTGACATCCCTCCGTGCCCGTCTTTAAAAACGATCAGCAGTCTACTGCGTTTGTACGGAGAGAAACCTCCAAAAAGAATTTTAACCCGATATAACCAGAGCTATGCTTTCCAAGGGGAGCTCTGATCCACTTTGTACCTTTTGTTTTCCCTGCCCTCTGGTGAAAGGAGGAATCGGAAGGGTCAGGAGGAAGAGACTCCTGAATCGGACACTTTGCAGGACCTCATGGTGGTCTGAGCGCCTTCGGTAGCAGTGGAGCTCAAGAGGTGTAAGAGAATCAGGCAGAAGGAGATGTAACAGGACACGAAAACAGTTTAGAAAGGAAGTTCCAGTGCCGTGCTCGGCTGTCTGCAGCGTGAGTTCCCCATCACTAAGAACTTTGAAAGCGCGGTGGAAGTTCTGCCTTGAAATGGGAAGGCCTAAACCAAGAGTTGGTGGGAATGGGAACAGCTCAGTGTAGCTCGGAGGTCGGTTCTTCGGGAGCGTTGGTGATGTGACACTTGGAGGCACTTGTGGGGTTTTGTGGATTTTGGGGTTTTTTTGAAACGCTTCTTTTTTAAGAGGATCCTTCGGTTGCAGGCCTGAGTCAGGGCTGTGCAGCTGGATCTTCAGACCTCCTTTCTGTTTGTCCGTCGGCATTTCCTTCTCTTTTGCGGAACCGCTAAGAACACAACGTATTGCGCGTCACCAGAGTAGCTGCTGAAACAAGCTGGACTTCTAAAAGTTCGGTTTTGACTTCTAGAATCATAAAGTTTGGTAGCGGATTACAAAAGCCGTTTCAAAATACAATCTGTTTCAGTTTAGCGAATCTAAAACCTTGGTAGTTTTTATTCTAGTTCTTAGTACTTTCCTCCGGTACGAATAGGCTGCTGGCAGCGCTTTGCGGGGTGGGAATTCTGCGTGCGCTTGTGATGAACTCTTTTTTTTCTCGTCGTGCCACGTAGTAATGGGTAGGTGTGGAATCCACAACCTTCCTGCCACGAAAAGCAGAGGTTGTGAAAAATGACAAAAATAAATCAAGGCTCCTTTTTTCTTCTCACAGCGTGTTCGTACTTATTTAATGTATTGTGTAACGTGTAGCTAGTTTGTTCCTGCTTTTCCTGAGTTTTCTCCCATGATCCTCACATTCATCCAGTTTCCTCTTCCTTTTAGTCTTTGAGTTACGTGCAGGGATTTTCTTCTTTGTTTTGGGTGGTTTCCTTAGCAGAGGCAGGTAATATTAGCCAGTTCCATAGACCTTTTTTTTCAGTTAGGAAAGGATGAAAAGCATTCTATTTTACAAATAGTTTAGGCCTTTGTAGTATCTTTATCTTGTTCATTATCATTACCCTTCCGTCCCCTTCTTTTGACTATGGTCCTTTGTGGCTTTATGCTCTCCTGTCGTAGCTCTGCGTAACATTATATTCATGTATGTACTTGAACAGTTCATTACTCTTCTCTGAAATATTTGCAGAGGGTTTGAGCTGTACCCCATGGAAAGAGCAATTTTTCTTACACCACTGCAGCTCCATTTCTCTAACAGCTTGCAGCCTGCGCAGCCAGCTGCCTTGGTGCAGATCTGCCGGACCTCTGGCTTGTCAACAGACGGTAACCTCCTCCCGCTTCTCGAAATCGCAACAATTCAGCCTAGCAGATTAAGCTGCCTGTATTCATAATTCTCTTTCTCCGGGTGGAAACAGGTCAGACTCCATTTAGCTCCAAACTCAGAAAGCTTTTGTTGGATTTGGCAGGGCTGCTGTTCGGAGTGTCCCACTAGCTCCTCAAAAGACCAGATACTGGGATTCCAGCAGTGGCTTTTGCGGGTGGTAGTTTAAAGAAGGGGATTCATACAGACTTCAGGGGCTTGGGCAGCTCGCTGAGACGCGTGCTCCAGCACCAGTGAGGTGGTTTTGTAGAGCCGTGCTGTAGACGTTCAGCTGGTGAGGCTGCGTGCTCCTCTGTCCGTCTCGTTTGGAAACTATATGCGATGAAATACAGACTTGAACGAGATGATCTTACAGGTCTTTTCCAACCGTAGTGATTCTGTGAGATGTGTGCAAACCAGTCAATAAAATGCTGATAATTGTTATTACACAAAAGCAAGAGAAGAAAAGCGTGGGCTCCTGGTCTTGTTCGAAGGTCCGTTTTGGGGCCACACGCAATCTATTGGAAGGTGATTGGGAAGATGACTGCGTCTGTCTTCTACTTGCCTACTTTTCCATCTGTTTTAAATATCCTGTCCCGGCTAGACCCAATCCTGTGTAGCATGAAAACCCATGCTAATGTTTTGCACGTACATGTCTTGATGACTCCAGTGGAGCTCCTGATATACTTAGAATTCAAAGTGCGTTTCAGTGCGTTGGTGGATTAGCATGATTTTTAAAATTATTAGTTTAATTTACTGTTGATATTGTGAAAGGAAGGTGTTTATTTTACATCCTCATGCAGTCATTATAGGAATTTGTTTGCTTTCATTAAGGTAACGTGTAAAGGAACTGGGAAAGTAATGCTTTCCGCTCTTTGTTATTCAGAGTATTTATCACGTTTCTTCAGCTATTCCTTATCATCTGTCTCTCTTATGTACTACTAATCTGAGAGATTTAAAAAGCAAAAAAAAATATCAGCTGCAGAAGGAGCTGGCTGTTGAACGGCCATTTACTGTATCAGCAAATAAAAAGTTCTTTTTTTTCCCGGGGGACATCAAGTGCCAGTTTGTAAAGACCCTCCTCATTTTTATTCCTTAGTAAAACAGCCTGATCTGTAAAATAAAGAAAATGTGGAGTTAATACTGGATTCATGAGGACACATTCACAGCCTTGCACTATTTTTTGATGTGTTTCTCCCCAGTTTTGCCCAATACCCCTGTCTGATTTTACAGAAGTCTTGTAAGTGCCCTCGCAGCTACTCAAAATCTGGTAGAATTGATAAGAAACTTGGTTCAAAAAATCTGCATGTGGCTGCCGGAGCTCTCAGATAAAAACAAGCAGCCAGCAGTTTGACAGTAAATGCAAGGGGACATTTCACAAAGTCTCCCTGGCTGTGACGGTTTCCTCTTCTGCTTTGTCTCGTTGTGCTGTCCAGTCGTTAATCCTACACAATAACAGCAGTGATTCCTTTTGGAAAAGGGATGAGGGTGATTCTGGGAAACTGAAGTATTACAAAGAGAGGCTTTTGTCCGTCTGACAGTTGCCACACGGATTTTTCAAAGCGACCTTCAGAGCATAGAAAATTGTTGAGAAATTATCCAATTGTAAGGGCTTTTTCATGCTGTTTGCTTCTTACATACATTTGTGTGTGACTAACCCATTCATGTCATAATTTCCATATCTGCGGAGTGGTTGGATAGCGGCATGGTTCTATTTGTTACATAAAAACCTTTGTTGCCTCGTATATATCTTCTGCTACTAAAGATTTAATTCCTAAGACCACTTGCAACAAAACATGACTGTACCAACTTCCAGATTTATGCTTTCTGGAATTCTTCAGAGAGGAACATTTAAATACAAAAGACTTTTTAGGCTCTTCACAAGATGATTTGCTCATGTTCGAGGGCTAAGTTATCTTGGGTCGCCCTGGATCTGCAGGATTCTCTTCCAGTGTAGTGGAGCAGGTTTGTCAGCTCCGATGGGGAGGGGAGAGCAGCTGCTGAGGTGGCCCCTTTTTGTGGGCATCAGGGGTGTCACATTAATTTGGGGTTTAACTTGGCCCTTTAAAAAGGAAAAGAAACTTGTATGGTGCAGAGAAACTTGCCCAGTAGAAACTGCAATGCTATCTATTTATCTATCTATTTATCTATTTATCTATCTATCTATCTGTTTATCTATTTATCTATCTATCTATCTATCTATCTATCTATCTATCTTATCTATTTATCTATAATGTGATCTTTTAAAGTTCTTACCTTGGCTGATTTGTAAACAAATCAGCTTTTCATCCAGGGAACTATTAAAATGTCCATTTTTGGTAAAAAGCCATAGGAACACGTTATGCGGTGCATTAGTTTTCTTGCCGGAGGAGCTGAGGTTGCTTGCTAACATGTTGATATCTGGGTTTTCTGTGGATGGAGTCTTGGCTGGATTCGGCGGTTGATAAATATTCAGTATGGTTGCAATTTTCACTCTGCTGAATAGTCTGGTGATTAAGAAAAACTCAGGTCATTGTGGCTCTAAAGGGTGAAGTAATAGTAAGCATAAGTAATC
Organism: Gavia stellata; assembly: GCF_030936135.1. Taxonomy (NCBI): domain Eukaryota; kingdom Metazoa; phylum Chordata; class Aves; order Gaviiformes; family Gaviidae; genus Gavia; species Gavia stellata. Next base: position 4,101,735 of record NC_082621.1, on the reverse strand, counting down.
AGCTCGCCCTCTCCTGCCTGTATAACCGATTGTTTAACAGTGGCTAAGAGCATATTTTAGATCAGCGTGGTCAACCTCAGTTTATGCTGCTTAATAATTTTTTTTTATAACAACAGTGGCTTTATTAGCAAGTGAAATGTGAAAAATACATCATAAAAAGAAAAAAAACCCCAACCAACCAACCCAAAAACACCAAAAAACCCCCTACCAGCCCAGAATATGTGGAAGACATCATTTTGATTTCTGTCTGGAATAAAATTAGCACTTAAAAGTTACCATGCTTGCTGCACAAAGAGAGCAACCATTTTCAAAACCATTGGGTTAAATATTCTACCGTACATCAAAAGTGTATCGCTGATGACTCAAAGCCGTGGCTGCAAGGAAAATAATGCAATTGCATTGTATACCTTCATTCAGGAAAGCATCGCTTTTCAGGAGGGTGCTTACAGAGATGAATATATCTAAGTGCTTTCCTGAATCGATGCCCAAAATAGTAACCCAGCATTACATTAGGTCAAAATAGGAGATATTGGGCTGAAAGACGCAGCTACTGCTGCTTTATTCTATTACTGTGGAACCCACCACGTGCAAAGGGTTTGCGCAAAGCCCGGTGCTGCACTGAACTTCTCCTCAGGAAAGGTTTTTAATTTACATGCTGTAAATTTATATGCGCAGGGATAATTTTATTCATCACTATACTTGGCTATTTCTATTTTTTTCTATTGAATGACAGATTGCAAGCTTTAGGATTCTTTCCGAAAGAGTACGTGTGTGTGAGTGCCCATGCACGGAGGGAGGAGGGGAGAATATTATCAACTTTAGGAAATAAATCATGTCTTTCTAAAAGTGGCCTAGATGTTTAGGTTTGGATTCTCAAAGGCCTCATTCCTCCTGTATCCAGCGTGAATTAGATGCTTCAGCGTCTTTGAAGACATGGGCCTGAGGAATTGGTTTCATTGCAAATCCCCCGCTTTGAGAACGTTCCTCCCGTGCGCTTTGGGAATGTGGGGACTTTCCCTAAGAATAAACTCCATAGAAATGAGTAGGAATGTTCCTAGGTGTGTTCAGGCAATTCATAGCACCCTCTTCCCTTTCACGAGACCCTTTCATGAGATCCTTCGTACCCTTTCACGTACCCTTTCACGAGATCCTTCGAAGGTGGCGAGACCAGAGCTAAGCAGGGTGGAGACTCGCTCTTCCCTCTGACCCCAGCGAGGACCCACCATCGTGGTTCTCAACACCTTCCAGATCCAGCCGGGCTGGGGCCACCCACGGGCAATGTCCCCTGTGCCACCATCACCCATGTCATTTGTAGTGCTGGGAAATGGGAGATCCGGGGTCTTGTCGTCACCCCGTCCCTCTGCGTCCTCCTTTGTATCTCTTGGGAAGAGCCGTAAGGATTGTTACTTCTTCCTTCTCGTATCTTTAGCAAATGGTTAAATATTCTTGATGCTAATTGTAATTGTGGGACTAAACAAGCCGAGATCTCTCTACTTGAAAACTCTAATTGTTTCTTGTTTAATGGTGACAAACGCAGATTAATAATTGCAGCCCTCTGGGACTGCTTATTCCCTCGAAACTAATGCACTGACTCGGCTGGGTGTGAACGTGGGAGATGGTGAGGCGGCTGCTTTAGGTGTGTGAGTGTTGGGGAGAAGCTGGCTGTGCCGGTCCATGTTTGTTCAGATAAAATAAGTTAATAAATGGAAAGGATTTCTAAAACTTTAAATTTCAGTTGCTGAGCAGAGAGTTCAGAACGACAGCGTTGGGTCGGCTTTTGGTGAAATAGTTGCAGTTCTCCTGATCGCGGTATATTGTCTATTTGAGCACGTGCATTAAGTGAAAAGCATCTGATGCTGATTGTGTAAAACAATGTGTTTTGTTCCCTTCTGTGTTAGCATGGAACATCAACCTCGGTCTTCTTTATAGCTTGCTATGGCAACTGTATGTACGAGTTGGCTTTCACAGCACTGCTCTACCTGGCGATGCTTTAGGGGCACTGCCAGCCTTCGCTGCCCAACAGCGACTGTGTACAGGTTAATTTGGGGATGTTTTCCCGTCTCTCGGAGGAGAGGCTGGATCTCTGGTGGGTGGCACTGCCGCTCAGGCAGTCAGCCACCTGATGGTGCTGCAGTTTGGTTCATCTCAGGCTCGCTCCCGTAAAGACAGAGCTTCTTACCTGCGCGGAGCTGCGTGGTATCTGTGGGTCTCCCTGGTACCCTCATCGTTCGCAGATGTTAGCTGGGGTCATAGTTAGCGTCCTGCCATTTTCCTTACTCAATGATTTCAGTTATTTCCATCTCAGTTATTTGAAAACACTGCAAAATCGTGTTGTTCTGTTGTGTTTTGGTACAACGCTCCCAGCGCAAACGTGTCTTGGATTGACGCGATTGTGCGTGCGGTGGTTTGTGCCGACTGCTTCAGCCTGAACAATGAAACCTGTATCCAACCGAGGAGAAGGGGATGCTGCAGCTTTAAAGCATCCAAGGGCTTACAGCCTTTTAGTATAAATTGTTCCCAGAATCCATGTCACAACTCCTTATATGGTGCTGCTTTTTTTTCTCTCGGTTGCCATGACAACAGCAGCACTGCACCATTCATCAGCTCTGGTCCTGGGCTGCATTGCTAACCCTTCGGCTTACTCCGAAATGTTCAGGAGAGCATCAGCGGCTCGTTCGCTCCGGTATACTGCGCCATTATTCACCTAGTCTTTCAGCAGTTTGCTCTAACAAAAGAGCAAGTCAAACTGCGCCATAGGAAGAAACTATAAAAATACTTCGGTTTTCCCCCAAGGGAGGCGTATAGTCTACATTTGCTGCGGCATTCTGGAAGGAAAGGCTCTTTCATGCCGAGAGACTTAACGAAGAGAGGAGGCTCGGTGTCTGTAAGCTTCTCCGAAATCACCGTTGAGCCTGCTCCCCGGGGCAGAGGAGATGCCGAAGTGATGCTCGTTCGGGGCAGTAGGCACCGCAGGGGGATAGATGGTGGTTGTGCTTTTGGGAACCGAGCTTGACATCAGCAGCGGGAGGTGTCACCTGTAACATCATCCTGACGTTGCGAGCAGCAATATGGAGCTAGCGCTAGGGAGAGGTGGGGACCAGGGGAGGATCTTTGCCGGAGTGCTGCTCTCAAGGCGTCGGTACCCGTGAATGACCAGGCTTGCTGACTTCTGCTGCAAGACTGCACGCTCTCGGGTGACGGGGACAGAAAACAAAGCCTTGTGAGTATTTGGACAATTTGTCTCGCATCGACTTTGATTTAAATTGTGTTAGGCGTTCCTTGGCCTCCTTCAACTCTGCAGAAAATCAATGTAGACCACGGGATTCTGGTGCTCCTAGTTTACAAGGAAGCCATTACTAGGAGGTTTTTCTGCTGCTTGCGTTATTTTTCTTTTAGTTGTTGTTGCAATACTTTTACGTAATAGGAGTTTGTCACCTGCTTGCTAGCATGTACGGAATTCCACATACAAAACATGAAATGAATGAGCAATGAAAAAATTCCACTTTCCAGCACTGCTAAGATATAAAAGAACTACTGAGGAGTGTATTTAAAAATACTACGGATATCAAGAATGTTTTGGTTTTTTAAATTTTGAGAACAATGAGACTGAGATAAGGTTTTTCTGCTGTAGTGCAAAATGACTACAAATTAGATTTGAGTGGATTATAAAAATATCTATGTGCTGGGTGAGAGATTTTTGCTTCTCACTGAAAGAGTGAGATTTTTAATCCAATGCTAGTAGGAAAGATACAAATATATAACCGATCATTTTCAAGGTATAATAGAGGAAAAGCTATTCCAGTGCCTAGTGCTCATGTTGCACCTGATTTTTGAGTGGTATTGTGGTTAAAATTGTTGCTGTCAGGACAGACTTTCATCCTTTTTAGGTATTTCGATGTCACACCGTTTGCGGTATGCTTACATTGCTTTTTATGACTTTCTTTAACTGTCATGCTGTCAGCATGACATTGATCTGAAATTCCTGTTTTTCCCGTAGGAGTGGAGGTTGGATTGGAGGCCCACTCTTGCATTTCTGAACTGCACAGTAACGACAAGGACTGAGTTATCTGTCAAGTGCTGTTAGATTCTGGGGTTTTTCAAGATGCATACTGTATTTTTGCTGGGTGTAATTAATTTCCCATTTAATTTTCCCTGATGCATTGCGATCCGTGGCTATTCAGAGGTTTAACAGGTAGAAAACTTGTATTTTGTCAGAATTATTGAGTTGTCCCTCTTAAAAAATGACGTCAAACGCACACGCAAGCAGCATTTCATTGTGGTTTTGGCACCTGCGTTTTTAGTCCTGTCTTGAACTCTAGCGTGGCAAACCCTAATGTCTCCAGCAATGAAACCCGCTGGAGAAGGAGGATCCTCCTTCATTTACAAAGATGTACGCTTAATATTTTTTTTTCCCCTGTTGTGTCAATTCTTACTATTCATTTTTGGGATGCTTCACCCATTATTTTTGGACTTGTGATTTGTTTTGACAGGCGTGTACTTAAACGGGAACCACCTGGGCTTGCAGAAATAGAGCAGGTGGATGGATGTGTCTCTGTGCCTACTCACATATGTGCGCGTATCTTTATTAAACAAACATAACTCTTCAGTGAAATTGGTGAATTTCCCACTAAAGTTTCTTGGGGCTCCAAAACTGTCCCTGAAATCCATACGGGTAAATAGCGTGTCTATTTTCTAACCTTCTGCTTTAAACCAAATCCTGTGTTGAGGGTGTTTCTTTTGCGGGAGACCTGGCAGACTCATGACGTTTCTGCATTAATTTCAGGACAGTTTGGCTGTAACTTTTTTTTCTTTAAATAGAGGGAAGGAAGAAACTGGCATATCATATTTATTGGCTTTTGAAAGTTTTAGCATGGATTTTCCCAAATGCTGCTTACAAGACGAACCCTTTTCTGTCCTGTTTTGACACACAACTGCCTTCCATATTGACAGAATAGAAATCCTAACAGAGATCTGCAGAAAATCCCGCGTGCCTTCCCTTGATGTTTGTGTGTGAGATTGCCTGCCTGCCTGCCAGGCCTGCAGAACCTCTGTAATTTGCTCTTCCCCAGGATTTTTTTTTTGCATGGAGGCTGCTGAACTGCTCAGACATGCCGAGGATGGGGTAAACATGTCATCACAGCACTATAGCTGGGAAAAGGTGATAATAGCTTTTCATTTCAGATATTTGTATAGCAGCTTATACAAAGGGAGAACCCCAAAGGTTTATGTTTAGTGCAGATAACATTAAAAAGGCAAACAAAATAGCCCTGAACCTCCACGGCTTTTCAGAAGCTCAGAGCTAGAAGTCTGTCCTTATTTCACACTGGTACTGCACAAAATGGAGCATCTGTCACGATTACACTTCTGGTGTGTGAGAATTTTAATTTTTAGACATAGCTAAGAGGTTTCTATAGCAAGAGAAGGTGGTGTAGGAAGCCTCCTGTGGAGTTAAATCAGGCCATCGCTCTTCCCTTTGCTTCATCTTTCCTCCTCCTGCTCTTAGACCGTGCCCTCAAAGATGTTCTGTGCACTTGATCGTGCCGCCTCTTGTGAGCGGAGGGGCCTTCACAGGATACACTCTTTTGGAATGAGCCCTCATCTCCAACTGGGCTGCTTGCTTTCTAAGAAAAAGCCCTCGTCTCCGCTGAGCTGCTTGTTTTCTAATCCTTTCCTGCTTCTGTAACAACAAGAGAAGCTGTTCTGGAAACTCTCCTTCCTGTGTCCTGCATGATCACGCTGCGTTATGGGGTCGGATTATTTGTCCGAAGACTGACCATTGCTTTTGCAAAAGTCAGTTTCTGATGGGATCTCTACCTGGTTGCCTCTAACCATGTAGGAGGCTTTGGTCAGGCTCATCACAACTCAGTGTTATGGCTAAGTTTGGAGTGATGCCACGTGCTTAAAAATTCCTGCAGCACGTGTACAGCTGTGCGCTGTGATGGGGTCATGTATTGCAGAGCTGCATGCTGGGTTTTCATCACAGATCCCTGACCAGCGCCCAAAACAGAGGAAGTTGAGAACTGAGGTTGATCCATGGCTCTCGACCGTTGCCTTGGCGCTTGCTATCTCTTTCCTTGCTCTGTGGTGACTTCCCTTGAGTAGCTGTTGGTGCTACTCAAGGGTGTAATTCCATTCCTGCGTATATTGTTGATTTAACCACATGCATATGATTTGGAGTTGTATCAAAGATGTCTTTGGCCCAACATTCAAGCTATAGTCCTATATACCTGCATGCCTTCTCTACACAGAAACCTTTACCAATAGTTCTTGCACCTCAAAATACGCATTAGTATAATCCATCCCTCTTCCATGCACTCCATTAAGAAATAACACATTACTTGTTACCAAGATACGGTTCTTGATGATTTTTTCCAAGTAGATAATCTGTGTATACATTTCTAAATGAGCTGCTTTAATGTTCTAGCATCAGCTTAAACAGTGGCCCTCTTAAGTACCACGTTTGTTGAACTACAGCTACAGCTGATAGGCCTGAGATTTTTATACTGCACGTGGAGATGGGCATTTTTTTCTGTCAACAAAGAAGAAACACCCTAAAGCTAAATGAAATGAGAAAACCCAAACTGTTTTGAAATGGTACTTTGACCAAAGGGGGGGGGGGGGTGGGAAGAAAAACAACTCTTCATTTCCAATGTTCATTTGGTTGAGTAACTTTGTATTTATTAAACCAGCTATTTAGGGTCCTGCCGCGTGCTGTGTTGTAACCGAAGGCCACGCAGCCTGGTAACGTTAATCTTGGAGAGCTCCTTCATGACGTCTCATGGGACCTGCGGGTCTGGTCCATGTCTGTCACGGTCTGAACTTGGTTGGGGCTTGTGATGGGCTGCCCGAGTGCCTCTTCCCTTGGGACTTTGCCCCGTGGAGACGCGGGGACGCCTGATGAGTTGGTGGGTACCAGCTTGGCTGGAGATTGCCAACTAAAGGCCTGATTTCACCCAGTGGTTTTGGAAGGGTTACTGTTGGCTCGTCTGGAGGAGCTCTGTGTCTAACAGCGACGGCAGAGTGCCTTGAGCCTGATGCCTCCCCAGGTGCTACTTTAGGTCTTGACAATCAATTGTTCTTCAGCATTTTTTAAACACACAATTATCACCTCTTTACTCTCTCCCTCCTCCATACCCCCAGGTAGAAAAGATACTTTTGGAATCATGTTCCTAAATCAGCCTGGTTATATAGGCAAGAGGCATGGAAAGGGGAAAGGAAAATTTTCTGAAATATTAGAATGTTTCTAAAAGCTCTTCTGTTTCGCACAAGAGAAGTGAGCCATGTGGTTCCGTACCTGTTGCTGGTACTGTGCTGGAAAACAGACAGATTTTCGCTGCCCACTTAATCCGAGAGCAGGTTGCATTAGGGGGTGAGAATGAACAGCTCCACATTGTCTTCTCGTAAAGGAACCACTGCTACAGAACATCTGGGCTTGGTTTTGTCTCATACCATATTTGTTAAAGTTTATATTTGGACGGAAGGCATTTATGCATGTATAAATACATTGTTGTGCTGAACCATTCTTTCTGATTGCCAAATACCCAGCACTGCTATGCAATAACCATCTAAACATTTGATTTGTTTATACACACAAGATTAAACTTCTGCTTTCGTGTTTGCATCAAAGTAGTACTTAGTATATAGCATTGTGTTATAGTCTTCAGAAAGAAGTGGTTTTGCACTATAAATCTTTCCTTACGTGATAATCATGTAGTTATAACTTAGCTTCGTGTCAAGTTTGTTCTAAAGCTGTAGCGCCCTTTGTTTTACAATGTTAGATACCATAAAATTGAAGCAGAGGAAATGTATTGGTCAGCTTTTGTAAATCTGGATTGGCAGGTGCTAATTTAAACCTAACATTGTTCTCCCCCAGAGTTTTAAAATTTCACCTCTTAAGAAAACAAAGACTTGTTTACGTACCTTTGTTTTCAGCAGGATGTGTTTGAGCATCACGTTAGTTCATGCAGGGGTGAAAGATCTGGACTGTTGCTTGCTCTTTTGCATCCTTCTGGTTTGGCCTCTTCTATTCTTTTACAGTGCTTCTGTGATTTTTTTTCTCCATAAATGTAACATAGACAAATTTTTAGTATACGGATGCCTGTCTACCCTATTTCTTTAGGAAGCAAGACTTACTCTTTTCTTTCTGTTCAGTGGTAGAATCTTTCAGATCAAGATCTATTTAGACAAGTTCTTTATGGGTTTTTTTCCTATTAGAATGTCCAATTTTCTATTTAATGAGTATATGACTACAGAGAGTGATTTCTGAGTGAATTTAAACAGGCCCTTAAACCTTAGCTTTTGTCAAAGGTTTGCATCTTCGTTTCATTTCATGGAGACAAAAAAATAATACTAAGCACTTTGCTTTCTGCAATTCTTCCTAGGGCACGCTTTGAAATTTCTAGAAACAGTTTGAACAGGTGAATAAGCTTGTCCAGCCCTTAGTTCATATTACCATTGCTCTTATGAACAATGTAAATCTAAAGGAGCTATACCAAAAAGACATAAGTCCAACCTCTTGCCAAGCCGAGCTTCTACTATAACCACATATTTATGAGCAAACCAGTTACTTTTTTGAAAAGAACTAAATGCAAAAAAATAAATTAGCTTCAACAAAACCAATAACTGTCTCCCTCCAAAAAATTCCCAACCCTACCTTTAAATAAATTAGGATGAGCACTGTAATTCTGTGTGGTTTAACCGTTAAATTATTCTTAAGGGCAATGCTGTTACTGCTGGGGGTAGTAACTGCCAGCTGGGGAGGCTTTCACACCCTAATACCCAACTTGAAGATTTTCCGGCAATGGACACAACCCCCCGGGGAGGTGCTGTGGCTGTGCACCAGGACGTTGCAGCAGCTACCATGGGTGCAGAGAAGGTTGGTACTCCAAGAGCCAAGGGCCAAGGCAGAGCTGTTGGGCTCAGTTGGGGTTTTCCTGTTGTCTCGGCAGCGGTTTTGGAGCTTTTGTATTGAATTTCTGTCTCTCTTCATCTTTTCTGTCTCTGCAAAGTATCAAATCTGGTTAGAGGGTCGGGAGAGGCTGTGAAGGCAGCTCGCCTGGCTCGCTTCTGATCTGCTGTGGAGCCCTCCAAAGGGGCAACGGGAGAGCGAGCGGAAGAGGAGCGATGGTGCGACCGGGGCTGGGTGGAAGAGGAAGGCGTCAGCGTTGCGAGGAGATGGGACAGCTCTCAGATGCTGTGGAAGCTGGATAGGGAGGAAGCGTAGATGGAAAAAAATGAAACTTCAGTTCGGGGGGGGGGTGGGGAAGAACACTCAATTTGACAAGGATAAAGATAAAGGAAGAAAGGGAAGCTAAGGGTGCCGAAGATGCGGGGGAGAACGGAGGCGGGTGCGAGCTGGGGTAAGGCAGCGCTTCTGAGGCAGGTTACGAAACAAGTGTTTGTTCTGGGAGTTGCCTTTGTGGAAAATAGCATGCTCAGGAGCTTACAGAGGAGCAAGGATATCTTTGATCCTTTCATTGTAATGCCCTACTTGAGAGTTTCTGTGATGGGTAGGAAAATCGCTCAGCAGAGGAAGGAGGAGCAGCAGCCGTGCCCGGTGTTGCCAGCAGCTCTTCAGCTGTCAGAGCTGGACCAAGCGTCGCTCTTGCGTTGCAGACTGGTTTTTAAAATGTATTTATTTTTTTTTCCCCTGCTTTAAGAATCTGTTTGGCCCTCATGGAGCTTGATTCTTCTCTCAGGCACACAAATGGCACCTATGGCTGTATTTTGTAAAATCAGCCGGCCACCACGCCTGTTTAGCCTCAGGGATGGACGGTGTGTCGCGGTGGGAGTTGTGGTCCTGCGCGTCTGCGATGACGAGTGCAGCTCCTTGGTTTGGTACCGTTTGCAGGTTGTGGAAATTTGGAACCTGACAATTCTGCAAGGTTTTTCTCTGCAAAGATGAAGCCAGGCTTAGGAGAAGACAGGTTTTTTCCCCTGTTTATACTTCTGTTTTTACCTTCTCAGTCATGGAAGTGGATAGGTGTAAGTGAGAAAAAGTTTGGTTTTCTTTTTTTTTTTTTTTGAAGGGAAATCACCAGATTGGTGTGTTTCTTTAAATAAATGGTCGCTGGCCGTGTTGCGTGCCATGACTGTTGCTTCTTCAGCTTAGAAAGGGGCACTGAGAGCACTGCCTTCCCAGCCCAGTTAGCATGATTTTCACTTAAAGCACTAGACAGGACCTGGTCCTTCATGGGACATCTCACGGCTACCGCAGGGTGCACGTGCCACCGAAGCCTCGTAGAGATCGTTGGGTCTTAAATCCCATTACACTGAGGAACGTTGTTCTCCTGTGTCTGCCTGCGTGGCTGACAGAGGCAGGTCCTGCGGGTCTGCTTCCACTGTCTGTGTTCGCACAAATAATCACGTGTTCATTAGATATTTTAATTAAATCATTTAGGCATGCTATGTTTCCTTGTCCCTGTTCCGCTGTGGAAGGAAGGGCTGATAAGCAGTCATCACTTCTCAAAACAGAAAGTTCTAACAGCTCATTTATTTCTACAAGTAAATAAAGAATTTTAAAAGCAAAGAATAAATTACCAAAATCTAAAGGTTGGTTGAATGGTAGCAATTTCCTTAGGTAAAAAACCACCTTGTAAACACAGCATAATACATTTTTTCAAGTGTTAACAAATAAGTTCAGCTAATTCAGGCTTGTGTCTTGCCAGATAAGCAGCTTCATTTTAAGGATATCATATTCTGTGAAGCTCCTAACCAGCAAAGTAGTATGGATCCTAAATGCAGTTTCGTATCAATTGAACAATTCTGCATACATGTCAGTGTAATTACAGGTCTGCCTTTATCAGCGAAACCAACTAAATTAGTTTTAGCCTAGCAAAATTTCAATGACTGACACGTAAATAAAATCACCTTATCTATTCCCATCTTTTGCCTTCATTTTAAATGCTGTTATACAAGCTAATACAAATTCATTACTTGATGCTACATAGTCCTGGTCATAAACAATGGTATTGTATAGTGACCAGGATCTGGTCTCCCGTGTGCTTTAACGCGGGGTTGCTTGGGCTTTGAATGGTAGGGTGTTCCGCAATTTAGCCTTCTCCCTTATCGTGGTTACAATATCTTGGTATGATCTTAAGGATACGGTGGGAGAAGGAATTAGATTTTGCTTATGTACACCTTAGGCTTACTCCTGGCCTTGGCCCCTGTCACTTCTGTTCAAGTTCTTTCTTGTAATTCGGCTATATAATTTGATGCCTACCTTTGATCGTTCTTGGCTGCTTGTAAAATGCTTAAACAGCTTTCTTGCAGCAATGTCTAGAGTGAATAATTCCCTTTTGTTGTTCCTTTTCGGATCCCTTGCAAGCCTGGTACAGTTTCTAATTTTTTATCGCTATAATAACAGAGGAACACTAGAATACAGAACGGCCCAACCTCACACACATACCTCACACCGACCTCGTCGCTACGAGCGCTACAAAGAAAGAATGATGGAGAGGTGGGTCTGTCTCGGGTGGCAGCAACGGTAGAGCAGGTTGTAAAAAGAAACTGTGACAAAGCGCGAGGACCAGACGGTGTTCGAGGATGCCAAATTACTGTCTTTGCTGGGTAACCTCTCGTTTATAACTTCCTTAACACCGGGCGGCTGAAAGGTGGTTATTACGGCATCAAATACTAAAAAGGGCTCTGAGGGAGCTCCGGGAATCCACAGAGCTGTTGGTCTGATGTCTGTATGGAGCAAGTTAATAGGAAGTGGTCTGAAGGGCGGAGTCAACGCTCACCGGGATGAACAGAATACGTTAGGAAAAAGTTAACGTGAGTATTGCCTGGCGGTGTTAGGCTCTACCACTCTGTCGGGATGTCTTCGGAAGAGTCATCGCCCGTGCGGAGGGGAATCCAAGCTGATCGTTTCCCTGAGTTTTCAGAAATGAGGTTGGCAGTGCAAAACTGGGAAGCGTTTTTTCAAACTGTGTAGTTAATTTGCAGGAGGCTGTGCTGCGAGGCGTTGGCAACGCTGAAAATCTCTCTCAAGAAGTGACTGGTTATATTAATGGAAGATGAATTTGCTGCGGCCTTCGGGAGATAACACCTCTGGCTCAAAGTCCCTGCGTCGCAACGTGCGAGAGACTGTACAGGGCTCATCCATCCCCTTCTCCACGCTCTTTCCTGGGCGTCTGGTGTTCACTCCTAGAGACAGGTTGCTGAGCTCGAAGGGCCCGATCCTCCCACTCTTGCGGGAAGCCGTTCACAAAGGCACTCCATTTCCTGCGCTCTCCTGGAGCGTCGCAAGCGCTAGAAAAAACGTTGGTGTGATGGGGTAGGAGAACAGCCGTTCTGAACACTTCCTAGTTTAATGTGGCTTCACAGCTACACGTTGTGATGCGAATTTTATTGTAGTCAAATCTCAGTGTCAATAAAGATGGAGAGAAGAGCTGTACAAAAGAGGAAAACACGCTTCCAGGAAGATCAGCCTTAGTTTGGAAGTGGTTATATTACACTCGCTCTTTTCTTCTGCAGGAAGAATCTTCAGTTAAATATATTTTCTTCTGGTGACTTGAGGTAAATGAAGCTGTGTTAAATGTTCAGACAGGTTTCTACATCCTGACTTGTTCAACATGTACAATTTAAAAAAGCCCTATAAAATAAGAGCCCCGGGGACGCTGCAGCAACCGGGCTTTTCTCCCCCCAGATTTGTCTTACCATCAGCTTTCTACAGAAAAGAGGAAAATGTGTTTCCTTCAGGAGTTCTTTAATTGGCTTCTGATTTCTCTCATGAAAGTTTATCTTGAAATCTGAGCGTTGTGTTTTGATGAGTCGGACTTTATGTTTAGAAAACGGTGAAACGGTTTCTTTCTAAATGGTGAATTAACAGGGTTACCTATAATTTGATTCAAGTGACCAAGCTCTTTGCTGCTTTCTTTAGAATAAATGGCCTTTACAGCATATCCAGGTCTTTTTTTGACAGTTTTTCTCATTTTTAGTGCCAGTGCAATATTTGAGTCACTGAATTGCTGAAAGAAGAACTCCAGGACAGTAGGAGATTGAATGGGAATAACGCGATTCAGCACTCGTGTTTTATTGCATTCTCCTCTCATCTGTTTTAAATTTAACATTTAATGAAATAAAACTGTTGGGAAAAGGGATGTGAGGGGGGTGAGGAACGCTTTCCCCTCCAGCTCTGCCCCGTCCCGATTCTGCCATTTGGGAAGATTCTTTGAGAATTTGAGCAGATGTTATGTAGGCTTAAAATTTTGATGACATGATTTCATCCTGTAGGCCCAGGTCTTCATTCACTCTATTTTTTTTTTTAGTATAACCAAAGTCTGAAACTCGAAAAGGAAAACTGACTGCATCAGAAATCTCTAAAGAAAGTCAGTGGGTGAATTGCTTATTTTCATAACAAGATGACTTAGAAAGCTGGAGGAAGTGATGCTGACTTCCCTTCTCTTCTTTCATCCTCCTCCTCTTACCCACAAGTTCTACCTTGAGTCACACATGAGGAATTCCTGCTAAAAGGCAATTTTAAAAGACTTCAGAAGATGCTGGGAAAAAAAAATAGCATTTTAGATAGGAAATGACATGGAGAAGTCTACGACTGTGAGACAGCTCCGAGGAGTCCAAACCGATTTGATAAGTTTGAATGGAAAGATGAAAGTCCCATATCCTCCTCCTGCCATGTCTGTATGTTAATTAAATAACTTGCTTCTCCTCAGAGCTGTCTCCCCTACAGGGATAAAGACTTTTTGGCAGCCCACGTTGGAAATACACTTATCTACAGGGGAAGAGGGAGGGTTTTTTTCTTTCTGGGTTCATTAATAGGAGCAACTTTCTTCCTAAAGGCTTGCCAGAGTATTCTAGGCAACAGCTGCTCAACAGATTCATGCTGGGATGCTCCGACTGGCCTAACCTAAACCGAAAACATTTGGGCTGACCCAGGAGAGGGCTGCTTTGCTGTCTGTTGTCTCCAGCAGTGATAGGTTTGATAACAAATTGCTCTTCCATTTGCTCTGAATGACAGAAAATACTTGCGTAGTAATAAGCAAAATGGAAATAGAGCTAATTTTTTTTTCTGGGATTGCAGACTGCACGCAGGTTAGTATTTTAGGGGAAATTATTTTCTTTCTGAGTACGCAGATTTATTGGAAACATAGTTATACTAGCCATTATTGAAGACTTCACACAGAAATCTGTATTCTTTTATTCTGTATGTTTCGAAAATACATATAAGCCTTTCAAAACCAAGTTATTTTCTCCCTTGAAAGGGGATTAGGAGTGCCTATTCATACAGAAGGTGATTTTGATCAATTACTTGTTTTTATTTGAGAGAGATTGTAAAAATTTAAGATGGGTTATAATTTGATTTAATTCTTTTCCAGAAGACTCCTTTTTCATGTCACTGAACATCGTTTGGTAACATTACTGCTATGGCTTGATGTTATTTTCTGTGCCTTGTACAGAACTGTTCATCTGGGGAGAGAGAGAGAGAGGATGAAATAATTTTCCAGTAGGTCTCTGTGCTCCCACAGGATTGCAGAATCCCACTCCTCCAGAGAAGGTTACTCCTTGTTTTTATAAAAAACATTTTCAGAAGCAGTAATAGGCAGAACCTTAATGTTCCAGACTTCTTACAGTTTAAAGAAAAAATTAAAAAATAAGACAGTTTCTGATAGTTGCTTATTTTAACTCTCCTTTTCCCTTTCTGTTTGTCCCTTGTCAGCTCGCTGGACTGTCTTCCTGCTTTTTTTTCCTCTGTTCCTCTTTCCACCTTCATTTCCTCCAATTTTCTTGTTTCAGGACCTTATCTCCTAAACTAAACATGTTTTCTGAAAGTTTTGGAACAAGTATGATGTTTCCAGACAGCACATTGTTCTCACTACTTGCATGTTCTGCCCTACCCACGATGCTGCGATAACGGTGTGCTGAAAGGAGAGAGGCTTTGAAACGTAATTAAAAAAGCTTTTACGCTCTCAAATAACAGAAGGGAAAAAACTGTTACTGGTACACAGTGGTTTCTTTAAAATTATACTGGATTATCTAATGAAAGATGTTGACCTGTAATTTCACTATTTTAATTTTAATGAAATTTTTGTTAAATTTATAGCTAAAACTCGTAATTACACATAGCTGGTATATTGGTGCCACAGCAAAAATAATCATGTGGTCTGTAATTTTCTCTTTACGGCTCTTACCTCAGCAAACTAAAGAGTCATTTGGGATCAGAGGCGGCACTGAAAGCTCCGTCTCTCATGTTTTGGGTGTAGTCCAGCTGTGTTCAATCTGACAGTTATTTGTTCCAGGAGCTCCGTGGATCAATAGCACTGCAGCACTTAAAACATTTTAGTACGAGGGAGTCTTCAATAAAGTCTACTCTCCGCAGCATTACGTAGCCATTGGGCAGCTTCCAGCACGTGAGTCAGCCTTTGGCACGGCGGCCGTCCTTATTGACCAAAGATGGGGCAGGGATGATGCGCCGAGCGCCCACTTTTACTCTCTTTAAATACGCGTTTCCAAAGTTTGCTCTTCAGACCACTGCTCTGGCTCTTCCCCTCACAGCAAAGCTTGGGCAGGGTTTTGTAACAGCGCGTGCGTTTTGGGGATTGCATTCTCTCTGTACAGAATTTATCTTATGATATTGTTCTGGCAATATTTACAAATACAGTGTTTAAGTGCAAAATTCAGCTCCTCTTCAGCTGAACCCATCACAAGAGATGAGCGTGCGGGACACGCAGAACGGTTCGCTCGGTCTCATCGTTCGTGGCACTCTTTCAGCCTGGGATAAACCCAGTTTTTTACACAAAGATAGCAAATTTCATTAGTTCGTCGGCTTCTGGCAGAGGAAGGCTCAAAGCACAGTTGAAATTCAGCTGTACTTGTGTGTGAGGCGGGGAGAGGACAAAACGGGGGAGAAAAGCGGATTTTGAGCCGAGCTCCTTGGCGGGCTCTGCTCAGGACCTGCCCCGTAGGAGCGAGTCAAGCGAATTCAGGCGTGTGGCTGCGCTGTGTTTGTATTTATAATGATGAAGTGTGCGAGTCTGTGAAATGAAAAGCTATAGTGGTTTGCATGAATGCAGTTCAGGGCACCGTAATATACGTTTCTCTAATGCCTGTCAGGAGCCGATACAAGGAGAGGCTCCCAGGTCCCCCGGGATGATCAAGCCATCGTTCATGCTATGGAAGAAGAGTTGCTGTTTCCTCCAGCATCTTCCTCATCCATAGATAGATTGGTTTCTTGTGTATCTTTATGGGTGTATACGCACACACAAAGGTATAGGTAGATATATTGTAGTCAAACTGTAAAATGAATTCAAATGTACTGAAATAACTGCCTGAAAAAACGCTTTGTTCAGTCAGGTCATTAGATGTTAATAACCCTTTTTTCATGAAACATTACTTTCAGAGCTGAAACTGAATTTCGTAGATGAAGCCTTTTGCTAATCCATGATAATTTCCTTTTATCAATGCCTTTTAATCTAAAGAAAATCTTTTTTTTAATTAAAATACTAACTCATCTATAAATTATGTGACAATGCGTTGGTAACGTAGAAAATGCAATAGAATTAGGGGGCTCAATAGGCTGAACTGGAACACAATGCTAATAGAGATAAGATGATTACTCTGAAAAAATAAACACATCCTGTTTTTTCTTTGGTTTATTTTTATTTGGTAGTAGCTTAGATGCTCGGTGTTGTTCACAAACATCACCAGAATTGATCCCAGTGCTCCATGCAGATGTACAAAAGGATAAACCAGCAGCAGCTCCTGATATTTGAAGTGTTTTCAGTGTCGGAGGGGCCGCACAGCTCTGCTGTACCGCTCATTCCAGCCTCTGGAATGAGAGCTTCAGGAATAACTAGTATGGGCATACAAGTTTGAGGAGTATTATGAATTGGGGTGATCGTTTCTGTTCCTCAGGTGGGCATACTTTCCAAATACTGCGAGTCTCTGTTTTTAAAGAGACTCTTGAAAAGCCAGCCTGCAGACTGCTTGACATTGCAGCTTCTAATAAAATGTTTTCCCTAGTGTTAGTTCAACAGGGCTTTATTGCAGTCCTGTGACTCTATTCTAAATACATATTTGCTTATGTATGCTTTTTAATTCCCACCTAGCTGTAGCGTTAGGTGACAAGGTTATTTCTCTTCTGTCATCAGAGGAAGGCAGACAGAGCATCTCCCGTCTCCACTGATGAAGAAGCGTTGTTGGAGCTCAGCGGGTCTTTGGATTTTAGTGACTCTTTCTTCCATTGTATGGCTCTTCCAGTGTAAGAAGTAGCCTACGGGTTCATAATCAACAGGCAATCCTGAATCCCAGATAAGAGGATTCTTCCTTTTTAGAAGGGCAGTTTCTCCCAGGTGTATATTTTTCCAAAAGATACCTTATATACGGTTTTTAAACTGGTTTAGACTCCTGTCTCTTTTAAAGTCTGGGATTCAGTCATTGGTGACAGTATCGGACTTATGGCATCTGTGTGGATATTAAGGAGAATTGGCATGAGAACCAAGAAGGAAAGGATTCTATCTTTGTCCCCACTGGAAGACAGGCCACCTGCTGCAGAAAGTGTCATAAATGAGCCAGCTAATTAAACTTTCTGAATGCTTGCCCTGGTAATTGTTCGCATTACGTGGTTAATTCCTACCCTAGAATTAGCATCGCTTTCCTCGCGCAGGAAAAGTTGCTGTCAAAGTCGAATGAGAATGTTATCTGCGCTGAAGGAAGGATTTTCAGTTCTGCTCTGCTGGCTTGGGTACCGATGGGGATTAATCTCGCTAAGAACCGCAGGAACTAGCCCCCAAAATGTGCAGCGTTTGTTTTAAATAACTTCTCTAGCTATTTAAATTTTCGTTCCAACATTAGCAGTAGCAAGTCAGGTCCTGTATGACGCCAGTGTTCCGTCTGACATGGAGCCCGTGGGAGCAGGACTGGCCCCTTGCGCGTGCGTACAGGACGGGCTGCTGCCATCAGCTGCTGGGGCGTCATCGGCGAGCGGGCGGAGGGACCCGAGTGACGGGGTGGGGACTTCAGGCTGCTTGTAATCACTGCGTGCTTCTGCATCAAATGTGCGTTTTGCAGTTCGAGAAAGACAGCGTTACTAACTACTGGCCTCTTCACTTAATTCATTGGGGTTTTATAACCGGTTATTGCAAATATCCTTCTTCCCAGTATTTTTGGAAGAAATACTGTTCTCTGCGCAAAAAAATGGCAGTTGGGTAACAGGAAAGGCTATTTTGATGCTATTTAATGCCAACGGTCGGTCTGTTTCATACGGAAAATCTTACCGAAATAAGAGGCCTAACGGACCGAGGCAGGTATAGAATACTTCAAACAATTTTTTCATGCTTTTGTCAGTTTTTACAGTATGTGCCAAATGCTCATCCCGTGACTTTGATCATAAGATTTGCCTGTGCTCACGGGAGGGTGTTAGGGACCTAGGCAAACTGTTGTGCATGAAAAGTCACTTTTATAAAAAGATCAATGTTACCCTTTAACATTTGGCTAAAAAAATGGCACAACAGATTCTTGACTTTATGGCATTTCCATTTGTTGTTTATTCCAGCAGAAAACTAATGCCCAAACATGAATCTGCCAGGATAATCTTCATTTGGACGGGAGTCAGGAGTGCTTAATTCTTTTACGTGAAAATCCTCCTTTCATGTAATCGGGTTACCTATGAGTTAGGAGGGCTTTTTGTCTTTTCAGGTTCAGAATATCTGAAATAAAAGAAACTGTTGCTCTGTGGCTTTCTCCCGATCTGCAGTTCCACTGAGAAGATTGTGTTGACTTGAGCCTTTTAAAGTAAACTGTTGCCTTTAAGTCATGTTGACATAGCATATCTTGCCTGGTGGTAACATGCCTTTTTAAGACTTAAGTCATACTTTTTAGGGAACAAAACCATAAATACTGTAAAATGATGTGTATGACTAAACTTGCAGTCCATTGAGAATTCAGCACCTTGTTAATATCAAGTTCTTCATTGCCCTTGAAAGAAAAACTGGTGGATTGGGTTCTTGAATCCACGAGCCGATCGCTTCTGCTGTCGTAGGTCAGTTGTTTGGAGAAGGCAGGAATTAATTGGGCAACAGGGTCAGCTCCTGGAGCACAAGTCTGATGAGGAGCGGCTGAGGGAGCTGGGGTTGTTCAGTCTGGAGAAGAGGAGGCTGAGGGGAGACCTCATCACTCCCTACAACTGCCTGAAAGGGGGTTGTGGGGAGGTGGGTGTTGGTCTCTTCTCCCAAGTGACAAGTGACAGGACAAGAGGGAATGGCCTCAAGTTGTGCCAGGGGAGGTTCAGGCTGGATATCAGGAAAAATGTCTTTCCTGAGAGAGTGGTGAAGCACTGGCAGAGGCTGCCCAGGGAGGTGGTGGAGTCACCATCCCTGGAGGGGTTCAAGGAACGTGTGGACGTGGCACTGCGGGACATGGTTTAGTGGGCATGGTGGGGTTGGGTTGGTGGTTGGACTTGATGGTCTTACAGTCTTTTCCAACCTTAATGATTGTGTGATTCTGTGATTCTGTGAGTAAAGAAGATCCAGAAGAGAGGCAGAAATAAAGCCCACGCTGAAATGGGAGATTGCTGTATTCGTTCTTTACAGACGGGAGCTGACCTGTTAGGTGCTGATCTACGGAAACCTTCAGGTTCTGCATCTTCTGCAGCCTGAGTCCGCACAGAAAGCGGCATAGTGGGTTTCATCAGCCCTCCCTCTGTGAAAATTCTTCTTCCTCTTTGGGTTAGTAACTCATATAATCTTCAGTGCAAAACCTTCTGGTGGCAATCCCATTTCAGTCATTAACGTTTCTTGAACTATGAAAACCATGTTTGTTTTGTGTTTCAGAACAAAATGAGCATTGCCAAGTGTCACAGCGGATGATTTATGGTTTTAGAGTTAGCCAGAAATGATAAAGAAAGAAAAGATGAGCTATTTCTAATATATATTATAAAAATGTGTGTTACTGGGGCCTGTTAAAACATTAGAAATAAACGTATTTGTTAAAACTGCAATTGCAAATGAAATATTAGTGGATTGGCCTGTGCAGAATTATTATTCTAAACAATTTTCGTGCCATAGTAATAATCTTCTCAATATTTACGTGTTTTCATTACATCAGTATCTGGCACAAGATCATTACTGTGAATAATTTTTTCACTGCTGTTGGCCGATTTGCAAGCTGACAGGGTGCTTGTGTGTGCGTGGCGGGGTTGTGGCGGGGTTTTGGGGGGGTTAAACAACCGACTACCGGCTCGCGGCACTTAGCGTCGGGTTGTGTGTCTGAGCTGGGCTGCACATCCACGGGCTTCCTGTGCCGGTGGGACGGCGGCAGGTCCGGGGGGAGAAGGGCCTTATCTCCCCCAGCCTCTCCGGCATTCCTCTTGCCTGGCGTGGCTCGCGTTACCCCGGCCCCTGCGCGCTCCGGAGGGGAATGTGCTGTCGGTGTATCTGATCTTCACCCAGGGTTTTTCTTCTGCAAAATGGGAGCGTGGGACCTTTTTTTGCCTCGTCAGGTCAGGTCTCCGGGGTGGCTCATGAGGGGGAAGCGAGGCAGGAGGCTGTTCACCTAGTTTGGTACAGAGCGGGGGGGTGCGATTCCTTGCCTACATTCAGCCGCACAAGGACTTTCTGTTGAAAAACCATACCCTAACTTCACCTCTGCTTTTCCCCACCCCCCTTTTCAAAATCCCTGTGACCATTGATGTACCAGCTCAGCTCGGGAGAGCCAGCCAGCTGCGTGTAGCCCTTCTGGTTCCCCCCCGGCAGAGCTGCTGAGCCTTTTCCAGCTGCGGGGCCGGCCGCGCCGCCGCCTGCGGGCTCCCGAGAGCAGGAGATTTATTGCTGCCTCGGAGGTCATCGTTTGACCTGTTGAGCTTTTATTACGGGAGATGCATGAGAACAAACGTGTCCCCCCTCTTCTTTAGTTTCAGACCCCAAATTTAATTTGCAGGACAGAGAACTATAAATATAAATTATGTAAATCGAGGCTATTATGCTGAGAATCCGAGGGGCATGAAGCATGCTGACCCCTGATAGCGTCTGCGGAGTGGCTTTTCAAATTAGCCTTTCACTTTAATGGGCATGTGAGTTTAACTTTGAAATGTAATATAATAATCGCTGCATATAACTTATTCACTAGTTCTATTTCTCTGGTCTGGCAGGAATATCTGTTTAAAAACTTAAAAGTGTTTTAGTAATTGTTTTATTACAAACAAATGTTGCACAGAACTTCATGTCTTTCAGAATGCAGACTGTTAAAACACGCAGAAAAATCCCATTTCTCTAGCACTAGTGGTCAATACTGCTTTGTTACGGCCAGTTTTACCTTTTCCCTGGTCTTTATTTAAGTCTCTTGAATCTTCTCGGGATTTGCAAGGATAAAAGTGGAGTGCTCGTTTTTTGTCTTGGGCAGCATTAGCTTTACTCTGATCTGTTGTGTTGAACACCAAATCTGTTTGGTCAGACATTCAGCATGCTTTGAAATTGAAATTTTATGTTCAAAGGAAACAATAACTGAACACAGAATTTGTGTATTCGTTTTAGATATTTATAGTTCAATATCTTAAACCCTGATGGGCTCTGGGTACCTCTCTATGATCTCAGCTTTTCGACGGTTGCTGAATCGAGGCCCATTTGCTTCCTATTAAAAAAAAAAACCTTAAAAGTAGGAAAAAAGGAAGTGTTTAAGAGTATCAAGAATGTGCCTCAGTACTCGCATGCTTTAAAGTAAGACTGTACAGTTTGAAAGTTTTAACAAGAGCCATCTCCTTTGTAAAGAATGCAGATAATTTTTTTTCGGGGGAAAAAAAAAAGAAGGGGGTAACCTGATATGAGTCTGACAGTGTCGTTTAGTTAAGTGCTTCCATCTGTTGCTTGCTATTTCCCTTACTCATGACCTCTCTTTCTCTCTCCCCCTCCTTCTCCTTAGCCCCTTTGAGGAAAGCAAAGTTTGTTGAGAGCCCTCGAATCCCAGAGTCTGAGCTTGGCTCACCAACACTTTCTTCAGCACAGAAACTGGACGTTGATGCATACTGCCCTGGTAAGCTGCATGCAAAGGCTCTGCGTTAAAAGAGGGAGAACAGGCAATTCCAGCCCCGAAGGATTTTTAAATGTAGTACGGCTCCTTTTTATAGAGGGGTTGATTGGACCTTCCCCTGCCAAGTTTTATTGACTTGGCAACTGAATAAATAGGAGTTTCTAATTGACCCCCATTTACGTGTGTTACTTGCAGTTCGCTTGCGTTCCAGGCTGGCCTCGTGGCCGCTCTCCCCTCAGAATAATTTAGAAGATCTAGAGAATGTCTTTGGAGAAGATAAAAATGATCCAGTAAACATACTACTTTAAATGTAAATTTTTAATGCTGGTCTTCAGAGAGGCTGGAATAAAACCACATTTCAGAAATATCATTAAATCAACTCATGCAAAACTACAGGATCTTGTTCACCTGCATCCAAGAATATTGCTTTTTTGATTTATTTCTTTTTAAGAAATAGCTTCTTATGGATGTATCCTGTAGTAATTGTTCTTAAAAGTATACATCTTGCTAGAGGCCTCTGGTTGAAACGTAAATAGAAGTGGGTCCTGTCCCTCCCTGGCTTAACCCCGTACGCGTCTGACGGTTCGGGCAGGCAGTTGCATAAGTACCTCCAAGCCCAGACAGACCCCATGCAGATGTGTGAATGCTGTTAAATCTTTATATAGCTGCATCTCGCCGCCAACTCGGTATCATTTCCCAGATTCTTCCTAACTTGGAAGTGGCAACCTGGGGAGGGCTGGAGGCTGCGGAGGTGCTGCCCTCGGAGGAGGCTGGGACCGGCGCCGGCTTAAGGCAGCAGCAAGTGTTCCAGTGGATTTTTTGCTGAATTCTGCAGTTGCCTCCCCTGGCTTGCCCTAGGTTATGAACCAAAGGGACCCATGTTGCGCATAGGCCTCGGATGGTCGAGTGTTTTGAAATGGCATGGAAATATGTGACATCTTCCTCTTAAATCTGTAGCTACAGTAGAAAAGGTCATATGAAGAAATGATTCTCTAAAATCAGGGTATCGTTTCTTTTGGTGGATGGTGAGCTTATAGAGTATTCCCAGTTGGAGGAATTAATTGAATGTTGTCCAAATGTTGAATGTGGGCTCGCTTTCTTACTGTATTGTGTTTGAAAGAGGAGTTGTCTCAGAGCAAAGGACAGTCCCTGTACTTGGAAATACCTCCTTTGAGGCCACAGTCGCTGTGAAAAGTGCTCCTTCTTTTCCAGTCATCATGAATTACAGTTAAAATTCTGCTGTTGCAGCCCTTTCTTCTTCTAACGAAATAGCTTCTACTGTCATGTTTATAATTGTTAATAATTATAAACTTATTATGATTGCATCCACAGAGAATTATAATTGAATTGTAAATTTGGCTTTAAAAGCATAAATTCCACATTCCCATGTCTTGCGTTACGCCTTGCCGGTGTGCTTGCACGTGTGTCTCTCCCCCCTGCCCCAGCTTCTCTTGCCAGGGTGTTCTGGAGGGCAGGACTCCTGCCAAGCCCAGCAGCAGGCTCCGACAGTGGCATCTGCGATTTTTTTTTTTTTTTTTTTTTGCCTTTTGATCTCCTTCTCTTGCTGATAGCATAGTGAACTGAAAGGAAAAGTGGAGTTTCCTACTGCCTTGAAGTATCATTAAAGAAACATGAAGCATCATTAAGGAAGGAAAAAAAGTGAGAGCAAGAAAGAGAGTTGTCATAGTCCGTGCTAGTGAACAGCACTAACTCGGAGTAGAGGGAGAAACTTCAGATCAGGGGTTTCAGATTGCTAAAATGTGCCTGCCAAGGGAGCTGCTGGGAGCCCCTCTCTCCGTTGCGTCCATGCACGCTTGGCGCCCAGGACCTCGTCTGGCTGGGGAGCCTGCGCTTGCCAGGGACTGCAGCTTCCGAAGGGCCCAGCCAGGTGAAGAGGGAGCAGGGGAATCCGTTGGGGAAGGGTTTCCGAAGCCGTTTGTAGAAGGACGTCTGTGGCACGCACAATTTTCTTCTTGCAACGCTGCGGTTCCACCCTTCTTCCCCCCGCTCAGAGCTGCAGCGGGGCGCTGGCGAGCAGTCACCCCATGGATGTTCACTCATCTTCTCCGGTAGAAACGGATTATGGTTTACCTGTCTGGATTCATGGTTCCCGCTGTGAAAACAGCGGTAACACAAGTGCTGGAGGTATTGCTGGGCTAGAGAGCCGGATTAAAGGGGCTCAGGAGGTGAGACCTGGGAAGGAGGTAGGTGGCTGGGGAAGGATCCTTGTGTAGAGAAGAGAAAGAACAAAGATCTGGACGACTCATAAGGACCAAAGCACTTTGAGCCTGGGCGTAGCATCCAGCTCCGGATGGGAAGGTGGAGGAAGAGGGGCCGAGTCCCACTCTGGATTGCAACAAAGCCTGCAGGCACTGCCTGTAATCAGTTTCCCGAGGAAATACAGCTCCTTTCTTCAGTGTTAGGCTTCTTTTAACCCTCTTCTAAAACATGCGCATCCTGTGAAGGATGTTAGCACACAGCGTTAAATCCTAAGTGTCTCCGGGAATGATGATACGAGTTGAAAGAAGAGAAGAAATCAGGCTGAAGATATGCTAGAGCCTAGCAATTGAGTGGAGGTGGAGTGGTTTGTGAAGTGATCCCTGACAAGTAATGTAATTAATTATACACTTAAAGGCAGTTTAAAAGACTAAATAGCAATGAGGAGAGAACATTATCTACTCTGCCTATAGAAATGATTATTTCAATTTGAGATGCCTAGAGATGAAATTTTGCTCAATGCTAAAATGTTTATTTTAAGGCTTCAGGCAAATTTCAGCACATTCCAGGGAGGTGGTTTCCTGAGCAACCACCGTGCCACCGCGTGGCCTCGTGCTGCTGCGGGGGATCATTGCTTGTGACATCTTGCAGTGTGACTCAGTGTACGAGGTGATGCGCTCTAGACGTTTTAACTTTGAGGAAGGGAAAAGAAGGATCAGGTGGCTGGACTCTTTTGAGGGAAGTTCTAATAGGAAGGGCATAGTAAAGCCTTAAGCTTGATGTAATTTTTTTTTTTTTTTGAACAATATTCTTTGTTTTGCCAAAGAAGCCCATTAAATTCTGTAAGATGAATTTAATCGATTTAAGTGAAAGCAGAAATTGGCCCACATTTTATAGTTATTGCATTTAAGGTGATAATGGAAAAAGCTGTTTCATGGCTTTGAGAAACTCATTCCTATCAGAATTATATTTCTGTGGAAGTTTTTGTGATAGCAGCGGTCATTTAGAATTCAATCGAACCCTTTTTGACTTGGAAGATCTATGGCGGAGGAGGAGTTGTTCCTTTTTTCTTGCCTTAGTGGTGACTTTATAAGGAGGGTCTGGAAGGAATTTGATCCGTCCTCCCTCCCTGTCTCTGCTCTGATCCTGCAGAGGCGTTTGCGTGTTCCTTCTTGACAGACTTTCTGAGACAGCGGGACAGCTCGGGGATGCCACCCTCGTGGCCATCGTCACTCTTCAAGGGGGATAACATGGAAGAACAGGAGTTGACCTTCAAACCTCTGTTGTTCAAGTGTTAACCCTTTTCTGTAACGGTCTGGCAATTCACAATTTAATCTGTAAGACTTTTTTTCCCCCCAAATTTATCACAGCTCATTCCTCCTCCTTAGTGGCAGTGCTTGTGTGATGAATGGTGTCCTGGCTTCTTGGTTCTGCTTAGTCGTGTATCACGAGGGCATCTTTCTTTGAACTGCTTTTTGTTTTTAGCATGGTAGCTAAAACCTGTTTTGACTTGTAAGTGCTCAGGAAACCTACTGGAAACAGTCTGAGATGGATGGTGCTTTCAGGTAATTGCCTTTTGTCTTAGATCAATGTTTGCAGTTGCATTTTGCGTGATTTATTACCTTGTCATTGTGTTTCAAAGGCTAAGTGTGTTATGACATTATCTTTTAATTTGATTAAATTCTTCTTCAGAAATTTTGGGACACAGATCTTAAATGTCTGGTCAGGGGATGTTTGCTTGTTCCGCATTAGGCTGGCAGGCATCTGTTTCCATCCCTAATTGAGTTAGGTACCACAGCGGTGCCGCCACCACAGGCAGCAAAGGGTGATTTACCATTGCAGCGTCGTTTATGTTCATCTCATGGCTCCTTTTTCTCTTTCTTTGGTTAAAGAATCCTTGACGTAGACATCTGCTTGCTGCTGCTGCTGCTTCTTCCTTTTCATCACGTAAAATGTGTATTTTTCATTTTACACAAACCACACGTTTCTCTTAAACGCAACAAAACATTTCTCAGGTGTTAGAAAAAGGCCTTTAACAGGGAACGCGTGAAACAGTGTTGTACTCTGGTTTTTCATGGTGAAAATATAGGCAATGAGCCAAAAAAAACCCCAAGACCCCAAACAAAATCAGCCATCAGGATCCTTGTCCAACCTCTGTCATATTGGACAGTGATGAATTGGGAGGACGGCAAGGCAGTAATGAAACCGTCCATGGCCTGACAAATGGTTTTACTGTTGAATCTTGTTGTTGTCCCAGCATTATCAAGCCCACTGACCTGAAGGGAATGGGAAATCGTTGTGATCAGCCCTAATTGCAGAAGAGAGTCGTGGTCATTCGGTACGTTGGTTGCTATGGAAGCGATTGACTTTTCTCCTGCTTCTCTTGGGAGGTCAGTGCTGGTTCCTTCTGCCGCACTGAGAGATGGAAGCAGCTTCATAATAAATTCCTGGATTAACCATCTGAAACTTAACCCCCCAAAATAAAACAAAACAAAACAAAAAAACAACTCCCCCCTGCTCCGGTCTGAAATTCTGCTTCTGAGAGAGGAATAATGAAGGCGTTTTTAGACTTTCAGATGTGTCTCTCTTTGGGATCAGCCGTAGACCACTTGCCATTAGGTCTAGTTGGGTTTGCTGCCAACTGAAAGTTGCAGCTTGGAGCATGGTGGCTGGGTTTACAATTTGGGCTTTATTGAACCTTCTTGTCCAAAGGGGGATGCTCAAGAGAAGAAGTGAAAATAATACGGATTCCATATACTATTGCTGTATGGTTTATCTGTTAAATAATTTCAGGTAACATGGTATTCTTGAAGCTTCCTGGTGCGCTCTACTAACAATCAACTTCCCTTTACAACCTGGGTTTTGGTTTCATCTGTCTGAATAAAAGGGAAAATAAAAAATAAATAGGGAAGAAGCGGGGAAAAAGGCTTTAAGTGATGCAAATTCTGTTAAGGCGAAGAACTGTCCAACTTTAAGGTGTTGTGGCTACTGCCAAAACACATAACCTCGGTGGCCCCTGAAGTGTGTTTCACATCAGATACTTTAGCAGCAGAATTTCCTGCAGCTTAGCACCTTTGGCTGCCTGTCCAGATGGATCCCGGGGAGTCTAACGAGTTGTTCTGCCTCATCAAACAGGAGTGCTTGCTTTCAGTTGGCTTATTGGGAAACAGTAGCTTTTTTGTGCTAATACTTTGGCTTGAATATTGAATATTGAATATTTATAGCTTTCTGTCTTGCCAGTAAGTAAATAAGTACACAAGCAAATCAACCCTGTTGATTTTGCAACGGTGATGTGCCTACAAGGATCAGTGTGAAGCCTCCTTTTCTTCCACTTCGGAGCAGATGTGACTAGGTGCTTGATGATGAGACTTTCTCGTATGGATGGAGCATCAGAGACCTTCCCTCTACTGAGTACTTATCTTTTTCATTGCTGATGGACAACGTCGGACAAGGCCAGACTTCCGCTTGAATGAGTGACTCCTGGCAGAGGAGTTTTCTCTTCTAGTACATCGTTTTTTAAAACAAGGGCTCCCAAAATATTGCCGCTTGGGCAGTATGGCTGCAAAAGCATGATGGTCTTTGAAGCAAGGTACTCTGAGTTAAGCGGATTAGTCAGGAATCAGTTGTGTTGGGAAGCTGATGTGTGGGGCTTGTCTTCAGTACCAGCGTGGGTCACTGTTTTGCTCCAGGATTGTATTCTGATGACCATCCGTGCCGCTTAGCTGTCTTTAGGTGTAGAACATCGTGCTTTGGCTGCAAGCAGAATTGAGGATTAGGTAAGTTCAGGGACTGTTCCAGTAGGTGATGTACGTGGAACGATTGCAGGTCTTGGACCCTCAGCCCAACCAGACCTCCAACACTGTCCCGATAGTCCTTGCATGCTCAAATGCTCTCTTATCACCTCGTCGGCAAACGGCTCCATCTTCAACTCCTTGGTTGGCCTAATGTATCCATCTGTAAAACAAAAGTACCAACTGGGGATGGGACAAAGACATGGCTAATAATGAAACATAAGTCACCGTATCTTTCACCAGAGTCACTGGACCTTCT
Source organism: Gavia stellata (assembly GCF_030936135.1). Classification (NCBI taxonomy): domain Eukaryota; kingdom Metazoa; phylum Chordata; class Aves; order Gaviiformes; family Gaviidae; genus Gavia; species Gavia stellata. Next base: position 4,073,490 of record NC_082621.1, on the reverse strand, counting down.
AATGACAGATAACTTAGAATTTCAGCCTGAAGCAACTTCAGTTTTGGCTTAGATAACAGGACATTGATTTATCTCTAACCTAACATATTTTGCAAAGGTACAAAATATCCTGTCTCAGACCAAGAAATCATTCATATTGAAACATTGGAGTGGATTTTTTTTTTTTTTTTTTGCCCTGTAGGTAGCAGGTAACAAATCTGTCTCCATGCTTGCCTTCTGCTTAATTTCTTTTGGACTATTTATTATGCTTGGTCTTCAAAGGTGTCTGCTGCCAGTATCATCCTACTGAAATCTTCAGCCGTTTCTCCACCTTCAGGATCTCGATTTATTGCTGACAGAATTGGTAAAATGTGCCTTTTGAAATCCCAGCAGTGCTGCTCACTTGTTGCTAAAGACTCTGGTGTTTCTCAGTGTCTTCATGAAGTGTCGCAGGAGCACTGGTCTGCACTTGCATTTTATAATTATAAATTCTAGCCAAAACTAAATCATTGTCCCCAGATTTTCCTTTTTTTGGGAGAAAAGACCCTTCAATACTTCCAATTTGGGGAAGGTACTACCTGTCAAATTAGACTTGAGAAATGATTTCAACTTTTGGTCATCTTGTGGTAATTCTGTTTCCACTCAGCATCTGCCAGGCTGAATTAGCTGTGCATCGGCACGTCTTCTGTGTGAGCTGCAAGGGCAGCGTCGGAGGGTCCCAGGGCGACGGCAGCCCTGACCTGGCTGTGACCATGCTGTCCTAGTTGTCTTCGGGCTCTTGCTTGCAGTGCTGTTGACGTCTTTACATAAACCCAATCTTTCGTCTTAGCTCCTGGAGCTATTGATTTCTTTAGGAGTTCTTTAGGCTGAGTTTATTTTGAAGTTAGCCTTCGCCTTAGGTTTATGCCTGTCATAAGTGGAAATACTGGGATGCTAAGTGAGGCAAAAAGGAAGGAAATAATGGTCACTGGAGTTCTTCATCACAGTTGTGCCGACTAGTCTTCCCTTTTTCCTTTTGGCTCAGATATTTATTCCCAAATACTGTACAGTCTAGAGGAAGTGGTCAATAAATCTACTTTTTTTTTCCTTTTTTTTTCCTCTCTATGATGTTTTGAGATACTATTATTTTATTTCAACTCTTTATGGAGGCAAAAAGCTCAATATTCATTTTACCAGCTCTAACAATAGAAGGAGGGGTGATTGCATTTGTAGAAAACTGCTCAATCCTTTTATAAGCTTGGTTCCCATGCGGACATGAGGCCAAAGGATGGTTTGTTTGGGGTTTTTTTTGTCCTCTGCAAGAAGTACTTGAACTTCAGCAATGCTATGGAGAGCTTCTCATGAGTGAAAATATGCGGTGCTCTGAAAGCCACACCATTACTTCTGCTCTCTTACCAGTTGCCTTGACTTCCTAACCCTCCTCAGGGCTGCAGAACAAGTACTCCTTTATTCTTATCCAGCGTGAATATTGTTCCCTTTGCTGTAATTTGTTTTGATCATCGTATTCCCCCCATCCTGTCTGTCCCTTTCTCTTGGGCAGCACAGCTGCGTTTGTACACTGAAGAAAGGAGATCAATTTGCTCATAACCTCCTGCACCACAGTAGATCGTCTACTTTATTAAGCAGAATTTTTGACATTTTATGTCACTAGTTATTTGACTCCTAATCGCTTGAAAAATAATTACTTTGATTCCAAACATGAAAATTTTGGCCAGCTGCCAGTTTGAAAGTACAGCCTTGCTGGGAAGCATTGATTATACCACCATATCTTCAAATTCCTTCAGTGGTCTGTAACTTCTTGCAGGGTCCAAAATTGTTGTGTTTGGCCTGAGCCTTCCTCTCAGACTCCTCTGCTTGCTGTCTTCTGGTTTCTCTGAGTCAAGCTGGTGAGGGGTCTGGAGCACAAGTCTGATGAGGAGCGGCTGAGGGAGCTGGGGTTGTTCAGTCTGGAGAAGAGGAGGCTGAGGGGAGACCTCATCGCTCTCTACAACTGCCTGAAAGGGGGTTGTGGTGAGGTGGGTGTTGGTCTCTTCTCCGAAGTGACAAGTGATGGAATGAGAGGGAATAGCCTCAAGTTGTGCCAGGGGAGGTTCAGGCTGGATATCAGGAAAAATGTCTTTCCTGAGAGAGTGGTGAAGCACTGGCAGAGGCTGCCCAGGGAGGTGGTGGAGTCACCATCCCTGGAGGTGTTCAAGGAACGTGTGGACGTGGCACTGTGGGACATGGTTTAGTGGGCATGGTGGGGTTGGGCTGATGGTTGGACTTGATCTTACAGGTCTTTTCCAACCTTAAGGATTCTATGAAGTCCCCACTGGCTCTTCTGTATTTTCCCGTGGGGGGTCCCTGTCCCTCCGGGGAAGCATTGTCCCACCACACATGTTGGCATCTGGAGCAGGTTTCTCCTGCTGCTCTCCGCTCCTGACTGCCCGCAGAGCCTGCCTGGAGAGGTGTGTCAGGCACCGTGGCGTTCCTGGGCTCCCTGCTGTATTCCCATCTCTTCTCGGCATCTGTTTTGCTTGCCCGGCAAGAGGCGATGTGATGACGTGTGCGGTGACCGGCATGGCTGTCGCCTGTGCCTTCCCCCCTTTGGTATCTTCAGCGTTCTTTTTCCCAAATTATATGGGTGAAATTGCAGATTGTACACTGCGTAACTTAAACGCATCATGAGGACAGTGTGGTTGGTGTTATTTTTGAGTGGCATAAGACTTTCATTAGTACAGTTTACACAGTTTACACTTTAGAGAAACAACAAGTTGTAAATGGATTTCATCCAGATGGACGGTAGAGTCTTCCCTCTCTAATCCTTGAAAGGATGTGAGTTAGCAACAGCTCTAGACATCGGTTCAGTTTGAAAGTAGCATCGAAAAGCATGGAAAATACTTAGTTACATTTGTGGTTGCTCCTAGAATCGCCTAGGACAATTTTACAGAAGTCCGTGCGAAAACCACACCCGGTCCTTTCGCTTCTGATGGTATGAACATACCATGTCTCAGCTTTGCGGGATTTTTTGTATATATGAATTAATTTATGACATAGAAGTAAGAATCCTCCAGTAATGCTTTACGCTTGATATTCTAGTAAGTGGTAACAGTAGATTATTACATCTGTGTAGTATTTTTTATATCCAACCAGTACTTCTGAAATCGTATTTAGGTATATAATGGCAGTAGGTTTCAGGGATTGTTGTCAGTGTTGTAAATGCAAAGGTCGTAATTCAGTCCGATTTGCTTTTAATAAAATTTATTCTGGGAACGTGCTAATACATCAGATCTAGTAAAGAGAAGGCCTTTATACTGTTGTTGTCTCTTCTTGCTCTGTTACAAACCCACGAGCTCCCATTTAACAGCGGTTAAAGGCTACAATAAAGTGTCGTCATTTGCCTTACTGAAGTTATGTCTCCTTGCTAGCTGGTTGTGCTTTGACCTGGCAAAGCTATCCTGGGAGAAGAAAAGGTATTTGTAAAAATCCCCTTCTGCATGTTTTTCTCCTCAAGAAGCTGAAACGCTGAAATTGTGGCTGGTTGCTGCCTCGGGCGTACGAGAAAAGGATTCTCAGCAGCCTCGGCCAGTGTTGTAGCTGCTGAGGATGGGCGTTAGTACGGTCTTTGCAGATGAAAACTTAAACTGATTTTACACAGCGATGGAAATAGTGCACGCACACATAGAGAGAGAGAAGTACGTATTTCTGAAGGTTTCCTGCAACTTGGTTTTTGCCGCTGGTAGTGGAGCAGGGCTGGCTTGGCCGCGAGCGAGCCGGGGAGCAGGCTGCCGGCGGGGGGGCTGGGTCGGACACCCCCTCTGCGGAGGGCTGCGCGCTTGGCAAAATTCCCACTCACCCCAAAAAGGTCCGGAGGAGAGAATTTTTCCGAGCTTCCGTTGAAGCCGTGTCGCCGTCCGGTCGGCTGTGTTTGCACCGCGAGCTTAGTTGTACTCCAAGGCGAAAGTAGAACTCGGTGCTGAAGTTGCCCAAGAGCGGAGCTCAGACAGTTACGGCTCTGCGTTTTCTTCCGTAACAGTCGTGGTGCGGAACGTGTCTTCACGAGCTTTCTGTCAGCTTTATGATGTGAGAAATGGGAAGAGGAGGGAATGTGAGAGGTTTTGAAAAACAATTGCTGAAATTCAGCGAACGGTTTAGGTGGATGCAGCGCGACGCGCCTAATACGGCAAAATAAATGTGCGAAAGACTGTTGAAATATTTTGCTCAGATTTTGGCAAACCAATAATATTTGAAGGGAGTATTGGGGGTTTTTTTGATTGTGAATCACATTAAAAAAACCCTCTGCACGAATAAGAGTGTCAGATGCCATCCTCAAACCTGTCTGGAATAGAAGGTCAGTTCAGAGAGCTAAAAAATAAATACCAAACAACTTTATTGAAGAGTCAGGGCCTTTGATCAGTCAGTGTTTGATGAGAGGTGGTATGTTTAGAGCCGGGAGACCAGACCCATGTTTATGATCAGGACGTTTTAGAGATAAATGCCAAACCTGTGAAGGAAGAAATCATTGCATCTCTGCTTTCCATCCGTGGGGACTCGCTGCCTCCGTCGTGTTGTCCTTGGTATGTGAAAGAGCTCAGGAACCTTTTCAGGGATCTAAGTGTAATCCCGCTTTTAGGACATGTTCTGCATACCCGGGCTTATATTTATGATAATTGTGGCCTTTTTCTTTTTTTATGTATCTGTTCGGTGATCAGTGCACTGAATGTCCTCTCGTTTCCCCCATTCCCTTTTCTTTGGTACTTAAAGAGGAGCTGAAATCCAGGAAAGTCCATCCCCAAACGTGCATGCAGAGGGGTTTTTTTAAATCTAGAACATGAAATGCATTGAATTAGATTTTGTGATAGGCGGTTGCTGTAATTTCAATGCTATCTCTGGTTCAGTATGGTTTCTGATTAAAAAGAACTCTCTTTCTGACCATCCACGTGAAGGAATAGTGAAGGACAGCAGCAGCCAAGGCAGCGGGAAGGACTGCTTAGGAAGCAGTGTCTGTGTGCGCCACAACGGAGAGTTTCCCTTCCTTGAATTTCTTCTTAGAGGAAATGTCTGTGAACTCCTGCAAGAGACTGACTTAGTGGGACTGACGATGGGAACGTCTGTGGTTTCCCGTGGGAAGGACGGGGTGGAGCCGCGGGAGCCCTGCCGCAAGCAGAGCCGGAGCAGCACACAGGGCACAGGTTGAGCCGGAGCCGCAGTTCCAACACCTCCGTAGTTCAGCGTTGGATTTGGGCTAGCTAGCGGCCTTTGGTGTCCATGTCCAAGGAGAACATATTTACTTTGCCACTTGTCCGTGGGGTGATTGAAGTTGGTGGGACCGTTTTCCATTGCGCTCACGGAGCGGCTAAGTGTCTGAAGAGCAGCAGTGCAAAACCAGACATTCAAAGCAGCGTGCATGGGGTAGCCTTCATCCCGGAGGGGTTAAATTTAAAAAAAAATCTCTTCTTGATGTAAACAAGACTACTGAAAAAATCTTCCATTAATTCTGCGATTAGGGGGATATGCAGAAATGGTCAAGGGCGTTTTCCAAATATAGCTCCAGTGTATCCAGAATAATTTAAAGCAGATGTACAGCATAACGGGACAGATTCAGGTCGCGTGGAGAGAGGGAAGTCATTAGATAAAACTCTACAGTTACGTAATTGAAGATCAAAATCCTAACTGGTATCATTTCTATCTGGCGTTCCACAGGTGCTCGCTCTTTGCATATAACTGTTCTATTTCTTTTCTTTGCTAATATAAGAATTTTTTCTTTTTAAGACAAATCAGTTTCATACTCAGGCAAATTCTGTGATGGGTGCCACTAAGTGAGCTGTTACCCAGTTCTTCTTGTTAGACACTCACCGAAATAGATTTCAGATGTAATTTAAATTATATTCCGAGTCTGGTTTTGGAAGTAAAAATATAACCGTTAAACCAAAAATATTCTCTGGAGTAAAGAGGCATTGTTAGTGTCTCCCAGGGGCGCTACCCTACATCATTTATCTGGAAGATTAGACAGTGGTAGCTCTGAAACAAGTCACAGAATTACAAAATAAATCATAAAGAAATTTCATTTCCTTGTAAGCAATTGCAGATGAAAAATGTGGCAGATTTCATGATAGGAAGTGGAAGGATGGAACAGAAACGGTATTTTAAAATGATAACGTTTAAGAACATTGTACGCTTTGAATGCTTTCTTGAAAAGAGCAAACCTAATAACTGCGCTGATAAAATGATATGTTTGATTTTCAAGGAGATGCTGTGAACATTCCTGAGCACTTATGAACTCTGTCCTACTGCATGTGACTTTAACAGAGGTGTTCGAGTTGACCCCTTCAAAAATACTGGGGGTATATGTAGGTAAGACATCTGAGAGAGCTGCCAGGATCCACAAAATTGCTCCTGGAGGGCCTAAATCGGGTAAATTCCAGGGTGAATTGCAGAGCTCTTCTGACGTATTTAAAGTGGGTTGAATTTTTTGAGGGGAGGAAGGATTGGAGGTACTAAATTGCCTGACAAGCTCAGGTTATAATGTTTCTGATTTGCATTTTTGCAGTTCAGTTAAAAAAAAAAAAATTGTCATTAATTTAAAAGGATGGCAAAAGTAGCTGGGAAGCGTGGAGGTGTGCGCGGCTGAGATCTGCACCTCGGGAAGCTAAATTATTAAAGAAAAAAAGCTGTTTGTGTGTGCCTTAGGTATCTACACTCTTTTTGAAGCTTCTAAATAACTGAGTGTTGGATTTAATTACTTATTATTACTAATTACTTGGGTGGAATATTTGAAAATTGTTCTGGTGCTGCCAGGCGGGTGAGGAGAAGAGCTCTTTGGCAGGTTTGTGGCGGAGAGATGCTCCTCTCCCCTTCGCCCCCCCCAGCCCCGGTGACCTTCCTGCTCGGCTGCCGATCAGCCCCGCGCTGCCCCGCTCCCTCCCCTCCTCCCGGTCGATCGATCGCGCGATCGATCTCCTGCCCCGGCACTCCGCTCCCTGCCTCAGCCAGCTTTCCTGTCCCGCAGACCGCCCTGCCTTCGGCAACGCAAGCTCCCCGTAGCGAAATGACCTCCCGGCTTTCCAGCCCCCTGATCTAATTAACCTTCCGCTTGTCTCCCCGTCCATCCCATCCTCTTGTGGCATCTATTCCAGTATAACTCGATCCAGAAGCAAAATAAATAACTCAGTAAAAAGTCATAGTATGCTCCTCAAGGGCTAGAGATGGAGAAATCACATACTCTCGTTTTCTTGTTTCTTGTTTCTTTTACTTTGTCTTCAGGTTTCAGGGTAATTAAGTCACATTTACGTTGGCTTTTCAAATTTTTTTCCATTGCCATGAAGACCAGACTTCAAATAAGGGCGCGCTGGCGCAGGCACAGAGCGCTGGGTGGCTGGTGCCGGTTTGGGATCTCCTCCCTTCCCTGCGCCTCCGTGCTGGGGAACGGGAGGCTCTTGCCCGGGAACAGGAGACCCTTTCCCGGGAACGGGAGGCTCTTCCCCTGCGGGTTTTTGCTTCTGTTTATTCCGTTTCTGGATGGCTCTGTGCATGCAGTGGTGTTAAGACTGCGGGCTCTGATTTTCTGTTTCCAGCGTTCTTCTGCTCTGATAGATAAAAATCCCCATAGCCTAAACACCTGTAGTATTTTAATCTGAAAGGACAACCTGTTTCACATCTCGGTTGGAGCTTTTATTTCTTTCTGTCGTACAACGCTGCAGTTACCTGTCTCTTCTGACGATCAAGGATTAAAAGAAAGAAGTGTCCTTTGGTATAGCTTTTTGGTGACTCTACCTAAAATTCGATTGCGTGTTTCATGTAGCTTTTTGGATATTCTTCTTCTTCTTTGGCTTTTTGGAAGATATCTTTAATTTATGTATAGCTCACTACAAAAGAATTTGAATGTCTTATTTTCGAGTTCATTTGTTTTTGCGGTGCAAAGTAAGGCTGGTTGCTTACATTTTTCTGACCAAAAAAAAATAAAAATCCCTGTACTGCTTGGACAAATTACCTCTCCTTCCAACCAAGGTGCAACTTCTGAGACTAATCTATCTGGGAGCTGTTCATGGGTTTTTATTTATGTTATTAGAAATAAGCAATTCACTGCGATGTGTTTGTACTCTGCGGGCTCTATCTTGATGAAAGTCCTTGGACTAGTGGCAAACATCTAGTAAATCTCCTTTGGTTTGGACTCTGACTTCAGCACCTGCAAAGCTGACTCCAGGTTGGAGCACTTGCCTTGAAATGAAACGCAACAAAATCCACGCGGGGAAAAGTTTCTCTGCTGAATTCCTTGCTGCAAAGGGAAATCATTTTTAGTCAGACTCAGAAAAGGGATGGGGAAATGCAACAGCGTGTGCAAAGAGGGTGGAAGCAGAAGTAAGGTCAGCTCTGGCTAAAGCTGAGCAGAGGTGAGACGGGTGCGTGCCGTGTGGGGTGTCCCACCGGCGCAGGCGGGTGACCGGCAGCGGCGGGACGGGCTGGGTCACGCCGCGGAGGGGCTGCTGTGCCTTCCACGGCCGCTTCACTGCGGCGGGGCTGAGCGGTAAAAACCTCTCCCTTACAACCAACCAAGACATAAACGGCTCAACCAGGTAACTGGAGGTGTCAGCTGGCATGGCAGTGCGAGTTACGTGCTCTGCCGGGGGAGTCGGAGCAGAGCGGCGGGGCAGGCAGGTATGCTTTACCCCCGCAGCTCGCCAGAACGCTTTCCCTCCTATTGCTTTATGCGTGTATATATAAAAATATATGCTTTCTGCACGGCGCAGCAGCTTCAGACCACGAACGACGCTGGGATCCCAGGTTGGGATCTCTCGGATCCGCTGATTGACTTCAGGTTTGCGTGTGCGTAGCTGAGCAGTCTGTTGCTGTTTATTGATATGCTAGAGGCTGCTGATTTGAGCTGACTGTAGTATGTGTGTTTGAGCTGCTGCAGTTCGTTACAGCACCCGTGTCAGGATACCTAAAAATATCTCCGGCCGGTTCTGTTATCAAGTGTGCGCTCAAATTTCCCCAGTGAGGCTGGGGGAACCGAGAGCACTGAAGGGTGTGTAGAATTTGGCTGCAGCACTCGTGGCGAGGGAGGGAGAAAACCCCAGTTATGTCCTTTCGTTGAACTTAGAAAGAGAGTATTAAGTCTTGCTGTCAACTTTGAAAGGCAAGTTACGGCTTCTTTCCCTAATACCCATTCACAGGCATCTCAGAGCCGTTCTGTCTCTTCTTTGACACTCAATTAAATGACTGCACTTATTTTTAAAGACCTAAAACCAAAAAGAAGGAATAATCCAGTACAATAGTGCTTTGCCCAAGTTCAAAGTTATCTGTACTTTGAAAGCCACATTATAATAAGATAATTGATAGTTCCACACTAAACGTGATGCTCTTGGAGCTCGGCTGCTTCAGTTGCAGCTCTTGGTACCTTGTGCCATGAGCAGCATCTCGCAGGTGAATTAGGGCTGTTATCGAAGCAGACAATTATTATCCTCTATATCATCATCTTCTTACGCAGTGACCTGGGACAAGCTCATCATTTTCTTTATTTTACAGGTGAAAGACACCTTTGTGCCCCTTGGAGATATTTTAGGGGTGGTATAGAAGGGGGGAGGTTTGAGGGCAAGGTTAAGCCCAGGCTCCAAGGAGCAAGTTGTTTGGTTTGGGAGCGGTTCCTAACGCTGAGCCGAAGGAACCCCGCTGTGCCCAGCGCCCGGCAGCCTGCCCCGACGCAGTCTGGGCGCTCTCCCTGAATCCCGCCCTGGGTGGGCAATGCGGAGAGAGACCCAGCTTTTCCTTTCCTCCGAGATGTGTAAGTTAGCACGGTTTGAGTGTTATTAATAATCGTGCATTCTGAAGACAGAATGGGGAATGCCTAATGAACTTCTAATAATTACGAACGGAGCCATATCCTTGATACGGATCTCTAGGATAAATTCTAAAAGTGTACTTATTTAAAGAAAAAAATAACCCTGGAATTAAAAGTCTCTATCACTTTCGTTTTACGTAAATGCATCTGTTCTGGATTTGACTCCCAGAGATAGTAAATGCCCACAGATTGAATGTGGGTGGTCAGCAGTTCAGAAAATTGGGCCATCCATCTAAATTTGTCTCTATCTTAAATCTATCCTATTCACGTCAGCGTTGTTTAAAGCAGTACAATAGGGATTCAATAACTTAGAAGACAGCTTCTATTATCATACTGTATCATCCATTTTCATAACAGTGAAGTCACCATGTAGGGACTGCTCCAGATGCTCATCTCCCAGATTTGACGGTGCTTATGGATGCAGACGCGGTTGCATGTGAGATGCTCCAGGGTTTTTAATTTGCAGTAGTGCAGGTGAGACACCAAAAAATTGCTCTAAGCTTCCATGAGGTGTACACTGTGAGTTTAAATGGGAATTTCTGGAAGCAGCTGGCTTAAATTTTCTGAGATCTCGTACATACCCCAGATTCTGTGATTTGTGGTTTTCGGTTACAGTTATCAAAAAGCAATATTTAAAGTAACATCATCTCACTGTAGCTTCAGGCTGAGTGCTGGAGCACCCCGGAGCCAGGACGGAGCTGGGAAATTGAGATCGGCTCTTTTCCAGATTGTACATTATCAGATGAATAATTAACTGTAGACTAATTGCAAATCCTAATTAGTCTCCTACAGCTGCACTGAACACAGTATTGCTTCAGTGTAATGTGGAAAGAACTTGACCTTCAGGCTTTAATGCTTCTGCTGGTGTGAGCAGGGAAGAACTTGACTTTCAGAACCCAACTTACCTTTGCGATACTATGAGTCAAAAACCTCCACAGATTTTTGTTATAAAATTAAAAAGACATGGAAATGCCAACATGCATGGCCTTCTTGCAGGTGTGCATTGCTAGCTGGAAGCTTGTCTGTGCTGCTCTTCCTACAGATGGGAAAAAATGAGGAAAAATAAACTGTCTTTTTGGGTTTGACCTGTTTTATAGACTTGGTGGGGAACTGGCAGGTGGACTTTGCTTTGTATCATGGCCCATACTGTGATGCACGGGGAGGTTCGGTGTCTGGAGAGCAGTGCTTTCTACGTGACCGTGAGCGTGTCAGAAACCGCAGATGGCAGCAGAAGATGCACACGGGTTTTCTGTCCGGTTCTTTGCCGTTAACCACTTGGTAGCGCAGGTTGGCTGCTCTACAGCTCATGGAGTGCTTTCAAAATGGCACGTGTAGGCTTGGTTTCTCTGCGAGTAACTTGGAGGTGGTTTCTGTGAGAGAGAGGAGAGGGAATGCTCTCCCTTCTCCATTGTTGGTCCAGGAAATCTCGTTCCCCTGCGGCTCTGGTGCTTCTGGTATGGGGAAAGCAAGACGGCTGTGTTTGCTTCCATGGGAGGTGCTGAGAATATAATGAGCAATGAGAGGAGAAATAAGAGCTAATGTTAGAAGAAAGATGTGTTGACAGCTGGAGCTATGCATAACCTAAAATTAAAGGCCAGCATATAACGTTAAACCAGACTTGAATAACACGAACAACCTGAAAACCCGGATACTGATGTTGCAGCATGGAAAGTTAGCGGTGATTTGTTGGTAAAAACACTGAGCAGTGGCCAAGGTAAACAATTCCTGACTGAATCTGTTTTTCTTCCTGCTTAGGTGATACTGAGCAGGAGCTGGGACCCCCTCCATCCGTAGATGAGGCAGCAAATACACTCATGACTCGCCTGGGCTTCCTCCTCGGAGAGAAAGTCACGGAGGTACAGCCAGGGCCCCAGTACAGCATGGAGGTGCAGGATGAGAACCAGGTACGACCCCGCCAACCCTTCCTGCTGGGACAGCAGTGACTGCGCGGGTTATGGTCCCAGCATGTGAGAGAGCGGTTTATTTTCTAATTGTACGGCAGCTGAGTGTCTCATAATGGTGAAATAATTGTTCTGAGGTAAAAGGTTGTATCTCCTCGTTAAACGGTGAATCATTACAGTGCAGCAGTACGTGTTTCGGGGATCAGCTGCTACCGTGTGAAACAGCTTCTGTTGTTTTTCTGTTTCTGCAAACGTTGTGGGAGTGGGTAGCATTTCTAATCAGATTATAGTGACCAAAATAACCCGTACTTCCATGGCATCTTACATGCAGCATTTCAAAAGTATTTTAGCAATGTTACATAAAGGCTCACAGTTTCTCCAGGAGGGAGAGGTAAGTGGTAATAGCCTGATTCTACAGATAGTCACAGTTTTTGCTCATGTTTGCTGAACAAGGTGATTTCATGCTTGAAAACAGATACAGAAAGCAAATTATAAAATCTTTATTGTGTTGGAGTTTGTTACATCCCCTCTGGCTGGCTGAAAACCGAAATAGCAAAAAGCTCAGGGCTGCCATGTAGATTTTGTAGAAACTGCCTGAGTTTCTCCCTCCTTCTGCTCAAGCCTGGACAATATACCTACTCCCAGCGGTGTTGAGAATGAAACTAGAGACAGTTTTTTCCTTTTTTTTTTTTAATTGACAGATGGATAGTCCAGTATGTAGCACAAGAGCATGAAACTCAAAGCCCAGTTCTAATTCTCTCTCCTTTTAACAGAGCCATTGCATGACTCTGCAGAAGTCACTTAGATATCTAACATAGGCATTATTAAGAGGACCTGACTTAAAGTCTTGAATTCCTTAAAAAAAGCGTCAGTGAAAAGTGGCAGCCAGGAAGGTGGTTTCTGTGCATTCAAGCTGAGTGCCCGTCGTGGCCCCGGTGGCACGTGAACCTCTCTCCCATCCTGGGCCACTTGGAAGGAAGCTCAGAGACCGGTTGCTCCACCGAGCCCAGGACTGCCTGGCACAGAGCGGGCAGTGCTCTTGGCGAGCAGGCTGGAGGACAGCGTCCTGGGGTCTTGACTTGAACCAGAAGGTTTTTGATCTTCTGCGTGGGCTAAAGTACGCTTGAGAGCCAAGAAATGTGGTTTGGTGAAGTTTTTGCCTTTAACGTGTTCATTAAGCTTTTAACGCTTTCATTCAATTTTTTATGCAAGTTGTGGTGGATTTGAAATGTACTTTACTATACATTGTGCTAGAAAATGTACTTTTAACAGGCACCTATTTGAACTGAATACTTCAAAGCCAAGCAGAGCTTTCTACTATAAATGGTTCCTTTTGTTGTTGCCTTTTGACAAAAATTAAAATCCCATCTTTTCTCTAAAGCAAAAGAGGTCTTTGGAGAATAAATAAAAGAAAAATCTAAAGAGAAACAGCAGAGAGTTGTCCTCTAAAATAGATTGATATCTTGGGCCGTGTGCTAATTTTTGCATGAAAAAGTTTTACGGGGCCTTTGAATGCCGTTCATGTGCTGGTGAAGATAAAGAGAGGCTGGTTCCTCAATTACCAAGTTAATTTTTTTACTTTCTTTGTGAGCATCTCCTGCTGTCAGCACTTGCCTAGAATCGCAGAATGCTCGAGGTTGGAAATGGCCTCTGGAGGTCATCTCATCCAAGCGCCTGCTGAAAGCAGGGCTAGCTTCAAAGTCGGACCGTGTTGCTCAGGGCTTGTCCAGGCGAGTTTTGAAGATCTCCACGGGTGGAGAATCAACAGGCTCTCTGGGCAGCCTGTCCCGGGCTTGGCGACTCCGATTGTGAAGGGCTTTTTCCTCCTTCCTAATAGAAAATTGCCTTGCTACAGCCGGTGACTGTAGCGTCTTGTCCTTTCCCTTTGCACTTCGGCGAAGAGCATGGTTGGGTCTTCCGCAACCCCAACCCCCGGCAGATAGTGGAGGGCTGCAGCTACCCCTAGGTGCAGTTTAGCTGTCCCTTCTCCAGGCTGAATGAACCCTCTCCGTCAGCCTCTCCTCCTACATCGTAAGCTCCAGCCATCTAACAGTCTCGGTGGCCCTCCTCTGACCTCTGCCATCCACCGCTGGCTGTCTCAGGACAGGAGCCGTGCACAAATCCTGTCCAAGCTAAAGCTGCTTCTGAATTGCAGCAAATCTTCTGAAAACCTCTCCAACTGTCCTTCCCAAATTGAATTGCTTCAGCTACCCTACTTAAAGTAGTGTTGAAAATCATGCAGCGAGACATTTATGGGATTGGCAAGGATTAATTCTTCCATTAATCATTGATTAATTAAAATCTGATTGAGACTTTGACTTCTAGTTTGCACTTGAATTTAAAAATGAGAACAATTTTCTAGGTTTTAATGTGTTAATTTACGTGGCCTGGGCAAAGAAAACGTTCTTTGTATCAGAAGCTGCTGCTTGTTATTCTAACCATGCTTTGCCTTCTCAAGCGAGAAAATAATTATTTGCAATCTCGCCAATGCTTGAGCTAAAGAGAAGATAAGGAACAGAGGTGTTTTCACTAGAACTGCCCCAATCTGTAAATCGACAGACTGCGTTCTCATTCAATTGCCTTATTTTGAATATGTCAAAGGATGTATTCTCTAATCCAGATTGCTATGAAATTGCGTGTTTTATGCGCTGTCTCGTTCTTAATCATGCCTTCCTTAATGAGACATCACAAATGCTGAAGAAGAAATCCTTTTTCTCCTACTTTTTGGGAAACTATTTTTTAACTGCACTGCCTGCCAGAGAAGCACAAAGGACAATGAGACTGTGACAGAACAGTTTAATTTTTCAAAGCTTAGTGAAAATGTGACAGATGAAACAGCAGCAATAATAATACAGAATGTTCTGTCAATGGAAATTTATATTTAAAACTTGCACAGAGGAACATTTTCCTCTATCAATACAAAAATAAAACATGTCAATCAACGCCAAGTGATATACCATGTTATTTAGTAATTTCCAGTTGCAAGTAGCTTCTTCTTAAGAAGCTGCATTGATAAAGCTACAAATAAAAGAACGTATAAGAATATCACTTTTGGCATTTCATGACACAATAGTGTGATCAGCTGGAGGGAAGATGAGTGTAGCCTTCTTGCACTAAATTTTAATTTGCTTTAAAGGGTAATTTTTCTGTGTTTTAAGGTTAGTGGATGTTATTTTGTTAGTACTGAGATAAGTTTCAGCAGGGATTTGTTTAAAATAACAGTTGAAACAAGGACACAGGAAAACCTCAGCATAAAGAATTTATAGTAGTAATAATGCTCCACATTCTGAAAGATCCCACATGTGAGCTGATGAAATTTTTAGATGCTGTAGTCTGAGGTTGGAAGGCGGCTCTGGAGATCGCCTGATCCAACCCGCCCGCTCGAAGCGGGGTCAGCTCAGAGCAGGTTGCTCAGGACCATCTCCGGTTGGGTTTCGAATATCTCCGTGTCTCCTGTGTCCGATGCTCCAGTCCTTCAGTCAGCTCCGTGGTCCTTTGCTGGACTCACTCCAGTATCCCTGTCTGCCTCTTGTACCGGGGAGCCCGGACCTGGGTGCAGCGCTCCAGGTGTGGTCCCGCCAGAGCTGAGCGGAGGAGAAGCATCACCTCCTTCACCCGCCGGCATCGCTCTTCCTCATGCAGCCCAGGATGCCCTTGGCCTTCCTTGTCCCAGCCTCAAAAATTAGATTACCCTAAAGGTGATGCCATTCATTGTACTGTCAGTGAGTTAAAGAAAACGAATAGTGGAAAAAGCTAATTTAATAGCTCAGGTGTACTGATGGAGTCTGATCAGCTGTGGTGAATCAGAAGAGACAGTCCCGCTGTAGTGGGTGGGCTCAGTGAAAACATCTGCTTGATACATAGCAGCAATCCAAACATTGTAGGTTATGTTAATAAGAACAATAAACCCCAGCAATTTTAAGGGGAAAAAATAATGGAGTATTTTCATTGAATACTGACTGACACACAAGTAGTTTTTAATTTGACCACTAGAATTAATGAGTTAGAAATAATTTTGCAAAATTAAAAGCAGATTTACAAAAACCAGTACGGTCTTTAGACATTTGAGAAGATCGCTGTATGAGAAGGTGAAAAAGGTGTGTTGAGGGAGAAGGCGCATGACAAGTGATGTACCAAATGTGTGGTACATCATCCCGGAATATAAAGGCAGCCAGAATTTATAGAGCAGTCAGCTTGCCTGCAATTCCTAGAAGGCTACTGGGGAAAAGAGAGATGTATTTGTAAGTACCTAGAACATAAAAGAATGGAAAATAACAATAACCGCGATCCACTAGTGGCACCGCAAATTGGATGGGGAGAGGAAAGCGTTGGTTTGCCTCTCCTGAGTGCTTCAAAAGACGACGATGTGGCGGCAGCCGTCTCATTCACCGGTGGATATTTTATATGGATACCCGAGGGAGATTATAAATTATCATGGAAATACTCACACGGTTCATCTTCTACTGTGTTGCAATCTCTCTGTTTAATACACAAACACGCCCGTGGAGCTGTCACATTAGCACTCTGTCCCTGGTTTGTCGACGTGCTAACGCACGTTCGGGGTACTCTGTAATTAAGGTAAGATCGATGCCGTCACGCTGGCGTGAAAGCAAAGGCGTGGGGCGGTGGAGGGGGATGCCTGCTCCGGCACTGCCCCGTCCCACCACTGGCAGGGGTGCTCTGTTTCGCCTCCAGCGCCAGGGTGGTCGCCCTCTGAGTAAGAAGTTTTACAAGCCCCGTTGGGATACTTTGGACAAACTGGATTGCTTCCCAGTAGCTACACATGGTACCTGGCCTTATAATTTAAAAACCAGTTAATCTTTCATATGTTCTACTTACAAAAGTCTGTCCTGGGTATTTTTTCAGCTTCAGGTATGAAATAGTGAGGAAGAAAAAAAATCAGATGTCAAACCCGTTCTGCAGTTTGGAAGCATGATGCTCTCTGTGGTCACCTTGGGTTCAAATGACATGGAAAAGGGAATACAAATCTGTACAATTATTAGGGAAGTATTCACACAGAATAAAAGAAATGTCATTTAAGCAAATTCCAAATGGGGAAATAACCTCTGCTCTTCCTTCTGTGGGACCAGGATTGTTTTACAACGATGAAATAAATACTGTCCGCAGAGGCTAGCTACAGCAAAGAGCAGCGGTGCGAGAGAGAGGTGATGGCGTGCCGCAGCGTCCCCCGAGCGAGGGGGAGGTGGGGTGACCTCCTCGCTGCAGAGGCCAAAAGACAAATTTATGGGAGGATCACGTGCTCAAAAGCCCATATTTTTAATGCTTACTTTACACATCCTCGTCTGCTCGAGGGGAGGTGGACCGCCGGCCCGACCCGCCGCGAGGGCGGCTGCTCCTCTGCCGCCCGCACCGTGCCCAGGACGCCTGGGCTGGGGCGCGGGGGTGAGTTTTGTGGAGGCATTGAAGCTGCTCATTTTAAAGTTATTTCCAGATGATCGCTCTGAAGTCCAGTGTGAGGGCGATTAAGTCACTGTGTTGGGTAAACAACAGCGTCTTCCCAGCGCTGCGGTCGGTGAGCCGGCTCCAGCGCCCGCCGTCCTCCGGTGACGGCGCAGCAGTTGTTGTTGCCTGCAGATGCTCTAGGACATCTCTCCGGGGAGGAGAAGCTTTGGCCAGCGAAGCCTGTGTATCCAGTAGCCTGTGGTTAAAACAAGGGCTCTGTCTTGTATCCCAGCTTGTCTCAAATTGAATTCAAGAATAATTTTGTTTTCTTAATAAACTAATCTCCGTGCACAGCATCGGATGCATGAACTCCCCCAAGCTTCCTGCACACAGTATCTTATAGGGTCTTTCCAAAATAACTTTCTAAAACACCGTTTTTTCTGTGCTGCTGCATTTTTTTGTTTGTTTGTTTTGTTCTGCCTTTGGAGAGCAACCTTTTCTCTACTGTTTTTTCTTCTTTAAACTTTTTCTGGTGGGGAAAGCATGTCTGGGCGGGGAAGGGCTGTCTCATATCTAGATAAGGGATTTCCAGCTTCCTCTCCGCAAGGGTGTAAAACCACTCTTGTTTTTCTTGAACGGAGGAAACGTTTACAGAGCAAAATAAAAACTGTAGCCCCACGGAGGTTTGGGAGCAGACGGAAATGGCCCAGAGGTCTTTGTAGGATTTCCTGGATATGATGTGTCGTGCTGTAAGTAAAGGTGAGATCATGCTGTACACTTACCACCCTGGAGATCTCCGCTTAAACAGAGGCACAGAATTTACCTCACTGCGTCATAACTTTTGCTTGTTTGTGCTTTTTTTTTTAAACTTTCAGTTCAATGCTAACAAAATCATCAAAATTCCTAATAAAATATGGAATCAGGCTTTTGGTAAATACCGCTTTATTTGTTTTCTGTGTTTCCTATTGAACGTGGAAGCTGGACTCTCTAAGGAATGAAGTAGCGAACGGGCCCAGCGTCTCTGCGTTTTCCACGGATGTGGGGTGGCAGTGGGCATTTACACTTTGAACAGTAAAGCACTTTTTCAGCTTCATCACACAAAGCAAATCCTCAAGCCTGAGCTATAGAAAGACTTTTTACCCCACAGCAACTGGCTGTGCTGAGTGACGTCTTCCCGGTTGCCCTTTTGCAGAGCTCGGCCGCCACGCAGCGCATCAGCCCCTGCTCCACGCTGACCAGCAGCACTGCCTCGCCGCCCGCCAGCAGCCCCTGCTCCACCCTCCCGCCCGTCAGCACCAGCGTCACCGCCAAGGACTGCACCTACGGCGCCGTCACCAGCCCTACCTCCACGCTGGAGAGCAGAGACAGCGGTATCATAGGTGAGTGCTCTCATCCTCATCCTCCTCCTCGCCCTGCTGCGAAGCCAGGTAGTCATCGACTGTGTTGGTTTGACAAGCTTTATTTTTATCATCTACATCCATTTGCTAATTAATGGGATGGTTTGGCATTATTCAAGCTCATACTGCAGTGTCCAAGGTGAATTGTACCCCTCCATCTTCCATTCATCATAGGTAGAAATACGTAGAGTTGGTGAAAATTGGGATGGATGAGGTTGATAAGTAAATTATTTCACAGAATCACTAAGGTTGGAAAAGATCCGTAAGATTGTCAAGTCCAACCACCAACCCAACCCCACCATGCCCACTAAACCATGTCCCGCAGTGCCACGTCCACACGTTCCTTGAACCCCTCCAGTGATGGTGACTCCACCACCTCCCTGGGCAGCCTCTTCCAGTGCTTCACCACTCTCTCTGTAAAGACATTTTCCTAATATCCAGCCTGAACCTCCCCTGGCACAAGTTTTGGAACTTGTTTAAATGGTGAAAGAGTTCTCTCTTTCTTATTTTTGCATCCCATCTTCACCTTTTTGCTTCTTGCAATCTTTCTTCCCAACACATTTTTGCCTCCTTTAATTCTAGTGAGGTTGTTACTTCTTCTTCCAAGTTTTTCTTCTGTTCTGCATCCTCTCCTTCAGCTGCTGCCCATGCCCGTTTATGATTGTGGAGATGCTAATTTAGAGAGACGCAAGCTTTTTGGCCCGATAAGGAAGATGGGATGGTTGCAGTGCCTGGCAGTGGCTGTTATTTGGGGCTGCCATCCCTGCCTACTACCTCAAGTAATTGGAGGCATCTGTTTTCTCAGCATTTTCCTTCCCTTAGTGCCATTTAGTCCATAGCCGCTGTTCTTTGATGTCAGAGGAAAGAGAATGGATGATGGCATCGCGTTCATAGTTCAAATACTATTGGATTATACTATTACAAATATAAAAGACTTGATTATCTTCTGTGCCCCATGTCTGTTGCTGCCACCTTATCAGTGACTCTGTGCCTCAAAAATGACTGTTTCTCAGCCTTGGGCAGGAGCAGGATTAAATTAACACAAATTTCAGTGAATTTCTCTACCTGCTGTAGCCGGTTTTTCATTCGAGTGATCCGTAGGTTGCAAGTGTAAAGGATCTTGAGAAAATCACATACACAGGTAATATCTGTTCAATAACTGTAACGGCAAAATGGGATAAAAGTAATGTCTGGGTAACATCAGGCAGGATGGTCCTTGCTTAGTTGTTCTTGCCATGTGTTTTATGTTGAGTATTTCTCCAGCTAAGAAGATTGTACTTTGTCAACAGTTTATGTAGTGCTTAAAAAAACCAAACCAAAAACAAAACCAAGGAAGGTTGATAATTTAGGGAGGTTAGTTGTACTAGTGATTAATATTTTGCTTGGCTGATCAGGAAATCTGAGCTTAGTTCAGCTCCTGTATGCCACAGCAACCTTTGTAGCACTTCTGCCTGCATGATCTTTAAATGCAAATACGTAAGCTATTCTGAGCTGCATAACGAAGTAGGTTAATGAATTCTGGGAAAAGTCATTGCAGTATCACACCCCCTTCGTTCTCTGCTCACCGTGTCCCACGATCAGAGCTTCACCCTGTCCGCCGGCAGCCCCGTGCAGCCTGGTTGGGCTGGAGGATCACGGTGAGTAAAAGTGGATGCCTGACTCCAGCTGGGTCTTGCCTCTCAGCAGAGCTGTGAGTTAAGCCTGAGACTTGAACAAAGCCTGAAGTGGAGCCGCAGAATCGGCAAAAATGCGTGTGCTTTGCTCTTATGAGCTGCTCTTACTAAAGAGGTTTGTTGGTGCGTGCTGTGCTATCGTGTTGGGCTCCTCTGGCCCTCGTGGTTGGTTGGCAGCTGCCGACCCGCAGGTGATGAAACTGTAGGTTGCTGCAGGTTGGTTTCGTCTGGAGTGTCTTGTCCACGTGAAAGCCAGAGAAGGTCCGGGTGGCCTTTGCGGTACACCTGTGTGTCAGAGAAGCGTCAGCATGATCCCGGTTCCTGATGTGTTAAAGTGTTGAATTTTTTTGCTCAGACTTTCTACTCTCTCCTTTTTTCAGTAGGTCTATAGTAATTAATTTTTAAGTCTGAAACATTTTTTTATTCGCCCCTCACAAGGAAGATTCCCTCTTAGAGGTTCTTCTGTCGGGAACTTAGATTTTCCCATGGAAACTTTGGAAAATAAAAGAAGGTGGCTTATCCCAAGGCTATGTTAATGTATCCCAGATGGAAAAGTCATGCACAAATATGTTCGTGTGGAGTAGGGGAAGCACTTTTCAAGGCTTTCAAAAAGCAAGGCTTTCCTCTGCTAGTGTTCGCACTCAAAGGGAAACAAGAGCCTCTTTCTCCCCTTGTTTCCTCCCCCCCTTTATTTTGACAATAGCATTTTCAACACCTTCTTATTCTGGCATTTGATAGAAGCTGAACAGCTGTAACAAATTGTGGGGAAAATGGTCTTCTCCAGTCATACTTTCCAGCAGCGAAAAAAATTGGGAGGTTTTCCACTAAGTCTGGTTTTCCGTACCTCCGCTGTCTCCTGCAAGCATAAGGTCAGGTCGAGCAAGGGGAGGCTGTTTTCCCGCAGGAGGTGGATGCGCAGTTTGGTCATCACCCTCCCGTTGGGATGGGAATTGGGTGTGCAACAATTTTGAAAGGTGCTCTCTGCATGACAGCAATTCCACAGAATTATTTTCTCTACGGAACAGAGCAGACAAATTGTCCACGTGTAGGAAGCAAAGCCCACCTCGCGCTTTGCTCTCCCCTTTAGGAACACGTCAGCTCCTTTGTTTCTGGAGGGTCAGGGATCAGGTTTCCCTTTCGGTTGCATTCCTCGATTATTGGATACAGATCTTCTTGTATGCACATCCCTTGCTTATGTTTGTTCTCTGCAAGGGTGACTGTAATGACGTGGCTTTTGGTCTGAGCAGCTTCACGTGGTACCTCAAAAGTGTAAATCTGTTGGAGATTTCCTTGTCAAAACTACTTATGGTTTTGTGCCGTTTCTATGTGTAAAGAAAGAGTGAACATTTCCCTAGGTATTTCATGTTTCCTGACTCCTGGCCCCTCCTGCTCCTCCCAAGTAAGTGATTTAAACTATTAACTCGTTAGTGCCAAGAAGGTGTATTTTTATAATAGGCAGCTCCAATATATTTCTTAGTCATCTTGATAGAGGTTATGGTTTGGGGAAGATCTCTTGATCTTTGCCACCGATCAGTCCTGAGCTGCACCGAGCATCCCCTCCAAATCTCGCAATCACGAATCGCCACCGAATTTGTATTTTAAAAGCACAGCGGCTTCGACGTGTGCCCCAGAAGGTTAATGTGCTATTTGTAAAATACTTGAGAATCAGCAAAGGATAGAAAACAGTTAATCAGAGTGGGAAGTCGGTCCTTACACCGTTATGCATAATTGCTTCTCTCCATGTGATTTTTGCTTAGCATGAAATGGTTTTGTACATGTTAAGCTCATTTTACATAATGTGTATTGCTAGACACAGCATTGATTTGTCAAAGTTAAATCGGAGTGTGGCTCTTTAGGTGCCGAATTAACTGCGTTAGGAGCCTAACCACCCACTAAGGTGTACAGAGTGGGCATTTTGGTGCTTTAATCTGGGTGTAAAGACCAAATTTTAACCAGTCAGGTGTTCTCTGATGATTTGTCCTCTTGGAGTTATTGCTGTCCATTTGTATGTCACCTCTTACATAATTTCAATTATTAGAGAACAAGCATGTCGTATCTCTAATCTGCACAGCACAGGGACTATTTCATGCTTGCTGATCGCTTAATAAATGCATCGCTTGGGTTGGAACAGACTTATTTTGAAATTTCAGAGCCGCTACGGTAAAGGCAAGTTCACTCTACTTACGTTGAAAGGGTAACAAAAAATGTTACGGGGTCCAGATCTTCAAAGTCAGACGCTCTTATTTGTAGAAGAAAAGAAATGGGGAAGGGGAGCGGAGGAGGGAGGAGGTGAGCCAAGAGGAGAGGTAGGAGCAAGTCAGCCCTTTCTCCTGGAAGCCACTAAATCCTTCCCGTGTAAAACAGAATGGCTGGTGAAAATGCTGACCTGACTTTAACCTCTGAATAGCTTCCAGGATTTTTTGGCTCTCGCTATGTAAAAGCAGCCAACTGTTAATGTTCAAAATCTGCTACTGAAAAGAAAACTGGTCAAAGAATCACGTGCTGCTACGGGGGAACTTTGCACTTCACGTCCCCACGGGAGCGGACTGTAAAGTTTTGCTGCTTGAATGCAGCAGACTAAGAAAATCTCCAGCAATCTTAGCAAGCCTGCAAAAGAAAACAGAAGACATTTCTTGCCAGTATGTAAAGCTCACCCAAGTGCTCGTGATGTTCAAGCAGCACTTTGCGTCGTTCAGCAGCAGTCTCCCAAGGGTATTAAAAGAACGGCTCTTTGCTGTGTTGAATCTTCCTGTAGAAGTGCTGTAATTTACTCCGATAGGAAACGGGGCCACGCTTGTTCTTAAAGTCCTGTGATGATCTACACCGTGTTCCCGGCTTAATTATTAGGGGGATCATCTTGGGCAGGGAAATAGGTATGATGTTAAAGCAGCTTAAAGGGAAGCCAGCGAGCTGCGTAAATCCTCTTGCGCCGCTGCCGCAGTGGTGTAATAGGTCTAATACCATGAGGACCAGTTGCCTTCACTTAGATTTTGTGGATTTTTACGGTGAAGAACAAGATGTAAAGGACCCCCGTCCCCTCCTGGAGGTGCCTGGCGTGTAGCTTTATTCACTTTCTTTTTTTGCTGTTTTTTACTCTGGATCCTGAGCTTTCATCAAGTTGCTGCTTTCTACAGATTTATGTCTTCATGGGTTAAAAATAGGTTTGTTAATAAATTCATCTAGAGTGCGTGCTAAGCAGAATAGGTGCTGCTGACAATGAAACAAGATAGATTTGTTTGCGAGTTTAACTGCTTTGAGAAGGGAACAAAGAGCAGCTCAAAAGGCACATCAAGATAAATTTAACTCAGGTTAAATATTTTTGTGATCTTACAGCTAAAGCATTTGAATTCTGACATTCTCGTCAGGATTATGAAATGCTCTGTTAATAATGAATAAGATTTCGAAGAATTACAGATCTTTTTTTAAATTGAGCCAGCTTCCATTTGGGCTCATTCCCCAAAGGGGGAGCTCCCTGAAAAATGTCGAATATTGATGAATAATGAGCTTTTGTTCACTAATGCATCTGCATAGTGCAGGTGACAGGACTGACAGTTTAGGAGGTGAAAAGGGAGGCTATTTATCAGGCGTCTCCTCAGCTCTTGAGCAAAATTAGTGGGCTCACAGAATCCCAACCACATGAAGTACAAAAGGACACCATCCCTGGATCCAGATTCAATTCTTTCTCCATTTCATTGAAAGGACAGATTAAGCAGAAAGCAAACACGTGTGTACATCTTGACGTGATTCGTGGTCGATGTCAGGGGTGAGAAACTCTGAAGTCATGAAACAACACTTCTGCCTTCCCCCAGTTAAGCCACTGAGGCATGAAGGGTTGGGTTTGCCACCAAAATCTGGCCCTTAAATACTGGGTGGGTAATGGGTCGGCTATGGGGGTTTGCTACGTTACTGGAAAAACAGGAGAAGGAAGTGTTCAAAGCTGAAGGAATTGGCACAGAGCAGATGTTATACTCGAACTGTGAAATTTGCTTCGGTTTATAGTCCAGCCCGGGAGATGGAAAAAAAAATTGAGTGAAAAATTGAAAGAAAGAATAAACTGAAAAGATGGATCAGAAGAGGGTTAGAGGAAAATTCACTGTTGTCAGCTCCCACGGTGTTATTTTGGATACTGTGATAAGTGACTTTTTTCTTTAATGTTTTAGCTGTTGATGGCGTGAGATTAGATGGGACTCTCAGCTTTTATTTTAAAAGCAACAAGATTTTAACCTTCATGGTTATGAAAAGCTTCACAATGATCCAAGCTCGCCCAAAAAGTTAATACCCAGTATACAAATAACTTCTCTCCCCTTGTGCACACACCCCCACACATGCCTCCTTTCTGCTTTCTTGTTTAAAGCTTATAATTTTAAAACCAGTTTCAAGACTGTGGGGGACTAAGAAGAAAAATTGTCCTTGCTGATGCTAAAGAAGGGGAAAAAAACCAGGTGAACTGATGTTGGTGAGACAGGCAAAAATAAAGAAGGCTCCAAAATGGTAAAAGGTGGGTAATGCAGAGGGCACAGAATCAAGAAGGTGATGGGTGTTGATGTAGGGATAAAGGGATGTGTATGTGCATTTCTTCTGAAATTTTAACAGCCCCGCTGTTCCCTGGCGCTGACACGTGCAGCGAGGTGCAGGTTTGTAGAGGGGAAGCGCAGCATACGGGGTTGGGTTGGGCAAGGAAAAGAGCGTGCGGCTTCTGGCCGCTCCTGCAGTTCGGCAAGCCCTTCTCCGTCATTTCTGTGCATCGCTGTCGCGGAGATGTTTCGCCAGATGTGCATGTGTGGTTTTGTAAGAGGTTTATGTTTAAATAATAGTACTTTGGAGCATGTGGGGTTTTTCTATGATGCTTTGGTAAATCAGCCATCCAGATTGCTATTGCATATTAGATCTGGAACCTTTTTAACAGATTTCTTCAACATTTACAATAGTGGACTGTGCTTAAAAACATTCCTTACCTTGTTTCTGCAAGTGATAAACTGAAGTTTAGAAACTAAAGCTTTGCTGCTCCGTTCTGTCTCACAAGCAGGGTACTTGCAGTGAGTTGTGCTCTGATGGTGGGAGTGTCTCGCTCTCGTAAAGGCTATTTTACCCAGGCCTTCCATTGCTGGTCCGAGTAGCACGCAGGTACGAGCCCTTCCAGGCATTCATACCATTCGTCATCCCGCTTGGCAGCCGGTGCGGCAGGGAATTCAGATTTAGAACAGAACGAACACAGGGTCAGCATGATGCTACTGTCAAGGTATTTTTCATTATGTTTCAAGACCTTTTGTGTGCTTACCGTGATTTACAGTACCTCGAGGCTTGAAACAGAAATGGGTTAACCTGTCTAATCTCTGTCTTTTTACAGCGTTGTTTATATGAATTAAGCCAGTGATTTTACTCTCCCCCCCGCCCCCCCTTGAGATAAGTGTTCTAAGAGAAGTTAAACATACAAAGAGTGGTGTGGATTTTGACCTCAAGCCTTGAGCAGGGCAGACTTAAGGGTTTGGGGATTTATTTATTTTTTTTGCATGGAGGAGCCTTAAACTCACTGGCTGATGGTGTCCAGCAGAGAATAATGTTCTTCAAAAAGCACCGAGTGCTCCAGGGGCGGTTGGGGCATGGGTTGCATGTGGCTGCCCGAGGCTGCTGCCTTCCCTCGGGAAAGGTTTGGGCTTATGCTTTCTGCCTGCCAAAGTTTTCTGTTTGGCAGCCGAGCTCCCTAGAGCGGTCTGGGGCTACACGGCTATATTTAGGTGTATCCTTCTGTGGCTGAGTTTATGCAGGCTTATGTAGATTAGGGTAAAAAATTTATTTTACTCCTTGCCAGCTCATACGTGTTAGGTAGGACATCTCTAATGCGATAAGGCAAGTCGTGTTTTAGTTTGTTACTGGAGATGAGTGAAATGAGGTTAACTTGCAGTGTTTGCATGAGTGTTTTTAAGTACCAATTTCAGTGCAACATATGATACTTTGCTGCAGTTATTTCTTTAAAGCAGCAAAATCCCTATTTCCTACGTGAGACTTTATAAATCTTTACATATAATTAATGTTACAGCCGTTGGTCATCATAAAATGATAACTGTAGAAAACTGCTTTCTCCTGCAGTTCCATCTGAAAGGTGAACATAAAAGTTGATGTTTTCCAGGCATGATCTCTGCCTCAAGGAGAATTGGATGGGATGGTAAAAATCCCCTCACGTGTTTGACTCGAGACAAGAACAGTTGAAAGTCTCATGCTCCAGGGCGTAGGCCAGCTTGCAACTAAATGAGAAATGATATTTGCTATCTTGTAAATACATGAAACTCTCTGAGAAGTGTAGTACGGGCTGCAGTGACTGTCTTGGATGAACTGCTGCTCTGATATAGTTCTGCTTTTTCCCAAAGAAATAAAAATATTGTAAAACATGTTATTTGCAAAAGGTTCTAATCAAAATGTTTCACCAAGGGAAACGAGCCAAGTTTGAAAGTGAAAGCCTGACGTAGGCAAGTCCTCTGCCAAGGAAAGTGCAGACGTAAATCTTGAATACCAAGAGCAAGGTAGGACTGTAAAATAACTCCAGCATCTCTGGAGTGTATCCCCTTCTGGCATCAAAGTCCACGTGTCTTCAAAGACGCCCAGGCTGCGCTGCTCCAAGCTGATGCGGGTAGTGCTGTTAAGAGGGTGGTGTTGAAATCTTGTGGCAAGAGATACGGCAAATCCTCAGAGAAAGCCGCAGAGAGGATTGAAAAGGGGCGCCACGCTGCCTGCATCCTCTTATTCGAGGGTCTTTCCACGTTGTCATTATCCATTAATGTGTTTTACAGCGCTCAGGTGTTCTAGATGCCTCAAATTCTGTCTGTGTTCATACTAAATAGGGTGAGACTGCGTGCCAGCTGGGACTGGAGATGCATATATATATAAAAATATATATATACACACATCTATATTTATATACGTATGGTATTACTGTAGTGCTATGTATTTCTGCATGGCTGTCAGGTTTCGCATGTTCCGTGTGTGACTCACATGGCTGTCCCGTCTTACTCCGTCCCCTGCAATAACCCTCTCCGTGCCTCCACGAGGCACCGACGTCTCTTCTGCTCCCAACAGCCGCCGGCGCGTGCCGTGGTCTGCGTGATCGCAGCCCACCAGCCCCGGTGCAGCAGGGCCCGCCTGCGATGTTCTGCTTTTTTTCACCAGGGTTGTGCTTTCTGGCTGGATTCAGCAGTGAAAGGAGCTTCATGTAAACGCATGTCTCTCACGGCATCTCTGCAGCCCTTCTCGCATCACGGTGTGTTCCTGCCGTGGCACCCCCAGCTTAACGTGTCCCATCGTGTAACCTGATGCGCTGGATATCGTCTGTTAGGGACTCAGAGTTGAAAGATCTGCCACTCAGCAGATGGCTGAAGGCAAAAATTCCTCCTTTTTGATGGATTTGAGGTCATCAGTTTATCTTTCCCAAATTTAGAGCGTGCTATCTGTTAAGAGGTTGCGTTTGTTAGAGCTTTTGGTTGATTAGGTATCCTTAGGTTTAAAAATCATAGAATTATAGAATGGTTTGGGTTGAAAGGGACCTTTAAAGATCATCTCGTTCCAACCTCCCTGCTGTAAGCAGAGACGTCTTCCACTACTAGATCAGGTTGCTCAAAGCCCCATCCAAGCTGACCTTGAACATTTCCAGGATACGTCTTACCACCCCCTTTGTTAAAAAAAAAAGTCATGGGACCCATAAGAAACTTTCTGGCAATGCCTGATGGTCCATTTGTTTCTTTTTTAAACCTTGTATTAGGAAAGGGTTAATTCTGTTCTCTCCATCGGCGTGACAATTCCGTTGTCCCTTTCTCCGGGACTCCGGGACGGGGCTCTCCTTCACAGCCACCCCTCATCCTGCAAACCCCTGAACGTGTCCTGCGAGCTGCGATGTTAGCCGCGATGAGGCGTTTCTCGCCTGTGGGTTCGGCTCAGTCCATGAGTGCTCCTGCGGCCCCTTTTAGCACGGACACAATTTAAACAACGTAAGGTATAATTGGGGTCTGCGGGGAGTTTTCATCGTTGGGACCGCCTTCCCGCAGGCCATCGGCTGGGGTAGCCGGGGTCATAGTTATGAATTACAGAGCAAAGATATCTCAAAGGATGAGCACAAAATACTTCTTTCGTGCTTTAGATGTTCAGTCTCACCAAAGTAGTAATATCAGGAGGAATCTTAACTTGACAGTCAATTTTTAGTATAAACTGATACTCTGATGCTCTCCTTCTCTCTTCTATGATACAAAAATCTGCTTGACAGTAAAAATATGGACCGTGATGTCGTCATGTTAGTTTGTAGCTGCTCTTGCCCGTTTCAGTTGGCTTCTCTGCATCTGGATTACGGCCCCGAATATTTTTAACATGTAGCTCTCATTTAGATATATTAATGATGCAACAGGAGTCCTGTTGTGACTGTGGGTAGGATTCATCCCCAGGGTGGGTCTTCGTTCCCCGTGCAGCCCTCTAAAGAGATTATTGCTGTGCAGCACAGTTAATCCCCCGCAGGGGCCAAGGCGGGAGATGACGGGGAGATGCACTCGCACACCCGAACCGCATGAGCACAGACCCTGTCCTAGAATACCCTCTGCAGCTCTGGGAAGTTTAGGGGTATGAATATGGCAAACTTGCAGAAATAATACGATTTTGCAGATTGCCTTCTGATTGCGGACGTTTATGGGCTTGATCCTATCGGGGACTGACGTGAAGTTCTTTCTACTCAAGAAATCTTGGCACTTTCTTTGTACACGAGCATGGCCAACTTTTTACCCCTGAGTATCACACTGCATCAACTTTAGTTGGTGCAGATAATGTGAATTTTCTGAGACTGGATGTTGCTTTCTCAAATGTTGATTGTGAAGTTGTAATTTCTGAGCAGGTCTCTGGGTCGTACCGTTGGTAAGCTTTAGCTCCCCAGGAGACGTGCTCTGCATGTTGGTTCATGTTGCTGGCTCGTAGCTAATCTTACGCTTTTGCCTTTTAAATAAAGTCAAAATTGGTTTGGTTTAAAATAGCTCATAGAAGAGATTAAGTCCATAGAGCAATTGCTTCCAGCCTGTGTAGCAGTACTTATATCATCCAGGGCTGTTCAGAAGGTAAATTAATCCACGGGGAACAATCCTAAATACCTGATTCAATGAAGAGTTTGCACATAAAACACCTTTAGTGTAAAACAGTGAAAATTATGTTTAAAATGAACACAAATTGACGATTAGAAAAGGGGCCAGCAGGATTTATTAGCTCTTTTTTCATTTTTTGTTGCTTCATTTAGAGAAAACTTATTTTGACACATAGTTATTTTGTTTTTCCTCCGCTTGATGTATTGGAAGATGACTGATTTCAGCTGCTGATGTGTTTCTACAAAGATTAATCAGACACATACTGAGATAGGTTTTTTAAATGAATGGATTTTAATGGATCAATGGATTGGGTTTTTTCTGTGAATAGGCACTGTAGTATGCCTAGCACTGCAGACCCAGACTTTGATTTTCTAGAAAACCATTTCAAACTTATTTCTCAATATTAAACAAATTGAGGGACCAAGAGAAATCTGTGAACATCTCTTTCTTGTTTTTATCTTATTTTCCTAAAATGCTAAAGTGTAAATGTGTTTACCTGACAGCAAACCTATGTTTAAACGCCAACAAGCAAATACTGGTTCTTAGCAGTTGCCTGTGTTGGTTTTAAATTCCAAATTATGTTACAGACAACTAAATTTTGGAACACTTGATGAGATATGAAGATAGTGGTCCCACTGCAGAGACAAGAAAGCCAATACTGAGATATAAAACGATAGAAATAGGTCAAAGCTGCATGGAGTTTGTTGGGATGGATAAAAGAACAGGCACAGGAAGAATTACAGGTCTTGATTTATTTTTTTTTTTAATGATGATTTTGTGACTTTAGATGTAAGCAGTTAATTCTAGTTCCTATTATAATGACACTTAACATGTATAATTAAGCCAGATTAGTCACTGGACATTGAAGTTCATGGTTTTGCATCGGGGATAGGGTCCAGCAGTCTGCTTGGCACCTCGGTACGGAGAGCCGCCCAGAGCCCCCGGCTCTAAGCATCATCACTTTCCTATTTTGTCAGGTCTGGATGGCTATTTCTGAGAATTTAAATCGAACGCCTAACATGAGGCAGTGAAATCATTCCTGTACTCGACATGTACGCAACTGGCTGAAATATGTAGTTCTCTGCTTCTGGATGCATTTAGAAGAACAACTGAAAGAACCCTTACCCATTTGCAATCAAACTGCATCTTCCTTTAGGTGCTGTTTGGCTGGAACTTCTTTTCTAGGCTGCTTACTCTTAAACCTTGGCAGAGAAAAAGCTTTAGCCTAAAAGCACGTGAGTCTTTGGAGCAATTTGCTGTTTGTGTTGATCAATATAAAAATTAATGTGGTGCTGTTTGTTAATGAGGCAGCGTCCCCCTTGGTTCAGGAACGGGCTTTTGTGAAGGCGAGGAGGCTGCCCCGGAGGAGGCATTACAGTGCGGTTTGTGTCGGAGACGAGAAGCGGTAGATCCACGCTGTTGTGTCCAGGGACAGATGGTACAGAAATTAGCAGAGAATTTGGACTGGGAAAGGTATTTACCACAGCTAAGTGAAATGACGGATTTCAGTTGATTTAGCAAGTAGATCTACAAGCACAGGGCACATCCCGGGGCTTCAGAATATTCAGGGTCGAGTTGAATTTCAGGGTTTTGAATAGCAGTGGAAATGTGTGTGATTGGGGCGATGGGAGGATAGTGAGCTCTGGTTTGTGGTCTCTTTTTTTTTTTTTCGTTTTTTTCATCTTTTGTCTTTTTTTTTTCCTCCCTAAGTTAGGGTGCAGGCAAGTTTGACGCAGTCAGGTAAGCTGGTATGGGCGTTGGGACCTTCTCTCAATACCTAACAGGTCTGGTTATGACCTTGAATATGCGGGAGACTAAAGATGAGAGGGAAGTCAACATCCCAAAGGGAGTTACAGCCAGGGGATAGCTGCATCCGACTCCAGAAGGGAAAACGCCGCCGGGGAGACGACGTTCATGGTGTGGATCAGTGTAGTATTGTCACTTCCCAATGTGAAAGTCAATAGAGCAACAATCCTGATCTGTAAAATGAATTAATATGAGGGAAGATGTGTGGATTAGAGTTAAAGCTTCATAAAAACCTGCTGTCAATCAAATGAGATATTGGGTTCAGGTTCTGAACCAAACTAATCCATGAGAGCAGGTTGTTCATGCAACTCAGGTGGGGGCTTTCTGTGCCTACGGCTCTTCCGTGTCAGACACTGCAAGGTGATAAACTTCTGCAAACATTCCCTGAAAAGGTGGTAACCTCGATGCATATTAAGAGAAATGAGGAGCGCTGATAAAGATTTTGCCTTAATAATTTCTGTTCTTTCTGGAATTGTGTATTCAAATACAGTGCTGTACATAATTTTTAATACTCTTTGTAATTACAAATAGCTTTTAGCAGTATGAGCCAAAACATTATAGCCTAAATGTTCTTTTAGAAGTAGTAAGCAGAAACAGTATCATTAAACTAAACTCCGTAATCTCATGATTTATGTGAATGTGGAAAACATGACGAACGTCATTTTTTGGCTCTTGCATTGCACAACTCGGCGTAGAGCAGCGCGTGTGCAAGCCATTCTTTCTTTGTTACTCATTTTGTTTATAATTTCTTCTTCCTTCAAGCTACTTTGACAAGTTACTCAGAAAACGTGGAACGCACTAAATATGGAGGGGAAAGCAGTAAAGAACTTGGATCTGGAGGAAACCTGAAACCTTGGCAGTCCCAGAAATCCAGCATGGACTCCTGCTTGTACCGCGTGGATGAGAACATGACGGCCTCCACCTACAGCCTGAACAAAATCCCGGAGAGGAACCTGGAGACGGTCTTGTCCCAGTCAGTGCAGTCTATTCCTCTTTACCTAATGCCACGGCCAAACTCAGTAGCAGGTAAGAAATAAACATTTTTGCCTTTAGGTCAGAGGGAGAGACAGTACACGCATGTCACAGCCTTTTTCATGTTCTCGTTATCTGAAGAGAAATCTCCTTTCTGTAGTCATCGTCATTAAGCGTGACAAAAATTGTTTTTTCCTTTGACTTATTGCTTCTAAATGGAAAATTCCTGTGGGGAA
This sequence comes from Gavia stellata, assembly GCF_030936135.1. Taxonomy (NCBI): domain Eukaryota; kingdom Metazoa; phylum Chordata; class Aves; order Gaviiformes; family Gaviidae; genus Gavia; species Gavia stellata. The sequence continues at coordinate 4,041,202 of NC_082621.1, read as the reverse complement.
AACTGGTTCTGATGATGTTTAATGGTTATTTCAGCAGTCTGTGGTCCCTTTTTTACAAAATCGTACAACTGTGAGATTATTGGAGAATGTATATAAAAAAGATTCTTCGCTATCGTGACAATGCAAATAATCTTGGGTTTCAAGTACCCCATAATTCCAAGACATCATAGCCGTTTCTACTGTTTCAAAGGATTCCTTGCAAATAAAATCAAGTGTCTGATCTTCTCTGAAGATCTTAAGAACTTTGGAGTTGAGAGAATTATGATACTTTCTGTCTACAGAAAAGTTGCTAGGGATCCCATCTCTTGTGGTGGACTTTGCCCTGAACATCTTCGCACGCACACGGGCACACACTGGTTTGGCTTTTGCAGCATCTGGGGTTTGCTAACGACTGAAATTTTTTGTTTTGGCGTAACATCAACGTTTTCTTCATTTTATTTCATGCCTGTTCTTTGAAAGATTCCTAAATGATGCTGTGACAAACCTGCTAAGTTTCCCCCTGAAGTTGGTAACAGCAGGACAGAAGCAAGAGATAGGATTAAAAATATTAAAGCTTTACTGAAAAGCTGCTTGCCAGCAGTTATTCTCCTTTGCTTTGCTGCCCCATGTTTTTTTTCTTGCTGGGTAACTTCCCTGGCGTTAAACATTCTGTTGAGGTGATGTATGTCTGTCTGTATGTCTGTCTGTATAGACACATGGAGAAATACAGCCTTTGTCTTTTCGTAGAGTCCCTGCGGGATTCTCCCGTTGGCTGGCAGCATGAATAGTGCTCCGGAAGGTCCAGACTGCACTGAGCCTGGGGTATTGTCTCTTAAAACAGCCTCTCTTGGCAACCCAGGCTGCATTGCATAACTAGATTAGGTTTCCTTTTTAATCCCGCTTTGGACAGTCACAGGTCTAAAAGCGATGTAGAAGGGAGATTTTAGAGATGCTAAAATATGGGCACCCTAAGCAGGGAGGTACAATAACACGTGCTACTTATGTCTGAAAGAGTAAAAGCCTGGGATTTCAGAACGGAAAGAGGGGATAGGAAAAAAGAGGGAAACTCCTCTTCCATAGCCTCGTTACTTTAGGTTCATTTCTTAGAAGTGACACTGCGTAAACACCTTCAAATGAAAACAGGGCAGGCCAGGTACCATAGATCTAAATAGGCGTGTGTATTGGTTTAATCGACTTTGGAAGTCGTTGGCTTGCTTGATGCGTTCAGAGGCAAATAGTGTTTCAAGAGAAAACTGCCTAGCAAGGTTCGGGAGCACCTTTTCCTTCTGGCTGGTTTTGGTTTGTGGGAGTTTTGCTGCTTTTAAGTAGCGTCTCAACTAGCACAGTTCATGGCCCGGGATAAATCGTTGTGGTAGTAACTATGGACAAGAATACAAGATTCGGCTTAACCTTCTATCATCATATGATCTCATGTGATCTCCTATAAGTTTATGGCACCAGAAAATTATGTTTTCTAGGTAATAGATTTGTATGGGGTTTTTCCCCAGACCGGTTGACCTCATTGTCTGTGTACTTGAATGATGGGAGAGGGAAATCAGATGTAGTTTCATGGTTGACTTAAGCCTTTCTGCAAAACGTGCCATTGCCCAAAGAGTTAATCCTGCGCTGTCTGCCAACTCCACGTCCTTGCAGCAGCGCTACACGTTGGGTAGCCGTTTGATAAACCAGATTAGTAGACCCGTCCCGTTGAAAATTAACCCTCTAGAAAATAAGTATATGAATTTTGAGCCACAAGTTCATTAGTGTGGAGGCAAAGAGTGGCTGGGAGTGCGGCAGAAAGCTGCCTTTCTTTTAGTGGTATTCCACATTTTAAGGTAATCGTGAAACCACAGCTTTGGCAAAACAGACTGTTCTTGTCTTTTTTTTCAAATGCAGTTGAATTTATATACAAACAGTCTATTCTTGGGGACCAAAGCACGGCAGCACTTATACCTTGTGGCATTTTTCTTTTTTTTCCTTCTTTTTTTTTAAAGGTTCTCCCTGTTTATCTTCCAAAACGGCACAAAAATGTTCTTTCTTTTAGCAGGCTTACAAACAGCAATCACTGCTGTGTAATGCATCCCTGCGCTCACCCTACGGCTTCCAACTGGAAGCAGTTCTCCCGACATGTATTGATCTTGTCTTGCATAATATTTCTTCAGAAACAGTTAAAAGCACTTTTTTTGGTAAATACTTTCTCTTGAAAAAAACCCAACACTGGAGACTCTTGTGTACCTTAAAATGCCAGAGTGGGATGTTAGCTTTGGTAGAGCACTTCAGGGTCTTGATAAATCACCAAGATTCAAGGCTTACCGTATACGTGATAGGAGGTTTTTAAAAGCCCAGTGGTGGGAGCAGCGGGAGCACGTCTTTCACATCGGCTCAGTGGGAGCGCGTATGGTGAGCAATACTGAGCGAGTTACTGCACGGAGTATAAAAGTTGTTAGGCAGTTTTATGGTATTAAGGCAGAAGGAGCTGTGAAGGGCACTGCTGTTTGCGTGGCAAAGTACCGCCGTGGAAGAGAAAGGGGAACTGTGCTGCAGAAGGGTCGGAGCAAATCACCCTGCCGCAGTAGCGGGAGAACTTGAAGGTCTCCGGGTCATACGTAATTTACGGACAACAAGTTGCTCACAGCTTGGCTGCAAGTTAAAGTACTATTAATAAATCAGAAGAAAATTAAGCAAAACGTGAGCCTACTCTCTATGTACCAATACCATGTTCGAGGGGAAAAAGCCGAGGGGATTCAGGGACCAGAGCTGCTGGTTCTCTTCTCCTAATACCCCACATGAACAGCTCTCCCTTAGGTGGAAATTAGTGCCGCCGCGCTTCAGAGCCAGCCCCGCTTTAAAGTCAGCGGGGGCAGCTCAGGCACTGAGTCCATTCCACCTTCAAATTTCATCAAGTCTTTTCAAAGCTAAAAATGCAATTCAGCTCCTGAAATTGGTTTCGTGCACCATTTGCAGACTGTCTTTGTAAATGCAGAGAGGAGCTCAGCCGTATTGTCTTGTCTTCTGATATAGAGAAGGTATTTTTGATCTCCGTAGGGAACCTTTTAAAGATCTTCTTATTGAGTTAGCGTTTCTCTTGCACTTTTTTTCTCGCATTTTGGTGGGGCTAAATATTCTCTCAGCATTTTTTAGTTATGTCTCTCTGGAATTCCAAGGTTTTTTTACAATCTCGAGATTTTTTTGGTATTTTCTAGATTATACTGTTTCTGCCATTTTACTTATAAAGTCCCTATCAGCTCAAAAAGAGAAGTGGTTCCCTCGATGTATTCTTCTTATCTTTGGAGAGGACGCTTGTTGCCACAGCGCAGCCCAAGAAATTTAGATTTTCATCAGCTAAATTACATAAAACCAGCTGGAACGAAACAGTTGTACAGCTTTCATGCTGGAAGCTGAAACGTATCCCACTCCAACTAGATGCAAGGAACGGTGGCCCTCCGTGGATGTTGGCTTTGGTTCTTGTAGTCTCTTGGAGCTGGAGAAGGTTTACCTGGATTTACTGAAGATTTTTAATGTCATGCATTTAGTAGCTTATAATTTTACCAAAGTTACACTGCTTGAATCCAGAGTTTTAAGGTCACCTGGCTGAATTTTCTGAAAAGCTTTAGCATAACTGTTCAGCCACCTTGGACATGAAAAGAAGGGGACGATGCGCTGTTTGGCTGGAGGTGAATTCCTGTAGTCGCTGCATTTGAGAGGTCCCAGCACCTCCAGCTTTGCCACTTGGGCACAGCCGGATTTCCTTGGTGTTACGCTGCTTTTGTTAAACCCCTCTTGAGGCTCTGAATTGGAGTAAGTTCTTGTAATCTTCCTGACTTCAGTGATCTGAGACAGCTTCATTTACGTGATGATTGTATTATTGGGGAGAGAGTTGTAAAAATCAAGTTTAGTCGTGGTAGCCTTATACTTACACTTATTTAAAAATTCACTCTATTTTGGTGAAGTCCATCCCTAACTATGTAAAACGTGGAGTATTATGAGATTAGAACCACAATCAGTCACATTAACATTTCAGGGTTTTAAAGTAGTATTTTAAATCATTTGCGCACAGGGAAGTGATATTTTCTGTTAACCTCAACGTGATAACTCGCATCCATTAATAGGCTTTTTTCTTTTGTTTAACCAATGCTATGTTATACTGTATTAATTTAACAGGGGGGAGACGCCCCCAAAAAAGCAAATTAAAAATCCTCTTAGTTTTAATTAAGGAAATTCCTTTCCTATGTAGTCAAGATAAGGGGGTGTTGGGAGGTACGTGTTACCTCTCCTGAACACGGCCTTTGCAGTACAAAGATACGTTGCTTCATTCTTCCAGTATTAACAGCAATTTTTCTTGCTGTGTGGCATTCAGAAAGCATAACCCAGTAATCACCAGTTCTAACCAAAACCCCAAACCTTGAAGCTTTAAAAAAGAAAAAAACAGAAAGGCGAGAAGCGGAAAGGAACAGAGAAGTGGAGTCGAAGTAACAAGTGTCCATCGTAGGGGTGATGATATGGAAAAATCTCCGTGTTCCACCAGCGCGCCCAAAGCCGTGTGGGCACCAGCGGTAACGCTGGCCTGAAGCGGCCGTTGCCAAAGGCCCTCGTGATGGCAATGGCAAAGGGTACGAAGCCGATCTGGAAATCCTCCATGCTTATGGCTCTGATAGCAACAGCAAAGTACCAAAAAAGCAATTAAAATTCCCTTTTTTGTTGCATTTACCTGTTCTCCAGGGATTTGGGTGACGGTTTCAGAAAGACAGTCAGGAGTTGGTAGCAAAATTCTTTTAAAAAAGCCCCAAAAGTAAAAAGAAAAAGTAAGCGGTCTTTACTTCTGTGTGGTGCAGAACTTTTTACCTGTTGGGAGAGATGGTGTGTGCTCCGAAATGAGAGGGGGCTGCAGTTCTTGAGAAGTTATGATCCAAGAAAAAACCCTGTAAAAATAATCCTCGGTCTTCCAAGAATTCTTTAAAACTCACTTTTACAGTTCAGCCCCGTATGAATCCATTTGCTTTGCTGTTTTATTGTTCCCAGAAACTGAAAGCTTCAACTGCATTTTCTTCCTACCCCATCCCAGGCAAATCTGCACAATAATTCATTTTATAGACTTCAGTGTTTTTCCTACTAATCATCAGAAGACGCTTGGCACTGGATTTGGGCATTCAGGTTTTTGAATGAACACCAATTTCTTAGGAAAGTTTGCATTTCATGCACACAATGAACATCTCATTCTATTCCCATTACCCGTGAAATGAAACATGAAATCTTGTGTTATTTAGACCACATGCATGGTTTATAAGGTCTGTTTAAATATTAATAGAGAATTAAAATGCCCTTATATAATACCAGCTCCTCTCTTTTTCCTCTTGGAGAATATAAAATAGCAGAAATAATTCACTAGTTATTAACTTTAAATTCTTTATCCATTAGAAAAGTATATCTTTGAAGGTGAGGGCAGGGTTTGCATAAATGCCTATAAATCATGTCTTTTTGAGAACGCAGTGAGCGGTGGGTATCTCGGGGAGCATCCTGTATCCCGATATCTGGCTGCTGGTCCTCGAAGGGTGCTTCTGGCAGAGATCTGAGGGTCTGGCAGACCTGCCTACCTCTGCCTGCACCGCACAGGGACAAAAGCACAAGCTAATAGTACAAGAAAGGATATAAAATGTGCCTTGAAAAGTGTGACTTCCAGAAACGCAAGTATCTCTCTCGCCTAAGGTCAGAAAAATACGAGGTCAAGCAGTGGTATTTGAGCAAGTGATGAAAGTGATTCGACGGAACCAGTCACAAAAATGGGTTTCTTACTGTTGAAATAGGTTCGTATTTCCCTCTGTCCCATGGTTTCCCCGGAGAGTCCGGGAAGGGTCACAGAAACCGGGCGAGAGCGGTGATCCAGTGTGGAGTGACCAACCTGAGAGATGGGAAACCAAGCTGAGACCCGCTGAAGTCCACACGGGAGGAAGCAGGGCAGAAGCTTTTTAAGAATACCTTTAACTCCACCTGAGGGAAAGAGAATTGATACAAAAATAGCTCAGAGAGAAATATGATGTTAAAGGAAATGCACTGCAACACAGGGAAAGAAAGCTCTAATGAGATCTGCCACAGAGTGCGTGCTTTTCCGCAAGCCCTGCAGTGGTAGCTGCGTCACAGCGTGACAAAAATTGGCACCTTTCTTCTTTTTTTACTTGCAGTATTGGGGTATGGCTAAACTCTGAATTAGATGCAACTCTTCCTATGAATTATTCCAGGGAGAGAGATGAAATGAAGATGCTTCGGATAAACCCCAGAACTTAGTATTGTCCTATTTGTGTTTGACTCTTTCTCGATCACTTAGACTAGATACCCAGCCAAAAATTACATCATTAAATCTGAAGCATGTTTATTAATACAGCTGTAAGGAAGCTGAATTTGGGGTACGCAGAGAGTATCTTACCTTGAAAAACACAGTCTGATCCATGCATCAGTCTTGGCAAGCTGAATCCGTTGACTCAGATGAGAGCATCTCCCCCAGAAGACCCAGTCTGCAAAGTCCACCCCCTCCCTGGGCTGCCAAATACCAGTTTCAAGTCAGGTTGGTTTGTGTTTGTCATTCAAATACTACATTGAAATGGAATCATCTTCCGCTATTTATTTGCCATTTCCTTGGGAGATTTGCGTCTGCAGTATGCAAATACTAGTTTTCATAGAGGCATGGAATGGTTTGGGTTGGAAGGGACCTTAAAGATCATCTAGTTCCAGCCCCACTGCCGTGGGCAGGGACACCTTCCACTAGACCAGGTTGCTCAAAGCCCCGGCCAACCTGACCTTGAGGTACTTTTTGAGGAGGTACTTTTTTTCTCCCTTGTATTTTATCTGCAGTCTTATTACATAGGATAAGGTTCAGAATTGAGGGGAAGCTTTCAACAGTTTAATATTATATTTTCTAAGATAGATTGATCTTTCATAATTTTTGAAGCGCTGAAGCGTATTCTGAGGAAAAATTACTTCTAGTTCCTCTGGCCTTAGATCTGTTTAATTATTCCTTAGTTCTAAATCAGGAAGATAAATCTCAGTTCATCAGCCCGAGAAATGGCAGGAGAGTTGTACTGACAATTGCAAAAATGATCCGTGGCAAAATGTGAAATGGATCTGGCAGCTCACGCTGCCTGCAGTTCGTTGTGTACGAGCCTCCTCGGTTGTGGCTGTAGAAGATGATGAAGGTGGGAAGAGAGCCTGGCTTTGGGCTGCTGAGGAGTAACTCCTCACTTCTTGTAGGACCAACGATAAATGAGGCCACTGGCCATCGTCGTGCTCTTCTCTGGCAGCACACAAAGTCCACCTCTGCAGAACATCTGGGATCACAGCTGGCTTCTCGTTTCACAGATGGGACAGAGGGTGAAATGCAAACTCTTTAAATAAGAACAAAAAATGCCAGCAGGATTGCAGCTCTCCCTAGGAAATGAAACGATTCTTCCAGGAGGCTGCACGTGTATTGTAGGGACTCGAAAAATACTCAGTTGTTGTTTGCTTCAGAAACTCCTTTCTGCCTGTTGTGCGGTAATTAGTGCCGTCGGGGCACCATCGGAGGAGCCGGATCATCGTGCCTTTGCCGCTTGCTGTTTTGGAGCAAGCCGAGTTGAGGGTCTGTCCTTGATTTGTGATGAAGGACTCACCACCATCTTTCTGTAGACCTCAGTTATTGGGGGAGTGTAGACTTCAGTTATTGGGGGAGTGTGAAGACCGACTCTCAGGCTTCATTCCTGTCTTCTCACCAAAATCCACATCCTAGAAGATTAGTGCCATTTTGAAAGATTGTTCAGCCCTTTGCATTAGAAAAGCTTTTTAATTGCACAACTCAACAAGTGCTGGCAAAATTGTGTTCCTCAGAAACCGTCATGAGTCCCAACATTGCTAACCTTCCTTTTAGCTGCTAGCTGGTGTGGACGCAGTCTAGAAACCACTTTCTAAGGATGTCTCCAAAGTCCAGCTCTGCGTTAACAGCTGTGGTCAGCGGTTGTCCATCATTTAGGCTCCGGAAGTCTTGGCTTCATGTTGAAAACCTTTCCCTGCATCGTAAGTAGGAGAATCCTGCAGCCCGTAAGTAGGCGGTGGGGAGAAGATAGGACTGATGTGTATGAGGCACTTGGCTCTTTATCTGTTAACTGTGGCTTTTATGTGAGAGATGAGCTATCACAGAACTCCATTCATCTGAAGCTATTCTAAAAGTGGGTTTTGAGGACTTAAAAAGGAGAAAAAAAAAGAAAAAAGACCAACAACAAAACCCCCTTAAAGGCAGCCTTCTTGGAAGAAAAAAGTAGAACTGCCAATATTGCAAAGTGAGGGATATATCCATGCTGGGTTTTAGCCTCTGTTTTAAAGAAAGCGACGTGTCGAGCGGGAGGTGCCATGCTCGGTTAGACCAGCTTGTAGAGTTTGAAAAACTGGGCTTGAAAACCTGGGCATACTCTGCCAGCGAGGCTCTTCACCAAGTTTTTTTCCACAAAGTTTTAAATGACCACGGTTAGTACCGATTTAAGAAAACTACGCGCTAGGCGTGGAGCTGGTCGATGCTTCTGAAACAATCAACTAAAAGAAGTCACATTCGTTTTGAGAGTCAGATACGGTTTGGCAGTATGGGTTGTGTATGGCGTATGATCTGTGCCTCTTAAGAATGAAGCTGGGCATTTAAAATCCTGTGCGATTATCAAGAGGCTCTGTAGTGCCCTGGAGTATTGCAGGTCTTGCTTCTTGGGCAGGCAGCACGTTTATAGTGCAGTATTTTCTCGGTGTGCACAAGATTGGCTTGTATGAGGGTGTTTTCCTGGAGATTGAAGTCAAAAAAAATTTGCTAATGTAAAACTGATTCTCTATTCAAGGACTAATGTGACTTTTCAAAAAAAAAAAAAAAGTTATTTTAGTTTTTTGTTGATGAGTAATTGGAGTGGAAATAATTTTTGGTTTTAACTGTTGTTAGATAAATTGGAAAAATGAGCTTTTATCAGTTTGTTGCTACACTGAATGATCTTGTATAAAGAAATGAAATTACCAGCAAGATTAATGTTTCTGGTCATCCTTGATGGCTCTGTATGTGCTTGATAGAATTAAAATGGGACTGGAGGAGGACTGAATATGGAATTCAGAGGGAGGAAATGTTGTCCTTCAGCAGCTGATAGATATATATATAGAGAGAGAGAGACACACACACACGCACCCCCCCTGTCATATACCTATATACATATATATATATATATATATTTTTAGTGATGGAGCTTTCGCACAGCCGTGCTCTGCTGTGGGTGCTCGGTTCTCCTTGCAGCAAGTCCAGTATGGGGAAGTTTGTTTTCTTTCCTTTTTTTTCCCGAGAAGCAGGAGCAGCTTCAACAAGGTAACTTGAGCTGAATTCCTGAGGATGTTTAACAGAATTCAGTAAAGAAAAAGTGTGGTGTCTTCACAAAGGAACAGTAGTTCTTTCAGCCAGCAAGTTTGTTTATTGTATGCGAGGAAGCCTTGGCGCAGCAAAACTGCTGAGCTCTGTGTGTAAGGCGTTAGTAACTCCCGTTCAGGGGGAGAAGATATGCCTGAGAAGGATGATAATCCTTATCCTAATTTAATGGTCTGCATAAGCTTGCCACAGCATCACCTACAAATATAAAAGGAAAGCATTCAGACTTCGATTTTGAAAATTTTTCTTTTAAAAAGGGCGTCTCCTTTCCCTGAATATTCCCTTTCCAAACTCTCCCAGGATCAGTCAGGGCTGTTTCTGGTGTGGTTTTTCAGCATATCCTAAACGCAGTAGCCAGGCGCTCGGCAATCCTGGCTGGCTGCTTTTTATCTTGTTGCCTGACAATCAGATTGAAGTGAAAAGGGATTTTTCTTTAACAAGAAAGGATTCTTTACAGTCCTACTTTCATGAGAAAGTCAGCAGCCGCATGCGTGAGTGGGGGGAGCGTTGACCTGCTGGAGGGCAGGAAGGCTCTGCAGAGGGATCTGGACAGGCTGGATGGATGGGCTGAGGCCAACTGTGTGAGGTTCAACAAGGCCAAGTGCCGGGTCCTGCACTTGGGTCACAACAACCCCATGCAACGCTCCAGGCTTGGGGAGGAGTGGCTGGAAAGCTGCCCTGCAGAAAAGGACCTGGGGGTGCTGGTTGACAGCCGGCTGAATGTGAGCCAGCAGTGTGCCCAGGTGGCCAAGAAGGCCAACGGCATCCTGGCCTGTATCAGAAATGGTGTGGCCAGCGGGACCAGGGAGGTGATCGTGCCCCTGTACTCGGTGCTGGTGAGGCCGCACCTCGAATGCTGTGTTCAGTTTTGGGCCCCTCACTCCAAGAGGTGCTGGAGCGTGTCCAGAGAAGGGTGATGGAGCTGGTGAGGGGTCTGGAGCACAAGTCTGATGAGGAGCGGCTGAGGGAGTTGGGGTTGTTCAGTCTGGAGAAGAGGAGGCTGAGGGGAGACCTCATCGCTCTCTACAACTGCCTGAAAGGGGGTTGTGGTGAGGTGGGTGTTGGCCTCTTCTCCCAAGTGACAAGTGACAGAACAAGAGGGAATGGCCTCAAGTTGCGCCAGGGGAGGTTCAGGCTGGATATTAGGAAAAATGTCTTTCCTGAGAGAGTGGTGAAGCACTGGAAGAGGCTGCCCAGGGAGGTGGTGGAGTCACCATCCCTGGAGGGGTTCAAGGAACGTGTGGACGTGGCACTGCGGGACATGGTTTAGTGGGCATGGTGGGGTTGGGTTGGTGGTTGGACTTGTTGATCTTACAGGTCTTTTCCAACCTTAACGGTTCTGTGATTCTGTGAGTGCATGAAATGTACAGGCCTGCTCCCGCGACTCCGGCGTGGCTGGTGGGATGAAGGCCGAAGGGGAAGGACGGACTGGCCCAACATGGTGCCAGGCTCCTGGGCAAGCGCTACCTGTGGTTTCTCTCCCTGGCCTAGAAACCCTCAGGATACTCTGGCTCTGCCTGTGGTTGCTGCAGTAACATCTGCTCCTCCACTGCAGATCCTCGGGCTCAGTTACGCTGCAAAAAGGGACAGAAATTGCACACGGTTTCGTGCAAAAGGCACGTTTCATTGGCCTGTGCTGCCGTAGTATGAGCGGAACCTGAAGCCGAGCGCTGGCGATGCGCTGAGCGGGCTGCAGCGGGTTTAGTGCCTACGGAAAATAACTTGCATCCGCGCTAAAGCCACATCTTCCTAATTGCGGCATTTCGGCTCTAATCTGCTCCTTCACAGTGAACATCTAATCAACTTTACAAGAGTGGAAGAGCATGAAGGACTTCTAAAAACAGACTTTAGTGGTTTTATCTCTTTCTCGCTCCTGTTGTTTACCTTTTGTCCTCTCTCTGTCTCTCTCACGCTTTTTCTTACAACTTACACAGAGAGTTCAGGCGATTTTAAGAACAGCATTAAAAATTGCTGCCAAATTTAAGCCCATTCTCCCCCTACCTTGGGACAGTCTCTGAATCTTGCTTAGTTTTTGACTGCAGCAAGATCTTGTAAAGATTTTGACGTGGTCGTTAGGCCTGGTGTGAAAAAAACGTTTCTCTTAGCTTTGAAATTTTCTGCCTTTCAGTTTTGTTGACTTGTTACATCTTGGGTTGTGTGGCAGGGAGGAAGGATGCAAAGTCCAGTGCTGTGAGCCACTCTGGAGAGCTATATCAAAATATTTACCCATTTCACAGCAAAGAATTAATGTCAGCTTCACAGGCAGTCTTTGAAGAAGTCATTTAATTAATTAGTTCAATTTAAAATAATAATCTTGTTATGGTAATTGACCAAAAACTAAAGGGAAAAAAGCAGTATCGGATACAGAGTACTGAGCAGCTGAATATTGAGCAGCGTGATTTCCATCGGTAAATGTTTAATGTGAATTTGGGAAATGGTTATCAGAACAAGAACAGAGCTGGTGATCTGCAAAGACTATTTTCAGATTTACTGTTTATAATTGGGAAGCTTGTTTCATGCAATGGAGTTTTCATTCCTTCGTTTTATAATAAAACTACATTACTTGGCTGAAAAGGGTTCTGACATGGCAGAAGAGTGGGTAAATTCAGATGCAAGTGATCCAAATTTGTTTTGTTTAAACCACATTTTCTCCTATCTTCCAGTCATCACTAATTAAAAAAAGAAAAACTTGCTGCAGCTTTGTGGCCAGCGTGAACTCTAGTCCTTCCCCTCTGATACGGTCCGGAGGCATTTCCCACCGAACCGTGCCGCACCCGTCATGAAATTCGATTTAAAAATTATTTGTGATCATCGAGCAGCTGTGGAAAGAGTGTTGCTTACAGACCGATCGCTGAACTGATCGCTGTAAATGGCACATCGTGGTAGGAAGCGCCGCATGCGAGGTGTGATGCTTGAGGCCGCAGGGTTTGGGGAGAAATACCTTCAAAATCAGGTTCTTACTGAGTTGCTGCATTTTCCCGTAATGCCTCGGGGGTCGCTGCTCGTAGCTCCGCAGAAGTAGCTCGCTCGTCTTGAGATGAGTGCTCAGCTAGCGGTGGGACGATCCAGGTGCTTCGGTTGAAAAATGGAATAAAAAATGACTTGTGCTGTATTATCTGCCGGTTTCCGAGAGGGAGGGAGGAAGTTTCTAGCTGCTGTTTGTGTTCCAACCACACTTATTCATGTAGTGATGGCACCTTCAGCAGAGACTGATAAATTCTGCCTGTTTCATCTAGCATTGTAAAGAAAACTAAATTCTCCTGTGAATAAGTTACATTGGAATAGTAAAGTTATCTTCTTTAGTTCAGATAACATTTTTCTCATTTATTCGTGTATTTTTACTGGTCTGTTGAGAGTTTAATTTTTCTGCCACTAATTCTGGCTTTATGAACAGACAAATGTTAATAGCCAGACTAAGTAGCTCTAAAATAATTGAAGAGGAGGTTGTGGGCTTCAGCATAAAATGCGCTATTGAGTTGTCTTTTATGTAGTGGGAAATGCCGCCTGCCTCTTTCAAGCTTGCCACGCACACGATTGAGTAAGTTTTGTTATTGGGAGAACGTAGATGAGATGTACGAGGCTCCGTGTCTCCGTTTTCCATGTGTCTTTTTTATTTGTGAACATCAACAGGAGACCAAACCAGAGCAAATACCGATGGGGCATGAGGAGGAGTTACCAAAACACTTCTTTACTCCCTGCTAGGGGAGGTTAAAGTTGGGGAAATTAGAGTTGGTTCGTCCTGGCTGTGTTGACTCAATGTAGTTACAAGTCTGTGTATTTTGCTTAAAAAAAGGGAAAATACATTAACCAAAAATTAGATCTGAAAGCCCAGTGTGACGTCGTTGTTTGCTTTCTCATGGCAGCCACCAGCTCAGCCCACTTAGAAGATCTCGCTTACCTGGACGAGCAGAGACACACTCCCCTGCGGACCTCCCTCCGAATGCCGCGGCAGAGCATGGCCGGCGCCCGCACGCAGCAGGACCTGCGAGGTAGGAGCGCGCTGGAGGCCTCGGGGGCTGGCGTTTCACCGGGGTCTCTGGGCTGGGGGCTCGTACTGCAGCCGCTTCGTCCCCGTCCTCGTGAAAATGCTGGAGGAGGACTGTTTTTCATACAGGTATTAAGCGCTGCCTCTCCGTGAGGATGTGAACCAGTTTCGTTTATTTGCAGCATCCTTCTTGGTGGCACGGCCAAGTTGGAGGGGGAAGAAAATAAATGAAGTCAGGAACTAAGTCCTTCTGTCTGGGGGTGGTTGGCCAGATGCTGCCCTGCTGCTCCTAAAACAGTGCCGTGATCAGTGAAGTGCCATCAGTGCAACATTTTGGGGTGGCTTTTCTGGGCTGACTTAACTGTCTGGTTTGCCAGATGCACGCTGTATGTAGCCATGGCGTAAAGATGGCTTATGGAGGAATTGTATTACTGAATTGGCCCAAAGTCTCAGCAGCCTCGTTTTTCAGCAACACGTGTACAAATTGGCAAATCCTACATTAAAACCAGCTTGCGGCATTGCAGCCCCTGCGCCGCCTTCCAGAGCTGCTCTGTGCCCCGAGGCGGGGTGATGGCCGTCTCCTCCGTGTTCAGCTTGCCGAGGGTGCTGCGCTCCCTGAGCCCGGCGGCCACGTCCGGGGTGATGGGATGGGCTGTGTGTGCCTGTGGGCAGCCTGGGACTGAACCTGTACATCCACCAGTACATCACATAAGGTTATTCCTGCAAAAGATCCCCAAATTCCTCTCCCTGATTGCTCCCCTACCAGCCCTCTGTCAGTCTCTGAGCGCTGCGTGGCTAATACTTTGGTAGTTTGTAAAAAAAATGAGAAATTTTGATGGGCTGCTATTATTTTTCTTCTTTTTCTGAACAAAAGGGAAGGATTAGAGCCCCCGTTTCCCAGTTTGCAGCGTACCAGTAGGGAAGGAGCCAAGCGCAGTGTGTGGAACCACCATCCCGGCGCGTCCCTCTTACGGACGCTCACAATGCCGGTATTCAGGCAGCCCTTTGACTTCTGAAAGGCCCTTTGAGAGGGGAAATTTTTGTGGTTCTTCCTGGCAAATTCCACAAAAAAGACGTTAGCGATGAGAAGAGGAGCCAGGGCTGACATTTTAGTATTTTGTTTATTTCCAGGCAGCTCCAGCTAGCTTCACCCCATGTCCTTGGGGTTTCAGCCCACCCTACAACTTCCATCCCCCTTTTAATCTGAGCACGGTCTTTGGCTGCATCCTCAAGCGATCACCGTGACAGCCCTGCATTTGCAGCAGATCGCCAGGTTAATGCTTCATCCCCATCATTCGTCATTGCACAGATGAATAAATAGCCGAGAAAGCTCATTTGGGATTTTTTCTGGTCGTTGCTGTGCCATGACACCAGTTCGCTCTCCCCTGTACGTAGGGAGAGGGGGTTCTCTCGGCGGTATATTAAACTTTTCTTTTCTCTGGGTTGTTTTTGAGCAAGTGCCCACTGTCCTCAGGTGAGGAAATCAGGAGCCGGAGGGTGGCAGGTTGGGTTTTCGCTCAGCACTGCAAGCATGACCGGTTACAGCCTGGTTGGGATTCCTACCAAATACACGAGCCCCCGACTGGAAGAAAAAAGTGGGTATGTGCCGCTTTGGATCGCAGGCTGTAATGAAATCGTATTGGCTGGTGAGGCAGTTATAAAAATGTATTAGCAGGCAGTAAGTGAAGAAAGCAAAGTTTGACAGACAAAATTTCCATATGTTCGAACGGAGTAGCTTGCCAAGGCTTCGTAATTTGGAGTGATTGCATCCAAAACATTAAACTTTATTGTAGGAACAGAATCGAATTGTTTTCCAGACACACTTTGAAAAACCATGTAGCACTACATATTTTCTTTCTTCTTTTTGTTCTTTTTTTCTTTCCTTTTTTGTGAAGGTTGCATGAGAATAGCAGCAGTGTTTCAATTTTTTTGGAATTTGCTTCTGATCCTAGTTGAGGTGCCGTGCTATTTTTAAAAAGCGAGGGAGAAGAGGAGGATGTGAAAAACCCAAACCACCGCTATTTGGAAATATTTTCATTTCATTGAGTATGTGAGGGGTTTTTTTCCCCAAAAATACTACATGTTCCAGATATTACTGTGAAATTGCATCGATCTGGGCTGTTATAATCACCAGCTCTTTGTTCCAACTGGAAATCCTAAACTTGGGCTTAACTTTAATATCTCTAGTCTTGGCAATGGGCTGAAATGGCGAAGCAATTCCTGGCCCTGTATCAGGGGAACACGTTACAGCCCACTGAGCCGTTCCCAGTGTTCAAGAATCCCAGTGCAGAGAAACTAAATGGGAGCGCATCCCTGCTGGTTTTTGTTAAATCAGTTATTTTGACCGGGGGAGTAACCTAGCAATCCCAGCGGCGCGGGGCATGACAAGTATCCGTACCAGCGGCAGGTTTTTAATAGGATGGTGAAGGTGATTTTTGCTTTTACTATTTTCAGCCAGCGGGACTCGAAGCCATTCGGGGTTGCCGTAACCCAAAGTACAAGATGATAGCTGTGATGTACCTCGGGGCAGGAGCCAGACGGCAACCAAGTTCTGTGGCATTAGAACATCCTGATTGCTGCCACCATGATTTTTTCTTTTTCTTTTTTTTTTCCCCAAAAAGCAAGTGTCGGCGCTGATGCAGGGTGTGAAGAACTGTGGTGTTCAGGCGAGATTCGGAGGACAGGAGAGGAGTGGATGCCTCAGACTCCACCAATACGTTCTTTACCAATAGAAGCACTACGGCAGTAGCATGTTTTCCTTAAACTGTCTTTTATAATTTTCTGGGTTTTTTGCTCGTGGTATATATTTCATGCCATCACCTTTTAGGTGAGAGTTCCACACGCTTCTTAGAAATGCTAAAAAATAGTTTAGCCTTTTCAGGCAGGTCGTCCGTGATAAATAGGCAGTGGTTTTATCCTGATGGATGTATGCACTTAAGATAGTTGCAGTCTAAAGGGTCTAAAGGAAATAACACTTGGCTAATCTACGGGTTCTTATTTAACAAAGGACACAGCAGATGTTGATTGACATTGTGCTATTCAGAACCACATTTCATAGTAATGAATATGAAAGTGTTTCTACCCTGGGCTTCCTCTCCACGTATTGGCGATACCCAGGCTATGCAGCATAGCCCTGTAAGGGCTTTCTTTGGGCAGCAAGGTGTGTCTTCCACCAGGAGATACTAAAATGGCATCAAAACGCATCTAGAACAAAATGCAAAACAACTAATGAGCTGTGGGTGCTGATTGCCACTGTAGCTGAAAAAAAATGCCTGTTTGAAGAGAGGGGAGGCTGTAAAACAAATGATTTCTGGACAGGCATTTTAGTCTTTCAACAAACTAAAATAACTAAAAGTTCACTTTGTGTAGCAGAGGATGACCTACGTGGTAAAGCAGGGCGGGCCTTTCTCTGACTTTGCTCCTGCTCGTTTTCAGCCCAATGGCTTTTTTTCAGTCGTGCACATACTACAACCAGCTTTGGTTTGATTTAATTGAAGTCTTCAGCCACAAAAAAGAGCCAGGATGGGTATGGTAGGCAGTGTTTCAGCTTGGGAGCTGAATTTATTGCGTGGGCTCTACAGAAGTTTGCACAGTATTTCATCAACTCTCAGGAAAATTTGACTTTACCAGACCATGTTCTGTCCCACTCCACACACTAATTTCCCGGAAAAGTATGGGTTTAATTTATGTGAAGATATTATCAGAAGTTCTGGGTATTTCTGTGGTACTCTGGCTTAAGTTCTATAAAATGCTTCATTAAAAAGGAATGTAAAACCCAGCAAGTGTTTGACAAATTTTCAAGGATGGGAAGGCAGCTTATTCGCATACTTTGATTTGCACCAGTACTAAAGTCAAGTGGCTAATAGGGTTCATCCAAAACGTGTGCGCGCATCCTCACCCGATACTTCTGAACCTTCTCATCCTCTTTTTCCATTAGCTTATCCTTTAATTAATTTCTGCCCCAAATGTTGAAGCTCCGGTGCAGCCTGCCTTCTCTTGGGTTCTCCTTCCCTTGTGATGCGGGATAATTTTTCAACTCTTCTCAAAAAGAGTTGAAAAAACTCCCCCGGGGCTCCAGGGTCTTCCCCCGGGTTTGTGCCTTGCCTGCCTGTGCCTGGGGACCGCCGGCTGCTGAGGGTTGTAAAATAAATAGTAACGGGAGGATTTTGGCGTGGTTCAGCAGACAGTATCGGGAATTAATGAGGATCTGGCACATGGCTTGCAATTAGTCAATGGCAGTCTTAAATGATTCATAAATGTTTTCGACAGGCCAGCTGGGAAAACGTTGATGCTGCATTTGTCTTCCAAAGACGGTGTGGTGAAATAAAATGTCTTCTGCCTGCACTTGGAGGTGATTTTGGTGGCTGGCAGGTCAAAAAGCGTGTTCTCGGCATTCATGTCCAAACCGATGTGGCAGCGAGTGTTTTCTTAATGGCGAGATGCTTACCAGCGTCCCCTGCCCCCCGGGAGCCCTGGGATTACGAACCCCGAGGCTGTGAAACGTATTGTCAGGAGAGGTTTGCTCCGCTGTGGTCAGTGGCGGGTGGTGGTGGAAGGTCTGGAGGGGCAGGAAGGTTGGCTGTAGGTAGATAAGTGGGTATGTCTCTTCTCAGGGTTTTGTTGAGCCTTTTTTGGGACAGGATATGCTATTCCCAGGTGACAACCAAGGTGTGTATACTCTTGTCCGCTCGGATAAAGACCAGTCTTTAGGGTATCCTTTGCCTGTTTGGGGTGTTGTGGTCAAAGGTGTAGGCGTCACGCAGCCTCAAAGCCATTTGCACCTCTGAAAAGAAACCAAGATTTAAGTCCAGGCCTCCACCATTAAAGCAGGAGCTTATTGGATCCTGTAGCTTTTCTATTTAATCAGTCTTGTCTCTACATTAGCCCCCGAGACCATTTGGTACCAGTTAGGCTTCTGGCTTTCAGAAAAGCATTATTGCACATTTTCACTCACCAACACGACGTACCACGTATATACACGCACACACAAGTAAAGGAAAGCTGTGGCTTATCAAGCACAAATCTTAGCTTGATGTTTTCCAAATGGAGTCTTTTTATTTTTTTATTTAGTTTTCTATATATAGTATTGGTGGCATAATGCAAACAAAAAATTTCCCTCATCAAATGCGCTGCTGGAACGCTTCGTTTGCATCAGTCGGACCACTACAGCTGGTTATCCTTGCCACGTCCATGTGCTATAGCTTGTGCAATATGCCGTCCTCCGGCGGGAAGCCCATCAGCCCTGCTGGCGCCGAGAGCCAGGCTGGAGCTGCCGCAGCCCGGAGCTGTGATGGGGACACGGGGCCATGCGGCCCCGGGGCAGCCTTAGCACCGCCGGCTGCAGCAGCCCCTCTGCCTCGTCCCCTCCCACCGCCAGCGATTTCTGCTTCTCCAGCATCTTCCCGTGCCAGCACGCTGCGCTCGCGTGACAGACCCCAGCAAGGGGAATCAAACGAGCTGCTTGTGAGCTCATGCAATTCAAAAGCCATCTCCACCCTAGGATAAATTTAAAGCACATTCATCATTTTCAAGTGGGAATTAAAATACAGCTCCTGTCTGCAGCATTTTCTGTATCAGTTGAAAAAAAAAAAAGGAAATTCAAAATACCTAACATTTTGAAACACAAGTTATTTTCACAGAATCACAGAATCACTAAGGTTGGAAAAGACCTGTAAGACCATCAAGTCCAACCACCAACCCAACCCCACCATGCCCACTAAACCATGTCCCGCAGTGCCACGTCCACACGTTCCTTGAACACCTCCAGTGATGGTGACTCCACCACCTCCCTGGGCAGCCTCTTCCAATGCTTCACCACTCTCTCAGGAAAGACATTTTTCTTGATACCCAGCCTGAACCTCCCCTGGTGCAACTTGAGGCCATTCCCTCTTGTCCTGTCGCTTGTCACTTGGGAGAAGAGACCAACACTTTCCTTAGGCATATCTGATGTAACATTAAATCCCAGCCCCTTTATCAGCTCTGGTTTAATGGATCAACTCCCTGGTCAGGTCTCTGAAGGATTTCAAGGCGATTTGAGCCCTGGACATCAGGTCAGCAGTTCCCCAGGGAGGGTCCCAGCGCAGTGCCGGAGTCGGGGCGCAGGGACGGGGCGATGCTGGGGGCAGAGGCGGCAGAGCCTCGGAGTCGGGGGCAGCAGCTCGTCTGCTGCTGGATTGGTTCAGAGGGAGGGAGGGAGGTTGGGGGGACTGGGAGGGCGCAGGCGCCAGCATGGTTTGTAGCTTCCAGAGGGATTCGTTGCACAGCCTGGGAGCGGAGCTCATCCCAAAGCACAGAGCTTGATGCAGCACGCTGGTCTGTTCAAAAACCATGTGTTTATATTTACAGTAAAATCTTAAGGGTGGTAGCACATCTATAACCTTTTCCCATGTAGATAAAGCATCCCACTTTTGTGGTTTGATAAAGTATTTTCAAGGAGTTTAGTACAAAGCCTGGCACAGTAGCGTTATCTGTAGCCCCGAGGGCTTCAGGCCGGACCAGGAGGTCTGCGTGGGGATTAAGCCACCACCCGCACGTCCACAGCGGAGGGTGAGCGGGTGGAGAAATGACAGACGTCAGCAGTTGCTGAATGATACTCGCGCTTTTTTAAGTGTCTGAGGGCTTTTAAAACTTCAAAGGAACCAAACGGTCTCCACTGGAAGCAGCTAATGTAAATGATGGGAGTGTGATCGTGCCAAGAGATAACAGTGAGCAAACCGATGGTTTTTTTACTTAAATCCTTCTGCAGCCCTGCTCGGGGAACTCCTCCTCTGCGGCTTCCTGGGGTTTCTTTTAAAATATGCTATGAAGACATCTAGATTCTGTATGGTTGTTGTCGTTTGCAGCGTGCTGTATGATCTCAAAAGAAATGGAATTCAACTTCTGTGATCCACAGCTCAAATTTTCCCCAGCTTACCACATCAGCTTAAATACGTGTGTTGAATGTCAAGTACAAGGCATGTCTTGCCGTTGGAAGGTGTGTCAGAGCTGCCATACCAGGTCCGGGTCTGAAATCGTGTCCCACAGCTGTAGCTCCATGCATGTCACTTAGCCCCGACTTGAAGGAATTATGTTCAAAAATTCAAGGTTTGCAGCTAAAACACGCAGTGTGACTAACCTCCCCCTGAGTGGGAATCACCTGCTGTCTTTGTGGCCACCTTCTGAAAGTTTTTAATTAAGAAACCATTTTGGTGGTGAAGTGGGAAGATCCAGCAACTGTCTCTGCCAACACAAAGTGCTTCCATCGCTTCTTTAAATTTTTTTAATACATTTATGCGTATCATCTCCCAATTACAGATCTCATAGGCAGAATGCACCGTACGAGTTGATTTTTCTAATAGCATCTTTGCACTGGATCTGTGCATGGTTGTTACTCTTTTTAGGTGTGCGTTCCCGAGATAGCTTGTGCCAAATGGAAAGAACAGCAGATACCCTGTCCCTCCACCCCCAAATGTTCCTGAAAAAATTTCAAGGCTGGTTTGGATTTAATTGTACATTTTATTGTAATCTGATGCATACAAAAATGGGCAAAGTAACACTACCAATGTCCATGATTTTAGGTGTTCGCGTTGCACCAGCATACATGATCTGTTGGGGAGGTGTTTCTTGCACTCATTAACTGTACGTTGCTTGCAACACCGGTTTTCCTCGTGAAAAGAGAAAATGTTTTAATTGCCGTACAGGAAAATCCTATGGGCAGTCTGGTTTCATTTTTATACTTGAAAAGATTTGAAATAACTTTGCTTAGATTGATTTAACACTTCTAAGTGGTAAGATTTTTTGTGTGCTCATTGGATTGAAGAGGTGAACAGACGTACTGTACCTACTGAACAGACGTACAATACTGAGTCACGGGGTAGCGGCCCTGGGAAGCGTACCGGTCTGCCTGGGGCAGGGCCTTTAATTATGGTCACTTTAAGCAAGAAATTTCATTTCTCCACCTACACTTTCCCCAGCTGTAAACGACTTCCTCCTGTAAAATCCTCTGAACTCCCTTGGTGGAAAATGCGATGAATGAGCCAGATGCTTTTAACAACAAAACTGTGGGTAACAAACAAGTTTGTATTTTTTTTTCACCTTTTGCAATGAAAAGACTTCTAAGCAAGATGAAACAGCAATTCCCGAACTATAGTTTTACTGTTAGCATTGATGTTTATGTTTTTCCCTGTGTTTCTTCTTTATAGTACGCTTCGCACCTTATAGACCTCCCGACATCTCTCTGAAACCACTGCTCTTTGAGGTGCCCAGCATCACCACCGAGTCCGTCTTCGTTGGCCGCGACTGGGTGTTCCACGAGATAGACGCGCAGCTGCAGAGTTCAAACGCCAGCGTCAACCGAGGTGTAGTGATTGTTGGGAACATCGGGTTTGGAAAAACCGCCATCATCTCCAGACTGGTTGCGCTCAGCTGCCATGGCACACGTATGAGACAGATTGCTTCTGATAGCCCACATGCCTCTCCGAAACGTAAGTACAGCAGTACGCAGATCTTCAGCAATTGGAGGCCTTTTCCATCAGCTTCTATAATGGTTTTGGCTGAAAAAATCCCATTCCTCTTCAGGCCCAAGAAATCAGCTTAGTCTTTGTTGCCAAGCGGAGGAAGCACCTGTCAGCAATATTTAGATTGCTCCTGTTCCAAATCTACTTTTTGAAGGGTCAAAATAGTCTGTCTCTTATTTCTCTAACTTAGAAACATCACGGATTTTCTCTGATTGGGAAGACTCCAATTTTAATTGCCAATAATTCTATTAATACAAATCCATGCCGGAGCATTCTCCTCCCCATACGGTTTGTTTATCTCGGTTTATCATGGTATAGATGTTTAGGGTGGGTCGCAAGCCCGTGTAGGCTTGGCAGCCAGGATTGCTCTACCGCTTGTGGTCCCATCCAATTCACATCACTCTGTGCTGACATGTTTGCAGGTGGGGATGACAACATTTTTTAAAATCATTCAGCTCTCAGTAAGTGAATAAGACAGGACTAAAAATACTGGGTTAGGTACCTAAAGGTATTTTTAAGGATCTAGGTCACTGTATCTCAGTGAAACTGCAGTTAAATCTGTTTACTGGAATCCAGTACTGTTAGCCATGTCGAAACATCTGAAATGTCACCGAGTGTTGGCATGTTGAATAGTGTCACTTGTCAGAGCTAAATGAACAATGCATAGTGAAAGGCAGGGCTTGTTTCTATATTTTAACTGCAGCTCTGCAGTGCACCAGCTGTATGTCTCCCCAGTCCGCTTAGAGGGATTGTGGAGATTAAAGAGACTACTGCACTTAACTGTTTCCAGTCTAAAAGCTTGGGTATTTCAAATGAGAAAGTGCCCTGCATCTGTCATGCACAGAGGACGAAGATCCGTGGTCACACCTAACACGCTGTCTTTCGGCACTCTGCTTTGTCCATGAAGTTGAAAGCTGAATGATTTCTCGGTGTTAGTTATTGGGACGGAGACTTTCAGAATCAATCAACTAATTTGACTTTATTTTCTAAAGAGACCACAAGTCCTAGTCTGGCTATAGAAGATAATAATTATTCTGCAAATCTATTTTCTTTCACATGCTGGGGAAAAAAAAATCTATTCTGCTTAGTAAAATCTATGTTTAATAATAAATGCTCATCAGGTGACCTGTCTATGCTACAGCAGTTGTGCTACCAGCATTAGTAAACTGGCATAAATACAGCCTCATACTCTTAATTCCTGTCTCTGACAAATAATACAGGTGAAGGTGGTGTTGCGTGCTCAAAATCAAGAATGTGCATCATTGCTAACACCTTCAGGGTTTAATTATGTAGGCAGTAGTCGTCCTCCTTTGTTGTTTGCCATTAAATGGGTCATTGTTTGCATTATGATTTCAAGTCAAGCCCAAGGATGCATTGCAGCAATCCATTCAGGAAAATCCTCTGCTAGTATAGACGGCGCTTAAGAGGACTGTTGCTTTTAAAACATTCCTAAAATAAAGAAATCAGTAGTGAGGCATCATCAAGCACTCCATGTCTTAGTGTCATGGAAAAATACTCTGTATGAGTAGCAACGAGTGGTTTGCAAATGTTAACCACAAAGAACCAGCTAAAATGCAACAGAAAGCAGTTAAACTTGACAGAGATGATTCCAGTATAACTCATTATTTGCTTGCAAGCCTTTTCCAGAGGCTGGTGCAACTCCTGCTTCTCTCCCTCTGATTACATTAATGGGCTTCAGACGGATATATTAGCTATGGCTCTCCATTTATTTATGATATAAAATAGGCACAGAAAAATTGGCTGTCTTCACTGAAGGAGGACTTGGAACCAAATTAACCAGCGATGGTTCATAATGAGGGAAGATCTACTGGCGGAACTGCAGAGCAGGAGAGCACTGCACTAAAATATACCAAACTTGAAGGTAGAGCACACCTTCGAGAGTGCACAATTCACTCAGTTATTGTGATTATTTTAAAGTCAGTGAAATTACAGTGGAGAAGATGAGTAAGACAAGCTCAGCGCTTTGTCTTAGCGGTCCTTTCCAAAAGTGCTGCTCCCAAAAGAAGGTTCTTGGGGAGCCTCTGGCCTGGCTGGATGGTGTGACAGTCTCTTGCTGCCTGAAATCCTAAGCAGAGTATTTGTGGAAAGTATTTTAACTGCCATGCATGACCTGCTAGAAAATAGCAGCTGCCTAGTCTGTAATAATAATGTCGGTCGTGCTTGTCCTGTGGCAATTCATAACCTCTTTCCCTGGGACAGATGTGGATGCAAACCGAGAGCTGCCCTTAACCCAGCCGCCTTCTGCTCACTCGTCGATCACCAGCGGGAGCTGCCCGGGGACTCCCGAAATGCGCCGGCGCCAGGAAGAGGCCATGCGGAGACTTGCTTCGCAGGTAGGGAACCATTTGTCTCGGGATTGTTTTGGTCCTTGGGAAAACGTCAATTTTAATAGAACCTGTTGGAAGGTCTTGCTGCCTTACATCACTTGGTGCGCTGGAAAATGTGTGCGTTCACATGCTCACTGGGAGAGTCTAGAGAAAAACTTCTGGAACAAGTTTTATTACCCTAGGAAAGTTATTTCTGTAAAACGAAATTCCCATTACATCAAATACACTCCCCTTCTACTCTGAGAGTTTGTCTTTCCCAGCCATCACACTGTCATTCAAATATTATGACATGACCTAGTTACCGGAACAACTGTAGTATTTCTTAAGCAGTGAACAAAATTGCCACATGCTTGACCAGCGTTTCATTCTGAAAGGAGCAGGTATCACACGGTGGGTAAAGGAGCGGACTGTGAGCGTTACTGCTGTGCGTGCGCTTAGATATTTTTTTGAAAAGTCTGCAAAACAGCTCATAGCCTCCTTTTGAGTGATACACAAATCGTTTGCTGTTACGAGAAGAGTGGATTGTGTATAACACTGTCACTTACTGTAGGTGAGATTTACAGCTTGGATTTTATTGTATTACTGAGATTCAGCCCTACTTTTGTGGTGGTGGGAAGGTGCCATTATATTGCTTTGAAATCCGAGGAGCTTGCTCCTCCTACACCTCTTGAGAGGATGCGAGGAGTTAATGCTTTCCTGTTGCCTGCTCCCACTTCGGAGAGGAAAATATCAAGCAAATTCTTTGTTCTAAATTATTGCCAGGATGTGTTTTGCTTGGCTTTTTTTGCCAGATACTGTCTTGTCCTATCTGCTTTTCTGCTGTCCCCAGATGGCAGAGAGCATGTGATACCTGCGTAAATAAATACTAAGACTTGATATTCTTGTCTTCCACGTGGTGTTCTTGAAAGGAATGCAATGGCCAGGTCTGGTTTTGTTCAGGACGCATTATTCATCATATTCCTTGCAATACTTAAGCATTACCGACTATCAGAAAGGCCAGTAAAATGTGCTATCTCTGCTTAAAATACCTCATCTGTCTCGACTTTCTTCCCCTGAGTGCTTAAGTAATCCTGCTGGATACGTAATTGATAAATGGATACGGTTTTAGCTTCAGTTTCCTCCTGAAAAAGGTAAGGGATATGGCTCTTTCAGTGTGTCACATCCACTGCAGAGATCATGCACTGAAGGTTTTTTTGCATCTCTGATCACTGGAGAAAAGAGCAAGAGACAATTTTTATAGCCAAAAATAAAGTAAAAATAGGTTGTTATACCTTGGCTGCAGGCTGCTTTAGGAAAGGGGTTTAAAGCTCTGCTCATCCCCTAGCCAAAATTTTTTTGCGAAACAAATCCTGTGTTTTGCGGTCAGGACATAACAAATGAGTTAGGAAGATGTACTACCTCTTGTACTACCAGCAGGATTACAGACTTCTAGTATGATCGTTAATCTCCCAGTCAATCTCAACTACTGTAAATGTAGGCAGATTCCAGAAATAACTGTCACCAGCTTCCAAATGTTAAGCCTTCATGAAAAGATCAATGCTAAGGCTGATGAGTTGACCTTACAGCACTTGGAATCGCTGCTTCTACCCAAATAGCTGACACAGCATGCGGAACTTCTGAAAAGCTTCGTACTGTTTAGCAAACAGTTCCTGGGATGAGTCAGAGCAGCGGCGGCACGGCTTGATTCAGCATTCGGAGACCTTGGGTCGATTCCCAGCTTTGCCGTTAGCCTTGTTGGGATCCTTGGAGACCAGCATCTCATCTGCCTGCCTCCGTTTCCCTGCCTATTAAAAGAAAAGTGATCCGTGCAGATAACGGTCCTTTGATTCCTGATGCTGGAAGGAATACGTAACTAGGTGTTACTTGGTTTTCTCAATTCGGAAGAGCAGTTGTCTTCCAGGTAACGCTGCAGTGTGTGCCTGGATGAAGCCATGCATTAAAATAAAGCATGTGCTTAAATCCTGATTCAGAGCCTCATTTCCTACCGCAAAGAGAAATTTTTCTGAAAGTATAGGAGGTTTTTTGGTTGGTTTGATTTTTTTTTTATTTTTTTGAGCTCCGTGTTCCTGCTGGTGATTCTTGATCATAAACAACAATTCTGGTTTTATTGCATGAGAGCCTTTTCCAGAACTACCGTGCAGCATATTGCAAACAGTAAGT
Organism: Gavia stellata; assembly: GCF_030936135.1. Classification (NCBI taxonomy): domain Eukaryota; kingdom Metazoa; phylum Chordata; class Aves; order Gaviiformes; family Gaviidae; genus Gavia; species Gavia stellata. The sequence continues at coordinate 4,014,829 of NC_082621.1, read as the reverse complement.
TTGATGGATTATCAAGCCTCAGGAAGGGAAATAAAGGCAAATAAAATGGTTTAGGATGTTTGTCAAATTGATAGCTGGAAGTCGTGTGCCTAGTGCACTCTTAGTAACCTCCTGAGTGGTAGAACTCAGCATCACCGCTGATGAATACTTTCTGTCAACAGCAGATAAATTGATTTGCTTAGAAAGAGCCGTGCCGTATGATGTCCTCCTCAATAAAACAAACACTGACTGTTCCACCCCAGCTGTGGTTTTTGAAGTCTCTGAGTGACACTGGGAGAAAAAGGATTACTGACCTGGCAACAGAATTGAAAATCCATTAAAATAACAGTGTTGAGCTCTTTGTTCTGTGTGCGATCGCCTCATTCCGAAACTCGATCACACGCATCTAACTTGCCTTTGGGAGATCATGAGAATCTGTTGTTCCTAACAGGCTTTGAAGATGCTGAACTCTAAACAGAGCAAATACACTGAATGTTTTGGTAGACAACTGTAAAAATAGTTGGTTAAAATAATTTAGCTGCCTAATCTGAATGTCTGATGCCACATTGTCCAGCAGGCATTCTTGGGGACAGTTTAGGAAAACCCTTCACAGAGGTAAGCGAAAGGCTCTCCAAAGTCTAATCGAAAAAACAAAAGCAGAAAAAAAAAAAAAAAAAGGAATGTCCTTTGGTGCAGGAGGAAGGGAGAGAAGAGCAGCATATTCCTGTATCAGTAGCTGTGGAATAAAAAAAGAATTGCTGATGGCCTACTTAAAACAGGTTTTCTTCAACTGGCTGAAGAAAAAAGAGCCCGAGGAAGTGAAGGAAAGACTGACCCGTAGGTTAGTCTGGTTGGAAAAAACATTTCTTGGACACATGTGTTTTACGGTTGCATTAAGACTTGAGTCAGAATTGAAGGAGGGAAGAAAGTGTTGACAGTGATGGACAACCACAATTGTCAGGAATATTTTGGGAGATATATGAAGCATATGTGAGGAGCTAGATAAAGCAATGTGCAGATGTTCCAGATGTTCCACCTCTGCTTGCACTGAGCAGAGCAGGATGTTCTCAGGTTGTGCTGTGGTCATTGTGCTAGAGAAATGCAGATCGTTACGAAAGCAGATTAATAATATACTGACGGGCTGAAGTAATGGTTGGCGCAGGCTCCAGAATGCTAGTGGGAAGCACGCCGTCCCTCTCACCCACTCCGTTCCTTCTGAAAATGTCACTTATCCCAAAACTCAGAAGTTGTATGTTTGTGATGACAGAAATGAAAGGTGAACAGTTGCTTTTCCTCCTCTGGATTATTCAGGGTTGTACTTTTCTGCCTGTTTTTCATGCAGTAAGTTCTTGGGGGCAAGGGTTGCTTTTAGCTCTTGTTGTCAGAGATGAACAAATCATTAATTTTAGAAATACGTAACCGAAGACTGCCTAGCAGGAGCTCCACTCATGTCGCTCCAGCTTCCTTGCCACGCTGGAAAAGAGCGTTATTTCATTGTATTCTCGGGGAGCAGTTTGAAGTCGCCCATGATTTCTAGTTCAGTGTTCATCAGCAAACTAATGGAGGAGAAAAACGCTTAGAAATGAGGCAATTGAGAAAACCAGTATCGGGTGTGATTTTTGTCCTGCAAAAACTGCGCCAGGAAACAAGCTGTATCCAACTGGTTTAGGAGTTACGTGAATTTATCCTCACAGGTGGGTCCTAGGAGGAGAAAAACATCAAGAAGAGGGCAAAATTCCCTTCCTCCCAGAGCCTGGTGGGCAGCTCTTGAGGTTTCCCATGTCTCAGTCCCTCTTTTTGGTCGGAAGTGGAGTCTTGCTGTCCGAGTACCTATCACGATAGGAAGAGTTGGATACTTCTCAGGGTTTGCAGTAGTTTCTTCTGAAAGAATGAGAGAAAACAAGGAGCTTAAAATTGAGATTGCGCTGTTCCTTCTGTCACTTCTCTTCCTAACAGCCCATCTCACTGGGATTTTGTGAGTGGAAGCAGAGTGATCCTGCCTTGAGAGATTAGCAGAGAAGATGCTGGAAGTAGGATAGCGCCTGTGTGTAACTTACCTGGAGCATCACCCCAGTCTGCTCTGGCTGTCCTGTTCCAGCTCCTGCTGATCGTTTTGGATGTGTCGAGGGAGAATATTTTTAAAAGGGAAGGATCAAAGTCTTGCTGTCACACCAGGGTCACGTTCAAGGTTGCGGTTGGCGTTGTGTTGAGGGCTGTTCTTTAGACAGGGGAAGAAGCCTGCCAAGAAACTTGAGGCATCAAGAGGTAAATGCCTTACCTTCCATTTCCTTGCAAGGAAAATATTAAGTATATGGCAATGATAACAGCTTCTTAGCAGAGATTTCTGTGAATCCATTTCCTAATTTTAAAGGTAACACTAACCCTCTTACCGGGAACTGAGCTGGCACAAGCCCCTTTTTTCCCCTCTCACTCACTGTCTTCTGCCTCTGAGGAGGAGGCGAAGCAGCGGCTGCTGATGGACTTCCCACCGGTCGTGGTGAGGAGCCTGGGGACAGGAGCCTGGGGACGTGTGTCAGGCCCCGGCTCTCAGCAGCGGAGTTCAGAGTCCTTGCTGGGGAAGTTTCTCTGCAGCTTTTCCTCCGTCCCCTGTCTCGGTAGGGTTTGTACTGTAGCGTGGAGTGGAGCGACCTGCAGGGAAGGAGGACAAGAGAGGTTGTCTTGCCGGATCTGGCAAACTCTCAAAAGTCATGAATAAAACTACTCACATTGCAACACCCATCTTGACACTTGCAAATAAAACATAAGCATTTCTGGCAAAACTGCTTGGTTAGTCTTTTGTTTTAATATATATGCATGTATTATGGAAATAAGTTTGCAGGATTCCTGAATTTATGTCAAGTCTGCCCTCTGACAATGAGCAGGCTGCCAGTTTTTCTGCAATGCCAACGAGTCAAGCTAGACTTGGCTCCTTCGCTGCGCTAGATGCACACTAGCTTTCCTGGTGAGCTAGCCACGTATAGCTGCATACGTAGCTTCGTGTAACTGTTAAACCCATCTACTGTTGTTTAGAGCTTGTAAACATATTGCCTGATATCATGGAACGACCGTAAGGTGAAACTGAAAAAAAAAAAGTTGTGAATGTGAACAGTAAGGTTTTTAAACCGAAGCTCTCATAAAAAGGCAGCACTCCGCACCTCTCCCATGTTGCGCCATGCTTTTTCTGTCTTTTTTCTGTGTGATCTTTCATCCTTTAAAATACGTGTTGACTTTACTTGCTCTGGCCAGGGGAGGTGAGTGACCATCGCTAAGTCACCACGTGGCTGTCCTTGCAGTGCCGCCTTTGTGTCTCCAGCTGATGCTGGGCAATGGACAACGTGGGCTGATGCATCTCAGCTGGAGCGTGACCTTGCTTGTCCCAGAGCTGGTCCTTCACCTCAGAGAACTGAAATGAGAGGCTTTCCCACCAACCCTAGTCCGGGCTGAAAAATGCTGATCCACAAATCCGTGTCCTAGGTGACCTCTGCCTCCCAGCAAGGGGCACCAGCCCCGTTGAGAGGTACGACAGCCCAAGGTGAGAGCAGCTCAGCTCAAAAGAAGCAGCCTGAACTGTGCCCCTTCTGGTTAGGGTCACCTTCCCCATTTTCCCTGAAGGTTTTAGCCTTTACTCGCAGAGGATTTTTAATGGATTGGCTACACAGTTTTAAATAACCCATTGAACAGCTATATTCTTTGGGTTTCTGGAGGCTGTGTGGTTGTCTGCGGTAGCAGCACTTAAACAAATGGGCCTGAAAGCCAGCTCTGCCACGCTAATGGGTCCTACCCTACGTAGAGCAGCTGGCGGAGGAGCTGCACGTCCATTGCATTAGCGCACTCAGCGGATGCTGAGCACGGCTGGTGGCTTCAGCGGCTCTTCTCCTCATCCTCCAAGCCATAAGCCAAAGTGTCATTATCATTGCTGCAGGCGTATAGGAAGAAAGGGAGCGCTCCTACCTTATGTAGAGGTGGAGGGGTTCATTATTTCTAAGCCTTGATGTCCTGCGACACTAATGAGTTTCAGAGGGCATTTACTGGCATACTCGGCTGTGTAAAAGTAATGAAAGTTCCCAATAAACTGGGTCACCACGTACATGCACAGTCATGTGCAATGGATACAATACAGCAGGGCTGATTGCCATTTGCATTATTACAACCAACGTTATGCCTGGCAAATGGCATTTTGGCAGGTAAAAGCATTACACTGAATTGATTTGAAGCTACTTTGTATGGGTCACAAACAGAGAACTCTGACTAGGTGCAGCAATAGGGTTAAAATACAACGCTGAAGCCCTTTGAGAGTGCTGGAGGAAGCGGGGTGTTGCTGTGAGCTCGAGGGTAGGCGAGGTTGGTCCTTTTAGGGGGGTTTGGCAGGACGGCCTCCTTGCACAACACACTTACAGAAGGAAGCCGAGACGAATCACACCGGAGGCGTGATGTCAAAGGAATGCTTCTTAAATGGAGGATATTCTTTTTCACAGATACTGCCGGAAAACTGCTTAAAATTGGCCTGTCCTAATAAGTAAAAATAACTTATTTCCCATGAGCCATCTTCAGCCCCTCTTTCTCCTTTGATGTTCACACTGTCCTTCCAGCCTTTCTCATATTACTGTTATCTCTGCTTTTCCTGGCATGTCATCATCTCCCCCTCCTCTCTCTTTTCTTTTCCCCCCTTCACAGTTCAGTCTCTTCTCACCCTCTGTGCTTTATAGGTGATACACAATCTCTTTTGTGCCTCATTTTTTTCCGCTCTCTGTGCCCTCTCTAGCCTCTTCTCCTGCTGTGTTCGTGCAGCTCTTCCCCTCCTCTTCCACTGGCGTTTTCCGGTATCCTTGGAATAGCTGTTTTGCTTTTAACACACGCGTGTCTTCCTTTTTCTTCCAGCAGCTGTTTTCCTAGGTCCTGACCTGTATGAGGAAATCTCCCTGTTTTTTTCTGATTTCATGGAATTCTTCCATATCTGCTCAGCTGAGCCCAAGCCAGGTGAAATCGGTAGCTTGGCCTTGGAGATCCGCAGCGCAGCTCGCATGGCCGTGATTTAGAAAAGCATTTTTGCATGGGAAGGAGAGCTGCCAGGGAGGTGGTGGAGTCACCATCGCTGGAGGGGTTCAAGGAACGTGTGGACGTGGCACTGCGGGACATGGTTTAGTGGGCATGGTGGGGTTGGGTTGATGGTTGGATTTGATGGTCTTACAGGTCTTTTCCAACCTTAGTGATTCTGTGAAAGTTGTACGGCGTCTGCATGTCAGTATGGGACGCTGTTGCCAAGTCCTGCATCCAAGAAAGGGGTGGGTGAAGGAGTGAACCTGAAGAGAAGGAGAGCAGAGAGGGTGGTAGGGATGGGGGATGTTACGTGAGGCTGGCTGAAGGGAGACATGGAAGTGGTTGTGGCAGAAAGGAGAGAGTAGGATGGCTGGCGTTGGAAAGGTTGGGAGAAGACACTCCTGAAGACCTATTGGATTTAACACCTGAAGAGAGTATGAATAATGTCTTTCATAATTCTGGTTTAGCAGTTAAGAAGATGAAGTTTGTGTCATTTCTAGATGAGAGTTTTGGTGCTCCTTGACCCCACTGCAGGAGAGAATGGGGTTGTGTTGAATGTTAGCCATGGTCTGTTAAAGGCAGTGCTCTGCCTTCACTGCGTCTGGTGTTTCTCAAGACTTATAACACATAATTCATGTTTAAAAAAATTGGCTACCAAAAAGCCCATGGTAAATGTACTTCTTTGGTGCGTAGCCAGCTAGACTTTCCAGATCAGTTTAGGAGAGGAGGTAATCATTGGAAGTAAAATATGCATCACACAAGTGTGAATTATTTTGAAGCTCCCTTTTAAGCAAGAAAGGAAATGATACAAGTTTGTAACTTTTGGCATTTGATATTTAATATAAACAACAGAATGCCTTGGTTTCTCAGCATGGAGTCACTCAATTTGTCAACACTGCGTTCTCAGCCCTTACAAAAATGACACAAACAGATATTTTGAACAGTTCTCTTGATCTAGGTGTTCCTTTTCCCATCCTTCGTTGTAATCCACTTCTCTTGCGTTAGGGTTGCTTATAGGCGTTGTATACTTAATGTTTGCAATCCAGGGATTTAAATTTAATCAAACTTTAGAGCAAGGAATTTTTCGGCTTCCATCTTCATAAACGTCATTTAACAAACCTGATAGCTGAAATAAAGGTTTAAAAGTTCTGGAAGTCCAATTTAGTGTTTATAGTGTTTAGTGCTATGTGATGACAAAGTTCAGATTGAAACTATGATGAGAAAAATTAAGCCTTAAGTTGCGTCAGACAAAAATAAATGTTTACTGGTGACAACATCAAGGCATGCCCATACCTTTGGAAGAGCGTGCTGTTCCCTGGCGATTTCATTTATTGTAACACAGTTTCTACATAAAAAAAAATGTTTAATTCGAGGATTGTGTTTATGATGAGAGATGGTTGGAACTTTTTCAAGCAGTTTTTTAAAGCAAAGTAATTTGGTTTATGGAAAGTGAAGCTCTTATTGAGAGCACACCTTTTTCAATTAAATTTTCTTCCCAGGCTTATACACTTCCAGGCTTATATACTTCTTATTTTTATTTCTTGGATGTACTTCATGGCTTGTCCAGCCAAGCAAAAGGACTGATAACACCCCAGAATTACAACTAGCATACAGAGTGGTCATTTCGGATGCAGAGCAAGGTCTGGACATGGTCTCCCTTATCTTAGAAGAGAATCCTAAGCAGTGGAGATGGTAATCCATCCCTCTTGCTGGATACTTGAGCAATTAATAAAGTATATAACGTGAAATAATTGGGAAGAGACCTTCCCCAGAGCATTAGTGGCCAGGTATTAAAGGCATTCACCTGATAGGGGGGAGAAGGAACAGGGTTTGAACCTGTGTGGGGATGAGCCTCGTGAACACCAAGCCGTTGGTCGTCCTGAAGTCCCTTTCATTCACTTTCCACTTTAACCCTGGTCTCGTTCCCAAGGGTGGAACAGGGAAATGCTTTGAAACCTTGAAAAGTTTTACAGGATGAGAAGACTGTTTCCCACCCAACTCTGGTTGTGTAACTCTGCGTAACTCTGATTTCTAGCACCAGGCTCAGCTTGCAGCACTGGCTTTTGGCAGTATCTCTTTGATTTGAAGATAGAGAAAATGCCATGGAGAATAAATAACATCAAGATGAAATTTTGGCGCAGTTGCATTTCTGAGAACATCATAATGCCTTTCCTTTAGTTGCCTTTCAAAAATCTTCCTTGCTTACTGGTTTAGCTTCAGATCCACCTGTTAAGCATTGCGTTTATCCTACTGTTGAGGTTTAATACACCAGTGAATCCAGCACAAGGATCAAGACATACGTACATATGTGAAGGGGCTTAATTGAGTTGTAACCGTATGTATGTCCCAGTACCCAGCAGTGACCATTCCCTTCATGGGTACTAGGTGTGTCTCCCTGACGTGGCTCTTTAGATTCCTGGAAGAAGTTAATTGGCCTCTTGTAAAAAGGAGACTATTTTTGTGTCTACACAGCTATTGTGTAGGAAGTAAGAGCTCTGCATACTGCAATTCGGTTTCTGTTACTGGGAACCTGATATCAAGGGACAGCCGCTTAAGAACTTTATACTGTGGAACCCACAAGTTATTATCCCCAAATAAATAGGATTGTTGAAAAGAAATCACTACCTTTATTATTACTTTACCCAGTGCTGTTCGCTAAGGGAATATATTATATTTTAACTGGCTGGTAGGAAAAATTCTGTTAGGAATTTGGAGGTATCCATTAAAGCTTAAGCATATGTATTAGGGCTTGATGCTTGAAATAACAGCCTAGCTTTATCATCGCTGTATGCATCACACCTCATTTTGACTGTGAAAGGAAATTATTGCATTATACCCCATCGGTAATTTCATATATTTCTATTTAAAATGAAAAGCCAGCGCTGAGCCAGCAGTGTGCGAGGACCCCACAGCCCGATGTTTTAATTTCTCGGTGCCGTCCTTTGCGGTGGCAGAGCTCGGAGGCGGGATACGCCACCCCGTCCATCCGCCGTGAAGCCTGCTGCAACACGAGGGCTGGTTATTGCAGGTGGAAAGCTGGAAAGCCTTAATCACGGCCAACGGCCGTGGGCAATGTTTCAGCCGAGCTCACAAGGCTTCCAGAGAGGCCACAGCGATCTCGTGTGCGCAGTGTCCTCAGTTATATTGTCCTTTCCAAGTTCAGAAGTGTGGTTTATTTTGCAATATTGGTATTCTGTGCTGCACTGCTCCAGGGCGGTGGTGGGTTTGGTACAAAACTGATCCCACCTGCTTTGCTGGGATATTTTCGGCTACTATCACATTTGAAAAGAAAACGCAGTGAGTGGGAGCTGGAGGAAAGCTTTTTCACCTGGCAGAGGCTTGCCCCAATGGCCAGGCTGTGCCGTGGGGGGGCCGGTGCCAGCAAGGGAGCGGGAGGAGCTGGTGCCCGGAGCGGTACTGGAGCAGCCTGCCGAGTGCTTTATAAGCAGAGAGGGATTTTCTGGGCCTTTTTTTAATATTGCAAAAGAAAATAGGAAAGTTGGCAGGCTGAACTGAGAAGATATCACCGGTTTTCTGCTTATTTTAATAAGTGGGGAGAATTTAGTGGGTTCTAGCAGAGTTAGCCGAGCTGGGAAAATCAGGTGACCTGGGAAAAGAGGAAGGTTTCCTTTTTTTTTTAAATTGAATTGATATTCTGAATGAAGAGCGGGATCACAGTGGATGAGTAGTGTACTGTAAGCCTGACATTCCCCCCCGTTCACAGGAGTCTGTCGTTTGCAGATGCTACCTTGCTGTAAGGTGCTCAGCGAGTGCTCTCTGCCTGCTTCTGCAGAGCTTGACATTTGAAAACAGCAAATAAAAAGTAAGTTGAAGAAAACAATCACAAGTTACTACTGACACTAAGTCCTTAAAGGGAGCTCGGAGCACAATCCTATCGCTCCCTGCTCAGCACGGTGTTTCAGATGTGTCAGTTACTGTCACTGTCCATCTCTGTGAGCAGCTACAGCGTAATTTCATTTATTCCTCAAGTTGCAGGTCCAGTCATTTTTCAGGATCAGTGCCTGTTTTTACCAACTGATTTGTCTGGATTCTTGTCACGGGTAGTTAACACTCAGTACTCTTAAAGACTTCGCCCGCCGGAATACATCAAACTCACCAAACGAAAAACTGCTGCTTTTAACAACTTGTCTGACTTGTGTCTGATGAAGATGCATTTTTTTGTTCTTTTTCTCTTTGCTAGGTTGTCGCTTATCACTACTGCCAGGCTGATAATGCCTACACCTGCCTGGTGCCAGAGTTTGTGCACAACGTGGCCGCCCTGCTCTGCCGCTCGCCGCAGTTCGTTGCCTACAGGGAGCAGCTCCTGCGAGAGCCCCACCTGCAGAGCATGCTCAGCCTCAGGTCCTGCGTGCAAGACCCCATGGCCTCCTTCCGGAGGGGAGTCCTGGAGCCCTTGGAAAATCTGCACAAAGGTATTGTAATGTCACTCCCCACACTTGCCCTGAGCTCCAGCACACCCTTTTTTATTATTAAAATGCTGCTTAGTTGCATCTGGGCTTTTCAACGAAGCGATAGATTAATCCTCCTGCATCACGTCTGAAGAGCTGCAGGGAAGAGGTGAGATCTGGAGAAGCTGAGAATATGCCATTGTGCTTGTTTGGAATCACGCGGAATCACAAAATCATTACGGTTGGAAAAGACCTTTAAGATCAACAAGTCCAACCATCACCCCAACCCCACCATGCCCACTAAACCATGTCCCGCAGTGCCACGTCCACACGTTCCTTGAACCCCTCCAGGGATGGTGACTCCACCACCTCCCTGGGCAGCCTCTTCCAATGCTTCACCACTCTCTCCGTAAAGACGTTTTTCCTAATATCCAGCCTGAACCTCCCCTGGCGCAACTTGAGGCCATTCCCTCTCGTTCTATCACTTGTCACTTGGGAGAAGAGGCCAACACCCACCTCCCCACAACCCCCTTTCAGGGAGTTGTAGAGAGCGATGAGGTCTCCCCTCAGCCTCCTCTTCTCCAGACTGAACACCCCCAGCTCCCTCAGCCGCTCCTCATCAGACTTGTGCTCCAGACCCCTCACCAGCTCCGTCGCCCTTCTCTGGACACACTCCAGCACCTCAATGTCCTTCTTGTAGTGAGGGGCCCAAAACTGAACACAGCATTTGAGGTGCGGCCTCACCAGTGCCAAGTACAGGGACACGATCACTGCCCTAGAGGGGAAGCGAGGGGTTAAACACCCCTCTCCTCCTGGTGTGCGTTTCAGGGCCGTAGATGAAATGCTAACGACAGCATGCGCTTGGCTTTCTGTTTTCTTGCTTTCTTCCACATCCCAAACGTGGCCTCACAGTTCTGAAGGTTGCAAACAAGCAACAATTTCCACGCACAGCTGCGCTCATGGCAGTGTGGTCTGATTTATTTGTTTAGGGGCTGAACGTTTTTCCCTTTCGCTGCCATTATTTAGTGGGCTTTAGAGAATTTGAAGCTTTCACAAAAAGAGCTGATAACGTAAAAGTCCATAGATACCCCGTGTAAAGCTTCTAGGGCAACTGGTAACAAGCCTCATCCTGATTACAGATTTCAGAGCTCTTCTAATGCAGCATTGGTTTTGTCTCCTTTTCTTTCTTTCCTCTGCAAGTTGTAACTAATGCGTTGTGACAATCGCTAAATTTAAGATCTTTGCTCGTTGCCATGAAAACTGTCAGAGCGTTGCAGAGTTCAGGACTCTCTTGTCCTGCAAAACGGTGTTTATTAAAACAGCGTGCTGCAACTTGGCTGCAAAAATAGTTCAGATAATTTTCTGTTACCGCCCTACTTATGACAGTGCGGGAGCCAACGTGAAATCAGTGCAGCTTCTACCACTTTCAAAGCCCTGTTGATCAAATGAGCTCTTCAAAACACCGTGTCCAAACTCTGAGCAGCAGCATCTGGGTCCAACACGCATGCTTCCACCAGGCACAAAGCACGCGTAGAGCCAGCACAGCTCGACAGCCATTGACTTTCCTGGCATGGAGAAATGTCGCTGTAGGAGTAGCATGGCTACTCTTTCCTACCAACACTCTTGGCAAAAAAAAGATACATTTAGGAACCGCTGCTCTAAAGGAAAATAATTCGTGGTTATTACAGTAACTCATTGGGAGGTATTCCAGCTCTTGAATTCAGAGCATTTTGGCGGACGCTTATTTTTCTTGCTGAGCAGGTTGACCCCCATCTGGTCCTAAGTTCTGGGGGGTGGAAAAATTTTCTATAAAAGTTTTTTTTCCCCCCTCTTGGGCTCTGTGCTCAACACAGCTCCAATGGAGCCAATGATCAGCACTCCCATCTTTCAGCCTTGCTGATGGAGAATTCTGGCAAGTTAATTTGCACCAAGTGTTTTGTCACAAAATGAACAGTGTCTGGAAATTGGTTTTAAAATATATAATGTTTAAGACTCTGTAAATATATCAGCAGGTCTTTTACAAGGTGCTGTTGAAGCTTTAATGCTACTGGGACAAAATTATTGCGCAGCCGTTAATGGTGAATGTCACTGAGAAAGTTAGATTCATGTTTCTCAAATATATGTATTTTTTTTCATCTCAAGGAATCTAAATAATATATAAGAGAACAACATTCTGATTCTTCCCCTACTCCCTGCTTTCTCCTTGCTCCCTCAGGCTTTATGAGAAACATGAGATGTGGGTATAAAACTCAGGCACTATATTCACTCTATTTCAGAGAGTCATAAAGTGTGTTTTCTAGTGTACCCAATAATCTTACTGAGAAGTTAACTGAAGAAGGATCTATCGTAATTTCAGTACAAAATATGTGTTTTTCATATGGATATTAACAGTATGTTAGGAAATAAATGCAACTTGGTAACGTAAGGCAAGGACAAGATGGGATTTCGATGCTCGGCAGTACCAAACACAAGGTGTTTATGGATTTCTGTTCTCCCTGGAACGCCACAGAGACTGCCTATGTCATCGATGAACATTTTGGGCTGGGTTTTCATAGAAAATTTCCTGATGCAATTTAAAGTCAAAGGGAAAAGCTAACCTGCTGTTGGGAATACTGAGCTTTTTGATTTGTGAGCAGGATTTGTCCATAGTACTTTACAAAGGAGAGCAAACTTTATAGAGGTCAGAATCTGTAGTACCTGTTCATAGCGTATGCCAACAACAGACTCTTGTTTCCCACTCGTTTTTAAGTTTATTAGGCAAGATTACCTTTGAGAAGATACCACTTGAGCTTAAGATGCATGTCCAAAAGAATCTATATCATTAGTTATAAAGCTATACTGAGCTCTCAGCATCTCACGTAGAAACACTGACTTCATTGTCTACATCAGTTTGGTTAAATGTATTCACCAGCGGCAAAAATACCCTGTTTAAAAAGTCTGTAATTTGCCTTTTGTAGGATCTTTTTTATTCCCCCCCGACTCGTTTATAAAAGAGCTTTGGCCACAGACTTGTGATCAAACTCCTTTACAATCCAGGAAGCTCAGAGTCGTTTTGAGCAGTCTCTGCTCAACAGAGGTTGTAACCTCCAAAACGTTGAATGACCAGGCAGCCCCACGCGTGCAGGCTGATGGGGTACTGCTCTCAGATAATTGTTCTGCCTGTGAATCAGATTTGCTTTGATTTCAAAACACTTGCCCAGACCTCAGTTGATCAAGAAGCCAGTGCCCAAAGTGCAGATCGGAAGGGTCTAGAGGTATTGGGGAGGTGAATTTCTTGGTGAACCTTCATTTAGCAGTTGCAAAAATTAAGACAGGCTGAGATCAGGATGAGGGCTTAATTCCAAAACTGTAGAGAACTGCTAATAATGTGTTGATTAAAACTTATTAGAAAGATACCAATTCACATCAAATAACTTTGGACTCTGTGGAAGAGGGAATTTTTAAAAAGATGAGTAGCTCTTTCATCTGTGGGATATCACAGTTGTGTGTGTCGTAACTAAAATACTCATTTATAAGAATTGAAATTGTGTATGTGTGAGCCTACCTCTGTGTATACGTGCAATTAATGTATCCTAAGAAAGGTGCTGCTACTGTGTCTTTTTTCTTCTTTAGCATCTGATGATGCTTTAAAACACTGTAGTGACTTTGCAGTACATGACAGTCGCGTGTCTAGCCTCTCAAATAAATGCTTTTTCTCTTTCTCTCAGAGAGGAAGATCCCTGATGAAGATTTCATCATATTAATTGATGGTTTAAATGAGGCTGAATTTCACAAGCCAGATTATGGAGACACCATAGTATCATTCCTGAGCAAAATGATTGGAAAATTCCCTTCCTGGCTGAAGCTGGTAGTGACGGTCAGGACAAGTCTACAGGTATGCTGAGACCAAGAATTGTGATAAACTGTGTCATTGTCATGGTGGGCTTTGATAAAGATCTCAGTGGATATCTGGATTTGCTTAAGACCCTTTATTTCGGGTTATCCTTTTGCCTTTTTTTGTACTTGGATTTACATTCACGTCCCCAGACTCACTCTACAGTGGTGCAGCATCGCTTATTCCTGGCAATAAATGTTCATCAGCAAATAGTTCAGTTCGTTTCGGTGAGACAGCTCGCGTGCCAACGGGCTACTTACTCCCCGAGCGTGTTAGGAGGGAAGGGCCTGATGTCTGCAGCCTGTGCTGCTGGAGAACCTCCTCTCCTCCGTGTGAACGGGCGAAGGAGTGCGTACCTTCATACCCCTTCTGCGTGAGCCGCAGCGTGAGGGTGTGATCGTTTCAGCCTGGGGGAGCCGATGTCAGGCCAAGACATTATTCAGCTCAGTGAAGAATATCTTGAGCAGGCGCTAAAGCTCGAAGCCGAATGTTGTTTGGGTTAGTCTTAAGTATTCTTGGTTTAGTTAGCAGCTGGGCAGGTTTTTGCCTTCAGCCTGTCCTTAGCTACTGCTCACCACTCTCTTGGCATAAGGATTAAGCTGACCTTAGATTGTTGGCTCAACTGCTCGTCTGAATGGAGCAAGCTGGGAAGCAAACACAGTGACCCAGTTAGGGCAGATCTGCTCTTTCAACTGTTTCGCAGTAGAGCTGGTTGATTTGCAGCATCGCTTGTGGGAACATTCACACTGAGCGTCGGAGCCAGGAGCCCAGGGGAGGCAGACGTCAGAGGGACGAGACGCGCGTTTGGGAGCCAGCTCAGAACCACTCTTCAGCTGGACCAGCTGGTCTGGGCAGAAAGGCATGTCTGCAGCTCTACGTTTCTCATTTTTTCATTATTAGCCATTTTTTCATTAGCACAGGGCTGCACAGTTCATTTTTATGGAGCTCTGTTAAGCAGTTTTACTGAGATTTGCTAATATTTACTGAGATGCACAGGTTGATTTAGTGTGGCCCTCCTGGCAGGGAGCTGAGTGCTGGTTCCAGCTCCATCAAGACAGCCAACTGCTGCACGCTGCCTTTGTAGCTGGGAACGGCAGCCGCTCCCCAAGACACCAGGAGAGCACGGGCTATCTGCTGTTTTGTGCCACAGTTCTTATTTTGCTCAGTAATGGAGCAGATTAAACATCACTTGGAAGAAATCTTTTTGTAATTGTAGGTAAATTGCATCCCTATGACTTGAATTCCTCATTTAATTAGGGCTTTTGCAGCCCTAGGGTTTCCATTGCAAGCTTTAGTTTTGCACTGTGCTCACCCTCTTTATTTTGCTGGAGAATTGATGGCTTTTCCTGCAACTGCCTTGTCCAGCTCCGTTGCGTCATTTCTCCCTGCTTCACAGTGACTGAGAGCCCATGACGCAAGAATTCCTTTGGAAAGGCCTTTGATGATCTTTGGTTTGTGTTGCATAAGCATCATCCGTGCAGATGAGAGAATCCCTGGCCACACTATCCTGCAGCAGATAGATGTATTTATTTTGCGCTGGAAAATACTCGCTGTTATCTGTTCTGATGTTTCCGTGCGTTTCCCTGTTAATAGCAGCTGTGTGATACTGGGGAGGTACTTAGCTCAGCTGCAGCAAAATTTCTTCTGGCCTCAGATCTGTCATCTGGTTGTCCGTTGCCTCTGACATGACGGCAGAAGAGGTGGCATGTCGATACGTGGTTGGGATGGGGCAGGAATAACAAGGGCACTGCTATGTGTGAATTTTCCAGGGCTTTCTATGGATGCGGTATTAGGAACAGCGTCCTTCATTTTTATTTCAGTCATGTTTCACATGCAACCTGCTTGATTATAGATGAGATTGTGAGGTCCTGAGGGCACAAACTGCCATCTTGTGTGCTTGCCCTGATGGAAGAGATCTTAAAGGAGTCTCAGAGGTGCTGTTGTAATATGAATTACGTTTACTTAATGAATAATAAACGCTGCCAGCATGAGTATCCTTTTTTTTTCTTTCTTTCTTTGTAGGAAATAATTAAGCTGTTGCCCTTCCACAGAATATTTTTGGATAGACTGGAAGAGAATGAAGCCATAGACCAGGACCTGCAGGCATATATCCTTCATCGGATACACAGCAGCTCGGAGATCCAGAACAACATCTCGCTTAACGGCAAAATGGACAACACTACGTTTGCCAAACTCAGTTCTCACCTCAAGACCTTGAGCCAAGGGTCCTATCTGTACCTAAAACTCACTTTTGATCTCATAGAGAAAGGATACCTAGTACTAAAAAGCTCCAGCTACAAAGTAGTCCCAGTGTCTCTGTCAGAAGTTTACCTGTTGCAGTGCAATATGAAGTTCCCCACGCAGTCTTCCTTTGATCGGGTTATGCCTCTCTTGAATGTGGCAGTGGCATCTCTGCATCCATTAACAGATGAACATATTTTTCAGGCCATTAATGCAGGTAACATTGAGGGCACTTTGGAGTGGGATGACTTTCAGCAGAGGATGGAGAACCTTTCTATGTTTCTTATCAAACGTAGAGATATGACGCGAATGTTTGTTCATCCCTCTTTCCGAGAATGGCTTATTTGGAGAGAAGAAGGTGAAAAGACCAAGTTTCTTTGTGATCCTAGGTAAGCAAACGCTCTGAGAAATCAGAGTTTACAAATGTGTTCATCTCATACTATTATCTGAATCATTTCATTTTATGAGGTTGCACATGGATGTGGCTCACCTGACTTTGGTCTGTCTACGCTGTAGATCTCTGTCTGTACTAGTCACCTCAGATCTTTATGTTGTTCATGGAAAGAAATAAGCACTGCCTGGGCACACAACTGACCCGGCAAACCTAGTAGTCATCTTCAGAATGAGATCAGCTGTTCCTGGGGGGGGGCCCAAGTTAACTAGCTCCCGTACAGGCATCCCCAGGGATGGCTGCATTTTGGCAGATTACTCGTGCCAGCTCGGTCTGGAGAAGGGGAATCATCCTCCCTTTCTCCAAAAGTACCAAAACCACGTGAAGTAGAGGATAAGGAGATGAAGGATGAAGAGTGTGGATACATCTTTTGCAGTTGGCTTCTTTTTGAAGTTGTGTTCCTCGTAGTCCTACTACATGTCTTTTTGAAAGCACAATAAGAAACGAATCAGGCTCTAGCAATTTTGGACTGTAAATGCATCCATAATCTCTGTCCTGATAGCAGCTGAGTTCCTGGCTTAGCTCACAGGGAACGGAATTTAATCATGGTTAGATTTATATTCTCTAAACCCAATGATCACTATGAACAACGTTATCTTTGTTTCTACTGAAGAGTGGAAACAGACGCTCTTGCCTGTAATTCTAGTAGTTTATCCCCATAAGCTTTGCTCCATTTGGCCTGCCCGTTTCTTAAAATATGATTATAAAAATCAGGGAAAGTCTTGGATTCAAGGCCGTGTCAGTGCATCTCCCAGACCTTATGGTCAGTCTGAAGAAAATATGATGGTATCTGCTGGAACCAAATAGCCACCTGGCTGATTAAAGCAGCTGTAGCTGTTAGCGCTGTCAGAGTAATTTACCACTTTAAATTTTGTGGTAAACAGGCTGCAGTAGAAAAATACTACATAGCTCCTCCCAACGGGCATCTTCTCTGGTTTAGTAGGTTCTGCACAATAGTCCTATCGAGTGAACCCTTTGTAAAGCAGCTCACAGCAGCAGGTGTCTTTATAGCAATCAATGTTAGTTATTTAATATCCTTCCTCGGAGTCATTAAGTGCTTGTCACTGTGTAATGCTTTTCCACCCTGTTTGCATGCCTGTGCGGCGCTTACACCTATGGAGCTGAGAGCTTTCTCCCTCCCAGTCGCTCCCACCCGGCGCTACTGGTTTTGTCTGGCCCCTGCGGTTTTGGCTGGCCTGGCTGTAAGAGAGCTTGTCGTCAGCCGGGCGAGCGGATGACAGCCGGCATGCCGGGCAATTATCACTAATCACACAGCACTTGCCATAACGACCCATAGCGAGAGCAACTCGGAAAAATCACTACTTCCCTTCATTACCACGAAAAGAAAATTAAGGTGCAGGGTGCTTACCTGGGGGGTAAGACACCCGGGTGTGCTGGGTGCTGCGTGTGGTAGCAATGCATACGGCTAGGTAACGGCGGGGGCTTTGGTCCTCTGGGTCCAGAAATACTCCTCTTCATCCTCACAGCGATGGGTAAGGGCATTCTCAGCATACCAGATTCAGGATGAAACTCAAACGTGCTCCATTTTAGGTGGTTTTGCACTGAAACCAGGCGTGCAACCGTGTGCGATTTTAGCATGAAGGTGCAAATCAGCCCGTATTTGCTCGGCAAGTCACCAGCGATGTCATAGATCTCTGCTCAGGGTTCGGGTTTGTGCTGACTTTCATGAACGTCACGAACACGTCACGCTGCCCTCAAGACCATTCAGGAGACTTTCAGGCATCACTTTTGATCCCGTATGTGCCATTTCACGTGATAAATTACTGGTGACTTTAAAGCGTACAGGGAACGCTCACGCTTTTTGCAGGCAGGGAATCCCTGCAGAGCTAACCCGACTCAGCTCCTTGCCACTGGTGGAAAAGAGGTTGCAATGAACGTAACGGGCTCCCACTGCCTTGAGAATGATTCCATACGTACTGGAGGACTAATAAATATCTCTAATGTATGATGTGCACTAATTGCATTATACTCTGATGGTAGATAATGAACCAGGATACATTTCAGTGATTAATAGAGAGGACCCCCTGAGATTCAGCTATTGTGCTCCTCAAAATCCTCCTGTCCAGCTCTTGGGGAAGAGCTAATATTGAGATGTTGAGCTCAGAGCCTGGTAAACCCTTAGCAACGATTAAGATAAGTAATGATTTTTCATTTTATTTCTTCTAAAAGAAGCACAGCTTGCCCCTGCCGGAGCTCGTAGGAGTAGCCTATGGAAATTTGCCTGTGTCTGGTTTGTTCACAGCAAGTTTGTTTTCTTTCTGCTCACTTGGAAATTGAGAAGACACGACAACTGTATGGACCGCTCCTCAAGTTCATGGTCTGGCGCTGCAGAAATGCGCCGTCGATGTGAAGCTTGTTGACCTTGCCACGTCGATACGCAGAGTCAGGTTGCTGAGACTGATTTTTTCTGCAGGAGAAGAGCTTTGAAGTGAAATGTGGTTTTGTGAAGCTGCTCTTAATTGACTTACCCTGACAGAGCGTCCAGGTGTGAGGACATTACAAAGGAAATTGGGATAATGGGCCTCATGTCCGCGGCACTGCAACTGGGGTAATCTTCCACGTTTCATTAATGAGAGTGCGTTCCCATGTTCTTGGAAGCACGGAAAAGAGGGGAGAGGAAGAACACAATGTCCAGAAATTGCCACATTTTTCTGCGCTTTTAAGTTGAACAGCAGATCTCCAAATTTTTGTGTTGGCTGTTGAGATGCTAACGCTCCTCTTTGAACACTCACCATGCGTTTGCTGTCCAAAGCAAAGGCTAATTGGCATCGAAAGGGAACGCTATCGCTGCAGGCGCTCCCGCAGGGGAACCCCCCCAGCATCCACCGTTGTTCAATAACAGGGCGCCAAAAAAACGGTTGTCGGAGCGTTTAACCAGCAGTAATGACTTCCCCAGCCTGTCAGTGTAGCACTATTAACCAAGCATCTTAGTTGACAAATAACATAAAACATTTTAGGGAAAGACCCAATCCTTTGTAACTGGTGCTTGGAGAAAGTGGTTATTATTGTACATTCACTCTTACGCTTGTATTTCTTAACCTAAATTCTGTTATAATGCTGTGCTGTTTTCTGCCTAGACTTAATCAGAAGCTTCCATGCAATTATTTTTCATGCTTTTACAAAGCTAATAAAATGTTTTATCCCTGTGCTGCTGATGAAGGGACTGTGAGAGAGACAGAAGTGATCTGCCCTGGCAAGGCAGTAAAAGAGCTGTAGTCAGATATGGACCCCAGAAGTGAAATTACTCTATCCAGATTTAACTACCAACATCTGAGTTACTTGTCTAGACTTGCTTTATAGTCAGAGGAGATAAATAAGAATGATTCATTTCATCATGAGCTAAAAGGCTAAAATAGGTCAGATGAAGAGTGCCTGGGAAGCGTCTCCTCCTGTTGATTTACGAAGGGAGCTCAGGGTGACGGGCTCACCAGGAGATGTCTCCAGTATTGACAAATAAAACGGGATGAGATGAATTCTGTGCAGGCTGCTCTTCTAACCAATACACAGGGTTTTGAGGTAGATTCACAGATTTTCTTTTCCTGTATGGAAAAAGTAAGGAAGGAGAAAGATACTCTCTGTGCTGTTGCATGCATATGACTGTCTTAATTTGGGCTCTTCTCAGGGTGGCACTGGACCACCCAGCGTTGTGCGTGCTGGTGGTGTGTCCCCTGTTGTCACCACTCACTCTGGAGCAGGGTAGGAACAGGCTCTTTGTCTGCCCTGCTCAGGGAACTTCCCAGCGTCTGTGGGACCTTAGCAAAATAAAGCAAATGAAGATCTACAAATCTTCACCTCGAGTGCTTCTCCGCTGGCTTGGATTCATCTCACCTAATTTGAGGTGCTTGCAATCCACGCACCGGTTCCTCAGGCAGTCACTCTGATCTCCTTTAATACTCGAAGCAATTCATCTGGCCTGTTTTAGCCGTCGACTTGGATGAGCTGAACCCCATACCCGATCCCCTCTGCTCCCTGGAGGACAGTCCAGGGTGACTGGCCCAGGCGTGGACATGCCACTCCCG
This sequence comes from Gavia stellata, assembly GCF_030936135.1. NCBI lineage: Eukaryota > Metazoa > Chordata > Aves > Gaviiformes > Gaviidae > Gavia > Gavia stellata. The sequence continues at coordinate 3,994,798 of NC_082621.1, read as the reverse complement.
GGGACGTGACCTGCACCGGGCTGGAACTCGGAGAAGATGGGAAGCTACAGAGGTGGTGCCTTTGGCATAGGCTTGCTCCTGTTTGCTGAGCTCTGGAAGTGCAGCCCAAGGTGTTTCTCCCACCCGGAGCTGCGGTGTTGGATAGGCAGAGCAGAAGCTCTGCTGAGCTGGGCTTTATTAAGGCCAGTCTGCAAGTAAGCATAACAAAGAATGCTTTTTGTCTGCAGAAATTAAACTGTTCCTTAACACAACGAAGGCTCTGTTCTGCTTCTGGCTCCTTGCTGTTGCACAGATGTTTGGTTAACTGCACTTACTCTGTGGTTTACCATATGATGGGGACAGAAGTGTTTTTCCTTCTGTAAGAAGAGCAAGAGTGGTGAGGACAGCAGTCAGCGGCGTGATGATGGAGGAGAGTCTCCTGGTAGAGAGCGTTGGAGGAATATCCAGCTGCGCATAGAACGTTTTCACTGCGCGGCGACGCAGAGCTGTTCTCATGGACACTACAGATGCGGTGTTAGTCTGAAATCCCAAACATCTGTGGCCGCGTTTCCAGAAAAGCTGAATGCTCAGGTATGGAGAGGGACCTGGCAGGCATTTGGCATCTCTCAAAATCAGGGTGTTGGTGCCTTGTTCAGCGGTGGCCCCGCTGGGCTGATCTGGCTCGGAAGCCCAAGCTTGGAAATACTGCATGAGGAATTGCTGCTCTGCAATAGACGTTCTCTTCCCGTGCACCAAGACTTTATCAGGCAGCTCCTGCTCATTGACTTTATTAGAAGATATCTGATAATCAGGGATATCACACAAAAAAAAATCAGGGAGAAGTACTGATGGCTCCGTCGTTGAGGTTGAGGGCATCTCCTCATCTCTTCTTTCCTCTTCCACATCCACAAACCAAATCTGTCCCTATCCCTGAAACACCAAATAAAGGCACCCTGCGTGGATTAGCATGCAGCAGCGATCCAAAGGGAAGGACGCATCTCTAATCCAACACACCGAGTTGCCATGGTTTCTAGCAGAGCGGTCTTTTAATACAAAACAGTGTAGGTATTTTGCATTTTCCTTTTTCTCTCGGGAGGCATGCTGCAAGTGGAGACTTTTCCTGCACAAAATTAATGTTTTTATATATTACCCAGCAAAATGATAGAGTGTATGCATTAGAAAAAATAAGGGTATTTTTGTCATTTTGATGGAATGCTTAATCTGATTGACAAATAACAATCCCCAGATAATTAATTTAGAAAGTTCGGAGGAAAAGAAGTTGGTGAAAATTATATTTATAAAAATTCAGGGATACAACAAACAGCTTTAAATGGGGGGTGGGTCCTTATATTGTTACACATCAGCTTCTTAAAAATTATCCACAGTTAGCTCCTCCATACGTAGCTCACTTCATCATTATGGTGCATGGATTAGTTGGCTTTCTTCCTCTTTCATATTATAAGATTCTGAAAAGCTTTTAAAGGACACTCTGCTTTATTGTTAGCTGAAATGCTCAAGTGTTCACCAAAACTCAGGCTGTGTCTTAAGTGTTTTCTCTGCATTCATGTGGGATGGATTTTACTCAGCCAAGCAAAGGTGCTCGTTGAATTCAAGGTGAGGCAAAATAATGGGTTTAGGATCTGTTTGAATCCCTTGTATGCTTATGCAGAAAATCAAAAATAGCGCAGTGCCCGCTCGCACCTTGTGGGGACGGAGGTGAAATAATGAGGTTCTCCAAGCGGTCAGCGGTCGGCGGCAGCCCCAGCTCTCGAGGTGCAGCAGGGAGCTGCGCGCTGCTGCTTCCATTGTTATTTTGTATTGCTTTACCGTTGGAATTACCTCTTGATGTGTTTTTCGTGGCTCCAGAGTGCCGGTCTTTTAGCTCTGCGCATACTGTAGCTCACACTGGGCTATTCTGCGTGCCACCGGGTACAGGTACATGCCAGCGCTTGGGGCATCAGCAGAACCGGGAGGGAGAGGATGTCATTTGTCGGTTTGCTGTCTCCAGCTGTGGGCTGGGTGCCACGTGGCACCGAAATACATGAGGTCAATTTTTTTCCTTGCCCAGCCTGCTGTCCGGTCGTCTGCACTCGTGCAAGGCCTGTGCTGAGTTAATGTAATTAATTACCAAATCACCACGGGATCTAGTGTTTTAAGATCATTTCCACAGCTCTAATTTTGGCAGAAGTGTGGAGCGTGGTAGAAGCGGTGGCTTGCCTGTGATTTGGGGCCAGGCTTCGTCTGGACCTATGGCATAAGAACAACAGTACAATGTTTCTTGCTCTTAATTTACTTCTCAAGAGGACCTTAGTGAGTGCCATATTTTTGAATAGCAAAGATGAATCCATCATCATGTCCTCCAGTTAATTGGAGGAGCAAACACAATCTGTTCACCAAGCGGTAGGGACCTGATGGAGTGCTGACTCTGAGAATACAACTTTTCAGCTTCCCATATGACTTCTAGAATAAAGTTTTCTGTTTCCATGACTTGTAACCTAATACTTGAAATGTAAGAAGAATGGGCAATAGCTCAACAAAATGAATGCAGGAACCTTACTTTATGCAAGTATCCACGTCACCAACATCTCTAGATGTTATCTCTAATCTCACGCAGAAATACAGAGCTAAAAAATAAATGGTTAAAGGCATTGGTGGCAAGTTGGGCAGCTGTTACGGGGACTTCTCCGAGCATCAGAAGCCAATGCTTGTGTAATACGGGGTTCAGGACAGGCTGCAGCAGAAGAGAAGGAAACTTGAACTCATTCGTGTGGTGGCTCTGTGTCTAGCGAAGTGGCTTAGCTGCAGGCTTTTCCTCTGAAATTTGGGCAGGGCTGCAGCTGCAGCGTCAGTTGGAAGAGAAGAGGAGAAACGGGAGACAGATTATCAATCATGACAGATGAGATGGAGAGCAGATGTGATCGCTGCCACCATAAAGGACATCAGCAGAGCAGCTTGTTTTAACTGGCTCATTAGACATGCAACCTAAGCATTCGGATGCAGAGGGGTTTTTGCATATATTTAGTGACTTGAGTTACTGTCCTCATAAAATCTTTTCTTTTTCTTTTCTTCTGGATAGTAAACTTTCGTATGCTGTACCACTTTCACATCTAAATGGAAGAAGTTATTCACGGAGTAATCCATTCTGTGGCACGGAGCCACCAAGAAGAGAGAAGTGGAGTTAATTGGAGGCAATATCAGTGCTGACCGGAGAAAGAAATGTTGCTTAATTTCTTCCTGTTATTTCATTCCTCAAATCTTAAGACCCACCTAGGGAGCAAAGGCATCTTCCAGCAGTTCAGGAGAGAGTAGCCCTGACTTTGTTCCATCTTGCTTCTTACATGGTCATTTACTCCTGGTCAAAGCAGCAGTAAAGCACTTCCAAATCACATTCCCCATTCTTCTATAACCCCATATATTTTAAATTCTGTCAGGTTGAATGAGAAGAGAAAATGTATCACCGTTGGTCTTTTGAGATCCTCTCTGTATGTTAACTGTGTAGTCACTGGAGAGCTTCCTGAAAGATGTTGTTATTCATTTTACCCATCCAACGTATTTATTAAATATGCCAGCAGTCTTTTCACACTGCTCTTGGACAACGCTTCTTTTCTCTGAATATAAAGTAATCTGTTCCTGGCAACCAGCAGATCTTCTGAAAAGCCTTCTGAACTGAATGGAGACAAGGGAATTGCATCTTTACTCTCTGGATCTGGTTTTTTAAATCTCATTAGGGCAGGACCTGTAAGCGTTTGGAAGTGCTTTTTTTCTCTCCTTTATCCTTCCTTTTTTGTTCTGTAGTTTTAAATCATTGTAAGTATCTTTTGGTACCTTAAATCTGAAAGGTGCCATCAGAGTTGTCTGGTTTTCCTCTTTGCTGCTTCTCTTGGCAGTTCCCGGCGCCCGACTGCCGTTGTTTCATGTAGTGTAGAGGTTCTCCAGGATCGACTCCTGACATGGATGCAGCTCTATTATCCCGGATAAACTGCAGACGAACTCTTTCTCTGTGATAGCCAAGTATGTAACATAATCTGAGGCATGCACTCCCCATCCTTGATAAAATACGGGTGCAGCACGGTTAGTACCTGTGGAATTTTTAATAGGCAGCCTTGAGAAATAAAACTGAGACCGGGATTGCGAGCAGGTCTGCAGCGTAGTCTCAGTTTCAGCTGAGCTGCATCAGTGGGGTCATTGCTATTACATCTCTGAAAGTTACTTGGATAAACTTTCTACCTGAACAATATGGCTGTGGATGCTGTTAATACCATGTCAGAGGGGTAAGGAGCTTTCCAGCTCATTCAAAATTAGGAGTCATTAAGCACAAACGCTCTAAAGCGTCTCTTAATGCTGCAGATCTCGTTATCCACTGTTTGTTCCTCTCCTGGCTGCGTCTCACACGCTCGATCAGCCTCCTCTGCCTGCCTGGGGCCGAGGACGTGGGGCAAGGCAGCGCTGGCTGCATTTGGAGCTTGTGCTTCTTGAGCACGTCCCTCTAGAAGAGAGCAGGATCGTAGCTGTGCAGATGGTATTGGTTTCACTGGTGTTCAGTCACACCCTGGCAATGAAGAAACGTCCAGTGAGCCTATTGATTTTATGAGATGTCAGAAACTTTTAAGTTCTCCATCACCAAGATGCTGTTACTTAAATTAAAATTGCTCTTAAGGATAGGCCAGATGCCGTTAAGTGATTCCATTTCTGCTTTTCAAACGCTCACAGAGTGGTTTGTGCAATTCTTTAGCTCTCCTTTACACAAATCACAGTTATGCTGCCTTTACTGCTTAGCCTACACGAGGCCGCGGGGAACGGTAACGAAGTGCTAAGAGTTAGGATGACGACTGGATATGGATTTTTTTTGTGCAACGCTTTGTCTCCTGTAAACCAGTCTAGCACTTCTGCTTGGCGGCAATAACGTCATGGTTGAAACACTAAATGATGATCGGATGTCTAAGAGACCTGCTTCGGTGAAACAGGGGTGCTGGACTTGATAGGCGAGTCTATGGCTCATGCAGCTATTGACGCACGCGTTGGGCGTTATCCGGGCTGGACTTGGTTTGCCAGTCTAACCCGTGCATCTACTGATGCACAGATTGAGCCTTGGTCATCTGTACTATAAAAAACTAAGCTTAGATTATCATGTATAGCCCCTTTTAGCCCGGAAATCTCATGTTTAATACCCAGAGTGATGGATTTCTAGTTTACAGTTGAGGCCATTAGGTGTTCCTCTGTGTAATGAACAGTTGTGATTATGGTGTGAGTGGGTCAGTGCAAATAAGACAACTGCTGGGTGAAGAAAGCAAGCGGCAACCATGCTGGCATAAGTTTCTTGTCCCACTCATCGGGAAGCATGTCTGCAGTTTCCTAAAGCAGCTAGAATCGGTAGCGCACCGCTGCTGCGTCCTCGGTTACTTCTAGGCAAGGTGATGGGTTTTGATCAGATACTGCGTAGCTTGTCTCGCTGCAATGAGACCTGACCCGAGGGATGGAAAGATTTTTCTTGGCTTTGAACTGGGCTGTCCCAGTTAGCTCAGCAAATTAAACCAGTGTTTAATTCTGTAGGAAAGAATATTGCGTGCTTAAAAGCGTTCCCTATTTTGTTTGAATTTTCTTGTATAATGTTAATTCCTTCCAAGTTAATTCACAATTAAACATCAGAGGGAAACTATGTTACAAAAATCAATAAATCGATTTTGGTGATTAAATGATCCTTCAAGAGGAGCTCACTGAGCTGAGCTTGGCCTTTCTGCAGTCGGGCCAGACATCCTTCTGAAAGCAAAGGAGGCTCCGGGCTTTGTCAGAGCAGACATTATTCTCTGTGCCGAAGTTACAAAATTACACTCTGCAGAGCTGAATAAAATATGAATACGCGTCTCTTGGAAGACCAGATTCTCACTAGGCACAGTGTCAAATCTCTGGATTTTGGAATGGTTTCATGGGATTAGCTGGAAGAAGGGGGATGTGGGTGTAAATCAGGGAATTTGGACTTCGGTAGGTTCAGAAGTAAACGGGACTGATTCTCACTTTTTTTTTTGCCTGTCTTTTACTCCGGTAGTGCAATGCCTTAACACTAGAGTAATTTTACACCCTTTTAAATCTCTTTTACTTTGCCTGAGGGATAGAAGAGTCTAGATGAAGCACAGATCTGGGAGCTTTCAATCTTTTCTTTCGTGTTTCCCCATGCTCCATCACAGCTCTTTGGTCACGCTGGTATTTTATTAGTGGCACCTCGTCCCCTTCCATCTGTGGCGTGAGGGACGGGAGCACGATGAGGGATGTCCTCGAGGTGCCACCTCCCTGTGTCGCCTTGCTCTGCGCCCAGAGCTGTGTGTGCCTCAGCTTCGGGCGGGTAAGGGAGCCGATGTATAGGGGCCACTCTGCTGAATCCAGCATCTCCCCTTGTGCCCCTGTATTGCCCTCACTTACATTAGCCTGCCTTATAGCTGCTGTATGTGTGCACCGCTTCGTGCTGTGCGGGGGCTTGGAAGGATGAAGACTCACTCATCTTTCTGTCTTTATATACACATGTATGTGCACGTCCACGCCGGCACCCCTGGCCGTTACAGGAGCCGACACAGGCAGCCTGCGAGAGCAGACAAAGGCTGCTGGAGCTGAGCTGGCGGTGCTATTAATTTTTCACAAAAAGAAATCTTACATTAAAAATAGGAAAATCTCTGATGATAAACTCTGCAGTGGTGAAATTCAAAGCAAATCATTTCACAGAGCTCCTTGATGTAGAAATCATTACTGCCATCCTCTGCTGTGTTAAAAAAAAAAGCAAAAAAGCCTGTGCTGTTGGAGTCTGGTTTAGCATGCAATTAACATTGACAGAACAAGTGACTGCAAGTATTTATCAACAAGCCCAGAGCCAAGGTCTGGGAAGCATTGCAGAGGTAACGTATTACTCATGAATACTGTACTTTATTCTGGAATAGTTCGTACATGCCTTATTCATAACAGCCAAAGTCATGCATATAATTAAATTTAGGTAAATACCCTACCAGCTGCAGCTGAAAAGCAATTTAGGAGCTAACTGTGGAACCTGGGCTCGTGTGTCAGACGGGAGCTGCACTTCATCTCTCGCTGTGAAGAAAAGGCACGTTAGAAGTTTCTGGATCTTCAATTCATGCTTAGGATTAATATAGCTACAGCTCTGTTCAGAGCCTTCTCAAACGATTTCAAAGAGTTTTCCATCAACAAGCAAACAAGTGGCATTATTTCCTCTTCTGTGATGTGAAAAATAGAGGTAGAGAGAGGTGGCTGCGGGGTCCCTTTGTGCAGCCGCTCTCGGATCCGGAGCAGAAAGCCGCGGTTCATGATCGCCAGCCCGACGACTCCCCAGAAGGGAGATGAGCTGATGGCTCTGAACGAACTTGCGCCGCCGACCTTTTAGTGGAGGTAAACACCTTGGCTCTTCTCCAAACCATAAGCGCAGCATTGTGAATCTGATGAGCTTTGAGATGCGCTGAGTGTATTAGAGTGATTATAGGTTTTCATAATCTGGCTGAACGGGGACAGGTGAAATCTAGCACTTGCCGTGCTCGTTGACTTGCAGCTGTAGCTAGCAACACTCAAGCCGTGTTTTGTAGTCACTTGTTTCCTTTTGATCTCTTTCTCCTTTCCATGGGCATTCACACAGAATCACAGAATGACGGGGGATGGCAGGGACCTCTGGAGATCATCCAGTCCAACCCCCCCAGAGCAGGGTCACCCAGAGCAGTTGCACAGGGATGTGTCCAGGTGAGTTTTGACTATCTCCAGAGAAGGAGACTCCACAACCTCTCTGGGCAGCCTCTTCCAGTGCTCTGCCACCCTCAAAGGAAAGAAGTTCCTCCTCATGTTTAGATGGAACTTCCTACAACCAAGTTTGTGCCCATTACCTCTCGTCCTGTCACTGAGCACCCCTGAAAAAAGACTGGCCCCATCCTCCTGGCACCCACCCCTGAAGTATTGATAAGCATTGGTAAGATCCCCCTTCAGTCTTCTCTTCTCCAGACTAAAAGACCCAAGTCCCTCAGCCTTTCCTCATAAGAAAGACGTTCCAGTCCCCTAATCAGCTTCGAAGCCCTTTGCTGTACCCTCTCCAGCAGCTCCCTGTCCTTCTTGAACAGGGGAGCCCAGAACTGGACACAGCACTCCAGATGCGGCCGCACCAGGGCAGAGTAGAGGGCGAGGATAACCTCCTTCGCCCTGCTCGCCCTGCTCTTCTCGATGCGCCCCAGGATGCCACTGGCTGCCTTGGCCCCAAGGGCACACTGCTGGCTCATGATTCCTGGAGGTTGATCAGCGTAACGATTTGTCTGTCTCCTTTAAAAGGATGTGACCTGATGTTCTGCTCCCACTCCAAAGACGGGGAACAAAGAGGGGAAGAGCGCAAGGAAGGAAACACAACAAGCTGTAGATAACGTAAGATGCTACAACCACTTCCAAGGCCCTTCTGTTTTCCCAGCTTTTTACGTTTTGTCCCTTCTGTTGGTGCTATATGGAGAATTCTCACAGCACGGATGCGTGGAAATCGGTGGCACTCCCTGTGCACAGAGGCATCCTGCCTAATTTTAAGCACTCAGCTGCAGCATCGAAGCTAGGTCTTGATGGGCAGAGTCACCGGCTGGAGGAGCTTCTTCTTCTCCAGTGATGGGGAGCGTGGAGCTGCGGGATCCCAACGCGGGCGTTACGCCACGTGCCAGGCCAGGGCGTGGAGAGGAGCCTGACAGGCAAAGCATGGAAATAAAGAGTTTTTCTTCAGCTTCTTTTTCAGCTCAAGTCAACCTAAGAATGAAGGGGACCGTCAGGCAATAAAACCATTTCAGACAACAGTTTATTATTTGAGTTGATGGTGCCTCTGTAAATTTAATTGCATTTTGGAGAGAGGCACAGTAGAATTACTCACCAGTGAAAGAGTTTATTTTATTACATGTGAACGGGATGCAGTGCTCTTTCACCTATCAAGGCTTGGAGATTAAGTCCTGCCTTATAAGAAAAAGGTGTTTTGGTTTTCATCCCGCTCCTCCAGTGGGCACATGTCCACGTCCTGCCAGTACCACGAGGTCTGGCAGAGCATCATCGGGCTCTGCGAAAATGAATCCGTGTCCAAAAGGAGGTTCATTGCCAGGGCTTGGGGGAGGCCTTGCCAAACACCTGGCCGTGGCATTACAAGTCTTTCACTTTTATTCTGAGTTTATTTTGAGCCAGGGGTAATCATTCTCCCTGGATGGAGATGGCGCTGATAAATCCCCACCGTTGTGAAGACTTCTTGTCTTCTGTAATATTTACTTGCCACGCAAAGCACTTTTCTGCTTTACCAAATTGTGATGAGCTAATAACATTCCCTGTCCTTAAAAGCCCTTTTAAAGCCACGGTTGATATCCTGGTTTATTTTCTTTGGCTGGAAGGGCTTTTATGTGTAGTCACATTTTGATTTAGTTCCAGAAATGAAGTGGGCTAAAAAGGGCTCCCTTGGGAGTACCCAGGGCCCTAAAGAAGAATACAAATTCGTTGGCAAAACCAAGAAAACCGCAGCTCCCCAGACCGCTGAGGTCCGAGCGTGGAGCCTCGGTGGCCTCCTCCCCTGCTTGCTGCATCTCCTGCTGTTGCAGCCACACTTGCCCGCCGGGGCAGATATTTGCCGATCTCATCCAGAAATGGTTTGTGATACTTCACATTTTTGCACTGCCTGTGTTTTGTGCGTGTGCGGCGATTCAGCTTCTCGCATGTTTGAGGAGACCCAACCACGCTCAACTTTTGGGGTTATTAGCTGGAGGTGTGTATGTTTAAGAACGTCAGTAAAGATCACCGTTTGCAGTGGAAGTTAGCATCTGTTTTATTATGTTGTGCCTTAAGCAGGGCTCTGTGTGTAGCACAGTTAATTTGCTTTGGTTGTCAACCTGGTAGGTCGTTCGCCAGAAGCATCTTTATTGCTGGAAACGCTGGAGAATGTGTCTAGGAGTTGTGCATGGAAATAAAGTTGCTTCCCTCTGCAGGATGTGTCACAGGGTGGAGAATGTAGTCATTTAAAGTATGTTCTTTCAAAGTGTGGCTATTTTAAAGATGTCCTTTTCTAATGACTTCAGGACTGGTGGCGTGCTTCAAGGTACTTTGCTTCTCTGCAGAATGACTATGAAAGTAGCACTCTGGTTTTCATGAAATCGTACCTCTGGTGTTCCCAAATTTACGTCTGCTCATAGAAAATTTATTGGTTTATCTTTGCTGTCCTCCAGTGGGTATTTTTGAGCTGTCAGTGATCACCAATAGTAAAGGATGCAATTAATTGGTGGTTTACAAGTGAGAATTAGTCCAGCTCTGTTTCCCAAATCTGGACGAGCTTGAAGGCTTAGCAGGAGCAAAAATGGTTGTTGAAAGTTCTTTTGTCGGTGTAACGAGCAAATACTAACGTACTCTTTCTTCTGATTGTAGGAGTGGCCACACATTACTTGCCTTCTGGTTTTCCCGTCAAGAAGGAAAACTAAATCGACAGCAGACTATTGAACTGGGACATCACATTCTCAAAGCACATATTTTTAAGGTAACAGAAATTAAAATGAAGACTTATGCCAACCTCATCCCCATTGCGTATAACCTGCCAGCACTGGCAGCGTTCAGTCTCTTCTTGTTTTAGGGTTGCTGTAAGAAGTGTGATTGCTTCAGGCTGCTGAAACGTGGAGAAGTGAGCTTTAGAAAATTGGCAATGCTATATAAGAAATCCTTGAAATTAAACCGTCCTTCAGACTGTAAATTCAGCAGATAGCCTCCTTACCTAAAATTACTCTTCTACCGTAAGAGGTTTCTTCCCATGTAAGATCAGTTCCTGTAACAACAGCTACAAAAAATAAATTCTTTAAAAGGAGTGGTTTTGAAGAATCCAACCCAACATTCAGGTTGTTAAGGGAAGATCTGATGGTCATTAAAATCTGGTGATCTTTTTTTACTCTTTACATTTTACTCTTCACACCTGGATAATTGAAAGGCAAACTTGGATGTGAGCATCAATATGACCCGTAAACTAAGTCTCATTCTTGTGCCTGTTGGCCCATATACGGGAAGACGGAAATGAGAGGATGGATTTGTAAGGTCACAGGAAGTACAGAATTTCTTAAAACTGTTAGAAGCTGTGGGTGCTTAACACTGGAAAAAATCAGGCTGTATTTTTACCTGGTCTATATAGGATTTTATAGACTTAACAACTTTAGTACTCCTGTGTTTTTAGAGCAAACAGATAGTTTCTGCCATGCGACAGTCCTGTTGGATTTCTTTATTGAGTTCCCCGTGCTGAATTCACCATCAGGTGCAGCAGCAAAGTCTCCTTGTTTGGGAAAGCGAAGGCTGGAGCCAAAGGGAAGAACCCGGGATCGGCACATTACCCGATCAGTGTATCAGTTTCAAATTTTGAGTTGCGTTCCCAAGGCCAAATTCAGCAGTGAGTTTACTCTTCAGCTGCCATTTACATCTAAATCTGGTTCCAAATCTTCTTCGTTTCACACTTCCACGGTAGAAACAAATAACAGGGTTTCGGGCTCTAAACAAATGACAGTTTTCGTCAAGTGGACAAGTTGCCTGTAGATTCCAGATTTAATTGAGCAATATTTACAATAGTAGAAAATGCCAATTAGCATATGAAAAATGTCAGAACAGCCTTCTGTTCCTAATCACTCAGCAAAATCCTTGGGTTTGCAACACTGCAGTAAGAATAGTATGTCTCGGTGACAGATAAGCATAACAGCATGTTGTTTAGAAGTACTATAAAGTTTTGAAAGGGTTTGGATTAGCTGGATTAGAAACACTTTAAAACTTTTGCTTTTCCTTGAATAGGTTTATTTTAATTCCCTTTTTTAACAAGTGTTTACTGAGGAGTTGTGAGTGTTTACTGAGTGAAACAATAGCTGCATTAGTTTTTGAAGGAGGCGTTGAGCTGGAATATTGCAGACCATGTTTAAGATCTTCAGCATTCTTTTAAGAAAATATTTCCCAGAGTACCTACGCAGACTCCTCTCCCCATTGTTACTGACTGTATTTGTTTCTAAACAAGCTTTTTTTTTTTTTTCCATTCAAGCTTTTCATTCTGTCTGCTCTTTTGCTGAAGCCCTTACCGGTATGGCATGGGTTTTCTGCCAAGTAGGGAGCGTGTCAGGTCATCGATTCAGTGTGTTTTTTCCTGAAGTATCATGTTATAGCAGCAGCTTTCCGCAGACACAAAGATCCTCGTTGTGAAGGTATTTATGGAGGCCTGATGCCATTGTAATTCCATTTTATTTACCCATCATGAAGCCAGGAGAGGATTAGAACAGGGCTAAAGCGTTTTGTCCAGCCAGGGAGTACTGAGAGCTAGATATAGAGACAAACTTCGATTAAACAGTGCAGAAAACATGTTTGTCCTTCCCCGATCCCTGTCGGTTCAAATCCACCAGTACTTTGTGCGAGGTAACGATGGGACACTTGGAATTCCCAGGTGTCAAAACTCACTGACACACAGACACAAGGCGATGACCTGATAGATAGGTGTAAAGAAGCTTTCACGCTCCCTGCTTTACTTGATGGCTGAGATCTGCTGGTTTTCTTTTTTTAAACACAAACAGCCTCAAACAGTTTGAGGAAGAAAAAAAAGTACAAATGTTTTCATCTTTTAAAGCAATTACCAGTCTTAACAGGAGCATATGGAAACCCAGCTTGGAAAGCCGGACATGGAATGAAAGGGCAAGAAGAGAAATGTGCAGTAACGATACAAGAAGACCCAAACTTCGGGCTGACCTACCTTTTGCAAATCAACCAAAGAGAAGTCTTTAATTTCATCTTAAATTAGTTAGCTAAAATGTCAGTAATCCAGAAATGGGTGTCCCTCATCCCCAGATTGAGAATGTAATGACAATTACAAGCAGAAACACTCACTTCGACAGCTGCGGGTGTGTAAAGGTGTCTGATATTCCTTGAAAAACAGCCTTGCAAAGATCTTGTGTTGAAGGTGCCAACGGCCAAATAGCAGAGGAAGCGATGAATTAGAAATTAAGGATGCTGACGGCTGTATACAGGAGTGCAGGACAAAAAAAAGCCAGCCTGTTTTCAAACTGGGGTTGTGGGGGGTTGGCAAAGTTATCCAAAGGAAGGGTGCGTGGTCAGGCCGTGCCTTGGTCCTGTGTCGATGGTCCCAGCCAAGTGGAAACCACTGGTGGTATTTGGGCTTGACGCTGTGTCAAGTTGGGATTTGCTTTTGCTGAAGGATTCAACCTGCTCTACAGTTCTGGGCAGAAGAGAGAAATAGAAAAGGAAGATTTGAGCTGTAAAATGAGAAATAGTGCAGTTTTGTTTCAGCAACCGGATGATAATGGTGCTGAACGTATTTATTCGTTAAAGGATAAATGTCATCTTTTATGTCTTGCACTAATATCTAAGTATATGTGTTCTAATACAGCGGTTAAGATTTTTATAGCATGTGTGATTATCTTCAGATGACTGTTCTGAAAAATGCATACTCCTTCCCTTGGTCCTGATGGTGACTGAAACAGCTTATTTATGGGCTTGATAGTATTATAACTATTTTTAAATTATTTTAACCGTTTATTATAGAATTGTTTTCCATTTGTCCAATTATACTGTACTGAGTTCACTGAAATTTAATATTGACCTCCAATGTCCTGTACTGTGTCATTTCAAAAGCAGCATTTAATGGTGGCTAAAATTCCTGAGCTCTTTTTCTGCCTCTTAACACAAGCAGATATTTTTCTCTGTTTAGCTCCCTGAGTTTTGAAGGAAGCAAGCGCATGGAGTTGTTATTTATAAGAGCTTGTCTAATCTCTTGCTTCTTTTTATGGTAAAACCGTTTCAAGTGACAAATCTGGTGACGGCTGCTGCGATGCTTCAGAATATCTTTCACACGTAGGTATTAGAGGTCTGCAGCCGAGTCCAGCAGCGGGCTCAGGTGATGATTCCTGCACGTCTTCCTTTAGAGGAAACAAATCCCACCTTTTGCTGCTGCTTTTCTTCCCACCGCCCTGCACCATCCGTGTCAGTCTGTCATACAAAAGACTTTCCAATCTGAAATGTGATCCTGCTGCTTTGCACAGATAGAAATGACCACGCGACGTGCAAGGAAGTAGAAATCAGGGTTTGCATATCAGAACAGAATTAAAGACGGCTGTATGGTTTCCATAGCAACAGCAGACTTTAATGGTAAATCGATAGCAGAGCAGCAACATATAGGGTGTACCCGTATCACACAACGGAGCACAACACGTATCACACAACGGAGCAGAACACGCAGCGAAGCTCCTTGCTGGGTTGCAAACCCATTCCTCTCCTCTTCGATCCAGCTGTTTGCTCCCATCTGGTGGCTATGGAGCAGTTATTGCTCCTTCGATAGGAGAGGGGGAAACTTGCTTAACAGTTCTGTGCTCTGCCAGTTAGTGTTGCTGGAAAAAGATGTCAGACCTTCTATATATTACGTATAGCTTGATCACGGACGCTGCTGGAAAGGTTGGAGGCAGTCGGGTATGAGATACGAGAATACTGTTCTAGGCTGTGGTTGAGACTTCCTTAATTTATCTTATTGTGAGCAGATACTGTCATCTAGTTTAACCGTGTGAATAATAAGGAAACTTTGTGAATAGGTTCTGCCAAAATAATGTGTACTTCATTAAAAAAGAAAAAAAGAAGCATGCTGTGCTCCTTAGCGTGACATTTTCTGAGGGTGTTGAATGGATTCAGGTTGCTCACAGTTTAATCCTGCCTTCCCTAGACCTTGGGGATGGCTACAGTACCTTTGCAAGTTATTTCCTACAAGCTTATTAATTTCACTGCAAAGGTCGGATGTAGCAAATTGTCACGTTATCTTGTGTATAGCTGTTAGTGTATTGAAACTCTTTGAAGTCCAAAGACCCAGGAGGATCTGCCCAGTGTAACTGAGCATATTTGTAAGCTTGCATCTAAGTCATCTTTTCTTTTCCAGGGGCTGAGTAAAAAAGTTGGGGTATCTTCCTCCATCCTGCAAGGGCTTTGGATCTCCTACAGTACCGAAGGTCTTTCGATGGCTTTGGCATCTCTGAGAAATCTCTACACCCCAAACATAAAGGTACTGGAGGAGGAGGAGAGCTGGGGTGCTTCAGAGCTTGCGTGAGAAGCTCCCAGCGATGCGCAGTAACCACGCACAGTGCTCGCTGTAGCTGCCCGCCCGTGGCGGTGGTCCTACCCGGGCAGCGCTGAGCAGCTTGCTGGGCGTCCGTCTTGAGCTTGGGAGAGGCCATCAGTTCAGCTGGGATTCTGTTACTGTCTGGGATGATCCCTCAACTCTTCTACTTTGACCAGGGATCTCCTTTTAATTGCAGGGAGGGAATAGTGGATTTGCGCCTGTGCAAAATGGTTCGCTTGCGGTTTTCCTCCCCAAAGATGTGGGATGCGACAACTGGTGTTGAAATTTGACAGCCCCGTAACGGGCTCTGGCTTAGACAGGCACTAGCTTGGCGGCGACGCCAAATGCAACGGCACGTGCTAGTTCAGGCCCTTCGTGCCGATTTGCGTTGGTGAGGATGAATGTGTTAGCTTAAGTGACTTCATCTCTACAGCAGAACGGATTTCAGACAGTGATAGAGATTTCAAATTGTCCTTCATCTGGAAGGATGTTTGCCCCAGCTCCTTCCCACACAGGTGACAATGCTAAAATGGGACTGTATATTTGGCAAGTGTTTTTACTGGGCATGTTATGTCCTTCACTGTTTGCTTGGAAATGTGCAAAGGGTTCTTTTGCTTTAAATTCTGTTGTTGCCCTGACACTAAACTAATGTCTCTCCATACAGCTCAGCTAACAGGAGCTCTTCTTTCCCTGTGCAGGTCAGTCGGTTGCTGATTTTAGGAGGTGCCAACGTGAATTATCGGACGGAAGTTCTGAACAACGCCCCCATTTTGTGTGTCCAATCTCACCTGGGTTACACAGAGATGGTGGCTTTGCTCTTGGAGTTTGGGGCCAATGTAGACGCCGCTTCGGAAAGTGGCCTGACCCCCCTTGGCTACGCGGCTGCTGCTGGATTTCTAAGCATCGTTGTGCTGCTGTGCAAGAAACGGGCCAAGGTAAGGTGACCACGTTCCTCTAAAAGCTGATTTAAACTGTTCCACGTTTACGCAAGGCAGGGCACGAGTTGCAGGCGGGATATGTAATGCTCAGTAAAGAATATCCTCCAGCAGATGAAGCCAGGATGCTGCTGCGGAGGGTGGGCTTTTCTGCTAAAATGCGGTCGCTTTGAAAATCTCGCGTTGACACCAAAGCTGAGTAACTCCTGAGTCAGTAATTAGTGTTCTGGAATTCAGGTCTGAGGAGCTGCCTCATCACTGATGGGCTGCTGAAGGAGGTTCTGGAGAAGTCCTTGAACCTCATGAGGTTAAAATGGCAACATTGCTTTTGCAGCACGGAGCGTTCTTTAAATATCTCCTTGAGACACATTTTCCAAAAACTTCTATCAGACTTGTCCTAGAAAAATACCCTTTGTTTAGTTTTGTGGTGCGTGTTTAGAGTTTTAATTGTATATAATGAGTCAAGTTTAAATATTTTGTTGAAGAAGAAAATTGTGCTGATTTTTGAAGTGGAGCCTCCTGGAAGCAATTTGTGGTTTCTCTATATGTTTAGCTTCAGTTCAAAAAAGCAAAATACAGGTTTGTATAGTTCGGGTATGAAAGTCGGGATGACTGAGGGACCCGTTTAGATCTTGCTGTGTTGTCTGTAATAATGCAAGGACAGTAGGAAGGAAAAAAAGAATTCTCCTTTTGTTGGGATATTTTGAGAGAGTTGGGTGACTCCCTGACACTCATTGGGAAGAAACAGCATTCCCTCTCTGAGAAGAGGAATATTTGGGCTACAAAATGCAATGCAGGAGTTCCGCCACTTTTCCTTGAGTATCCCTAACTGCGTTGAGGAAATACCCCAACACCAGCTGGGTTTGGTTTGAAGGCTGAGAGGTTTGATTCTGGCATAGAAAGCTGCAACACTGATTGCTGTGTAAGTTGAGAAATGAGAAATATTAATATATTCATAATGTATTATGAGAAATACTTCTCATATATATTACATAATTAATATTAGTATACTATATTAATATAACAATTATTTTTCATATTCATAATATATGAGAAATGATAAATAATATGTTGCAGAGCACTGAAGGGGTTAACCGGCGGGTGGACGGTAGTTGATCTGCTCGTCCTGTGTTCTCCAAGTTACTGGTGTTGGGATGGGACCTAGGAATCCCAGCTGATGTATTCAGGCCTCGGGTAAAAACCATGCCCTGTCCTGAAAAGCCGACCAAATAAGTTCCTACAGGGCTGCCAAGCGCCATCTCTGCTGTTGACTTCTGCCGGCATTGGGTTCGCGCTGTGCGCTCGACTGCAGGCGAAGGCGCTTGTGTGTCTGTCCAAAGAAATGGTATCTGGAAAACAAGCTGGTTTTCCTGTTGTGGATTTGGATGGAGGAGATGATACCAGTGTGTATGATTTCAATCCGCAAGGAAACCCGGTTGCTGGACTTCAGGACACGAAGGGGAAAATGCTTTTGCAGCCTTTGAGTCTGAAGAAAACTGAAGAAAGCTAAAAAATAATGGTAGCTTACCCAAAGCAAACACTTGTGGCCAAGAGGATGCCTAAGCCAGGGGCAGACTTGCTTTGGGAATGGTTGTTTTCTGGTCGTGAAAGGGATAGTTTACTGGAAAAAATGCACATTTTGCACATGTGGCATTATTTTGAAACCGGGGCTGGAAACTCTGAAGAAACGAAGACATTTTGCCCGTGATTTCGCTTAGTTGTATTTTGTCATCTCTTTTCAAGGTGGATCATTTGGACAAAAACGGTCAGTGCGCTCTGGTTCACGCCGCTCTCAGAGGACACTTGGAGGTGGTGAAGTTCTTGATCCAATGCGACTGGACCATGGCTGGGCAACAGCAGGGAGTGTTTAAGAAGAGCCACGCCATCCAGCAGGCACTGATCGCCGCGGCCAGCATGGGTTACACCGAGGTAAGACCTACCAGCACAGCACTGCCTCTGCACGGGGTGGGAAACCAAGGGTTGACCATGTTTCTTGGCCAAAACATTGACCAGAGAGGGTCTGAGAGGTGGAGTCTACTCTTCCTCCCCTTCCCGTCCCAGGCAGTGGGGTTCCGAGGTCCCTTGGCAAACCCTGTGGTCTGGGCAGGCGTCCAAGAGAGGAAGCGTAACAAGCCTTTACGTTGTTGGAATAAACCTTTAAGCGAGGCTGGATAAACAGTACGTTACTTGCGCCGCTCCTCCAGCTCTGTTAGGGGAGTGTGAGACCACGTAGCTTTGGACTGTATGTTGGGGGAAGAGAAGAGCTGAAGACCTTCTTCCTGTCATAAAGATTTGCGATGTGGAAAATGATGTATGTTTTCCTATCGAGAAGTAGCCTTTGAGGATTTTTTGCATTAGTTGATTTCTTCTCTAAATTGAGCTCCTCTCATTTACTGGAGTTTCGATTTTGCTTTTGTTAAGCGTAATGCATGAAAACGTAAGTAATGTGCTCAGATCAGAGGAGCTAATTAAAGAAAGCTGGGAAATTCTTATTAGCTAAGTGACTGTGAGTTGAACCAATTAGAAGCAGATGTGACTTCAAAACCCTAAAGATCTGCGCGCCGAGGACATAATTTGTAACAGGGCTCAGAACTTTTAAAACGGGCATTTCGCCCCAGATCATACTGATCACCTTTATAACTTATAGAAGGGAGTTTTGGAATTGTTCAGTATTTCAGTTGTACCATAGAAGGTGCGTGGCTGCTTATAGAAAATACTGCAGTTCCCTGTTTTGCGGTGCTTGCAGTTGTAGGAGATGCAAGCTGATGATTACGTTGCTGTTTTTCTCCAACTTTGGTGATAAAACAAATATTTAGCATGTTTATAAAATGATCTTAATCGCTGGTGGAGCCACGCTGGAGTCCTTGCTGTGATTATACCCTAGCGTAACCATACCAGACTTAGCTTTACGCTTTCATCAGGCAACGTGAGGTCCGCTCAGCAGTCCGGCGCCCGGCTGGGAGGTCAGCCGAGTGCAGAGGGGGTTCGTTACGCCCAGCTCACACTCTCCCATCGGGGCAGCAGCATACACACAAGGCATCTACTGTGGGAGGACCGTGGGCATCACTTCAACAGCATCTTTCACATAGGCACTCTCCTGGGTTTCCGGCTGCCCCCGTGCTGCTGTCGTTCCCGATGTCCCGTTTAGCACTAGAGCATCACTGTCAGGACGCGGGAAAATGGTACTCGTCACTGAAATCCCTGCTCCGCTGCGCTGGTGCCTCTCAGTCTATGCCCGCAGGCCGCTGCCAGCAGCGGAGCAGGCACAGCTTCCTCCCAGGTACTCAGAAAATGCTGGTTGTAGCCTGGACCCCAGCAGATAATTGTTTCTTCTAGAACGAGAGAAATGTTTTTGTCCTTCAGTCACGAAAGTAAAATCTCCATTTTCTTCTTAGCGTCTTGCTTTCTCCCATCATATGATCCAAACACTGAAATTTCCTGCCAGTTTTCAGTCAATTAAATCCTTTAATTTACCCTTTAAAGAAGTTAATTTGCTTCTCTGGGGTTTCAAGCATCCACAGCTGGAAGAAAAACATAGTGGAAGTCTTTTTAACAGTCTGCTTAAAAACAGTATTTGCTAGAAAGGAGCTAATAGTTTCTGGAAGTAACTTCATCTTGACTGGAGCTTAAGCTAGTGAAGAGGCTAACAATTGTAACTGCGCCATTAGATCACTTGTCCGTGACTCAGTTTCCCCAGCAGTAAAAGGGGACGATCACACTCATTGCACCCCGCCGGGTGGGAGTCGATACAGATGGACACGGCAGTGTTTCCTCACGGGAAAGCTGCGGGCGGAGGCGCGTCCACTGCACACGCCGGGTCATCTCTAGCAGGACAGACCCAGCTGTAAGGAGCTCACGCTATGAAGGCGCATCATGTGCGGTCATATCACGACATTTGGGTGGGGGTTTTTTGCTTGAACAGGGCAGCGGGTTCAGTGATGGATCTCTAGAAGAATATTTGCTTGAGCTCAGAGTGCCAGGCAGAGGCTGTTGCTTTTCCTCTGTGTATTCAGAGCAGCTCGTGTTAAGATGTCAGCAGTTTCTATATAACGCATCTAAGTTCGTGAGCTGACATGTCATTTTGTTTTAGATCGTCTCCTACCTGCTCGATCTTCCAGAAAAAGACGAAGAGGAGGTGGAGCGAGCACAAATCAACAGCTTTGACAGCCTTTGGGGAGAGACAGGTGATTTCTGTAGATGCTGTAGCTGCTTCTTGCATGTTTGTGTTTGTATTTATGGGCTCCCTGTCGCCTGATGCATCCCTGATCCCTGGCATTGTTTTGATGAAGGGAGAAGGATCGGTTCCTCGGATTTGATTTCGGGTGATTTACAGGTGCCAGGGTGGAGCTTGCACTCAGCTTAAGTCAAACAGAGAAGTTTGCCTTTTGAAAATCCTGAGCTTCTGCAGCTCCTGGCACTTTTCAGGAGCGTGCAGGCGTGCAGCATCTCTGACAACCAGGCCACTAATTTCTCTGAAACATGAGACAGACACAAAATCCTGCTCTTTGTCTCTTGATATTTGGCATATTTATCAAAAGCATCTCCCTGTTTCTGTCTCCCCTTCCCCGTTACGTGCAGCACGTGACTGTTAAAGTATCTGTTGATTTTCTGAAAATTTCTCATTATTTAACACCTGGTAATTAAACAAACGTCCTTTTGTGCCATACTGTGTTTTTGTATTGATGGGTATAATACAGAAGCCCTACTTTCCTAATTTCTACCAAAACAAAAGCAGCCATTCACCCCTTCCACTCCACAGGTATAAAATGCGCTATCATTCCATTTCTTGATATATTCAAACTTGGCGTTGTTAGCTTTTAACTCCAGTGACCTCATAAATATTATCCACTGTCTTTTGTACTCAACTCACTAATCTACTTGCATCACTGGTGATGTTCCTGTCAAGTTAATACACCAAGGTAATGTTCCTGTCTGGGTAACGGAGCGCTGATTTTGATTCTGTCAGCTTTGTTTAAAAATGACACGATCCCAGGGTACAGACAGTGGCTGCTGTGTGGCTTTGTCTTCGGTCAGGTTGTGTCTGGTTAGAAGGGGGGGGAAAAAGCAGGGCTATATTTTGAGCTGGTCTGTACGCTGTACGTTTGAAAATGTAGCCTTATTAGAGCCTTGTAATGAATGGAATCTATCAGAAAGTAGTGCCCCTCAGCTTTAGAGGATGAAGGTGGAGGGATGAGTTGTCCCAGCAAGGAGCCTGGCCAGGCTGCTCGGGGCCG
Source organism: Gavia stellata (assembly GCF_030936135.1). Classification (NCBI taxonomy): domain Eukaryota; kingdom Metazoa; phylum Chordata; class Aves; order Gaviiformes; family Gaviidae; genus Gavia; species Gavia stellata. The sequence continues at coordinate 3,973,550 of NC_082621.1, read as the reverse complement.
CTCGCGGGGCGTTAGGCAGGAGTCACCTCCTGCACCCGCAGGGACATCACTGAGTAGCAAGGGCATTGTGCCAGCATTAGGGGAAATAAGGGCAACATGTACAAATAAGCAGTTTAAAAGTGTCCCTCGGGTGTCATGGGAGAAAAAAGAAATTGGATATGGAATCAGTCAAATGAAAAGACTGAGCGTTGGTAGCAGGACAGCGGCTTCGCTGCTGGTGAGCTCGCAGTTCACAGTGGTGCCCGGGCCAGAGACAGCTCATCCAAGGTGTTCTCTGGTGTTTGGGTCCCGAGGACTATCTTATAGCCGGGATGGTGGTCCAGATGCCTTCAGAGTTTGACCAAAAGCCATTCAGATGTCTCCCTGCAAAGTTACCTCCTGGGCAGCAGCAGACACTAGAGATGCGCTCCTTGAGTTCAGATAGTCCTGGGTTGTCTGGATGGACCTGGCAAAGCCTGCTATAAAGCCGTAGGTGTTTGCTGAACTGGTGTCTGACTCAGCCCGTCCCTGGAGCTCTGCCTTCACAGGTCACGCCGTCCTGCTCTCTCCCGCTCGGCCGTGCTCTCCGGTCTGAAAGCTGAGCACCACACTCTTCTCCCTGACAATGTCCAGCTCTTCTCTTTCCTCTTCCATGTGTCCTGGGCAGCTCTGCCATTCCCAGCCTGCCCCTTGCCTCGAGGACTCTTCAGCAGAACCTTTTCCATCTCTGTCGTCCCCCTTCCCATACCTCTCCTCCCAACAATGCCAAAAGCTGGACTCACACAGACATCTGGGAGTTTCTCTGTCCGAGAGGGGTTTCTGAGTAACTGGGATAGTTGGGAATGTGGATTTGTGATTTGCAAATCGCACACAAATTGAGGAGCCATCTCAAAGGAATACCCATTTATCCCGTTAAAATTGGTGGTAGGTAGTTGGGAAAATGAACGAAAACGAGCCAACCACCACATTCAACAGTCTTTTGTCCTGTCACAGGCAGGACGAGTTTATATGGATCTCAAGACGCCCTTTCACGTTGTTTTATTATTTTCCTAAAAGTAAATAGTGAGTTTAGATAAATTTGAAGAGAAACGCTGGTTTCCACCTAAAAATAGCAATCTGCTCTAAAAATCTGAATCATGTCTTGTCTGTTTTTTGATACTTGTTGCTCGTGTGTCTAATCTTCCGCAGAGCAGAGCTGACTGCCTGGCTTAGTGATATCAGCCTGATATCATCCAAATGGCAGTGCCAAGTTACATCATAAGTTTAGGAATTGCTGACAGCACACTATAGCCAACTCCAGATGGAATATTTCCCCCTGGGACAAAACTAATATCAAAACCCAGCACAAAAGTATCTGAGTCACTTGTAATAACTCCATCAGAGCTGGAGGTAAAAAGAACGTCTCCATCAAACTGCATTTGTCTTGCTGCCAGGCTGTGAAACAGATACATGTGCCGTACAGGAGCAATTTAATGATTCCTTCTCCAGATAAAGTTGTTTTTTCTCTGAGAAAACAGACATGCTCTGCACAACAGCAGAGGCAGAATGTGCCGTTGCAGATCCCGGCTGTTGGAGACTGTGGCTTGTCTGACGTCGCTCGCTGACGGAGGGGGGCACGTCCACACCTGAAACTTGTCTCAGGTTTTGTTTGAGACGTGTTTTGAGAAATGCGGCAACTGGTTTATGGCGTTTATGCCAAGACTTTGTTATTGCACGGTGAGTTGCTCTCCTGGCACTACATCCTTGTGGAAAAGCTGCAAAGTGACTGTTCCTGTTTTCCAGCCCAGGATCCCGGTCGCTGCTCCTTGGCTGGGCTTGGTGGACTCGCCTTGTCCGTGCTGGGCCACAGGAGCTCTCTGGCAGAGAGTAAAACTTCAGACAAAACCATTTCCATTTCTCTCATTTCCTCTCATCACCTTTCCTTGGCTTTTCTGATGTCCTTTAAACACACAGGCACAGCCTGACGTTGTGCTGTGGGTTTTTTGGAGACTGATGGCTGTTGTAAGGCACATTGGTGATACCAGAAACAGCTTGGTAAGTCCATCTAAGGAGTGCTAAAAGGCTTAAATAAGCAGGTACTTCTAGAATTTTTCCTGAAGTAGTTTAATTGAGCTTTTGGGCTTGGACAGTTGGACACCAGCCCCAGGATAGTGCTCTGGGCTTGAGGTGACCAGCAGTGGAGCTTGGGGATGTCAACAGCCGCTCTGGTTAGAAGGCTGGCGATCCAGGGGTGAGGCACGGTACTGAGAGCAGCAGCAGGCTGTCCAGCTCCTTGCAGCTGCAGGGACCACAGGCGGTTTTCTGGTCCAACCTTCCGTTCAAAGCACAGGCACCGACGAAGTCAGTGTGTACCTTAGGGGGTTGGTCTCCTAGAGTCCAGCTGGACTGAGCTTCTTTCACCCCTCGGAGACGTTCTCCATTTCTGAGGAGAGATGCTCAGATACCTGTGCATTATACAAGACGAGCTTGGATAGGTTTCTCTCAGCAGCAGGCAGCAAATCCAGGTCATCGGTGTGGGACCATCCTGAAGCAGCAAGATCTGGCTGCTCAGTAGCACAGAAGCTCTTGAGCTTCCCTTGAGTTGGAGCTGCAAAGGACAGGCTGGAGCTCCATACCCGCACCAGTTGCTTTGACACATCAATCCAGGTAGAGTGGATTGCAGGGCGGAGTGGAGAAGGGTATGGCCACGGGTCAAACCATCCTGTTTCAGTAAAGTCTTTTCCAAGGAACATTTCGTGGTGAACACCAAACACTTAGGTGATTTACAGTATTTTCATTGTTGCAAACATAAGTCATTTTGACGTGAAATACCTCAAATTAACCTGCAACATTTCAAGTGCAGGCAGGTTTAGGAATAGAACCCAAAAGCCCTGCATACCGATCCCTCTACCGTGCACATTACACACAGCCCTCCTTCTATATTTGTAGCTTACGTTTAAAACCCACATGGATCTGATTATAGATTTTGCAGTATGTTCTGCTTGTGGCAGCAAGATGATTTTTCTTTTAACTCTTGGTGTTTCTCAACCTCAAGAGAAGAAAACTCAACCATAATGTGGAACAGAATCGAGAATTAATTAAATCCCCCAACATTAACAGTGTTGCAGTTGGAAACCCATCAACACCTCGTAATCAGCCATCCCACAGAAATGTACTTCAAAGAAAAAACAAGCTACGTCAGTTAGAAATAGACTCCCACCTTCTGCTCAAACTCCTATTAGAAGCAGCAGAGCGTCGAGCCAGAGGAGCTGTGCTGGAGTGCACAGAAAGTTAGGGAGAGGAGGGAGGAACCGAAGAGTCTAAAATTAATACCAAAGACGAGTCAAAGGCAGGTCCTGCACTTGGAACTGTTTTCAGATTGAATGTGTCTTTTCTAACCCAACCATACTTTCTGAGTTAACAGAGCACATTTTGTCAGGGAGAGAGCTGTCAGGTGTTGCTTCTACCCACCTGTAACACTGTGGGCATCTGTAATACTGGAAATGAGAGAGAGTTTTGAGTTTGCACAAAGACCCTTGCTGGTGGCATCAGTCCTGGCCAGAAACAAAGGCCAGAATTAGCGTTTTTCTTGGCAAACAGTTGAATGTATTCATACAATTTTTGCTTTCCAGTTGTTTCCTTGGTTTCAAAGATCTCCAGGCTAAAGTGGGATATTAAAAATAAAAATCTTCCATCTGAATAATGCTGCTCTGTGCTCGTTGGGTCAGAGAAAAGCCACAAATCTGACTGACATCCAGTGGCTGGCAGTGATCTGTCGGTGCCTCCAGCTTGATCCCTCACTTGCTCTCTTGTAGTCATGGTGGAATGAGTCAAGGACAGGTTGCAGAAGGTCTTGTCAAGACAGCACGTACCTAAAGACCTGTTTTTTCTCTGGACGTTGTGCCCCTGCTAAGACCAACTCAGTCTTGCAGCCTGTGGCTTTCGCAGTAGGGAAACCTGCAGGAGGCACAGGGGGACACGGTGAAGGTTTCATGTGACAAGGCTCTATCTACGTTTCTTTGCGGTAACACCTTGAACCTCAGTCACATGTGCCTGTAGATTATTTTACGCTTATTGCAGTTATCCGGTTTCACTGCCACTTGCGGAAAATAGTAAAAGCTGATTGTCCCAGTCAGCCTCTTTCCATAATGTTACGAGATCTTTTCGTGGAAGAGTTGACCTTTGAAGTAAACTAAAACGACAAGAAAGAGCTAGAACTGTACTGATCCAACCCATTTTCTTTGTTCGTTTTGCCTGTCGTGAGATACGTTTGGCATTTCAGGCATCATCACTTTGGTATCCAGCAGAAAGACCTATCTCTGGATAGGAAAAAACTCCGTGGAGAGTGTGGCTCTTTCCCTTCACTGCTCTTCTCTCTCCTCCAGCTCTGACGGCGGCGGCCGGGCGCGGGAAGCTGGAGGTCTGCCGGCTCCTCCTGGAGCAGGGTGCTGCGGTGGCGCAGCCCAACCGCCGCGGGGTCGTTCCGCTCTTCAGCGCCGTGAGACAGGGCCACTGGCAGGTGAGCGGGTTCCTCACGCCGCCGGTTTGGCCTGAAATTTAGGATCAGGCCATCCCTTCCATCTTGCTGTAACATGGGTGGAGAAGACAAACCCCAACTCTTTTGGGGAATGATAGAAGATAGAAGCGATACTGCTACTTCAGACACCCCGAGCTCTTGCTGGCTACAGACAGCTTTTGCTTAAGTACTGTGTTATCTCACCGTTTGGGAAGCAAATGGGCTGCTCTTGACTTAAAAGGTTATTTTTCCTGTCCTTATACCTCCGTTGCTTCAGCTATGCCCTGATCTTGCAGCAGTAATCCCAGAGGGCACCGTGCCCTGGGCGGTGAGGTTTCAAGACATGGGGACCACTCTGCTCTTCGGCCTCTGGCTTCTTCCCAGCTGGGTCTCTACGTACGACGTGTGTTCTCGCTTTGTGTGTTGCAGATTGTAGATCTCTTACTCACGCACGGCGCTGATGTGAACATGGCAGACAAGCAGGGGCGGACGCCGCTGATGATGGCTGCATCTGAGGGACATCTGGGCACAGTGGAGTTTCTGCTTGCACAAGGTTAGAGCACGTGCTTGGAAGTGTGTTGGAGACCGGCCACGGCGAGTCCCACCGCACTGTCTCCTGCACAGCTGGAGTTTGTAATGTCGGGGTGGGGATTGTAATCCCACTGCTGGATCGGGCGGTGGGAGAGGTTCTCAGCACTTTATTGGAGAACAAGACTAGAATCGTCATCGCATTAATCTTGGCTATCTGTTTTGCTGTCTGTGTTCGGTGCTCACAGCCTCAAAACCACGCATTTGAGTTAGAAAATAAAATAACATATCACAGGTGCTTTGAGCATTGAATTAAGAACATGCCATTGAACCATGCTTGGAGCTTTCCCCTTAGACAAAAAAATCAACAAGCCATGTGATTGAACCGTCAGCATCGCCGTGGAACAGGCAGGCAAGACTCAACCCCAGGACCAGAGTTTGGGACACATATTAACACTTCCATTTTAGTGCTGGTATTGTTACCTGTGTTTTTGACACCAACATCAGCAGGAGGGTAAGGCCCTGGCACAGGCGAGGATTTGGTGTATTTGTTGAAAATAAAACGGACTTGTTTTGAAGATAGTCTGCTCTTCAGCTTTGCTCTCACAGATTCACTTTGCTCGGTACTTTCGGTGTCTAATAACTCTCCTTCGCTAGGAGTTACTCAGTCAACAAGAACATGTTTCAGTTTTACTCATTTCTGCTGTACGTGTTTGAGGTGAGTCAGAACAACACGCCTGCAGCCTGTGTGAACATGATTATTTCTTACTTCAGTAGTTCCTTAGAGGCGTCTTTTTTTTTCTTTTTGACAAATAGCCCATGTTTGTTTGGTTTGTTTGGGTAATTTTCCATTACTTTTTGGCTAGAAATAGCATTTAATTCTTGTGTTGTTATTTGATATTTTTATTTCAGGTAAGATCCCTCTTTGGGAAGGGATATTTTCTTCGTATCGTAAGTGACTGTGTCTGACCTCTTAGCCAAAATGTGAGATGCTTGAATATTGTATGTAGTAGTTGTAAGAACATTTTTTCACTGTAAAATTGCCAGGCTTCCAAGAACAAGTTTCTCATTGCCTGTCTGTCTGTCCTGAGCCACAGGCCAGTGGGATCCTTGCTGTTCAGGGCTGTAACCTGCATAGTGATGTGACAAAGATCAGTTTGAGGCATGAGTTTCTTACGAATGAATTCAATTAATTCTTTTCTGATGTTCTGTTTCTTTAAAAATTTCAAATTAACACTCTCCGTGTTTGGGTTGTAACATGGCCCCTTTTGCACCTTGACTGAATCTGTGTAAAAGGCTTAAAAGAAGTGATTTTTTTTTTTTTGCCAGACTTGAGAACTGTGCATGTTGCTTAAGACTGACTGGTCCAGTGGAGGATGAAAATACCAGATAATCTGATCTTGGCTATGGGATCAAATGCACGTAATGTTTCCCTGGCTCTTCGGACACTGAAAGCCCAAGAAGTCAAAAATACAAAAATCTTTTTTATTTTAAAAGGTCCATTCTTCTGAATAGCTTAATAAACTCCACTAAATAAGCTATAACACATGGTCCTGAAAAGTTAGCTCAAGCCTGGGCAGAGTGCAGTGATATATGGTGTATTTTAATTAAAATGGCTTTGACAGTCCTGTTCAATGTTTCATTAAAATCAAAATGTGTGAATCATAAGCCATAAGCATTAATTAGTGTGTTGCAAAGCAAATTGCATTTGACTGTACTTGATTAACGCAGTCGGCATTTGTAAACACTTTTTATTAACAGACTTGCAGTCATCAATCAATTTGAAATCCAAATTTTTAGAGTTACCTACAGCTCTCGCTTAACACCCAGAAGTAATGGACGTGTGAACGGCGAATGCAACTTTCCTGGTAGCAGCTCTGCTAAAGCTGCTATTTATACAGATCTGTTACACACAAAGCAAAATAATTCTTGATGCTCATTCTGTTTGGAGAGAGCTTGATTCTGAATCTCGTTTTCCTGCAAAAATCAATCCCTCGATGTTTTTGCTGCCTGGGGGTACGTGGTACGTGTGGGTGCTGCTCCTCGCTGTCTGTCTTGTGCCTCTGACACACAACGCTGAGCCTCGTCCCCGCGGGGGGTTAACCCTGCCTGGGCGCTGCAGCTGAGGATGCAGCCTCTGTAGAGAAAGGATCCGACCATCCTGGCTGCTCCCTGCTTGTTTTTGATGCTCCAACAGTGTCAATAGTTTCATTTTTCCTCTAGCTGGCTCATTGTCCTGTGCCTGCTGGATAACATATTCCATCATAAACTCTTGCATTTAACCAGTTAATTTTTTTAGGGCAGGAGCAGCCCAGCCCTTCTCAGAAGCAAGCTGGCTTTACCCCGACAAAACCTTTCCCACTGCAGCAGGGATCGATCCCATGAGGTCACCTTAAGCCACTCGCCCTCGAAACCAGCAGTTTGTTTCACGTCTGACTGCCTTAATGCTAAGTAGGTCAGCGATCCCTGAAGGAGCGAAAGATGCCTTCAGAGTCAAGCAGAGGTTCTGCCGGGAGCCACGGCTGCATCGGGAGCTCGGTGCCTCTGCGGAGGTCGTGCCCAGCCTGCCTCGGAGCAGCGTTTTGGCATTTCCGAAGCAGTGCACATTGTCTGCTCGCTTAGACCTTCAGCTTGCATTGCTGCCGTGATAGCCTGAAGTCTGGGCACATCACCCCGTGGTGTGGTGTGTCTCTTCCACCAGACTGGGGAAAGAGTGGGAAGGCTGAGGGATGATGCAGCTTCCCGGCTTTGCCTCTTACTGCAGGAGCTTTCTCACCTGCTCCGGAAGAGTCAGAGGGAAAACACAAGAGAAGACTTTGACCGTTTGACTGCAAGAATGTTGCTGGTGCAAATAAGAAGGAATGAAATGAGGCTTTATCCTGCTTTACTGAGCCAAAGTTGGCCTTGGGTCAGTTGAGGATCATCTGGAGGGCTTTCACAGGGCTTCAGAAGGGTTCCTGGGTGCAGTGTGGGCACTGTGAGAGAAGGCTGGCAAGACGTTGGGAGTTTATGTTATCATCCCTTAGCCTGTACGTTTGAGCTGCCTTGCAGCCAACGTCCCTCCTTGGCACACCAGGTTGCCCCAGACGTCATTTGCCACCTCCCTCGCCGGCGCTCCACGCCGCGGTTCGGAGGCATGCGGCGAGCAGGATGCTGCGGCTGCGCGAGAGCTCTGGGCAGAGGTTTCTGAACATATCCCGAGCAAATGCTGATGTGTCGTGTGCTCCTCTGCGAACAAAAGGTTGTGCAAGCTGGAAGACCTATCAGTTTGCTATCATCTAGGCGATGTGTGCTAACCGGGGGATATGTCAGCTGGGACGCATGGGAAGGTTCAGGAAATTCAGGTTACTCCCCCACTTGCTGAGCTTTCTGGAGCCAGTGAAGATCTCATGCTGGGCAGTTTAGATTTTACCTATAGGAGAAAAATACTGCAGCAGCAATTCATCCCAGTCTGCTGGCAGGAGCATCCCACAGGTAGCCGCAGTTCCTCGGAGGAGCAGAGCTGATACGAATCTCTTCGGCACGCTGGAGAGCCGGAGCCCTGCCTGTGCCATGGCAACAGGAGTTGTCTTCATGCCACGAAGAGGAGTGTTCACTTAATGCTGCTGTTCAGATCTCATATGCGTATCCATATGCTGTATGAAGCAATACTGACCCGTTGGTATGGCAGCACGATTTCTTCATCCAAGAAAATGTCAAGTCCCTCTCTCCTTGGCTTGCGGTTGGCAGTAGTTTATCCCACAACGTTGTATTTATATTGGGTAAAGTTCAGGGAGAAATACTGCTGGAAATTGTGTTGATTTGGGTAAAGGGGAGGGGAGTGAAGAGGGGAAAATATGTGCTTTTTTAGAAGAACTGAGCTGAATTGACTTAGTTCCCCTTGGTACGCCATGACCTGCTGAAACAGCAAAATGGTCTTCATCTCTGACTCATGCAGGCTGGAATGGGTTTTGATTAAAAAAAAACAGTTAAAAAGAAAGATTGATGTCTCAGATGAGGGATGTCAAATCCACCCTGCTGCTCAGAAGATGTTTGCCAGAAAAGCCTACAGAGCTAGGTGCGAAAAAGTTTGCAGCCTTGGTGTGAATAAACGCATTTGCCACGGTTCCTATCGGTGCATTTGAAGTTGCCATGGAGGGTGGGATCTGCAGTGGGAGACATGTTAATAAAGTAATTAATAATTATGTACATAGCTCTCTAAAAACAAGCTGTCGTCACTAAGCGGATGGTTTGTTGTATCATAGTGCTCAACAACAGAGAGCTCTTAGGTGAACTGGTGCTTGTTCTTTCAGGTGCCTCCATTTCTCTGATGGACAAGGAGGGCTTGACAGCCCTCAGCTGGGCTTGTCTGAAGGGACATCTCTCCGTGGTGCGTTCCCTGGTGGAGAACGGAGCTGCCACCGACCACGCGGATAAAAACGGACGCACTCCGCTGGACCTGGCAGCTTTTTACGGCGACGCAGAGGTGGTAAGTGGCCTGTAATACATGCAGAAGAAAATGAGCAGTTGGTGTAAAAGCCTTAAGATAGTACAGTTCAGCTTGATGTAGCCATAAGCATATAGAGTCCCGGCTCTCCATATGGGCAGGCGCTTCCACAGAGGACAACGCGTGAGACTGATGTGCCCTCAGACCCTACAGAGGTGATTTTAGCCTAAGCACGGGGAGCAGAGCGAGCTTTTGTTGGTTGTACATCCCCACCAGTGTGCGAAGGTCTCACCCAGGAGCGGAACTGACCGTTGGGCTTCTCGTTGCAGGTTCAGTTTCTGGTGGACCATGGGGCCATGATTGAGCACGTTGACTACAGCGGGATGCGCCCCCTCGACAGGGCGGTGGGGTGCCGCAACACCTCGGTCGTCGTCACTCTCCTGAAGAAAGGAGCAAAAATAGGTAGGGACAAGGGGACAATCCGCCGTCGGCTCTGTGCTCGGGCAGGACTCCGAGCAGTGGGGCTGGCTTCCTAGAAAATATAAGCATAACACAGAGGCAGCCTCAGCCCCAGCTGCTGCTTCGTACCCCGAAAGCAGCCGGCGAGTCAGGACTGCCTTGTTCTCTTTATTAAAACGGGGAATATTTTTTTTGCTGTCCTATTACTTAGCAAAGTTAATCAATAAACAACTGTTTCTTTGGCAAGGTCTTTCCTCTGGTAATGCTTTTTCTATCTTTACTAGTCTGAGTCGACAAACGTACTATGTCCATGCATTGCTGTGAGCTGCTGCGTTCACTTGCTCTGTGTATGCTTTCAGATCTTAGTGTTACCTGCACTGCGCCACACAGCTGCTCACGTTGCGTTTTCCTGTGAAAGGGGATTTTGCTGGTGCATTGGCTTCTTTGCTGCCTGCCTCTCACAGCTGCTTTTTTCCTTTCTTTTTTTTTTTCCACCTTCATCCATTTTTTTTTCCCCTCTCTCCTACAACTTTTTGTTTTCTCCTTTCTTTGAAGGTTGTCAGACGTTACCGAGTCGCCCACGAGGTATATCTCATTGCTGTCAGCATCAGCTTCGATCTGATAGCTTTGTCAGCCTTGCTTTCTCCTGTTTGATTTAGCCTGCATGCGTCCCCAACACCTCTAATCTTTTAATTTACCTCACCTTCAAATAATTTTTTTAATGACTGTTGCAGAGAATAACTTGAACTCAAAAACTAACCTCCTTCCCCCAAAATGTACTGAATTTACTTAAAGAATATTGTTGACTTATTCTTCACCCACACTAATGAGTTGTCCCCAAATTTTTGCCACCCCTTCCCTCCCAGTATTAGTCCTTGAGATAACGACTGGCTCTGCACGGGCGGTCCCCTGGGCAGAGCCAGCATGTTCCCAGCCCAACGGACAGCTTCGGCACCAGCAACACTTAGACACGACCTTTCCTTTGTCGTATTTTGCACCTTAATGGATTTTCTGCTCTAGTATTTCACATCTTGTGAAGTTGGAAATCACAGTCCGCTTAAACACAAAACACCTGTCGACAGTCGAACTGCAGATTTCCTAGTACACTTCCAGAGATTTTAATTTAGAAATGCTTTTATGTAACCACTCTGATTTTTCCTTTTCAATATGTTTTGTTTCCCCCACCCCAGCTGGTTCCACAATCAGCACTGCCCTCTCGTGGAAATAGCTCCCGTCATTTCCCAGACCGTGGTGGTGGTGGTGATTAGGATTAGCCTTAATGACTGCAAGGGAAAACCATTGCCACGTGGATGACGTTAATTTAAGTGTGAGAGGAATTGTCAGCTCAATCATTTGGAGCGCTCTGCCCTTTGACCATGCCAAGTTGTTCTCTCCAGCAGAAATTCCCACCCCAGGATATTTTTTCCACCCAGCTTCCTACCACCCTTGCATTGTATGAGTTTTTTACCCATCATGCATCCTGTACACTACAGGTCCAGCAACATGGGCGATGGCAACCTCCAAACCAGACATCATGATCATCCTGTTGAGCAAGCTGATGGAGGAGGGAGACATGTTTTATAAGGTGAGAAGAGTGTTTCTGGAAAAACTGAACGGCTGCAGCTTGCAGCATAGCTTTGTTTGAGGTTTTGACTGAGCAATGCTGCTGCCTTAACCCGTGGCAAGTAAAAGCTACTGCTCGCAGCATTCCTTGCGTTGCACACTGTTTGGGTTTGGTTCGCGGGGTTGGGGAGGGGGGATTGACTGCCCAAATCTGTAAGTAAGCTGAAGCAAAGCCAAGTCTCTCTGCATTCTGGATTTGAGCCAGCGCTTCATTTCCTCTTTGAAAACACCAGAACCCAAGTGTTCTACAGAGATTCGGAGTGCTGATGTCATCGCATCAGATCTGGCAACGTTGTCGTTACCTAGCAGGCTCACTGCTGTGGAACAAGGCAACAAGATAGTATGTCCCAGAAAAACTCGTGGAAGAAACTTCTTGCAATGAAAACAGATTGTGAGGACACAGATGGCTTTGTCGTGTCCTTTAGCCCATGGGAGACGTTCCACCATTACAGTTAGAGAGTCTTTTTTGCTCTGTATTTATTTTAAGCTGATCTTTAAAACCTGGAGATGTGTGTGCGCGCACACAAAATGTGCAAGTACAACAATGATTCACTGTTAGGCTCTAAGGGTGAAGCAGAAAATATGCAAAGCTGGCATTGTAGCTGGAGTTATCTGCCAGAGATACACGATACAGCTGAGAAACCTGACTCTACAGGGTTTTAAAGCTTACTATTCGTAGCTGCAAAATTTATGTCTGGGTCATCATAAATTGCATGCGTCCTAGATCCCATTTTGCCCTCTTTTCTTTCACCCTAGCTGCCATGGCTGCCCCCCTCCAGGGCACAGATCATCCCATCCCAAAAATAGGTGCCCAAAATAGCAAAGATGAGTCACCCTTTGAAGGTGACTGTTGCGTCCCAATAACTATAAAAGGAACCCAGTTGACAGGCGTAGATGTAGACACCTAATTCTTAGACATGTAAAGTCCGGGGAGATGATTCTCAACCCGTTTGTCCAACTTCAGAGCCACATCGGTGCCGTAACATTTATCTTTGCTATTGCAGAGGCTTCTCTGAGCCCCAGGAACTCCACCCAAAGTCCCACACTTCATATTCTTTACCCTCCCTGGTGTTTATTAAGCTTTGGGTGTAGGGTGTTCTCCAGAAATTGGGTTACTGATCATCCAGCTCAAAAGACCATCCGTCCAGAAACCAGATGGAGTTGTATCAAGTTAACATAACACAATTTCTGGTGTGTTTCCCACTGTAGCCTGACAGCTCTGTACGAAGTAGGAGAACTCAACTTGCACAAGACATCTGCATTTGCAGATTAGATATTCCCTTGATCAAATGTTCCGGCTTTCCTTTCTAGAAAAGAGCTAAATAGTGAAGTCATGTTACCTTAACCACCTAAACCACTCATGGGGCTGATGAGTGAGTTCTCTGCAGGGAGCTAAACTCAACCCAAGGATGTGTTTTGACATGTTCTCCTTCTATTAGAAAGGTAAAGTGAAAGAGGCTGCCCAGCGCTACCAGTACGCTCTGAAAAAATTCCCCAGGGAAGGGTTTGGAGAAGACCTGAAAACCTTCCGTGAGCTGAAGGTGTCGCTCCTTCTCAACCTCTCCCGATGTCGAAGGAAAATGAACGTAAGTCTCCCCACTCTTCATGGCCTTACACGCAAGCTGCCAGCTTTCTGCCTGTGCAGAGACGTGTCCGTCCTGTAATCGTCCTTTGACCTCTGAGATCTCTCCTCTGTGTAACCTGGTTGTCCTTCACAGAGCACTGACACTTTATAATTCAAACGAAGTAGTGATTTAATGTGCATTTCTGATGATTAAAAATTCATTGCTATGTTTATAGCTTTTTGAATTTTTTATTACTCCCTTTTGATGATGATGTGAATTGGGGGCGGAGGCATTTTCCAGATTTCTAGGGCAGTGGTGAGGGAGGAGCCAGGAGATGTGCTCCTTTGAATACTAATTAATTTAAAATGAAGGAGCATATGCTTAGGGGGCTAGCACTTCCCCAGGGCAGTGATTCATCCAGAAACACCCCCACGTACTCCCTCTCCTCCCAGAACTGCCAGATCACTGTCACTCTCCCCGCTCCAATCTAGCAGCATCGAGCGACCAACTCCTGCAGCAAGTCTGTTCTTCCAGCAGGCAAGTGCCACCTCCCCCTTGAGACAAGTGCCACCTCCCCCTTGAGACAAGTGCCACCTCTCCCTTGCTCTGCATGCAGAGACTTCACCTCTACAACTTAAAGTCTCCATAGACTTGAAAAGTGAAATCTCCGCTGAGGCCATGAGCCAGTGAAGATTACACTGGAGGGGAAGGGATTTTTGTGACACCTTCATTTCTTTAAGCTGTGAGGGAGAAAGATGAAAAGCAATGGAAGTGAAATCTTAATGCTGGTGAACAAACAACACAGTTTGTAGAAAAAGTGTGAACCTTCTCTTTAAACAAGCCGACTCGCAGCTAAGCCTGCGCTTTAAGGACAAGATTTTCGGTCTGTTGTTAACTAGGGAATCGTAGGGTTTGTGATAGAAAATTTCAGAGGGTTGTAATTGCTCCTGCAGTTTTTGCACCTATAGGTGAGACCATAAAGGTACCTACCTCTTGACCACATGCCCAGTTTAGTCTGTCAGGCAATATCTCTTCAGTAACTGCTACTGAAGGTACAAACAAAAGTAGGAGCTTCCCCAGGCAGGGCGTCCAGATAGCAAGAGTTTGCTTACTGAGTTTTTGAACAAATCGGGAGTACTCTTCGGTCCTTTCTCCCAGAACTGCTCAGGGTCATAGCCCAAGTCGACACTGCAAAGCAGTGTTTGGCTGTGAAACGAAAGCCCCTCCGCTGGGAAGAGGTCTCCTTCACCAATGCTGAGTTTCAGCTGAGCTTAGTGGTACGTGAAGCATTCGGGACAAGGCAAGGGAGGATGGCTGGCAGGGTTTGAACCATAGCTGATAGTCTGATCTCGTGGCGCTGCCACTCGAAAGCACCCAGAGCAGTCTCCATCCCATGCTGGCACCCTCTCCCTCCCCACTCCCAAACTAGTCTCCCAAGTGAGGGGTAGGGGAGAGGCAAGGAACAGCGGAACGGGTGGCACTGGTAGGAGACCTTTGCCAGGCAAGTCCTGTTTGTAGCTACTGAGATATTGTAGTCCCTTCCTTCATGTGCTGTTTTATTCAGCCCCTTCGAAGTATGTCAGCGTGTTGCAGAGTGGGAAGCAGAGGGCGTGGGAAAGGTTTCCTATTGCTTTCAACTGTGGAAAAAACCCCTTCATGAGATTACATTCCAGCCTCTGTGAGAGCAGATGTTTCCTCAAGACTGTAGGTTGTTGGAGAGGGATTGCATGCTCTTGTTGGGGACACAATCAGTGAGAACGGAGCCAGTGGCACGCTGGCCTCTGTGGGTGCTGACAGCATCCGGTGTTGTGAGAGGGCTTGAGTCTTTGGACGTGCCATCGTAGCTCTCTGGCTGTAAATGGTGTCGAATCCATGTGAAACATTCCAGTACCGTCAAGTTTTCCAAGTTTACATGCAAAAAAAAAATGTCCGTATTACGTTTGTTTTCTTCCCAAACTGTATATATTTTTATTTCTATCTCTCTTCAATTACTTATCTGCACACCTATTGTAATGACAGGATTTTGGAATGGCGGAGGAATTTGCTACTAAAGCACTGGAGCTGAAACCGAAATCTTATGAAGCTTACTATGCAAGAGCAAGGGCCAAACGCAGCAGCAGGTGAGGAGAGAGAGAGGGAAAAGTGCGAGGGGCTGGTCTCTTCAAGCCTGGCCACACCGATGTAGGCATCCACCGTGCAAAAGCGCACCAGTGTCCCCATGGGAAGAAATGGCAAAGGAACGTTCATTTAATGAGATTACAGACCTCTCAAACTCCAAAGTAACGCCCTCCCTCATTTGGTAATTTCTGGGGACAGCTGAACGCAAATGTTTTGAGAGGTTCATCTTAGTTGAACTTTGAACATCTTACTGCACCAAGATTGGGAATTCTTTTTAAAAATACACTTTAGTTCAACCACAACTGGGACTTGAAGCAAAATATGATTCATGGAAGCCCTATGTTATGCAAGAGGGCAGACTCATTCATCACAGTGATCATTTCTGGCCTTAAAATCTATGAATCTCTCTGTCCTACAGCACTTTTTGCAGGGCGGAAACTGCAGACTCGCTGTGCAGTGACTGTGCAGGGAAGCGCCGGCCGGTGAGCTTCCAGCCATAGCCTGTGCTCAGAGCACTGCAGCCAGCTTCTAGAGAGCTGCAGCCCTGGGGTCTCTGCCTCTCAGCTGGAGCCCGGAGGATTCCCTTGTTAACCTCCCTGAAGGCTAAAAGATATGACATTAGATTCATTTCAAAACCGATCTAAATGAGCAGGAGGGCTTCCTTCCAAGCCGTACGCTCAAGGGCTGGGCGCACTGTCGTCTCGGTTTTAAATGGCAGCCAAAACGCCTTGCATGGCAGTGCAGAGAATCAGCAGTAGCTGGAGGTGCGTCGGGTCCACCCGTGCAAACATCGCAGCTCAGCAGACACCGCCACCATTTGACCTTCCGTGCTGGAGGCGATGTGTGGCCCCGGGCTCCTGGCCCGGCTGATGCTGCCTGCTCCAGCGGGTCTTGATGTGGGAGGTGAAGCTGTGACCTTCTGTTCTGCAGAGAAGTCCTGCGAGCTGAGCCACACTGACCTAACGCCTTTCCTTTAGTGGTTTTCCTCCCCATTGTTTCCACAATACTTGTAAGGAAGCATAAGAACCGGCTTCCCTTCCAGATGATATCAGTCTCCCCACACACAAGCATCCTTTTCTCCCCAGCTCTCTCCAGCAGAAACAGTCACCACTTTGGCTTTTCTTCTCGGTTTCCCAGTTTGAGCCCAGCAGCACCCCTGAGGTCAGCACAGTCCGGGGAACAGGAGGCTTCGCCTTCCTCCACCTTGTTTTGAGTGGCTTGTGCAAAAGCTTAGGCTGGTGTTGGGAGGTGCTGGGGAGTTTTTCGCTGTGATCATCCCCCAGGACGAAAATCGTGTTCAAACAGACCATTTTGCTCAAAAGCGAACAGTGTCCCTGTAAATGACAACCCCCTTCCCCGAACCCCCACCTCCTTTTCACTCCTCGCAGGCTGGCCTTTCCCTTGCAAAGGCTTCCCTGGGGGCTCGCAGGCTCCCTAACGTTGCTCGATTCCTTCGGTTTGAAGAAGTTAGCCAAATCCGTTGCAAAATCGGAGAGACAAGCCTTGCCTGAAGCGCTGGCCCATGGGAGCCCCTGAGCTCTGGAGCCAGCCCTGACGCTGTGTGGTCTTGGCATCAGGCAGAAGTTAAATTTTCACTGGCGTAAGCGGTTGCAACTCCGTCAAAGCTGCGCTTGTTTACAGCAGTGGTGAGCTTGGCTCTCAGTTATCGATGCTTTGGTTTCCCCTTCGCTAACGCAGGGGCAAAGCTCCTGGTGGTGCCGTGAGGGGTATTTAATTAGCCTGTAATGCACACCGCAGAGGACAGGCATATTCACTAGTCTGGGTTGTGCCATCTCAGGACTGTGTTCCCCTCTTCCCCAGAATGGCTGGCAGTGTTTTCCTTCCGTTTGGATAAAATAAATGCAAGGGAGGCACATAAAGCAGAGTTTGAGATATGCAGCCAGCGGTAGCAATCACAGACATCTCCCTCAGTAACACGGACAAGCCGCTTAACCCTCGGGAGCCTCCGAGAACGGCTCCGTTCAAATCCAGAGTAATTTCAGTTCTCGTTTCTGTCCCTTTGTCAAGCAGGCAGTTTTCAGCAGCCCTGGAGGACCTGAACGAGGCCATCAAGCTGTGTCCCAACAACCGTGAGATCCAGCGGCTGCTGATGCGGGTGGAAGAGGAGTGCAGGCAGGTGCAGCAGCAGCAGCAGCAGCAGCAGCAGCAGCAGCAGCCGCCGCCGCTCCCAGTAGAGCCTGAACCTGAAGCCCAGCATGAAGAGCTGTATTCTGTGCAAGATATCTTTGAGGAGGAATACCTTGAGCAGGACGTAGAAAACGTTTCCATTGGCTTGCAGACAGAGTCCAGGCCAAACCAAGGGCTGCCCATCATCCAGAGCCCACCCCCGTCCCCAGCTCACAGGGACTCAGCCTATATTTCTGGCTCACCTCTTGGCTCTCATCAGGTCTTTGATTTCAGGTCCAATAGCTCTGTGGGTTCACCAACCAGGCAAGGGTACCAGTCCACGTCTCCTGCTCTGTCTCCGACGCACCAAAACTCACATTATAGACCTAGTCCTCCGCACACGTCCCCTGCTCACCAGGGCTCCTCTTACCGCTTCAGCCCACCTCCTGTCGGAAGTCAAGGGAAGGAATATCAAAGCCCACCACCTTCTCCTCTTCGTAGAGGTCCTCAGTATCGTGCCAGCCCCCCAGCAGAAAGCATGAGCGTTTATAGATCACAGTCCGGTTCCCCAGTTCGTTATCAGCAAGAACCTAGCGGAGTCAGCCAGCTCCCCGGTAGACCAAAGTCTCCGTTATCCAAGATGACGCAGAGGTCCTTCCAGATGCCCCAGCTCCCCGTGGCCGTGCCGCAGCAGGGGCTGAGGCTGCAGCCAGCCAAAGCGCAGATCGTGAGGAGCAACCAGCCCAGCTCAGCCGTCCATTCGAGTACTGTAATCCCAACCGGTGCTTACAGCCAGGTTGCCCACTCGATGGCCAGCAAGTACCAGTCGGCGTCAGGGGAAATGGGGGTTAGCCAGAGCAGGTTGGTCTACCAGGGCTCCATCGGTGGCATCGTAGGTGACAGCAGACCAGTGCAGCACGTTCAGGCAAGCCTCAGCGCGGGAGCGATCTGTCAGCATGGAGGGCTGGCTAAAGAAGACCTTCCGCAGAGACCGTCTTCGGCATACAGGGGGGGTATGAGATACAGCCAGACACCTCAGATCGGGCGAAGCCAGTCCGCTTCCTACTATCCGGTGTGTCACTCGAAGCTTGACCTGGAACGTTCTTCCCTCCCCGCCAGCCAGCTGGGCTCTCCGGATGTGTCTCATCTCATAAGAAGGCCCATCACAGTTAATCCCAGCGAAATCAAGCCTCACCCGCCGACTCCAAGGCCCCTGCTCCACTCGCAGAGCGTTGGCCTCCGCTTCTCTCCTTCCAGCAATAGCATCTCCTCCACCTCCAACCTGACTCCCAACTTCCGCCCCTCTGCTTCGATTCAGCAAATGGAGATTCCTCTCAAGCCAGCTTACGACAGATCGTGCGATGAACTTTCTCCGGTCTCTCCCACGCAGGGGGGTTACCCCAGCGAGCCAGCCCGTTCCCGGACCACGCCCTTCATGGGAATCATAGATAAAACGGCTCGGACTCAGCAGTACCCCCATCTCCATCAGCAGAACCGGACCTGGGCTGTGTCGTCAGTGGACACTGTCATTAGTCCTACATCTCCTGGCAATCTCCCCCAGCCGGAATCATTTAGCCCGCCTTCTTCAATCAGCAACATTGCCTTTTATAACAAAACCAACAATGCACAGAATGGCCATTTGCTAGAGGAAGACTATTACAGCCCCCATGGGATGCTGGCCAATGGGTCCCGGGGAGACCTCCTGGAGAGAGTCACCCAAGCCTCCTCGTATCCCGACGTCAAGGTGGCAAGGACACTGCCTGTGGCGCAGGCCTACCAGGACAACCTGTACAGGCAGCTCTCCAGGGACTCCAGGCAAGGGCAGACATCCCCAATCAAACCAAAGAGACCATTTGTGGAGTCTAATGTGTAAAAGACGCTTGTTGGAGTAAGACCCTCATGTTTTCAGCACACACTTCCAAGCTTGATTTCCATGCATATTATTATTATTTTTATTTCTCTTTGGTAGCTACATGACCAAGTTTCTCCGGTACTTTGTGTGGTGGTCAGACAGCCATGCACGTGCTCCAGCCCTTTCGTTCCCCAGCTGACCGTGAAGCCAACATCAGCCGAGCCAGTATCGTTTGCCCAATTCCAGCTAAGTTCCCAACCAGGATATCTTAGTACGTGGTGCGGGGTGGTCCAGAAATAGCCCCTACGCAGCGGGAGGTAACCAGCTCTTTTTCAAGAGACAATTGTGTTCGATTTAAATTGGTTTCTTGTGTCTCGCTGAGCTCTTACTCAATTCTGATGGGAATTCCTAGCAGGAGCAGAGCAGGGATCACAGGAGCCTTTCCCGAGGCTGCATCCGCAGGTCCCCGTGCCGGCCGGGTCGTTTGGCTCTTTGCCCCCAAAGAGCAAATGACCCGCAGCGAGCAAGGGCACGATGTGTTTTAATACCAGGTAGCTATGCACAATAACCGTCCTGCTTCATCCCGTTTGTAGCAGTTTAATCCGAATTGGATTCCTTCGTTATTTAATCGCGTCATCGGCCGGAAGGGGTGGGGATCACGCGATGCTTTGCTGCTTTGCAAGCTACCTGCCGGGTGCCCCGACACTGATTTGCTCTGGGGCATTTTACAAGCATTGAGAGATTAAAGTTGGCCCTTCGTATGCGTTTTAATCAGCCAAGGGAATTGGCCAGAAACCTCTTGTGCGTGAACTGGGTTTGCAACAGCTGCTTCATGCCATTAGCGGACGACTGCACCTCACACACAACACCCTGTTTTCACCGGGACAGTTTAACGTTGGGGTTTTCCTTTGGTGGGGATTTTTACTTGCAAGGGAAAAAAAAAATCGGACTTAGAAAATGGTATTCAAGGAGGAAAATTGCAATTTTTAAAATTCTTTTTTTTTAAATATTTTACGATGAGGATGCATAATGTGGCACAGTAGTTCCCGCGACAGGAGGGGTCCTTCAGCAAACCCAGCCCTGCAGCATCCCTTCCCTTCGCCCCGCTCTGCCCGGGGAGCCGGGGCCGTAGCGAGGGCTGCGCTCCTCTAAGATCCGTTCCCGAAATCCTGGACAGCAATTGCCGTGTCCCGTACCTGTAAATGGTGGAGACCATGTTTGGCTTTTTAGGGACCTGTAGTTAAAAGAGAGATATTTATAATTTATTTGTGCGCTCTGTTTCAGGACATTTTTTGGTTTGGGTTGTCTTGTCTTTTTTTTTTTTAAATCAAATGCAAATCACATCAAGACAGTGTGAAAAGCAGGAGACGCTTCCAAAATCCTTTTTATAGGATTTTCAATAATTTTTCAGTTATTCTCTGAAAATTTTTGGGGGGTGGAGGGCCTTTCTTTACAGATTCATTTATTACTGGCGGGTTCGTAATCTGCCTTTTCAGTTGCCGAGGGCGAAGGCTGGGACGACCCGGGGGGAGAGTGGTAACCCCGTAGCTTGTTTTAAAGCAGAACAGTGCCTGTTGCCCGTGCTGAACCTCACTCTCATCAACTCTGAAGCGCGATTTCAGTGCTGAGCAGGAGGAGCGATACCTTTCGGTGTTCCCAAAGGGCTATGCGAATAGGCGGCAAGACTTCTCGAACCAAATCATGGGGTCCAACCTCCGCTGGTGTAAACGCGCATATCCCCAGCGCGACATTGGTGCAGCTACATCCGTTTACACCAGCTCAGGACTTGGCCCGAAACTCTTTAGCGAACCCTGGCTTTGATGGGGCTTTTTTTTTTTTTTCCTGTGTGTGGATCAGCACATCTCGTTGCTATTTCGTTGCCTAATTTGCTCAGAGCAAACTGGGCCGTGCGTACCTTGGGACGATGGAGGTTTGTGTCTCATAGACACGTTGAGAGCGTTCGGGGGGGGATTCCTCCCTGGGGTTTGGAGGTTTTTGCGCTCTTTTGGGCTATTTGGTGTTTGTCCAAGCCGGTATTTGGATTGAGGTTGGCATTTTCTTTCTCGAGGTGCAACCCAGTGCTGACTCTTTGCTTTATCACAGGGCTCTGTAGAGCGGGGGGCGGACTGGGTGACCCCTCGGCAGGACGGGCTCCCCGCGGCCGCGGGGACGCTCAGCTCCATCCACTATTTCTCTCCTTGCAAAGGGGGTGCGATGGGTTGTGTATTTTTTTTTTCTCCTCCTCTCTTTTTTGAAGCAGCCTGTTCTGCTTTTTAAGGAATAACCGATGTCTTCGCCTCTGCGTGCAGCGCAGCTGTAGCTGGGACACGCGTACCCGGGGGTCTGGAGTAGCACCCGTCGCTTTGCTCAACGCCCCCCATCCTCCAGCTTTCCTGAACGAGTGAGTGGCTTCCTACCTTTAGTTGCTTCTTTGAAAGGAAAAAGTAACCAAATTGAGCCCCGTCCCTGCTTTACCCGGCCGAGCGAGACACGCTATGGCCGTGAGCCGGTTCTCTCCGCTGAGGCGCAAACGGGACGGTCCGAGAGCAGCGATGCGAGAACCGATGCGAGAACCGCCCGTGCTTTGCTTTTGCTATTCACTGCCTTGTGCTCCCAGTAGTGTCCTTCCAAAACGTCCCCTCACAGCACCTCTGTGTATAACTTTTGGGTTTATGAAGATGTTTTAAGGGAAAAAGAAAACAGCTCACACTTTTAACACAAACACCAAGCTGAAAGAAGGCTTAAATACTGCGGCGTGCAGGTTTTTTCACGATACCACGTGTTACATTTTTCACAGGATTCTTGCACTAATGGTTTTCCATCTGTTCTCTCTGTAAATGGGTGCACTTTACTGTTTGAATTTGTTACTATGATAAATACTGGATATTTAAGCGTGAGTAGTGTCTTCATTAGAAAATAGCAAAACAGCTCTTGTCTCTTAGTGTATTTTTCAAAAAAAAAAAGAAAAAAGAAAAGAAACGAAGCAATGAATCCTAACATTTATAGCACAAGAACTGACTCTTGTATATAAGCATCAACAGATTGAGTAATTTTTAAATACAAAATTATTTGCAGTGATTTTAAAGCGCTTCCCCAGCAATTCTCTTAGGGACGGCTGAGGCGGGATGGCTGCTGTAGTCCCCGGGTCCGTAAGGAGCACACCTCTCCCTGGAAAAGTTCTTCTTTACAGTCCCCCGTCTCCTCAAAGTCGCGATTCGGATTTGGCGTGGACAAAAAGCAGAGGTCGTTTTGCGTTGTGCTGTTGTGCGTGGTCCTGTGGTGAAGCGCGGTGCTGTACAGGTGGCGCGGCGGAGCACGAGGCTCAGGTCTCACCCGACGTCCCTTCACCCTGTCATCTTAGGTCTAGATCTGAGAGGCCCAGGCCGTTGCAGACACAGTGCTACGTATTTAATTACTCTTTGACTAATGAAGGTGCGGGACGATGCTGCCAGCCGGCGCCTCCGTCCCCTCCCCGGCTGCAGTGGCACCGCTGGCGAGCCCCCGTCTTGCCAGCGAGTGGGGTTCTTAGGTGCACCGAGTAAACCGGGTTCTCGATGACACCGAAACCTCCGGGTTTGGTTCTTGGGGCGCGTTGGGGAGGCGACGCTGAAGCCGACCCCTGTATTTAGCGGAGCTTCCCACCAGGTGTCTCTCGTCCTCTGCCCGCAGCCGCTCCGAGAGCGGGGTGTGCCACCGCAAAGCTGAAATCTTCTCGCCCAGCTTCGGGGTGGGTGGGTGTCTGCCGCATCTCCCGGTGGGGATTCACCGGCTCTTGCTTCATCTCCCGGGCTGGGAGGGTGCTCTGGTCCCAGGGGAGGGGACACCCGGCTGGTGGGGGGCTCCGCGGCTGTCCCCACCAGCCAGGCTGGGAATGGCATCGGAGGGCTTTGGAAATAGTTGTCAGTGCTTAGGAAAGGGAGGGTTTTACAAAGACAGATCCCTTGGGATCCGTCTCCAAAGGCGAAGGCGCCGCGCAGCCTGAGCCGCCTTCTCTGCGCCGCTGCTTGGGAGGGCGCAGGCTGCGCCAGCTCCCGACAAACCGAGGTGTGCGTCTGTCCGTCTGTCTGTCCGTCTGCTGCCTGGCACCGGTGCCCGCAGGTGGGTCCGTCCGAGCACTGAACTTTTGGGGTTTTTTTCTTTAACCTGGCTGTGAAGAAAACTGCTTGGCTAGTGTGAACATTTGTGTGTGCGTATGACAAACACCTCGGCCACACTTGGATTAGGTCCGGAACCAGGGTGGCTACTAAATTGGGAGCGGTTCAGTCCCCTCGTACGAAGGTTTCTGTATATTCAGGGTTACCCAGAAGAAGTCTAGCTAAAACCGAAGTGCCAGCTCCGCCTTACCTAGAGAAAAGCAAGCCGGCGTGCCTGCTCGTCCTCCGCCTTCCTTGCAAAGGTGGGTCCATGGCGAGCCATCGTGAGCTCTTTGGTGGTTGTACTTTGCTTTAGTCTTTTGGGAATTCAAGATAACTCCTCTGCCGGGATTAACGCTGTTTAACCAAGGGCTTAGGGGAAGAGCTGTTGTACCCGCTGGGACCTCTGCGGATAAATGCCTTCACCCCGTGCTGGCAGCTCTACGCGAAGTCTGGTGGGGTGCGTGTTGGACGCAAAGCACAATGGTTAAAAGTTAATCTGCGTTTTTTTCAGATTTGTGTGAATAATTGCTGGATTTTCATTCAATGAAACTCTTTTTTTCTAATATAAACCACTAAGGGCTCAATTCTTTAGCAAGATGCGTTCGTGTCCAACTCCTGACTATACAGCTGGATCTCACCGCAACTGTTACAGACCTACCCGAGAGAAAACACAGCTAGCGCGACCATCACCGGGAAAGCCAACGGACACCAAACCCGTCCGCCGTATCCTTTCCTCCTGCTCATTTTCTAACTGTCATGGTACGGGGGAGTCAGCAGCCGGGTCCCGTCCGATGGGACCGCATCCTGTAGTCGCGAAAACAGAGGGCTGCTTTGCCAAAAGACTTTGTCCCTCCTGGGTGACGCTGTCCGGGGACAGCGGTGGGGCTGCAGGTCGTCTCCTCCGGCGGGTCGGGGTCGTGCTGGGTGGGTGGGAAAGCCTCACGCCCAGGGAATTGGGTCACTTCACCGTGGGTCTGCCTCGCTGTGCACTGATAAGCCAGACGCAGAGCAGCACTGTGTGCTACGTAAAGCCCATTTTGTTGCTACACTGATAACCCAGAGACTTGTGTGGACTCTGCCAGTACTGCCGGTGTCATCCCTGTCCAGCCTTTTCTTTCCCATAGTGTTGCATTCAGCCTTTTGTCTCCCTTCTGTCTTCACATCCGAGAGGATCCGAGTTCGGTACAAACCTGTGCAGTACACACACCTTGTGCTTTGTACAATTCCCTGGTTGCCATCCTCCAAGACACTTGCTGGGAAGATCTTTAAGACACTTAAATTTTCCTTTAGCTTTTCTATAATTCTGATGTAAAGGACTTTCTCTCTGTACAGTATATTATTCAATGCATGTTCTGTTCTCTCTACTGATATATTGAACACCACACAGTTGTGATATTGTGCAGTGGGAAGAGCAGCCCCTGCGACAGCGGAGGCCTTCGCCTCTCATGTATAAGGAAAGAAGAAAACATATTTTTTCCTTTGCTGTATTTGCTTGAGCAGAGTTTTCTTGTCTGTACATGTGAGCTGTGAGATAGATGTGAAAAGTTCAAAAGAATGCATTTCCCCCCCCAATGTATACAGATTGTAATCTGTACAATGAAAACTGTATGTATGAAAAAAATGTACTTATTTATAAATGGTTAACACTTGGAAACGGCGTCTGGCCTGGTGTTTTTCCCACGCTGCGGTGAGCGAAGGAGCGCGCTGTGGCTTCTCGGCGTGGAAATAACCTGGGGACGTCAGGACGGCGCGAGGGTCGGGTCTGGCTGTCGCTGCCTGGCGATGGGGACGGGGACGTGGCATTGCCAGGAGCCGGAGGGGACGGAGGCAGCGCTGCTGCTGCTGCCGTTAGCAGAGGGGCGTTAGTGAAATAGGGGAGGGAACTGCATCAGAGAGGTTTTTGGGTTAAATTGTAGATTTACAGTAGATTTACAGCTCGGTGCTGTGGACCCTGGAGCCCTGCAGCTCCCGAGAACCAGAGTGTCCGCTTGCTTCGTCCCTGCCCGAACCTGGGGCTCGGTTCTGCAGCTGAAGGCCCCTCGCAGCTGCAAGCATCCCTGCCTCCAGCCGCCGGGCTGGGCTGGATGGGCAGCGCTGGAAGGATGCGGCACATCGGGGTTGTGGTGAGCAAAAACCCCCAACTTGGGCTTGTGCCTTTGCTCGGGCTGCGCTCGCTTTGCAGCACTGGGATCGGGAGCTTCAGGTTTCCAGCAGCTTCACCCGCGCAGCTGCCTGTGCCGAAACCCAGAAGGGAGAGGGGATGCTTTCAGCAGAGTAGATGAGCCCACGTCGGGGATACACCTCCTCACGGCAGTGGGTCTCCCCCACTTCCACGGGCACGTCCAGTGCATGGCCAGACCCTGGAGCCGTCCCCGTAGCGTCCCTCACACAGCCACCACTGAGCTCTGCAGCGCCGGGTGCACGGTGCGGGGCCTGGACAGGACAACCCCATCCCAAATACCCAGCCTGCCCTTCCCAGCCCCTCGGGCAGCTCCTCTCCCGGCTGCCCACGGCACGTGGGAGCTCAGGGGTACCCCGAAACCATGAGCTGGAGGAGGACAGGGTTAGCTGCAAATATTTATTAGGGCAGGAGCATCCACTGAGCAGACAACACAGCACACGAGAGGGGAAAACATTTCGGACATGAAGATGCTGAACCTGCACAGACGCCGGGTCGCTCCGAGCCCCCCAGGGAGCCCTTTGAGGGGAGCACCCCCACGCGCGGCCGCGCTGGAGGGTGATGGGCCGCCAGCAAGTGGGGAACCTCAGTGATGGCAAACATCCCCTCTGCCCATCGGCACTGAGAACAGGCTTTGGGCTTCGACCGCCGCAGTGGGGAAGCCTGGGCTCCCACCCCCCCGTCCCCAGAGCAGGGCAGAGCCCGGGGACCCCCATCTTTTGTGCCCCAGTGCCGCTGCCAGCCCCCGTCTGCGGCACCGCCGTCCCCGCGGGGCTGGGGGCAGGCGCGGGGGGTCACCAGGGGCTGCGCAGCGCAGAGCTGGGGACGATTTAAGGCCAAGCAAGGCTGAACCCAACGGGCAGCGTTACACCAACAAGCGTGTCCTTTCCCAGCTGTCCTTGTCACCAGACAGAGCCCTGAGAGGGTGTACACAGGGACATCCCACAGACACCACGAGGTGCCCGTGCCGGGGACTGGGGAGCTGGGGACGTCACTGGCTGCCACCACCGGGGCTCTCGCCCTCCGTCAGGGTCTTGAAGTCCATGGAGAGGGCCAGCTCTTCGGCCAGTGGCGGGCGCTTCCAGTCGTCCCGTGTCAGCACGTAGCCCACCACCAGCCCAAAGGCCACCAGCAGCACCCCCAGGGTGTTGGCCAGGACACCCTCGGGCACGAAGCGGCTGTAGGACTCACTGCAGGGGCGGAGGGGGATGCTCCAGCCTCGGGGTGCGGGGGGCCTGTCCCTGCCCTGGCTGGGACCCCCTCCTCATCCTCATCCTCTGGGCCCACACCCTGGGAAAGCTCCCTTCCCCCAGATCAGAGCAAGAGGTGACTGCCTGGGTGCTGCTGGCTTTGGGGAGGGACACTCTCGGTGACAGCAGAGAAAACCTGCGGCACAGTCCTAGAGTGGGGCTACAAGCAGCCCAGCACCTCCCCTGCCAGATGTGCTCCCCCAGCCAGAGGCTCCTGGGGTGCCCCATAGCTGTGTCCCCACGGTGCTGGGGCTGGGGGGGACCCCGAGGTGCAGCTGGGGCCACGGGCAATTGCTGCGTCCTCCAGCTGCGAGGGCAGAGGCCTCGGGGACACGAGCGTCCCAGGGGGTTTCTGAAAACACCTCGCTGCAGAGAGGCGGTGGTGGATATTTTCTCCCCAGCCCCAAAGAAAGCTGTCGCAGGATCCGGCCCTTGTTAAACATCATCTGGGAAGTGACTCAGCAGCAGCAGAACTAAAGCCCTTGGGGGGGGAGATGTAATAGCCACGGAGCCACGACCTGAGCGGGGGACCAGCCTCGGCCCCACCGGCCTGGAGCAGCCCTTTGCTGGTGGTCAGGGGGATCTGGGGGGCTACCACTCCCCCAGCTCAGTCACCCACCTGATGTTGAAGAGGAGCATCTCGGTGATGCCCAGCAAGCAGGCAGCGATGGAGAGGGCGAAGAGGGCGATGCCGAAGAAGACGTGCTGGGGTTTGTACCGGCCGCGCAGCGAGAAGGAGGCACCGGGGAACAGGAAGAAACCGCAGCCCAGGAGCCACTGCGGGGGTGCGGGGATGTAATGGGGTGCTGCGGGGTCCCTTCCCCGCCGGGGGCCCAGGGGGTCCCCAGCCCTCACCTGCAGGAGGTAGAGCACGAAGGCAGCCATCCCGCACCAGCTGTGCAGGCTGTACATGTTGGGGATGCCCTTGGTCCGATGGGACTCGAAGACGGCGATGATTCCTGCGGAGAGGAGCCCGTTACCGCCGGGGCCGGATCCAGCCCCATCCACCCACCCCGGCCCCGACGCTCACCGACGAGGGCAATGACCAGCGCCAGGCCATGGAGCAGCGCGTGCAGCACCTTGGTGGAGCGTTTGGCTTCGTGCCTGAAGACCCGGTAGACCAGGAGAGCTGCCGGAGAGAGGGCAGATGAGCATCTATGGGGGTCCCCACCTCCCCGGCACCCCGCATCTTCCAGAGGCGCTGTGCACCGGTGGCGGGGGGGGTCCTGGAGCATCTTCCCGGTCTCATTTGTCACCATTTTGGCCCCTTTGCTCCCTGCCTAGCTGCAGCTTCGGGGGCTTTGAACACTGCAGCCGGGACAGGTCACTCATCCCACGGCCCCACTCACCGTCACCTTGGAGGAAAACCATGCCCAGCACCATGCAGAGGGGGTGGACGTTGAACTGGAGGGGGCTGTGCCAGGCCACGCCGCCCCGGTAGCGGCCCAGCCAGGCGCCGGTGGTGGCCAGCAGCGTCAGGCCCAGCAGCTGTGACACGGCCACGTACGCCGAGAGCCCAGCGGGGCTGGCAGGCGGCGGAGCCCCATCCATGCCGGCCTGCGGGGACAGAGAGGAGGGGGCAACGAAGCCACGGGTGGTCCCACGTGGCAGTGGGGGTCCTGGCCAACCGGCCCCGGTGCCGGGTCCCGCTGCGGGCTGCGTCCAGCCGCCGCTCCGCCTTCACCTGCCACAGAGCCAGACGCTTCCTGGTGCTGCCGGGGCGGCTGCGTCACCCACACCCGGAGGTGGCTCCCGGCCGCCAAGGCACGCCCGGCCCTGCGCTCCTGTCCCTTGGCCTCCTGCCCCTACTTGCCTGCTCCTGCCCACATCCTGCCTGCCCCATTCCTCCCACCCCAGCCCTCCAACCACACTGTCCCTCCAGCCCCATCCCTCCAGCCCTGTCCCTCCAGCCCTGTCCCTCTATCCCCATCCTTCCCACTCCATCCCTGTCCCTCCATCCCTGTCCCTCTATCCCCATCCTTCCCACTCCATCCCTGTCCCTCCATCCCTGTCCCTCTATCCCCCTCCCTCCCACTCGACCCCTATCCCCCCATCCCTGTCCCTCTATCCCCCTCCCTCCCACTCGACCCCTATCCCCCCATCCCTGTCCCTCTATCCCCCTCCCTCCCACTCCATTCCTATCCCTCCATCCCTGTCCCTCTATCCCCATCCTTCCCACTCCATCCCTGTCCCTCCATCCCTGTCCCTCTATCCCCATCCTTCCCACTCCATCCCTGTCCCTCCATCCCTGTCCCTCTATCCCCATCCTTCCCACTCCATCCCTGTCCCTCCATCCCTGTCCCTCTATCCCCATCCTTCCCACTCCATCCCTGTCCCTCCATCCCTGTCCCTCTATCCCCATCCTTCCCACTCCATCCCTGTCCCTCCATCCCTGTCCCTCTATCCCCATCCTTCCCACTCCATCCCTGTCCCTCCATCCCTGTCCCTCTATCCCCATCCTTCCCACTCCATCCCTATCCCTCCGTCCCTGTCCCTCTATCCCCATCCCTCCCACTCCATCCCTGTCCCTCTATCCCCATCCCTCCCACTCCATCCCCATCCCGTGTCCCACCCTTGCCCCCTCCCCACTTCACGCACCCCCAGAGCCTCACAACAACCCCCCCCAAACCCTAGACGGTGGCAGTGCAGGGACGAGCACGGCTGCTCGGGACCCCCCCATGGCAAAAGCGATGGGGACACAGGGCTGAGCAAACCCCTGTGCCGGGGCGGGGATGGACACACCGTGTTACCCAGCCCCACGGCCCCCCACAACCCACCTGCACCCGCGTCGTGCTTCGTGCTGGGTTATCCCCCGGTGCTCCCCGCTGGCCTGGGGATCAGAGCCGCCACCGCCGCTGCCACCAGCACAGCCGCCTCTCCTGCTTCCCCGTCAGCCCAGCGAGTCCCAGTCCCAGGGGCCAATGTCCCACGTCTGTCCCAGCCCCGCTGCGGCTGCCTCTGGGGACGAGCACCCGGCTGGCTGCTGCAGACAGACCCACGGTGCTGTCAAGACCAGGGGGGGTATGGCGGGGGGGGGCGATGCATTAAGACCATGCACACACTTTATTCCCAGCCACCTTTATTGGATCAGCTGGATAAGTGGGTTAAGGGAATTGGTTTATCCCATTAGGATGCACTGCAAAGGCCGCCTGCCCGCGCCCGGCCTCACTGCCCGGGGCCACGGGGTGCTCTGCGGGGACCAGGCCAGGGCGGGGGGCAGCGGGAGGCACCCCCTCCGCCCTCCACCACAACAGCCCCCCCCAAACCCTCACCACTGCCATGGGGCTGCTGGCTCCAATGGGGCCAGGGATCCCAAGCGGGTGCCCATGCGGCCCCGTCCTGCCCCCCGCATCCTCCCGCCAGCTGCACACAGCTGCACCGCTGGCGCTCGCCCAAGGGCCAGTCGGGTCCCCAATGGCACTGGGGACAGAGGGACAGGGAACGATGACCCCGGGATCCGGCAGCGGGACACGGGGAGGTGCCTGTTGGAAACGGGCTCTGCAAGCTGCCCGTTAGCCCTAAAACTGTCCCGTCCCCCTCTCCCAGCCCCGCCGAGCGCTGGGAGAGCTGGAGGCAGCCGGGTCCCCTCGAAAACCGTCCCGTGGTGGGGACCCGCCTGTCCCCCCCCAACTGCGGCTCTGCCCCCCTGCACCCCTGGCAGACCCCAATCGCAGCCCCAGTCCGCTCCTCCCAGGGCAAAGCCGGTGTTCCCCACTTTTGGGGGGGGGTTCTCCGCATAAAGGGGGGATGATGTGTGCGCCCTGCGTACCCCAACACTCCCTCACCACGGCGCGTGGCTGGGGACCCCCCCCCATCCCTGGGGGGGCTCGGGGGTGTCTCTGCTCTCGATGGGGGCTATGGGCGCGTGCGGGGGAGGGGGCTCACTCCAGCTGAGAGCTGGGGGGGGGGGGGGGGGGGGGGGGGGGGGGGGTTGGAGGCACACACCCACGCAGCCCCCCCTAAGCCCCCCCCGCCCTACCTGTGGGTGCCGGGAGGTGCCGCCTGCGCCAGGCCCAGCAGTGACAGTGTCTGAGCGAGGGACAAGGCCACCGCGTTGGCATGGCAACGGAGTGATGGCAAAGCGGGGGGGGGGCTGCACCCCCCCAGCATCGCCGCAGAGGGAGGGTGCCGTCGCACGCTGGGGAGGGGGAAAGGGAGCTGCAAACCTGGGGGGGGGCATCACCACGGGGGGGGTGTCTGTGTGTTGTGGGGACGGTCCCCAAGGCGCTGGCAGCATCTGTGACCCCCCCCGGCTGTGCCAGGCCCTGCCCGCTGCCACCTGAGCCCCCGCACCCTGTGGCACCCCAGCCCCAAACCAGGGCCCCCCCCAGCCTCGCTGGGTCACCCCGGGCCCTGTCCCGCCTACGGGGGACACCGGCTCCGGCCCCGTTGGGGTGTATTTCTCTGGGCAGCGCTGACGAGCGCCCACTGCCCCCCCTCCCGGCGGGAGCCGGCACCCTGCAGGGCCCCTGGGTGCTTGTGGGTCGGGGGGGGAAAGGGGGGGGGGGGGCGTGTTCCGGGGACCCCCCCCGCCTCCGCCTGCCCCCCCCCCAGGGAGTCCACCGGCCGCATCCTGAGCCCCCGGGATGGCCCCGAGCGGTGAGAGCCCGGAGAGGGGAGATGGGGGAGAGGGGGAGATGGGGGGAAATGGGGGGAGATGGGGGAGATGGGGGGAGATGAAGGAGGTGGGGGGAGATGGGGGGAGATGGGAGAGATGGGGGAGATGGGAGAGATGGGGGGAGTTGGGAGAGATGGGGGGAGATGGGGGAGTTGAGATGGGGGAGATGGGAGAGATGGGGGAGTTGAGATGGGGGAGATGGGAGAGATAGGGGAGTAGAGATGGGGGAGATGGGGAGATGGGGGAGATGGAGGGAGATGGAGGAGATGGAGGAGATGGGAGAGATGGGAGATACAGGGGGAGATGGGGGAGATGGGGGGAGATGGGGGGAGATGGGAGAGATGGGAGAGACGGCGGGAGATGGGGGAGATGGGGGGGAATGGGGGGAGATGGGGGAGATGGGAGAGATGGGGGGAGATGGCGGGAGATGGGGGAGATGGGGGAGATGGGGGGAGATGGGGGAGATGGGGAGAGATGGGGGAGTTGAGATGGGGGAGATGGGGAGAGATGGGGGAGATGGAGGAGATGGGGGGAGATGGGGGAGATGGAGGAGACGGGGGGAGATGGGAGAGATGGGAGAGACGGGGGAGGTGGGGGAGATGGGGGGAATGGGGGAGATGGGAGAGATGGGGGGAGATGGTGGGAGATGGGGGAGATGGGGAGATGGGGGAGATGGGGGAGTTGAGATGCGGGAGATGGGGAGAGATGGGGGAGTTGAGATGGGGGAGATGGGGGGAGATGGGGGAGATGGGGGAGATGGGAGAGATGGGGGAGTTGAGATGGGGGAGATGGGGGGAGATGGGGGAGATGGGGGAGATGGGGGGGAGATGGGGGAGTTGAGATGGGGGAGATGGGGGGAGATGGCGGGAGATGGGGGAGATGGGGGGAGATGGGGGAGTTGAGATGGGGGAGATGGGGGGAGATGGGGGAGATGGGAGAGATGGGGGAGTTGAGACGGGGGAGATGGGAGAAATGGGGGGAGATGGGGGAGATGGGGGGAGACGGGAGAGATGGGGGAGATGGGAAGGGGGAAGTCCCCCCCTCCCGGCTCCTCCTGGCTCGGCTGTGGGCAGTGTCCCCCGGGGGCTGCAGCGCTGCAGCAGACCACGTGTCCATGTGTCTGTGTGTCTGTCTGTGTGTCCGTGTTCATGTGCCTGTGTCTCCATGTGTCCATGTCTGTGTGTCTGTGTGTCCACACCGATGTGTCCATGTCCATGTGTCTGTGTGTCCATGTCCATGTGCTGGTCTGTGTGTCTGTGTGTCCCTGTCGATGTGTCCGTGTCCATGTGTCTGTGTTTCTGTGTGTCCGTGTCCATGTGTCTGTGTGTCCAGATTTGTGCAGCCATATCTGTGTGTCTGTGTGTCCATTTCCATGTCTTCATGTCCGTGTGTCTCTGTGCCCGTGTTTCTCTGTCCGCGTATCCATGTCCGTGTGTCCATGTGCATGTGTCCATGTGTCCATGTCCATGTGTCTGTGTGTCCATGTGTCCGTGTCTGTGTGTCCCTGTCCACGTGTCCATGTGTCTGTGTGTCTGTGCGTCCATGTGTTCGTGTCCATGTGTCCACGTCCATGTGTCCATGTCCATGTGTCTGGTCTGTGTGTCCGTGTGTCTGTGTGTCCGTGTCCCCATGTCCATGTCCCTGTGTGTCCATGTCCATGTGTCCATGTATCTGTGTGGCTGTGTGTCCGTGTCTGTGTGTCCACATCCGTGTGTTCATGTCCATGTGTCTGTGTGTCCAAGTCTGCGTGTCCATGTGTCCGTGTGCCCATGTCCGCATGTCCATGTGTCCAAGTCCGTGTGTCCCTGTGTCTGTGTCCACATCCATGTGTCCATGTCTGTGTGTCTGTGTGTCCATGTGTCCATGTCCATGTGTCCCTGTGTCTGTGTGTCCACGTCCGTGTGTCCATGTCTGTCTGTCCATGAGCCTGTGTCCATGTGGCTGTGTGTCCATGCCCATGTGTCCATGTGTCTGTCTGTCTATTTGTCTGTGTCCGTGTGTCCGTGTCCATGTGTCTGTGTGTCCATGTCCATGTGTCCATGTCTCTGTGTGTCCACATCGTATGTCCATGTCTGTATCTCTGTGTGTCCACGTCTCTGTGTGTCTATGTCCGTGTGTCTGTGTCCCCGTGTCCGTGTGTCTGTGTGTCCATGTCCGTGTGTCCGTGTCCCCGTGTCTGTGTGTCCCCGTGTCCATGTGTCTGTGTGTCCATGTCTCCGTGTGTCCATGTCCGTGTGTCCGTGTCCATGTGTCCATGTCTCCGTGTGTCCATGTCCGCGTGTCCGTGTGTCTGTGTGTCCGTGTCCATGTGTCCGTGTGTCCATGCCTCCGCGTGCCCCCGTGGCCGTGTCCCCGTGTCCCCGTGGCCGTCGCAGGGTGCCACTAGGTGTCACCCGGGACCCGCCGTGCGCGGCGCCCCGGGGAGGGACGGGCCGGGAGGACCGGGAGCACCCGCGGCCCCGACCACCCCGGGCCCCGCAGGGACCGGGTCCGGCCCGGCTGGGATGGATCCATCCTTGGCTCTGGACCCCCAAAGGGACCCGGAGCGCCCCCCGAGCCAGATCACCCTGGGAGGGAGCCAGCTCACCCTCACGCCTGGAGCAGCTGGGGGGGGTCTGGAGCACCCTGGGCCACCCATGGGCGCCGGAGCACCCTGGGACCTGGGGTGGCGGGTGGGACCCGGTGCTCCCCTGGTGCAGAAGATGAGGTGTAACCGCCTCTGCCTGGGCGCAGGGTTGCTCCCCCCAGCCCTTCCCCTTGGGCGCGCGGGGCTGCTCTCACCGGCTCAAGCACCCCAAAGACCCTGCTGAGGTTCCCCCCAACATCCCCACCACCGCCTCCCCCGCCAGGGACTTGTGCCATGGGGCGCAAACCCCAGGACCTGGCCAACCCCCCCCCCGCCACGGCGTGATTCAGCAGAGCGGACACCCCGGGGCACCCCGGGGCCGGATGGGGACCTGTCACACCAGGGGCAAAGTCCGGTCCCCGCTGCAGCCCAGGGCAGAGTCCCAGGGCCACCACCCCGAGCCTTCGCCCGCAGGGAAGGGGAGGCCGCGTACGGCACTGCCGTAGGAGCCGCTGCTGCCTCCCAGCCCGCGGCCGGGCCTTAGCCCAGCGGCGGTTGTTGGGAAATGGTTTACAGAGTTAATCAGCTGAGCCATAAAACCACCATAAACTGCAAACCTTGAGCCATTGGGCTGTGTCCCGGCTGGAAAGGGCCGGCCGGGTGTCTGGGCAGGGCGGAGGCAGGATTTCCCCCTTGAAAAGCTGAGACCCTTAGAAAAGCCGCAAAGAGAATGAGATTTGGGGGTTCATCCTTTAGGATACTTGGCAAGACGAAAAGCTTCGCCCTCCGCTGAGAACAGCACGGTTGTAATACAATACGAAACAGCTTTATAAATGTTTATAGCAGCATCCAGCCCAGCTGTCGCGACTTTCAGCAGCCAAAAAGACACAGCAGCCCTCAACCCTACATGGTTAAATGGACGTGGTTGCTTGACCCGTCCACACAGGAGGGACAAACCCAAGGGTGGCATGTGGCAGCATTTGCCGAGGGGTCCCTGCACCCGCTGCCACGCGCAAGGGGACTTGGTGGCAGCCGATCAGGGGACAAATGAGCCCCTTCAATGCTGGCCAGCACCCTCCTCTTACCGGGGAGCAGCCAGCCATTTGTAACCAGCTCTTTAATTAAAGACATTGCCGGGGCATAATGGCTTTATTAAATCTGCCTGAGCTTTCCGGAGCTGGCAATAATGAAATCCTCCCCGCGCTGCCGGGGCGGTGACGTGCCGGTCGGGCAGCAGAGCCAGTGCTGGCTGTCCTGGCATGGACCCGTGGGGCTCGGGGATGCTCGGGGTGGCTCGGGGCTGCCACAGCTTCCTGCAGATCAGTGAGTCGAGGCGGCTCAGTGGATGCTGCTCCAGCTCCCCAACTATCAGCACCCACTCCGAGTTTGTCCTGGGCTGCTGAGCACCCGCGGATCGATAGGAGCACCATCAACTGATAATTCATGGTAAAACCAGCAGTTCCTGCCCTTCCCCGGCAGCTCACCCCCACCCCGGCGTGGGCGTCTTCCCCTCCCTCCGCCAGAGATTATCAAATTACCATTTTGCTGATCTAACCTCTTTTGGTTTGGTTTTTTTTCTTTTTCCTTCCTAAATCAAGTTTTTATCGCTAAGAAATGCTAATTTGCAAGATGCCTCCCCGGAGGATTGTGATTCAAGAGCCCAGCTGCCTCGGAGGGGCCGAGCTGCCGCCTGAAACAAGCCCAGCCACTGCGGTTCCCTGCGAAACCCCAAACCTGGGCCAAAATTAACAGTTTTTCACTAAATATAAGAGAAAAAAATAGAAGTCATGTTGGAAGGCTCTGTGGCTGCCAAGGGAGCGGCTGTGGGGTAGCTTGGGATTAAGCACAAACTCTTGCTGGGTTTGGTCCCCAGTTCCCGGGGTCCCATAAAGGCTGAAAAATGGGTGATTCCCAGCTGGGACGAAGCTCCCCTGGGAACCCAGCTCCTTCCTGAGCCAGGGATCGGAGCAGCCCAGCTGGAAAAGACCCTGGTTCTCCTCCTGGCAGCAATTAAGCCGCCCAGTCCCCCTCCTTGCCGGGAACACATTGCTGAGCCAGGCGGGCGATACGATCAGTGCAGCCAGTGCAAACACTTAATCTCTTTCAGAAGAGGCTGAAGGCGCGTTTATGGTGATTTTTTTAATACCGGCTTGGATAAACAGCCGTGATAACCCGCACCGGGCTCGCAGCGGATGATTAATGCTCCCAGAGCAGTCACGCTGACTCGCCTCAGGGCTGGGATTGTTTTTGGTTATTAAAGAAGGGGGAAAAAGGGGAAATAATGGACTTTGCCATGTTTTATTGGGCTGATGGGTGCGGAGGGAACATGTTGGCCTCTTCGCTCACCCCGTATCAGTGCCCAGCACTGGCTGGCTGGTGAGGAAGGGGGGATGGCGGGATGAAGGATGAGGAAAGAAGGATGAAGGATGAGAGATGAAGGAGGAGGGATGAGGGGTGAAGGATGAAGGATGAGGGATGGTTTCTGGCCAGGCTTTTACTTCTTGCCCCGTGATGATCCCGGACAAGTGCCTGGCACTGGGCACATCTGCACTGTGGCCAGGGCTCCCCAGGGGCTGACTATGGGGGTCTTGCATTTATTTACAACCCTCCCAAGACATGGGCATCATTCAGGGGTCCTGAGCCGATGGTTGCCCTCAGCACGCTGCATTTTCAGGGTTTGCAACATCACAGCACATCCTCGGGCTGTTGGTACTTGTCCCAGCCCGGGGGATGGAGCCGGAGGAGAGCCTACGGTGGAAACCACGTCTCCATCCCCTTCCCGTCCACCTCCAGCCCCGCCAAGCCACCCAGCGCTGAGGCTGGGGGAAACACGTGGTCCCGCTCGGGCTGCCCCGTGCAGCCAACCCAGTTCACGTGCGTTCCCCCACGCCTGCGCCAGGACCAGCCTCCCCAGGGCCGTAAACCCTTGTCCTAGGGCAGGCGCACGCTGGGACGCGTTTTTGCGGGGCGGGGTGGAAAACGTGTCGATAAGGAGAGTTTCTGCTGCGTTCAGCCTCCAGCAAGAGCTGAGTGTGCACTTCTGATGATAAAGAAGAATCGCTGCTCCAGGGCTGGGGGTGAGCTCCCCGCAGTCCATTGCACCCTGTCCCCACGCAGAGGGGACACGCCAGGCTTTAAATACATCTTTTATGCAGGGAAAAGGTGGAAACAGCCCCACGGTGTTGCCAAAAGTCCTTAGCAGAGATATTTTGCAGTCAGACAGCAGGACCCGGGAATGAGGACTCCTAGGTCCCTCTTTCCATCCCAGTCCCCAAGCCCAGGTGACATCGAGGGGCTGCACTGGCCACAGCACTTACTCTAACGGTTCATAATTATTTTAGCAATCACAGGTCTGAAATAAATGGCAAAAAACCCAGTTGCTTGGGGAGGTTTTTTTTTTTATTTTTGGGGGGGAAGAATCAGAAAAAAGCTGTTTGTTTAGATGAAAAATTTGGACCACAGAGGTGGTTTTTCCTCTCTTCTTCACGGCAGCATCACCGCATCTGGGAAAGCAGCTTAGCGAATTATACGCTATGATAATTGATTGAATTCATCAGTAAATAAAGCAGGAGCCTTTAAACTCGGGGTCTGGAGAGGGACGAAAAAAATTCTCCACGCAGTGATTTGTACCAACTGGTATAGGAGCCATCGTGCCCACGAAACCAGGGCCGTCAGGAAAAGTAACACACAAAGCTGCACACCCAATAAAAAAATCTTTTTCTGAGATTTAAATCAGGAGGGAAACCTTTCTCTCCCCTCCAGAAGCTCCTTGGATGCTCAAACAGAGAGATGGATCAGACAGTTTTGAAGCACTCTTGAATGCTTTGAGAAATGGGATGGGGAAGCCAAAAATGTGATTTATAATAAAAGAAGGGGAAAATGGGCTTGAGCATCCCCAGCCAGAGGTTGTAGGGCTGCGATAGACTCAGAAAAATCACCAAATCTTCCCAGCCAGCTCTGGGGCCATCTCCAAATACCTGCTCCTTCGCCCAGCTACCCCTGCTCGCCCTCGCCCAGCACACCGCTATCACAGCCAACACCTTACAGCTCCTTGAAGAAATATTTGCTGTCAAACTCCCTATTTCCTTACTCTGGGGGCTCTGGGGCCGGGGACTGCACCAGCGGGTGCCCCTGCCAGCACTGCCAGCAGCAGGCAGAGAGATTTTGCAGGTCTGGCAAGCCAAGGAGCTTATCCAAAATGCTGAGAGCAAGTCGTGCTCCTTCACAAGTGAGGCACCGCCGCGGTTGCACCCCCCAATGCGCTGCAGTGACGCTCCGGCCATCGCACACGTGTCCGCGCACACGCGCTCCAGGGAGGGGGAGGACATCGTCTCCGCGCAGCTGGTGATGGCGATGCAAGCCGATGGGAAGCATCCTCCTAGCCCAGGGCAGCTGCCGGGGACACCACGTCTTGCCCAGCGTCCCCTGAGCCCGCGTCCCTGCAAGCGGTTCAGCATCCGTCTCCGTGGCAACACATTTTTCACATCCTTCGACACCTTCTGTCCCTCTGGTCTGTGGTTCCGGCAGCCCTGGGTACCCTACACGCTGGGAACAGATGGGCGTCTGTCACCCACCCCAGCACCCCTGAGAGGGGTGGGGAGAGGGGGAACTGGTCCCCCTGTTCTGCAGGTGTCCCACGGGTGTCTCTGAGCCCATCCTTGGTGGGTGCTGGGGCACAGCATGGATTTGGGGCAGCACAGAGGCACCAATGGGCATCTTCAAGCTTGCAGGCATCTCACCTGCCTTCCCGGGACAAGAGCTACTTCACCTGCCAGCACTCTCCTGCATGTAGGAAGTTCTTCTGCCTGATCCCAGCTGAAGCTTTACCGGATGGGATGCCACAGAGCTGTGGGCATCCTTCAAGATGCAGCCATCGAGAGGACCTCTTCCCCAACACAAAGTCCCGCAGCAGCAGCGTCAGCCCCTTTTGCACCAGCCTTGGAAGATGCTCACGTGCAAAATGATGGAGAGCTGCCCTTCCCCTGCGGGGTCACTCATCGGAAACACCAACTTTGGAAAAGGCCTGCCTCGCTGGGATTTCCGGATACCGGCGCCGTGTTGAGGTTGCAGAGCCCATTTCAGCCATGCTGCTCACCCGAGACCCCCGCCAGTGCCGGAGGCTGCGCCGCAACATCCCGGAGCCGGGAAAACCCCTCCCCGGTGCAGCTGGGAACAGAGGCTGGGGGGGTGCAGGAAATCTCCATTCATCGGCACTTGGTCACCAGCCAAATTGGAGCCAAACCAACCATTTTTTCCAACTTCCCAGTAAAATGGAGTTTCCAGAGACCTGTGGCCGGTGGGGAAAGGGGTCGGTAAGGGGGGCTGCAGGCAGATGCTGGCTTTGCCCCCAGCTCCGTGATGTCCAGACTCGCAGGTGTTGCCGGTGCTGTTGCACACCCATATGGGCTCAGGGTTGGGGGGATGAAGGTTGTTTGGGTGCCCAGGTCAGCCGGTGCAGGTGGTGGGTGGTAGGGCAGGGTAGGAAGCTGTGATTTTTGGAGGGAGGTTTAATAGACAGCAGAGGGTTGCAGGCTCCTAAATCCCTTTCTTTTTTATTTTGGAAATGGCTCTGCAAACCCTGTAGTGTCCCCAGCCCTGGCAGAAGGACTTGTCCCTTGTTGAGGGGCCGTGTTATCCCCATGTGGTCACCCCATGGGCTCACACCGAGGGGCTATGGCAGTGCCCAGCTGCTCTGCAGCGCCCAGCGGGGCCAACAAGTCAAGGGGTTTCCCTCTGTCCCCCCAAAAAAAGCTCTCCCTTCCATGGCAGGTGTCCACTGTGTCCCCACGGGGTGGTGGCCCTTACGAGGGGTGATGAGCTCAGCCAACCCAGGGTCTAAGCTCAGCCCGGGCACAGCTCCCAGAGCTGGGGCCAGGCCCTGGGGGAAAAGGATTTAATTAATTAAAAAGAAAGAAAAAAAAAAGAAAGGAACTATCAAGCCCACCGACACGGGTCTGGTTTTCATTTTGAAGGAACTTTTTGTTACTCATTTGTCATCAGCCTAATTCATCTAAGTCCAAAACACTTGCTGTGATGGGATGGGATTTCCTTCACAGACAGCAGAAACACTCCGTTCCTCTGAAAAATGAGGTTGTGCTGGGAAGGGGGTTGCTTTGGCAAGAGGCAGCGGGAGATGGACCTTGGCTGCCCCCCAAGTGAGTGCTTTCCCCGCTGCGCTCGCCCTCGTGCCCTGTGGCGGGTGGCCGGGCCACTGCCGAGGGACGTTCGCCGCGTGATGCTGGTGTGGGGAGGGGCTGTCCTGCCAAGCGCCACGGGCCGGTTGAGCTGGATCCCCCTGTGCCAAGCCGGGAGGGGACCGGGACCCTGCAGGGATGGAGCTGCCTCCCACCCACCCCGTCCACCCCAGCCTTTCTCCTCCTTTCTCTTTTTTCAGCCTTTCCTTTGATTCTCCTCCATCTCCTTCCCTCCCTCCTGTCCCAGCCCCTTCCCCTTCCCTCCCGGCGCAGCCAAGCGCCAAAGCGACTTTGCACCCCAAGGCAGTGCTCGATCCCAGCACCTTCCCACAAGCCCGGGAGCCGCCGAAGGGAGAGCAAAATGCTCCGGTCTTATCTGCGAGGGGAGGCAGGCTCGGTGGGCAGGGTTTGCGTGAAGGCTGCTGGTTTATAAGCAGCCGGCAGCGGAGGCAAAGCTATCTCACAAGGCACCGAACGGGGCCCCCCCTCTCCGTGCACCGCTCCTGCCGTGATGCCCCCGGCACTGGGGCTGCTGCTGTGGCTGAGCCTGGCAGGAGCCCTTCGGCCCGGCCTCGAGCCCCCCCAGTATGACCCCAACGAGGAAGGGGCCACCCTCTTCGCCAGCGCCTACAACAGCACGGCCGAGCTCGTCCTCTTCGAGAGCGTCTCAGCCAGCTGGAATTATTACACCAACCTGACGGCCGACAATGCTGCTCTGCAGGTGGGTGGTGGGACGGGGGCGATGCCACCGCGGGGGTGTCCCCAGCACCGGGGACTGGGGGGAGCTGGGGCATGGTGGGGACACTTGGCGTGGTCCCCTTCGTCCCCATGGGCTTCTGTCTCGGCACCGCAGCATGGCAAACCAGAGCTGGGACTTGTAGTCCGGGAACCGCAGGGTTTTGCCCCAGATTGGCCCTTGGAGAGCCTCTGCCCCCAGAGTGACAGCCCTGGTCGGGAGCAGAGCCGGGGTTATTTTTAGAGGTGGTTCCCTCCTCCCAGCACCTTCCACTTTCCTTCCCCCCCTTCCCGGACCAGGGTCAGGTGTCAAGTGTCCCTGTCCCTGTCCCTGCCCGGTGCCACAATGTCCCAGCACTGTGCCATGCCGGAGCCCCGCCACGTCCCAGTGTACTGGGGGGTTTTTGGTTTGGGGCACACACCGGGAGCCCAAAGTGTGCACAAGCTACCGGGTGGCATCGGGACCAAGGCTGCCACCCTCTGTCCCTCTGTCCCCAGCCCACAGGGATGGAGCTGGCTTTGGGGAAACACTCCAGGCTATGGGAGATTTGCCATCAGCACGGCTACGTGGGGGCAGAGCCCCGGCGGGGAGCGATGCTGTGTGCATCCCGCAGGCGTGTACATGTTTGGCCAGGGGGGTGGCATATCTTTAGGCTGGATTTAGCGGGGCAGGGACTTTGAGCACCCCGGGGGCTGCTCTCCGTTGGGTGAGCTGCAGCATGGCCCCTGCCCAGCGCGGGCCAGGGAATCGCGATGCCTGGGCAGGCTGCAGAGTTTTCCCTGGCTCTTGCTGTGCCCAGGGAGCTGCTGGCTGCCCTGGGATGGGGGGGCACGGCCATGGCCACGGCACTGCGTGCAGCTCGGAGATATACCTGCCACCCCATATAGATAGTGGTGCACAGGGGTCAGTGCAGCCCGTACGTGACCAAGGTGTGTTCAGGGACCCCAGTGTCACCCCAGAGCCCCAAGGGCTGCCATACAGGCCCAAACGCCGCAGGATCCCACAGGGATGGGGGGGCACAGCATGCCCTGCAGCAGGAAGGAAACACGTCTTCCTGCGCAGGAGGAAGATCGCCGCCAGGTCCGGCTGCTGCCAACTTGGCAGGACACCCGAGAGCGCCCAAGTGTCCCTTCAGCCTTTTTTCGGTGAGCTGACGTGATGTCTGGGCAGGCACCCAGAGTCTGCTACAGATGTTGTGGTGCGGCCGGGGACCTTGGGGCAGAGCAGGAGCATCCCAGCCACACCACGTCCAGGGTTAGGGCCAGGAAAGCACCTCACTTTTCTCAACAGCCACTTCCAGGCCAGCTCTCACCCTTTCCTAAATGCCCAAGGATCACGGCCAGGTGCTCCGTGCCATGTCAAGGCTCCCAAGCCAGCCCAGGAAGAGGAGGGGATCCAGCCCCTGAGATCAGCCCACCGACGGGGCAGCGGGGAGGTGTGCGGTGGGATGGGGAGGCACTGGCTACCAAAGGGTTAACAGCTGGCCGGCACAAAGGCTGAATTTGGGGGATCTGGGGAACCCCTGGGCCAGGCAAACCCCAGACATGTCTATAACACCTGAGCCAGGTCACCATGGCGTGGGCTCCTCCAGGACCTGCCACGAAAGGTGTCTCTGGGACAAAGCGACACGGAGGGCAGGAGGCCAAAGGCAGGGCAGCAGCCCCCGGCCATGCAGGGACGGACAGAGGGACGCTGGAACGACAGACAGGGAGCTCGGCTGCGGGAGAGGGAGATGCACCATCTCCTGCAAGCTGGGGGTCTGGGCGAGAGGCTGGCGATGGTGTTTGGGGTTTGGGGACTGCTCATGGGCAGGACTTCTCCGGATGCCTGGGGCAGAGCAGCCCCAGTGCCCTGGGACACATCCTGCGCTGCTGAAACTTCACTGTGCATCCAGGAGCAGGGAGGGACTGGGATGGGGGGGGTTGGCAGGGAGACTTGGGGGCTGTGGGCATCCAGGGGCCTCTGAGCCCCCCAAAGGGGCACCGCCACAGAGAGAGCTCCCGGCTGCAGGGGCGAAGGGCCAGGGCTGGTGGGCACGGATGAGGCAAGGGGGTCTCGGGCAGCGCTGCCGGCCTCAGCTCGCTCTGCCGGAGCTGTCAGGAGAGTTTAGGGTACAATTCGCCTGACCAAACACAGGCGCCTGTTCCAGAAGACGAAACACAGCTGGACTCTGCTTCCTACAGCTCCCCCGGCTCCGCAGCAGGGTCTGGGAAGGGGTAAAGATATCCTCCATTTAGTGGGGTGATGCAAGAGCATCTTGCTCCAGTGCGGGTTGGCACATCCCTGCGTGCCAAGGGATCAGGGCCGGTTGGTACCCAGAGTGATGCTGTGGGTGCTGGGATGTCTGACGGAGGTGGTGGGTGCCTGGCAGTGGGCAGCCAGGGGCACCCGGCACTTTCGGCATCCCCACCCCCGTGTTCCCCGGCCACGTGGGTGCCTGCCCCAGGCAGCCTCCAGCCCTGCCGCACCGTAACTCCCTTCCCTCCCCACTGCCAGCCGAGGGAATGCGAAGATTAAAATAAAACAAACCAGGCTTGTTGCAGCCACGCTAAAAATGCCACGAATAACAGCTAATGAGCTCCATAAATCACACCGGGACAACGAACAGGCGCTCTGCACCTCCCCACTCCATCCTGCGCATCGCCTGCCCAATCCCCCATTTCATATCATGAAATATCAGTGTTTCCAGAAAATACAGCTGGCACCAGCCAGGCTGGGATGCGACTGCCTTGCAATACACCCCGTCCCAAAATCGTGGCTGTCAGCCGCAGCTCCAGCTGCCTAAATAACCCCCCCGTGGTGCAGGGAGCTCCCGGCCGTCCCACGGCCCTGGGAAGGGAGGTCGGGGCTGGCAGGAGATGGGTGACAGTGAGATACCCAAAATAGGGGGTTCAGCGTAAGTAGGTGCCCCTCTGCAAGGTGAAACCCAGATATGGCACTTACAGGGCACGGGCTGCAGATAGCCAAAGGAGAGATGTATAGATCTAGCGAGGAGGTATAGGAAGGAAAAAAGTGAATGTGGCATCTCTGTAGTTTTCCTTTGGGCTTCTGAAAAGGTGAGAAACAGCAGGAACAGGAATAAAATGAAGCCAGAGCTCCGAGCTCCTTCTGAAACTGGGGTCTGGCAGCTGCCAGACCCAGCCCGGGAGCACCCGGAC
This sequence comes from Gavia stellata, assembly GCF_030936135.1. NCBI lineage: Eukaryota > Metazoa > Chordata > Aves > Gaviiformes > Gaviidae > Gavia > Gavia stellata. Next base: position 3,929,541 of record NC_082621.1, on the reverse strand, counting down.
ACCCTGCCCATGTGGCGTGGACACCCCCATCCCAGCATCCCCACTCCATCTGTGCCACGACACCCCAGAGCCGCCTCCAAAAACTCCTCAAGGGCCACCTTGGCAGGTGCTCGCCGGGAGCACCACGGGCGAGCGAGGGCTGCAGACGTTGCGGTGTTGGCTGAGAGCTGATGTTTCTATCTATGAATGTCACGGACTGGGAACAGCCCTGCCTGCCACCTCATGTCCTGTCCCCTCTGGCTCCCACAAACCCTTGTGGCTCTGAACCTGGTCCCCAAAGAGTCACCTGGGTGGTGGCGGCGTGTCCCAGGGTTGGTCCTGAGTCCCCACGTTCCCTCTTGCAATGCAGGTCGAGGCATCGCTGGAGGAGCAAAACTTCACAGAGCTGTGGGGGAAGAAAGCCAAGGAGCTCTACGGCAGCATCTGGAGCAACTTCAGTGACCCACAGCTGAGGAAAATCATTGGCTCCATCCAGACCCTGGGACCCTCCAACCTGCCCCTGGAGAAGAGAGAGCAGGTAGGTGAGGTGCCGGCGAAGCCCTGGGCATTGCTGGGGTGCTGCAAAACCCCTTACAGGGATTTTTCCCAAGCCTCCAGACTCTGTTGTTGGCCCATAGCCCCTCCATTGCATTTTGGAGGGTCTCCCTGGCCTCTGCACAGGGAAGACAGTGATGGAGGAGATGGGGTGCTATCTCCAGGGGATGTGGGGTGCCTGCTGGCCCCATCATCCATCCCTAACCTCATCTTGGAGCTATCCCAGTGGGAACTGGAGATTTCCTGCTTACACAGAACAGCCTTGAGCGTCACCTGGAGACCAGCCAGGCTGTGCCCATGGCCAGGGGCCAGCTGGCTCGACACCCCCCTCCCCGGTGCTCCTCGGGGATGCAGACCACTGAAAAGCAGGGCTGCTGCAGCCACCCAGCTCCTGAGCCCTCCCTGCGAGCCCAGAAATGCTGTGCCACGGTGACACAGTTCCACACTAGGGACATCAGGACATCCTGAGCCTTCCCCATCACGGTCCTGAGCTTTCAGTGTCGTTTACCTAAATGTGACATGATTTTGATTTCTGTGCATGAAAATATTGCCCAGGCTGAGGCTGGCAGCCGCTTGCATCTGCACGAGTGCAGGGATGCTGGCACTGCTGTACCCTCCAGCCTGGCCCACAGCTCCCTGACAGCCCTCCCCACTGAAACTCTGTCAAAGCCCGGCGATACAATCCTTTCCGGAGAAGCGTCGGCCCCGGTTCCTTCCAGGAAACCCATCCCTACCCTTTCCAAATAACAGAGAGCATCACTTCTCCTCCCTGCACATCAGCCATGTCTCGCCTGTCCCTGGGCAGCTCCATCCCGCAGCTGCCACCACCCCTCCACCCAGCCAGAGCAGAGGAATGGGAGCGGAGAGAGGGACAGAGCAGAGGAATTTCCTTCCCTGGGAATGGGCTCCCCAGGCAGGTTCCAGGAAACCTCCTGTTGCTATTGTTTGCTGTTGTTGAAGTTCACAGAAATAAATCCCCCTCCTCCTCCTGCTTGTCATCTTTTTTTTTTTTAACCCGCTTAGATAAACAGGCCGTGCTACGGCCCCGCTGACAAAGAGCTTTATAAATAGCCCCGCTCCGGGACACCGTGAGCGCTCACGCCACGTTCGAGGGGGGGTCGGCGAGCGGCTGTGCATGGTTTGTCTGTCCCAAAGAGCTCCCACCATGCGCAGGGTGTAAAACTCTGGGTGAGTTTTACTCACACTTATCTCACCAAAAACACCCTATGTAAACACACCAATCCTCCTCCACATCCCTCCAGACACACACACACACACACACGTTCCAGAGCTGGGAAGTCTGTAGATCGCTCCTGAAGGGCCATTCCCATCCCCTTCCAGCCCCAACATCTTTTCCTTCCCCATAGTACAACACCATCCTGAGCAACATGGACAAAATCTACTCCACAGCCAAGGTGTGCCTGGCCAACGGTACCTGCTGGGAGCTGGAGCCAGGTATGGTCTTTGTCCCTCTGCCCCTGTGGGGTGGTGAGCACCCCATGGCCATGAGTCCGTTCTGGCCCCCACATCCCCAGCAGGTTGGGGTTGGCAGGTCCCACCCACGTTCATCAGGGTTGTCCCCGAGCGAGGATGGGTATTTGGGTCTGGTGCGACGGTGGTGGCACCTCTGCAGAGCTACTGTGGGATGTGACCCCCTCTCCTGCCCCTCTCTCATGTCCTACTTGTCCCCTCTGTCCCAGACATCTCGGACATCATGGCCACATCCCGCAGCTACAAGAAGCTGCTCTATGCCTGGGAGGGGTGGCACAACGCCGCGGGCAACCCCCTGCGCGCCAAGTACGAGGAGTTTGTGAAGCTGAGCAACGAGGCCTATCAGATGGATGGTACGAGCAGGATGGGGGGATGCAGGGGGCGGTCAGGGATCAGGGGTGGGAATTGGGGCTGGGGCAACGGGGTGCCCTGCTTCTCTCCCTGTCACACATGCAGCCAGGGATCCAACTTCCATTTCCCTGGTGCCAACACTTCGGGGAAGGGGCAAAAATCCTACTGCTGTTCCCTGGTCCCAGGTCTTGGGGATGGGTGGGGGGGGAGCACCCAGGGGCCAGAGCTAGAGGTCATCACTGCCTCCCTGGCAGGATTCGAGGACACAGGCAGCTACTGGCGCTCCTGGTACGACTCAGCCTCCTTCGAGGATGACCTGGAGCATCTCTACAACCAGCTGGAGCCGCTCTACCTCAACCTGCACGCCTTCGTCCGGAGGAAGCTGTATGACCGCTATGGCCCCAAATACATCAACCTGAAAGGTCCCATCCCTGCTCACCTCCTGGGTAAGAGGAGGGACCGCCCCAGCCTGTGTCCAGGGGTGCTTGTGGGGCCAGAGGGCACATGCGGGGCCATAGTGGGACAGGGAGGTCCCAGTTATCACTGTGTTTCTCTTCCTCCCGACCTACCACCGGCTCTGCTCCAGCTGTTTTCTCTTTTCAGGCAACATGTGGGCTCAGCAGTGGAACAACATCTATGACCTGATGGTACCCTACCCTGAGAAGCCCAACCTCGATGTCACGAGCACCATGGTGCAGCAGGTGATGGGCTGAGGGACTCACGGGTGGCACCAGGGGGACAAAACCAGGGGGTGTTAACCAAGACTTGCCCCTAACATTGACCCCATGGGAGCGGTTTCTCATATCTGCATAGGGGACAACAGAAACGCCATGTCTGGGAGGGGAAGGGGCAAAGAAATGATGCCCCTGCCTCTCTGGCAATGACCAAAGAGGCAGTAGGTGGGCAAAGAGGAAGGACAGTGCGGTGGGACTAGTGCCAGTCCCCAGGTTGGGGGCTGCGTCCACACCATCACACAGCTCCGAGCACTCCTGGGGCATCAGCCCTGCTCCCTTCTCCTGTCCATGCTGGGCACCAGCATCATTACTCGGTGCTTCTTGGGGATGCTCACAGCAATTCTGGGGCCAGGGCTCCCCATCAGGGTGAGAGGAGCAGGACCTGGTCCCTTGGAGGGACCCACCTTATCCCCACGGCGCTGGGAGAGCATCAGAGGCAATGCCCAGGGCATGGGCAGCCCCTTCCTCAGCCGTAACCCACTGCCTGCTGCCCACCAGGGCTGGAACGCCACCCGCATGTTCCGGGCCTCAGAGGCATTCTTCACCTCCCTGGGGCTGCTGGAGATGCCCCCTGAATTCTGGAAGAAGTCCATGTTGGAGAAGCCAACGGATGGGCGGGAGGTGGTGTGTCATGCCTCGGCCTGGGACTTCTACAACCGCAAGGACTTCAGGTGTGTGGGGGGCATGCAGGGGCCCAGGGCTACAGGGAAAGACCCTCCTCCATCCCCCTTGGTGGTCATCATTTTGGGTACCCCCAGCCTGGCTGTGCAGCCCAATCTGTCACCTTCTGGGATAAGGTCTCGGGGTACCACACTGCCCTGCCTTCCCCTCCACTGGGTCTTTCCCCTACCCCATGGGGTACTGCCACCCTCTCAGGGACTGTGGATGGTCCTTCCCATTGAGGGGGTGCACAGGCATCTGGGGTCCCTCACTCAGCTCAGGCAATGCTCTGTTTTCACCTGGCAGGATCAAGCAGTGCACAACAGTGACCATGGAACAGCTGTTCACGGTGCACCATGAGATGGGCCACGTTCAGTACTACCTGCAGTACAAGGACCAGCCCGTCTCCTTCCGCAGCGGGGCCAACCCTGGCTTCCATGAGGCCATCGGTGATGTCATGTCCCTGTCTGTCTCGACCCCCAGCCACCTCAAGAAAATCGGTCTCCTCAGCAGTGCCACCGAGGACCCAGGTATGGCAACTACCCTGGGGAACCGGCTGGCCTGGAGGGCTCAGGCACTGCCTGGGGCACCAGGAAGGGTTTGGGACATGCCACGGTGGGCTGCAGTCTGGCCATACAACCCAGAGAAGGCAGGACCCCATGGCTGATGCGTGCTTTTCACCCACTCTTGGTTCCATGCACAACCCCTTCTTGACTCCATGGGTCCATGTAGAACCCTTCATGGCTCCATCCTCTTCACCCCCAAGGGCAGGAGGGATGCTCTCCAGAGCTTGTCTGTTCCCTTCCCTTCTCCATCAGAGCCCCAAACCCGAAAGCAGCATCTTTGTGCTTGATTGGCTTTGACCTTTCCAGCATTCCGCTTTCCCTCACCAAGAAACATCCAACCCAGGAGCTCCCAGTGTAGCTCTGTGGAGGTGACACTGAGTGCTTACGTGCACAGTCACGAGGACAGTCAGTGGGTGACGTTCCTGCCTGCCAGCTGGCGCAGCAGAGGAGGACTTGTAACCGCAGGTCACTGCCCGGCTTGGCAAGAGTCTCTCCCCCCGCCCAACATATCTCAGCCAACACGTCAAAGCAGACGGCGGCAGAGGAAACCAAGCGTTCGCAGATTCCTGCCGCAGGCGGCTGCTTTGCGGAGGAGGGACAGTCCCGGGATCCTCCTGCCTTGTCATTAAATACGTTTCATGACAGGGAAGCCATCGCAGCAGCCAAGAGCGCTGGGCCAATGCTGCATAAACACCACGAAGCAGATGGTCCCTGCCTCAAGGCATCGCTGCCCAACTAACCAGCCCTTGGCAGCCATGCCACCATAGCGATGGCAGCCAATAGCCCCTCAGGGCAGTACTGCCAACCCCTCTCTGACCCCACAGCTTCAGCTGGGTCTCCAGCAGCTCCTTCTCCAAACTTCCTTCCCTGGGTTTCCTCAAGGCAATGGGGAAAGCAGATGTCACCATGCTCCCCATGATATGGTGGCGACTGTCCGGGAGTTGACTCCGGTTCTGGGTCTAAATCATGAGAGCCTTTGCAGTGGTGTGACAGCCCTGCATATCAAAACCCCTTCACCCTGAGGCCCCAGGGAGAACGTGTGAAGAGGGAACCCTTAGAGTTATACTCACCAAAGACCTTCTCACTCTGAGAGCCAGGCTGAAGGTAAGGGGACACCGCGCTTTGTCACTCCTATTGTCCCCGCTCAGTAAAAATGCACGTTACCCCACGTAGGAGCCATATCTAGAAAAACCTCCTGTCTCCTACACAGCCTTCTCTAGGGAGCAAAATTATATGTTGAAATGCTGTCCCCATTTCTCACCCAGATCTGCTCACCCTCTTGCCCACAAAATGTCTAGTGGCCATAGTGCTGTCCAGCCAGACTCCTTTCCAACCTGGTTCAGGCTCTGTTTCATGCAGAGAGCAGCATCAACTATCTGCTGAAGATGGCCTTGGAGAAGATCGCCTTCCTGCCTTTCGGCTACCTCATTGACCAGTGGCGCTGGAACGTGTTCAATGGCCGCACACCCCCGAACCGTTACAACTACGACTGGTGGTATCTGAGGTAAAGGACAGTCACCAGGGGTGGATCGGGGTGTGGAAGCTGGGGGTATGGAAGGAAGGAAGACAGCAAAGAAGAGAGGAAGGAAGAAAGGAGAAAGTAGCCATGGAGATGGCTGGAGAACGATGGATAGATGGGTGGGTGGATGGGATGGATGGGTAGATCAGTGGGTGGGTAGGTGGGTGGATGGATGGATGGATGGATGGATGGATGGATGGATGGATGGATGGAAATACATGGAAGCACACTCTAATTGTGTAGATTCCTTAAGCCTTCCCTTCCCATTCCCTGCCTTGGTTCATCTGCCTCCCTCTTTCCAGCTCATGCTTGTTCTCTTGTTCTCCGTTGTCTGCAGAACCAAATACCAGGGTATCTGTGCTCCGGTTTCAAGGAATGAAAGCAACTTTGACCCTGGAGCAAAGTACCACATCCCTGGGAACACCCCTTACATCAGGTAGAGGAGATGCTGGCGAGGGGACGGAAGCTTGGGGAGCAGGGGGAGTGGGGGCTCAGCTCTGTGGGCAGGGACTGGGATGCATCACTCCTGCTCAAGACACAGAGACTATCCAATGCTTGGGAGCATAAATGGTGGGGAGCTGACATGTGGTCGGGTGCCTTTCCCTGCACCCTAGGACTTGGCTCCAGTGCTCACCTGCATGGGCTTCCTTGGCAGGTACTTTGTGAGCTTCATCCTCCAGTTCCAGTTTCACAAGGCGCTGTGCCAGGCAGCCAACCACAGAGGTCCCCTGCACACCTGTGACATCTACATGTCCAAAGAAGCTGGAGCCAAACTCAGGTGGGGACAGAGGAGGGTCGGGACAATCGCCACGGGCAGATGTGTGCGTGGAAGCTGATGGTGTGCAAAGGAAGGAAAGAAGAAAGGAAGGAAGGAAAAGTGGCTGTGGAGATGGCTGGAGAAATAGCTTTGCAGATGGATGGATGGATGGATGGAAATACGTGGAAGCACTGGGGTGGGGTGAGTGGTCCTCACAAGAGTACTGCTATTGTCCCTGTCATGAGCTTCCACCAGGACAAGAGGTCACTAAAGCACATTTGGGTCCTATTGACTCCCTGGGTGTTAACCAATGCATGAGTATGTGATGGGGAGTCCTCATTCCCATATACAGGACAGATGGGGGCTTCAGAGGCAGTTCCCAGGTTCATGTCCCACTCAGAAATAGCATCTTCAACCCTTGCGATGCTGAGATACCATCACCGCTTTTCTCCCATCCATGCCCTGGCCTCATGCTGGCTCTTGCTGTCCTGCTTCTCTGCAGGGAAGTGTTGAAAGCTGGGTCTTCCAAGTCATGGCAGGAAATCCTGTTCAACCTCACTGGCACGGATAAGATGGATGCTGGGGCCCTCCTGGAGTACTTTAGCCCTGTCACCAAGTGGCTTCAGGAGCAGAACAACAAGACCAATGAGGTGCTGGGCTGGCCTGAGTTTGACTGGCGTCCCCCTATCCCTGAAGGCTACCCTGAAGGCATTGGTAAGGCTGCAGCTCCATCCTGGCTCTGGGGGTTGGCAGGAAGAGGTCTCCCAAGGGACATCACTAACCCCAGGCAGGACAGTGCTGAGGGAGGTCTCTGCTGTGCGTGGGGGAGGTCTCCATGCCAGGAAAGAGAAATAACCATCTCCACATGAAGTCCCACAGGGTGTTGCTTCCCGGGAAGCAGGTGCCATTAGCCAACCTCTTGACATACCATTGTCTGAAGCTGTGGCCCTGCCGCTGTAGTAATGCCATCAGTCATGGTGTGACAGGTCATCTGTTTGCAGCTGCATCCTTTCTGCCCAAGTGGGAGGGTCTAGGGCATGCAGTGTGTCCTGTTATCCCGTTCTCCGTCCAACGGAACACCCCCAGCAGGACCCCTCTGCCCCCTTTTCTTGGCTCAACTTGCTCCCAAGTTGTGGCATCCTTCAGTAGACCTGCAGTTCTGGGAAAAGTTCAACCATGGCTTCTCCATGGGATGGTGCTCTTGAAAAGAGAAGGACTCTCCTCACTTCTTTTCTCCCAATTACCTCCTCCTCTAGACAAAATCGCAGACGAAGCACAAGCTAAAAAGTTCTTGTCCGAGTACAACAGCACGGCCGAGGCAGTGTGGAATGCCTACACTGAGGCATCCTGGGCCTACAACACCAACATCACTGACCACAACAAGGAGATCATGGTATGGGAATGGCTTTGGGGCTGTGCGGGAAGAGACAACAGCCAAAGCAGGCAGTGGTACCTAAGGCACGTTTTAGATGAGCTCTGAAAACCAGGGCAGCCTCTGCCCCTAGCCAAGGGGTAATGTTCTCACTGAGGAGGTGCCTTTTCAATGAAAACCCTTGTCATGCCATGAGGTACCCACAAGGGCAGCCATGGGGAGGTTGTCAGTCATGGCATGCCAGGTGGTGTTTCTAGTGATGGCCTGTGTCTCAGGGATCTCCTCGAAGTAACTTCTCTTCTGTCCCCTCCTGCCCTTGCAGCTGGAGAAGAACTTGGCCATGTCCAAGCACACCCTTGAGTATGGGATAAGGGCCAGGCAGTTCGACCCCTCTGACTTCCAGGACCAAAGTGTCACGCGCATCCTCAAGAAGCTGAGTGTCATTGAGAGGGCAGCCCTGCCTGAGAATGAGCTGAAGGAGGTGAGCTGCAAAGGGACAGAGTAGGAGGGGGATGTCCCTTGCCAGTACCTTGTGTGGAGACACAGGCTTCTCCCAACTTTTAGGAAATGCCACTGGGCAGCCACCCCTTGCCCTTGAACAAGGTGATAGTTCGTTATCTTCTACACAAAGCCATGATCCTTGTCTCCAGGATTTCCCACCCAAAGGTTGCCTATCCCAGGCTGCAGTAGGGCTTGGCTGCTTGGGTGGCAATGGCACATTGCTTGCTGGCCCTAGTCCCTCCTCCGTTGACTCCACTTCGCCTCCGTTTGGGGTCACACTTTGCCTTGGAAGGGACCAGAGAAAAACACCTGGGGACATCTCAACAGACTGTGACATTCTCCAAGAGCAGAAACATAGATAACCAGCTCACATGATCTGATTTTCTTTGCAGTACAACACCCTCCTCTCAGATATGGAGACCACGTACAGTGTAGCCAAAGTCTGCAGAGAGAACAAAACCTGCCACCCCCTGGATCCTGGTAAGATCTGGCATGTTGTCCAGTGAGTCATCAGGAGGGAGGGATTTTTAATAGGGACATGGAGAAAGGTCATGAAGGGGCCTTCCCACCTTCTTTGTGATGGCCCCTGAGCAGCACGTTGGGTCTAGCACCATTGTGTCAGTCCAGCCCATCCAACCCATCATTTTGGCTTCATTGCTCTCTCTTCAGACCTCACAGACATCATGGCCACCTCACGGGACTATGATGAGCTCCTCTTTGCCTGGAAGGGCTGGCGGGATGCTTCTGGGAAGAAGATGAAGAACAACTACAAGCGATACGTGGAACTGAGCAACAAGGCAGCTGTGCTCAATGGTCAGTGTCCTGCTCCCTTAGAGACCCACCATGGTCTTAGCACCCTGTACGCAGAGGATTGGGCTGATAGTCCAACTCAGGGCCAAAATCTTGAGGGTGTGGAGGTCCCACCAACTCCCATGAGATCCACTGTCTCTTAGATATGGAGGGACCTGGGATGTCTGAGCAGCAAGACAGACTCATGCCCAAGAAAGACAGCGTCTAACAGCTTCTGCTCTTTCCCTACCACAGGCTACACAGACAACGGAGCCTTCTGGAGATCCCTGTATGAGACACCCACCTTCGCGGAAGATCTGGAGAGGTTGTACCTGCAGCTGCAGCCCCTGTACCTCAACCTGCATGCCTACGTACGCCGAGCCCTATACAAAAAGTATGGTGCAGAGCACATAAACCTGAAGGGTCCCATCCCTGCTCACCTGCTAGGTAAGGGCTTTGCTAGGCCCTCGAGCAGAACCATGTCTCCCACCACGCATAGTTTGCTCCAAGTCATGCCAAAAGTTGAGGCTGGTCTCTGTTCAGCTCTGGCCGAAGGGCCAAGGCCCCATGAGATGGGTCTGCAGAAGCCAATCCGCCCCAGGGAAGGGCAACACACTCAGCATGACTTGACCTCTCCTGCATGGATGGGCTCCTGTTTGCATCACCCTTGTGCAGGCAGGGCAGGGACCAGGCAGGGTGATCCACTCTGTGCAGGAGTCGGGAGTAACTGGTTGTCTTTGCTCTTCTCTCCCTGTCTCCCTCCTGCTATATGTTGTCCTCCTGTGCTTCCCAGGCAACATGTGGGCCCAGTCATGGTCCAACATTTTCGACCTGGTGATACCTTTCCCAGATGCCACCAAGGTGGATGCCACCCCGGCCATGAAAAAACAGGTCAGTGCTTTTCCAGGCTGCTCTGGGGAAGCCCCCCGGCACCCACCACTCTTTGGTCATTGCCACCACCCATGTTGCCAAATGCTCTGGTGCTGCCAAAAACCTCCATGGCTCATCCATATTCTCTCCCCACCTGGATATGCCAAGGGCTGGATCCAGCTCTAGCTGCCCCCAAAAGACCTCCCCTGCCCAGAGGAACAAGGCTGTCCCTGGCCTCCTATGCTTTCCAGCCCCTGGCACCTCTAGCATCCTCCATTGCCCCTCACCAGCTCCTCTGTCTGCTCTCTCTCCAGGGCTGGACACCCAAGAAGATGTTTGAAGAGTCGGACCGTTTCTTTACCTCTCTGGGCCTCATTCCCATGCCACAGGAATTCTGGGACAAGTCCATGATCGAGAAGCCAGCAGACGGGCGGGAGGTCGTGTGTCACGCCTCAGCCTGGGACTTCTACAACCGCAAGGACTTCAGGTGCCCATGGGGAGCAAGTGGTGGCCTCAGCTGATGTGGTGCTGGGGCAGATAGCAGCGTCTTGGTAGAGTAAGGGCACGTGGCCTGATGCCACCTCAGTGTCTGTTGTCTTATGGCTGTAGCAGCCCCACTCTGGCATTGCCACTGGTACCCAAGACGCGGGCACTGCTGGCAGGAGCCCCCATGGTGGATGGAGGGCAACCAATGCCTCCCCTGCCCTGCCAGGGAGAATGGAAAAGCTGATGAACAAGGACAGCGAATGGGCAAGGGCAGCAGGAGATGCAGGAGAAAAGAAAGAGACCAACCCAATGGAGTAGGACCAACCCAGCCTGGCATCAGATGTGGGGTGGGAGCATGTGGAAAGGGAGACCAAAGGGAAAAATAGCTCAAGGGGGTGTGATCATTCCTGGAGATTTTCACCCCAGCCCTGCCCTCCCTTCTGCCCCCATCCCACATGTCCTGGTCCAGGATCAAGCAGTGCACCGTGGTGAACATGGATGACCTAATCACGGTGCACCACGAGATGGGCCACGTCCAGTACTTCCTGCAGTACATGAACCAGCCCATCTCATTCCGCGATGGGGCCAATCCTGGCTTCCATGAGGCTATTGGGGATGTCATGGCCTTGTCCGTCTCCACCCCCAAACACCTGCACAGCATCAATCTGCTGGACCAAGTCACGGAGAACAAAGGTGAGCTGGCAGGGGAGCACCACACAGCAAAGATGGGGGAGCTGCTGGGGACAGCTGGAAATGCAGAGGGTCAGGATGGGCTGGGCGGGGTGGAAGGGGTCAGGGACATGCACGGTGGTTTTGCATGCATGGAGGGGACAGGAGCTGGTGGGGACACCCTGCTCTTGAGCAGAATGACCCATATGGGGTGGAGAGGTGGGTACAGTACTGCCTTGCTCACACCTTCACACCCTGGGCAGAAAGTGACATTAACTACCTGATGAGCATCGCCCTGGACAAAATCGCCTTCCTGCCCTTCGGATACCTCATGGACCAGTGGCGCTGGAAGGTGTTTGATGGGCGGATCAAGGAGGATGAGTATAACCAGCAGTGGTGGAATCTCAGGTGTGCTTGAATTCAGATCCTTCTTTGGTGTAAGGGCCTTGGCCATCAGCCCACTGGGTGTTTTATCCCTGTGGTCCAGTTGGCTGCACTGGGACGTGATAGGATACATAACCCCTCACCCTCTCCTCCCACCCCGCTGTGTCCCCTCCCAGCTTACCCCACCTTCTCCTCCTCATACTGGGCTAACTCTCCCTCTCCGGCCCAGGATGAAGTACCAGGGCCTGTGCCCACCAGCGCCAAGGTCTGAAGATGACTTTGACCCTGGGGCAAAGTTTCACATCCCTGCCAACGTCCCCTACATCAGGTGAGTAAGCAGAGCTGGTGCAGGAGAGACACCACTTGGACACAGAAGCAGGATTGCCAGTTCAGATGCCAGCGATGGCACCCGGTTTCATGGCTGGTGGGATGCTTGAGGGTGCTGAGCAGCTCTGGGCACCCTGACAGAGCCTTGGAGAGGAAGGCTGGATTTGGGGGAATTTCTCCCTATTTGAGGAAGATGGGCTCATCCACCCAGGCAGCCATAAAACACATGTTAAAGGAGAAACGGCATCAGCAGATTGGACTGAGTTGATGCAGGTGGAGCTCCAAAGCCAATGATGCTCCTCCAGACGGGGATGGTGCAACCGGGAGATGAGGGGGACAACACATCCCCGTGCAGAGCCACTAGTAGGGATCATCCCCATGTCCTCACCCCTTTCCACCCCCCCAGGTACTTCGTCAGCTTCGTGATCCAGTTCCAGTTCCACCAGGCACTCTGTGCGGCAGCCAAGCACACGGGTCCCCTGCACACGTGTGACATCTACCAGTCCAAGGAAGCTGGGAAGATCTTGGGGTAGGTGTGTGGGCAGGGCAGAGCCAAGACATTTATGTCCCCAAATACCTTAAAGCCAGCCCAGCAAGACAGGAGGCAACTCAGTCCCTGGTCATCCATCTCCTCCCTGCCCCAGCGTGGGATGCTCTGGTCCCTGGCCCTGGGGTGCGGGCAGGGGCACCTTGGGCTGGGTGCTGGGGCTGTGATTGCAAAAGCAGCCACTAGATGGTAGCTGGGACCCTAGCAGGTGGAAGGCTCCCTCCCTCCTCCTCCTCCTCCTCCTCCTCCTCCTCCTCCTCCTCCTCCTCCGCAGCCCCCTGTTCCTTAGGGAAAACAACCCCCTTGCCTCAAGAAAAGCACCTGCAAAATTAACCCTTTCACCGAGAAACTGCTCTGCATCAGGTTGGATTCACATGAGGGCTTTGATCCATGTAACCCGCCCCTCTTTTCCCCAAGCAAAACCTCCTTCCCTGTGCTCTGGGCTGGCAGCCCTGCAGTGCTGCGGGCACAGACTGTACCCAGGGTTGCTGATACCAAGAGCCCCAAGCCCTGGGAAAAAGGGAAGGGCTGGTGGCCAAGAAGGTGATGGGAAACCCACTGGAGCTGATTTCTCCTGCCACAGGGATGCCCTGAAGCTGGGTTTCAGCAAGCCGTGGCCTGAAGCCATGGAGCTCATCACAGGGCAGCCCAACATGTCAGCTGATGCCCTGATGAACTACTTTGAGCCGCTCATGATGTGGCTGGTGAAGGAGAACGAGAAGAACGGGGAGGTCCTGGGCTGGCCCGAGTACAGCTGGACTCCTTACACAGGTATGCAGGGCTCAGCCAAGCACAGCAGGTCCATGATGGGGCACAGCTCAGCTCTCACTAGGGCCAGGATGGGGCACGTGGGAGAGATGGAGCTGTCTTGATGTTCCTTGGCCACCCCAAAAACCACAGGGGGTTTGGATGCTTCTCTGTGATTTCCCATGGAGCTGAGTCTAGAGGGGACATGGCATCCAAGACACCAGCAAAGGGAGAGCTGTTGACCTAACACACCCCAGCCCAGAGCCACCGGTACCAACCATGTCCCTTATTTCTCCATTTTCCAGCCGCTCCAGCCCAAGCTGGCTCCAGCCAAACCGATTTTCTGGGCATGTCCCTGTCCAGCAAACAAGCCACAGCGGGCGGCTGGGTCCTGCTCGCCCTGGCACTCCTCTTCCTGATCACCACCATCTTCTTGGGCGTCAAGTTCTTCTCAGCCAGGAGAAAGGCCTTCAAATCCAGCTCAGAAATGGAACTGAAATAAGGCAGCCGTCAGCGGGGGACCGTGGACAGAGTGCAAGCATGGGCATTTGGGCAGGCTGGCAGCGATGCCATGGGCACATTTGCCAACGAAGCCATGGGTTTCCACAGCCCAGGACTCCTCTCTCCAATCAGGTCAGACGTTATTTTCCACTATGCAAGAGCCAAAGCAGAAAAGAGCTATTTATTTGTCAACGTCTGCATCAGGGGAAGAGAAATTCAAGCACCAGCAGGCACAGAGCCGTCACAGACTGCCCCTGCACCCAGGGCTGGGAGCTGGTCCAGCCTGGGCACCCACCAGCCATCTCTGACCTATGGACAAAGCCACAGGGACTTCAAGTGACAGAGGGCAGTTTGGGGAGGGACGGAGCACGTTCCCACCCCCTGGTTTGCCCACTGCTGGGCTGTTCGCTTGCATGGATGAAAAATAAACCCATGTCTTGTCACCCCCAGAGCAGCAGCTCAGCTCCTTCTTGTGGGTGGTCTCAGATCTCAGTGGGACAGGGCTCTCGAGCAGGAGAGCTGCCACCCCAAGCCAGTGCAACTTCAAAGCCCTGGGGACCAGCCTGGCTTTGGGGCAACGCACCTGCGGCACTCAGCCTCCCCCATCCCCATCATGAAAGCTCATAATCCCCATCCTCCCCTAAACCATGGCTCCCATCACAGCTGACAGCTCATGGGTTCACCACAGAGCACGTGCCTAAGGAAGGGGCTGAATTGGGGCCAGAAAGCCCCAAAGTCCAGGCCTGAACTGTTCAAAGGGTTGGGGGGTCACCAAGCCCAAGCTAGGACAGGGCTGGAGCTCGCGGCTGCTGTGGTTCCAGCACCGTAACGGCATGTGTTTACGTAAGAGCTGGGGGGGCTCCGAGGTCAGCGATCGCCTCCCGTCCTCCAGCTCCTGATTATCTTGGGATCAGCCGTGCTGGAGGCTCTTTTTCCCCCCCGTCTTTCTTCTGCTTCTGTAAATAAAACTTCGTATTTGTTCTGCAGTGATTAGGTGCAAAACTAATCCCAGGCTGGGGATTATTGCAGCCTTAAAGAGCCGTGATCTGCTGCAGCCCGGAGCAGCAGGGGAAATGAAGGGATCTGGGATGATCCACCCTTCCCCCTCCCATCTGAAGGCCTTTGCCCTCGGTCATGTCTTACATGGGGAAACTGAGGCCCGGGAGAGGCTCATCGCACCCAGGAGAGGAGCAGAAGGCAGGTGTCTGCGCGCCCACGCTCGGGTTTTTGTTTGCTTCCAGTCCTCCTCCGAGCACAGCATGCCCACGGGAGGCGAAACCCCGACTGCTCGTCTTTCTGTTGCAATCCACAGACCCGGGGAGCAGCCGCCCCGGATGCCTGCGCTTGCCCCATGTTCTTCCCATGGCAGTATCCTGATGCGTCTGCTTTATATCCCAGCACACCGGGCACCCTCCTCTTCCCCCTTCCCGGCAGCACAATGTTCGCAGAGCAGAGACCTGGCACGGTGAGAGCTGGGTTTGAAGCCAAGTGTATTTTCAGCCTGGGAAAGCAGGCTGGTGCAGGTGTGTTCCATCTAGCTCAGCTCCTCACTGGTGATTTTGAGCCCCCTGGCTCCTTTCTGCCCCATTAGTGGAGGAAAAGATGTCTCCAAGATCATCAAGATCCTACAAGTTTCATGAAAAATGCTTTCTGGAGGGGGAAAAAAAAAAAAAGAGCCACACTGAACACTCTCACTCAGGGACTGCAAGACAAGCTCAGCCCTAATTAGACATCAGAGAATCCACATAGGAGCTGACTCTGTCCTGGAACGGACACTGGACACAGCTACACTGGTGGGTGATGGGTCCACAGAGATAGACAACTCAAGCCCACAGTCCATCCAGAAGACAGGGCTGGACACCAGGCTACCTTCAACACAGGTCCAGGGTTCCACCCAGGAGATGGGGCTGGACACAAGGTGACGCCCAGCCCAGCTCAGGGGGAGACTGGGGGTCCCGCCTTCAGCTTAACTGGAGCTGCTGGGCCGTGGGAAGGGGGTCCAGGTGAGGCTTTTCAGGGTGGTGAAGACCCACTGGTGCCCTGAGGGCTCTGCCAAGCCGGCAGCAAGCAGCAAGGTTTTACGAGATACCTTTAAAGCGAGGATGATTTCCCTTCCCTGCTGCGATAACATCTGGAGAGATTTTGCTGCCTTCTGGCTCCTGCATCATGCTTTCTGCTGAAATTAGGAGGCTTAGCAAAATTACTCCCTAAGGAGAAAAAAAGAAGGGAAAAAAAAAAGGAAAAGAGCAGAAAAAAGAGGAGATTCCCCCTCAATTCATGTAACTCCTCAAAGGGGAGCTCAGGAAGCAGCGGGTACCCCGGGCTTGTGGGGGGCTGCCCTACACCACCCTACCTCTGCATGAGACTCCCAGAGAGGAGATTTGCTTTAAAATCACACAAATTTAAAGCAAGAAACACCCTGGGTTCCCTTTGCCAGCTCGGGGACCCTTTGGGCACTGCGGAAACCCATTTTCCATTTTTTTTATGTTCATTATCCGCTGCGGGAAGGTGGCTGGGGGCGTTCCCACACCCCGCAGCCCCTCGGCGCTGGCGGGGGCCCAGCCAAGCCAGGTCTATTCTTAGCCGGCGGGTGGCCGGGCAGGAGCAGGCAGGGTGCACGGGGCCACGTTCCTCGCATTCCCCTTCCCCGGGGACAAGGAGAGCCTGGAAATATGCAGCCACAGCTTGGCAGCAGCCAGGGGCCATCAGCGGGGGCCACCCCGGGCAGGGGAGATGGGGGGAGGCAGCGGGGAGGGGGTCCCAGGGGACAGCAGAAGTGTCACAGGGATGTGGTGAGCCATGGAAGGGACTGGGGACTCCCCATCCCTGCCAGCTCCCTCCCCGTGGCTTCAGCCCCTGCAAGCCCTGGCTGGCACCATCCTTCCCTCCCTGCTGCCTGAGCAGGGCCGAGGGGGGTAAAGGTGAATTTGGGGGTGAGGGGCAAGTGGGGGACCCCAAAGTCCCCTTCCCAAGCAAGATCAGACTCTCCCCAGCCCCATGGCTTAGCTACAATTCCCTACCAAGGGAGACAGGGGCCAGGTCCAGTCTAAATGACACCCCCACCCTCCTGATGTCCCCTTCGTCCTCCATCAAGCATCAGGCACCCAGGTGGTGCCACCCTCACCTGTGGACGTGTTGCACCGGGCACCCAGCTGGGTCCCACCCTCACTGGGGGATGCACCCGGGGGTGCGAGATGGGCTGACCCCCTCTCCAGCCCCACAGGCCCCCCACCCTGTAGGGGCAGCATCCCCCACCCTGCTTCCTCGGGGTGCCTCGGCAGCAGGACCCCAAAGCAGGCTCTGCCCGTGTCCCCGTGCTGGTGGGGACCGTCCCCACCCCTCGGGGCTCCCCCTTGAGCTGACACCGTCCCTGCCGAGGCCTCACAGGCGACGGGGAGAGAATTGCCGCAGACTGAAAGTACTGCAGCCCCAAAGGACGGGGGAGCGTGTGGCCGAGCCCTTGGCGCTCAGCTCCTCTCCCCCCGTGCCCGCGAGGATTTCCAGCCAAACAGACCCGCTGCTGCTGCTGCCAGCACCCCCCTCCCGCGGCCGCATCCTGCCCTTCCCCAGCCTTCCCTGCAGCATCGCCGTGAGTTACTGCAGCCACCTGCTCGCCCCATCCATCCTCCTGGCCCCAAGGACTGTGGGTGAGTCACGAGCCTGCCCCGTGCCTCAGTTTCCCCCGCTGTGCGGCGAGGACGGGCATGATGCCAGTGTGGCTGCCATAAACCAAGCATGCCACATCCTGGAGCCAAGTCCCCGCGGCTTTTCCTGCTGCTTCTGAGTGGGAAGTGGCTTTTGTTGGGAAACAACGTCCGTGACTTGGTTTAATGTCACCAAGTCTTTCCCAGGTTTGCAGCCTCCCATCGGGCCTCCCCTGGGATGGCGTGGCGGAAAGTCCAGGCTGATGAGGGTTAATTCTGGCTGCAAATTTAACCATTGTTTCTTTTGGGTGTGTTTTTTTATACTTAGCAAACAAACAGTGAGGTGGTGAAAGCCTGGAAAAATACGTCAGGATTTGGAGTGGCGGGGCGAAGGAGAGCCAGGACAAGGAGCATCCTTCCCCCTGCAAAATCCATTTACAGCCCCAGTTCCTCCCTCCCCTGTCACATCCCTGGAGCATCTTCCAAAAGTGAAGGGCAAAGCAGGGGCATGAACCGTGCCAGGCAGCCGGGACATCCGAGCCTGTCTGGGGACAGCCCTGTGGCTGCAAGCAGCTTCGGGGACCACGAGAGCCCTGTCTCTCCCTTGCTGGCTGTGTTTGCAGTGTGGTTCTAATTACAGAAATGTGGAGAAAAGCCGTCTCTCGGTTGGCAAACATTTCTCTCGGCAAGCGTCAGCTGGCAGCTGCCGTGCTGGGATTCAAGTGGACGCCCGTCCCCTCCATCCCACACCTCCCACCCCAAATCCACACCCCATTTCATGGCTGTACCCCCTCGCCTGACACTCCTGCGTCTGCCCAGGGCAGCCCCTCGCCGGGTGGGTGATAATTTCCTGCACAGATTATAATTCCCTGCACTCCCAGGTGGCTCCTTAGGCACTTGTGCTGCAGGAGCAGGGAGGGGGAGGACACCCTTGGGAAGCACCCAGGTCTCCTTTGCCCTGGAAATCGGTGGTTTCCCACTGATTCTTTGGGGTGTGGGAAGGAAGGAAAGAAGTGGGAAGGAGCAAAACCTCAAAAACACTCAAGGAGCAGGAGGAGAGGAAAGAATTGAGCAAGGGAGGAGGAGGAGGAGAGCAGGGCAGGGCCGGGAGATAGAGGATTACTGCTCGGTTGAATTAGAGGGAGCCCTTCAGCTGCCTTGAACAGCAGGAGACTTTATGTGGAGACCCCAATTCTTCCTATTTGGGATAAAACGTAAGCACAAGATTAACTGCAAGCATATGCTTAAGACCCAGGGAATTGAAAGAAGTTGGGGCATAAAGTACTCCAAGGAGGGCAGGGAGGCATGGCATGGACCAGCAGCCTCAAGGATGACCCGGCTCTGCAGGGATGCACTGGGGGGACTGGGAGAGCCGTGGGGGGATTGGAAGAGCCATGGGAGCGCTGGGAGGCTCCTGGAGCTTAGTCAATAATAACCTGAAAGGGAATGACATGACTCAACTCCATCTGCGAGGGCTGTATGGGGAAAAGGGTCGGTAAGAGAGGCTCTTCCATCAGCCACGTGATGGGATGAGACTCCCTGGCCAGAGAAAGGGGGATCATAGTGGCCCCACTGCCATGCCCAGAGCAGGACAAGCCTTCTTGGGGTCACTCCTGGCACCCAGCCCTGGCAGAGGGGCTGGGGAGGCCGGGACTGTGCCCTGCCCCATGCCCAAAGCTCCACTGGTGCTCCTGCACTCCGCTCTGTGGACCCGCTCCCCGCCGGGGAGGGCTGCGAGCCGGCACGTGCCCTTATCATCAGACACATCCATGTCCACGTGATGTGTCCATGAACATCCCGGACTGATTTATGGGATGAGAGGAGGGCAGGAGGCCAACCTTAAATCCTGACTGCCTGGTGATTAATAATCATAATTATGATCATATTAGCTGTAGTAATAATAGTTTGCTTTCGCTTGCAGAACTGGTCATCCAGGAATCTCAGAGCGGTTTCACAAGGCCGAGTGACCAGCGTCCCTATTTTCTAGCGAGGAAATTGCGGCACAGAGCTGTCTCCCTCGAGTCACCCAGTATATCAACAAGAAAACAGAGAAGGCAGGAGCCTGGACTCCGTGTCCCTCTCCCTCCCCCATGCTATTAAGCTGCATCTGTGTAATATAGAGCAAAATATCCTCCACGACTCGCAGTAAATCACGGCAGAGGCAGTGTGCAGAGTGGATGGGGGGAGATAATGGGTTTTTCACCCTCTTCAACAATAGAACAAGTTTTTCTCCACTGGGGAAGGCTGACTTCTATGAGAGACGGAGATAAAAGCAGCACCAGGGCTCTGAAATGGGCCTGAAAGGGCACTTGTCTTTGCTTGCCCACTTGCATTGCTGGCTCAGGGACAGGAGGCAACTCTGGCAGGCAACGCTGCGGGTCGAGTGCCCCATGGGCATGGCCTGGCCCCCATGTGTATTGCTGAGGTGCACTGGAATATTAATTGAAAATCCCAACAAAACACTCCTGCTGATGATAATGGACCATAATCCTCTTAGACCAATTTCATGCCTGAAAAATCGTGCATAAAAAAATAATAATAGAAAGCCCCTCAGTGGACACTGTCCTTAGCAGTAGGCCCAGGAGAAGAGGGCCAGCCGGAGGGGATTTCTCAGGAAGGAGAGGGAGTTGGTCTCCTTGGCCTTATCCCTGAAGGGCACTGAGGGTGGGCAGAAGAGCTGAACTTGGGGCCAGGTCTGAACATCTGCTCTAGCAGGGCAGCATCGCTGTGGGACCCCTATGTCCCACAGAGTCCGGGTACCCACCGGGACCCCCGTGCCCTACAGAGCCCATGGGACTTTCTATGGCCCTGGGACCCCCTGGACCCTCTGTGTCCCCCAGAACCCTGGGACCCCCTGGACCCTCCGTGTCCCCCAGGGACCCTCCGTGCTCGCAGAGCCCTGTGCCAGGTTGGGCCCCCCATGCCGAGCCCCCCCATACGAGCAGCCAGCCCCCCCCGGCCGCCCGCCCCGCCCGGCTCTTCAGCACCGCCGCGAGTGGACAGCGCCGGGCGCGGGGCCCCGCCCGGCCCGCGGCACCCGGCACCCCCGGCACCCCCGGGAACACCCGGACCTCCTCCCCTGCACCCCCCAGCACCCCCAGCACCCCGGCCCTGCACCCCATCTTCCTCCCCCTGCACCCCTCGGCACCCCCCACTCTGCCCCCCTGCGCCTACCGGCACCCTCTCCCCTGCTGCACCCCTGCACCTCCTCCTCCGCACCCTGCACCCCTCAGCACCCTCTCCTCTGCTTCTGCACCCGTGCACAACAGACAAACCCCCTCCAACACCCGCACCCACCGGCACCCCCTCCTCTGCCTCTGCACCTCTCCATCTCCTCCTCCGCCCCTGCACACCCGCCCCCCCCCGCACCACCCACCGCACCCCGGCATCCCCTCCTCTGCCACCCCCGGCACTCCAGCGCCCTCCATCACACCCTCCTCCACCACCCTCTGCACCCCACCAACACCCTCCAGCTCCCACCAACCCCCAGCACCTCCTCCTCCTCCAGCGCCGCTCTCCAGCACCCCAGCACCCCTTCCTTCACCACCTCCTTCTCCAGCACCCCCAGCACCCTTCACCTGCACTCCCACCACCCCCCCATCCCCAGCACATCCTCCTGTCTCAACACCCCAATCCTCCAGCACCCCCTTCCCAGCACTCCGGGGACCCCAACTCCATCTCCCCCAGCACCCCCTGTCCCAGCCCCCCAAGGACCCCGCCTCCATCCCCCCAGCACTCCCTACCCCAGCACCCCAAAGCCCCCACCTCCATCCCCCCAAGAACTCCCTGTCCCAGCCCCCCCAGGACCCCGCCTCCACCCCCATCACCCCTGTCCCAGCCCCCCCAGGACCCCGCCTGCAGCACCCCCAGCACCCCCTACCGCACCCCCCCCAGGACCCCATTTTCATCCCCCCCAGCACCCCCCGTCCCAGCCCCCCAAGGACCCCGCCTCCACCCCCCAGCACCCCCACGCTCCCTCCCACCCCGCTCCGCCCCGGAGCACCCCCAGGCTGCGGGGCCGGTGCCAGGCGGTGCCGTGCGGGTGCCGGTGCCGCGGGATGCCGGGGGGTACCGGGGAGACCCGGGGGGCCCCGGGGGGTGCCAGCTCCCCGGCCGGCGGCTGTTGCTGCTGACAGCCCCCCCCCCCCGAGCCGCCGGCGGGCCGGGGCAGCGGTGACTAAGCACTTCGGGGATTCCTACTCTTATTATTTTATTCTCCTATTTTCTCCCCCTTTCAAGCGGGTCCTCCCCCCCTTCCTCCCCCCATCCTCATCCTCCCCGGCCGCCCCCGCCCGGAGCCGGGCGCGGCAGGGCGGGCGGAGGGGTTCCCCCTTCCGGCCACCGGGAGCATGGGAGCCCCGGGCCGGCTCGGCTCCAGAGCTCGGCCAGCCCTGGGGTGAGGCGGAGCGGGGCCGCGCCGGGCCGGGCCGTACCGAGCCGCTCCGGGGCCGGGCCGCGCTCCCCGCCGCCCCCGCGGCAAGTTCCGCCGCTCCCGGGGCGCGCAGGGCGGCGGAGCGATGCCGGTACGCCGGGGCCATGTGGCCCCCCAAAACACCTACCTGGACACCATCATCCGCAAATTTGAAGGGCAAAGTGAGTACCGCACCCCCGGTCCCACTCCCGCTCCCCCCGCGCCTGCGGGCGGCCCCCCAACTTCGGGGCGCGGGGCGGGGGGGGGGGGGTGGAGGCGGGAGGGCAGAGCGGGGCCACCCCGGGGTGTCCCCGGGGAAATGGAGGCGCCCCTGTGACCTCCCGGGGCGGGGGGAGAGGGGTGGGCGACAGCCGGGCAGTGTCCCCGCGGGTATTTATAGACAGGGCGACAGGAGGGGGACGAGCGCTCCCAGCCCGGTGGTCCCCCGGGGGCTGGAGGCACCGCAGCCCCCCGCAGTCCCCGGGCTGGGAGGGGGTCCCGGGGTGGCGGGGAGGGGGTCCCGGCTGGCAGGGCTGGGGGAGAGGGGTGTACGCCAGCGCAGACGGGCTCGCTGCCTGTTTGCCTTCAACTCCGCGCTGCTCGGAGGCAGCCGTCCCTGGTGAAATGTTGCCATTTGCTGTTGCTCGGAGTAATCCCTTTATATGAATTTTTGGGCTGGTTTTCGTGTCAAATACAGCAAAGAGTTCGTGCGCATCGGGGAGCGCTGGGCTTTGCGTGCGGCTGGATGGGGGCCGTGGGGAGGAGGTGGCGGGAGCTCGGCTGTCTGGGCACCCCGATGGGGCTGGGTCCCCCCTACACAGCCAGGGACAAGGGCGGGGCAGTGGGGGACTGGGTTCCCCCCAAAAGCTGTGCTCGGGGGTCTGCCGTGGGGTGCTGGGGCTGTGCACCCCCCACCGCCCCAGCTCGCTGTGGTGTTTCTCCGGTGTCCGAGTTTGCCAGGTGGGCAATCGTCCCTGGCATTGCCGTCCCTGGCGTTGCCATCCCTGCCGATCTGCGCTGCCTGCCCTGGCAGTGATTGACGTGACCCTGGGGACGGAAAGCGAGAAAAACTGTCCCTGGTTCCTATCAGTCCCCGCTGGGAAGCGGCGGCTGGGGAGCAGCGGGGGCACGCGGCGAAGCGTGCCAGCGGGGAAGCAGCCAGGCCCCCTCGTCCCTGCCCGCTCCCTGCCTGCGCCCTGCCAGCCACGTCGGGCACCAGCTGGGCTCTGCCGAAACGTCGCCCCGCACTCCCCCGCGGCAGCTTCGTCGTGTGACAGGTGTTGGGAGACACCAAACCAGCCCCCCCCAGTCACATCGCTGTCACTGGCAGCGCGTCTTCCCCTGCTCGTGGGTGCCTTCACCCCACCCCTGCAGCACCCATGGGTGTAGCTGCACCCGGTGAGTCCCCGCTGGAGCCGGGGAGACCCAACGCTTCCCTCCCAGGGCCGGTGTAGAGCGCCAGCACCATAGGGGCAAGGGCAAATCTGCAGGTGAGGGCAGGGTGGAAAGCAAATCTGGGCTGAAAATAACCCGCAAGGAGACCTGGCTCTGCAGCTCCTTCCCATCCCGGCCTTGGTCACATCCCCTGCTCTCAGCACAGCTTGCTCCGGCGCCCTGCCAGCCCCATAAATCCCATCCTGCGCCAGCCCAGCCTGAATCCAGCCTGGATCCAGCCCGGATCCAGCCCACGGGGCTGGCGCTGGATGGGGAAACGTTTATCGCAGGTGGGGAGCGCGTCCCAGGAGCAGGGCTTTGGGGGAAGGTCCCTTCCTTGTGCCGCCTTCCAGCTGGCAGAGCGATTTGGATAGAGAAGGATTGGGAAGAGGGAACTGGGAAACATTTGACCGTGGTGGTTTGTGCTGTTTGCAGCGCCAGCACCAGTGTCAGCCCTGCTTGGGAGAGGGAAAGGTGCCGGGGTGGGAATCCCCCACAAAGGGCCACCAAGGGCTGTCACAGGGTGGGATGAAGCAGGAGAGCTCGGTGCAGCATCCCTGGGGGCACTGGTTTTACTGGGAGTCATCCTCCAGAGCTGGGACTCTGCAGGTGACATTAGGGAGAGCCCCGATGTGCCAGGGAGGGGTCTCCGCACCCCACCGGGTCCCAGCACTGGGTGCCACAGCCGCGCGGAGGTTTCTCCCGCGTTTGGGTGAAATTCCCTGTGAGGCTGGAGCGCAGCAGGGCTCTGGAGCACACAGGCTGCAGATGCCATTCCTGGGTAATCCAGGAGATTAATTGGGGTCTGGGCTGGGATGCAGCCTCCAAACGGACCCTCTGCTCTGACCTGCCTCCGGCTCCAGCCTGGAGCCGATGCCAAACGGGTATTGAGCCTGCCCGGGGAGGGGCAGAGCATCCATAGCATCAGCATCTGCAGCCCCCTGTCACATCCCAGCAAACCTGTCCTGGAGAGGGTCCTCTCCAGCCCAGCACTCCCCGATCTCCTTGAAAAAAAACAAAAATCAAACCAAATCAAAGCTCTAGCCTGGGTCTCCCCCAGGAAAAGGATGGAAGCGGCTCCATCTGGGCTGGATGACATGGGCTGGGCAGCACTGCCACATATCCCGGCGCGACAGCGAGTCCGGCCCCAGCCCAGCCCGGGTGGCTGCAGCACCAGGAGGGGATGAGGCAGCACCATTCCCTCCCCTTTCCTCCACCTGAGCCCTTTTCTTCTTGAACACAGGGGCCAAGCAGCCCAGTGGGGTCTGGATTTCAGCTTCAGCTTGAAGGCACAATTATCCTGTAAAACATTAGGAGAATCATTAGTGTGACGGGTTTCACCCGGCTTCCCACAGAAGCCAAGCCTCACGCTCACCCCTCCTCTCGCCTCTTGCCTGACTTCAGTCAAATCTGAGCAAGGGTGGGAAGTCTCCGAGATAACTCAGGTCCCTGATAAGCTCCTGGGGAGGGACGGACGCTGCAGCTCTTCCCTCTGCCTGCAGTGCTGGCTGGGGACAGATTGCCCATGTATTAGACAGCAGCAAGTCCCCACACGCGAGCGGTGAGACGTCAAGGCTGCGCGGGTTGGCCCACCCCAGAAAAAAATGCCTTTACTGGGGACCCCCGCGTTGGGTCCCCCTGTCCCCACGGTCACCGATTCACATGAAATTGGGGGAATTTTCTCTCTCTGAAGAGCAGGGCAGCACTCAGGGTGGTGTGGGCTGGCGCCAGCCATCCTCCCCCCAAACCTGTCACTGGTGTCCCTGGGGAGCCTGTCCCTGCACAAGCCCCACGGCGGGTGGCATCAAAAAGCCCAAGCAACCCCCCCATCCACCCAGGCCGTCCCCCCTCCCTGTGGGTCCCCACTTCCTCCCCAAGCCTCATGCTCTCCTGCCTCCCCGCAGACCGCAAGTTCCTCATCGCCAACGCCCAGATGGAGAACTGCGCCATCATCTACTGCAACGACGGCTTCTGCGAGATGTTTGGCTACTCCCGCGTGGAGGTGATGCAGCAACCCTGCACCTGCGACTTCCTCACCGGCCCCGACACCACCAAGAGCTCCATCGCGCAGCTCACCCAGGCCCTGCTCGGCTCCGAGGAGTGCAAGCTCGAGATCCTCTACTACCGCAAAGACAGTAAGAGTTGCTTTTCGGGGTGATCCGGTGGTGGGAGGTGTCACCTGCCTGGGATTTGGGCTGTTGGAAGCCGGTGCTGGGAGGCGAAGGGGGTCTGATGCTAGCAGGGGATCCAGATGGGGGGCTTTGTCGAGGGCGAGTCTATGGTGGCTCCTGGTGGGATGGAGCCGTCTCTGCTGTGATGGGGCACTGGGGGTGTTGGGACCTCGAGCGATGCCAGATTATTTGGGAATCGGGTCGTTTGCGAGCTCTTGGTGATGGCTCAGAGCTGCTGGGGCAAGCAATAACATCGCACGTGGGACCCCTGTGTCATGAATGAGGATCCCTTGGGAAGCCCACGGGGGAGCTGGGCTGGGACATGGGTCTCCCGGTCTGTGCTCTGAGACGAGATGAGACAGACCCCCCATCTCTGGTGAAAGTGGGTGCAGCCGACGCCCTCGGAGCCGCCTTTCCGACGAGCAGGATGCGGCTGTGCGTGCACAGATGGAATTACATTAAGATGAAAATGAAGCTTTGATGGAAAATACTAGTGATTAGTTCTAATACTGCAGGAAGTTAAATAAATATTTAGTACTTGACGCTGCAAACCAGCAGTGGCCAGGGCTCCCAGGGCGGGAGGAATGCAGATTGGGTGCTTGCTAGAGGTTAAAAGTATTAAGTATTTCCTGTTTTTCAACCTGTGGGGCTTTCCCATCACTTTAGATCGTATTGATGGGGGCTTGGCCTGAGCAAGGGGCCGTACCCCACCGTTGGCAGCTCCCAGGGCAGCAGGGTGGAGGAGAAACAACTGGCAGCAAAGGGAAGGAGAAGGCAGGAGCCCTGGCTCCCAGCCCGGCACCCTATCTCCAGGGCTGGGACCTGGGTGTCCTGGCCTCCCTCCCAGACCCTATCTCCCGGGCTGGCATCCAGGTGCCAATGTATCGGCCCCGGGAATTATCCGCTGGCAGCACCCCTGCGTGTTAACCCGCACGGTTAACCCGTCGGGGCCAGACCCTGCGCGGTGGCAGGATCAGGTTGCTCACCAGCCGCATTTCCCGTACGATTTTCCTCCCATCCTCGCCGAGGGACCCGGTCGAGGCTCTTCCCCACGGGGCCAGTCCCGGGTGAGGCGGTGCCGGGGAGCGGTGCCAGGGCTGGGCGGCGGGTGCCAGGGCTGGGCAGCGGGTGCCCCCTCGGCTGCTGCGATTTGCAGGGGGCTGGCTGGAGCCCAGCGCAGCCCGGGAAGCACGAGGAGAAGCAGGGACATGCTGTCCCCCTGCTCCCATCCCAATGCCAATGCGTGGCCGTGGCAAGGACAGCGTGTGCAGCCCTGTTCCCCTCCCTCGGGATAGTTTCCCCATCCATCCACCGGGACCGCTCGGCTGGGAGCCCGATCCAATGCCATCCTCCTTGCTTTGAAGCATTCCCGCTGGCCTCGGGGGATGCTCGGTGCTCTCCTCCGAGCCCTGCTCTTCCTCTAGGCCACGGGAAACTCAGAGCAGCTCTGAGCTGCTTTCTTCTCTTTTTTATTAAAAAAAATAAAAAGAAAGGGAAAAAAAAAAGCCCAGAAGCAAGCCCTTCATGTCTATTTTTAAAATCCAGCCCCACCAGCAATATGCTTTCCAATTGTTTCCCCCCAGCACTCAGCCTGCGACTGCTCAGCCCATTATAAATGGGTCTTATCGGCAAAGAAAAGGCCTTCGCATTATAGGGAGCTGCTGCTTAATTAGCCGGCGGAGGCTCCGAACCCGCCTGTCCTCCTTTTCATACCGGCAGCACCAATCTCCAGCCTCAACCTGCTGTTTATTACTGCGGTACTCCCGGCTCTGCAGCTCGCAGGGTTGTTTCCTCGTTTTTCTGGTTGCCTGAGACAATATTATACCCCAAATCTGCCTGTCGGAGCCTCCCCAACGGGGCCAGGGTGGGATGGATGGAGGTGGATGGGAAGGGGGGCACCCATGGGTGGCTCTGCCCATGCACCCGCAGGATGCTGTATGATGGGGTGATCCGTGTCCCTGGGGACAGCCTTGCTGCTCGGTCCTCACCCGGACACCCGTTTTGTCATTAGCTAATTATAAAAGGAGCCACGGGTGACGACAGTGAGCCGGGCAGCCGAAATGGCACCAAGAACCAAGTCCAGTT